>NC_056001.1:86057898-87343442 GCF_018446385.1 Zingiber officinale
CATGAGGAAGACCGATGGGAAGAAAGGCGTTTAACTTTTCTAAGATCTCCGGCGTTTGTTCAAGAATATGTTCATCGAATTATAGGGGCTCTAAATCATTCTGTGATAGGGATCCTTCAACAACTGAGAGAGGGTGGTTATCTACCCAGGGAACTTCCTTCTCTGTTCATAAACCGTCGCAGACTCAACAAAGAATTACCCGAAGATTTAACGAGTCATTTTGAGTAAGCATGACTATGTATTTAAAAAGATTGGTGATGAAAAGACTTGCAATGAAAAGACTTGTAATGAAAGGAATTGTAACTGAAAGATCTGTAATTAAGTGGTTGCAATATCAGGAGAAAGTTTGATACTTACCTGTTTTCTTTCCAGTTTGTATTAGCTTGAGATTGCTTCCCTTGAAATGCTTCTGAGAACTAAGCATAAGTGCTACTTTGTTCAAGAATTCCTTCCTTATTCCTTGGAATTAGATCTTGTTTTAATAAACTCCTTTGCTAATAATATCTTCTTTGACCATATAATTTTGAGCAGTAAAATTTCCCATAATCTCCCTGAATTTCAATCAAGTAGGCATGTGCAGAGTATCATTCATACTTCAGAAGAACAGGTAATTCCGAGCGATTTTATATGAGGAACTTCATGGAATTTCTGAGCTCTTAGCTGAGTATAATATTCTGGGTGATTTTAAATAAAGAGCTCCATGTAATTGGGCCTCCAGATAGGGAATGTAATTTTGACAGATTATATATATATATATGCAATCCCCCTCGAACCTTGGCTCTTGATTTAGCGTGTAATACCAAATGATTTTTGTGAAGAAATCTGCATAACTTTGAATTCATATTGACAATATAATCCCGGTCAATTAGGCTTTTATGATAGTTTAAAGTCTCCGATTCCTCCCATGAAGACCCATCGGGCTGTTTCATGAGATTTCCCGATCGACTATGCATTTGTTATAGTTTAAAGTCTCCTATTCCTCCCATGAAGACCCATTCGGGCTGTTTCATGAGATTTCCCGATCGACTCTACATTTGTGATAGTTTAAAGTCTCCAGTTCCTTCCATGAAGACCCGTCCGGGCTGTTTCATGAGATTTCCCGATCGACTATGCATTTGTGATAGTTTAAAGTCTCCGGTTCCTCCCATGAAGACCCATCCGGGCTGTTTCATGAGATTTCCCGATCGACTATGCATTTGTGATAGTTTAAAGTCTCCGATTCCTCCCATGAAGACCCGTCCGGGCTGTTTCATGAGATTTCCAGATCGACTATGCATTTGTGATAGTTTAAAGTCTCCGATTCCTCCCATGAAGACCCGTCCGGGCTGTTTCATGAGATATCCCGATCGACTATGCATTTGTGATAGTTTAAAGTCTCCGATTCCTCCCATGAAGACCCATCCGGGCTGTTTCATAAGATTTCCCGATCGACTATGCATTTGTGATAGTTTAAAGTCTCCAATTCCTCCCATGAAGACCCGTCTGAGCTATTTCATGAGATTTCGCGATCGACTATGCATTTGTGATAGTTTAAAGTCTCCGGTTCCTCCCATGAAGACCCGTCCAGGCTATTTCATGGGATTTCCCGATCGACTATGCATTTGTGATAGTTTAAAGTCTCCGATTCCTCCCATGAAGACCCGTCCGGGCTGTTTCATGAGATTTCCCGATCGACTATGCATTTGTGATAGTTTAAAGTCTCCGATTCCTCCCATGAAGACCCGTCCGGGCTGTTTCATGAGATTTCCCGATCGACTATGTTTTTGTGATAGTTTAAAGTCTCCGATTCCTCCTATGAAGACCCGTCCAAGCTGTTTCATGATATTTCCCAATCGACTATGTTTTTATGCGAAACTAAAATGCTTGCACTGACCTTGTAATGGTTTAATGTTTCTGAGCTTTTCTTAAGAAAATTGGATAGGTCATTCCTTAAGGTTCCCAATTGTTTATCGCTTGAATAGATTACAAATGTTTGCCCAATAATTGTCAAACTGTTTGAACCACATTTATTTCTCGGGCGATGTTTATCTTGCATTGTATCTATTGAGAGGAACAGAGTACATAAACTATAAGCATACTTGTCATTAGTTCGCCGGGAAATTGCTTCAAATGATTTTGATTTGTTTCTTCAGATGTTTTCTTGAATGATATGATCTTGTTTAGGTTCGGTAAGGCTGTAAATGATTTGCACTCCAAGGACGCTCGAGGATTCTTCCTTCAGTATCCTGGAGATAATATGAACTCGATGCAAGTTTTTCTATCACTTTGTAAGGTCCTCCCCATTGTGGTGCTAACTTGGTGACATCTCCAACAGGTTCAACACACTTCCATACTAGATCTCCTACTTGGAAAAATCTTGGGATAACTCTTCTGTTATAATTTTGCCTCATTCATTGTCGATATGAGGTGATACGAGCTACAGCCTTGTCTCTAATTTCCTCTACTAGGTCTAGCTCCATGAGTCATCGACCAGCATTGTCCTCATCTTATAACTGTTTTCTATCAGATTCTACGCCCACCTCGATAGGAATTACCGCTTCTCCCCCATAAACCAGTTGGAAAGGAGTGATCCCTGTAGCCTCTCGGGGTGTAGTACGATAGCCCAAAGAATGCTAGGTAATTCATCGACCCAACTACCTCCAACATGATCTAATTTAGTTTTTAAGCCTCTTATAATTTCTCTGTTAGTTACCTCTGCTTGACCATTACTCTGTGGATATGCCACAGAGGTAAATGCTTGAATAATACCATAACTTTTGCACCAATCTAAGATTCGATCTCCTTGTAATTGCCTTCCATTATCAGAAACTAATTTATGAGGAATACCAAATCTGCATATGATATTTTTCCATAGAAATTTAATAACTGCATCTTCTGTAATCCTAGCAGGAGGTTCTGCCTCTACCCATTTAGAGAAATAATCTACTGCTACTAATAAAAATCTTCTCTGTGCAGCTGCCATAGGAAACGGGCCTACTATATCCATACCCCCATTTATCAAAGGGGCAAGAGACTATAGAGGTTCTCAATAATTATGTGGGATGATGTGGAATATTCTGATGTTTCTGACAAGAAATACATGTTCTTACCAATTTGTTAGCATCCTCGTGTAGAGTAGGCCAGAAATATCCTGCTAATAAAATTTTGTAAGCTAAGGATCTCCCTCCTATATGATTGCCACACGAGCCTTGGTGAACCTCCTGTAGAATAAATTGTATATCTTCTGTGCTAATACACTTGAGCAAAGGTCTGGAGAAAGATCTTTTATATAACTGCTCCCCTATCATAGTATACTGAGCAGCTCTCTTCTTAAATATCCTTGCTCGTTCTGCATCACTTGGCAGAATACTCTGCTGTAAGTACAATATGATTTGTGCCCTCCAGTCGCCCTGTATTTCCATGTCAGCTTATCTTTCAATACAAGATATTAACAGAGTCTGTTCTACTGGCCGATCCAAATTCCATGGTGTTATAGCAGAGGCCAATTTAGCTAATTCATCCTCTACCCGATTTTCAGACCGCGGAACTTTTTGTATATTCACTTCTTGAAACTGAGACTTTAACTTATCAAATGCCTCAACATATAACTTGAGCCCGTCGTTATTAATTTCAAAGTTACCTGATAATTGTTGGGCTGCTAATTGAGAATCAGAATAGATTAGGACCCGAGCTGCCCCTATATGCCGAGCGACCTGCAATCCGGCTATCAATGCTTCATATTCTGCTTCATTGTTAGTGACTCTATAATTCAACCTGACAGAAAGTTAGAGTCTGTCTTCCCTTGGAGATATAAGAAGGACACCAATTCCGCTACCTTGTCTGGTTGAGGAGCCATCCACATAAACTTTTCAAGTATTTTCCTCCTCGGGACCTTGAACTTCTATAATGAAATCTGTTAGATCTTGTGCCTTGATGGCCGAGCGGGGTTGATACTGTATGTCATATTCACTAAGTTCAGTCATCCATTTGATCAGCCGACCTGATGCCTCCGGGTTGAGTAGCACCCGTCTGAGAGTACTGTTGGTCAATACAACAATCTCATGTGCTAAGAAATATGGACGCAACCTCCGGGCAGTCAACACTAATGCATAGGCCAACTTCTCTAGTGTAGTATATCTATACTCGGTTCCTTTTAATAAATGGCTGAAAAAATATACAGGTTGTTGTTCTTTTCCTTCTTGCCTAACTAATACAGAGCCCACAACATTCTCATTAGCTGACAAATACACCCAGAGGGTCTCTCCTACTATAAGCTTAGCCAATACAGAAAGGGTAGACAAGTAATCTTTTAATTCCTGGAAGGCTTTATCACATTCCTCGTTCCATTGAAATTTGTTCGCCTTCCGGAGTATTTTAAAGAAATGGAAGCTACGATCGGCCGACCTGGAAATGAACCTAGACAAGGCTGTAATCCGACCGGTAAGTCTTTGAGCTTCCCTCATGTTGCGCGGCGGCTCCATGTTCTGAAGTGCCTTGACTTTGCTCAGGTTGGCCTCTATTCCTCGCTCGGACACCATATACCCCAGGAACTTTTCCCCTTTTGCTCCGAATAGACATTTACCCGGGTTTAGCTTGAGCCCATATTGCCTTAATGTCTTGCAGGTCTCCTCTACATCCCTGCATAGATCAATAGCTTGAAGAGACTTAATTAAGATATCATCGACATATACTTCCATATTTCTTCCAATCTGCCTCTGGAAGACCTTATTCATAAGCCTTTGATAAGTTTCTCCTACATTTTTTAGTCCGAAGGGCATAACATTATAACAATAAGTACCTTCAGATGTTATAAAACTGACCTTTTCTTGATCCTCCTTAGCTAGGGAGACCTGATGATAGCCCTGATAAGAGTCTAGCATAGAGATGTATTCGCACCCAGCGGTAGAATCTACCAATTGATCGATCTGGGGTAACGGATAATAATCTTTCGGGCAAGCTTTGTTGAGATCCCGAAAATCAATACATACTCGCCATTTGTTTCCTGGCTTAGAGACTAAGACCACATTAGCTAACCAGCTAGGAAACTATACCTCCCTGATGTAGCCAGCTTCCATGAGTTTAGTTACTTCTTCCTTGATGATTTGGTTTTGTTCTGCACTAAAATTTCTTTTCCTTTGCAGGACCGGCCGGGCATCTGGAAAGACATGCAAAGAATGCTCCATTACTGCAGGAGAAATGCCCGAGACCTCTTTGGGAGTCCAGGCAAAGACATCATTATTCTTCTTCAAGCACTGCACCAGCTCGGCTTTTAGCGTAGGATCAAGATCAGCCGTGACATAAGTAGTAGCTTCAGGTCGACCGATCTGAATATGGACTTCTTCCTTTTATTCATAAACCAGAACAGGCGGCTTTTCCTGAATGACATTGACTTCCATTCTTTGAATTTTTTGAGCAGCATTAGCTTCAGTCCGAACGATCTCTACATAACATTTACAGGCTGTCTTCTGATCACCCCACACTTTCCCGACCTGGTCATCAATAGGAAATTTAATTTTTTGACAGAAAGTAGAAACGACCGCCCTGAACTCGTTTAGGGTCGGCCGACCCAGTATCACATTATAAGAGTGTCACGCCCCAGGTAGTCCCTGTCCGAAGAAATTTCGGCAGCATCTCCCCTGTACGACGGACAATATGAAGCTCAGTATACATATATCTCTATACCTCGGCCACACACGGCCGGAATAATACAATACAATTAAGAAACAAACCACGCAGTTTATATCAACATTCCACACAGATATAATATATGATCAATCCACGCAGTTTAATAAGGAACGACGATATAGAACCTCGAAGATATATGTAAATAGCCTACTCCACTACAACGAAGAAAACAAATCCACGAAGTAATGAAAATACAACCGCAGCGGAAAACAAAAGTAGCAAACCCGAATGTTTAATGTAAGGTCCACAATATAAACCCACAATACAAGTATATAAGATGCAAAAGCAAAATATAATCCGACAAAGAAAATCCTCGCGATAATGGGGCTAGCGACTGGAATATCTCCTGACAGCCTCAACCTGAAAAATAGTAACTGTTAGAGTGTATACTAAAAGCCTAGCTTTTGGTATAAACATTTATCTAGAAATAAGAATCACATTGGTCAAATATCTACATTTATGATAAATGTAGTTGTTCAATTAGTTTATATTGTAGATAACATGGTGTGTGGTGTCACACACAGAGGATCATGTTATCAGTACCTTATAAATTATAAACAGTAGCTCACGACCATAATGGAAAGGAACAAACCATTGGAAGGTCGTAGTGTAATTAGGTATTAGTTTATCTTAACTATATAATTACACTAGTACACTTAGAGTGTATTGAGTAGGACCATTAGAGGTCGTTTCTTTTATACTGACTTTATAAAGAAACAAAGACCTCAGTTATTATGGAAGTGTGTGCTCTTAATCCTAATATAATAACGAGCACATATATTTGATATTTATTTCTTTAATTTATCAATGGGTGAGATTTAGTTCGATGAATCAATAAGCCCGATAAGTTGGGAAATGATATCACTTATAGTGTGTGTTGTTGATTATAGAAGGAAACTGTGTCCTAGTGATCTAGGTTGAGAATGTCCCAAGAGGAGCTCATAAGGATTGTCATGTTAAACCCTGCAGGTGGACTTAGTCCGACATGGCGATGAAGTTGAGTGGTACTACTCTTGGAGCTAGATATTAATTAAGTGAGTTGTCGGTAACTTACTTAATTAGTGGACATTGTTATCTTAAACACAGGAGACTAACACACTCATAATAAGAAGGAGCCCAAAATGTAATTTGGGATTGGTGCGATAGTTCAATAATAGTTCTTTAGTGGAATGAATTATTATTGATGAAATTAAGTTGTGTGTTCGGGGCGAACACGGGATGCTTAATTTCATCGGGAGACCAAAACCAATTCCTCCTCTCGGTCCCTATCGTAGCCTCTAGTATATAGAGATTTATACCCACCGCATACCCACCTTCTTACCCATCCAATGGGGCCGGCCAAGCTAGCTTGGAACCCAAGCTAGGGCCGCCAAGTCCAAGTGGATGAGCCATGTGGCCGGCCAAAGCTTGGGTCCCAAGCTTGGGTGGTCGGCCACTAGAATATTAAAAGGATTTTTATTAAAATTATTTCTTATGTGGATATCATGATTTTAAAAGAGAGTTTAAAAATTAAAATTTCCTTTTATAACTTTCTACAAAAGATTAAGAGAAGAGATTAATCTCTTTCCTTATTTGTAGTTTAAAAGGATGGTTTTAATTTTTGGTAAAAACTTTCCTTATTTGTAAATCATCTACATGATTAAAAGAGAGTTTAAAATTTGAAATCTTTCCTTATTTGTTGATTAAAGGAGGATTTTAAATTTTAAGAAAACTTTCCTTTTTAAACATGTTCATGATTTAAAAGAGAGTTTAAAAATTAAATATTCTCTTTTATAAGTTTCTACAAAAGATTAAGAAAAGATTTGATATCTTTCCTTATTTGTAGATTGAAAGAGATTTTAATTTTTAGAGATAACTTTCTTTTTATCCACATGTTTAAAAGAAAGATTTTAATTTATTAAATTTCCTTTTTATAAACCAATCATGAAGGGAAAATTATTGGAGAAATTTTATAAATTTGAAACAAATTAGGAAGTTTTAATTCTTGTTTAATTAAAACTCTCCTTGATTTGGGAAATAAGTGGCCGGCCATGTTTAAGTGAGAAGAAAAATTATTTTAATTAAAATAAATTTTTCCTTTTCATGACAAAAGAATTAAGGAAGTTTTAATTAAATTTCCTTATTTGCCAAGATCAAGGATTATAAAAGAGGGGTAGAGAAGGCTTCATGGTGAACAACCTCTATTATTTTCTCCCTCTTTTCTTCCTTGGTGTGGTCGACCTCCTTCCTTTCTCTTCTCTCCATCTTGTGGCGGACCTCTCTTCCTCCTTGAAGATCAAGTGGTGGCGGATTTTAGCTTGGAGAAGAAGGAGAGAAAGCTTACATCCCTTGGAGCTTGGTTGGTGGAAAAAGATCTTCATCTTTTGGAAGCATAGTGCTTGGCCGAAACTTGAAGAAAGGAGAAGAAGGTGCTTTGGTGGTTTCTCATCTCGGAAGATCGTTGCCCACACAACGTCCGAGGTTAGAAGAGGAATACGGTAGAAGATCAAGAGGTCTTTCTAAAAGGTATAACTAGTATTTTTCTTTTCCGCATCATACTAGTTATTTTAGGAAATAATATCAAATACAAGAGGCATGCGATTCTAGTATTTGAATATGTTTTCGATGTTGTGTTCTTTTGTTTTTACTTTTCCTTGTGATTTGATTGTTCTTTTCGGTTAACCTAAAGTTATTTTAGGAAATTAAATATTAGCTTTCCATAAAAGGTTTTGTCTAGTCGGTGGTGGTTGCTCCCATATCCAAGAAGGTCGTGTGCCTCGCCACGTCAGTACTGGGAACCAATTATGGAAATTAATATTTAATGGAATTAATAACTTAAGGTGATTTGGGTCGAACGTGTTAAGTTCCGCAGGAGACCCAAGTCAAAACCTAAAAGAATGAATAGATTAAGTTTTGGATCAAACGTGTTAAGTTCCGCAGGCGATCCAAAATTTAATTTAAAAGAACACATGGTAGCTAGGAAAAGGTTCAGACCTTTGTACAAAATTTTTGTACAGTGGAACCTCTAGGCTTTCCGAGTAGCAACCAACAATTGGTATCAGAGCTAGGGTTTTGCCTCTGTGTATTTGGTATTAGTTTAATTATGCACATGTCATACATAATTTAGGCAGGTTAATAGTAGGATGTGCTAACTTTGTGGATGCAGGATCCAACTATTATGGCTTATAGTTATTATGTGTGTGATTGGACCCTTGGACATGTCAAGGGCATTTTATTTTGTGTGCATGATTGTATTATAAAATACATGTATTTAGTTTTATTAGGATTTTATTTTTGATCTAGATACATGTACATTCCTTTTATGGAATATAGGATCAAAATGTAAAATTCTATTTATGTCATGGATCTAATCTTGCAAAGCGTGGAACCTTCTGAGAACCAGAGGCGCAGCGGAACTAGGAGCAAGATGGATGCGACAGTTAGACCCGATGGCGGTTGCCAAATATGGCAGCGACTTGGGATAACAACACACGGAGGACAACTAGAGATAAAAGTCATAATAGTTGAAAATTAGATTTTCTATTTATTGCTTTTATATTGTGTTGTGCATGTTGGTTTACATATTTAGTAGGCTAGCATAGTTAAAATTCCTCATTTATAAATAACTAAGTGGGAGAGGGATTTTTAAGTAAATCCCATGGTCTCCATTACTGGTTTGTAAGTGATGCAAACAAGCTTGCGCGTTGGCTCTGAGTGCCTTCCTCCATAACGGATGATCTTGTTTGTGGATCACTAGAGCAGACTTCCATTTTTGGATGACTATAGGAAGTTAATTAAGAGCGTGTGATCTTCCCCAACGGAAGGGGCATAATCTTATTAATGGACTTAGTGTCAAGTAATGGTATACACTTAGACACATCTAATAGTATCCTCCCCATCGGAGTCACTGCTATTATTTGTGTGACCAAATGAAACCAACTATTAATTTGTCATAAAACTAGGTTGACAAGATAATAAAATTAAAGGGTTAAAACCCCTCTTACAAATGATTGATTTTGTATACGTCCACACTAACGTGGCATACAAAATTAACGGTGTTTGAGATAATTTTATTTGTCATAAAGATACGTTGACAAGATAGTTAATGGGTAAAACCCTCTTTTTACAAATGTTGAATTTGTATACGTCCACACTAACGTGGCATGCAAAATTCACGGTGTTTGAGGTGTTGGTAAATTTAAATAATATTGTTTGAGGAATCAATGTTATTTTAAATTCAAAGAGTTTTGACCAAATATTTGATCAAAGATCAACTATTAATTTTATTCGTCATAAAGTAAAGTTGACGAGATAATAAAATTAATGAATAAAATCTCCTCTTCGATTTTGTATACACAAAATTCATGGAGATTTTAAGGAGTTGATCTTGACCAAATGTTTTTGTGATTCTTAGGATGTTTGTCAATCCCTAGTAGTCATACTATAGAAAAAGACTTAGTAGTCCCAATTGTAATGATTGGAAATAGGACTTGGACATTAAGGTAGACTATCTTCTTAGAACTAAGAACAATTTAGGTGTATTTAATTCATTAGTTGAAACATGTCTAGTGGTGTTATCTACCAGAACCTGGAGTGTAGATACAAGATGCCATTAATCATGTCTGCAATTCATTGCAGGGTTCCAGGAAACCCGACAACTAAATGAAAGGTAAATCACCGTCCACATGGGCACTACTGTAATAGTGGTAACTGTTGCAGTGGGAGATGTTTATCCTTTGATAAGAATAAAATATGGATTTTAAGTAATTGTCTTTACGTACCAAGTTTAGAAAGAACCTGATTTCAGTTTCTAAACTATTATAGATATTATGTCTATTTTAACAAAGTTGTTATCAAGAAAAATAGGAAAGTTATCTATTCTGGTATGATGGTTGACAATTTATAATCCAATAAACTCCCACGATGCAACAAATGGAAATTAGTAACACATCTTCTAATTTTAAGAGAAAGCAACCTTCGGAAATGAACCAATTATATCTTTGGCATCTAAGGCTAGGTTATATTAACTTGAGTAGGATTCATTGGTAGCTGATGAACTTTTAGGTTCATTGGTAGTGAAAATCTTTCCAACCTGCGAGTCTTACTTGGAAGGGAAAATAACCGAGAAGCTTTTAAGTATATGGGGTATGGAGCCAAAGATACATTGGAATTGGTTCATTCTGATTTGTGTGATCCTATGACTATCCAGACAAGAGGTAGTATCGAATATTTTGTCTATTTTATAGACAACTATTCAAGATACAAATAAATTTACTTAATGTACCGCAAGACTAAGTACTTTAATTAGTTCAAAGAGTACAAGGTTGATGCGGAGAAATGTTAAAGTAAAAAGTCACTATGGAAGATCGTAGTGGCAAGTACCTCTTGAGAGATTTTAGGAGTCACTTATCAGAAGTTGGATTTCAATCCCAACTAACTGCATCTGGTACACCCCAATAGAATGGTGTAGTAGAAAGAAGGTAAAGGACTCTTATGGAATAATTAGATAGATGATGAGTTATTATCAAATTTGTTTTAAGGATAAACTCGAAACGAAAGTGAACATAGTACCTTCCAAGTTAGAACTCTGTACTCATATAGAATTGCTGAATAGGTGAAAACCTATTTTGAAGCATATTCGGATTCGGGTAATCCAGCACATATGTTAAAGAGAGACAATGATAAGTTGGATAGGAGTTCACTTGTTTGTAAGTTATCCTAGATAAACAAAAGTAGGTTTATAGTCTTAAAAATCAGAAGGTCATTGTTGGCATCAATGACTGATTTTTAAAAGGACTATATAATGAACCACGTGCTCATAAGTAAATTTGTTCTTAAGGAAATAATAAAGGACATGTCTAACCTAGTACCAACTTGTACAAGATGAGATACCACAAGAAAGCGCAACACGTATCACAAATGATACACAATTGCATAAAGTGTCTTGTCACAGTGGAAGGTAAATAGGTTCATATTTTGGGAGAGTTTTGGACTCGATCCCGAAGGACATAAACCTGATCTCGGACATATGACGAAGTACTCCAAGATAAATATGCAGCATCTTGGCAAAGAGTAATGAATAATAAAATTAGAATATATGTATTCTAATAAAATCAAGCTTATAGAACCACCAAGTGGTGTAAAAGCCTTTGGGTGTAAAAGGTCTATAATAGGAAAGAGGGATAGCAGGAAGGTTGAAACCTTCAAAGCAAGGCCTGATGAAAAGGAAACTTTTTCACTGGTAGCCATAAGTCTATCCGGATTCTTTTATCTATTTGGCAAGTGGATGTCAAGGCATTCCTTAATGGAAGTCTTGAAGAAAGCATCCATATAAAGCAACGAGAAGGGTTTGCAAAAGGTGAGAGCATCTTGTGTAAGCTCAATCGATCTAGACTGAGGCAAAACTTCAAGGTCTTGGAACATCAGGTTTATCAAAGTAATTCAGACCTATGGATTTATTTAGTAACCGGATAAGTCTTGTGTATACAAAAGGTGTGATGGAAGCGTGGTGGTATTTCTTGTACTATACGTAGATAACATTTTTGGTAGTTGGAAACAATATCAAAATGTTGTCAGAAGTAAGGGTATGGTTGTCCAAACAATTAGATATAAAGGACTTGGGAGAATGTATATATTCTTGAGATCAAAGTAATAAGGGATCGCAAGAAAAGAATATTTACTTATCCCAAGCTTCATACATCGGAAAATCCTTGCTCGTTTTAAAGCATGCAAAACTCCAAGAAAGGTTTCTTACCTTTTCAGGATGGAGTAACTTTATCTAAAGATATGTCTCTGTAGACATTAAAGGAGATAAAGGAAATAAAGGCAGTTCTTTATGCTTCGGCTGTCGGAAGCCTAATGAATGCTATGCACGAGATAAGAAATCTGTTTTGCCAAGGGCATAGCTGGCAGATATCAAAGTAACTCTGGACAAGGACAGTGGACTGCAGTAAAGCATATATTGAAGTACCTTAGATGCACTAGAGATTATATGCTAGTTTACAAGGCAGTTATTTTGGTCCTTGTGGGTTGCATGGATTTTGACATCCAATCGGATAGGGACAATAATAAGTCAACCTCGGGGTTTTGTGTTTACTTTAGGAGGTAAAGTCATAATTATGGAAGAGTGATAAGCATAGGTGTTTTTCTGGACTCCACCATAGAAGTTTAGTATATGGCAAGCCTCTGAGGTAGCCATAAAAGCTGAATGACTCAATAACCTCAAGATAGACTTAGATATGATTTATGGTTTGTCCAAAGATTATTACAATTTATTGGAATAATATTGGTGCAGTAGCAAACTCGAAGAAACCATAAGTCTATAAAGGCAAGTAAACACAATAGAGCGCAAGTACCACCCAATACGAGAAATCGTATAAACGAGGAGTTGTTGTTGCCTAGAATGCATCGATGATGACCTATAGATCTTTTCACTAAGGTCCTTAAGGCAAGAGCTTTTGATGGGCATGTTGAAGGGTTGGGAATCAGATGTATGGCAGCTGATATGACAACTTAGTCTTTTAGTATAAGTGGGAGATTGTTAGAGTGTATACTAAAAGCCTAGCTTTTGGTATAAACATTTATCTAGAAATAAGAATCACATTGGTCAAATATCTACATTTATGATAAATGTAGTTGTTCAATTAATTTATATTGTAGATAACATGGTGTGTGGTGTCACACACAGAGGATCATGTTGTCAGTACCTTATAAATTATAAACAGTAGCTCACGACCATAATGGAAAGGAACAAATCATTGGAAGGTCATAGTGTAATTAGGTATTAGTTTATCTTAACTATATAATTACACTAGTACACTTAGAGTGTATTGAGTAGGACCATTAGAGGTCGTTTCTTTTATACTGACTTTATAAAGAAACAAAGACCTCAGTTATTATGGAAGTGTGTGCTCTTAATCCTAATATAATAACGAGCACATATATTTGATATTTATTTCTTTAATTTATCAATGGGTGAGATTTAGTTCGATGAATCAATAAGCCCGATAAGTTGGGAAATGATATCACTTATAGTGTGTTGTTGATTATAGAAGGAAGCGTGTCCTAGTGATCTAGGTTGAGAATGTCCCCAAGAGGAGCTCATAAGGATTGTCATGTTAAACCCTGCAGGTGGACTTAGTCCGACATGACGATGAAGTTGAGTGGTACTACTCTTGGAGCTAGATATTAATTAAGTGAGTTGTCAGTAACTTACTTAATTAGTGGACATTTGTTATCTTAAACACAGGGAGACTAACACACTCATAATAAGAAGGAGCCCAAAATGTAATTTGGGATTGGTGCGGTAGTTCAATAATAGTTCTTTAGTGGAATGAATTATTATTGATGAAATTAAGTTGTGTGTTCGGGGCGAACACGGGATGCTTAATTTCATCGGGAGACCAAAACCAATTCCTCCTCTCGGTCCCTATCGTAGCCTCTAGTATATAGAGATTTATACCCACCGCATACCCACCTTCTTACCCATCCAATGGGGCCGGCCAAGCTAGCTTGGAACCCAAGCTAGGGCCGGCCAAGTCCAAGTGGATGAGCCATGTAGGTGGTCGGCCAAAGCATGGGTCCCAAGCTTGGGTGGTCGGCCACTAGAATATTAAAAGGATTTTTATTAAAATTATTTCTTATGTGGATATCATGATTTTAAAAGAGAGTTAAAAAATTAAAATTTCCTTTTATAACTTTCTACAAAAGATTAAGAGAAGAGATTAATCTCTTTCCTTATTTGTAGTTTAAAAGGATGGTTTTAATTTTAGGTAAAAACTTTCCTTATTTGTAAATCATCTACATGATTAAAAGAGAGTTTAAAATTTGAAATCTTTCCTTATTTGTTGATTAAAGGAGGATTTTAAATTTTAAGAAAACTTTCCTTTTTAAACATATTCATGATTTAAAAGAGAGTTTAAAAATTAAATATTCTCTTTTATAAGTTTCTACAAAAGATTAAGAAAAGATTTGATATCTTTCCTTATTTGTAGATTGAAAGAGATTTTAATTTTTAGAGATAACTTTCTTTTTATCCACATGTTTAAAAGAAAGATTTTAATTTATTAAATTTCCTTTTTATAAACCAATCATGAAGGGATAAAATTATTGGAGAAATTTTTATAAATTTCTGGAAACAAATTAGGAAGTTTTAATTCTTGTTTAATTAAAACTCTCCTTGATTTGAGGAAATAAGTGGCCGGCCATGTTTAAGTGAGAAGAAAAATTATTTTAATTAAAATAAATTTTTTCTTTTCATGACAAAAGAATTAAGGAAGTTTTTAATTAAATTTCCTTATTTGCCAAGATCAAGGATTATAAAAGAGGGGGTAGAGAAGGCTTCATGGTGAACAACCTCTATTATTTTCTCCCTCTTTTCTTCCTTGGTGTGGCCGGCCTCCTTCCTTTCTCTTCTCTCCATCTTGTGGCCGGACCTCTCTTCCTCCTTGAAGATCAAGTGGTGGCCGGATTTTAGCTTGGAGAAGAAGGAGAGAAAGCTTACATCCCTTGGAGCTTAATTGGTGGAAAAAGATCTTCATCTCTTGGAAGCATAGTGCTTGGCCGAAACTTGAAGAAAGGAGAAGAAGGTGCTTTGGTGGTTTCTCATCTCGGAAGATCGTTGCCCACACAACGTCCGAGGTTAGAAGAGGAATACGGTAGAAGATCAAGAGGTGTTTCTAAAAGGTATAACTAGTAATTTTTCCTTTCCACATCATACTAGTTATTTTTGGAAATAATACCAAATACAAGAGGCTTACGATTCTAATGTTTCGAATTTATTTTTGATGTAGTGTTCTTATGTTTATTTCTTTTCCTTGTGATTTGATTGTTCCTTTTGGTTAACCTAAAGTTATTTTAGGAAATTAAATATTAGCTTTCCATAAAAGGTTTTGTCTAGTCGGTGGTGGTTGCTCCCATATCCAAGAAGGCCATGTGCCTCGCCACGTCAGTACTGGGAACCAATTATGGAAATTAATATTTAATGGAATTAATAACTTAAGGTGATTTGGGTTGAACGTGTTAAGTTCCGCAGGAGATCCAAGTCAAAACCTAAAAGAACGAATAGATTAAGTTTTGGATCAAACGTGTTAAGTTCCGCAGGCGATCCAAAATTTAATTTAAAAGAACACATGGTAGCTAGGAAAAGGTTCAGACCTTTGTACAAAATTTTTGTACAGTGGAACCTCTAGGCTTTCCGAGTAGCAACCAACAGTAACAACGGGGTGAGTTCAAAGAACTCAGCAGGTAATCCAATAGATATGTACAACAACATATAACTACTAGTAATATCCTAAGGTACAGTCTCCTAAACCATAGGACCTACAGTACAGTCTCCTAACAATATAACAGGTATGCATAGCTGAATAAACTGTAATGAGTAACCAGAAGCATGTAATACGGTTTACAGCAAGAATAATAAGAAATGCATAACTAAAATAAACTGTACTCACCAGCGAGGCTTGGGCGAATGACTGTGGACATACACAGATAAAGATAGTCAGAACAAATACGCATGTATCCTGTATGCATGTCAATCATATGCAGTCACCCAAGTGCATCATCCAATATGCAACAATCACAATAAATGCAATCTGTGCATATGATGCAATATGACATGGTCACCTCTGACGCCAGTCTGTATCTCACACACAATGGTGAGACCGCGTGGGTAGGGTTGTGACACCGTGCACTCTGCCGTCACTACCCCTGAAGAGTGACCGAGCGGACGGGATGCTGTCGGAGTACACCTATCCTCCTACCTCAAACATAGTGAGGGAGCGCAATGCTCTCAACTCCCGGTACGGGAGGCTGCAACCCCGTTGTATCGTGCTACCCATGAGCACCCGGTGCACCAGAAGCAACCTGCCATACACACCACGAGTCTTGTGCCACTACCCATCGATGAGACACGTTGTGTGCAGGCCCTCATGTAGCCGGCCGACGAGCTCAACAATAATGGAGTCGTCCATCGCCCAGCATGCAATCATGCGGTATGGTGCATGCGGCTACAGAATGTCATACCTGAACGTATCCTCCTCCATATGCGTAGGTGCCATAAAGGTAAACGCAGATATATAACAGAGATATAAACAACATGAAGGCAACAATATATAACAAGTATCTCCAGCATCTAATCATGGGTAGATAAGCACTATAAGTAACCATAACCACAAACACATATACACATGGCAAGAGATAAAAGTAAACCAGACTAATGTAAAGCATCTAACAGTAGAAGCATGTGATAGGTATCAACTAAACCTAAATCCAGAGAAGTGCTAAATCTACCAATCACTAGTAAGTATATATAAACTATACATATCATAAGACAGTATCAAAAGATAAGTCAAAGGGTACCCGCCTGCAGGTATCGCATAAACTATAACCGGGGAAGTGATAAATCTACCAATCACTAGTAAGTATATATAAACTGCACATATCATAAGACACTATCAAGAGATAAGTCAAAGGGTACCCGCCTGCAGGTATCGAATAAACTATAACCGGGGAAGTGATAAATCTACCAATCACTAGTAAGTATACATAAACTGCACATATCATAAGACACTATCAAAAGATAAGTCAAAGGGTACCCGCCTCAAATAGAAGATACAATCCAGTCCTAATCCAATGTCGAGATGCTCGTCTCGAATCAGAGTCCTGTGTAAATAGATACATTTACATTTATTTAGCTAGAATACAAACAAATAGCTAAATAAATCCTAAACAGAAATTTAGGGACAAAACCTAACCTATAACCCTCCACCTTTCTAACGGTTAATTAGGAATACTTTCCTAATCCTTAGTTACCAATTAGATTAGTTATCTAATACCTAAAGTAAATCCAAACCTAAATAATCAAATCTACATCCAGCTACTCAACCAATACATAAACCCTAATTCATCCACACTAAGATCAATCATCTAAAACAAAACAAACCCTACACACCTTACCTCGATCCAGTTACTGTTGATTGCTGGAACCAGAGAAGCTACTGGTTGAAGTGTTGTCGGAACCAAGAACAACTCCACAGCAAGAACAGAACAAGACCTCACCTTGCTGCTATCAATCTGATCAAGCAGGAGGTCAAGCGGTGGAGATCACCAATCAAGCAAGAACTCTCCTAGCCTCTGCCGACAGCTCAAATGATCCCATCATCTTCAACCGAGACCTAATCAACCACAAGAAGATGAGGATCAAGAACAGGGTATCGGTGAACAGAGAAGAGATCGGGGGAATGGCTCCCGGCGATCTAGGGCACGGGTCCGCAAGGGTCAAGAGAAGAAGAAGAATAAGATTCGGATTGCTTACTCATTGAAGCCCTAACTGCCTCTCCACACCGACGATCGGTGGATCTGGCTTGATCCAATGGCATCGATCGGGAGAACACAGACCGAGCTAGGGCACAGATCGAAGAAGATCCAGAGAAGAGTCAATACCGAGAAGAACCCTAACCAAGCTAAACCTTGAATCCACCAAAGATTTGGCGAAGCCTTACCTCTCTGGATTCCTCCCGATGGCGTCGCTGTCCAAATCCAGCAAGAAGGGAGGTGTGATGCGATGTCTACAGCTCGGAGATGAAAGGCATCGACCGGATCTAAGCTAAATCCAGAGGCGCCGGAATAGGAGCTAGGGCTCGGCACGCACGATCGATCAGAGGCGAGGAGAATCAGTCGCCGGTAGCCAAGGAAGCTTGACGTTGGTGAGACTCTAGAGAAGAAGACCTCCGTCGGCGATCTGCTCCCTAGCGTCGTCGGCGTCGGGTCGCCCGCGAGAGAGAGGCAGCGAGAAGAAGTAGAGGGGATCGGGGAAGGAGGAGTCAGCTTCGAGCAGAGGGGATTGGGGAAAGAAAATAAAGGAAATGGATTTATATATTAAAACATTTCCTCACTTAAATGGGTATCCCAAATAGGCCTTATTTGTACCCGGAATTAATCCCCTCAAAACTCGTCGTACGAGCTCCGATAAATTCTCAGAAAATTTCTAAAAAATTCCGGAAAAATTTTATAAGGCTATTTCTGAAATAACCCTATTTATTTAAATTTTCCGAGATCTCACATCCTCCCCTACTAATAAAAATTTGGTCCCCAAATTTCACTATAACCAACAGCCAACACTATAACATAACCAAACAATATAAATGCTGAAAGAAACTCTAACCCACATACCTCAAGCAAAAAGATGAGGGTATCGAGCTCGGATCGTATCCTAGAGCTCCCATGTAGCCTCCTCGTCAGAATGATGCTGCCATCCGACTTTAACCAGTCGGACAGTCTTGTTCCGTAGCTGACGCTCTCTGTGGTCCATAATCCGCACCGGAACCTCCTCGTAAGTAACGTCAGGCTGAATAGGAACTGATATATCTGACAGAACAAGTGTCGGATCGGATACGTATCTCCTCAGCATAAATACACGGAATACATCGTGAATGCCAGCTAGAGATGGTGGTAGCGTCAGACGGTAAGCTACTGCTCCAATCCTCTCCGAGCTGGAATGGTCCAATATATCGGGGAGCTAGCTTACCTCGGAGACCAAATCTCTTCACCCCTTTCATGGGTGAAACTCTAAGAAATACATAATCACCAATGGAGAACTCCAGGGGTCTCCATCTCTGATCAGCATAACTCTTCTGACGGTCCTGAGCCTCTGACATCCTCCGTCTGATAGTGCGAACTAACTCTGCATCCTGCTGAGCTCTCTGAGGTCCTATCAGCTGGGCCTCCCCAATCTCTTCCCAGAGGATGGGTGTCCGGCAAGGCCTACCAGCGCCTCAAGCGGGCCATCTGGATAGCGAATGATAGGCTGTTGTGGCGAACTCCACTAATGGCGGTGGTCCTCCCAGCGCCTCGAAGTCCATGACACAAGACCTCAGCAAGTCCTCTAATGTCGAATAGTGCCTTTTGACGCCCATCATGCTGTGATGGAGCCGTCTTGAAGCAGTGTGTGCCCAAGGCTGCTGCGAGACTACTGGTCGGGGCGTGAACCGTGGGTCTCTATCAGATATAATGCTCAACGGAACTCCATGCAATCTGATAATCTCTCGACAGTATAACTCAGCTAATCGATCCCGAGAATCAGTCTTCCGGATCGCTAAAAAGTGTGCGGATTTGGTTAATCGGTCAACGATTACCCAAATCGCATCATAGCCTCGACGAGTCCTAGGCAACCCAACCACGAAATCCATAGTAATGTGCTCCCACTTCCACTCTGGAATAGGGATTCTCTTAAGTAAACCAGCAGGTCTCTGGTGCTCAGCCTTCACCTGCTAACAGACAAGACATCTAGCTACAAACTCTGCGATGTTTTCTTCATGTCGTTCCACCAATAGGAACGTCTCAAATCACGATACATACGGGTCCCACCTGGGTGGATAGCAAATCTAGATCGATGAGCCTCCTGAAGTAACTCCTCCATGACCGGGTGAGACTAAGGTACACATAATCTACCTCGAAAATAAACAATACCCTCGTTATCTCGTGTAAACTCGGTCTGCTGTCCGGAAGCTATCTGGCTGCTAATGAACTGTAAATGCTGATCTCCAGCCTGAGCCTCTCGAATCCTCATCCTGATCGACGACTGAGCAACCATAGTAACAAGAATACCCTGCTCTGTCCGTCCCTGCTCCTCAAGGCCCAACTCGGAGAATCCCTGAACCAAATCCGTGACTAAAACTCGGTGACAAGCTAAAGTCCCTCTGGACTTCCTGCTAAGTGCATCAGCAACCACATTAGCTTTACTCGGATGGTAGCTAATAGTACAATCATAATCCTTCAGGAACTCCATCCATCTCCTCTATCGGAGATTGAGTTCCTTCTGTGTAAAAATATATTTGAGACTCTTATGATCAGTAAGAATCTCAAAAGTAATACCATAAAGATGATGTCGCCAAATCTTCAAAGCAAAGATAATAGCGGCTAGCTCTAAATCATGTACTGGGTAGTTCTTCTCATGTTCCTTCATCTGACGAGAAGAATAGGAGACTACCCTACCGTGCTGCATCAAAACAGCGCCCAAGCCCTGAAGAGATGCGTCTGTGTAAAGTACGAATCCGTCATCACCAGAAGGTAAAACCAAGACTGGTGCTGATACTAATCTCCGCTTCAGCTCCTGGAAGCTGGTCTCACAAGCCTCTGACCACGTGAATTTCACACATTTCCTAGTCAGACGTGTCAATGGCATAGCAATACTGGAGAAACCCTCAACGAATCGTCTATAATATCCAGTCAATCCCAAGAAACTACGGATCTCCTGGACTGACTTCGGCTGCTCCCAGCTGGTGATAGCCTCGATCTTCTGAGGATCTACTGAAATACCTCGACTAGAAACCACATGTCCTAGAAAACCAACTGAGGGAAGCCAAAATGCACACTCACTGAACTTCGCATACAAATGATGTCGTCGAAGAGTCTCCAAGACTATGCGAAGGTGATGCGCATGTTCCTCCTCGGAACGTGAATAGATCAATATGTCATCGATAAATACAATCACAAACTGATCTAGGTACTCCAGAAAGATACGGTTCATCAGATCCATAAATACTGCAGGAGCATTGGTAAGCCCAAATGGCATTACCAAAAACTCGTAATGTCCGTATCTTGTGCGGAATGCTGTCTTCTGAATATCAGAATCTCTAACTCTCAGCTGATGATGTACAGACCACAGATTAATCTTAGAATACACTGATGTATCTCTAAGCTGATCAAATAAATCATCAATCTGTGGTAAGGGGTACTTATTTCTGATAATCACTGCATTCAGCTGTCTATAATCGATGCACAACCTCAGAGTACCATCCTTCTTCTTGACGAATAGTACAGAAGAACACTAAAGCGGAATACCGTGAGGTTCTCCACAAGGACACCAGAATGCTCCTGCCCATGCATGCTATATGCAGCTGCTGCAGGGGGAGCTGTCCTCTACTGACGATGCGAAAATTGGGCTTTCGACCCGCCTCGCTGAGTCCCGGACTGACCAAACTGTCCTCCCGGAATATAAATCCCGGAAGCTACATGCTGAGCCTTTAGCGAACAGTTTCGGCTCAAGTGCCCAGGCAGTTTGCAATAATAGCAAACTGACTGTCCCAGGGTGCATGCAGAGGTGATGTGATCTCGAGATCCACATCGGGTGCAGTGAGAGTCACCGGACTGTTTCCGGTTCTGCTGAGAAGACCAGGAACGTCCTGATGAAGATTATCCTGACTTCTGGGGTCGGCCAAATGACCCAGAAGTACCCTGACCCGTCTGAGTACGACTGCTCTGCTGCTGTCCCGTAGTCTGTGGCTGCTGGATCTGTCCGAAAGTCCATTCAGTCTGCTTCCTCTTCTTGTCTGCGTTCACTCTCTGATGAGCAAACTCAATCATAAGCGCTCTATCCAGTGTCTCTGTGTATGATGAATACCCAAAATCGGCAATCTTCTCCTGAAGATGCTCGTCCAGTCCCTAGACAAACTGGAGCATACGAGATCTGTCATCGGCAACCAACTCAGGACAGAATCTAGCCAACCTATTAAATTCGGCATTATACTCCATCATTGAGCGGTTATTCTGCCGAAGACTCAGAAAATCCTGCCGACGTGTCATCTGATACGTCCGGAGAAAATACCGACTCTCGAATGCCTCCCTAAATCTCGTCCAGGTAATATGCTGCTCGCTTATAATCGAGCACTGCGTGTACCACCAGATCTCTGCCTCATCTCGTAAGTGGTAAGCAGCCAGCTCAGCCTTCTCCCACTCGGAGCAGCCATGTAAAAGAATGTCCGCTCTATAGACTCTATCCAAGATTGAGCCACGCTCGGATCAGTCTCCCTGCGAAATAACGTAAATCGATCTTTCCACCGACTCCGCTAAGGCTGGGATCTGTGCCAGTGCCGCAACCATATCCGTAAATATCGCTACAGAACTAGACAGAACCACTGGAGCTGATCCTATGGGTGGTACTACTGGATAAGTCGGAGGAGGTACTACTGGTGCTGCCGCATAAACCGGGGTGGGTACTGCTGGTGGAACTACAGGGTAGACATAAGTACTAAAAGTACGGTGGGCAGTACCGGGTAAGAAGTAACCGGTACTACCGGTGTGGGTGCCTAGTATATTGTAACCGACACAGGTAGCTGTAGTAATACCGAGTGCGCAGTAACAGGCATGGTTAGAGAAGGTGCCGGGTACACCGTAGGCGAGGTAGGTACCTCTGAAGTCGGAACCGTCGGGATCTTATAATCCGACGTGCTTATAATATCCTGACGAGTCTGTCCCTGACGAACAATCTCGACCCTAACAGACCTCTCTAGAGACTCTGTCTCCGGAGAATCTATCGGCCTCTTACGTGGACGACCACGTCTCAGTACTAGAACACATATATGCGTCATATATGTAATCAAGATGCTACCCAGATATTACTGCAGGTATGAAAATAAAATTACCTAATTTTACCTGTTTGCCATCTGGAGATATCCTGTCGCTTCTTAGCCCCCTAAAGAACCTCGTCAAAATACCTCGGAATTCCAAAACAAGAAAATCGACGGAAATCCGTACAAATCCAAAAATACCGAGAAATGCTCACGAAAGTAAGTATCGTAAATCCGAAACCCGACAAGTAGGTATCGCAAAACTTTGCTCTGATACCAAATAAATTGGTATCAGATAAACCTCGAAAATCCACGAAGTAATGAAAATACAACCGCAGCGGAAAACAAAAGTAGCAAACCCGAATGTTCAATATAAAGTCCACAATACAAACCCACATCACAAGTACACGTATAAAAGCGAATACAGAACCCGATATCTAGAAATCCTCGCGATAAAGGGCTAGCTACTGGAATCTCTCCTGACGGCCTCAACCTGAAAAATAGTAACAATGGGGTGAGTTCAAAGAACTCAGCAGGTAATCCAATAGATATGTACATCAACATATGACTACCAGTAATTCCTAAGGTACAGTCTCCTAAACCATAGGACCTACCGTACAATCTCCTAACAATATAACAGGTATGCATAGCTGAATAAACTGTAATGAGTAACCAGAAGCATGTAATACAGTTTACAGCAAGAATAATAAGAAATGCATAACTGAAATAAAGTGTACTCACCTGCGAGGCTTGGGCGAATGACTGTGGACATACACATGTTGGAGTGTATACTGAAAGCCTAAGCTTTGTAAACATTCATTATGAATAAAGAATCACATTTGGTCAAATTGTCTACATTTGTTTGTAGTTGTTCATTTAATTTATATTGTAGATAACATAGTATGTGGTGTCACATACAGAAGATGATGTTATCAGTACCTTATAAATTATAAACAGTAGCTCACGACTAAAATGGAAAGGAACAAACCATTAGAAGGTCGTAGTGTAATTAGGTATTAGTTTATCTTGACTATATAATTACACTAGTACACTCAGAGTGTATTGAGTAGGACCATTAGAGGTCGTTTCTTTTATACTGACTTTATAAAGGAACAAAGACCTCAGTTATTATGGAAGTGTGTGCTCTTAATCCTAATATAATAACAAGCACATATGTTTGATATTTATTTCTTTAATTTATCAATGGGTGAGATTTAGTTCGATGAATCAATAAACCCGATAAGTTGGGAAATGATATCACTTATAGTGTGTGTTGTTGATTATAGAAGGAAACGTGTCCTAGAGATACTAGGTTGATAATGTCCCCAAGAGGAGCTCATAAGGATTGTCATGTTAAACCTGCAGGTGGACTTAGTCCGACATGACGATAAGGTTGAGTGGTACTACTCTTGGACTTAGATATTAATTAAATGAGTTGTCAGAACTCACTTAATTAGTGGACATTCGATATCTTAAACACGGAGACTAACACACTCATAATAAGAAGGAGCCCAAAATGTAATTTGGGATTGGTGCGGTAGTTCAATGATAGTTCTCTAGTGGAATGAATTATCATTGATAAAATTAAGTTGTGTGTTGGGCGAACGGGATGCTTAATTTTATCGGGAGACCAAAACCAATTCCTCCTCTCGGTCCCTATCGTAGCCTCTTATTTATAGAGTTCTATACCCACCTATACCCACCTTCTATACCCATCAATAAGGGGCCGGCCATGCTAGCTTGGGAACCAAGCTAGGGCCGGCCTAATTAATTTGGCCCTAACTTGAACCCAAGCTAGTGGGGGCCGGCCAAATTAAATTAAAAAAATAAATTTAATTTTAATTTTTATTATTATGTGGAAGATATAATTTAAAGAGAATTAAAATTAAAATATCTCTCTTGTAAAAGATCTACAAAAGATTAAAGAAAGAGATTAGATCTCTTTCCTTATTTGTAGATTAGAGAGATGTTTTATTTTCTTTTTAAAATTATTCACATGTTAATAAAATTAAAATTATAGAAATTTCCTTTTATTAACCATGAAGAGATTTTTAAAGAGAAATTTTATTTTTTTTAAATTTCTGGAAATAAATTAGGAAGTTTTAATTTGTTGATTGAAACTCTCCTAATTTGCTCCTTTTGATTGTGGCCGGCCATTACAAGTTGATTGGGAAATTTTATTTTATTTTTCTCAATTAATTCATGTCAAGGAAAATTAAGGAAATTTTATTGTAATTAAATTTTCTAATTTGCCTAGGCCAAGGAATATAAAAGAAGGGGTGAGGGTGCCTTCATGAGACACAACATCTATTATTTCTCTCCCTCTTTTGTTCCTTGGTGTGGCTGGCCATCATCTCCTTCTCTTCCTCTTGTGGTGGCCGAACCTCTCCCTCTCCCTTGGAGCTCTTGTGGTGGCCGGATACTACTAGGAGAAGAAGAAGAAGAAGGAGAGGAAGCTAGCATCTCTTGGAGCTTGGTTAGTATTTTGGTTTTTTCTCCTTGGTGAACTTTTCCTTTGTGGCCGAACCTTGCTTGGAGGAGAAGAAGGTGGTTGGTGGTTTCTCATCTTGGTAGATCGTTGCCCACACAACGTCGGAGGTTAGAAGAGGAATACGGTAGAAGATCAAGAGGTCTTTCTAGAAGGTATAACTAGTAGTTTTTCCTTTTCCGCATCATGCTAGTTATTTATGGAAATAATACCAAATACAAGAGGCTTACGTTTTAGTATTTCGAATATGTTTTTCGATGTTGTGTTCTTTTATTTCTTTCTTTTCCTTGTGATTTGATTGTTCTCTTTGGTTAACCTAAAGTTATTTTAGGAAATTAAATATTAGCTTTCTATTAAAGGTTTTGTCTAGTCGGTGGTGGTTGCTCCCATATCCAAGAAGGCCATGTGCCTCGCCACGTCAGTACTGGGAACCTTTTATGGAAATTAATATTTAATGGAATTAATAACTTAAGGAGACTTGGGTCGAACGTGTTAAGTTCCGCAGGAGATCCAAGTCAAAACCTAAAAGAACAAATAGATTAAGTTTTGGATCAAACGTGTTAAGTTCCGCAGGCGATCCAAAATTTAATTTAAAAGAACACGTGGTAGCTAGGAAAAGGTTCAGACCTTTGTACAAAATTTTTGTACAGTGGAACCTATAGGTTTTCCGAGTAGCAACCAACAACATAGATAAAGATAGTCAGAACAAATACGCATGTATCCTGTATGCATGTCAATCATATGCAGTCACCCAAGTGCATCATCCAATATGCAACAATCACAATAAATGTAATATGTGCATATGATGCAATATGACATGGTCATCCCTGATGCCAGTCTGTATCTCACACACAATGGTGAGACCGCGTGGGTAGGGCTGTGACATCGTGCACTCTGCCGTCACTACCCCTGAAGAGTGACCGAGCGGACGGGATGCTGTCGGAGTACACCTATCCTCCTACCTCAAACATAGTGAGGGAGCGCAATGCTCTCAACTCTCGGTACGCGATGACGGGGAGGGATCCCGGCTGCAACCCCGCTGTATCGTGCTACCCATGAGCACCCCGGCGGTGCACCACCGAGCAACCTGCCATACACACCCTGAGTGTTGTGCCACTACCCATGCAGTAGACACGTTGTGTGCAGGCCCTCATGTAGCCAGCCGACGAGCTCAACAATAATGGAGTCGTCCATCGCCCAGCATGCAATCATGCGGTATGGTGCATGCGGCTACAGAATGTCATACCTGAACGTATCCTCCTCTATATGCGTAGGTGCCAAAAAGGTAAATGCAGATATATAACAGAGATATAAACAACATGAAGGCAACAATATATAACAAGTATCTCCAGCATCTAATCATGGGTAGATAAGCACTATAAGTAACCATAACCACAAACACATATACACATGGCAAGAGATAAAAGTAAACCAGACTAATGTAAAGAATCTAACAATAGAAGCATGTGATAGGTATCAACTAAACCTAAATCCAGAGAAGTGCTAAATCTACCAATCACTAGTAAGTATATATAAACTATACATATCATAAGACAGTATCAAAAGATAAGTCAAAGGGTACCCGCCTGCAGGTATCGCATAAACTATAACCGGGGAAGTGATAAATCTACCAATCACTAGTAAGTATATATAAACTGCACATATCATAAGACACTATCAAGAGATAAGTCAAAGGGTACCCGCCTGCAGGTATCGAATAAACTATAACCGGGGAAGTGATAAATCTACCAATCACTAGTAAGTATACATAAACTGCACATATCATAAGACACTATCAAAAGATAAGTCAAAGGGTACCCGTCTCAAATAGAAGATATAATCCAGTCCTAATCCAATGTCGAGATGCTCGTCTCGAATCAGAGTCCTGTGTAAATAGATACATTTACATTTATTTAGCTAGAATACAAACAAATAGCTAAATAAATCCTAAACAGAAATTTAGGGACAAACCCTAACCTATAACCCTCCACCTTTCTAACGGTTAATTAGGAATAATTTCCTAATCCTTAGGAATAATTTCCTAATCCACCACCATAAAATAAGATCTTCTTGTTCTCATTAGGGGCTCCTCCCCTAGAGATATGGCCAACTTTATTTGACTAAGCGATTGTACTTCATTACCAGTGAATCCATATAGAGGAGTTACCATCTGTTGAAGTTCGCTCTGGTCGATCTTTAATTGATCAAAAGCCTTCTTAAAGATGATATTAACAGAACTACCAGTGTCTATAAAGGTACGAGAAATAACATAATTGGCTATCACAGCCTTAATTATTAATGCGTCATCATGGGGTATTTCCACCCCCTCGAGGTCTCTAGGCCCAAAATTGATTTCTAGACCAGCTGCTCTTTCCATGCTGCACCCCACGACATGTATCTCAAGTCTTCATGCATGTGCTTTCCTGGCCCTGTTGGAATCTCCATCAGTAGGCCCGCCCGTGATCATATTAATGTTGCCCCGGGCAACATTACTCCTGTTTTCTTCTTGTCGAGTGGTCATGACGTCAGGCTGAGTTTTTTCGGGCGCTTGACTTGTACCGACCGGGATCGGTAATGCGCCTTGTTGAGGCTCGACCGGGCGATATTCCAATTTGAGCGGACTCTGCTGCCTAGGGTATTGCTGCCGATAATAGTTTTGTCTCTGATAACGATCCCTGTTTGCTCTTTTATTTCTCAAAACAAAATAGTCTTCAGTATGATGACTGCTGGTCTTATGATAAGTGCACCATATTCTCGGTGCCTCTGGCTGTGTCTCCACATGTTGCACTGCTTGCGGGCGATATTCTGGATGACGATGAGGTGGATGAATTGCTCGAGGTCCTCTAGGTTGAGGGACAGGAGCAGGAGCCTTCTCCTTGACAGGGGTAGGAGAAGAAGTGGTGCCCTCTTTCCTGCGGGCAGCTTGAGCTTCTTCAACATTAATAAATTCAGTGGCACGTTCAATTAAGGAATCAAAATTGGCAGGAGGATTTCTCACCAGATCTTTAAAGAAATCATTATCATTTAAACCTTGAGAGAAAGCGCTTACTAAGATTTCAGTAGTAGCATTGGGTACATCGATAGTTACCTGATTGAATCCTTTGATGTAGGCTCTGATGGACTCTTTAGATGCTTGTTTAATTGAAAATAAACTCCAAGGAGTCTTATGATACCTCTTGTTATTGGAGAAATGGTGTAGAAAAACCTTCTTGAAATCCTTAAATTTTCGGATAGATTTTTCTGGCAATCTCTTGAACCAACGTTGTGCAGCTCCTCCGAGTGTAGTAAGGAACATCCGACATTTCACTCCATCAGAGAATTGTTGTAATAATGCTACATTCTCAAATTTCAATAGATGATCCTCTGGATCTGTAGTCCCAGTGTACTCGTCGATCAAAAAATTTTGATACCGCTTAGGAAGCGGGTCATCCAACACTCTTTGAGAGAATGGAGAAATGACTTTTTTCGGCGAGCTATCACTAGTTATCATTTTAACTTTATGCTTTTCTCTATCTGGTGCTTTGCCAGAAGATTCCTGAAATACAGGCCTTCGTTCTCCCTGCTCCATAGGAGTACGAAGAAAGGCTCGCGGATGCCTTGTCGGAGAAACCGTGGCTGGAGGAAAATATACATGTTCTTCCTCTTCCAGCTCCTTTCCCTTTCGGTGCTCAATAGTTGAAATTGCTGGATTATGAGCTACCTGCAGAGTGGCTCCAGTATGAGCTTGATGTTGCTGCTGTTGTTGTTGCAGAGCCTTCTGTACATGAGTGTTGATGAGGAAATCTAGATCCTCACGACTAATGGTGAGTAGATTTGATTTTCCAGCCTCTTCCATCTTGTAGTCTCAGATTCAAGTGAAGTTTCTCACAGACGGCGCCAAATTTGATCCTGTCTGAGAAGCTTGACAAAACGGAAAGCTGGGAGAAGAAACCCACTGCTGGTGAAGAATAATACCTATAGAACACCGATCCGAGAAACCCAAAGTGGATATAAGAGAATGAAGTCCTGGAATGTCCTTCTGGTGCGAAGCTCTAATGGTGAGAAAGAAATCTGATTGAAGAAAACCCAGATCCGTAGCTTCCAAGGCTTCCTGCGCATAAGAGACCAACCAACACTATCATCAAGGACCTATGACCGGGGTGGGAATCCCTGGCTAGGCCCTCCGACGCTTAAGTTAGTGATCTCTCTTTGTGTGGGAAAAAAGGAAGAAGAAGAAGATGAATGGTAGTTGAAAACTAGGGTTATCAATGTGAGCAGTGATGTGAACTTACCTCGCCAACGGAGAGGATTTCCCCTTTTATACCACTTCATATAACCTCCGTAGTCATGAAGTGGACCCCGGTTCGTTAGAGTTTGTTATGAGATGACGTAAACTGTGTACTTGTGGAAAATGGTTTTTAAGGAATCTTTTTTGTACCCTAGATGTACCTTCTTTGTCGTCTAGTACTTGCAGAAAAATCTAGAAGCCTTCCTCCCGCCACATTAGCTAACCTGTTATACAATCACATACTACAAATATCTTCCTTAAACTACTTTATTTGAAATATTTACTTCTGTCCTGTTTCATAAGTTATTTCAGAGTGCATCTATCATTCCTGCTTGCCCTTCCTGTCTTTGCTATATCATAGACAGCTTAATATAACATTGCTCCTTGTATCGGTTGAAATCAAACTTAGACTAGGTCCGGTCAATTATTATTACCTCTCATGATGTTTCTTGGGCAATACTGGTCTGCACCCCTCTAAGTTTATTATCCTACCTGATATTGGGTTATATTTTATTAAGTATGTAATCTCGACCAATATTGGCATATCCTTTTCAAGTTATTATCCAGCCAAGACTGGCCTACCTCTCTCAAGGTATGTTTCGATCGGTATTGGCCTGCCTCTTTGGAGGTATATCCCGATCGATATTGGCCTACCTCCTTTGAGGTATATCTCGGTCGATATTGGCCTACCTCCCTGGAAGTATATCCTGATCGATATTGGCCTACCTCCTTTGAGGTATATCTCGGTCGATATTGACCTACCTCCATGGAGATATATCCCGATCGATATTGGCCTACCTCATTTGAGGTATATGTCGGCCGATATTGGCCTACCTCCCTGGAGGTATATCCCGATCGATATTGGCCTACCTCCTTTGAGTTATATCTCGGCCGATATTGGCCTACCTCCCTGGAGGTATATCCCGATCAATATTGGCCTACCTCCTTTGAGGTATATCTCGGTCGATATTGGTCTACCTCTCTGGAGGTATATCCTGCTCGATATTGGCCTACCTCCTTTGAGGTATATCTCGGTCGATATTGGCCTACCTCCCTGGAGGTATATCCCACTCGATATTGGCCTACCTCCTTTGAGGTATATCTCAGCCGATATTAGTCTTTCCTTCTTAGGGTATATCTCGGTCGATATTAACTTACTCGCATTAAGGTATATATTGGTCAATATTGACCTACCTCCTCTAAGGTATATCTTGGTCGATATTAATCTTTCCTTCTCAGGGTATATCTCGGCCGATATTGGCTTACCTTCTCTAAGGTATATCTCGATTGATATTGATCTTCCTTCATCAAGGTATTATCTGGCCGGGATTGACCTTCCTCTCTCAAGGTATATCCCGGCCCATATTGATCTATCTTCTCAACTCGGCTATCTCCTTTCCCTTCCTCACCGGGGATCCATGAAACCTAACCCATATCAGTATGAAAGACTAACTTCTTACCTAATCTCTAAAGGATTCAACCAAGGTCAAATTGACCTTACATTATTTGTCAAGTTAATAAAAGAAGATATTTTTATAGCCCAAATCTACGTAGATGATATAATCTTTGGTTCACCAAATTCTGAATTCTTAGTTGAATTTACAAGCCTAATGGAACACGAGTTTGAAATGAGTCTAGTAGGTAAATTAACCTATTTTTTAGGATTACAAATCAAACAAACAAATGAAGGAAATTACATTTTTCAACAAAAATACACTAAGGAATTACTTAAGAAATTTGGAATGGAAAATACTAAAGAGATAAAAACACCTATGACAGTGAACACAACTTAGATGATGACCCCAATGGAAAACCAGTTGATTTAAAATACTATAGGAGTGCCATAGGTAGCCTACTATACTTAACTGCAAGTCGACCAGACATTTTATTTGCAGTTAGTATGTGTGCTAGATACCAAAATTGTGCTAAAGAATCTTATTTAATTCAAGTCAAAAGAATCTTTAGATACCTTAAAGGAACAACAAATGTAGGAATTTGATATCCCAGAACCAATAACTTTGAATTGTTAGGATATTCTGACTCTGATTATGCCGGGTGCAAATTAGACCGCAAAAGCACAAGTGGTGGGTGTCAACTACTGGGTCCATCACTTGTCAACTGGTTTAGTAGAAATCAATACTGTGTTGCTCTATCCACAACCGAGTCAGAATATATAGCTATAGGAGAGTGCGTTGCACAATTATTATGGATGATGCACACCCTAAAAGATTTTAACTTAAACCTTACAAATGTAAAAGTTTTAATTGATAATATTAGTTTAATTAACCTAACAAAAAATCCAGTGCATCATTTCCGAACTAAACACCTTGAAATTAGATATCATTTTATCAGGGATCATGTTACTAAAGGTGACATTGAACTCAAATACATTGAGTCTAAGTCAAATTTAGCAGACATATTCACAAAACCACTCCCTGAAAGTGAATTTAGCAATCTACGTAGAAAATTTGGGATGCGTTTAATAGACTAGATTTTCAAAATTATTTTCAAAAATGATTGTTTTAAATCCTAGGTTAAAATTGTTCTATTTTTTCAAAACCTTCCTATTTGTAGAATATTTTTTTTAAAAAAAAATCTTTAGCCTTAGACTAGGTCAATCCCTTAGAAATCATGTTCCCCTAGGATTAGCATTTGAGCATCTCACCAACACCCTAGTTTTACCTTGCTTGTGATTGCTAAACATAGAAAGGGGTGAGATGCATAGGCCAGTTGCCTGGACTTAAGATGCTTATGTCAGTGCATCGATATAAGTCTAGGTGTTAAATACCAAACATATATTAATCAAGTTAAGTTATTCAGTTTAGTCAAACACTAACTGATTTCAATGCACTTAACTTGACTAACCAAATGAAAGCTGCTATCTTCTGATAGTCGTAAGTACCTAATTGGTTAGACAGCTATTTTGAATGTCAGGTTTAGGGGGAGGATTAAATCAACCTACTTTCACAATTAGCACCAAAATTATTTTCTCCACTTTAAAAATAATGTCTTTTCTCAATTTTTTTTTCAATTTTGAGATTGAATTTTATAAACCAAGGTTTTGAAAATTGAAGCTTTTACAAACTTAATGTTGAAAATCTTAATCAGTTTTGAAAAGTAAAATTTTCAAACCTAGTGTTGAAATATTTTTAAAACTTATGTTTGGATTTTTTTATAACTCTATTTTTTTTAAAAAAACTAGCTTTTACAAACTAAGGGCTTAAATTGGATCTTATAAACTAAGATTTTGAAAATTAAAAACTCAGTTTTAATTAGTTTTGAAAAGTTTTTCTTGAAACTTTGAAAACTCATGTGTGAAAAGTGTTTCAAAATTGAAACTCATTTTGAAAATATAAACCTTGATCTTGAAACTTTGTTTTTAAAAACTCATGCTTGAAAATTTATTTTCTTGAGATTTGAAACTTAAACACTTATGTTTGAAAATTAGACTATCTAAAACTTAAATTCCCTAAACTTATACTTGAACATTAGCTTTTAAAAACTTTCTCTTTGAGTTGGCAAACTCATCTAATTTTACAAAAATTATCTTTAAAAAATTACTCAAAATATACTAAGTTATGCTGATAAATTAGGTAATTTTTCAAAACTTAGTTATGTTACAAAAGTTAAGTTACTATATGGTGAAATTTAAAACTCCCAGAAGTTGACTTGATATCATTTCTTACAATTTTTTTGTTACTCTATATTGTTGCTTATGTCCTTATTTGATGAATGCCAAAGGGGGAGGGATAGGTGGTTAAGTTAGAGCAACAAAATGTCAAATTTAAAAATTAAAAACTAACTTAAACCTTAAAAATCATGCTTGGTTTTTGCATATCTTTTCACTAACTTAACCAGGTTGTCATTCCATCAAAAAGGGAGAGATTGTTGGTGCGGTTAGCACTAACGGTCTAACTCAGGTTTTGATGAATGATAAATTAGGTTAAGTTAGGTTTGTCGTTATCTAACACTCTGACCGAGTGTGCAGGCGAAGTCCAGACAGGTCAACGGGCTGACCGGATGTCTGGCACGAAGTCCAAGCGGGTCGACGGGTTGACCGGACGCTTGGCACGAAGTCCAAATGGGTTGACGGGCTGATCAAACATTTGGCACGAAGTCTAAGCGGGTCGACGGGCTGACCGGATGCTTGGCATGAAGTCTAGCTAGGTCGACGGGCTGACCGGATAGCTGGCGAGAAGTCCAGACAGGTCGAAGGGCTGACCGGACGTCTGACAGGTGAGTAAAGGTAAGTCACTGAAAGGGAGTGACTGTGAGGACGCGTTCCCGGGAAGGGAATATTAGGTGTCGATCCGGCTTAGATCCATTTCGGATATCTAAGTCGAGATCGTGACTAAATTCCGGTCTCAGAAAGACGGAATCTAAGTCATACTCTTTATGTTGAACTTATAAACTGTGCTAACACTTTGTTTTGCAGGTTACACATTATATATTTACCTCGGACTAACTGTAAGATATCGTAAAATTTAAAATAAATATTATTGGATGAAAAATCTTATTGGATTTTTCCAGAATTTTTAGAAATTTTTTTGGGATTTAAACGGAGTCCGTATGACCCGTTTTGAGTGGATGGAGTCTGGGTACAGTGGAGGCCTAGTTGAAATACCCAATTAAAGTGGGATTTGATTGAGGAATTAACTTAGGTTTTAATTACCTAAACCTAAGTTATATATGTTAATTAAACCTAATATGCTTTCTTCTACCGATTCTTCCCCAACTTCTTCCCCGATTCATTTCGTCCCGAGCCTCACCAGCGATCGACGATCTCCCTCTTCTCCTCTCGGCGTCGCCGGCACAAAGAAACCCCCAGAGCTTTGAGGGAGCAAGCCACCAATTCTTCTTCTCCTCTCATTTTCCTCTCTCTAGACTTCTCTCATGCAGGCGACCCGACGTCGACAGAGGGCGAGTTTTTCCACGGCGATCTCATTCTCTCCGCATCACCTGTGGTATGTCACCGGATCTCGACAGTACCGGCCATCTTCACCTGAGAGGTCGTCTTCTCGGTGGTTTCTTGCTCACGATCGGCTGTTGGTCGGCGTCTAGGGCACGGCGGTGAGGGGTCGATTCTCATCATTCCCGGCTGATCGAGTCCTGTCTGATTACCTTCCTCAATCGGTTCTCTGGAGTGCATTCTGGATCTCCACCAGATGAGATTGATCGTGTGATACCAAGTGGAGGCTATCGGTTGAGGTAAGGCAGTGTCGAGGAATGTTGTGGATTCAAGCATTATTGAGGGAGTGGTTTCTGATTATAGTGTTCTTCTTGATCGGTTGAGAGGAAGCATCGGGTCGGTGTACTGTGGACTCTCGTTGCCGGTCACTGCCCTCTCCAATTCTAGCAGCTGTGGAGGTCACGGGTGAGGATGGAGGTTCTGTTGAGGTAAGTTTTGGACTGTTGATTAGGGTTTCAGCAAACCCTTTGCTGTATAATTGGTATTCTAGATTAATTCTTGGAGGAATTGGTGTGTAGGTGTATTTGTAGCTGCTGGACAATGGGTGTAGAGCTGTGAGGTACTGGATTGGCTGCTATATCTCAAGGTAAGTGTTTACCACTAGCTTTCTTATTAGGTTTGCTTTGTTTTGGGTGAACATGCAAGGTTGAAAGAAGGATTAAGGTTTTACTTGTAGTGGTAAGTTGTTGCGTTTTGGTTAAGTAGTTGTTGATGGTGATTGGTTGATATAGTTGGTTATGTGATTATTCTTAGGGTCATTGGATTGGTTATGTAATTATTCTTAGGATCATTGAATTGATTATGTGGATGAATTATACATGTTGGATTCATGATGTTTAGTGGTTGATTTAATGGATTAAATGATTGGATGATTCTCGTATTTGGAAGTATTGTGATTTGTTGATTTAGGTGAGTTTTGAAGATTAGTTTCATTTCTACATTTGTTGGGATTAGTGGAGATGATGGTAGAAATTGATTTAAGGTGCATTGGGTCAATTGATGAATTGTGGATTATGGTTGGATTTAGAAAGAGTAGAATTTAAGGATGGACCTATCATCTACTTTGGTTTGGATCGTTGGGTGGAAACTAAACAGGGTTACCTAATCAACGTAGGATTAGGTTTTGAGTTTAGTTTGTTGTTGATTATGTGATTAGCTACACATTATATATATACCATGTGATTCGCAGGACTTGGGTTCGGGATGAGCGTCTCGAAGTGGAATTGATTTATCTGACGCGGTCGACAGATAAAGGCGGGTATTTCTTCCTTGCCTCTATGTGGATTTTATTGAGCTTAGTGCATGGTTTTATGTGATGGTTTAGGATGCTTTATCTTATATCGTGTTCGTTTGTTGCTTTCCTGCTTGATACCGATGCTTGACCCTTGTGATGATCTAGTTAATTCTTATACAGTCTACACTTTGGATTATCTATACTCTGTGGTATTTGTGTACATGTAGAGTATGTATGGTAGGGGTTATTTCGTTGGTGGTATTCATATGAGGCTTGTCCATCCGTATGTCGTGTATACTTCTGTCTGGGGTGATGATTGGAGTTGTGTTGATTATATGTCTGTGGTTTATACACGTATTTGATGTGTTTTTACTGGAGGATATATGTTGATTGTACACGTGGGGCTGTGTAGGCGTGTCTGTTGGGGTTATGAGAGATTTTTGGTTGACTATACATGTGTAGTTATATACATATGTTTGGTGGGATATATGGAGGTATCATGATGATTATACTCATGTTGTGGGGTACTTAGGTGGATTTAGAGTTGCATGGATGATGACGGTGTCCGTATCATGATTATATATATATATCATGTTCATCATTCATGGCATACTGACGACTATCGTCTCCCTTATAGTTGAGAGGGTTGTCAGTCTTTTATAGCCGTCCATTCGGCCACTGATGGAGAGTGGTAGTTTGGAGTGGAGCTAGTCCTGTCGCGCTTACTCCGCCGCTCAGTGTTCTGTCAGCCTCGACCACTCTGGAGTAGTGAGTCTTGAGGGTACAGTTGTCAGAGGGCTAGAGATGTGAGTGGTCAGGGACCCTTAGCTATGTAGTTATATAACTACTTAGCTGACCGTCCGCTTCGGCCGCCTATAGCGGTGCATGTACTGGAGGCTAGTACGGTTTGTCACGGACCCAAGCCTCTCGGCCATACAGGGGTCGTGGTGTCTAGAGAGGTGGCGGGGGTGACCATGTAGCATGCATGCACATTTGCATTTGATGCGCGGTGCATCGTTGGAGATATATTTGCATACATGCCTAGTAGATACTAGTTGCATGTGTTTGTGGTATGTTGCATTTGTTTGCGATATGATTGTTGCATATGGTTGTCATGCTGCATACATGTCATTTATTTTACATGTATTTGCAGTCGTATTTATATTGCACAGGTGTCACGAGGAGGTTTGTTGCAGATGTGGTGAGTTTACTGACCATTGTACCAGGTGTTGATTCCAGATTGGGTATGTATCTATCATTATGTCGGTTGTGGTTTGTACAGTATGTATGTCAGGTTAGTAGGTCTGATATGTTCAGATGCATTGATTATGATAGTAGGATCATGTTCTTTATTCCCTACTGAGACTGTATACTTTGATCTCCATGTTTGTTATTGACCATGCACTATCTTGTCTATTACCCACTGAGTTACCTATACTCACCACCGCATGTATACATTTATGTTTTCAGGTATATGGTTGGAGTGTCGCTCGGAGTATCCTGTCTGCCGGGTCCTACGTCACATCCGAAGACTGTGTTCGTTTTCTATTGTATATTCCTTTCTTATTCGTGGCATTGTATTTGTGTTTAGCCATGTGGCTATCTTATTCTTTTGGTGTTGTATTTGTGTTTAAGCCGTGCAGGCATGCATTGTATGTATTTGTGTTGTGTGGGCTTTCCTTCGTTTTTCCGCTGTGTTTTGGTACAGCCGTGTGGGCTGTTATATATATAACTGCGTGGTTGTGATTGTTTCATTCCAGCCGTGTGGGCTGTTATTATAACTGCGTGGTTGTGTATATAAATATTCCAGCCGCATGTGGCTGATGTATTTTACTTGTAGTGATGCTTCAGATTGTCACCGGTACGGGGAGATGTTGCAGGATTTTTGTCTGGCAGAGACTCCTTTGGGGGCGTGACACTAACCTTGTCTTGTAGGAGAAGGACTTTCTAGAGAAAGGAGGTCCGGGGGCCCGAAAGGGATCCGGGCGCCCAGAGGCAAATATTTTCCAAGACGCGGCGTCGACACGTGGAGCTCGCTGGTTGGGACTACCACGTCACACCAGGGCACCCGAAAGGGATCCGGGACACCCCGAGCTTCCTATATAAGGAGGGTCAAAGGCGGAGCTCAAAACAACAACTTAGAACTGAAGAACTGCTCTCTTGTGCTCCTGCAACGCCGCGAGGCCACTCCGACAAAGCGCTCTCTTCCATTTAATTCTTTTCTTTTTGTCTGTATTTTCTTTTTTATCAATTCTTGTACTAAATTTGTAATTCCATTTTTCGAATTGATAGTGATTGCCAACGAAAGTACTCAACGAGTACGGGCCTTGGAGTATGAGTCGACACAGGCTCCGAACCAAGTAAAAAGGTTCTGTGTTGGCATTGTTTTATTTTTCCGCTGCGATTACTCTTATCGAAATTTTTATAATCGATATTCACCCCCCTCTATTGAACGATCATGATCCAACAACTATTACACTTCACTTATGGTTAATTTCTAAAACGCTAATTTAGTATAACATAGTCATGATTTATTTAGTTGGATTAGTACCATGGTAACCGTAGGTGACTTTCTCCCGGTATTTTAGTTACTGATTATGTTCGATTTGTATTAGCCTATTTAAAAAAAATTAAAAGCTCATGTAAGAAGAGAGAGAGAAAAAATAGAAGAAAATTTGAAATGTAATAAAACATTTAAGTGGAATAAAAAAAATTTAAAAAAAGGAAAAAATATTCTTAGTTACAATCATGGGATAAAAAAAATAGTTTTTGTTGGTGGAAATAATGATAAGATACTCCTTTGAAACCAAGTTAAGTTTCTAGGGAACTACTTATCTATTTCTCTCAATACCGAGCATACCTTTGATACTTTGTGTTAGGAAGAGGGGATGAACCTCATGTATGGTAGGTAAGTGCGTAACACTGGAAACCTTGGAAACATAATGGAATGACGACTTGACTGTGGGAGGAATTTGAAACCATATGAATAAACTATGCACTGTACACTTAAACTATCTTGTTAGGCTTGGTGAAACTAATTGAATGCCTTCATTTAATGATGATTCTACTTGATAGGATTAAATGAATTTATTGAAGTTTGAGAGATAGGTATTCACATGCATTCTAGATGTTGATGTTTTCTTGAGGACAAGAAAAGGATTGATCTGTGAGATTTTGATACGCATATTTCATATAGGTCTTTTATCATATTTTATGTGTAGCTTGTCCCATTTTATATGTATATATTTTACATTTTCATCTCTTTGTACTTCATTTTGATATTTTCCTAATTCAGAGAACTTCTATCTTATTTTTCTTTAGATACAACATGAAAAGGAGCAAAAATGGTAAAGCCAACTTCTGAAAACTTGCCACTTGCCATGGGGGGTCGTGCCAGCTAGCACAACCCATGCTGAATCCTAGATTTTCCCCAGATCCAACTATGGATGGCCATGCCATCCGGTATAGCCCGTGTCAAAAATTCAGATGTGTCACAAAGCTAGCCAAGGGTGTCCATGGCCACTGACACAACCCATGGTGGTCTAAGAGGAACTCATAGTGCCCGCCAAGTGCCCATGGTGGGCGCTTGTTGAAATACTATTTAAGTAGATTTTGGGGGTTTTTAGAGGGACCCCCAATTTAGAGTTGCCCAAAGACTCCAAGAAGATCTGAGAAGATGATCTCGAGGAGATTCGATGCTATCCACATTTGGAATTCAGATCAGGAGCATCCAGAGACGCATTCAAGGAACAAGACTAAGATTTCTTTCTCTTTTTCTAAATTGGATATAAATTGTAATCATTTGAACTATGATCGTTGAATGTAACTCTATTTATATGAAGTAGATTATTAATTTTATGATTAGAGAATAACCTTTTGATATGAGCCTGGTCTTGCAACAACAACCATGGTCTTGCCATTCCTTTATTACAAAACATTCCATGCCATGGCCATGCTTTACACCTTCCAAAGAAGCCAAGAGTAGTAAATTATATTCCATGGTCATGCCTCATAGGTATGTTGGACTGCTGGGCCGGCTAAAAGGGGGGGTTGAATAGCCTGCAAAAATAAAAACGCAACCCTTCTCGATCTTTCAACAGTATACTTGCATAAATTATAACTTAAACAGAAAAATAGAAAGGACGAGGCACACCGAGATTTACTTGGTTACAACCGGGGAGGTTGTTAATCCAAGGAAAATGATCACACTAAAAACTCCTTCAGGCGGAGAAGCCTCGTACAACGATGAAGCGCAGAAAAAAAAAACTCAACTCTAAATCAAAGCCTACAAGTGTTTGAAATGAATTGCTTGTGATCGATGAAAAGCTTCTGGACCAAGGCTTTATTTATAGCCTTGGTTAGGGCGCCCCGAAGGGTTCCGGGTGCCCTGGGGGGGTAAACTTTATCCCTTAACATTCAGATTGAGTCAAAACTTGATCCAGTCAAAAAGTCAGGTCCGGGCGCCCGGACCAGGAAAGTCAACAAAGTTGACTTTTCTCTGTCCGGGACCTCTGCTCCGGTTCAGCTCGTCTTGGTCTGGGTCTTTCACTTCGGTTCCGCTAGCTTGGGTGATCTCGACCAATCGGAAAAGGGCTCACCCGAACCCAACTTCCGACCTTCTCAAGCGGGCTTCCGCTCCGACTTCTCGCCCCTTGGAATCGCCGCGTGCTTCCTTCTCGTCTGCCAGAGTACTCATCCGTAGTCTTCTTCCTTCAGTCGCACCCCGTGCGGACCTTCTCGTTGGCTGCGTCTCTTTCTCCTCGAGCAGTCTTCAACTCCGGCTTCTCATCCCTCGGAACCACTGCACGCTTCCTTCTCGTCCGTCGGTGTACTCTTCCGTAGTGCCTTGTCCCTCGGAAGCACCGCATGTCGTCCTTCTTGCTAGCTGTGTCTTCCACTCGAGTACCTCTGCTCCTAAGTTCCTACACACTTAGACACAAGATTAAAAACACACAGGATCTAACTTAACTTATTGATCACACCAAAACAACCTTGGGGTTCCAACAATCTCCCCCTTTTTGATGTGAGAGACCCAAGTTAAGCTAGGGTAAAAACAGACATAAAATTAAATTAACTAATTTTGCAATTAAGTGTTAATAGATAGAATTTTTAATTTTTGTCTACCTCATCTAGACTTATACTTTTCCTTCTCCCCCTTTGATCAAAGAAAAAATGGGTTTCCAAGAAAAAATCTAAGTAAAAGAAAATTTTCTAAGTTAAACAAAATTCTAAGTTAGATATTTTGCAACAGAAAAATAAATTTAACTTAGGCAAAAATATCTTCTGAGAATTTTTCCCAATAAAACAATTTATGAAAGAGAAAATTTTCTAAAAAGTTTCCAAAACATGTTTAATTTTTTTTAAAATTTAGATCCAATTCTCTAATATTGTAATATTTAAATTTCTATTTTAATCTATCATAATTTTTCAAATCACAATTTTTTAGATTTGAAGCAAACAATATTAAGCATATAGAAAATTGTATCATGTTATTATCTATTATTAGTTTGTCGAGATTCTTTAATTGACAAGCTAATGATTGAGTTTTTTTTAACTTACTATTAGTTAATAATTTTTCTAATTCACAAGAATATGTTGACAACATAAATTATGATTTGCAAAAATCTTTTGACAGTAAATTTTCTAATTCGAAAAAAATATTTTTATAATATAACTTCTATTTCAAAAAAAATCTTTCGATAATGTCTTGATTGGATTAATCAACTGGTCAAGAGATGGAGGTCATACCTGACTTACCTTTTTGGCTGTTGATTCTTCCCCTGTTGATTTGTTTTCTTCTGAAGACACTCCCCCTTTATTGATGCTCATCTCAGATGAGGTTTCTTCATCTTTAGGTTGGTCTTCAACTATGATTGTTGTTTCGGCAATTTCCTCGATCTCGGACTCTTCTGTCGGCGGCTCGGTGTCCATCGAGGAGTTGGATTCAACTTCAAGTGGTTCTTCGTAAAGCCTTAAGAACTTTTCCCAAAGTTCTTTTGCACTTTTGTACGTTCTGACTCTGTCAAGATCCTTGGTTGGTAACACGCTCAAAAGACTGGACTCAGCTTTACCGTTTGCCATGAATTCGTCGCGCTACTCGTCAGTCCAGAGATGTTTTTCGATTTCTTCTCCATTCATGTTCTTCGGTGCTTCATAACCATATTTCATAATTAATAAAATACTAAAATTAGTTTTAAAATAAACCTGCATTCATCGCTTCCAAAAAGTGAACTCTCCCTCGAAAGTTGGTGGGTAGATGTTAGCTCCAACCATCTCGTTGCTTCATTCAGCGGTTAGTACTCCTGAAGCGCCTCAACTCTGATACCACTTGTTGGACCGCTGGGCCAGCTAGAAGGGGGGTTGAATAGCCTGCAAAAACAAAAATGCAACCCTTCTCGATCTTTCAACAGTACACTTACATAAATTATAACTTAAACAGAAAAATAGAAAGGGCGAGTCACACTGAAATTTACTTGGTTACAACCGGGGAGGTTGTTAATCAAAGGAAAATAATCGCACTAAAAACTCCTTCAGGTGGAGAAGCCTTGTACAATGATGAAGCACAGAAAATAGAGTCCCCTAATGTTCAGATCGAGTCAAAACTCAATCCAGTCAAAAAGTCGGGTCTGGGTGGCCGGAAGCATTCCGGGCACCGCGGACTGATCGGGGCCTCCGGAAACATTTCGGGCGTCCCAGATTGATCCGAGCGCCCGAAATGGTTCCGGGTGCCCTGATCAGGAAAGTCAACAGATTTGATTTTTCTCGGTCCGGGACCTCTGCTCTGGTTCAGTTCGTCTCGGTCTAGGTCTTTCGCTTTGACTCCGCTAGCTTGGGTGATCTCGGCCATCCGGAAAAGGGCTCACCCGAACCTAACTTCCGGCCTTCTCAAGCGGGCTTCCGCTCTAGCTTCTCATCCCTCGGAATCATTGCGTGCTTCCTTCTCATTCGCCAGCGTACTCATCCGCAATCTTCGTCCCTCAGTCGCACCCCGTGCCGACCTTCTCGCTAGCTGCGTCTCTTGCTCCTCAAGCAGTCTTCCTCTCCGGCTTCTCGTCCCTCGGAACCACCGCACGCTTCCTTCTAGTCCGCCGGTGTACTTTTCCGCAGCGCCTTCTCCCTCGAACGCACCGTGTGCCGTCCTTCTCGCTAGCTGTGTCTTCCGCTCGAGTACCTGTGCTTCTAAGCTCCTGTACACTTAGACAAAAAGTTATAAACACACAAGACCTAACTTAACTTGTTGATCACACCAAAACAACCTTGGGGTTCCAACAAGGTACAACCATGCCTTCATTTTAGAGACTCCTATGCCCAGGTCAGTGCCTAAAAGGCACAGTCATGCCTTTCCAATAGTGGCTTCTATGTGACGGGTGTGCCTTATAGGCATGGCCGTGCCTTTTTTAGCTATAGCTTCTATGCCACGGTCGTGCCTCATGGGCATGACCATGCCCTATTTCTAGCATAGATTATGCCATGGTCGTGCCCCCAAGGCACAACCGTGTGGTAAGAAAATAGGGTCATGTGCCTTATTATAAAAGGGGAGTTAGATCCCCTTTTGAAAGGAGGAAGGGTTCCCCCTTCAAGAGCACCCTCAAGTTCCATTTCTATAGAGTTCTCAATGATCCATATATAATTCAAAGCAGATTTCATCAATTCTTCCACCATCCTAGCAAGGAGTTCATCCCAAGATGTCGGTTACATCTTGCTAAGCATTTCTTTTTCTCTCTTCTCCATTTGGGTTCTAATAATGCTTATTTCATTATCTTGTGATTGTATTTCTCTTGCTGTAGAGTAGATCTCTTAGATCTTAGGATGTAGGGAGTATTCATTATGTGATTTTGATGTATTAACTATGGATTTATCCATGTCCTTATTCAATGAAATGTTTATGTCTTGTTCTTGTTTGATTGAATGTGTGTAATGAATGAATTCTTCTATATGTTGTTTGATTGAATGGATGTGAAAGATTGGTCACCATGTAGGAGAGATGTTCTAGATCATATGATTGAGGGCCCCTTAGTGATAGAGGGTGTCTCTTTAACCAGACTTTCTAGAGTATCACCTTAAAATGGGGACCAATTCTCCATAAGGGATTAGCTAATTAGAGTTTAATTTATTTCTACCAATTCAATGTTAGGAAGTAACTTATGTAATCTAGACTATAAGACCGAGGGGCCCTCATGTGATAGGGGTATCCCTTTAAATAGACTTTCTATATTTCCTCTTCTACTTAATACCATTGGAAGAAAATAGTGTAAATACGTCGGTGGAACCTTCAGGGATTTGTGTCAGTATTTGGTTAGGATCCCAACAAGTGTATAAGTGTGGAGATAAGGAGATAAAAAATTCATAGAACATCAACTAGTATCATGATGAAACTGAAATCCTACGATCGTTCCCCAAACTAGTTCCCTTCTCGTCGATTACTTGCTCAACTTAGATCTCTCTTTATATTTCTCTCTCCTACTCTCTAGTTCTCAATCTTTCACATAGCCTCAATCATCTAGATAACTTGCTTTGCAGACTTAATTAGTGCTAAATCAACAATCCCTATGGATTTGATATTTTATTACTTGACAACTTGACCATGCACTTATGCTTTTGACAACAAGTTTTTGGCATCATTGCCGTGTACTGTTTCTGATTGACATTAGTTGATAAACAATTTAGTTACTCTAAATACTTTTCTTTTTGTTAATAAAAATTTTTCATTTCTTTTCTTTTCTTTTCTTGTTATTAGTTTTGCATTTTTTTTCATAAATTTTGCATTTACTTGTTCACAATAACTCTAATTTAGAATTCTATTTTGGAGGAGATTTAAATTTGTTCTCTTGCATACAAAAGGATAATATTTTAGGAAATCTTGTACCCATTGATCTTGAGACTAATAGATTGTGAAACATATTCTATTATAGTATACAAGCCTCTTAAAGAATATGTTGCTCTCCTATCTACAAGAGAATTAGGTCTTATTGTACCTCTGCAAATTTATGCTCACAATTTTATACTTGATCCAACATTTATTTCCAAGATTCAAGAGATCAATATGGAAGGTTCAAATTTTGAAAATCCATATCTATATCTTGTTGAATTCTATATATATTGTGATATATTGAAATATGAAGGAGTTCCTGAAAACATCATTTGGCTACCAACATTTCCTTTTAGCCTCAGAAATTTATCCAGAACTTAGTTAAATACTCTACCACCGTGAAGCATCAGAACATGAGATGAATTAGAACAATAATTTTTGAACAAGGATTTCCCACCAAGAAAAATAGTCGATCTAAGCAATTAAATCATGAACTTTGAACAAAAAGATGGAGAGTCATTATGCAAAGCATGGGACAAATTCCTAAACTTGTTGCAGCAATGTCCACACCATGGTTTAGAGAAGTGGTTGATTATCCACATATTTTACATTGAGATTTCTTTCTCCAACAAGACGTAGTTCTCTATAACAAATATGATTTTCTGCAGTGTGTCATCAACAGTGCACATTTATAGCGCGCTGTTAATAATAGTTTTCATGGCACACCAAATAAAGCATGTTGTGAATACTATTATATTTTTACAAATAACAATGTATAAATATAATACATTGGTAAATAAACTTTTAATAACTCTAAAAAAGTGTTGTTAATTAATTAATAATAAAGTATCTGTAATTGTGCATTGCTAAAAATATATTTAACAGCACATAGCGTGGCGGATGCACTATTGTAAAACCCTACTCCCTCCTGTGTCGCCTTCACTGAAAAAATCCCTGGCCCCTTTACTCTCTTCACCTTTGCTGAAAAAATCTCTACTCCTTTGTCCCTCCCTCTTTGCGAAACGCACCCCCCCTTTTTCCCTCTCTTCATGGAAGGAGCAAGGTGCAACCCCCTCCCTCTCTTTGAGCTTTTGAGCCCTATCAGCAGAGCCCCTCTTCGAGCACCATGAGCGGAAGAGGCGCCAACCCCTCCCCCTTCGAGAACCATCAAAGGTAGAGGCACCGCCCCCTCCCTCTCTTCGAGCCCTATTAGCAAAGGCATCCTCCCTCTTCAAGCACCATCTCCCTCCCTCCCTCTCTTCGAGCACCATCAACGGCAGAGGCACCGCCCCCTCCCCCTTAGAGCACCATCAACGGTCGATGCAACCACCACCCTCTTCTAGCCCTATCAGCAGCCCCATCAATAGAGGCGGCGGCCATCAGTGGCAGAGGCCATCCCTTCAAGCCCTATCTTAGCAGAGGTGCCCCGAGCACCATCAATAAAGGGGATGGAACGAGGCATATTGATTTGTTCGGCCCAATAATGTTGGTGCAGGGAGCATCAGACGATCAAACCTGAGTTTTAATAATCGCAAAAGATTCTAAGTTAAGGTTTCTTGTTGTTCTAACAAGACAAACTAAGTGTGCAGGAAAGTCCTAAGTGATCTTAGGTAAAGTGAAAGTCCTAGCTTGGTTAGGCAATGAAGTCCTGGTCTAGGGGATTGGGCAAAGTCTTGCCAAGTCGATGATGTCGTGCAAAATCCTAGGGTCGCGGGTTCTATATTGAAGTCGTGGGGGTCACGGACACCAGGTGGAAGATTGGATGGGTCAGGAATCGGACGTCCTGTGGAGAGTCCTAAAGTCTCGGATGCTGACCAAAAGTTCAGACGGTCAAGAGGACTGATTTGGCAAAAGGTAAACTCTTCTAAGAAGAGTAGGTGAGGGTCTGTTCCCCATTGAGGAAATAGTAGGTGTTAGTTCAACTTAGGGTTTTAGAGAAATCTAAAAGTCAAAACTAGACAGTCCAGAGACTGTCAGAATACCTTTTTTCTTATTATTATAACTCTCTTTTGAAGGAAACAAACATTTTACAGGTTAATATTTTTACCTTATTTGGTCGATCAAACATCTAGATTAGTCGACTGAACCCTAGAGATCATATAAGCTCACAGCTAAGTTTCGACCAAGGGATCGGTTGACCGAACCTTGGGCTTAGTCGACCAAATAGTGGATAAACACCAAGTTGATCAGACCAAGTTTATCAAACCAAATAAGTTGGGGAGCATCGAAGGTTCAATCGACTGAATAGCTGATCGGTCGATCGAACGAAGACTTTTATCTAAAGTGGTAGCATTTGAATGAGAAGCGGGCTGATTGAGGAAGGATCAGTCGACCGATCAGGGGGATCGATTGACCGATCAACGTTGAGACAAATAGTGATCCCAAGATCAATGGATCAGATCAGGTTTAACTCGATTATAAAAAGGATTCGACCAGTAGCTTCAAAAACACATCATTTAGAACAACTCCTGCTCTTGCATACTGCTCCAGAATGATTTGACAATGCCTAAATGCTACTTTGCAATTGACGAACAATTGCTAATTCTCTTGTTGTCGGTAAATTTATTTTATAGCTATTATACTTCAAATTTGTAATCTTGTTCGAGTTATTAGTGATTGCCCAACAAAAGTGATCAATGATCGTGGGCCTTAGAGTAGGAGTCGTCAAAGGCTCCAAACCAAGTAAAACCAAAACTGTCAGTATTGCTTTTATTTTTCTTTATTTATTCCACTGCATTTTACTCTGACTATTTTTCAAAATGAACATGAAAAAACCACAAGCGCTATTCACCCCTTCTAGCACTTTTGATCCTACAATTGGTATCAGACAATTGGTATCAAAATGGGGTTACTTTGAAGCGGTGAAACCACCATTCAAGCAATTTTTTCGTCGTAGTTTTTGAAATTTTCAGAGTAGATCAAAATTGGTGCTATCTTCTCGTCCAATCAGTTTTTTGCAATCGAGGCTTTCATTTTTTTGAAGTCGATGCAACACCACTCGAGTTCTTAATTTTCTTTTTATCACGCGCTACTAATCTAAGACCCAGTCTTGGAAGATTCACATTTTTTTGTGTACAAGGTTTTCTCTCAATGGCCCACCGAGAAGGCTACAGTACTGCTTGCCCGCCTCTTTTCTCCGGCAAGGACTTTGGATAGTGGAAAAATTGAACGGAGTACCATTTGAAGAAACAAGTCAAAATGTGGATAATCATCCAAACCGATTTTGTACTACCACTCAACTGAATTGGAAAACCAGTATCATATGATAACTGGGATCCGTACATCATGAAGAAAGTTGAGGTTGATGTTAAAGCCACTCAAACTCTCCAATGAGGCCAAACCAAAGAAGAACTAAATCAAGTTGGTTCATTCTCAAGTGCTAAAGAATTACGAGAAAAACTAATCGAACCGTACAAGGGGACCTCCGATACAAAGATAAGTAAGAGAGATTTAATTCTTAATATATTATATAACATTAAAATGCAAGAAGGTGAGTTGGTGAGCCAGTTACACGCTCACATCCAAGATCTTCTAAACAATCTCCACGTGATTGGACAAAAAGTGGAGAACCGTGATGTAATAAGGTATGCACTAAATACCTTTCCGAGGAACACTTTGTGGGCATCCATGGTAGATGCTTATAAAGTATCTAAGGATCTTTCACTAATTAAATTAGATGAGCTATTTTCGGAATAAAAAAACCAAGCGACGGACCAACCCGAGTCTGAAGAAGAATCAGAATCATAAGATGATGACAAAATCATCGTTGAGCTCGTGAACCTAGTATAAAATCTATACAAGAAAAAGAAGGGTTTCACGAAATGAGAGATCAAGAAGGTAATTCAATCGAAGATAAAACAGTCGAGTCCAAACTCAAACTCGAAGGCCAAGTTTGAAGTCACCTGCTATGGGTGCAAAAAAAAGGGACACATTAAGTTGAATTGTCCAAACCTGAAGGAAGCAAAGAAGCAATTGAGGAAGAAGGCACTACAAGAAATGTAGGAGAATCTTCATCAGAAGACTCGGATGAAGAACACGAGCAAGTTTGCTACCTTACACTGACAACCCGGGAACAAGTTGCCAAAACTAAGTCCGAGAATGAAGCTGAGTAAAGCAATGAATCCAAATTCATCATCTCTTCTGGAATGGTATAGTACCTCAGCTGGTACTCTAGCTGCTCTCTCTTGCATAGAAAGCCTTAGTTATACTTCCGGATCCAGCTGCTGTTCAAGTGTTTGATTGTAGGATCCACTTCTAATTCTTCTTGTAGACCATAGTATTGCTTGCTGGGCCACGTACTGTTGGAGTGTATACTAAAAGCCTAGCTTTTGGTATAAACATTTATCTAGAAATAAGAATCACATTGGTCAAATGTCTACATTTATGATAAATGTAGTTGTTCAAATTAATTTATATTGTAGATGACATGGTGTGTGGTGTCACACACAGAAGATCATGTTATCAGTACCTTATAAATTATAAACAGTAGCTCACGACCATGATGGAAAGGAACAAACCATTGGAAGGTCGTAGTGTAATTAGGTATTAGTTTATCTTGACTATATAATTACACTAGTACACTCAGAGTGTATTGAGTAGGACCATTTGAGGTCGTTTCTTTTATACTGACTTTATAAAAAAACAAAGACCTCGGTTATTATGGAAGTGTGTGCTCTTAATCCTAATGTAATAACAAGCACATATATTTGATATTTATTTCTTTAATTTATCAATGGGTGAGATTTAGTTCGTTGAATCAATAAACCCGATAAGTTGGGAAATGGTATCACTTATAGTGTGTGTTGTTGATTATAGAAGGAAACTGTGTCCTAGAGATACTAGGTTGATAATGTCCTCAAGAGGAGCTCATAAAGATTGTCATGTTAAACCCTGCAGGTGGACTTAGTCCGACATGATAATAAGGTTGAGTGGTACTACTCTTGGACTTAGATATTAATTAAATGAGTTGTCAGTAACTCACTTAATTAGTGGACATTTGATATCTTAAACACAGGGAGACTAACACACTCATAATAAGAAGGAGCCCAAAAATGTAATTTGGGATTGGTGCGGTAGTTCAATGATAGTTCTCTAGTGGAATGAATTATCATTGATAAAATTAAGTTGTGTGTTCGGGGCGAACACGGGATGCTTAATTTTATCGGAAGACCAAAACCAATTCCTCCTCTCGGTCCCTATCGTAGCCTCTTATTTATAGAATTCTATACCCACCTATACCCACCTTCTAAACCTACCCAATAGGGGTCGGCCAAGCTAGCTTGGGAACAAGCTAGGGCCGGCCTAGGTATAAAATTGGGTGGCCGGCCCTAGCTTGAACCCAAGCTAGTAGGGCCGGCCAAACTAAATTAAAAAAGAAATTTAATTTTAATTTTTATGTGGAAGATATAATTTAAAGAGAATTAAAATTAAAATATCTCTCTTGTAATAGATCTACAAAAGATTAAAGAAAAAGATTAGATCTCTTTCCTTATTTGTAAATTGGAGAGATGTTTTATTTTCTCTTTAAATATTATCCACATGTTGATAAAATTAAAATTATAGAAATTTCCTTTTATCAACCATGAAGGGATTTTGAAGAGAAATTAAATTTACAAGAACAAATAAGGAAATTTTTGTTGATTGGAAATTTTTCTTCTCTTTAAATTGTGGCCGGCCATATGAATTTAATGGGGAGTTTTTATTTTATTAATTCCTCATTAATTCATATTAAGGAAAGCTATTGATATTATTTTTAATAAGTTTCCTTAATTGTCAAGGCCAAGGATTATAAAAGAGGGGGTTAAGGTGCCTTGAAGAGAGACAATATTTTATTTTTCTCTTCCTCTTTTCTTCTTCTTGTGGCCGGCCCTAGCCTTTCTCCTTTCTTCTCTTTTGGTGGCCGAACCATACATCTCTTGGAGCTCTTGTTGGTGGCCGGACCTAGGAAGGAGAAGAAGAAAGAGGAGGAAGCCTCATCTTGAAGATCCTTTGGAGCATTGGTGGTGATCAAGTTCTTCTTCCTTGGAGGTGGTTCTTCTTGTGGCCGAACCTTGCTTGGAGAAGAAGAAGGTGCGTGGTGGTTTCTCGTCTTGGAAGATCGTTGCCCACACAACGTCCGAGGTTAGAAGAGGAATACGGTAGAAGATCAAGAGGTTTTTCTACTAGGTATAACTAGTAAATTTTATTTCCGCATCATGCTAGTTATTTATGGAAATAATACCAAATACAAGAGGCTTACGATTCTAGTATTTCGAATATGTTTTTCGAAGTTGTGTTCTTTTGTTTTATTTTTCCTTGTGATTTGATTGTTCTTTTCGGTTAACCTAAAGTTATTTTAGGAAATTAAATATTAGATTTCTATAAAAGGTTTTGTCTAGTCGGTGGTGGTTGCTCCCATATCCAAGAAGGCCATGTGCCTCGCCACGTCAGTACTGGGAACCAATTATGGAAATTAATATTTAATGGAATTAATAACTTAAGGTGATTTGGGTCGAACGTGTTAAGTTCCGCAGGAGATCCAAGTCAAAACCTAAAAGAACAAATAGATTAAGTTTTGGATCAAACGTGTTAAGTTCCGCAGGCGATCCAAAATTTAATTTAAAAGAACACATGGTAGCTAGGAAAAGGTTCAGACCTTTGTACAAAATTTTTGTACAGTGGAACCTCTAGGCTTTCCGAGTAGCAACCAACACGTACCTCCTCCTTTGGCTTCTTCTATAATCACGTATTTGGTCTTCAAATAGGGGCAATGTTTCTGTCCTGGTGACTATTGTTAATGGAGGGTCTTGAGTTATTGCTATGGTAGTCATTTCTTTGCTTTTTCTTCTTCAAGAATTTTGAAAGGGTCCTTAAATACCAGTAGCTTGCCCTTCTTTTCTGGAGCTTTAGCCTCTCCAAGTTTGAGATTTTTAATTTTTTCTGTTAAGCTTCCAATTACTGAGTCAGGAAGCGTTGCTTCAAGTGTTGGCTTGGTCTCCAGTCATTTGATTCGATCTTCAAGGCTATCAAGTTGCTCAAGAATTGTTACTAGAAGTTGTAACTGAGTATTAGTTTGCTTAATTAAAATAGTAGAGCTACTAACAGGGCCTTTATAATCAGATGGTTTACAAAAGCCTATAGATGGTGGTTTAATATTTTTGTTGCTTGTAAAGCTTCTCTGTAACTGATTGATGCCTGGGTGTTTATATAGCTCATGAAGAAGTCCACAATTCTATTTTATGTAGGAGAAGCTCTACTCTCTCAAGCTTCTTTTTCAAGTCTCCTGATAGTTTTAGTGCTTGTTCTTCTATAAGCTTAGGTTGTTCAATTCTTTTTAACACTAGTTCCTTAACCTACTTTTCAGTTAAAGGTCGGTTTTCAATAACCTCTTTTGTTAAAACTTTCAGTGCCTTGGTTAAATGTTCGTTTTCCCTTTTAACCTCATCTAGGGTTTCAAGTACTTGTTTAAAGTTCTTTATATGGACTCTGCTTGACAGGCATACTTGATCATATATTACGGAAAGATTATGTGCTAGTTCCTTATTTGTAGGTTTTGTTTATGCTAAATCAAGGTATTCTAGGTTAGAGGTATGTGACTTTGTATACCATTCCTGTATAGCTTCTTCCCATCATCTTGACATTTGTTAAAGTTATCTGATAGTTGAGGCTTCTGGCTTTCCACCTTTCCTACCAACTAAGGCTTTTGGCTATTCACCCTAGTCAAGTTATAGGGCCTGCCAGCGATCCTTATAACTCCTTTTTCAAGACTTTAACAGACATTAATACACTCCTAAGGATTTATTAAAACAAGGACATCTTCTGGAGGACTGTTTACAGCTTAGTAAGTGTTAGTTCGCTTACTTGCTCATTAGTCTCACAGCTGCCCACTCTTAGGGTCTTATGCGTCCGGGCAATCTGCTTGTAACAACTTAGTTCGCCTTATCACAGCCTTGATTAAGAGTCATTTGTGAAACAAGTCCTATAGATACTTCAAAGAAGATATCGTTTTCAGAGTTTGGGAAGTGGCTAATAATATTTTATTTTTGTCTGGATTGCTGCAAGAGATGCTCAGAAGACGATTCCGCTATAAGTCCATCAATAAATAGATTACAAAATTTAATCTCTTACTTGTCTAGAACACTTGAAATATCTAACATCCAGGTCAAGTCATTCCAAAAGGAGATAGCAACCTTTAAGGAAATGACTAACCCAAGTCCCTTGACCGAGCCCATTCAAGATGGAACTTCAACTCAAGTTCAAAAACTTGAGGAAGAAAATTCCAACTTGAAGAGTCAAGTCAAGGAACATAGGGACTCTTTGGAATGGTTCACTTTGGGTTTCAAGAATCTTGATCTGATTCTTGAAAAATAAAGAGTCATATACAATTGATCCGAACTCGGGTATAAGGCTAAATAAAAATTTAAATCTTATCTGTCCTTAGTTAATTGAACAAATAGAAAACTAGTCTAAGTATGGGTCCCTAAATCTAACTTGATTAATCAAGTTATACTTAATCAATATTGGATTCCCAAGGAACAAATTCACCACCTTGATAAACCTTATCGCGACTATTCCGCTGCATTTTTCTCGAAAGTTTTTAAATGAACGTGAAAGCCACAAGTAATATTCACCCCCCCCCCTCTAGTGCAATGATCCTACAATTGATATCAGAGTATGGTCACTTTAAATCAATGAAACCACCATTCAAGCATCTTTTTTCATGGTATTTTTTTAAAAAAAATTAGAGTTGATCGGAATCGATGCATTCACCCCTTCCGATTAGTTTTTTGTAATCGAGTTTCCTTATTTCTCAAAGTTAGTGCAATACGACTCGAGTTCTTAGTTGTTTAATTTTTTGCACACTACTAATCTAAGACCTAGTCTTGGAACATTCGGTATTTCTTTTGTTGCGAGATTTTATCTCAATTGCCCACCAAGAAGGCTACAGTACCACATGTCCGCCTCTTTTCCCAAGTGAAGACTTCGGATACTGGAAGAACTAGATGGAGTACCACTTAAAGACATAAGTCAAAATATGGATCATCATTCAAACTAAATTCTCACAACCACTCGACGCACTAGAAAACCAATATCATGTGAAAACTGGGACCAAAGTATGATGAAGAAGATGGAGGTCGACGCTAAAGCAACTCAAACACTCCAATATGGTCTGACCAAAGAGGAGTTAAACCAAGTCAGCCCTCTCTCAAGCTCAAAAGGATCGTGGGAAAAATTCATCGAACTACACAAGGGGACCTTTGACATAAAGGTAAGTAAGAGAGATTTAATTCTTAATAAATTATAAAACATTAAAATGCAGAAAGGTGAGTTGGTGAGTCAGTTGCATGCATACATCTAAGATCTTCTCAATAGCCTCCACGCAATTAGACAAAAAGTGGAGAACTGCGACGTCATCAGGTACGCACTTAAAGCTTTTTTAGGAATACATTGTGGGCATCAATGGTAGATTCCTATAAGGTATCTAAGGACCTTTCCTTAATTAAATTAGATGAGTTATTTTTTGAATTTGAACTTCATGAACAGACTAATGCACTTCTGGCTGAGAAAGGTATCACGTTAGTTGCAGGGACAAGAAAGTGATCCAGTCAAAGATGAAACAATCGAGTCCAAACTCAAACTCGAAGGCCAAGTCAAAAGTCACCTACTACGGGTGCAACAAAAAGGGACACATTTGTTGGATCGAGTCACACGTGAGAGGGGACGGGGTGAATCACATAATTTTGAAAAACTTTTATTTTTATTTTGAGATCAAAGTAAATGTAGTGGAAAATACAAAAATTAAAAAAAAATAAGAAGACACAAATAGACACAATTAGTTTACTTGGTTCAGAGCCTTCGATAACTCCTACTCTCAGACCCAAGTATCGCAAACTTATCGATGGATAATCTACTAAAATACCTCTTTTAGAATCGTCGAAAGAGGAAATCAGGTATAAATAAAGTTGAAACAAGTGTAACACACTACACATATCCTTTTACAATAATTAAGTACAGAATTTTAAGGTTACCAAATACTCTTAGTAGTAGACGGGCATAGCAGCATCGTAGTAGAGTCATAGCAGGAAGCTGGAGCAGTTGGAACCTTAATCAGACGGATAGAAGCTTGTATTTTTGTTATATTTTGAAGCTTTGTCAAGCACTTCTTTTATAGGATGTGGAAGGGGCCTTCCATAGGGTTGAAAGCACCTCTAATATGTAAAATTTGATCCCAAAAAGTAGTGATCCTCATCGCCAAAGAAGTTAGAATTTTATCATGCGGAAAGCGCCTTCCATGCACTGAAGGTGCCTTCCATAAACAGTGCAAAAATACCTTCCTTCACCTAGAAGGCACCTCGGGCATTGTTCACCCAAGGTCTTTTGTACTCCCTTTGCCCTATAACATGTGTTAGTCCAAAAGTAAAACATCTAGCCTGCAACACAAAGTTAGCATAGTAATAATAAGTAGTAATAAATAGCTCATATTCTCACTGGACTAGGAACTAGTCAATATCTCAGTTTAGGGATCCAAAATGGACCTAAACTGGACCGACGCCTACTGTCTCTCAACTAGAACATGTCCTCACTGGGTCTGTAAGATATGGGAAATTAAATAATAAATGTTATTTGAGGAATAATCTTATTAGATTTTACAAAAATTTATAGAAATTATTTGAGAATTATTCTGAGCTTGGATGATATGTTTTGAGGGGATAAATCTATTAGGCTTCGAGAAATGCCTATTTGGATACCCAATTAAAGTGGGAGTTGATTGAAGAATTAACTTAGTATTTGATTAAACCTAAGTATATAATTAGAATCACTATGCCCTAAATCTAGATTTTTCTTTCTTTTCCCCTAATTCCTCATCTCCGTCGATCTTCCTCCTCTCCCAAGCAGCTCTCGCGATTTCCCCTCGCTTGATCGTCGGCTACTCGCAAGCTCTCCATTGGCAGTGATCTTCTACTATAGCGTGCCTCACCACCATTGAGCCCTCTTGGTTATCAGGCCGTTGTGTTCCCTTCGCCCTCCTCCCTTGCGATCTCACCATTGCCGACCATAATGGTCAACGCTTGATCGCTGCTATCATCTACCTCTTTCCCTGATTTCCATGAGCCACAGTGTCGAGTGTCGCTTCTCAGAGGAACTGTTGGGATCTAGCGCGCTAAACACGTGAAAACGTAGCGGAAATTTACTAGATCCTCTATCCAACAGATCCATACGAAGGGAAGAAACATTGCATACAAACAATCTATACTAAGTTAAATGATAGGATTATACCCTTGTTACGTGCCCTTCGCAATCCCGACAGTAACCTTTTCTTTGGATCCAGATTTCAGCACGTTCAAGCCTCCGTGACTCTATGGTATCCACACAAACATATCCTTCGTTCGTCATACGAACGAAGCCTTCAGAGAAGAACCATCTTATTTGTTGGGTTTTTCGGGCCGCGAAAACGACTTTTTCGCGTCGCGGAAACCCCGAAAGCCCCTAGCCATGGATCCGTGCGAAGAAAATTTATGAAAAACTTACGAGTACGAGTTTACTATCTAGATCTACACTTAGATCTACATGTTTAGAAATTTACCCTTGTAGCGAAGCCCTTCGCGTTCCCGCTCGTCCAAACGGTGCTGGATCTCGAGAGTGTCAAAATAAACACTCCTCTAGAAGTATCCACACGAACTAATTAGGTGGAGATGACCAAAAACCAAGGTGTGCTAGCACCTATGTGGTTCGGCCAAGGATGGAGGAGAGGGAGAGCTTGAGAGGAAGAAGGAAGAAAATGCACACTTGAATGAAAAATTGAAATTCTCATTCAAACAATAGTGGCCGGCCACTCTCCATTGTAACCCCAAATTAATTGCATTAATTGCAATTAATGTGAAGCCATTAAAGAGAATGGCTTTGTAACTTCCATGAGGTGGCACCCATGATGATGTGGAGTAACATCATTGGTCCACATCAATGCCAACTAACCAATGAGGTGGCATAAAGTCAAGTCAAACTTGACTTTTAATCTTCCTCTCAAGTCAAGTCAACTTGACCAAATCTCTTCTATGGTTGATCGAATCCAACCATTTGATTCAAGCCAACTTAATATAATGAATCTAATTCATTTAATTAAATTGATTCAATGAGTCAAAATCTAAATTAGACTCATTGAACACAAGAATCAATTTGAGTCGAACTCAAGTTAGCCCAATTAGGATTACTCTTAATCCAATTTGATTCATCAAATGAATCTAATCCTCTTGGTTCATCATATGAACCTAATCTCCATCTAATTATCCTAAGTGTGTGACCCTATAGGTTCTTGTAACATTGGCAATGCCCTAAACCCATTTAGGAGTATAAGTAATGAGCGGTATCTAGCAACACATCATTACTACCCAAGTTACAAGAATGTCGAGATCCGACATCACCTTGTGACTACTAATTGTGACTCCTCACAAAATATGACAAGTGTCCTTCTATCATAGACATCTAGATTGATCAATGTGAGCCATAGACCGTGTCATCCTCTGACCAATCTAAATCTTGAACTCCAAGTAGACTCACTAAATCAAATGAGCTCAATATCCTATATTGACTCATTTGGGCATGGCCATGCACTTCGTGGTCTCACTCTATCAAGAATACCGATGTCTCTCCCGTCATATAGGAGGGATAGATCCCATCTACATCACTCACATCCCTCTGCATAATTTGTTATATACCCAGTAATCGCCTTTATAGTCCACCCAGTTACGGGTGACGTTTGATGAAACTAAAGTACATAACTCCTTATGTAGGGATCTATGGGGACTTCAGGTCTGAGGACTAGTAGTCATACTAATAGCCACATGAGAAAGTATATGACACTCATATAACGATCCATGATACTTTCTCATGGCGGATCATTCAGTATACATTCTCTAATGTATACCCATGTGTTAACTTGATATCTCTATATCCATGACTTGTGAGATCAAGTCATCGAGTTGACCTACATGCTAGTCTTATTGCATTAACATTGCCCCTGAATGTTAATACTCGACTAGGAATGATTAAGAGTAGTGTTCCCTATATCATCTCACTATCGGTTCAACTAACCGATTGATATACGTGAGAACCGTCTACTCAAGGACATTATTATACTTAGTTTATTTGGCACCAATACAAGTAAGTATAATAACCAAAATCAAAATTCCTTTATTTATATAGAATATGATACAATAAGTCCAAAATACAATCATCAAATGATTGGCTCTAGGGCTCTAGCTAACAATCTCCCACTAGCACTAGTGCCAATCAGTGTAGGCTCTAAGCCCAAATGACCTAGTGTGACCATCATGCTTCTTCTGTGCCAAAGCCTTGGTCAAGGGATCTGCGATGTTAGCCTCGTAGGTACTCTGCAAATCTTCACATCTCCTCTCTCGATGATCTCTCGAATGAGATGGAAGCGCCGTAGTATGTGTTTGGTTCGCTGGTGTGAGCGAGGTTCCTTCGCCTGTGCTATAGCTTCATTGTTGTCACAATAGAGCTCAATGGGGTCAGCAATGCTAGGAACCACCCCAAGTTCAGTGATGAACTTGCGGATCCAAACTGCCTCCTTTGCTGCCTCTGAAGCAGCAATGTACTCGGCTTCTGTTGTAGAATCAGCTACTGTATCCTGCTTTGAACTCTTCCAGCTGACAGCACCACCATTAATGTAAAATACGAACCCCGACTGTGATCTATAATCATCCTGGTCGGTCTGGAAGCTAGCATCACTGTAACCTTTTACAGCTAGCTCATTATTGCCTCCATATATCAAGAAATATTCTTTAGTCCTTCTTAAGTACTTAAGAATATTCTTGACCGCTATCCAGTGACTTTCACCTGGATCTGACTGGTATCTGCTTGTCATGCTCAAAGCATACGAGACATCAGGTCGAGTACATAACATGGCGTACATGATCGATCCTATGGCTGAAGCATAAGGGATCTGATCCATTCGGTCTCTCTCCTCTCTAGAAGAGGGACCTTGAGTCTTCGAAAGACTCACGCCATGTGACATCGGCAGAAATCCCTTCTTGGAGTTCTGCATGGCAAACCGAACGAGTACCTTGTCAATGTATGTACTCTGACTTAGGCCAAGCAATCTCTTAGATCTATCTCTATAGATCTGTATCCCTAGAATACGAGATGCCTCACCTAAGTCCTTCATTGAGAAGCAACTCCCTAGCCAGGTCTTGACAGACTGAAGCATAGGGATGTCCTTCCCAATGAGTAGTATGTCATCTACATACAATATGAGGAAGACAACTATATCCCCTACAACCTTCTTGTAGACACAAGGTTCATCTTCATTCTTGATGAAACCAAACTGTTTGATTGCATCATCGAATCGAAGATTCCAGCTCCGAGAAGCTTGCTTTAGTCCATAAATGGACCTATGCAGCTTGCATACTCTACTAGTATGCTGTGGATCTACAAAACCCTCAGGTTGTGTCATGTACACATCCTCGAGCAGGTTTCCATTCAGAAACACAGTTTTGACATCTATCTGCCATATCTCATAGTCATGGTAGGCTGCAATAGCAAGCATGATCCGAATGAACTTAAACATCGCTACTGGAGAAAAGGTCTCATCATAGTCAATACCATGAATCTGCTTGAAACCTTTAGCTACCAAGCGACCCTTATAAATAAGTCCATCCATGTCAGTCTTTCTCTTAAAGACCCACTTGCACCCAATCGGTTTTACCCCTTCAGGTGGATCAACCAAAGTCCATACTTGGTTGGTGTACATGGATTCCATTTCGGATCTCATGGCCTCTAGCCATTTATCGGAATCTGGTCTCATCACAGCTTCCTGATAGGTGGTAGTCTCATCCTCTATGAGCACAATGTCATCATGGTCAGACAAGAGAAATGAGTATCTCTCAGGCTGACGACGTACCCTATCAGACCTGCGAAGAGGAATGTCTACTTGAACTGGTTGTTGTTCCTCAACTCCTTGTGGAACATCATCCACAACACTTTGTGGTTCCAGTTCAATTTTCATTGAGGCATCAGTGCTATTGTTCGCATCTTGAACTTCTTCAAGATCGAACGCACTCCCACTAGTCTTTCTAGAAATAAAGTCCCTTTCTAGAAAGACCCCAGTCTTTGCCACAACTACCTTGTGCTGACTGGGAATGTAGAAGTAATATTCCTTAGTTTCCTTGGGATATCCAATGAAATAACACTTGTCAAATTTGGGTCCTAATTTGTCTGAGACTTGACGTCGTACGTAAGCCTCACAACCCCAAATCTTCATGAAAGACACCTGGGCATCTCTCCCAGTCCATATCCTATATGGTATCTTTATCACGACCTTGGATGGAACTCGGTTGAGTATAAAAGCTGTCGTGTCTAGAGCATAGCCCCAAAGGTATGTCGGAAGATCTGTGTGACTCATCATCGATCGTACCATATCTAATAGGGTACGATTCCTCCTTTCGGATACACCATTCCACTATGGTGTTCCAGGAGGAGTGAGTTGGGATAGGATCCCACACTCTGCTAGATAGTCACGAAACTCATGGCTAAGGTATTCTCCACCTCGATCGGATCGAAGTATCTTAATACTCTTGCCAAGCTGGTTCTGTACTTCATTCTTGAATTCTTTGAACTTTTCAAAGGATTCAGACGTATGTGTCATCAAGTACACATAACCATATCTACTAAAGTCATCAGTAAATGTGATGAAGTATCTATAACTGCCTCTAGCAGCAACATTGAAAGGGTCACATACATCACTATGTATGAGTCCTAACAAATCAGTTACTCTCTCGCTGTGCCCACTAAAGGGAGTCTTGGTCATCTTGCCTCGTAGGCATGACTCGCATACCTCATATGATTCAAAATCAAATGAGTCCAGCATACCATCCTTATGGAGCTAGGATAAGCGCTTGTCATTTATATGACCTAAGCGACAGTGCCAGAGGTAGGTTTGGTTCATGTCATTTGACTTGAACCTCTTGGTATTTATGTTATAGATAGGGCTCTCAAGGTCTAGAATATAGAGTCCGTTTATCAGAGATGCACTACAATAGAACATATCATTTAAATAGACGGAACAACATTTGTTCTTTATAGTAAATGAGAAACCTTTCTTGTCCAAACAAGAAACTGATATAATGTTCTTAGTTAATGCAGGCACATAACAACAATCGACTAACTCTAGTACAAGCCCAGAGGGCAGAGATAAACAGTAAGTCCCTACAGCAACAGCAGCAACCCGTGCTCCATTGCCTACTCGTAGGTCCACCTCGCCTTTGTCAATGCCTGCTATTTCTCAGCGCCTGCACATCTGTAGAAATCATCCAGTATCTAATACCCATGATGTAGAAATAGATAGATTGACTTTATAACATATATACCTGAAGTGGAAGTCTCACTGCTTTCTTCTTAAGATCCTCCAAGTATACCTTGCAGTTCCTCTTCCAATGGTCGTCGAAGCAGGTAGCATCCTTGGCGACTCCTCCTTTCGGCTTCAATGCCTTGCCTTTGCCCTTGGCTTGGGACTTTCCTTGCCTTTGGGCTTGCCCTTGCCCTTATGTTTCGAACCATCGAACAGTGTTGGGCTTAGCCTTCTTAAGCAGTTCTTAACATGCTGAGCAGCTCGGGCAGTGGCTTGTCAATCTTGTTCATATTGTAGTTTAGAACGAATTGACTGTAGCTATCCAGCAAGGATTGCAAGATCAGGTCAGTGGCCAGCTCTTGGCCAAGAGGGAACCCCAACCTTTGTAGGTTCTCTATGTACCCAATCATTTTGAGTACATATGGGCTTACTGGAGCCCCGTCTGATATCTTGCACTGAAACAGTGCCCTTGAGATCTCAAATCTCTCATGCCTCGCTTGACCTTGATATAGTTGACGAAGATGTTCAACCATATCGTAAGCGCCCATTAACTCGTGTTGCTTCTGAAGCTCAGAGTTCATGGTTGCGAGCATTAGACAAGACACATCTAATGCGTCATCTTGATGCTTCTTGTAAGCATCTTTGTCAGCTCGCGGGGCATTGGCAAGAGGAGCCTCCGGAATGGGCTGCTCCAGAACGTACAGTTTACGTTCCTGAGTGAGAACTATTCTCAGGTTAAGAAGTTTGCTCCGTTGAGCTTGCCCTTCTCAAGGACAGATCGCAGGGAGAAGGTGTTCGTATTTGACGTCATGGTTATCTACAACAGAATAAAAGCAGAAATAAATATCATATTCTTAATCATTTAATTAGGCCTTTAACTAAATGATGCTTCCACTAAATTCTATAATTCATGTGGGACAAGATCCACATCATACTAACCCTTGAGTTAGCTTTGGCTAATACACCCAAGACTTAGTATGATTGGTAGGTAACGATTACCAATTACATCTCTATGCAACTCTTGTTTATAGGATGAAATCCGCATTTATATTAAAACTCGAGTTAGCTTTGGCTAATACGCCCGAGAATTAATATAAACGTGATTTTGTCCTACCTTTCCAACTATTGGAAGAATGCCTATAGTTGTACTCGATCCAACCGAGTAAACTAGGAATACTCAATCTAATTGAGTTTGTACTCACCCATGCATTGATAGGCGGGACCAAGATTGTCCCTCCGTACCCTACCAAGATAGTATGTGTTGCTCTGCTTTGGCAGATTCAACAACATCATGCGATCGAGGTAGTGGTAGGTATCACGGCATGGTAGGCATTTTGAGTTGTCGTGATTTAGATCTAATCTAAATGATGTTGTATCATATACACGAAATAGATCTAATCTAATCGATAGAGTGCATTTTGTACACGATGTAGATCTAATCTAATCGTAAGGGTGCATCTTGTGCACGATTTAGATCTAATCTTAATCGCTAGGCACTAATTAATTACTTAATTAAACATGCATCATATACACAAGTAATTAACTAAGTTTTGTGATTAGTCATGGCCCTACTATGATCTTCTCAAGCCAATGAGAAGACCGGATGGTCAACCTAGTGTCAACTTCTCAAGCGCCTTCCTTTTGACCATCTTGTGTTGCTCGCGCCTTCCTCGTAACTCCGTCTCGAGTGGACCTTCCACAGCTCCAATTTTTTTGTACATTAAAATTTTGAAACTCGAGTTACATTTGAGTCTAAATCTAATTTACAACCAGAATAAAAGAAAGGCACGACGTGCAGGTCACGAAAAATAAAATAAAAATAAAATACAAGCACGCACATCACATAACGGCACGCAGGCCGTATTATGAATTACAACACAATTGTCCAATCGAATTGGGTCTTTGAGCCATGACTATCACAAAATTAATATATAATTCAAAATTATATATTTCTGTAATTTTTCTGTAATTTTTCATAATTTTACAGATTTTATGAGTAAATTTTTTCCCGGCGGTCCCGATTAGCGATTTTGGGCGCAATCGCGGAGCAAATCCCCTTGCGGGGTTAGGGGAAGTACCCCTACCCGCGATCTAACCATCGCGAGTTGCTCCTAAGCGATCCAAGAGTGCCTTATCCCACTGTCCCAAAAAGATTTGGGTCAAAACGATGCCGTTTTGGGAAACACTTCTCGGTAGTCGAAGCCTACAAGTGTATAAACAATTGTGCTTCGCTTCTACGAGAAATATTACTCTTAAAACTATAAAAATCATAAATTTACAGAAATGTACAGAAGCTTTAATTTTTCATAAAAATCAAATTAAACTCGTACAAGCTTCGCACGTGGCTCTGATACCACTGTTGGGTTTTTCGGACCGCGAAAACTGCTTTTTCGCGTCGCGGAAACCCCGAAAGCCCCTAGCCATGGATCCGTGCGAAGAAATTTACGAAAAACTTACGAGTACAAGTTTACTATCTAGATCTACACTTAGATCTACATGTTTAGAAATTTACCCTTGTAGCGAAGCCCTTCGCGTTCCCGCTCGTCCAAACGGTGCCGGATCTTGAGAGTGTCAAAATAGACACTCCTCTAGAAGTATCCACATGAACTAATTAGGTGGAGATGACCAAAAACCAAGGTGTGCTAGCACCTATGTGGTTCGGCCAAGGATGGAGGAGAGGGAGAGCTTGAGAGGAAGAAGGAAGAAAATGCACACTTGAATGAAAAATTGAAATTCTCATTCAAACAATAGTGGCCGGCCACTCTCCATTGTAACCCCAAATTAATTGCATTAATTGCAATTAATGTGAAGCCATTAAAGAGAATGACTTTGTAACTTCCATGAGGTGGCACCCATGATGATGTGGAGTAACATCATTGGTCCACATCAATGCCAACTCACCAATGAGGTGGCATAAAGTCAAGTCAAACTTGACTTTTAATCTTCCTCTCAAGTCAAGTCAAACTTGACCAAATCTCTTCTATGGTTGATCGAATCCAACCATTTGATTCAAGCCAACTTAATATAATGAATCTAATTCATTTAATTAAATTGATTCAATGAGTCAAAATCTAAATTAGACTCATTGAACACATGAATCAACTTGAGTCGAACTCAAGTTAGCCCAATTAGGATTACTCTTAATCCAATTTGATTCATCAAATGAATCTAATCTTCTTGGTTCATCATATGAACCTAATCTCCATCTAATTATCCTAAGTGTGTGACCCTATAGGTTCTTGTAACGTTGGCAATGCCCTAAACCCATTTAGGAGCATAAGTAATGAGCGGTATCTAGCAACACATCATTACTACCCAAGTTACAAGAATGTCGAGATCCGACATCACCTTGTGACTACTAATTATGACTCCTAACAAAATATGACAAGTGTCCTTCTATCCTAGACATCTAGATTGATCAATGTGAGGCATAGACCGTGTCATCCTCTGACCAATCTAAATCTTGAACTCCAAGTAGACTCATTAAATCAAATGAGCTCAATATCCTATATTGACTCATTTGGGCATGGCCATGCACTTCGTGGTCTCACTCTATCAAGAATACCGATGTCTCTCCCGTCATATAAGAGGGATAGATCCCATCTACATCACTCACATCCCTCTGCATAATTTGTTATATACCCAGTAATCGCATTTATAGTCCACCCAGTTACGGGTGACGTTTGACGAAACCAAAGTACATAACTCCTTATGTAGGGATCTATTGTAACACCCCAAATTTCATGATTTAGAGTCCTAAAAGACCTTATTAAAATCTAGAAATGCTTTAGAAAAATTCTAGAGATTTTTAGGAATTTATAGAATAGTTTTATGTAATTTTTGGAGTTCGTTTGGTATTTTTACCAAGAGGAAGAAGTTTAAAAAAATATAATAATAATATATGTTGAAGCCGGGTTTTGAACCCAAGATCACGGACCCGAACCCAAGTCTTAACGAACTCAACCCAACCATCTAGTCTACGGATGTTTTGTTAAATATATATGGAGCGATATATATTTAAGTAGTAGTTAGGAACAGTAAAATAAATTGGAAATAAAAGTGCGCAGCGGAGGATTCGAAACCGCAACCCTTGACTTGGTCAAAACCGTAGCCAACCAACTCTTCCGCGAGTATTTCGTGAAAAGGTAAGGAGCGAAATAATCTTAAGCCATAACAGAATACCCTAGGTTATAAAAGGATAAGTTAGGAGAGGGATTAATTATTTTCTTTTCCCTCAAAATTTCTCCTCTCGCACTCGGCGACGGCGTCCGCGATTTCCTGTTCTCGGGCGAAGACGAAGCCGAGGCTAGGGCTTCGTCTCCGGCGGCCGGCGAGCGTCTTCTTTCGTGAGTTCTTCACCGATCCAAGCTCCTCTCGTAAAGGAGAACTCGAAGGCGCGAAGAAGACCGAGATTTCAAGCTCGCCGCAAGCCCTAGAAGCATTAGAAGTTCTTCTCTTCGGCTGTAAGTCCAAGGAACGCATGTAAGTTGCTACTCACCTGCAGTAGGATAGCTCCGAGGTTTAATTCTTGATTTTCTCCTTGTTCCCGAAGCTTTGCATGAGTTTCCTTGCTTCCTCTATTTTTGGATCTTGTTCTCTTGAATTCGATGGTTGGCTTGTTTGTTTGTTTAGCTTGTGGTTGCTTGCTTCAGATTTTGCTGTTCTAGGCAATGAGCATGAGAAACAATTCAGATTTTGGGTTTCCGGTAGCAATTCCTTTTTGTCTGCTGCCGTGAACCTTAAAGAAAGAATAGAAGGATTGATTTAGTTTAAGCATGAAGAATAGGAGAATTAGTTTCGAGTTTTAGTTTCCATCTTTGTTTCGGATTAGATTTGCAAGCTTCTTTTCTTTCCTTCTTGCATATATGCTGTAACATGCTTAAAGACTTTGGTTTGCTGCCATGAATCTTGGTTTTAGACTTGTTCATGTTCTTCCTTGCTGCAAGTTTATTGATTCAAATGAATGATTGGCAGAACACAAATAGAATAGATAAAGAAAGGATATTCATCAGTTTCCTCAATAAGAAGAATTGTAACAAAATGTTAAAGCTAATTGCTATGCAAGAGATAACACAAAAGCAGACCACCTAATAAATTTCAAGAACACATAAGTTGATGTGCTTATGTAATCTTAGTGGTAGGATTTCTATACTTAGACAAGTTAAGAGTAACTTTGCACATACTTAGCTAAGGAAATAGTTGATCCTCATGCTTAGGGTATTTTCTTTCAATCAGGGATGCCTAGAGGTTTGAGAAAAACGATGATTTGGGCTTACACGTTGTCATGCTTGAATTAAGCCATGCTGTATGCATTTGTCTAACTGATATGATGAAATTTTGCTATTATACCTCACTGTATATAAGGCTAAGAATGATAATGTGATAAGCTTGGGTTTTCTTGTAGTTATTGTTTTCTTGTACATGTGTATCATAAGTTTAATTTATTTAAAGCAAAGTTAAAGGTCCTGGATTACTCTATTGTGGGTATAGCCTTAGGATTACCACTATAGCTATTTGTTTTACTTGTTGATACACACGCTAGCTGTTGTCCACATGTGTTTGGACAAATTTATGGCTCAATTGGTGGTACCTTGACCATGTTTAGATTTAGTTTTGTGTTGTCCACTCTATTCTGCAGTTCAGCATTTTTAGTTCAGTTTGGTGCTATTTCTTAAACCTGATCAGCCCTGTTATTAGCATTGCAGTTTTAGTTACTTCGTTACCTTAACAAGCATGAACAGCCACTCCCTAAGTGTATGCGGTTTCTTTTAAGAATGCAGATTTTTCTTCTTTGATTTATTTCTGCCGTAGCATGCCTAAAGATTTCAAATTTTGTATTCCTTGGTTTTAAATCTGTTGTAGCATGTTTGAAGAAGTTAGATTTGCTTTCTTTTGATTTGTTTCTGATGTAGCATGCTTATAGAAGTCAGATTTTCTTTCCTTTGATTTAATTCTATTGTAGCATGCCTATATTCTTTTTAAGAGTTTAAGAAAAATATAAGAAAGATAAAGAAAAGAAAGAAAAAGGCCGAAGCCTTAAGTAGATCCCAAAGTCAAGACTTTAGGGATTTTGGCACACAAGGTGCTTAAGAAAATGCCGAGGCATTATATAGAAGTATTAAAAGATAACAAGTATTTTACTTTTATCAGTGTCACTGGACTCTGTCCTTGGGCTGGGCTCCCATAGTCGTCCCTAGGTTTAGATAACCAAGTAGTAACGGCTCGGCCGACGGTCGACGATCGACGACCATAGGGTCGCCAAATGGGTCACCGAATGGGTCGGAAGGATACGCGTAAAAGTACAATGCCGGGCCCAAGAAGAAGTTGATTATTATTTTGAAGTATTATAAGTATAAGTTTTTGAACAAGTAAAATGAGTTTTACATAAGTATAAAGTATTAAAGAATAAGTCTTTAAACAAGTGGAATAAGATTCAGAAGGTGTTTAGAATTCAGTAAGTTTAGTTCTTTATTCTACCATGTTTATCTAGTGGATGAGTAGTTTCATGTTTACCTATTAGATGAGTAGCATGATTAGCGAGTAGAATTACATGAGTAGATTTCTTAGCTTTTCTTTGCTATTAGTTTGACATGAGCAGTTATGTTTATGCTTTATTTCTTTTTAGAGCATATATTTTTTAGTTCTTTTCGTATACATGCACATTCGTGATTTTGTGAGTTAGATAGCGCTTACTAAGAAAATTTTGCTTATAGACTACACTTCCTCTTACTGCAGATACAGGAAAGGAAAAGATATAGAAAGGAAGGCGACAAGGTGGCGCGGATGGTGTGTGATGCCAGGACTATGGAAGCCTTGGGACTTAGTTTAAGAATTTATTAAGATTGTCATTTATTAAGAATGTATTAGATGAGTCATTTAGTCTTCCGCTGTTAGTTAATTGTATGTTTATTTTGTTTCCGCTATCCATTACTTGCATGATTTGATTTCATTAAACTGCGTGGTGATGTTATTCCTTTTGTGTGTTTGATATGTGTTCCAGTCGCCTGTGGCTGTGTATATTATGTTATGTATGTCAGTTTAAAGTCACCGGTACAGGGGAGACTCTGCCGAAATTTTTCGGTAGGGTTTCCATGTGATTTTTAATCATACCGGTTAAGTAGAGTCAGTAGTTAAGTAACGGTCATCCTTAGAGAGTAGTAGTAGTAAGAAGGGTGGTCGTTACATCTATGGTGACTTCAGGTCTAAGGACTAGTAGTCATACTAATAGCCACATGAGAAAGTATATGACACTCATATAATGATCCATGATACTTTCTCATGGCGGGTCATTCAGTATACATTCTCTAATGTATACCCATGTGTCAACTTGATATCTCTATATCCATGACTTGTGAGATCAAATCATCGAGTTGACCTACATGCTAGTCTTATTGCATTAACATTGTCCCTGAATGTTAATACTCGACTAGGAATGATTAAGAGTAGTGTTCTCTATATCATCTCACTATCGGTTCAACTAACCGATTGATATAGGTGAGAACCGTCTACTCAAGGACATTATTATACTTAGTTTATTTGGCACCAATACAAGTAAGTATAATAACCAAAATCAAAATGCCTTTATTTATATAGAATATGATACAATAAGTCCAAAATACAATCATCAAATGATTGACTCTAGGGCTCTAGCTAACATTCTTGTGCTAGCAAGAAACATGATTCGGCCATGGAGGAAGATTCGACCATGGAAGGAAGAGGAAGAAGAGGGAGATGAAGAGACACCATTCTCTTCACTTCTCAACAACTATGAAAAATTCATTACAAAAGTCTATTTATATTCATCCCATGAATATCAAGAGTCTTTTGTCTCTTTATATTCCTCTTAATGGGTTGAATTATTATATTGGATTAACCATTAATCCAATAACCCAATAAGTCTAACCCATTGAGTCTAACCCATTAATCAAATATGTCTAATTCGAATTGGACTCAATACAATGAGTGAGTTCATTTGAGTCTAACTCAATGAGTAACCCAAAAGGCCTAATCATCTCATGATTGGCTCTTAGGGCTAATTACTAACAGGAACGTCGTTGTCTCCTATGTGCGTAGACCACTCCGCGACGTTGCAGATCTATTGCCAACATCTTATCGTCGTCCGAGCACCACGGTGTCGTTCGATCCACCTCCTGCCGAGCCTCCCTCCATTGATCGAGTTCGTTTGGGGGTTGTTATTCTTCTTGAATCGCTACACCTACGCGGGTTGTTTGTCGGCCAAGAAGAGGAAAGATCTGAGCCCTAGCATCTTCGATCTTCCCTGTTGTTGCACTTTGCACCCGTGACAAGCCACCTACCTTGGTCTCCCTACTATGATTGCCAGAGAGGAAGGGAGTTTAGGTAAGTGTTAGTTTAAAGGTTGATGAATTCATTTGAATTACTAGGCTAATTAATGAATTCATTGTTTGGAATGTTAGGTTAGCAAGGGAAGGAAGTAGCGGATAGTGGTAGATCACCGCTGTTGGTCATAATCCACTTCTAGTGCCACCTTATTATCAAATTTGGGTAAGGCATGTTGTGATCGATTATCATCCTATTGGTTCATCATGTTTGTTAATTGATACATGGATTTAATGATGGTGTTAAATGGAATCATTAACTAATTGGGGTTGTCATGATTGATTGGTGAGAATTAATGAATTGATCGATGGATTGAGGATGGACCTATTATCTAATTGGATTTGGATCATTAGGTGGAATTAAACATGGTTACCTAATTGAGTTAGGATTGGGTTTTATGTTTAGCTAGTTGTTGTATATGTGATTTGCTAAACTGTATATCATGTGATCGTAGGACTTTGATTTGGGACGAGCGTCTCGATGTGGGATTGGTTTATCACGATCAACAGATTAAGGTGGGTATTTGAACTTAGTGCATTGTTGTTATTGGTTGATGAGTTAGGTTGCTTTACCTTAAATCTATTCATTTTATTATCCTGCTTAAGACTTATCTGCTTGACCTTAGAGTTGATCTAGTTATTTCACATACAGTCTTGGCTTTTGGATTTCTATGCTTTGTTGTGTATATACATGAAGAGTATGTATAGTAGGGGATATTTTGTTGACTGTGTTAATATGTTGATTATGCATATGTTGTTGGGCGTACATTTGTTGGGTATGAATTATAGAAGTCACCTTGTTGATTATCTATTTGCATGTTGTGTGTGTATATATGCCCAGTATTTACTATTGGAGGAACCATGTTGATTGTACCTATGTTGTATGTGTATATGTGTCTTATCAGTATTATTGGAGGATTCATGTCGATTATGCTTATGTTGGTGATTAAATAGACTTGTTTAATGTTTGTTTTACCGCTTTCCTTATAAATGCTTAGATTAGGATAGATAAGGACTTAGATTTGATCAACACTTATTTAGTTTGACCAGAGATTCTCAGAAAGAAAATTAAACATTTAATTTCTTGAAAAAAAGCTTTGTTTAGAAGTGGTTGTTGCTCCAATATCTAAGAAGGTCTAGCGCCTCGCTATAGCCCAGAAGCCAATTATTGAAATGAATGTTTAATTGACTAACTGTTAAATCCTAGTCTAACTCAAATGTAAATCAATTCTTAGATTTTAACCTAAATTGAAGATAAAATTGACAATCTCACAGAACTTAAAAGATTCCCAGATTGACAATCTAGAAAAGGGTGAGATGGATTTAGGTTTAAAATAAAAAATTAGTTAACTAATTTAATAAATATAATTAAATTAATCTAATTAAACTAAAATCAATTAATTAAATTAATCTAATTAAACTAATTTAATTAATTAAACTTAAAGTAATTAATTCAATTAATCTAATTAAACTTAAATTAATTAAATCTAATTTAAATAATCTAATTAATCTAATTTAATTAATTAAATTTAAAGTAATTAATTCAATTAATCTAATTAAACTTAAATTAATTAATTCTAATTCAATTAATCTAATTAAACTTAAATTAATTAAACCTAATTAAAATTAACCAAAATTAAACTCAATCAACCATCTTACAAATACCCATAAGGATAACATGATTGATAATCTATATTAGGTGAGATGGAAAATAAGGAGTTGAATTCAATCAATCTATCTTATAATCTATTAAAATTGGATCCAAATTAAATACTTTATGTGTAGGAATATAATGATTTAGACCAATGGATATTGAATAGTGGATGCTCTAAATACAAAATTGGAGACCGATTGAAGTTCACCTAGCTAAAACTCAAGAACTTAGGGTCAGTTGTATTTCGCAACGACAGAAAACTTAAGGTAATCAGAATAGGTAAAATCGAACTGAGTTCCAATTTCATTATTCAAAAAGTCTTATTAGTTAATAAATTTAATTTTTCACTTACTTAACATAAGTCAACTGTGTGACTCTGGATACTTAGTAACTTTTTCTAACTTTGAATGTTTAATTAAAATATCAAAAATTCTAAAATTACACTTAAGAGAATTAGGAAAAATAACATTCACACAATTGGCATACCAACCTCCTCACTCAAGTGTCTTTTGACACAATAAGAGAAAACCAAATTGTAGCACAGAAGTCTGGGTCACACTCACATCAAACTCATTTCAAATATGACTCAAAATGGCTTAGTTAGAGGTCTACCGAAATTTAAAAAAAAATAGACATTACAATCTATAATGCTTGTCAACAAAGCAAATAAAGTAAGTCAACCCATAAACCAACAAACCTAAATCAAATCAACTCGATACTTGAGCTCCTACACTTAAACCATTTTGATTCACACAGAGCCAATTCACTAAGCAGAAATCAATACTGCTTAGTTATAATTGATGACTACTCAAGATTTACTTGGGTAAAATTTCTAAAAACAAAAGATAAAACTTTTAAAATATTTAATATTTTTTGTAAATTAATAGAAAATGAAAAAGATACAAAAATTAAAAGAATTAAAAGTGATCGAAGGGGAATTTGAAAATCATAGATTTACTGAATTTTATCAAATTAATGGATACAATCATAAATTTTCATGTCCTAGAATTCCCCACTAAAATTGACTAGTAGAATGGAAAAATAGAACATTACAAGAGGCTGCTAAAATCATGTTAAATGAATATAACCAAAGTAACTAATTTTGAGCTGAAGCAATAAATACAGCATATGATATTAAAAATAGAATATTAATTAATAACTTTTATAATCTTATGAAATATATTATAATAAAATATCCCAATTAAATTATCTAAAAGTTTTTAGATGTAAATTATACATATTAAACATTAAAGATTATTTAGATAAATTTACATCCAAATCTTCAACTGGTATCTTTTTAGGGTATTCAACAACCAGTAGGGCTTATAGAGTGTATAACAAAAATACTCTAAAAGTTGAAGAAACAACCAATGTAATTTTTGATGAAGAAAATAACCTACTTAATTTAATCAATGAAAATAATAATCAAATTACAAGAAATATATAAGATGATGAAGATAATAATATTAGACATAAATTTAGTGAATCAGAAGAACTAATTGTTGACCCTAGTATGAGACCATCTAGGGCTAGATCCAACCATCCACCTACCAAATTTTGGGTGACCTAACCCTAGGAGTTTGAACTCGATCATCTTTTAGAAACCTAAGATAAATAGCTCTTATTTCTAAAATTAAACCCAAAACTATAGAAGAAATCCTACCTGACCCAGATTGGATAATTGCAATACAAGAGAAGCTATCTCAATTTAAAAGAAACTAAGTCTGGGAACTAGTGCCTAAACCCACAAATAAATTTATAATTGATACGAAGTGGGTCTTTAGAAATAAACTAGATGATAAAGGTGAAATAGTAAGAAATAAAGCTAGACTAGTGACAAAGGGGTTCAACCAAGTAGAAGAGTTAGATTATGATGAAACCTATGCACCTGTAGCCAGACTTGAATCCATCAGGATGCTGCTAACCTATGCAGCACATAAAGGATTCAAGATATACCAAATAGATATAAAGTCCACATTCCTTAATGGGTTCATCAAAGAAGAGGTTCATATAAACCAACCCCCAGAATTTGAAGACTTAGACCACCGAAATTGTGTCCTTAGATAAAAGAAAGCTTTATATGGAGTAAAACTAGCACCTAGGGCCTGAAATAAATGATTATCATTATACATAATATCTAGAGGGTTTAACCAAGGCCAAATAGACCAAACTTTATTTGTTAAAGCCATATAAAAAGATATTTATATAGCTCAAATTTATATAGATGACATAATCTTTGGCTCAACAAACATTAAATTTTTAAAAAAGTTTATTAAATTAATGGAAAATGAATTTGAAATGAGCTTAGTGGGATAACTTAATTTTTTTCTTAGGACTATAGATAAAACAAATAAAAGAGGAAATCTATGTTTTTCAAAAAAAATATGCTAAATAGTTAATTAAAAATTGTTGAATGAAAATTTTTAAAAATATTAACACCCCAATGGCAACCAATGTTAAAATTGACTCAGACTTAGAAGAAAAATTAGTAGACTTAAAATGTTATAGAAGTTCAATAGGTAGTCTACTATACCTAACTACAAGTTAACCTAATATTTTATTTATAGTTGGTATGTGTGGCAGGTACTAATCATGTACAAAAGAATCATACTTAACTAATGTAAAAAAGAATACTTAGATATATTAAGGGGGCATTGAGTGTAGGACTTTGATATTCTAGGACTAGCACATTTGACTTAGTTGGATACTCTTACTCAAACTATGCTAGATGTAAACTAGATAGAAAAGGTACTAGTGGAAGCTGCCAACTTTTAGGTCAGTGTCTAGTTAGCTGGTCCAGTAGAAAGCAACATTGTGTTGTCTTTTCCACTACTAAAGAAGAGTACATACCTATGGGGGAATGTGCATCTCAACTCTTACGGATGATGCACACTTTAAAAGATTATCAATTAGAAAATAAAAATATAAAAGTTTCAATTGATAACATAATCTCAATCAATTTACCCAAAAATCCAATACACCACTCAAGAACTAAACACATAAATGTTAAGCACCACTTTGTAAGGGATTATGTAGCTAAGGGTGATTTATATTTAACTATGTTGAGTCTAAGTTAAACCTAGCAGAGATTTTCATAAAACCCTTACCTGAACTCGAATTCAGTACACTTAGAAGACAATTAGGTATGTGCTTAGTAGAATATATTCTAAACTTTTGAAAATCATTCTTTTATGTTTTACCTTTTCAAAAATTATGGTTTTTCAAAATTATATTATTTCTTCAAAAACCTTATAAACTTAAAAAATAGCTTTGTTTTAAAATTTTAGAATAAATTATTTTATTTTCTTTAAAACTCTCAATTTTTCTAGTGCTTTAAAAGATTGGACTTAGCCTAGATTTTTCCCCTAGAAAGCGTGTACTCATAGGTTTCAATTAGAGCATCTTACAAGCACACTAGGAATACTTTTCTTGTGTATGAAAAATACTCAGAATGGTGTGAGATACATAGGGTATTGCCTAAACTTTAGAATGCTTATGAATGCGCATCAACATAAGTCTGTGCTATAAATATCAATTCAAATAGATCAAGTTAAGTCATCCTTTTAAGTAAATCTAACTGGATCATGTACTTAACTTGACTAACTAAGTAAATGCTACTACCTTATGGTAAATGGCTAGTAACTAATGGTTAGACATTTCGTCAAAGGAAAATAGATGATTATTTTTTTAAAAAAATCCAAAAAATCTCTTTACTTTTTACATGCTTAGACTCTAGGATAACAATCATTGAATTTCCCATCAAACTTAAAACACTTAATTAAAAAGTTTTTATGGCATTAATTAAGGGAGAGATTAAAAAAAACATATTTTCTCTACTTAGTACTTTTTGATATGTCAAAGGGGGAGTAAAAGGAGTTAAGTTAAAGTATTTTAGGATTTTTCAAACTTCTAAAGTTAAGTTTTTTTTAACTTTCAAAGTTAAATATTTTTTCAAAGTTAAAGCATTTTTTAAACTTTCAAAGTTAAATATTTTTTTTAAAAGTTAAATATTTTCCAAACATTCAAAATTATTTTTTTTTAAAACAACTTTCAAAGTTAAATTTTTTTTCAAAGTTAAATTTTTTTTAAAGTTAAATATTTTTTTATTCAAACTTTCAAAGTTAAATAGTTTTTTAAAGGTAAAGTATTTTTCAAAATACAAAGATTTAAAGTAGCTAGGTGTTTTACCTAAGTATTTAAAAAGAAAAATTAAACCTTTAAAAAATAAGTGTTTGCTAAAAAAGTGTTGTATTTCAGGGGGAGTTTTTGAACTCTTAGAGAACTCTAAGTTTTATTCTTAGTTGTTTTTCAAAACATAGAAATTTAGTTTTTTGAAAACATTTTTTCCTTATTTATGTGATATACTAAACTCATTCTTACTTGTTATCTATTTTACTTAACTTAACTATGAACTGTGTTGTCATATTCAAAAAGGGAGAGATTGTTAGTGTAGGGAGCATCACATGATCGAACTTGAGTTTTGATAATAGCAAGGGGTTCTAAGTTAAGTGTTATTGCCATTCTAACAAGTTAAACTGAATGTGCAAAAAAGTCCTAAGTGATCTTAGACAAAAGAAATGTTGGACCAATCCCAATGGTCCGTGCGACCATGTGTTTTGGTGTTTAGGAAAAGGGTTTAAGTTAGGTTCACCCTTGTATTTGATATGTGTATGTGAGTGTGCAGGTTTGCAAGATACACATATGACTCAGCTTGATGGCTTCGGTCCGGTGAAAGATGGAGCATCTAAGGGACCGTGAACAAGGCAGCAAGGACAAGGGCCGAGGGAAGCGACTTCGAGGCATATGTGAAGGATGACATTGGGATTAGCCACGGGCTTGGGTGCATCTGAGGGATGAGAGCCAAAGGAAGTGGCTTGAAGACAAGAGGTCAATGCTGCAACGAAGAGTCAAGTGAGTCGTAAGGGTGACGATCTGAGTGTTGAGAGATTGTACTCGGGGTACCAGTTGACTGATGAAAATGACAGTCTACTGGTATAGTCAACTAGCTAGTTGACTGGAAGCAAATAGAATGCTTCTATTCACTTGGTCAGTGTGAAGCAGTCAACTGGTACTTTCACCAGTCAACTGATATCGAGTCGTTGGGTTGTAATGATCGAATTTCCAAAGAGGACAGTCAACTGGCACTTTCACCAGTCGACTGGTAGGCGGGATTTTCCAACCCATGGCCTATATAACCAAGGCTTGGAAGTTTGGTTAAGGTTGACGAAATTAGTGGTGGTTAACCCTAATTAGTAGTCAACTAGTGCCCTAGCATCCAAGTGCTCTTGGTCGAGATGTGGCGAGGTTTCTCCACCAACAAGGAGGATTGTGCTAGCCGGAGTTTTCGAGGATTAATCCACTGACGGATTGCGGGATCGTCCACCTACAGAAAACCATGGAGTGGGAGCAAGTTATCTCTGAACTACGTAAACTAGCTTGTTAGCGGTTTGTATTTCTCTTCTTGTCTTTAGTTTATCTTTCGTATTTGTATTTAGTATTAGATTTTCGCTGCGCGACTAACAAATACGTAGGAAGCGAATTATTGGGGGTGTCGTCTATTCAATCCCCCCCTTTCTAGCTGGCCATACACAAGATACCCAACAAGTGGTATCAGAGAGTGGAAGCTCTCTTTCGAACTAATCACCGAAGAAGCAAAAAGATGACCAACTTGATAGAACCGCCAAAGTATAAAGGAGGAAGCTAGGGGGCATCACATATTGGATGATGAAGATGAAGGTCTTCTTCGATACGAATTGAGACACCATGATGGTGATCAAGGAACCGTTCGATGTCCCAAAAGAAAAGAAAGGAAAAAGACTCCAACCAAGATATTGGACGGAAGAGTAAACCTCACGATCAGAGACAAATGATAAGGTGATTGAACTTTTGCCTAATGATATTGTAAGTCATGTAGGTGAATACAAGAACGTCCACGAGTTGTGGAGCAAAGTGAAGATGGTTCTACAGGAAGAACCTAAACCTACACAACAACAAGAAGAAGGACCTAAGGAGATGGGTTTAATTGCTCAAGTTGAGGAGGAGCAAATGAAAGTTGAGCCATGCTCAACATCCGTGAAGGAGAAGGAAGATGAGGCATCATCAACATCCTCAAAGGTTGAAGAAGAAGCCAAGACAGATGAAGAAGAAGTCTTGGAAGTCAACCTAGCAAGCGTCTCCACCAAAGTCAAGTCAAAATACCACATTGTGTGCTTCGGGTGCAATGAGAAGGGATACTATAAGAGTAGGTGTCCAATGGGGAGACACATGCCTAGGAAGGGTAGGTCTAGGAATGTCTAATGTGGACAAGTCAATTCTAGGGTTAGGAACCTAGAAAGGAAAAATCAAGCTTTGAAGACAAATCTTGATCAATTGGAGAAATCCCTAGCCAGATTCACAGTTGGATCTAGAGGGTTGAGTATGGTGTTGGGTACCCAAATATCCAATAATGATATATTGGGTTTGGGATACTGATCTAGTGTCTCGAAGGCTAAGGGAAAGTCTTATGCTAGGGTTGCATATGATTATAGCAAGGAGAAGTCAATAAATGACAAGGGAAAGCCATTTAATGGTAAGGAGAAGTTAACTGAGGACAAGGTGTCCAAGGTTAAGAATGTTAGGTTTGTAGGCCAAGTGTCACCGGAGGTGCACCGATGTGGCCTAATAATTGTGGATTAGTCACCTAGGGAGGTGGCTAAGGGTAAGAGGTCTAGGGGGAGCTCAAAGAGTCAATTTGGGGCCCATGGAAAATGGATCTCAAGTGGATTTTACTTGGGAGTCTAGATTGTGCCATGAAGTGTGCCAAATGGTTTGGAGACAGACTTGAGTCTCAAACCTAGGGAATTGGTACACATGGGTTAGTTTCATGCATGTAAATATGACATTAGGGTCATATAACATGATAATTGATTTTGAATGTATATATTCCATATAAACCAATGCTAGGGAGGTATTGTGGCTTAGTATGGGCAAATACATCAAGAGGAAGCCAAAACTAGGACTTTAGGTCAAGGTTCAATTGAACCATTTAGCTAGTTTTGGGTTTTGTGTCAATCTTAGGATTGGTGATAGATACATTTTTGAATAAATTTTTTTCAAGTAGACATGGGTAAAATAGACCTCTCCACAAAATTTAGAGCTTTTTGGATGTCTGTAGAATATTTGGCGTATTTCTGAAGTTGGATTCAGAATATTGTTTGGGCTTAAAATAGTATGCCAGTCGACTGATGCAGTTATCAGTCGACTGGTAACAGTGTTTATCGAACACAAAATGATTCTGTGGGTTTGTTTCGATAAGGGCAGTTGATTGGTACTTTTGTCAGTTGACTGATACCAGTCTTAAATTATTTTCAACATTGGATTTTGACCGGGTCAACTCGTATAGGTGTATGAGATCCTAGGGGGATAAATACACAAGTTTAGGGCCAGTTTGGATGATAAGTTTAAACAATTGGGATATTGTTGGAGCTTTTTAATATTAAGCAAAGGGGGAGAAATAAGGTTTTTTGGGAAAACCTTAAATGCCTTTTCATTTGGTAAAATCCCTAGCTTAATGGGGAGCATAGGTGTAGGGGATGTAAAATATGGTGCCAAAATAATAATTAAATAATAAAGTTATTTGAGAAAATAATCTTATTTGAATTTTTAGGAATTTATAAAAAATTTCTGAGAATTAATTGGAGCTCGTATGGCGTATTTTAGGGGGATCAATTATTGAGCTGTAAGAAAGCCTGTTTAGAATATCCCTTATGAGGGAGTTGATTGAGAAAATAACTTAGTCCTTAATTAAAAATACCTAAGTTATAAACTAACCTTTTTAATTCTTCTCGTGCCCTAGCCATCACCTTCGCCGAATCCCTCTCCCTCCAGCGTCGACTCCTCTTTCTCCCTCTCTTCCGTATGATCGACGCCGACGACCCTCTCATCGTCGATGCTGATCTGCCCTCTTCGGTCACGAGCGGGAAGTGGTCCCTCTCCGAGCTTCCTCGCGTCGTCGCAGACACCGTAGGGCTCGATTCTGGCCTTCCCTCTGCCCTAGCACCGGCCGCCCGATCCACTACCACCTCCGACCATGACAAGAGCTAGCTAGCAAGTGCATTCCTTTATGTTGATATGGATTGGATGAGGTAAGGGTTAAAGGTCTTGGAAGGGTTGGAATGTTTGGTGCTATGATGTCTGGAAGTAGGAATAAGTTTCAAGTTGTTTTCCTTTGACATTATTGCTTCACCTAGTGAGTTTTTTGATTTTCAACTACGGATTTGAGGTATTTGTAATCAAGTTTAGTGTTGCCCTGTCTCCCTTGGTTGGTTTGAGTTCTGGACAAGATTCTTGTGAATTTGTTTGGGTTTGAGAAGACAATGTCTTTCTTTCCTATTGCCTGTGGGATTGTAGTCCGATTTTGGTAGATTAAGCTTGATTGATGATGCTTTTGCTCCTCTTTATGGCTTCAAGAATTTTTGTACAGATTATTGGTAGATTAAGCTTCGATGGTTGGAGGTTTTGTTCTTTTGGTACCTTCCAAAATCTTGGACAGATTCTATCAATGTATTTAGCTTGATGATTGGTATTTTGCTTCTCCCTAATCCTTCCCTAAATTTCTGGGCATATTAATTTTGATAGGTTGGGCTTTGATTGATAATGCTCATACTTCTCCCTGTTGTGTTTCTAAAGATTCTAGTCAGATTGTTGGTACATTAGTCTATGGATGATAATGTTCTTGCTCTCCATGTTGTTTCAGAATTTTGGGCAAATTTGATGGATTGGGTGTATATCGTTGTGGTTCTTGTTTCTTCAAGATTTTTGTGGGTTTTGGGATCGGGGTTCTTTGCTTTCTCAATTCTCATAATGGTTTTCAATTTCTTAAGTCAGACTTGGGATTGAGAGTAGTTTAAGTGGTTGTCTTCTTTTGGTATTTCTCCAGGTATGCACGATTAGAGTACGAAGTGACTTCTGTTTCTCATGATATGCATGATGATAGGTTAAATTAAGTATGTTGGATTGTTAGTTCATGTCCTTCTTGGATTAGATTGAAGCATGTGAAGGAAGAGTTTGAAACGGTTTAGATTGATTAATAGTTGATACATTGATTATAGATTCTTAGTTTTGTCTTGTATCTTGTATTTGTAGGATTTGAGTTGGATGTGATCTTTTGGATCTTGTTGAAGATGGTTGACAAGAGCTACGAATAAAGGCGGGTACTTCTTACTTTATCTCTTTAGTTCTTTGAACTTGGTGCATGAGCTATTTTTGGATAAGGACTGTTTTACCTTAACTCCACTCTTATTTTTCCTACGCTTGATACTTCCACTCGATCTTTGAGATATTCGTTTCTATATCTATACAGTCTCTCGTTGTTATCTATGATACGTAGTAGATACTAGATATCATGTTTTCATGTTTGATTGTTGTTTATTTATGTACTGTATTGAGCATGCTGACTTCATATAGCTTACCTAATTTCTGCTTATATTTGTATGATGACTGTTGCATCTTACGCATCATATCATTACATGTATGTCAACGACAAATTCTCCCTTGTGGTCTAGAGAGTCATTGACCAAGGTCGCATGCTCGGCCACTCGAGAGAGTGGTAGCTGGAGCAGATGTCGCTTGTCCTGTCGTGTCGCACTCGGCCACTCATGGGCAGTGGTAGCTGGAGTTACGAGCATCAGGGACCCCCGCCACAGACGTAGCTAGTTAGCTACTATGCAACTGTCCCCTCGGCCACTTGAGAACAGTGGTAGCTGAAGTGGTGTACAGTTTGTCACTAACCCGGCCTCTTGACCATACAGGGGTCATGGTGCAGAGAGGTGGGTGGGAGTGACCATCCGTGCATACGCTGTTGTTATACTTGCTTTGGCTACTGCTGTTTACATATATTGTTATTGCTTACTTATGTTGCTGTGGTATACTTATGATGCCATCGTTTATTGCTGTTGTGCACTTATGCTGTTATGCTTACTTATGTTGAGATATATATCTGTTGTATGTGTTTATACTGACTTACCTATTGGTAATATGCATATACCTCACATGTTACCCTTGTAGTTATGAGTAGCTCTGTAGAAGAATTGTTCTACTCTTGATTTTACTAGCCTAGGATATGGTTATAGGTAAGAACATTTATTGTGATTTTACTTTAGTATTTGCTATTTCCTTTATGAGACTGTATACTGTTGGCACTCTCTATTTGTATGTTATGTTCATGCACTATCTTTCCTATACCTGCTGAGTCCCAGTACTCACCACCCCACAAACTAGTTTTTCTTTCTCCAGGTAACAGGTAGATAAATCAAGGATGCTTGGAGAGTCCTAGCTGCCAGTCCCACTACACTCTCGAAGATGGATTTCTTTTTAGTCTTGTTTCTGTTTGGTGGTATATTGATTTTGCGTTTTTTTTTTTAAGTTGATGTGGGTTTGGAGTCTAGTCCGGTGGTTACAGGTTTTGTCGTTAATGACTTTTGTTAGTCATACATTCGTGTTTCTTTGTGATTTCCGCTGTGTTTATTTCCAGTCGTGTGAGTTGTTATTTACTGCATGGTTGTTTTCATTTTGTCCAGCCGGGTAGGCTAAGTATATTAATTGCATGGTTATTTTTTATTGTTCCAGCCGAGTGGGCTAAATATATATAACTGTGTGATTGTGAATATATTCCAGCCATATATGGTTGATGTGTTTTGTATGTATGTATGCTTCAGATTGTCACCGGTACAGGGGAGATGTTGCTGGATTTTTTTCTGGTAGAGACTCCTTTGGAGCCGTGATAGGAGAAGCCTTGTGATAGGTTCTTAAATAGCCCTATGGTAAAAGTCCTAGCTCAATGGGGAGCATAGGTGTAGGGGGAGACTTGGGATAAGTTTCAATGCATGTTTGCATTTTTGATTCGACGATGTAAGCCCAAGTGTGTAGCCTTGGCAACGCAAGTCTATTTAACAGTGTTAGTCCAAGTGTGTAGCCTTGGCAACGTAAGTCCATTCGGCGGTGTAAGTCCAAGTGTGTATCCTTGGCAACGTAAGTCTATTCGGCCGGGTAAGTCCAAGTGTGTATCCTTGGCAATATAAATCCATTATTTTTAGCATGTTTATTTGTTATTATGTTTTCCCTAACTTAAACGTATTGCTAAATATCAAAAAGAGGGAGATTGTTGGAGCAATCCCAATGGTCTGTGCGACCATGTGTTTTGGTGTTTGGGCAAAGGGTTTATGTTAGGTTCACCCTTGTATTTGATATGTGTATGTGAGCGTGCAAATTTGCAGGATACACATATAACTCGGCTTGATGGCTTCGGGTCCGATGAAGTATGGAGCATCTGAGGGACCGTGGACAAGGCAGCAAGGACAAGGACAAGGACCGAGGGAAGTGACTTCGAGGCATACGTGAAGGATGGCATTGGGACAAGTTGCGGGCTTGTGTGCATTCGAGGGATGAGAGACAAAGGAAGTAGGCTTGAAGGTAAGAGGTCAAGGCTACAACGAAGAGTCAAGTGAGTCAGAAGGGTGAGGGTCTGAGTGTTGAGAGACTGTACTCGGGGTACCAATCGACTGATGGAAATGGCAGTCGACTGGTATAGTTGACTGGGCAGTCGACTGGGAGTGAACAGAATGCTTCTATTCGCTCGGCCAGTATGGAGCAGTCGACTAGTACTTTCAACAATCTACTGGTATCGAGCCTTTGGGTTGTAACGGTCGAATCTCCACAGAGGGCAGTCAACTGGCACTTTCACCAGTCGACTGGTAAACGGGGTTTTCCAACCCATGACCTATATAACCAAGCCTTGGAAGCTTGGTTAAGGTTGACGAAATTAGTGATGGTTAACCCTAATTAGTAGTCAACTAGTGTCCTAGCAATCCGAGTGCTCTTGTTCGAGTTATGGTGAGGTCTCTCCACCGAGAAGGAGGATTGTGCTAGGTGGAGTTTTCGGGGATTAATCCACCTATGGATTGAGGGATCGTCTACCTTACAGGCAGCCGTGGAGTAGGAGCAAGTTATCTCTGAACCATGTAAACGAGCTTGTTAGCGGTTTGCATTTCTCTTCTTGTCTTTAGTTTAGTTTTTGTATTTGTATTTAATATTAGATTTCCACTGCGCAACTAACAAATACGTTGGAAACGAATTATTGGGGGCGTCATCTATTCAACCCCCCTTCTAGCCGGCCATACACAAGATCCCCAACAGGAATGTCCTAGTTAAGACTAGGCAGGAGGAAAGTCCTAGCTGTAGTTAGGCAAGGAAGTCCTAATCTAGGGGATTGGGCAAAGTTTTGGCGGTTCAAGGATGTTGGGCAAAATTCTAGAATCGAGGACTCTAGGTGAAAGTCCTGGGGGTCACGAACACCAGGCGAAAGATTGGACGGGTCAAATAGTGAACGTCCAGCATGCAGTCCTAAAGTCTCGGTCACTAAGCAAATGTTTAGATGGTCTGGAGGACCGATCTGGCAAAAGGTAATCTCTCTTGAAAGGAATAGGTGAGGGCTTGTTCCCTGAAGAGGGAACAGTAGGCGTTGATCTGACCTAGAGTTTTAACAAAACTCAAAGTCAAGAACGAATAGTCTGAAGGCTGTCAAAACTTATCATTTCTTATATGTTATTGTCTAGACTAACCCTATTTTACAGGAAAAATGACTTGGCAAAAATAGTGGTCTGGGCACTCGGACAGCTTTTGGCGAAGAAGCCTGGGCGGGTGCCTATGCAAGCACCCTGGCGGTCCTGGTGCCCAGAGGTGCTTCTGTTGGAACCCCAAGGTGTTTTGATGTGATCAAACAAGCTAAGTTAGGTCCTGCGTTTGTTTAACCCTTGTGTCTAAGTGTGCAAGAGCTTAGGAACACAGGAAGTCGAGCGGAAGATGCGGCTAGTGAGAAGGACGGCACGGGAGAGAGCCGACGGGCTCGGTGCGTCCGAGGGACAAGGTGACCGCGGAAGAGTACACCGGTGGACGAGAAGAACGTGCGCGGCGTTCGAGGGACGAGAAACCGAGAAGGAAGGCTGCTCGAGGAGAAGGCCGGAACATGGGTTCGGGTGAACCCTATTCCGGATGGCCGAGATCACCCAAGCTAGTGGAGCCGGAACAGAAGACCCGGACCGAGAAGAGCTGAACCGAAGCGGAGCGACCGGACGGAAAAAGTCAACGAGAGTTGACTTTTGGGGTCCGGGGCGCCCGGAACCATCCGGGGCGCCCGGACCCCTCCGGGGCGCCTGGACCGAAGTTTTTGACCAGATCAAGTCAAACTCGATCTGAACGTTGGGGGATAAAGTTTTATCCCCCCAGGGCGCCCGAAACCCCTTCGGGGCGCCCCGACCAGTGCTATAAATATAGCACTGGTTTGCACAGATTTTTTTAACTCACTTGTAATCAATTCCTTCTGTGCTTTCAATTCTGTGCTTTCAATTCTGTTCTTTTCATTTGTGCTGTCAACGTTGTAAAGAGGCTACTCAGCCCAGAGGAGAATCAGATAGTGCGCTTACATTCCTTGGATTAGCAATCCCCTGATTGCAAACCAAGTAAAACTCTGGTGTCTGCTTTTCTTTACTTAGTCTCTTTTATTTATTTATTACAAGTGTTCATTATATAGTTGAAATCCGAGAAAGGTTCGAGTTTTATTTTGTAGGGCAATTCACCCCTCCCCTCTTGCCGGCCTCCAAAGGGACCAACAAGTGGTATCAGAGCGAGGCGCACTTCAGGAGGACTAACCGCCGATCGAAGCAACAAGATGGCCGGACCAAACATCGTCCCACCAAAATTTGAGGGGAACTTCGCAGACTGGAAGCGTCGTATGGTGGTATTCCTAAAAACAGATTTTGAAATTCGGTTTATTATGAAATATGGTTTTTTAGCTCCAATAGATAAAGATGGAAAAGAAAAAGAAGAGAGCGATTGGACAAAGAAGGAGCAGAATGAGTCGGTAGCAAACAGCCGTGCGGAACATCACCTGCTGAGCGTGTTACCGCCTCAAGAGGTCAACCGCATCGGAAACTATTTATCTGCTAAAGAACTTTGGGAGAAGTTCTTGGAACTCCACGAAGGCACGTCCGAAGCAAAGCTCGCTAGAAGGGACATCCTCCGCAACAAACTGATGAATATCCGTCTGGAGAAAGGTGAGAAAGTAGCCGGTCTACATGCAAAGGTAAAAGAACTAGTTACTGGTCTCGAAAACCTTAGTGAAACGGTAACAAACCGAGACACTATACGCTACGCGCTCAACGCGTTTCCAAGAACTCCAGAGTGGACATCAATCGTCGATGCTTACTACATCTCAAAAGACTTGGAGGTAAGTACTTTAGAAGAGTTGTTTTCTACCCTTGAATTACACGAAACTAGATATGCAGAGATATCGAAGGACACAACCCAGACTATGGCGCTGAACGCAACCAACAAGGATGAACCCGAGTCAGACTCTGAAGACGATCGAGAAGCTTACATGGTAAGAAACTTTAAAAAGTTTTTTAGATCTAATAAATTTAAAATGCAGAATAAAAAGAATCAAAAAGGTAGAAGAAAGGTACGGTGCTACCAGTGTCAGAAGGAGGGACACCTAAGGGAAGACTGCCCAGAACTCAAGAAGGTCAAAATGAAGGCACCTAAGAAACACAACCTAAAAGCAACTTGGGATGACACTTCTTCATCTGAATCAGAAGCTCAAGAATATGCGGGGATTGCACTGATGGCAAGCCACGAAGGACAAAGTACATCAGAACCCAGCATCGATGAAGGGTGAGCGACCTCAGATGGAAGTAGCGAAGCAGGGGGAGATTCAGGCTTCAAGTCTGATATGGTAAGTGAGGTATGCCTCTTACCCCCTGATGAACTTTACTTTGGTATCAAAGCTATGACTAAATCCATGTATAAATTAGAAAATAAAAATGCCAAATTAGAAAATGAAATTTTAGAAACAAAGAGAATTTTGGCAAAATCATGTCTTATAGAGGATTTTGAAAAATTGAAAATTGAAAATGAAAAACTAAAAAAAGAAATAGAAAGATTGAAAAAATCTAATTGTTCAAATATTTCTACTTTTAGAAATTATAAATGTTTGAATTGGTATTATAGATTTCATCAAAGTCAAATTAGAAATATATCAAAAATCTATATACCTAGGAAATACTTGGTTAATCCTGTAGGTAGGAACCTCTATTGGGTTACAAAAACCTATTTAATTTAAAATTAAAATTAGACTTAGCATTTTCAGCAAGGAAATTAAACAACTAATTTCTTTATGAGGCTTTGTCTAAGAAAGTGGTTGTTGCTCCAATAACCAAGAAGGTCTAGTGCCTCGCCACGACCTGGAAGCCAAGTATCGAAATGAAAAGTTTAATTGATTAATTGAAAAAGTATTAATTTAAATTACTTAATGCTTTAAAAGAGTTATTCAATTTGTGTTAGAAAATATTTAAAATATTTTTAACTTAACTTAGAAATTTTTTATTATCTTAGAAATATTTATGAAAATTGACTTAGATTTTTTTATAAAAGTAAACTTAGAGTTTTTTTATATAATATTGCCTTATCATTTTTTTTAAAAATTGACTTAGAATTGTTTCTTATGAATATTCACTTAGAAGTTTTTTTAATTATAAAATTTTTTTTGGGGAATGCTGAGATAAGTTTTAAAACTTCAATTTTTTAACACTTATGACTGTTCTTATCTGAAAAATATTTTTTTTTTCGAACAAAAAATTCTGGAGAGAGTATTTACTTAGACATTATTTTCCACTTGATAGTTCATGTTTGAATTGTCCTTAGACTTGTTTATAAACCCAAATTTTATGTGATCAAAGGGGGAGAAGTATGTTAAGTCTAGGGGGAGGCACTATAATACTATAATTTTTCAATTGAAAAATATTTAGACTTATTTGAATATAAATTGTTTTTATTGCATATGGTTACCCTAACTTAACTTGGGTTGCTCACATCAAAAAGGGGGAGATTGTTAGAACCCCAAGGTGTTTTGATGTGATCTAACAAGCTAAGTTAGGTCCTGCGTTTGTTTAACCCTTGTGTCTAAGTGTGCAGGAGCTTAGGAACACAAGAAGTCGAGCGGAAGACGCGGCTAGCGAGAAGGATGGCACGGTAGAGAGCCGACGGGCTCGGTGCGTCCGAGGGACGAGGTGACCGCGGAAGAGTACACCGGTGGACGAGAAGAACGTGCGCGGCGTTCGAGGGACGAGAAATCGGGAAGGAAGGCTGCTCGAGGAGAAGGCCGGAACATGGGTTCGGGTGGGCCCTATTCCGGATGGCCAAGCAAGCTGAACCGAAGCAGAGCGACCGGACGGAAAAAGTCAACGAGAGTTGACTTTTGTCCGCCCGGACCGAAGTTTTTGACCAGATCGAGTCAAACTCGATCTGAACGTTGGGGGATAAAGTTTTATCCCCCCAGGGCGCCCGGAACCCCTTCGGGGCGCCCCGACCAGTGCTATAAATATAGCACTGGTTTGCACAGATTTTTTTAACTCACTTGTAATCAATTCTTTCTGTGCTTTCAATTCTGTTCTTTTCATTTGTGCTGTCAACGTTGTAAAGAGGCTACTCCGCCCAGAGGAGAATCAGATAGTGCGCTTACATTCCTTGGATTAGCAATCCCCTGATTGCAAACCAAGTAAAACTCTGGTGTCTGCTTTTCTTTACTTAGTCTCTTTTATTTATTTATTACAAGTGTTCATTATATAGTTGAAATTCGAGAAAGGTTCGAGTTTTATTTTGTAAGGGCAATTCACCCCTCCCCTCTTGCCGGCCTCCAAAGGGACCAACAGCTTCAAGCGCCCGGACGACCGAAATTTGATCGGCATGCTGAATTGGAGCATAACAACTAGCTGACCCATGTCAACGGTCCAAGAGCCCAAAGGGGGTCTTGTAACGCCCGAAAATTCTCAAATAAATTTTAGAAATATTCTATTATTTTTCTAGAATTTTAGAATATTTTTATAGAATTTTTAGAGTAGCAGAAGTAGCAAAATAAAATAAAAACATAAAACAGTCTAAGCGGGAATTGAACCCGAGACCTATTGGACCCTACGACTTATAGATGACTCTAGTAACCAAGGGGCCCAGCAGGGGTGTGCTGAAAGAAGAGAAGAACAATTATATTTATGGGTGAGTTGGGTCGTATTAATCACTTAATATAAATAGGGAATTTAAGTGGAGAGTTATTATTTTGATCGACAACTTCTTCTCACCCTCAAACCATCACCGCCGAACCTCCCTCTTCCTCACCCTCTCGGCACACCAAGCCCCAAGAAGCCTAGAGTCCCATCCCTAGGGGCGTAGGAGCACCTTCCGGCGACGTCTCCGATACGAGGACGCTCCCCTCCGCGAGAAGAAAGCGTAGACGTAAGAGGATCGCCGAAAAGATCTCTTTTCCGGAAATCTAGCGATCGGATTGTAAGAAAATTTAGCACAGGATGTAAGTAACCCCTCACCTGCAGTATAAGTAGCTAATCATATGATTTTATGTCCTTAGTTCACTCTTATGTTCTTAGTGCAGCCATGTGCAAAGTTAGAGCACACCAGGTGCTCGATAAAAATGCTTAGTACAGTTATATGCTACAGTAGGTGTTTTAATAGTTCAGTTAAATGCCATAGATGCATTTTAAATAGTATACTTAGCCTTGCTTCAATTGATATGGGACTACGGTCCAATGGGTGGGCTCCCATAGTCACCTCTAGGTTCAGATAACCTAGCTCTAGGTTCAGATAACCTAGTAAAAGTAAGATAAGATAAATCAGTTTATAAACAGTATTATACTTTTATCAGTGGCATTGTACTGGACTCTCAGTTGTCCTTGGGTTGGGCTCCCATAGTCGCCCCTAGGTTTAGATAACCTAGTACCCCTACTAGATTCGGGACTTGCTACCTCGGGCCTAGTTAGGGATATGGGCATAGCAAGTATAGTTACCGGGCCCAACAACAGCATGATTAGTATTTTTATCTATTATGAAAATAGTTTTCAAACTTCACAAACCAGATATGTGGAAATAGCTCAGCTTCAGTTTAGTTTTCTTATTGATATGACAAATAGCTTAGCTTAGGTGTCGGTTGAGTTTACTTGTTGAAATAACAAATAGCTTTATATTCAGTCTTTGATTGCCATGACTGGTATGTCCATATGCCATGTTTTAGCATTTTCAGCATGATCATCAGCATGCATTTCAAATAGCATCTTTTGAAAGCATGATTTCTTCGAATGCATGTTTTTTGTGAGGTAGATGGTTCTTACTAAGCTCCCAAGCTTATAGTTTCATTTTCCTTATACTGCAGATAAAGGTAAAGGGAAGATGGATTAGCGGAGGCTGGAGGGCAATGCAACCAGATGTGTGTGAGAAAGAACTTGGAATAAAGACCCTTGGGGAGTAGCCCATCTAAAGACTTAGTATTTCTGTTTAGTTACTTTTCTGCTCTTTTGGGATATTAAGTGTCATAAATTATGAACATATGCACTATATCATGCTTAGACCACTAGTTGTCTTGATGTTAGTTAAATAACTAGGAATGATGAAAGTAATGACATGCCTAGTAAGTTAGCAATGCTTTTAAGTTGATACAATTGTGTTGTATGTGGATTAGAGGTGAAATGCAGCAGAAATGGCAGAAATCAGAGCTCCAATCGATCAGCCGATCGATTGGAGGGTTCCCAATCGATCAGCCGATCGATTGGGAAGTGATCTGCCACGTACAGTAAGATGAAGAATCGATCAGCTGATCGATCGGTCATGGATCGATCGGCCATGGATCGATCAGCCGATCGATCGGGAATTTAATTTCCGCGAACAGAGAGCCTCTAAATCAATTATCGGATCGATTGGCCAGGCTGGATCGATCAGTCGATCGATTCAGAATTGACTCCGTGCACAGTAGCACATTGAATCGATCAGTGGATCGATCAAGGAGCTCCAATCGATGAGCCGATCGATTGGAAAGCCTGATTTCAGCTCTTTGATCAAATAGAAAGTTTAGGTTCCCTTCTTTAGCATATGTACCACAATAAAAGTGTATCTAGAATATAAATTACAGATTTTATAGCAATTAATAGAAGTTTTAAGTTAGTCCAGCTTTCCACACAGAATAGTTTAGCATAATGTAACCCCCGACCTTACAGCCTAGTCAGTAGAAGGTGGGGCGTTATAGGTCTGGACAGTCGGACGTGAATAAAGTTTCGACGAGAGCTCGTCACATCGGCACAGTCCAAGTGCTTGGGAGGGGATCCAAGTGCCTAGACGAGGCTATAAAAGAAGATGTTGACTAGCAGCTTCAATACAATAATTCAAAGAAGTTTCTCTCTTGCACACTGCTCAGAAAATGCTTCCACGATGCCCAAATGCTGCTCCGACAACTGAAGGCTCGCAACTTTAGATCTTTACAAATTGTTAGTATAGTTTTATTTACAGTTTTATCATTGTAGTTCTTATACATAATACTTGTAACCTTTCTTTGAACTACTAGTGGATTGTCCATCGAAAGTACTCAATGAGTGTGGGCCTTGGAGTATGTAACAATCCGCCTCCTACTGACTAGGCTGTAAGGTCGAGGGTTACATTATGCTAACTATTCTGATGCGGAAAGAGAAATGACTGTACTAATTAAAAGCCCCTACTATTTATTAGGAACACTGGAGATTATTTTTAGAGTACACTTCTGAAGTGGTACACATGCTAAAGAAGGGAGACTAACTTTATTCTTGATCAAAAAGCTAAACTTAGGCATTTTTTTAGTTGAATTCAGACATTCCAATCGATCGGCTGATCGATTGGAGATGTTTGATCGATCCACTGATCGATTCAACAGGATACTATGCACGGGATTAATTCTGGATCGATCGGCTGATCGATCCAGCCCAGCCAATCGATCTGATGAACGATTCAGAGGCTCTCTGTTCACGGGAATTAAATTCCCGATCGATCTGCTGATCGATCCATGGCCGATAGATCAGCTGATCGACTAATCAGCTCTCTGTACGCGACAGATCGCGCTTCAATCGATCGGCTGATCGATCGAGGATTCCTCAATCGATCAGCTGATCGATTCAATAGCATTCTATGCACGGGGAGTTTCTCCCAATCGATCGGCTGATCGATTGAGGATTCCTGAATCGATCGGCTGATCGATTGGGGTTCTGATTTCAGCAGGAACCCACCCGAACTCATTCAGAACCTTCAGAAATCACTAAACTATGAAGCAATACTACTAGACATGACTTTAGACATATTTTACTATCTATCAGCAAGATAACTAACAGCCTATGCATGGCATAATTCATAGAATCACAATTCATGATACTTAACATCCTAAGAGTGAAGAAAGTATCTAAAAACAGAAATACAAAGTCTTTTAATGGGCTACTCCCCAAGGGTCTTTATTCCAGGTTCCTTGCACACACACACCTTCATCGCTTTGCCTCCAGCCTCCGCTATTCCATCTTTCCTTTACCTTTATCTGCAATATAAGGAAAATGCAACTGTAAGCTTGGGAGCTTAGTAAGAAACCATTTACCTCACAAAAACATGCATTTAAAGAAATCATGATTTTTAAAAGATGCTATGTTGATATGCAAGTAGAGAATCATACTAGAAATGCTAGAACATGGCACATGAGCATGTAAATCATGACAATCAAGAACTAAACATAAAGCTATCTGCTATATCAATAGAAAACTGAACTGAAGCTAAGCTGAATTCAATCATCTATTTTGTGAAGTTTGAAAACTATTTATATACATAGATAAAAATACTAAACATGTTGCTGATGGCCCCGGTAACTGTACTTGCTGTGCGCGCATCCCTAACTATGCCTGAGGTAGCAAGTCCCGAATCTAGTAGGGTTACTAGGTTATCTAAACCTAGGGACGATTATGGGAGCCCAACCCAAGGACAACTAAAGTCCAATACAGTGCCACTGAAAAGTAATATACTGATTTATCTTACCTTGCTTTTACTAGGTTATCTGAACCTAAAGCTAGGTTATCTGAACCTAGAGGCGACTATGAGAGCCCACCCATTGGACCATAGTCCTATATCACTGAAGAAAGGCTATATTTGCTAATTCAAAAATGCATCTAGGGCATTTAACTGAACTATTAAAATGTTTGTTGTATCACTTAACTATACTAGGCATTTTATCGAGCACTTGGTGTGCTCTAATTATGCATATAGCTAAACTAAGACCATAAAAGTGAACTAGAATCATAAAAGCATGCGAATAGCTACTTATACTGCAGGTGAGGGGTTACTCACATCCTGCGCTAGATATTCTTACAATCCGATCGCTAGATTTTCGGAGACGATGATCGTTTCGGCGATCCTCTTGCGTCTACGCTTCCTTCTCGCGGAGGGGAGCGTCCTCGTGCCGGAATTATCGTCGGAAGGTGTTCCTATGACCCTAGGGTGGAACCCTAGGTTTTTCCTTGGGGCTTGGCGTCGAGAGGATGAGGAGAAAAGGGTTCGGCGGTGAGGGTTTGAGGAGAAAAGAGAATTGCCGATTGGAAACTAATAACTTCTCTCTTAATTTCCTATTTATATTAAGTGATTTATACCACCCAACTAAATCTTAAATAGAATTGTTCTCCTCTTCTTTCAGCACACCCCTGCTGGGGCCCCTTGGTTACTAGAATCACCCTATATGACATAGAGTCCATAGATCACGGGTTCGATTCCCGCTTAAGCTGTTTTATGTTTTCATTTAATTTTGCTACTTCGGCTATTCAAAAAATTCCAGAAAAAATATTCTAAAATTTTAGAAAAATCCTAGAATATATCTAAAATTAATTTGAGAATTTTCGGGCATTACAATCCCCCATACCTTATAAAAAGTTTGTCCTCGAACTTAGAATAACTCTGGGTACTTCTGCCTCATCTAGCTTCTGTCTCCCAAGTTGCCTCTTCTGTTGTGTGATTTTGCCAAATAACTTTTACTAATGGTACCTCCTTGTTCCGTAATTTCTTAACTGCTTAGTCTATTATCTGAATAGGCTGACTGTCATAGCTGAGGTCTTCGCAGACTTGTACCGACTGGGGCTCAATCACCTGGGTGGCATCTGGGATATGCTTCTTCAGCATAGAGACATGAAATACGTTATAGATAGCTGACATTTCCTGGGGTAGCTCTAGCTCATATGCTACTTTTCTAACTTTTCTAATGATAAGGTATGGTCCCACATATCTGGGACCCAATTTTCCCTTCTTCCCAAAACGCATTACTCCCTTCATGGGAGCTACTCTGAGGAATACTGTATCCCCAACCAAAAACTCTAAGGGTCGGCGCCGTGTATCAGCATAGCTTTTCTGGCGGCTCTGAGCTATCTCTATCCTCCGGCGGATCTGCTGTATAGATGCTGTGGTATCTGCCACTAGATCTGTCTGAAGTTCTAATTCTTTCTGTTCACCACTTTCATACTAGCAGATTGGAGATCTACACCTCCGCCTGTAGAGAGCCTCGTAAGGTGTCATACCGATAGTGGCCTGATAGCTATTGTTGTATGCAAATTATGCTAAACTCAGATATTTGCACAAACTTTCCTTGAAGTCTAGGGCACATGCTCGGAGCATATCTTCGAGTACCTGATTTACTCGCTCCGTCTGACCATCTTTCTGAGGATGGAAAGCTGTGCTAAACTTTAACCTGGTGCCCAATGCTGACTGTACACACTCCCAGAAGTGTGACGTGAATCTACTATCTCTGTCTGAAATTATGGTCCGTGGGACTCCATGCAGTCTGACGATCTCCTTGAGATACAACTGAGCTAGCTGCTCCATGGAGTAGGATATCCTGATAGCTAAGAAGTGGGCTGACTTAGTTAATCTGTCGACTATTACCCAAATGGCATCAAAACCATTTGTGGTTCTGGGTAGTCCCACTATGAAATCCATGGAAATATCCTCCCACTTCCATTCTGGAATCTGAATAGGCTACAGAACTCCTCCTGGTCTCTGGTGTTCTGCCTTGACCCTCTGACAGGTCAGACAGGTACTGACATATCTAACGATGTCTCTTTTCATCCCAGGCCACTAAAAATGTTTCTTTAAGTCTTGGTACATTTTGGTGGAACTAGGATGCATCGCATAAGGAGTCTTGTGAGCCTCATCTAGGATCTTCCTACGTAGTTCCTCCTAATCCGGAACACATAGTCTCTCACCAAAATATACTACCCCACTATCAGCTACTCTGAACTCTCCACTTTCTGATTCTGCTAATCCTTGCTTGATTTTCTGAATTTCAGGGTTCTGTTCCTGAGCTGTTTGGATATCACCAAGTAGGGTAGATGCTAATGTCATAGTAGAGAGCTGTCCAACTATAAGTTCGAGACCAAACTCTATAATTTCCTTTTGTAGGGGTGGTGACATGGCTGATAGGGATAGTAAGGTAGCACTGGACTTCCTGCTAAGTGCGTCTGCCACCTTATTGGCTTTTCCTGGGTGGTAGAGGATGTCTATGTCATAGTCCTTGACCAGCTCGAGTCATCTTCGCTGTCGCATATTCAGATCCTTCTGAGTGAAGAAGTATTTCAAACTCTGATGATCTGTATACACTCTGCACTGAGCTCCATACAAATAGTGTCTCCAAATTTTGAGGGCGAACACAACTGCTGCAAGTTCAAGGTCATGAGTAGGGTAGTTCCTCTCATAGTCCTTGAGTTGTCTGGAGGCATAAGCTATCACCTTACCATTTTGCATCAGTACCGCTTCTAGTCCCAATTTAGAGGTGTCACTGTAAATATCAAAGCTGTCTGTGTTTTCTGGCAGAGTCAGAATGGGAGCACTGGTCAATCTTCATTTGAGCTCCATGAAGCTGTTCTCGCAATCCTCTGTCCACTGAAATTTTTTGTTCTTCCTGGTGAGAGCTGTTAGTGGGGAGGCTATTCTGGAGAAATCCTCTACAAATTTTCTATAATATCCTGCTAGTCCCAAAAAGCTCCTGATTTCACTAGTGTTCTTAGGTCTTTTCCAGTTACTCACAGCTTCTATCTTACTGGGGTCTACCATGATACCATCCTTGGAGATGATGTGACCCAGAAAGGATACTTGATCGAGCCAGAATTCACATTTCGTGAACTTGGTGTATAGCTGGTTCTGCTGAAGGGTCTGCAGTACTATCTCCAGGTGCTCTGCGTGTTCTTCCTGAGTCCTGGAGTAGATAAGGATGTCGTCGATGAACATGGTAACAAACTTATCTAAGTATTCTCTGAATACTCTGTTCATGAGGTTCATGAAAGTAGCTGGAGCATTCGTCACGCCAAAGGGCATGACTACGAACTCATAATGTCCGTATCTGGTCCTGAAAGTCGTCTTGGTTATATCACCTTCTTTAACTTTCACCTGGTGATTTCCCGATCTGAGGTCTATTTTAGAAAACACTGCTGCTCCCTTTAGCTGATCGAACAGGTCATCTATCCTGGGAAGAGGATACTTGTTCTTAATCGTAACCTGGTTTAGTGCCCGGTAGTCTATACACAGGCGCATGCTCCCGTCCTTCTTCTTCACGAACAATACAGGCGCTCCCCATGGTGAGTGACTAGAGCGTATGAAGCCCTTGTCAAGCAGCTCCTGTAGTTGCTCCTGAAGTTCCTTCAGTTCTGCTGGATCCATGCGGTAGGGTGCTTTGGAGATGGTATTTGTACCGGGGATAAGTTCTATCTCAAATTCCATCTCCCTGTCTAGTGCTAGGCCTGGTAACTCCTCAGGGAAGACTATTGGGTAGTCACATACAACTCGGACCTCTTCTAGCTTTTGGTCCTTGTCCAGACTGGTATTGACTACATGCGCTAAGAACCCCGTACAACCTGAATCCAATAGTTTCTGTGTTTTCAAAGTTGAGAGAAACTTCTTAGCCTTTCTCTTTGGTTCTCCAACATACCCAAACTGCACTCCTACTTCGGGTTGGAATATAACTCTCTATTTACGACACTCTATGAAGGCGCCGTACTTGATCAGAAAGTCCATTCCCAAGATGACATCATAGTCTGCCATATCTAGCACTATCAGATCACCAAAAAGCTCTCTGTCTGCTATAATGAATGACACTGCTCGAAGCCAGTGCGTGGATGCCATGATTTCTCCTGAAGGTAGTGTTGTCAGAAACTGACCACTAAGTGCTTCTGGAGGTATTGCTAGCTTATCGGCGAATGTCTTGGATATATAAGAATGGGTTACCCCAGTATCGAATAATACAGTTGCACTTTGCTATAAAATACTGATCTGACCTGTAACAACTGTCGAGGCATTCGCTACGTCCTCTCTGGTGAGTGAGTAGATCCTCACATTTGTTGTGGCTGCGGGGGCTTCTAGTCTGCCCTGACTGATGTGTGGACCATCTAAAGCAGTCTGCATCTAATGTAACTGCGCTGGGTTACCTCCGTACTGGATCGACTGTGGTGGAGGGAGACTGGTCTTGTTTGGGCATTGCTTAGCCATATGCCCTTCTTGACCACATTCAAAGCATCCTCGTGTGCCCTTGCGACAAACTCCAGGGTGGAATTTCCCACAAGTAGAGCACTTGGGGTAGCTAGGCTATTTACTAGCTGGTCCTCCTTTTGGGAAACTCCCTGGTTTACGTTTATTACTGGAGTTCCCTTTCCGGTTAGAGTTGTGACCCTGGTGTTTCTGAGTACCTGTGCCTCCTTGGCCCTTAGACTCTGAGAGAGCTTGCTTCTGCTGTTTGATGCTGTTCTGGTAATGTTTGGTGGTCAGAGCACTACTTATCAGTTCTTCTGTGGTTTGCGGCCTATGAACGCCGCTGGCCACATTCATTGTTATTTCTGGCCTTAACATTTTAAGCATCAACCGGACCCGTTCTCTTTCAGTGCTGACTAATTCGGGGCATAGACGAGCCAGTCTGTTGAATTTCTTCACGACCTCCTCAACTGATAGGTTGCCCTGACGAAATTCAGTGAAATAATCATAGTGGCGGTTTGTGACCCGCATGTGAAAGAATTCCTCAAAGAACTCTCTCTCGAAGTCGGCCCATGTCATCTGGTTCACTGGGCGCTTAGCTTTAATTCTCTCCCACCACATACGTGCATCTCCTGTCAGGCATAAGGAGGCACATTTCACCTTTTCATACTCTGTCCAGTCCAGAAGCTCCATCGTACTCTCCAGTGTTTGGAACCAGGCTTCAGCATCCCATGGTTCACTGGTGCCTGAGAAATTCTCTGGCTTGATTTTCTGCCACTGGATCAGATAGGCTTCTCTCCTTGCCCCTGCTGCTGGGGCTACTGGTGCTGTAGGTTAGACTGGTGGAACCTCTATCACCACTGGGGTTGCTAAGTTAGTCTCTGGGGTGACAGTGGGAGTGTTCTGCTGAATAGCCCTTAGGGTGGCTATCTCCTGTTGTTGTTCAGCTAGTTGTTTCTGTAACTGTGCCACTACTGCTGCAAGGTCTGGGGGAGGCACTGAACTGCCTACCTCATGCTGGGGCTCAATAGCTGGTGTCTTTCTAGCTGGGCATCCTCGTACCATTTTCTAAAGGAATAGAGGACATGCATAACTAATACAATCACGTTTACATAACTACTATTATCTGGTTAGATGCTCTCATATATAAACTAAACATGCTTTAATTATCTATAAACATGAAAGCAAGAAACATAATTAAAGTGAGGGATATTCTTACTTGGAAGCTGCAGGTTCAATGTTGATGTGTGTGTGAGGAAGTATGGAACTTTGCTCTGATACCACTCTGTAATGACCCGCCTCCTACTGACTAGGCTGTAAGGCCGGGGGTTACATTATGCTAACTATTCTGATGCGGAAAGAGAAATGACTGTACTAATTAAAAGTCCCTACTATTTATTAGGAACACTGGAGATTATTCTTAGAGTACACTTCTGAAGTGGTACACATGCTAAAGAAGGGAGACTAACTTTCTTTTTGATCAAAAAGCTGAACTTGGGCATTTTTTAGTTGAATTCCGACATTCCAATCGATCGGCTGATCGATTGGAGCTGTTTGATTGATCCACTGATCGATTCAACAGGCTACTATGCACGGGATTAATTCTGGATCGATCGGCTGATCGATCCAGATACCACTCTGTAACGACCCACCTCCTACTGACTAGGTTGTAAGGCCGGGGGTTACATTATGCTAACTATTCTGATGCGGAAAGAGAAATGACTGTACTAATTAAAAGTCCCTACTATTTATTAGGAACACTGGAGATTATTCTTAGAGTACACTTCTGAAGTGGTACACATGCTAAAGAAGGGAGACTAACTTTCTTCTTGATCAAAAAACTGAACTTAGGCATTTTTTAGTTGAATTCAGACATTCCAATCGATCGGCTGATCGATTGGAGCTGTTTGATTGATCCACTGATCGATTCAACAGGCTACTGTGCACGGGATTAATTCTGGATCGATCGGCTGATCGATCCAGCCCAGCCAATCGATTCGATGATCGATTCAGAGGCTCTCTGTTTGCGAGAATTAAATTCCCGATTGATCGGTTGATCGATCCATGGTCGATCGATCAGCTAATCAACTCATCAGCTCTCTGTACGTGACAGATCGTGCTTCAATTGATCGGCTGATCTATCGAGGATTCCTCAATCGATCAACTGATCGATTCAATAGCATTCTATGCATGGGGAGTTTCTCCCAATCGATCGGCTGATCGATTGAGGATTCCTCAATCGGGGTTCTGATTTCAGCAGGAACCCACCCGAACTCATTCAGAACCTTCATAAATCACTAAACTATGAAGCAATACTACTAGACATGACTTTAGATATATTTTACTATCTATCGCAAGATAACTAACAACCTACGCATGGCATAATTCATAGAATCACAATTCATGATACTTAACATCCTAAGAGTGAAGAAAGTATCTAAAAACATAAATACAAAGTCTTTTAATGGGCTACTCCCCAAGGGCCTTTATTCCAGGTTCCTTGCACACACACACCTTCATCGCATTGCCTCCAGGCTCCGCTATTCCATCATTCCTTTACCTTTATCTGCAGTATAAGGAAAATGCAACTGTAAGCTTAGGAGCTTAGTAAGAAACCATTTACCTCACAAAAACATGCATTTACAGAAATCATGCTTTTTAAAAGATGCTATGCTGATATGCAAGCAGAGAATCATACTAGAAATGCTAGAACATGGCACATGAGCATGTAAATCATGACAATCAAGAACTAAACATAAAGCTATCTGCTATATCAATAGAAAACTGAACTGAAGCTAAGCTGAATTCACTCATCTGTTTTGTGAAGTTTGAAAACTATTTATATACATAGATAAAAATACTAAACATGTTGCTAATGGGCCCGACAACTGTACTTGCTGTGCGCGCATCCCTAACTAGGCCTGAGGTAGCAAGTCCAGAATCTAGTAGGGTTACTACGTTATCTAAACTTAGGGACGACTATGGGAGCCCAACCCAAGGATAACTGAAGTCCAGTACAGTGCCACTGAAAAGTAAAATACTGATTTTATAAACTGATTTATCTTACCTTGCTTTTACTAGGTTATCTGAACCTAGAGCTAGGTTATCTGAACCTAGAGGCGACTATGGGAGCCCACCCATTGGACCGTAGTCCTATATCACTGAAGCAAGGCTATATTTGCTAATTCAAAAATGCATCTAGGGCATTTAACTGAACTATTAAAATGCTTGTTGTATCACTTAACTATACTAGGCATTTTATCGAGCACTTGGTGTGCTCTAATTCTGTATATAGCTAAACTAAGACCATAAAAGTGAACGAGAATCATAAAAGCATGTGAATAGCTACTTATACTGCAGGTGAGGGGTTACTCACATCCTGCGCTAGATATTCTTACAATCCGATCACTAGATTTCTGGAGACGATGATCATTTCGGCGATCCTCTTGCGTCTACGCTTCCTTCTCGCGGAGGGGAGCGTCCTCGTGCTGAAATTATCGTCGGAAGGTGTTCCTATGACCCTAGGGTGGAACCCTAGGTTTTTCCTTGGGGCTTGGCGTCGAGAGGATGAGGAGAAAAGGGTTCGGCGGTGAGGGTTTAAGGAGAAAAGAGAATTGCCGATTGGAAACTAATAACTCCTCTCTTAATTTCCTATTTATATTAAGTGATTTATACCACCCAACTAAATCTTAAATAGAATTGTTCTCCTCTTCTTTCAGCACACCCCTACTAGGGCCCATTAGTTGCTAGAATCACCCTATATGACATAGAGTCCATAGATCTCGGGTTTGATTCCCGCTTAAGCTGGTTTATGTTTTCATTTAAATTTTTATTAACATTGCCAGTTTACAACCGTTTTTGGGGCTACGACAACGGTTTTTAACCGTTGTCTTTGAGGGTGATAGATAACAACAACAGTTTTAAATCGTTGTCTTTTAAATTATTATCTTTTAATATCAATATATCATATTTCAATATAAATATATAATAAAGAGTCATAATTACAAAAGAAAGAATATTTTCCATATCAATGTCATTCAAAATGTTACTTATACAAGAATTACAATCACAAAAGAAGAAACATGTCTAATATTCAAATAAAATTTATCCCAATACAAATAAACAAATAAACTTCATTTACAACTAATGAACAATAGTCAAAAGATTAGAAACTTGTGATGGTGGTTCATGCCATGTAGGATTGCAAGTAATTATTGTCAACTCAAGCCCCATCACAATCTTCAACTTGTAGAATTCCATTAGACTCCTCTTTCTCACTTGCTGATTCTTCCATGTCAACCTTTTCCAACATTGTTGATCATCAATTCCATAATAAATCCAGTCTTCCCACACCAGCTCCATCAAAAAGTCCAATCTTTCCGCCCCTTTGATAAGACACCAAGAGATCTCGACATATAAAAAATGCACATGAATACTCATTTTCATTGGATTAGAAGTCTCCAATACGGAAGCTAAAAAATGCACATATAAAAATACTCACCCTTGTTTTATCTCGTATAACAAACAGTAGAGTGGTCTTATGAGGATTAAACAGTCTCAGCATCACCTGTCATGAGGTAAACGAAAGCAACTAAGCAAAACTCAAATTAAAAGTATATGTAAAAAAATTGTTGTAAGATGGGAATAAGGTTAAGATAATGAAAGATAACCTGGAAGACTGTCTTTAAAAGAGGCTTGTTTGCCACTTGTTCTTGACCAATATCATGGCACCACCTATATCATAGAGGCAAATGCTCACCCTTGTTCTAGACAAAGGTAGCAGTTGACGCATAATGAAAATGAACTTACATGTTTATTAGGACTATATCAGAAACTGCTAAGGCAAAAAGAGCACTCTGCTTCTCAAAGACAGTATCATCCTGAATAAAGTAGAAATACAACTCAAAGTTGTGTTATCGACAGACTGAGAAATGGAGTACTTATTATTTTTTTCAGAATAATTCTTAGTCTTGTGAGCATCACTTGCTATTCCAAAGCCCAAGCAATCACATAGAAACAAATATGAACAATAATACATATGCACAAGTTAACTTTATTCCCTGTAAAATTATATGCTACTTGCCCCATACTTCCAGATTTATAGGAAACAAAGCAATGATAGAAAAAGGTAATTATCTTGATCAATAATATTTTTTTTATTGAATTGACTTCTTTACACAACAAGGAAGAAGTAATATCTCCAGCTACTCTAGTCTTTATAAGGGTAAAGAATCGAAAAATGTGGTAATCTCTTACTCAGGTTGAATACTTCTAAAGTTCAAAATGTGAGATACCTTATAATAAACATAGCCTTCAAGCACATAAAATATGAAAATAGAATTCAAGAAACTCAAAGACATACCACTACTTTGTGGACCCATGATAGAAACTACAGCATAGGAGAATCCATGCTCTGCCAACTTCACTGACTTCATAAAGTGTTCAAGACTCGTGACATTGAATACACCATCTCCGTCAATCAGTTGGATAGAGCAACATTCATTAGCCATTTCTGCTTAAAAAAAAGAAGAAAACAGTAATTGATGTGAGGTCAAAAACAATCCTTTAACCGACACAATAGACATTTCAATTGAATTATTGCATTATGGAAGTGAAGTAATAATCCTTTAACATGACAGACATAATAGATTACTCATATCACAAGCCAATGCATATAACTTATCATGCAACTATACTTATTGGTATTGATGGAGTCTATCTGTTGGTCCATTCCATTGGATTGTAGGTTATTTTCTTTGTAACGACTTGGATGCTGAGATCTCTAGTTATGGTATCATCTCCTAGAAGCCAACATGACTACATGAAAGGCAAGCAAGGTCATGGATTCTAGTGAGTACTTAGATAGACTTGAACCTTCCTATAGTATCATCTCTAGTTATGGTATAATCGTTTTTCATAAACTTAAGGGGAAGTTGTTGATGTAGTTGTACTTGAGTTGGACTCATTTTAATGTGTTAGCCAAATGTATGACGTTATGTTTAAGTTGGACAAAACTTCTATATCCTCAAGCTTTAATCAATACAACAAACTTTAATGAGAAAAGTAAATGACCAAATTAAAGATAAAAATATGTTATAGCTACATGCACAAAAGGCAAAAATAACATATTCTGATGCATAAAGCAGCTAGTCAACAAAACATGCACTTGTCTAAGAGTTTTCATACCTGATATAGAGCATGACTCAACTTTTGCCTAGCTGTGTGTAATTGATTCTCAAGTGCAAAATTAGATAGCATCAGAGCATCCCATTCCTGTTTCAACAGAAGAAAAACAACATTAAATTCTTTAAGGATCAATACATTGGTTGTAAAGTATAAAGAAGGATTATTCTAGAAAATTAGGATAAGGACAAGCCATGACAACAAACTGATACATGCAAATGATTAGACCACATAATCAAATCTATACTAATTGATGCATAATAATTAGGATTAAGTTCTAAACTAACACTATTGAAGAGGTGAAATTACTCAAAAGATCTTTTTTATATTATCCGCCATTGCCATCTATCTATCTTACAAGTCGTGCAAAGATTAAGATTACATCATAGGAAGAAGAAACTTATCCTCAACCCATTTACTAGAAAGAACATAAAAGCATGTCAGATTATTTAAAAATTCATGTAACACATAGAATTCAAGGAAAAAGACATTTATTACATTCAATTGATAAGACAACTAGATAGTTAAGGTAACTAAAAGAATATATTGCAATCCATATTCAAAACAAAGAGTTCAGAATACACATATTCTGGAGCATTCCAAGCAGCCCAAGAATGCTGGCAGCTTGCAACGGTCTTGGCTTCGCCACCTACCAGACAAATAATTTAAAAAAATCATGGAAGACAATAAATATAAAAAATAGCATTGTTCAGTTCCATGCATTAATTTATTAGCTTGCAATGATTGTAACATTTCATAGTTAAGGAATCAAAGCGCATGGGGTTGTGAAAATTCTCAACCAAACAAAATGGGATTAATTGTTGTTTATGCACATGGTATTTTGAAAGTAGAGTTGATCCTCCTACTACAATGAACAATCAAACAAGACAAATTAGTGAGTAGGACAGGGATGGACACTATTAATGCAGTGTTGTTGTTGTATCATGGCATGAGAGCAAATCCTAGGCCCTATACATTAGAACATTTAGAATCATAGAAGATTGGTCACAACTAAGTCTCTCCTACCATCCTCACCATTAACAAAAGTAACCATTACAATCAAATCTCTACTTTCTTTTTATGGCAATGAATCCACGAGAGAAAAAAAAATGAAAGAATAAGAGAAAGATTGTATTTCTTATAAGATACAATGAATGATGAGTTGTTGAGGATAAAATCAATTATTCTGTGGGGGGCTTAAAGAGACAAATAAATGCTCGTCTTTTTTTTGCACATCCACATAATCAAGTCACAATATAATCCACCGCCCCTTGCTTCTTCCACAATACTTTCATATATATATATATATATATATATATATATATATATATATATATATATATATATATATATATATATATATATATATATATATATATATATAAAAACCATTTTGTAACTTACATCGATTTCTGAGGTTGACATCTTTGCAATACATCCCCTACAACATTCCAACTCATAAAAATGACACTTGGTAGCTAGACAAAATGACTTGAAACAGTCTAAATTTTTCATTCATATATGTACATTATATCGCGCTTTGTAGTTGCTGATCAATTATGATGATAGATCGTCACCAATTATATTACGAGATAAATTAAAAAACTTGACGATTTATATTATTTGACAACCCAACCATTTTTCTTCTTAATCTTGGTAGTTCAATCACCTTTAACTCTGTCCCTGAAGAAATTAAAGGAACAAAATTAGCCAGGGAAAATTAGAGAGCACTGAGCTACGTACAGAGTACAAAATCAGCTAGCCAGGGAGAATTATGATCGATTTCTTGCAGTGAACAATCACGTTGTAGATGGAGATATCGGCGTTGCTACGATGCCACTCCATGTTGGAGGAAGAGGCCGCAGCTGCAGTGGCGTTGGAAGCGCTGCTGCTTCTGGCGGAGTCCTTGCAGCCGCCCCAGGTTGACGTTGACTTGGAAAAGGAAACCAATCTCGAGCACCTGAGCGTCGGGTGCGCCGAGGGGACGAGGAAGCTCAGGCACTTTTGCAACGTCTTCTTCGCAGCCCTCATGCAGCCCCCGAACAAGTACTACAGCTTCCAAATCTTCGACGAAGGAATCAGATCTATGGGCGACGATGAGCTGATTATTGGGTTGTGCGAGTAATCCAGCTTTGCCCTGCAGGGAAGCGTCGCCCTCGCGGTCAGTGACGACTGGGAGGAGGATTTGTAGAAGTAGAGTTTTGTTCCCCGAGCGCTAACCAAACTTCATGAACTTGTTTCACCCTCTCGACCTATTTCTGGTGGTCCAGGATGATGGTAGCGCAGCTTGGACAGGAATGGAGAAGGGGCGATGAGTTTAGGGCTTGGAGAGGAAAGGAGAAGGGGCGGTGAGTTTAGGGCTTGGAGAGGAAAGGAGAAAGAAAAATGTGAAGTAGATGAAGAGATCGTAAAGGGGGGAATGCAGCGGCAAAAAATTTCGAGGAGAGGGAAAGAAAAAATGCGGCGGCAAAAAATGGCGAAGGGGAAAAACGGCGAAGGGAAAAAGCAATGGTATTCAACAACACTTAATAGACAACGATTTTCAAAAACTGTTATCGTAATCCCAAAAAACAGCGCACATAGACAAGAGTTTTCAAAAACTGTTGTCGTAACTTTAAAAACTGTTGTCGTAGCCCTAAAAAATCATAAATAGACAATGGTTTTTAAAAACCGTTGTCGTAAGCTAAAAAAAACTGCTAAAAGACAACATTTTTTGTTAAAACCGTTGTTAAAAGGCAAAAAGACAACGATTTGACATAAAACCGTTGTCGTTTGAGTGTTGTTGAATGGGGATTTTCTTGTAGTGCTACGATAGGGACCTAGAGGAGAAATTGATTTTGGCCTTCCGACGAACTTGAGTATCCCGTGTTCGCCCAGAACGCACAACTCAAGTTCATCAATAATAACTCATTCCACTAGAGAGTTATTATTGCACTACCGCACCAATCCCAAATTACATTATGAGCTCCTTCTTATGATGAGTGTGTTAGTCTCCCTGTGTTTAGGATATCGAATGTCCATTAATTAATTGAGTTACTGACAACTCATTTTAATTAATGTCTTAGTCCAAGAGTAGTACCACTCAACCTCATTGTCATGTCGGATTAAGTCCACCTGCAGGGTTTAACATGACAATCCTTATGAGCTCCTCTTGGGGACATTCTCAACCTAGATTACTAGGACACAGTTTCCTTCTATAATCAACAACACACACTATAAGTAATATCATTTCCCAACTTATCGGACCTATTGATTTATCGAGCTAAATCTCACCCTTTGATAAGTCAAAGAAATAAATACTAAATATATGTGTTTGTTATTATATTAGGATTAAGAGCACACACTTCCATAATAACTAAGGTCTAGTTCTTTTATTAAGTCAGTATAAAAAGAACTTACCTTAAATGGTCCTACTCAATACACTTAGAGTGTATTAGTGTAATTTATTAGTCAAGATAAACTAATACCTAATTACACTATGACTATTCCAACGGTTTGTTCCTTCCATCTTAGTCGTGAGCAACTGTTTATAATTTATAAAGAACTGATAACACGATCTTCTGTGTGTGACACCGCACACCATGTTATCTACAATATAAATTAATTGAATAACTACACTTAACAAATAAATGTAGACATTTGACCAATGTGATTCTTTTATTTCAAAAATAAATGTTTACAAAAGCTAGGCTTTTAGTATACACTCTAACAGGACTGAAGTCTATACCTAAATGTGATCAATTAAGAATGAATCTATGTTGTCCTTACATGGGCTTGCTGTTGGATCGAAAGCCCTTGAGGGGGGGGGGGTGAATAGCGCTCGTCGCTATTTCGTTTCGTATTTGTAAAACACTAATCGAGTTTTAAAGCAGCGGAAATAAAAGATAACAAATGCGAACACAAGTATTTACTTGGTTCGGAGCCTGTGGCGACTCCTATTCCAAGGCCCACGCTCGTTGAGCGTTTACTTTGGGCAACAACTATAATCGTTAAAAGTTTTACAGAAATGCAATACAAATAAAACAATCGTAATCTTATACCGACAACAGAGAAAAGTAGAATTGCAGCTTTTGGTTGTCGGGGCGTCGCTTCAGCACTTCTGGGTCATCTTTTGAGCAGCAAATAGTTGAAGGATCGCTTGAGAATTGATTGTTAAAAGCTACTGCTCGAACCCTCCTTATAAACAGTGTTGGAGGCGCCTCCAAGCCTGTCCGAGGTGCCTCAAGGCCGCCGAGTCGCACGCGTGGATCAGCTTTGATCTGGTCGCGCCTTATCCCATTGAAGGCCCCTCCAAGCTGCACCAAGGCGCCTCCAACGCCTGGTTCAAGGCGCCTCCAGTGACCTCCGAGGCGCCTCCAGCGTCTCTGGACAGCTGGCTTCGGCTAGCACCCGAGGCGCCTCCAAGCCCCATGGAGGCGCCTCAGACACTGTTCATCCGAGGTTAAATGTGCCCCTTTATTCCTGCAAAATGTGTTAGTCCCAAACACAAACCCTGCAAAACAAAGTTAGCACAGAAATATGATAAATGATATCGACAGTCAATGGACAGTCCGGGTCTGACTTTGGATTTCCAACCGGAAATCCTAGGTCGACCCGACGCCTACTGTTCCCTCTACGGGGAACGTGTCATCACCTACTCCACTCAGGAGATTTACATGTTGCCAGTGCGATCCTCCAGATTGACTGGACTTTTGCTCAGCGTTCGAAGCTTTCGGACTTTCTGCTGGACTTCCGCTTCCCGGCTCGTCCAGTCTTTCACCTAGTTAGCGACACCAGGACTTTCCACCTAGGGTTACCCCCCCAGGACTTTTGCCTGAAGCTCTCGACCTGCCAAGACTTTCCGCATAGGGTTACCATCCCCTATGACCTAGGGTTACTACCTCTTAGGGTTTTCTACCTGCCTAACCGCAGCTAGGACTTTCCTGAAACACTCAATTAAGTACGTTAGATCACAAAATAATTTAACTTTGAATTCCTTTGCCATTATCAAAACAACGGTCGATCGTCGGATGCTTCCCGCACCAACACTTGCCTGTCACGTGCGTCCCTCGGATAATCAACATAAGAATTCATCTCTCCTCAATCGCATCAAGGTATAAGATATGAACACATACAATCTATCCTACCCGCTTGAATAACTCTATTTCACCCTCAAGATTATCTCTCAAATGTCCTTACATGGGTTTGTTCTTGTCACGAACGTCCCTCAGAAAATCGAATGGGAAATAATCTCTATAAGATCCACAAGGTATTCAAACATTCAATCAAGAATGTGTATTAGGTCCAAATCACAACATTCCACACAAGGTCAAAGAGATACAAAACAGGACAAAATCATTGCAATAGGAAATTGACAAATCCACAAGAGTTTTACATCAAATTTTCATTACAAATACTCCCTCCATCCTAGAACAAGAGATCTAATCCATAGAACAAGGAAATAAATCCAAAGATAAGAAGAATACAAGTATCTTGATCCCAAATCCAAGAAAGAAAGGGAAGAAAAGCTTATCTACGATGAAGAACCATCTTCAGATCCAATCCTCGTTCCTAGGAGTCGAAACGATGAAGATCCGCACTTGAATCACCGAAAAATCCCTCCAAGATGGTGGAGGAACGCCCAAATCTTGAATTCCCCCCAAAAGGGAGAAGATCCCCTTTCAATTCATGAAGGATGCCTTATATAGAGGAGGGGTTTGGGCACCACACGGCCCCGAGGCACGATCGTGTGAGGTTGACACGGCCAAGGCCACTCCCTTCTCTGCCTACGTTACACAGCCGTGTGTGATACACGACCATGGCACACACTGCTTCTACTTCCCTTGGACGGCCTTGTAGATCTACATGGCCTGCACTGCCTCTGCCTCTGGAAACCTCGCACAGCCATGTGGTGCACACGACCAGGGTCTTCTTGGTCTCTGGAAACTTTGCACGGCCGTGTAGATCTACACGACCATATAAGGCTTCAGATCTAGATGGCTTGCATGGTCGTGTAGTGTACACGACCATGGTCTTTCTGGCTTCAAATCTTAGCACGACCGTGTGAGGTTCACACGACCTTGGCAACTTCCACCTCTGCTGCAATCACACGGCTAGAAATCTCCACACAGCTTGGGCAACCCCCATGGCAGGGTCGTGTGAGGTTAAGGAATGGTGCCTTCCTCTCTAGCTTCGCTTGTAGATTTGGCCTCGAACATGAATCCTTCACCAAATTCGGCCCTTGTGTATAGAAAATGCAAAAAAGCAGATCTCCAAACCAAAAAAATAAATATGCTAAAAGGAAAGCTGGAAGTACGAAAATACGTAGATAAAGCATGTGCAAAGTATGTGAATGTGCGTCAAAACATGCTAAACAAAGGTATATAATCTACGCACATCACACCCCCAGACTTAAACTTTTACTTGTCCTCGAGAAAAATACTACAATCTAAATTCATATGTTTTACAATGCTCTCATATCCCTAATGCACTTTCCTAACTCTATCAAAAAGTTTCATTAACAAGCATGATCATGGAAACAAGTTAAGTATGACTCAAGCATAAGTCTCTTGTGCACAGTGCAAGGTAACTCAAAACTCTTCAAGTTTCAATCTATGTCCTAGTCAAGTCGTCATCAAATTTGAATTCCTAATGTTTCCGATGATAGACAAGTAACCAGTGATAGACACTTACTTGCCAAACACTTGGTTTATATTTCTCAATCAACCCAAGGTCTCAAAGGTGTGCTCAATCTCAAAAGAAGCTAAGCAGTCATTTCCCTAGTAACCTAACTCGGTCTCAAAGGGGTGACTTGCTAGATTCCACTCATGACAACTATTTTTTATATCCCTTATTCACTTTTTTCTGATTTTTTTTTCACTTTTTTTTCATAAGTATTTGCATTGTGCAAAACTTATTTACAAATGTACTTTTAGCACAATTGTTGGGATACTTTAAATTTTCTAAATGAGTTTACATGACTTGAGCCTCATTCAGTAACCAAAATGAAGTTTGAGAAATCACCATGGAAACCAAGTACTAAACAAACAAGATGAATCATGACTATTTCAATGATATCAACTATCCAAGCTCAAGTATTGTGAAGTAAAAATAAAATTCTTAAGGTTAAGCCAAGACTAAAACCTATCTCCAAATGATACTTAGCTTATTTCATGCTACTCAAGATAGAGAAAATAGGTACACTAGGCATACTACTAGCATCATTTACAATATCATGAATCTAGATAATGAACGTGCTAACATTATTACAACATCAAATAATACTTTTCTTTGAAGTTCTTTCAGGTGGTCGAAGACGGTTCAGTGTGAGCTTCCAATTATTAGCCCAAGTGAAATCTGTACATGCAAAGAAAATACAAATCTCCCACAAACATATTAGATAAGATAGAGCCATCACCATAATAAGATAAGCAGAATAAGAAATAAAAACTGAATCACATCCAACAAAGTCAATAATAGGTACCTCAATAAAATTTTCCAAAAGATCACAAGAAATATTAACCTTACTTTGCTGAGAAAATACTTGATATTTCTAAACATGTGGATGTGACTTCCTCTGAATCAAATGATGGTTTTGGCTCTGGCTCAGGTGTTGATGATATCAAAGATGGTGATTCTTCAGACTCAACCATATCTACATGAGTCCCTACACATTGTTCCACAACATGCTCAAATCTTGCAACCTCTAAGGGTTGTGTGGACAAAGGTGGTGATTCTTGATATGCTACTTCCACAACACAACTCCCTAAACATTCTTCCAGATCATCATCATCAACACATACATCAAAAAATAAACCAACATCTATATCTTCAATAGGAGAATCAATAACAAGAGGATCAATAACTTCACTTGTAGTTTTAAGTTGATCTACCACATCACATTCATCATCTGAAAATTAAATGTCACTATAACACTCTATAAAATTTGGAGATAGATCTGAAAACTTATTTACCACTGCATTATCAATAAAATCCTCATCTGAAGAGTCGTCATCTTCATATACATTCAAAAATTTGCACTCAACCATATTAGTGTCACAGGATTTGCCGAAGTCTTTATTTTCATCGACCCCCACTAACCTTTGTGGAAAAGGAACCCTTAGTGAAGGTCCTGGGAAAGATTTAACTTCCTTTTCCCCAAATTCCCTTTGAGATTTTGGAGGAGGTCTAACTTGCTTATCTAGTGTTGGTGTGATCAATCGTTGAGGGAAAGGTACTTGTGACCTTTGGGAACTTCCTGGAGAAATGGAATTGAGTTCTTGTGATCTTCTATTATTCTTCTCCTCAATTCTAAACATGTCCTTCTTCAGAAGTTCTTCATGATTTTTTCCAATTCTCAACCCAACATCATCACACTTTTCACTAGATCTTGTCTGCGAAGGAGGGGGATCTTCTTTAAACCATTTTGAAACAATACTTTCAATCTTTGCCCCGAAATGTTTGAACTCCCCGTTCTGTGACTTGTGATTTTCAAGATTTATAGATGGATGAGTTACAATTTGTTTGACAGACTCTATAGTATTTATGGCTTGCACTTTTTGAATGTTTGAAGGAGATTTCATCCAACTTATGTTCGACCATTCATGGAGGTTCACTGTCACTTGATCAATTAATGTATATGTTTCATCTACACTTTTATCCATAAAAGAACCTCCAGCTGATGAATCCAATATACTCTTGTCTGAAAAAGAAATTCCCCCATAGAATATGTGCAGAATCAACCATTTTTCAAAACCATGATGAGGGTACTGTCTTTGAAAACTCTTGAATCTATCTCATGCTTCAAATAATGATTCTCCATATGCCTGAGAAAAAATTGTTATGAAATTCCTCATACACACTGTTCTGCTTGGAGGAAAAAAATGATTCAGAAATTGCTTCTCCAATTGTTCCCAACTTGTGATACTTTGAGAACGAAGAGAATATAACCAAGTCCTTGCTTTATCCTTGATACTAAAAGGAAATGTCATCAATCGAACTGCATCTGCTAACACTCCTTCACATTTCACCATATCACAAATCTCTAAAAATGTTTCAAGATACAGATAAGGACTTTCTAATACTTCTCCTCCAAATTTGTGACCTTGTATCATGAAAATTAAATTTGGGTCTAGTTGGAAACTTTTTTCTTCAATTTGAGGTTGCACAATGAGAGATAAAAATCTTGCAGAAAAGGGTGTAGAAAAATTTCTCATGGGCCTGCTTGACATGTAGGTGCTCATGGATATTCAAGGAAAAAAAATATAAAAAGAATCAAAGACAAGTAATAAAATGCAATATGAAAAGCAAGAAAGAAAATGTAGAATTTAAATTGTAAGCAAGAAATTGCATAATGAAAACAAGAAAGAAAAGACAAAAGGAAAAAGAAAAATATCTAAAATAATTCATATGCTAATCAACTAATGTGTTTATATGTTCTTGTTATTCTTGAGGCCTTTACGACGTTTGATCTTCACATACACAAGAACAAGATTGCAAGATATATTTGCAAAAGAAAAAGAAGAAAGAAACTAAATCAAAAGAAAAACAGAGAAAAGTTAGACTAGAATGTTAGAAATAAAAAATGCAGAATTAGAATTGCAACAAAAAGAATTGATAAGAAGTAGAAAGTTATACAAGAAAAAATTATGAAAATAGAATTCTAAAGATTAGTTACAACTATGCTAATGAAAATAAAAGAAAAAGTCATGTTTAGTTTAACTCAATTGACAATCTCTAATGTTATAGCGCAGTCCCTGGCAACGGCGCCAAAAACTTGTTGACTCTCCGCAAGTGTACGAAAATGTCGTAAGTAATAATAAAAGATATCGTATCCACAGGGGCTGGAATAACCACTAAAGATTTCTCAATACGAATTAGCTAAACAATTAATCAATTGATTTAAAAAAGCAAAGTGTAACTATGAAAGGTAAAGATAGAAATAAAAGAATAAGAAACAAGAGTAAGGGCTATGATAAAGGTATGTTCTAGGAGTTTCGGTTTCTTTGTAAGATTATTCAATGCAAATGATCTACCAAATCTTATTCCTCAATTGTCTAACGTTTGTAGGAGGTTGTCGGTTCCCTCTTGCAATAGACAACCAGCCTTGGACTGAAGTCTATACCTAAATGTGATCAATTAGGAATGAATCTATGTTGTCCTTACACGGGCTTGCCTGTCACGTGCGTCCCTCAGATAATCAACATAAGAATTTATCTCTCCTCAACCGCATCAAGGTATAAGATATGAATACATACAATCTATCTTACCCCCTTGAATAACCCTATTTCACCCTCAAGATCATCTCTCAAACATCCTTACACGGGCTTGTTCCTGTCACGAACGTCCCTCGGAAAATCGAATGGGAAATAATCTCTACAAGATCCACAAGGTATTCAAACATTCAATCAAGAATGGGCGTTAGGTCCAAATCACAACATTCCACACAAGATCAAAGAGATACAAAATAGGACAAAATTATTGCAATAGGAAATTGGCAAATCCACAAGAGTTTTACATCAAATTTTCATTACAAATGCTCTCTCCATCCTAGAACAAGAGATTTAATCCATAGAACAAGGAAAGAAATCCAAAGATAAGAAGAATACAAGCATCTTGATCCCAAATCCAAGAAAGAAAGGGAAGAAAAGCTTATCTACGATGAAGAACCATCTTCGGATCCAATCCTCATTCCTAGGAGTCGAAACGATGAAGATCCACCCTTGAATCGCCGGAAAGTCCCTCCAAAATGGTGGAGGAACGCCCAAATCTTGAATTCCCCACAAAAGGGATAAGACCCCCTTTCAATTCATGAAGGATGCCTTATATAGAGGAGGGGTTTGGGCACCACACGACCCCGAGGTACGACCGTGTGAGTTTCACACGACCAAGGCCACTCCCTTCTCTGCCTACCTTACACGGTCGTGTGTGATACACGGTCGTGGCACACACTGCTTCTACTTCCCTTGCACGGTCGTGTAGATCTACACGGCCTGCACTGCCTCTGTCTCTGGAAACCTCGCATGACTGTGTGGCTTCTTGGTCTCTGGAAACTTTGCACGACCATGTAGATTTACATGGCCAAATAAGGCTTCAGCTCTGGATGGCTTGCATGGCCGTGTAGTGTACACGTCCATGGTCTTTCTGGCTTTAAATCTTAGCACGGCCGTGTGAGGTTCACACGGCCTTGGCAACTTCCACCTCTGCTGCAGCCACATGACCAGAAATCTCCACACGGCCTGGCCTACCCCCATTGCAGGGTCGTGTGAGGTCAAGGAATGGTGCCTTCCTCTCTAGGTTCGCTTGCAGATTTGGCCTCGAACATGAATCCTTCACCAAATTCGGTCCCCGTGTACAGAAAATGCACAAAAGCAGATCTCCGAATAAAAAGAGTAAATATGCTAAAAGGAAAGCTGAAAGTACGAAAATACGTAAACAAAGCATGTGCAAAGTATGTGAATGCGCGTCAAAATATGCTAAACAAAGGTATATAATCTACACACAACAACAATTTTAGCATAATTAAAATATACCTAGATATTCTATCTAAGTATCCTTAATCCTTAGCTAAATCTAAAATTGATCTTATATTTGCCCTCATTTTCTCAAGAAAATGTCAAAATCCAACTTGACATTTCTTTACTCTTGATTTATTGTGCTAATTACAATTAAGTCCAATTCATCAAATTTTGGCACCTTTTACTCTTCCAAAGAGTAGGCAATTAATCCTTTCCATTTTCAAAGGTTAATAAAAATCTTGAAAATACCTCCAAGTGTCAACTTTATCAAGGTTGGGTTAACCACCCTTCTGATTTAGAGTTGACACTTTTTAAACTCATTTGGAGTGTAGAGAATATGTTCCTAGGAACCCAAAATCTATTGGTGCTCCTTGGATGCTCTAGGTACTCGTTGGGATAACTTTCCTAGATACATTCTTAATGACCTTTCTAGGCTTCTTAGAAGCCTTGGTCACTTCCTTTAGGTCAACTCTAGGGAAAGTTTCTCTTGTGACCTTCTTGGTGACTTTCTTTGACTTCTTAGAAGTCTTAGTCACGTTGGTCTTGGCAAAAATACTTCTAGGGATAACTTCTCTTGTATTTTTGACTTGACCGCTAGACCTAGAGTTGATTTCATAACTATATGGAACTCAATGATAAGAAGGAACATCCTTCTTGGATTTGGGTTTATATCCCAAACCTCTATGACCATTGAATGGTTCTTGTCTAACTCTCCCTAGGTTATGCTCATTTTGACCCTTATTAACATTTCCCATTTTCTTTAGGGTCTTTTCTAATTTATCAAGCCTTGACCTCAAGGCTTGGTTTTCCAACCTTAAATCCTTAGATTTTGATTTTTCTTGATTTCTATGAGCATTTCTATTTTTAGGCCTATAACTAAAATCTTTAGAGTTATTACCTAATTTGTCTACCTTCCTAGCCTTAGGTGTGATAGTCTTAACATGATAGGCTACATGATTTTCCTTAATTCTATCATGCTTTCTATTTTCATAATAAATAGCATTAAAATGATATAAATTATTTCTATCATGCTTTTTATCATGGGTCAAAGGAATAAGTTCAATGAATGATACCTTGGATTTTACCTTGGAAGCTCCCCCTTGACTTGTGCTTCCTCCTTTGACTTTGGTCATCTTCTTCCCTTTAGGACATTGACTCCTATAATGTCCTTTTTTATTGCAAGAGAAACACTCAATGTGCTCCTTGCCCTTGCGTTCCATGGGATCGACTCTCTTGGGCTTCTCCTTGCCCTTGGGTGCCACTTGGCCCTTCTTCTTGGCCAATTTTGAACACTTGCTCTTATAATGTTCTCTTTCCCTATACTCAAAGAAAATAATGTGATTTTTATTATTTAAACTTGAAATTGCTATACCTTTACTTGTAGGGGTGGCACATGATCCTCCATTTGATTTTTCTTGATTTGTGGAGGTGGCGCCATCTTCTTCTTCTTCATTTGGACCGAAAGTGGAAGCCTCTTCTTGCTCTGGTGTCAATACATGACACTCCCCCTCAATCCTAGAGGTGGAGGCTTCTTCATCTTCATCCTCTTGCTCATTGAACAAAGAGTATACTCCCTCTTTTCCCCTTTTGTTGCATTCCATTGAGGATGAAGCTTCTTGTTCTTCTCCTTCAGAAGTTGAGCATCTCTCAACTTCGGAGTCCTCTTCCTCTTGATTTTGATCCAATGAGTCACCCTCTTTGGATTCTTCTTGGTTTGGTACAGTGGATGGGACCTCATGGAGTTTAGCCAATGTGCGCCATAGCTCCTTGGCATCTTCAAATTCTCCTATTTGCTTCAAAATGTTACTCGACAATATGTTGGCCAATACTTTGGTCACTTTGTCATTGGCCTCGCTTCTTTGAATTTTCTCTTGGATCCACTTGCTCTTCTTGAGACTTTTACCTTTTGAATTTGTTGGAGTTTGGAAACCTTCTATTAGAGCAAACCATTGCTCTATGTCCAGCATGAAAAATTTTTCGATCCTTGATTTCCAAAGATCGAAACTTGTTGATGTGTACGATGGAGGCACCCTCATGTCGAATCTGAATCCATCTTAGAATTCCATTTGAAGTTGTGCCTTTGATGAAGTCTTTGAATTTGTTGAACTTTGCATCAACTTCTTCTCCCTTTATCTTGTTACCCTTTCCAGCGATGATTCCAGTGAAGAGCGACCTCACTCTAATACTACTTGTTATGGTTGATTGATGCTAGGGGGGGTGAATAGCTCGTCGTGCTCCATGTGCTTGCTTCGATGTTGTTGATATGCAACGGAAAGAACTCGAAATAAGATGCACAACGCTAACATGTAGATTTACTTGGTATCCACCTCAAGAAGAGGTGACTAATCCAAGAATCCACATGTGGCACACACTCCACTAATAAAAACACTCCTTCTTGATAACTACTAGAGGTGGAGAAATCTTGTGCAAGACTCACACAACAAGATATACAAGAAGAATGAAATACAAGCTAATACAATAGCAAATCTTACAAGATTTACAATGCAGAAACCTTAGCTTGCTCTTCTTCTAGCTTGAATACACCTCTTCACTTGCTTAGAAGTGCAACAACACTCCTCTCTAAGCCTCCAAGATCTGGTGTGTGTGTGTGTGAGCTCGGTGGAAAAGAATGCCTAAAGATCGGGATGGAGCTGGCGAAAAGTTTTTTTTTTTGAAGAAATTGCTCACTAATGGCTTTAACCTGTGCAACGGTAACATCCCAATCGATTAGGGAGGCTTGAATCGATTGGTCGATCGATTTAGAGCACCTCTGTGCTTAGCTGGAAAAGGCTTGAATCGATCGCCCGATCAATTCATCCTTTATCGCATCACGTGTGATTTGCAACTGCCAATCGATCGGTCGATCGATTGTCGGTCCCCAATCGATTGGTTGATCGATTGGGGAGGCTTCTGTGCGTGCGATATAAGCTCCCAATCGATTGACCGATCGATTGGGCTTCTGTTTATCACAACACTCTCCCAATCGATCGGCTGCTCGATTGGGCTTCGGTTCAATCGATCGGTTGATCGATTGACCACCCTTGACTTTCTTAACTCAAGCTCAAGGGCCCCCAATTCCAACATCCAGTCAATCGTGACCTGTTGGAACTCCTCATGCTTAGCATCCAGTCAATCTTGACTTGCTGGGACTTCTTCACCAAGTGTTCGATCAATCCTTTGACCTACTTGGACTTTTCTTCTCATGCCAAGTGTTCGATCAATCTTGACCCACTTGGATTTACCGTCTTGTGCCAAGTATCTGGTCCTCTAAGACACACTTGGACTTCCTTCCACCAGATGTCTGGTCACCCTTAACTTAGCTGGATTTTCCTGTGCCAAGTATCCGATCACTCCTTTGACCTACTTGGACTTCCCAACACCAGGTGTCCGGTCAACCTTGACCCACCTGGATTTCCACATGTCTAGCTTCACTCATCATGTCTTTGCATCTGCCTAGCTTCACTCACTAGAACTTTCTATCTGCCTGGCTTCACTCACCAGGACTTTCCATCTTCTTGGCTTCACTCACCAAGACTTTCCCACTGCCTGGCTTCACTCACTAGAACTTTCACCTGCCTAACCTCCAGTTAGAACTTTCTTAATCAAGTATTCGATCAAACCTTTAACCTACTTGACTCTTCTTCTTATCTAACTGGTCAAACCTTGACCAGAGGGGAATTGCACCAACAATCTCTCTAAACAAGCGATTGCTCCTGTAATCTCCATATGTTGTCAAACATCGAGACTTAAACTTGAGCTAACTCAAGCTTAGTCAACCTGGTCAACCTTGGCCCAGGGGATATTGCACCAACATATTCTACTTGGTACACTAGACCTTGTGGATCTGGCCGAACCTACCCTAGCCTAACATGAGCTAGTTAGACAAAAATCTAGTATTAAGTTCTTTGGGTAGGACTATTTTGAAAAGTATTCAGAAAGTGGTCTATCGTTGATACACAAAAAAGTCATATGCTTCGTCACTGACTGAAAAATTATCCTTAGAAAGCTCACTTGATTAACCCAAAGCTAAGTTTGAATCTAACATGAGTTGAACAACCTTTTTCAAAATTCTTAATAAAATTTAAACCCAATTAAAAATATTAATTAATTATAAATTAATTCAAAAGTAATTAAAACTTAAATTAACTTAAAACTTAAATTAAAGCTCAAATAAAAATTAATCATAAATAATTTTCTTAATAAAAAAAATAATTTAACTATAAATTAATCAAAACTACAATTCTCAACTTAATCAAATTATGATTTTTTTTACTCAATCGAAGTTTAATATAATACTTAACTAAATTTATAATCAATAAATTATTAAATAAATAATCAAATTATTAAATCAATAATCAAATTATTAATTAAATAAATTAAAACTATAAATCAATCCTAAACTTTAAAACTTAATTCAAATTTAAATTAAATTAAATTTAATAATTCAAAACTAATAACTCTAACTTAAAATGATAATTACTTTTGTATTGAAATAAGTAATAACTAATCTAACAATTATAATAATGTAAATCAAATCAATCTAATCCAAAAACTAATTTAATTCAATTAAATAACTCTTAATTAATCAAATAAAATTATTTACAACTTAAATTAACCATTAAAGTTAAATTTAGTTAATCAACTTCATTAATTAATCTAATTTAATCATGAAATGAATCAATTATTCTTAATTAATAAATTTTTAATTAATTACTAACCCAAAATTAATTAAGTTTAAGTTAATCCAAACTAATTAAATTATTTTAAATAATTAACTTAAAAATCAGCTTTAAATTAATCCTTAATTAATTAATTCTAAATTAATTAATCTTAAGTTATACAATAAATTAGAAACTAAATAAATCAATAATATTTTAAATCTCAAACCTAATTTATATAATTAATTAATTCAAATAATAAATAAATCATTAATTAATTTGAAATTAATTAATTTAACTTAATCAATTTAACTTTACAAATCTAATTAACCCAAAATTCAAACTAATCGAAATTTTGATTCTCAACTTAATCAACTTAATTAATTCAGAAATTATCTAATTTAATATGTAAATTGATTAAAGTTAACTCAATCCAAGATTAAATAATATTAATAATTTCATCTAATCTAATTTAATTCAAAATTAATTAACTGATTATTACCTTACTATAGTTAATCTAAAATTGATCAACAACTTAAACTAATCACCTTATTTACTTTTCAAATTAATTCGTATTTATTAATCAATTATTTTAATAAATTATTAATCCTAAATTAATTTATAATTCCAAATAATAATAATTAATTAATGTTAATCAATTCGAAACTAACCTTAATTAAGCTTAACTTAAATAATTCAATAATGAAATTTAGCAAATAATATTTAATTAACTAAATCAAACTTAACCTTGAATTAATCCTTAATTAAATTAACTTTAAACTTTAACCATAAATTAAACTTTAATGATTAATCAAGTATTAATTTAACCTAACTACCAAAATAATTTGAACCATCCCACACAACTATAGGTTTATTTAGTTTGATAACTTAGAAATGGTGAGATAAATTAAGTAAATTAAAAACTATTCCAAAACTTTGGTCTAACTTATACATTTTATATCCGGCTTGAAATTTAGTTTATTATTTAATTAAGGGGAGCATCAACATCATTTTTTGAATCTATTTCAAAATCAACCTTTTTAGAATTTTTCAAAATTCATGTTTTCAAAATTTATTGGTTCAAAATTTCTTTTAGACATGGATTTTCAAAATATATTTTGAAATTCTTTTTACAAAATATTTCAAAAATTATACTGTATTTTTCTTGAAAAAGCATAAATGTTATTAATTAGAAAATTTTGCAAATTTTAATTTTTTATTAAAGTTTTTTATTTAAAATTTTGACTTAGAAATTTTTTCTAAAATTTATAAAGACTAATTTCAAAACTTAGTTAACTATTTTCTCTTAGAAAATTTTCTAAATTCAAAATTTTTTCTTAGAAAATTTTTCTGATAGATCTTAAAATTTAAGCTTACTTAAATTTTTCTAAACTTAGATTTATTCATGAAAATTTTCAAGTTGTTCTAAAATCAAATTCAAAAATTTTAACTTAATTATTTTAAAATAATTCAAAGATTAGAAATTTTGTGCATTTTTAAAAACTTTTTGTACTATAATTTTCAAACACATAACTTCTAACTTATACTTAGAGAACTTTGGTTCAAATTTTTTCAAAATGAATTTTCTAAACTCACACACTTAATTTTTCTCTTGAACTACTTCAAACATGTTGTTTGATGTTACCCCTATTTTTAATGTGTGTCAAAGGGGGAGAGATAGTAAATTTAGGGGGAGTTATTAAACTCAGGGGGAGAGTTAAATGTTTGTTTACTTAACTCTGCATATTTTAAACTTAACTGTGAAACTTGGTTGCTAAACATCAAAAAGGAGGATTTTGTTGGTACAGGGTGCACGAGAATCAAATCTGAGTTTTGATGTTGTCTAAGGTTCAAGTTAAGTCTTGTTATGATCTGATGATTTGACTAAGTGTGCAGATTGTTTACTCAACCGAGAAAGCTCTAATCATGGTAGGTAGAAAAGTCCAAATAGGTCTGAAAGACCTAATGTTTGGTAGGTAGATTGAGGTAAGCAACTGGAGTGGAGCGATAGAGAGGTCGTGTCTCGGGAAGGGACAAACATAGGTCGCTGATCCAACTGAAGAAACTAATGGAGGTTTCTAAGTTGAGATCAAGACAGTGCGAACTATCATACTCATGCATATTTAATATCAATTATCTCACTTTGTTTTGCAGGTTCAATATCTATTATCTAACTCTGTGTTGCAGGATCATATGACCCCTTAAATTTCAAAGGGTCATAACTTTTGTGTCAGAACACAGAATTAGGTTCTGTCAGCATCTATGCGTCCAAAACTTAGAGATCTTCATTTTCACAAGGTTTTGGTCAACTGAACAAGAGGTTTAGTTGACCAATTAGGGCATTTTATCAGTTGACCGAATGAAGGTTCAGTTGATCGAACAAGTAAAATGGAGAAATAGATTAGGCTCATAAACATGGTATCACAACATGATCGGTTGACCAAACTCAAAGATCAGTTGACTGAATAATAAAAACATTAATGACAAAGAAGATTCAGGTAATTTGAGGGATCGATCGATCAAACAAGGTGATCAGTGGATCGAACAATTAATGCACTTAATGCAGCAAAGATCGGATCTTGGCAAGGAAGAAAATCCAAGCGTTCAATCAACCGATAAGGAGATCAGTTGACCGAACATCTTTTCGATCGACTGAACGTGACTTATAAAAGAACAGCTCGAGGTCTGAGCCATGTTAACTTTTCTAATATCCTCTTTGCTTGTCATCTGTGCTACTGCTACTCTACTACGCTTTAACCTTGTGTGCAAGTTAGACACCGAAAAGTCTCCGACGATCTACACCTTCTATTCTTTATCGGTGTATTTTAGTTAGCTTGCATCATTATTATTATAAGAAGATAGTAGTGTGTTACTATCATTCTTCCTAATTGTACGAATTACCTCTTTTTCAAAGGTTTCAGAAAGAGGAGTTTTAATGGATTATGTTTTAGTGAGAAACAAAATGGAGCTGAATCAATTAGGGTAATCAATTCAGCAAGCCTCAATCGATTAAGCTAATTGATTAAGGTTGATTTAAGGAAACAGTAGGTATGGTAAGAGATTAAATAGGGAGCCTTAATCACTTACGGACCACTCTTGTGAGAACAAAAAGCTTCCTAATCGATTAGGAAAGTATAATCGATTAAGTAATCAATTACTTTTAAAAACTAGTCGTTATGAGCCCGATAAAAGGGTTTTGGCATGCACTATTTCAACTGCTCCTCTCCCACACTCTTCACTAAGCTCAGATCATCACCGCCAGTTCTTGAAGTTTCTTAGAGATATGTGCTGCTGCACTTCCAAGTTCAAGAGGCTTTGCCAAACAAGAAGAAAAAACTAGCTAGGGTTTCATTTGTGTAAATCTTGTAAGATTTCTATTGTACTAACTTTTCTTTTATTCTTGCTGTATTATGAGCTTGTACGAGGCTTCTTTGTTTTCAAATTATTTCTGAGAAGGAGTGTTTACATAGTGGATGTGTGAGAGAAGGCCGGATCCTTGGATTAGTCACCTCATTTGAGGTGGATACCAAGTAAATCTTGGCGTTAGTATTTGCTTGAGTATTTTTCGGTGCAACAACTCATAGACCAAGTGAACGGAGCTAATCACCCCCTCCCTCTAGCTCTCGAAGTGTCCCAACACTAGTGAGGGTAGGAAGTGGATGTTTTAGTTGGAAATCAGGTAGTAGAAGTCCTAGCAAGGCTAGGTAGTGGAAGTTATGGTTGGAAACAATACAGTGAAAGTTATAGTTGAGAACTAGGTGAAATAAGTCTAAGTGGAGTCAATTGTGAGTTGATTGCTTGGCAAACAAGTCTAAGTAGAGTCAGCTAGGAGCTAACTTTTTAGGAAATAAGTCCAAGTAGAGTCAATTGGAAGTTGATTGCTTGGCAAACAAGTCCAAGTGGAGTCAGCTATTAGCTAATTTCTTGACAAATAGAGAAGTGAACCTAGTAGGTTAGGTAAACTAAGTACTAGGTTTTGCTTGTTGTTTGCTTGTGTGTTTTACAGGAAACAACAGTTGGATGAAGGTTTGGGCAGGACCAGTTGGGAATTGGTTTGGGTTGCCGAACTCAGAATTCGATAGACTAAAAGGCAGGGTTAACCAAAATGTCCTATCAACAAGAAGTAGACCTAATCTAGTTCGAATGAATCGAGTCTCAGATAAGTTTTGGCTAAACTCAGGGTGATCGATGGGTGTCCGGTCGACTAAAATAATTTATCAGTAGCTAAATAGTGATGAAATTAAATTTCAACGTTAATTTCGTGACTATTCGAGGACAATCTTGTAGCAATATTCTAGTAATAGTGATCTCTTTAGTTTTATATATATCAATGGAGCTAGTTGACCAGATTATTTTACAAGAGCATTATTTACCCATAAAGTTTGACATTGTTGTTGACGTCAATTAAAGTTATTGTTTGTGTATTGTATATAAGTTATATATAGCCCAAGTGAAAGATTGCTAAATTTTACCTCTTTTAGGTAGGATCACATATGATTTGTGACATGCAGATGTATGTCATCAAAAATTTAGAACCCATCAAGTGATCTAACTCATGTTTATTGGATTTTGATTATTGGATGTGAGTTTACATGTATAGAAATTTAATATCATGTACCATTATTATCTATGAGTTGATAATAGATGCAGTCCACCATATATAGAGATGAGTCTTTGTTGGATTGGATATTTTGATAAATCTCTTTGCTCTCTATCAGTGAAGATATTACAATGCTGTCAACCTAATTTCTTAAGAAGACCAACCCTTGATTCTTCTTCCTCTTCCATAGAATTTATGGATTCATGGATAAGACTTACAAAGAGGATGACAATTTTACTTTATGGAGGAAAGAAAGTCAATGAAAAAGAAAAAGTGGAATAAAAAAAGTGAAAGTAATCTATTCCTTTGAATATGTTTACCTATTTGTTTATAGAGAAATGAAATACAACCCCTACTCTTGTTTCTTTTAAGTATGAAAGAAAGGGAAATTTTGATAGATTAAAAAAAAATACCCTTAGGACTTCTAAATATCCTTGTCCATTTATTCCATAACAAACTAGTTTATGAACATATCAACCATAAAATAACTAGTTTTTTTTCCAAATACAGTTGTGTATATGTTCCATTTATTTGTGCTCTCATTAAAAACTCTAGTTGCTAAACCCTTCAAAGTGATGAGGTTTGCTACTTAACGATCTTTCTTTGCTCAAATTTCCGATTCCTCTAGTATCTCATTGTTGGCTTGCAGTGAATCCGGTCATCCCGGAGCTTCTCCCATTGTTGGTGACCTAGGTTGCTTCCATTGTGTTTAAGAAGTCCCCATTGAGAGAAGAATATCGGAGCTTCTTTGATATCCATTGTGGTGAGTTTCCTCTAGTTGACTCCCTCTCTTTCCTTTCCTTTCGTTTTGTGAACCTACTATTCTTTTTAGTTAGGACAAACATTTATCAGCTTGGTGGATTTGATTATGATCAAAAAAGAAATATTTTGCTGTAGCACACATGTTCTTGTCTTCGTTTTTCTTGATTTTGTTTGGGAGCTTAATATTTGAGTGAACAGTAGTGAACTAACTTTTAGAAATTCTATTTTTGAAAATAAACTTCAATCATTGAGCAAAACTAAACACTAATTGTTTTTATTTGAAATCAAATTTTATCTATAATTAATATTAGTCGTTGTAATTGTAAAATAGTATGTTGGAAGTTTTTATATTACCAGATATTTATATAATGTATACTTTTACATTATTTTTTAAATTTATTCTTTAAGATAATTAATTTGAAATGGATAACTAAAAATATTCTAAATTTTGTAAATTTATTTAGTTTCAAGTGTAATCTTACCCGTCATTTTATAGTGATATCGGTGTCGCTTATTGGGACCATTTTGTTTGGCCCATTTAACTTGATTTAAGGCCCATTTAAGTCTATAAATGACTGTCACCGAGCTATCTCATTCCATGGCTCACAAGACTACGGCAGCGATGACGTCACTCAACGGCGGTACCGCCTTCCACTCTCTCCATGTCTCCCGCTTCGCTACTCTCCTCTTCCGCGCCCACGCGCTTCTCTACTCCTTTGCCCTCTTCGCCCTTCTCCTCCACCACTTCCTCTATCCCTCCTCCGTCCTCCTCCTGGCAGCCGACCTCGTCCTATCCTTCCTATGGGCCTCCGCCGTTCCCTTCCGGTGGTGCCCCGTCCGCCGGAAAGAGTTCCCCGACAGCCTTCTCCGGGAGGTCGGTCGCGACGACCTCCCAGCCATCGACGTATTCGTTTGCACGGCCGACCCCCGCCGAGAGCCGCCGGCGAGCGTCGCCAGCACCGCGCTCTCCGCCATGGCCTTCGATTACCCGACAGACAGGCTGTCAGTATACCTGTCAGACGACGGTGGCTCCGCTGTGACGCTCTTCGCGTTCATGGAGGCGGCGCGGTTCGCGCGCTACTGGCTGCCCTTCTGTAAGGAGAACGCAGTCGTCAAAAGATCGCCGGAGGTGTACTTTGAAGAAGAAAGCAGCGACGAGGCAGGCTCTAAAAATCTTAAGGTACGTGCGCGCTCTGTTAATTTTTATTTTTTGACATATTTGTTAATTATTAGAGCTGCATAAATACGGACTGCTTATTCAATCGTTAGATCCATAATTTAGCTAGTCCATGTATATTTTAATTTATACGGATGCCGACGGCGGTACGTCATTGCATCTGAATTCCATTCGGTGGTCTCAGCCGATGCACTAAAGTCTAAAATAACAAGACTCTGACTGTCGCATCACTGTTTAATTACGTCGTCGGTGGATGTGGTGTGGATTTGACAGGCTACCACACCACAAAACACCAAAAGTATTACTCGTGACCCCGTGGGTCATCCGAGATGACATGGGACGGAAGTTGCTGCAAGGAGATCGTTAGGTTGAAACTCAGTGGCAACGGGGAAATAAATCGGCTATCCCTGTATCCCACCCGGGTGCTGCGATTTACCTCCCTCATAATGACCGTGGGTTCGGTCGGTGGGGGCCCTGGGGGCGAGGATTTCACCTTTTGCTGCAACGAAAAGTATTACTCGTCCAACATTGAAAGAAGAACGCAAGTATCAAGCCAGCCTGGGAGAGTGACATGAATGCTGACAGGGATCTTCTGATTTAAGATCCTTGAATCATCTCTGGTCCTCTGTTTATTCATTGGTTAAATGAACTGGATACAGATGAGATCTAGTTCATCCAACCAATGAATAGACAAAGCCTCTTTTGGTCCAGAATTTTCTGGACCAGAGGATCTGACCTCCATGAATGCAAATAGAGAAATTGTTTTTTGTCCTCACTATTATAAAGATGGAGTAGTTTGTCACCCTCAAAGTTTAAGCACAAATGATAATTGGTGATTCGATTGATATCCTACTATAACGTAAGTGGATCAACAACTAAAATTAGTTGTCAACCTATTCAGTGATGCTGTTAGAATAATGAATAATTTCAAAGTCTAGCAAACGAGGTGAACCCACCCATTACATCTTGTCCAAGACATCACCACCGTTCACCTAAAGTAACTAGACTGTAAAGTTTGCTTTGTGTGTTGTCAAGTTTGCTTTGTGTAAAGGTGCGTTGGCGTTTAGAGCACCTCATAAGATTCGCTCTTATCTGATGAGTAAGAGAAATTTGACGATGGGGTCCTTCATGCACCCGGAGTTCTCTTTCCTCTATAAAAGAAGTGTCTGCATTCCTTTGCAGAGCATTCAAGAGTCCCTTGAGCTCTACTTAGGAAAAGAATTGTAATTTAAAGGCTTGCAATAGTAATAGATCGATTAAGAGCGATAGAAGGGGAGGGAGTGAATATCGCTTTTTTTTAAACTTTACTTATCTTTTTAAAACACAAAGTTAAGCAGCGGAAAATAAAGAGAGAGACAAAAGCGTTTACTTTGTTCGGAGCCTAGCTCGACTCCTACTCAAAGGCCCGCGGTCCTTGACTGCACCGATAGGCAAACCACTATAACACTTCTTTCCGAAACTTTCAGAAAGAAGTGGATCGTACAGGTACAAAGATGTAAGATAGTAACACTCTACTATCTTATAAAATTAAGTACATTAAAAATGAAATATACTGACAATAGAAATTTAAAGTTGAAGCTTGGTCGGACGGAGTAGCTTTACAAGACTGATGAGAATTCGTAGCACGAGCAGCTTGCAGAGGGGAGCTTGAATGGATCAGAAAGTCTTGTACTGCCTCAGACTTCGAGCCCTATTTTATAGGCCTTGGACATTCGGTCGACCGATCCCACTGTTCGGTCGACCGATCCCACTGTTCGGTTGACCGAACCTGCTCCTTCCTTCCTTCCTGGCTGGAGTTTGACGCTGGCTTGATCTCTGACATTAACTGACCTTTAATTGTTCGGTCGATCGATCATGCCTTCCGGTCGACCGAACAAGCTTTTTCCTTGTTCGTTGCAATCTGCCGAGATCTTTATTTATTGCACCATTAATGTTGATTGGATCGGTCGACTGATCCTCTGGTTCGGTCGACTGATCAGCCTTTTTCCTTTTTCTGCTGATCGATGCTAATGATCTGTTCTGTGCTAAGTCACCATTGTTCGATCGACCGATCTTACTGTTCGGTTGACCGATCAAGCTTTGATCGGGCTCGGAATCTATTTTGGTTCGATCTGGATACTGAACTGAGCTTGCCTGGTTCGGTCGACCGATCAGGTGGTTCGGTCGACCGATCGGGAAGAACCTGCAAAATAGTGTTAAGCAAAACACCCTACAAAATCGAGATTTAGCACAGTAATATAAAATGCATGAGTAATATGAAAGATAGTAAAACTATCTTGATCTCAACTTAGAAACATTTCCGATTTCTTCAGTTGGATCAACGACCTAAGGTTGTTCCCTTCGAGAACCCGACCTTATTGTCACTCCTCCAGTTTGTTTACCTCAACCTACCTGTCAAACTTTGATCCTCCAGATCTAGTTTGGACTTTTCACTCAGCCTTGATAGGCTCCTCAGGACTTTTCTCTTGATCTTCGGTCCTCCAGACCTCTCGATCACACTACCAAGCTTCGGGTCCCCTCGACCTTCTTGGACTTGCACCTGGGTTCCACGATCTGCTAAGATTTCTCCTGCCTAGCCTCCAAATAGGTCTTTCTCGGTTGAGTAAACATCCTGCACACTCAGTCAACTTGTTAGATCATAACAAGACTTAACTTGAACCTTTGACAACATCAAAACTTAGGTTTGATTCTGGTGCAACTTGTACCAACAGTAAGTCCTTATCTCTTTTATTCCAAGCTTGCTGTTTCGATCTGTAACATTTCCACAGCCCCCTAGCGTTTTTGTTTTTACTCATCTTTTATTCCAAGCTTGCTGTTTCGATCCGCAGCATTTTCACAGTCCCCAACGTTTTTGTTTTTGCTCATCTTTTATTCCAAGCTTGCTGTTTCGATTCGCAGCATTTTCACAGCCCCCCAGCGTTTTCGTTTTTGGTATCAGAGCTAGAATACAAACTCTCCATCGTCAAGAAGAAATTTTATTCAAGAGGAAAGTTTCAATCAACTACAACGAAACTGAATGCAATACATAGACATCGACATCCTCTAAGTAAGAATACAAACTCTCCATCACCAAGAAGAAGGTGTGATGGCACTTGTTGTCTTCCGAGACAACAGATGGGTCGATGACCAGGCAATTCTAGCCACCATGGAAATTGACCTGACCCGTGGAAGTCAGATGGTATACGTCATGCCTGACACTATGATGACCATCAGTGACTTTTATAGAAATATACAAATCTCCATCCTGACAAGAGGCTATGAACAATGGAGAAATGGCGAAGCAAATCTACTCATCACTAGGGGAATGGTTAGGCGACTATCAAACACCCCAAACGTTGGCTTCGTGTATGAAATACAAGGCATCGTCGATTACCTGACCAGCCATGGAGTTCATACATTACCAGGATGACGACATTCTACAGCGCCATTTCAGTGGCTTGACTGGGTGATCAGACCAACCCAAATTTATCTTCATCTGCAACCCATGGAGGTAAACAGTCACACCCTTATGGATGGAAGAATTTTAATCAGCTTTTCTAACGATACTGCAACAAGAGATAATCAACCACCTTATTACAATAGTCATGATGAAGAAATCCAGAGTGAAGGAGGAGAAATTATTGTCGTTCTCACTGAAAAGCACCCAAGTATTGATATTTGCCTGGGCTATGAAGAAGACTACTCTGAAATTCCAGCAGCAGCAACAGATAAAGAAGATTATCCTTATATACTGGTACATCGTCTCACTAATACTGCTACTATATTAGAACAAAAGACCTATGGAGGTGCAGGATTTGATTTAGCGGCCAATGCCACTTGCATCATAGAGCCCAAAGGGCGAGCCAACAATTTTTCGAACAATTTAGTCCCTTGTTAAAAGAACTCTGGGTTGTAGATTGTTCATTGAGTGTTCTTGCGGCCATTACCTCTTGAGCTTATCTTGCTCCTGTTTTAATAATTTATATGGATCTTGAAAGACTCGAAGTTTACCTAGCTTTTCCTTAGGCTTTGGCCCTAAGGATAGACTTTGTAATTTTTGAATTAATTCTTCTGGTAGGGGAGTAGCAAGGCCTTTGCCTTTTGATCGCTCAAGTATAGTCTTCAAGTCAGCTTGGATGTCCTTTAGGCTTTCTGAGATTTGTACGAGTAATTGTACTTGTGTGTTGTTGTCACACCCCGGGGAGTCCCAGCCAGAGGAAAAATCCGACAGCATCTCCCCTATACATGTAACAATCTGAATCATTTCTACATCCACAGATATACAACAGCCACACACGGCTGGAATATATATACAACCACGCAGTTTATATTCAACCCACTCGGCTATAACAACAAAGCAATACAACGACGTAGTTAAATATATCTAACAACCCACTCAGCTATACTAAAAAGAAGAATACAGCGGAAATACAACAAAAAAGCATTGCAAACCAAAAGAATGATTGCTAGCCGGCTAGACTTATACAACACAACAAACAATACAAAACACCACATCACAACACTCCGGAACCGAAACTGAAATAAACATTGCTAAGTAAACCAAAAACATAGACAAAATAAAGTACAAATGAAAACCAGAAATAGGTCTTCGGATATGACGTGCGAATCGGCAGACATGATACTCCAAGCGACACCAAAAATCTACCAGCTACCTGAAATAGAAATTGCTCAATGGTGTGAGTTCAAAGAACTCAACGGATATCAAGCTGACATGCCTAGCAAGATATAACTAATAGAAATAACCATGGAGTACAGTGTTCTGATCAATAATAAGAAATGCAAACTGAAAAGGTAACAGAAGAAGAACTGTACTCACCAGGACCTCCTATCCAGATGTAAAGGTCGGCATACCATATATATAATGTCACCTGTATGCATGTCAATCATATGCAACACCAAAATGCAGCAAACAAAGTGCAGCAATCACAAACAACAAATGCAATCAATGCATATGATGCAAATATGACTTGTGTCACTCTTGACGCCAGTCAGCCATCTCACATGCGATGGTGAGACCGAGTGAATAGAGCTATGACAACTGTGTACTCTACTATCACTACTCCTGAGTGACCGAGTGGACAGGATGCTGTCGGAGTACACCTATCCTCCTACCCCAAACAGAGTGGGGGAGCGCAATGCTCTCATCTCCCTGAGTTAGTCCAGAGGAGGGATCCCTGACGTGCTACCACGCTGCATCACGCTACCCATGAGTGGACCAATGAAGCACTGACAGAGCAAAACTGTCATACACCCTGCCTAATATACCATTAACCCATGAGTGGTTGTGTGTGCAGATTATGTAACTAGCGATGTGCTCAATAATAATGGTGCCGACAATCGCACAACATGTAATCATGCAAGATGGTGCATGACCCTAAGCATGTAAATCCTAACCATAATCACCTCCGCATAATAGGTACCAAACAGGAAAATAAGTCATACCATGACCTAGGTATCACAGATCTAAGTACACATGCAGATAATAAAATCCAGAGAACTAGCTCTATACTCAGTGAAGCCTAGTATGTCACTTCCTATAGGAACTAAGGTACACATGACAATAATCAAGAGATATAAACATGAATACATAACCGACAACAAACAGAACATACAATAGGTATCGAATAGTGGCATACCAAGGGCAAATCTAAGCATGATCATTGCTACTAGCTATAAATTACTATGCATATCAAAGTGACAATATCATAAAAGATAAGTCAAGAGATACCCGCCTCAAAATAAGATCATGCTAATCCAATTCCACGACGAGACGCTCGTCTCGAATCAACGTCCCAAATTCCAAGGTGCTCTACCATTGATTTACGACCAAAAGCATTGCTTCTGGAAAATTACCGTCGGAGCTAAGTAGAGTTGCTAATCTCTAAATCAAGTACCCTGTAACACCACTATCCCAACCACAATATAGCATTAGATCTAATCCTATGATGCATCCCTTATACCTGAAATTAAATCCAATTACTAAACCATTACCCTAAATTTGGCTGCAAGGTGGCACTGGAATGGACTCTTGGCCAATAGCAGTGATCTACTACTGTCTGATTCTTCCTTCCCTTGCAAACCTAATGATCAAATCAGTGACTTCATTAATTATCATTGTAATCCAAATCAACCCTAAATTCAGCAAATCTTACCCCCAACAAGAATTTGAGTCCCTTCGATGAAGAAATCCGTAGGGAAGATGAGGCTTGATGATCATCCTCCTTCCAAATTTGGTCAGAACACACATCCTTCCTGCTTGTGCCCAAAGGAGTAGATCTGCCGCAATCGACTCGGTTGCTCGCTGGAAATGGTGGCTGCTTAACCTACGATAGCTGGATGATGACGATGTCGTCGCAATCTGGTGGCGACACATCCGTCAACATCCTGTGGAAGAGGCCGGAGGTGGAGAAGGCGAATCAACTCAGTTGCTGGCGGTGGATCGATTGCGAGAAAGGGGCCGAAAGGGCTCAGGTTCAGCGGTGGTCGCACAGTGCCGGCGCGATCAGAAATCTATGGCGATGAGATCTCGGCGATAGGTACAATGTCGTCAAGTGATCTTTACACGGAAAAGACAGCGACATTGCTCCGACAGGGCATCGCCTAGAGACCACAGCTCGAGGCCCCGAGAACGCCGGCTGAGGATCACCGGCGACGATCGGGTGGGGAGATAGAGGTCGGCGGCAGTGTGAAGAGGAGAGGGGAGGAGGAGATCGGCGAGATGGGGAGGAGAAAAGTTAGGGCTCGGGGAAGAGGAGAAGGTGCTGCGCGCCGCGTGAGGGAGAGGGGAAGACGACGAGGAGAAGAAGGCTTTCGGCGAGAGAAGGAATAGGGCACGGGAAAAAGGATTAAATAAAAAGACAAAAAATAATTATTTAAGGAAATTAAACATTTCCTCGTTTAAATCAGGTAGCTTAAATAGACTTTCCTGTGACCCAATAATTGATCCTCATAAACTCACTCATACGTGATCTGAAAAATTTTCAGAAAATTTCTAACAATTTCTAAAAATTCCCTTAAGGTTATTCCTCAAATAATCTTATTATTTTATTATTATTTGAGTGTCGTATTTTACATTCTCCCCCACTAATAAAAATTTGGTCCATAAATTTTCGTTATTACCATCAGCAAGTACTAATAATAGATAGATAGTATGAACGCTGAACGGAAATTAACCCACATACCTCAGGTAAAAAGATGGGGGTATTGAGCTCAAATCGTATCCTCGAGCTCCTAAGTGGCCTCCTTGTCAGCATGATACTTCCATCCGACTTTAACTAGCCGGAGAGTCTTGTTCCACAGTTGACGCTCTTTGTGGTCTAGAATCCGTACCGAAACCTCCTTGTGGGTAACGTCAGGCTGGATGGGAACTAATATACCTAACAAAATGTGTGCGGGGTCGAGTACGTATCTCCTCAGCATGGACACAAGAAATACATCGTGAACGCCTGCCAGAGATGGTGGTAGCGCAAGATAGTAAGCTACCCCTCCAATCCTTTCCAAGATCTGAAAAGACCCAATGTATTATGGAGCTAACTTAACTCGAAGGCCAAATCTCTTCACCCCTTTTGTGGGTGAGACTCTTAGAAATACATGGTCACCGGTAGAGAACTCCGGGGGTCTTTGTCTCCGATCAGCCTAACCCTTCTAGCGGTCCTACACCTCTGACATCCTCCATCTTATAGTGCGGACCAACTCTATCTCCTAAAGTAACTTCTCCATGAGCGGGTGAGATTGAGGCATGCATAATCTGCCTCGGAAATAAGTAATACCCTCGTCATATCGGGTGAACTCGGTCTGCTGCCCATAAGTTATCTAGCTGCTAATGAACTATAAGTGTTGATCACCGGCCTGGGCCTCTCGGATCCTCTTCATGATCAACAACTGAACAACCATGCTAACAAGAATACCCTACTCTGTCTGTCCCTGCTCCTCAAGGCCCAACTCGGAGAAACCTTGAATCAAGTCCGTGACTAAAACTTGGTGGCAAGCTAAAGTCTTTCTGGACTTCCGGTTAAGCGCATCGGCAACCACATTAATTTTCCCTGGGTGGTAGCAAATGGTACAATCATAATCCTTCAGGAACTCCATCCATCTCCTCTGTCAGAGATTGAGTTCCTTCTGGGTGAAAAAATATTTGAGACTCTTTCGATCCGTAAGAATCCCAAATGTAATACCCTATAGAGGATGCCACCAAATCTTCAAAGAAAAGATAATGGCGGTTAACCCTAGAGTATGTACAGGGTAGTTCTTCTCTTGCTCCTTCAACTGATGAGAAGCATAGGAGACTAGCTTGCCGTGTTGCATCAAAACAGAGTCCAAACTCTATAGAGAAACGTCAATATAGAGTACAAACTCGTCCTCTCCAGAGGCAAAACTGTTGGGTTCTTCGGGCCGCGAAAACTGCTTTTTCGCGTCGCGGAAACCCCGAGTCACCCAAAGCCGTAGATCCGTGCAAAGATTCGTAAATAAAATTTATTCGAAAAACCTTTTCTTGTACGAGTTTGTAAAACCTTTAGATCTACACTAGATAAGGGTTATACCTTCGAAGCGTGCCTTTCGCTTATCCCGCTCGTCCAAGGAATTGCCAGATCTCTAGACCGTCAAGCGCCGGTCCTCTAGAAGTATCCACACGGACACGTAGGTGGAGAAAACCTCACACAAAAGTGTGCTAGCACCTTGGTGAGATTCGGCCAAGCAAGGAGGAGAGGGAGAGGGAGAGCTTGAGAGGAAGAAGGAGGAAGAATCACCACACTTGAATGAAATGAATGAAAATCAAATCAAATTCAAAAGTGGCCGGCCACTTCTCATCAAGAGTAACTCCCCATTAAATGCAATTAATGTGAAGTTAATAAGAAAATGACTTTGTAACTTCCATGAGGTGGCACACCATGATGATGTGGAACATCATCATTGGTCCACCTAATGCCAACTCACCAATGAGGTGGCAAAAGGTCAAGTCAAAATTGACCTTTGGTCTTCCTTCTCTAGTCAAGTCAAACTTGACTCAATCTCTACCATGGTTAATCTAATCTAACCATTTGATTCGAGCCAACTTAATATAATGAATCTAATTCATTAAATTAAATTGATTTAATAAGTCATAATCTAAATTAGACTCATTAAATACATGACTCAACTTGAGTCGAACTCAAGTTAGCCCAATTAGGATTACTCTTAATCCAATTTGATTCATCAAATGAATCTAATACTCTTAGTTCATCATATGAACCTAATCTCCATCTAATTGTCCTAAGTGTGTGACCCTATAGGTTCTTGTAACGTTGGCAATGCCCTAAACCCATTTAGGAGCATAAGTAATGAGCGGTATCTAGCAACACATCATTACTACCCAAGTTACAAGAATGTCGAGATCCGACATCACCTTGTGACTACTAATTGTGACTTCTCACAATATGTGACATTGTCCTTCTATCCTAGACATCTAGAATGATCAATATGAGGCATAGATCGTGTCATCCTTTAATCAATCTAAATCTTGAACTCCAAGTAGACTCACTCGATCAAATGAGCTCAACATCTAATGTTGACTCATTTGGGCATGGCCATGCGCTTAGTGGTCTCACTCTATCAAGAACAGCGATGTCGCTCCCGTCATATGGGAGGGATAGATCACATCTACATCACTCACATCCCTCTGCATAATTCGTTACATACCCAGTAATCGCCTTTATAGTCCACCCAGTTACGGGTGACGTTTGACGAAACTAAAGTACATAACTCCTTATGTAGGGATCCATGGTGACTTCAGGTCTAAGGACTAATAGTCATACTAATAGCCACATGAGAAAGTATATGACACTCATATAACGATCCATGATACTTTCTCATGGCGGGTCATTCAGTATACATTCTCTAATGCATATCCATGTGTCAGCTTGATATCTCTATATCCATGACTTGTGAGATCAAGTCATCGAGTTGACCTACATGCTAGTCTTATTGTATTAACATTATCCCTGAATGCTAATACTCGACTAGGAATGATTTAGAGTAGTGTTCCCTATATCATCTCACTATCGATTCAACTAATCGATTGATATAGGTATGAACCTTCTACTCAAGGACGCTATTATACTTAGTCTATTTGGCACTAATATAAATAAGTATAATAACCAAACAAATACCTTTATTAATATACAAGAATATGATATACATGAGTCCATACAATCATCAAATGATTGGCTCTAGGGCTCTAACTAACAATCTCCCACTAGCACTAGAGCCAATCAGTATAGACTCTAAGGCCTAAAGACCTAGTGTGACCATCATGCTTCCTCTGTGCCAAAGCCTTGGTCAAGGGATCTGCGATGTTAGCCTCTGTAGGTACTCTGCAAATCTTCACATCTCCTCTATCGATAATCTCTCGAATGAGATGGGAGCGCAGTATTGGTCCGCTGGTGTGAGCGAGGTTCCTTCGCTTATAGCCCCATTGTTGTCACAATAGAGCTCAACTGGGTCGATGCTAGGAACCACCCCAAGTTCAAGAATGAACTTGCAGATCCAACCGCCTCCTTTGCCTCGATGCAAGAATATACTCGTTTGTAGAATCACCATCAGATCCTGCTTGAACTCTTCCACCGGACCACCATTAATGCAAAATACGAACCCTGACTGCGATCGGTAATCATCCTGATCGGTCTGAAAGCTAGCATCACTGTAACCCTTTACAGTTAGCTCATCATTGCCTCCATATATCAAGAAATATTCTTTAGTCCTTCGTAAGTACTTAAGAATATTCTTGACCGCTATCCAGTGACTTTCACCTGGATCTGACTGGTATATGCTCGTCATGCTCAAAGCATACGAGACATCAGGTCGAGTACACAGCATGGCGTACATGATCGATCCTATGGTTGAGGCATAAGGGATCTGATCCATGCGGTCTCTCTCCTCTCTAGAAGAGGGACCTTGAGTCTTCGAAAGACTCACGCCATGTGACATCGGCAGAAATCCCTTCTTGGAGTTCTACATGGCAAATCGAAGGAGTATCTTGTCAATATATATACTCTGACTTAGGCCAAGCAATCTCTTAGAACTATCTCTATAGATCTGTATCCCTAGAATGCGGGATGCCTCACCTAAGTCCTTCATTGAGAAGCAACTCCCTAGCCAGGTCTTGACAGACTGAAGCATAGGGATGTCCTTTCCAATGAGTAGTATGTCATCCACATATAATATGAGGAAGACAACTATGTCCCCTACAACCTTCTTGTAGACACAAGGCTCATCTTCGTTCTTGATGAAACCAAACTGTTTGATTGCATCATCGAAACGAAGATTCCAGCTCCGAGAAGCTTGCTTTAGTCTATAAATGGACCTATGCAGCTTGCTAGTATGCTGTGGATCTACAAAACCCTCAGGTTGTGTCATGTACACATCCTCGAGTAGGTTTCCATTCAGAAACGCGGTTTTGACATCCATCTGCCATATCTCATAGTCATGGTAGGCTGCAATAGCAAGCATGATCCGAATGGACTTAAACATCGCCACTGGAGAAAAGGTTTCATCATAGTCAATACCATGAATCTGCTTGAAACCTTTAGCTACCAAGCGACCCTTATAGATAAGTCTATCCATGTCAGTCTTTCTCTTAAAGACCCACTTACACCCAATGAGTTTTACCCCTTCAGGTGGATCAACCAAAGTCCATACTTGGTTGGTGTACATGAAATCCATCTCGGATCTCATGGCCTCTAGCCATTTCTCGGAATCTGGTCTAGTCACAGCTTCCTGATAGGTGGTAGGCTCATCCTCTATGAGTATAACGTCATCATGGTCAGACAAGAGAAATGAGTATCTCTCAGGCTGACGACGTACCCTATCAGACCTGCGAAGAGGTATGTCTACTTGAACCGGTTGTTGTTCCTCAACTCCTTGTGGAACAACATCATCCACAACACTTTGTGGTTCCAGTTCAATTTCCATCGAGGCATCAGTGCTATTGTTCGCATCTTGAACTTCTTCAAGATCGAACGCGCTCCCACTAGTCTTTCTAGAAACAAAGTCCCTTTCTAGAAAGACCCCAGTCTTTGCCACAACTACCTTGTGCTGACTGGGAATGTAGAAGTAATATCCCTTAGTTTCCTTGGGATATCCAATGAAATAGCACTTGTCGGATTTGGGTCCTAATTTGTCTGAGACTTGACGTCGTACGTAAGCCTCACAACCCCAAATCCTCATGAAAGACACCTGGGCATCTCTCCCAGTTCATATCCTATATGGTGTCTTTATCACGGCCTTTGATGGAACTCGGTTGAGTATGAAAGCTGCCGTGTCTAGAGCATATCCCCATAGATATGTCGGAAGATCTGTGTGACTCATCATAGATCGTACCATATCTAATAAGGTACGATTTCTCCTTTCGGATACACCATTCCACTGTGGTGTTCCAGGAGGAGTGAGTTGAGATAAAATCCCACACTCAGCTAAGTAGTCACGAAACTCATGGCTTAAGTATTCACCACCTCGATCTGATCGAAGTACCTTAATACTCTTGCCAAGCTGGTTCTGTACTTCATTCTTGAATTCTTTGAACTTTTCAAAGGATTCAGACTTATGTGTCATCAAATACACATAATCGTATCTACTAAAATCATCAGTAAATGTGATGAAGTATCTATAACCGCCTCTAGCAGCAACATTGAAAGGGCCACATACATCATTATGTATGAGTCCTAACAAATCAGTTGCTCTCTCGCTATGCCCACTAAAGGGGGTCTTGGTCATCTTGCCTCGTAGGCATGACTCGCATATCTCATATGATTCTAAATCAAATGAGTCTAGCAAACCATCCTTATGGAGCTGGGATAAGCGCTTGTCATTTATATGACCTAAGCGACAGTGCCAGAGGTATGTTTGGTTCATGTCATTTGACTTGAACCTCTTGGTACTAATGTTATAGATAGGGCTCTCAAGGTCTAGAATATAGAGTCCGTTTATTAGTGGTGCACTACAATAGAACATATCTTTCAAATAAATAGAACAACATTTGTCTTTTATTATAAAAGAGTATCCTTTCTTGTCTAAACAAGAACTGAAACTATGTTCTTAGTAAGAGCAGGCACATAACAACAATCATCTAAATCTAGTACAAGCCCAGAGGGCAGAGATAGCTGATAAGTTCCTACAGCAACAGCAGCAACCCGTGCTCCATTGCCTACTCGTAGGTCCACCTCGCCCTTTGCCAATGCTCTGCTATCGCCTGCACATCAGTACAAATGTGAGAAGCACATCCAGTATCTAATACCCATGATGTAGAAATAGATAGATTGACTTCTATAACATATATACCTGAAGTGGAAGTCTCACTTCGCTTCTTCTTAAGATCCTCCAAGTATACCTTGCAGTTCCTCTTCCAGTGCCCGGTCTGACCGCAGTGGAAGCAGGTAGCATCCTTGGCGACCCCTCCTTTAGGCTTCAGTGCCTTGCCTTTGCCCTTGGTTTGGGACTTTCCCTTACCTTTGGGCTTGTCCTTGCCCTTGTGCTTCTGGACCATCAGAATGGGCTTAACCTTCTTAAGGTTAATCTCAGCAGTTCGTAACATACTAAGTAGCTCGGGCAGTGGCTTGTCAATCTCGTTCATGTTATAGTTGAGAACGAATTGACTATAGCTATCCGACAAGGACTGCAAGATCAAGTCAGTGGCCAGCTCTTGGCCAAGTGGGAACCCCAGTCTTTGTAGGTTCTCTATGTACCCAATCATCTTGAGTACATAAGGACCTACAGGAGACCCGTCTGACATCTTGCACTGAAACAGTGCCTTCGAGATCTCAAATCTCTCATGCCTCGCTTGTCCCTGATATAGTTGGCGAAGATGCTCAACCATATCAAAAGCGCCCATCAACTCATGTTGCTTCTGAAGCTCTGAGTTCATGGTCGCGAGCATTAGACAGGACACATCTAATGCGTCGTCTTGATGCTTCTTGTAAGCATCTTTGTCGGCTCGCGGGGCATTGGCAGGAGGAGCCTCCGGAATGGGCTGCTCCAGAACGTACAGCTTACGCTCCTAGGTGAGAACTATTCTCAAGTTCCTGTACCAGTCCAGGAAATTCGCTCCGTTGAGCTTGTCCTTCTCAAGGACAGATCGCAGGGAGAAGGAATTCGTGTTCGACGTCATGGTTATCTACAACAGAAAATTTGCAGAAATAAATATCATATTCTTTAAAATCATTTAATTAGGCCTTTTAATTAAATGATGCTCCCACTGAATTCTATAATTCTTGTGGGACAAGATCCATATCATACTAACCCTTGAGTTAGCTTTGGCTAATACGCCCAAGGCTTAGTATGATTGGTAGGTAACGATTACCAATTACATCTCTATGCAACTCTTGTTTATAGAATCAATATCCGCATTTATATTAAAACTCGAGTTAGCTTTGGCTAATACGCCCGAGAGTTAATATAGATGTGATTTTGACCTATCTTTCCAACTATTGGAAGAATGCCTATAGTTGACTCGATCCAACCGAGTAACTATGAATACTCAATCTAATTGAGTTTGTATTCACCCATGCGTTGATAGACGGGACCAAGATTGTCCCTCCGTACCCTACCAAGATAATATGTATTGCTCTGCTTTGGCAGATTCAACAATACATGTGATCGAGGTAGTGATAGGTATCACGGCACAGTTAAGCATTAGAGTTGAGTCGATTGAGATCTAATCTAATCGAAAGGGATGCATCTTGTGCACGACTTAGATCTAATCTAATCGCAAGGGTGCATCATGTGCACGACTTAGATCTAATCTAATCGTAAGGCACTAATTAATTAACTACTTATTAAATATGCATCACATACACAAGCAATTAATTAATCTATTTGTGATTTAGTCATGGCCCTACTACGATCTTCTCAAGCCAATGAGAAGATCGATTGGTCAACCTAGGGTCAACAACTTCTTCAAGCTCCTCCCTTTGACCACCTTGTGTTGCTCGTGCCCGCCTCGGAACTCCGTCTCGTGTGGACCCTCCACCGCTCCAATTTGTACATTACAATTTGAAACTCGAGTTACATTCGAGTCTAAATCTAATTTACAACAAGAAAATAAGAGAAGGCACGACGCGCAGGTCGCGAATATAATACAACACTCGCAAACACATAACGGCACGCAGGCCGTATTATGAATTACAACACAACCAATCATATTGGGCTTTGGGCCATGACTATCACAAATTAATATATAATTCAAAATTATATATTTTTCATAATTTTCTATAATTTTAAAATAATTTTTACAATTTTTATGAATAAAATTTCCCGGCGGTCCCGTTTAGCGGTTTCGGGCGCAATCGCGGAAGGGGCAGCGCCCCTACCCGCGATCTAACCATCGCGAGGGTTCCATTGCGATCCAACAGCGCCTAAACCCGCTGTCCCAAAAAGATTTGGGTCGAGACATTGCCGTTTCGGAAAAATCTTCCCGGCGGGTTCGTTTTTAGCGATTTCGGGTGCAATCGCGAAGCAAATTCCCTTGCGGGGTTAGGGGCTATGCCCCTACCCACGATCTAACCATCGTGAGTTGCTCCTTTGCGATCTAATGGCACCCGACCCCGCTGTCCCAAATGGATTTGGGGCAAAACGAAGCCGTTTAAAAGAAAACTTTCCGGTAGCCGAAGCCTACAAGTGCCGAGACACTTGTGCTTCGCTTCTACGGAAAAATTACTCATAAAAACCCTAAAATCTCAATTTTTACAGAAAATTACAGAAGGTTTATTTTTCATAAAAATACAAACGAACTCGTACAAGTCTTTGCACGTGGCTCTGATACCACTGTTGGGTTCTTCGGGCCGCGAAAACCGCGTTTTCGCGTCGCGGAAACCCCGAGTCACCCAAAGCCGTAGATCCGTGCAAAGATTCGTAAACAAAATTTATTCGAAAAACCTTTTCTTGTACGAGTTTGTAAAACCTTTAGATCTACACTAGATAAGGGTTATACCTTCGAAGCGTGCCTTTCGCTTATCCCGCTCGTCCAAGGAATTGCCGGATCTCTAGACCGTCAAGCGCCGGTCCTCTAGAAGTATCCACACGGACACGTAGGTGGAGAAAACCTCACACAAAAGTGTGCTAGCACCTTGGTGAGATTCGGCCAAGCAAGGAGGAGAGGGAGAGGGAGAGCTTGAGAGGAAGAAGGAGGAAGAATCACCACACTTGAATGAAATGAATGAAAATCAAATCAAATTCAAAAGTGGCCGGCCACTTCTCATCAAGAGTAACTCCCCATTAAATGCAATTAATGTGAAGTTAATAAGAAAATGGCTTTGTAACTTCCATGAGGTGGCACACCATGATGATGTGGAACATCATCATTGGTCCACCTAATGCCAACTCACCAATGAGGTGGCAAAAGGTCACGTCAAAATTGACCTTTGGTCTTCCTTCTCTAGTCAAGTCAAACTTGACTCAATCTCTACCATGGTTGATCTAATCCAACCATTTGATTCGAGCCAACTTAATATAATGAATCTAATTCATTAAATTAAATTGATTTAATAAGTCATAATCTAAATTAGACTCATTAAATACATGACTCAACTTGAGTCGAACTCAAGTTAGCCCAATTAGGATTACTCTTAATCCAATTTGATTCATCAAATGAATCTAATCCTCTTGGTTCATCATATGAACCTAATCTCCATCTAATTGTCCTAAGTGTGTGACCCTATAGGTTCTTGTAACGTTGGCAATGCCCTAAACCCATTTAGGAGCATAAGTAATGAGCGGTATCTAGCAACACATCATTACTACCCAAGTTACAAGAATGTCGAGATCCGACATCACCTTGTGACTACTAATTGTGACTCCTCACAATATGTGACATTGTCCTTCTATCCTAGACATCTAGATTGATCAATATGAGGCATAGACCGTGTCATCCTCTAATCAATCTAAATCTTGAACTCCAAGTAGACTCACTCGATCAAATGAGCTCAACATCTAATGTTGACTCATTTGGGCATGGCCATGCGCTTAGTGGTCTCACTCTATCAAGAATAGCGATGTCACTCCCGTCATATGGGAGGGATAGATCTCATCTACATCACTCACATCCCTCTGCATAATTCGTTACATACCCAGTAATCGCCTTTATAGTCCACCCAGTTACGGGTGACGTTTGACGAAACTAAAGTACATAACTCCTTATGTAGGGATCCATGGTGACTTCAGGTCTAAGGACTAATAGTCATACTAATAGCCACATGAGAAAGTATATGACACTCATATAACGATCCATGATACTTTCTCATGGCGGGTCATTCAATATACATTCTCTAATGCATACCCATGTGTCAGCTTGATATCTCTATATCCATGACTTGTGAGATCAAGTCATCGAGCTGACCTACATGCTAGTCTTATTGTATTAACATTGTCCCTGAATGCTAATACTCGACTAGGAATGATTTAGAGTAGTGTTCCCTATATCATCTCACTATCGATTCAACTAATCGATTGATATAGGTATGAACCTTCTACTCAAGGACGCTATTATACTTAGTCTATTTGGCACTAATATAAATAAGTATAATAACTAAACAAATGCCTTTATTAATATACAAGAATATGATATACATGTGTCCATACAATCATCAAATGATTGGCTCTAGGGCTCTAACTAACAAAAACCAGAACTGGTGCCGACACTGATCTCCGATTCAATTCTTGGAAGCTGGTCTCGCCGACTTCTGGCCACGTGAACTTCAAGCCCTTCCTGGTCAGCCATGTTAGTGACATAGCAATGCGAGGAAACCCCTCAACGAACCTCCGTTAATAGCTAGCTCGACAAAAGAAGTTGCGAGTCTCCTGTATAGACTACGACAACTCCCAACTAGTAGCAACCTCTATCTCCTGTGGATCCTCGGTATATCCCTATTGGTGACCATGTCTCTCAATCATCTCCCAGAAGACAATCAAAATACGCATTACTGAATTTCACATATAAATGTTCCCATCAAAATATCCTTAGAACTATGTGAAGATGGTGTACATGATACACCTCAGAACGGGAATAAATCACCACGTTGTCAATAGAGGTAACGGATACTGATTCAATATCCTAGGGATACCCAAATTATCGAGTCTATGATAACATCTAGAGCACTATAAGACTAAATGATAAAACAAAGAACTTATTGTTAGGACCTTCGGATGGCTAGAGAGGAGGGTGTGAATAACCTCCACTAAAAACTCAATTAATTCCTCACAAAAATTTGTTAGCACAGCGGAAATAAGCAAAAGGAAAACTGATGCAAGGAAAAGAAACAACCCACCACTAACACACAAGGATGTACGAGGTTCGGGGATAACTTGCCCCTACTCCTCGGCGTGTCCGTAAGGTGGACGATCCCTTGATCTTTCGGTAGATCACACCCCGGACAGATTCCGGCTAAGTGTTTCTCCTTCTCGGTGGAGTAACCTCTCCACAAAGTCTCAGACAAGATTTGAAATGAAGCACAAGACTTATAGAGTTTAGTGGCTAAAAGGAATGAACAATAAACTTATAGCCACGATGAAAGCAAAGCGCAAAGACAGAAGAAGTTCCTCAGCCAAGAGCTCAAACACAAAGCCTCTTGCTTGATCGACAGAGAGTTTTTCAAAAACCTTCTTACAAAACCTCTCTTCTTCCTTCTTCTTATCCCTCTGCTTTCTTACTGTCTTCAACCAGAGCCGAATCACTGTCACCTGTATCGAATCACTGCGACCAACTCAGGCGTCGCCAATCACTCTTCCTCCTCATCTGGTTCTCTAAACTCACACTAATACCATCCATGGTCTTCACTGGTTTCTCTGAGCTCGAACCAATACGCAGGAGTCAAGCTGTTGCCAACTGATCGCAGCCAGTGAACGTTGACGCTCCAATTACACAATTTGCAGCGAAACACAGCAGAAAGAGCACTTGGTCTTATTCAAATTGATGGAGCTCAATTTGAATTCAAGCATTGGCACGACACCTGCAATCTGTAACTCAAAAAGCTTACAGCAGATGGTTAGTTCAGATGAATAAGAAATCGCAGATAAATATCAGAAGACAAACGACATCGTTGTGGATCGGTCAACAGACCGATCCATATCTTTCTGGACCGATCAGGACATATCCTGATCGGTTTGGGAGGCTTCTGATCGGTCTGTAGACCGATCAGCCTATAGGTGGATCGGTCCATAGACCGATCCCCTATATCCTCCGAATCCATTGCTTCCTTCTGATCGGTCTACAGACCGATCAGATAACTCACAGTGAACTACTGTTTGGTTACTGATCGGTCCCCAGACCGATCAGATAACCCACAGAAAGCTACTGTGTGGTTACTGATCGGTCACGAGACCGATCAGGTAACTAAGGTATCACTGGATTGGTCTGTCGACTGATCCAGACAGCCAAAGTATCACTGGATCGGTCAACATACTGATCCAATGCCTCTGTTGGTTTTAGAGCTTCCCAGCCCTAAATCCTAACGCCTTCCTGGTCTAGAGAACGAGCTACCGAGCCCTCTCTGACCTAGTCTGGAGAACAAGCTACCGAGCCCTCTCCGACTTCCACGTCTGGGTCAGAGAACGAGCTACCGAGCCCTATCTGACCTAGTCTGGAGAACGAGCTGCCGAGCCCTCTCCGACTTCGTCCGGTCCAGAGAACGAGCTACCGAGCCCTCTTAAACCTAGTCCGGAGAACAAGCTGCCGAGCCCTCTCCGACTTCGTCCGGTCCAGAGAACGAGCTACCGAGCCCTCTCTGACCTAGTCCGGAGAACGAGCTACCGAGCCCTCTCCGACTTCGTCCGGTCTAGAGAACGAGCTACCGAGCCCTCTATGACCTAGTCCGGAGAAAGAGCTACCGAGCCCTCTCCGACTTCGCGTGCCAAGTATCCGTACTTGGACTTTTCCTCTCCACATGATCAACCTTGATTATTAATCAGTCTGAGTTTAATCAATATCTGATACAAACTTAAATCAGTGTCAACATCAAAACAACAGCCAGGTCAGACTGTATTAACAATCTCCCCCTTTTTGTTGTTTGACAACACGATTTAAGTTTAGATCAGAAATGTTCATATCTCCCTAATTTTAGGGGAATCAAGATCCTCCCTCTAAGACAGATACAACACCATGTAAGGATAGGGGAATCAAGATCCTCCCCCTAAGACAGATACAACACCATGTAAGGATAGAGGAATCAAGATCCTCCCCCTAAAGTCAAACTCTCATTTATCTCTAAACTTAGTTATCTTCTCCCCCTTTGTCAAACACCGAAAAGGTGCGAATTAGGTAAGAAAACGTTAAAGGACTCCCCCTTAACCCATACTGTCTTTTTCTTAATCCACCTAGAATGCCCTCTAAGTGTATTATAAGACAGTAATAAAGAAATAAGAGACATACAAGACATGACATATGAACAGCATATTAATAGCCAATAGAAAGTGAAACATAAAGAAAATCAAGAAAATGAGCAGCATAAGTATATGAAATCAGCAAGTATCCAGGTCAGACATAAGTATCCAACAAACAACATCCAAAACATAGATAATCATAATGACAGCATAGAACAATGTGTATCAATCAGTCTCCTCATCATGAGGAGCATCAGCATCATCAGCTGGAGGAGTGGGTCCCTGAGGTGGCATGCCGCTGCTCGAGGATGGATAGCCCGGGAAATCCTACGGAGGTGGGTATCTGGCCATCCATCCCATAATCGCCTGATGTGTCGCCAACTGCTGACTGCTTAGATCATCGTAGCGCTGGTCAATCCGAACGCGCAGCCCGTGGAGCTCAGCAACCAACAGCTCACTAGCGCAGATCAGGGTCTGCCTCTCCATCATCAGCAGCAGCAGCAGGAGGAGCAGCCGTAACCTGTCGTGGAGGTGCCCGTGGTAGCTCACCTAGTGCTCTCCCATCCTTCCACCGAACCTCCCCATTCTGTCCTATGATGCCAGACTTGGAAAATGCTCGTTTCCCAAGTCTGCAGTCCTGCCTGACCATCTTGACTATTCTACCCTTGGAGACATCAATCTGAAGGGTCTCGAGCCAATCTGTAATTATATGCCCATAAGGCATATAAACAGTGAAGTTGTTTGGCTCACTATAGGAGATGATCGAAGAATAGATGCTAGACATGATGTCAAAGTCGAGATGCCGACGCAATCCATAAAGCATCAGGCAATGATATGGTCGGATCTCAGACAATGGTTTAGATGTGATAGGCAGAAGGCAGTTCGTGACAATCTTAAAAAGAATGTAATCGGGGGCAGATAATCTCAAGGCTGCAAAAGTAGGAAAATCAACATCTAACTCATCTAGTCCACCCGGTCTAGGATGTCCAAAGAAATACTCATAAATGGAGTCAGATGAGATATCAAAAGGAGAAGGTAAGGGGTCTGGTAAGTCAGGATATATAGAAAAGACATTTCCAGAACACCTATGACAAGCTAGATAATCAAAGAATGCTGAGAAACTGAAATCAAGAGTCTTCTTAGCAACTTTTGTTTTATAACTTACATCATTAGTTTGATGAAGATTGTTATAAAACTCAGATACTAAGTCATAATTGATATCTCGCTCTAAATATACAAGTGAATCAAGTTTGTAATAGGCAATGATTTCTGATACGGATGGACAAAATTCGTCCATGAATTTTCGATCCACAGACCTACAAGGGAGCAATTTGAAGGTCCGTTGTTTAAAGGCTTGTTCAAAATGGTGATTCGGGAATCTCCCGGAGACAGATGGTTGAGGTCGGGAGGGAGCTTTAGACTTAGACTTCTCAGGCGACTTAGAGGTTCCTTCACCCACTTGTTTCTTCCTAAGGTTTAATAATGTGATACAATGGGGAAAATAAGTGAGCACCGGAGCCACCAACAACCGAAAGCCAAAACAAAATGCACAGATACGGTGAGAAATGAAACTGAAATGCCAAGGTGAGTAGTTCTAGAGAAGTATGGAGTTACCTTGGTGCCATTGAAGTATCTTTTGTCTAGGGCTTTGACTAGGGCTTCGGCATGCAAAGAGAAGAGAAGAGTTGAGGTGTAGGAAAGTGTCGGCTAGGGCTTCAGTGTGAAAGGAGAAGAAAAAAGATCGGGAAGATTTAAGAGAGATCGGTGTCCAGGTGTTGAAATGATCGGACGGATGTCCGATCAGGAGATATCAGAAGCTTCCTGATCGGTCACCAGTCCGATCAGGGATCCTCCTGATCGGTCTCTGGACCGATCAGGAAACCTCCTGATCGGTCTGTAGACCGATCAGAAAATGATGCTCTGCGTGCCAGATTGACCTGATCGGTCCCCGGACCGATCAGGGAACTTCCTGATCGGTCTGTAGACCGATCAGAAAATGATCAGTAGCCCTCTCTGCGTACCAGACTGACCTGATCGGTCCCTGGACCGATCAGTGTCTGATACTGAAGTTTCTCCAGTAATTTCAGTAACTGAAATTCGTAGAGGTGTTCGATAATTCGGAGAAGTTTCTCCAGTAAAACTTCCAAATTCAGTACCTAGATCCTGAAGAATCTACAAGCATAACTATTTCCTAAAGATTATGGTCTGAAATTGTTTATAGCCCGAAAGTTTCAGTCATTTATAAAAACAGACAACTCAAGGTTTGAAAACTGAAATTTTCGACCTTGTTATGTTCAGTTTCAGGTTTGTCAAAATATAACCAAAATGCTATCATTATTTCAAGGAAAGTTTCCTTGGTCCTAGTTTCAATCAAAATCATGAAAAGTATCGATCAAAGGTATCAAACAATCCATCAACTAAAGTTACATAATTTCTAGATAAGGGTCCAACCAAGTTTCCTTGGTTGGAATATATGAGTAAGATCTAGGAACCAAATACACATGAATTATGTAATGGTCTTTCCCATACTCAATTTATGTCTCTTCAACCTAATTATTCAAGGGATGCATGATACATTTTGAATAATTTGGCTGATCCTAGCATCTCACCCCATTTCTAGCAAACAAAAATAATTTGTTAACCTTATAGTTTGTGTGAGATGTCCCCAAGTTGCCCAAATTAATTTCCCAATTTCTCTTGTTGTTTTAATTGTCCTTATTGAACATGATGTGGTCCTAATGACCTATTGAGCCAAACACATTTTCAATTTTCTCTTCAAATGACTAAATTTATTTTTCGGAAGAGGTTTGGTGAAAATATCGGCTAGGTTTGACTTTAACTCAACATATGTGAGTGCAATGTCTCCCCTAGCTACGTGATCTCTAATGAAGTGATGATGCACTTCAATATGTTTGGTCCTTGAATGATGGACTGGATTTTTTGTTAGGTTTATTGTGCTGATGTTATCACACAACACTTGCACTCCCTTATATGAAAGCCCATAATCTTCTAGGGTGTGGATCATCCACAACAATTGTGATACACTCTCTCCCATGGCAATGTATTCAACCTCGGTTGTGGAGAGAGCAACACAATGTTGCTTCCGACTTGACCAACTAACCAATGATGAACCTAAAAATTGGCAACCCCCACTAGTGCTTTTCCGATCCAATTTACACCCAGCATAATCGGAGTCGGTATAACCTATCAAGTCAAAAGACTCCGTACGAGGGTACCAGAGACCTACTCTAATTGTGCCCTTAAGGTATCTCAGAATTCTCTTAACTGCAATCAAATGAGATTCCTTGGCACATACTTGATATCTAGCGCACATGCCCACAGCAAAAAGTATGTCCGGTCGACTAGCTGTGAGATATAGAAGACTACCGATCATGCTTCTATATTGCGTTAGATCAACTGGTTTTCCAATCTCGTCATTGTCAAGGCGAGTGTTTGTCGCCATTGGAGTGGATACTTCCTTAGAGTCACTCATTTTGAATTTCTTGAGCATCTCTTGAGTGTATTTTGTCTGATGGACATAAATGCCATCTCGAGTTTGTTTGATTTCAAGTCCAAGGAAGAATGTCAATTCTCCCACCAGACTCATTTCAAACTCATTTTCCATGTGAGTGATAAATTCATTCAAATAGCCCTTGTTATTTGAGCCACAAATTATGTCATCGACATACACCTGGGCTACAAATATGTTTTCACCATCTCTACGCAGAAATAGTGTTGGGTCTATTTGACCTCTTACAAAACCCTTTTCTAGTAAGTAAGTTGACAACCTTTCGTACCATGCTCGAGGTGCTTGTTTAAGCCCATAAAGAGCTTTCTTGAGCTTGTACACGTGGTTTGGAGCTTCGGTATTCACAAACCCCGGTGGTTGTTCAATATAGACCTCTTCTTTAATGAAACCATTTAAGAAGGCCGATTTAACGTCCATTTGATAGAGCTTGAAGCCTCTATGTGCAGCAAAAGATAGCATTAAACGAATGGACTCTAATCAAGCCACGGGAGCATAAGTCTCATCATAATCGAGGCCTTCGACTTGACTATAGCCCTTGGCTACAAGTCTTGCCTTGTTTCTTACGACTTCTCCCTTTTGGTTTAACTTATTTTTGAAGACCCATTTGGTTCCAATAATGGTGGTCTTCTTAGGTCTAGGAACTAAGTCCCACACTTGGCTCCTTTCAAATTGACCTAACTCATCTTGCATAGCTATGATCCAATCAGGATCGTGCAATGCCTCATCAACTAATTTTGGTTCAATTTCTGAGATCAAGGCGACCTCATTAGACTCATTTCTAAAGAATGATTTAGTCCTAACCCCTTGTTGAATGTCTCCCACAATCTGGTCTTGGGGATGACTAGAGGCTATCCTAGATTGCCTTGGTGTTGGCGGTGCCTCATGAGTGGTCTCACTAGACACAGGCAAGGGCTCAGTATCAGGCAAAGGATCAGACTGAGCCCTCTCCTGCCTTTGCTCATCATCATCGGAGTCAATTTCGACTCTTTCTATGTTTTGATCATTTAAACTTAGATTTCTAAGTTCAAATTGAATTTCTCCTACATCCCTTGATTGATCATTTGATTTAGGAATTTCTTCAAATGCTACATCCGAGGACTCTTCAATCAATTTAGTCCTATTGTTGTAGACTCGATAGGCTTTGCTGATGAGAGAGTACACGACTAGTATCCCTTCGTCAGCCTTAGCCGTGAACTTTCCAAGATGATCCTTGGTGTTCAAGATAAACACCTTACAACCAAACACCCTAAGATGTTTAATTGTAGGGGGTCTCCCAAACCAAAGTTCATGGGGAGTATTTCCTAAAAACCTATGTATCAAGACTCGGTTTTGCACATAGCAAGTGGTATTTACAGCTTCAGCCCATAAGTAGCTCGGTAGTGAGTACTCATTGAGCATGCTTCGTGCAGCCTCTTGCAAGACTCGGTTCTTTCTCTCCACAACCCCATTTTGTTGTGGGGTCCTTGGAGTAGAGAACTCATGCCTATATCCTTTTTCTTGACAAAATTCTAAAAATCTATGGTTCACTTCTAATTGTTTTAATGGTTGTTGATTTTTCATTTTCAGTTCTTCTACAAAAAGAAACAAAAACATCTATGGTTTGATCTTTATTTTTCAAAAAGAAAGTCCATGTATATCTAGTAAAATCATCAATGATTACTAAGCAATACCTACTTCCATTTAATGAAATGATATTACTGCAATCAAACAAATCCATATGCAATAAATCTAAAGCAGTAGATGTACTTACAGCGCTTTTACCTTTATGAGACGCTTTTGTTTGCTTACCCTTTTGACATGCATCACATAATTTTATCTTTTGGTACTTGATGCTTGGTAAGTCTCGCACTAATCCTTTGTTGGCCAGCTTTCGAATATTCTTCATGTTTACGTGGGCCAACCTCCTATGCCACAGCCATGATTCTTCTTCTTTTGACATGACACACTTAGCAGAGGCATTAGTAGCACTTTTAAACGATACTTGATAAATGTTATCTACCCTTGTGCCTACTAGTACCATGTCAAGTGTGTTAATGTGTTTGACCAGACATTGACTTGAATGAAACTCAATTGTGTAACCTGTATCACACAATTGGATGACACTTAGGAGATTAAAGGTCATCCCCTTGACTAGAAGGGCATTTTTGATTGGGAGACATTCGGATATATGAATATCTCCAACTCCTATAACCTTAAGGCTACCATTATTACCAAAGGACACATTACCTCTATTTTTGTTTTGAAGGGTAGTAAAGAGTGACTTGTCCCCGGTCATGTGCTTGGAGCATCCACTATCAACAAACCAAGTTGATAGATGCTCCCCCTTGACAAATGCCTACAAGACACGAAAGATAGATGTTTTAGGTACCCAAATCTTGGGACCTAATGTATCTACAATGAAAGACCTAGGAACCCATGCCTTGGTCACACCCTTCCTAGTCTCATGAACCCTAGAAGCATGTGATCTATGAAATTGGGTCCTAGACACTAGGGAAATAAAACTAGACTCCTTAGGTTGATATCATAACCCAGTCTTGTTGTAGACCGCCCTTTGGGCATTTAGAATCATATCTAAGGTCTTAGAGCTAGTTGAGAATTTCTCAAGCATTTTCTTGAGTTTCTCAACTTCACTCTTTAAGGCTTTGTTTTCATCCTCAAGAAGCTCTTGATGTAGGTCATCAACCTCATCTTCCCTAAGAGTCTTCAAGTGTTCTACTTCATCTTTTAATGATTTGATTTCAGTTTTTGATTTCTTAAGCAAAGTAGATAAATGTGCAATAGTTTTATAGTATTTTTCTAAGTGAGGAGAAATTACCTCTTCATCATCCGAAGATGATAAAGCCGCGGCTGATGTATCACTTCCGGAATCCGATTCCTCCCTTGCCATGAGCGCTAATTGACGAGTGCTTTTCTCCTTCTTCTCTTCCTCCGATGAGCTTGAGGAGGATTCATCCCAAGTAGCTTTAAGAGCTTTCTTCTTCTTGGCCCTTCCCTCCTTCTTCTTTAGTTTTGGACACTCGCTCCGATAGTGTCCTTTCTTACTACACTCATAACACGTAACATTAGTCTTATCAACATTTTGATCAATAGACTTACCTTTCCCTTTGTATCTCCGGCTCCTTCTCATGATTCTCCTTACGAAGTTGGCCATCTCGCTTGATGATGATCCACCTTCATCATCGGACTCGGAGGAGGATGAGGATGTAGGAATCTCTTTCTCCTTCTTCTTTTCTTTCTTCCTTCTTCCATCTTTGCTTTTTTCTCCTACAACTAAGGCAATACCTTTCTCTTTTTGACCCTTGTTAGCAAGTTCATGAAGTTCCATTTCACAAAAGAATTCATCTAATTTAACAATTGAAAGGTCCTTGGATACCTTGTAGGCATCTACCATAGATGACCACAAAGCATTCCTCGGAAAGGCTTTGAGAGCGTACCTTACAAGATCGTGATTCTCTACGCGTTCATCTACGGAATGAAGACCATTGATGATCTCTTTGAACCTTCCGTGTAGTTCACTTACCGTTTCGTTCTCCTTCATGGTGAGATTTTGTAGTTGGTTTAGGAACAAGTATCTCTTAGCGATCCGAGAGTCTCGGGTTCCTTCTTGGAGCTCGATGAGCTTGTTCCACAAATCCTTTGTGCTCACAAATGGACCTACCTTGACAAGTTGATCTTTGGCTATCCCACATTGTAGAGTGACCACCGCCTTGGCATCAGCTTGTCCTTTGCGAGTTTGCTCGGCGAACCACCTTGACGACTCTAGTTCCTTACCTTCTTCGTCCTTCAAAGGTGTGAACCCTTCCTTGACTGAGAACCACATGGAGATGTCAGTCTTGAGATAATACTCCATACGACTCTTCCAATATTGGAAGTCCGCTCCGTCGAAGTAGGGTGGACGATTGGTGCTAAAACCCTCCTTCATAGCCATCTTCTTGCTCTTTAGGGTGTTAATCCGGATGAAGAGCGCCTTGCTCTGATACCACTTGTTAGGACCTTCGGATGGCTAGAGAGGGGGGTGTGAATAGCCTCTACTAAAAACTCAATTAATTCCTCACAAAAATTTGTTAGCACAGCGGAAATAAACAAAAGGAAAACTGATGCAAGGAAAAGAAACAACCCACCACTAACACACAAGGATGTACGAGGTTCGGGGATAACTTGCCCCTACTCCTCGGCGTGTCCGTAAAGTGGACGATCCCTTGATCTTTCGGTAGATCACACCCCGGACAGATTTCGGCTAAGTGTTTCTCCTTTTCGGTGGAGTAACCTCTCCACAAAGTCTCAGACAAGATTTGAAATGAAGCACAAGACTTACAGAGTTTAGTGGCTAAAAGGAATGAACAATAAACTTACAGCCACGATGAAAGCAAAGCGCAAAGACAGAAGAAGTTCCTCAGCCAAGAGATCAAACACACAGCCTCTTGCTTGATCGACAGAGAGTTTTTCAAAAACCTTCTTATAAAACCTCTCTTCTTCCTTCTTCTTATCCCTCTGCTTTCTTACTGTCTTCAGCCAGAGCCGAATCACTGTCACCTGTATCGAATCACTGCGACCAACTCAGGCGTCGCCAATCACTCTTCCTCCTCATCTAGTTCTCTGAACTCACACCAATACCATCCATGGTCTTCACTGGTGTCTCTGAGCTCGAACCAATACGCAGGAGTCAAGCTGTTGCCAATTGATCGCAGCTAGTGAACGTTGACGCTCCAATTGCACAATTTGCAGCGAAACACAACAGAAAGAGCACTTGGTCTTATTCAAATTGATGGAGCTCAATTTGAATTCAAGCATTGGCACGACACCTGTAATCTGTAACTCAAAAAGCTTACAGCAGATGGTTAGTTCAGATGAATCAGAAATCGCAGAGAAATATCAGAAGACAAACGACATCGTTGTGGATCGGTCAACAGACCGATCCATATCCCTCTGGACCGATCAGGACATATCCTGATCGGTCTGGGAGGCTTCTGATCGGTCTGTGGACCGATCAGCCTATAGGTGGATCGGTCCACAGACCGATCCCCTATAGTCCTCCGAATCCATCGCTTCCTTCTGATCGGTCTACAGACCGATCAGATAACTCACAGTGAACTACTGTTTGGTTACTGATCGGTCCCCAGACCGATCATATAACCCACAGAAAGCTACTGTGTGGTTACTGATCGGTCACGAGACCGATCAGGTAACTAAGGTATCACTGGATCGGTCTGTCGACCGATCCAGACAACCAAAGTATCACTGGATCGGTCAACAGACCGATCCAATGCCTCTATTGGTTTTAGAGCTTCCCAGCCCTAAACCCTAACGTCTTCCTGGTCCAGAGAACGAGCTACCGAGCCCTCTCTGACCTAGTCTGGAGAACAAGCTACCGAGCCCTCTCCGACTTCCACGTCTGGGTCAGAGAACGAGCTACCGAGCCCTCTCTGACCTAGTCTGGAGAACGAGCTGCCGAGCCCTCTCCGACTTCGTCCGGTCCAGAGAATGAGCTACCGAGCCCTCTCTGACCTAGTCGGGAGAACAAGCTGCCGAGCCCTCTCCGACTTCGTCCGGTCCAGAGAACGAGCTACCGAGCCCTCTCTGACCTAGTCCGGAGAACGAGCTACCGAGCCCTCTCCGACTTCGTCCGGTCAAGAGAACGAGCTACCGAGCCCTCTCTGACCTAGTCCGGAGAACGAGCTACCGAGCCCTCTCCGACTTCGCGTGCCAAGTATCCGTACTTGGAATTTTCCTCTCCACATGATTAACCTTGATCATTAATCAATCTGAGTTTAATCAATATCTGATACAAACTTAAATCAGTGTCAACATCAAAACAACAGCCAAGTCAGACTGTATTAACACTTATAATGTCCGTACATCAGACATCCTCAACCATAAAATCCCTGACAATAAACACCAAGGAATAGATCATCAAATGCGAGAGCAACGCTCCATCACAAGAAAAACAACATATGTGTGAGCAACGCTCTACCACAAGCAATTCTCAATATGTGGGAGCAACGCTCCACCACAAACGATCCATAATATGTGGGAGCAATGCTCCACCACAAAAATCTATAATATGTGTGAGCTACACTCCACCACAAACAATCCATAAGTGATCAAGACATCTAACTATCAAGCTAGAGAATGCACGAGGTCGCTCTACCACAGGTCACTGTGGGTATCCAAGGGTATAACAACCTAGTAAACATATCAAATCCATTGTCAACTCTCTCAGCATCGTAGTGGGTCACTCACTAATAGGAGAATTAGTTGACAAAGTATACAGCCAAATACATAATGGTAGACACTCAACATAGGTATAATCATCATGATACTATCAATAATACACCCGAACACGTGTGCATATATCAGCGTGGGTATAATCGACAATACTCTTCCAATAATACTCACCTAACATATATACACCATGAGTGTAATCAACACCATACTTCCAATAAAACATAATAGACACGAGTGCAACCACAAAACAGATGTAATCAACAAGATACCTCGAATAATACACCAAATCACAGGTACACATACCCTGACACAGATTTAATCGACAAGATACCTCCATCATAACACCCAAATACATGTGCACGTACTACTACCTAGATTCAATTTACAAGATACCTCTAATAAAACACCCAAACACATGTACATATACCGCAACACTGGTTCAATCGACAAGATAGCTCCAATAAAAAAATCAGACATGTACACCTAACCACATAAGTATAATCCACAAGAAACCTACAACAATCATAACTATATATGCATACAAACACTACCTGGAAATGGACAGTCCACCTTAGGACTCCTACAACATATACCAATCATGTGTACTCATAACATAGATATGCATAATCAGCATATTAACCCAATCAACCAGACAAAATCCGATGCTACCTACTCTCATGGGTTAGTGGTATACCTAAAAAATCAAGCATAAGTATCAAGCAAGAAAAATAATAATCATAGACAATCCAAGGTATGGCAGCCTAATCATCAGTAGTAATCATGCTCTAAGTTCAAAAGAACTAATAGAGACTAGGAAAGAAAACACTCATCATGGTTCCACATTGCACATCTGTGTCGTACCACCACAGAGTCTATATCTAATGGGGAAAGTTTATTATCATATATCTTTAGTGAAACAAACCAGCCATGTTCTCACATATTTAACTCCTAGTGTCCCACTCTCATCATGGGGTACTTGCGAGATATAAAAATATATATTACCATCCTACCAAAAGTGTATCACAACTGAAATCCAAGGTATCTCTTGATTTTCGAATCGATAATCAATAACTCTCCAATAGTAGAGATACAATCAATCCATGAGATAGGAGTATAAAACCCTACTAATCCCAAGGTATATTGAGGTTATCTAATCATCTCTGATCAGTCCATGAGTCAGGATCTCCCATGAAACGACCTTAGGCGAGTCGACTAATTATCATCTTATAAACTATCATGCTACCAAAAGAGGTAGAGGATTACTCTCTCTCCAAACACCTCAAAGTAATCACCAAGTAATGCCTGGATCTCTAGTATCATCATCTGCTTCCTTCACGTGGTACATGATCACATAAATGTTAAACAACTATCTTCAACTTTCTCATGCCAGTATAAATTGTTAGTATCGAAAAGAATTTAGATATCTCCACAATGACATGATATTGTCCACTTTGGGCCTAAGCCCTCATGGTTTTGCTCTTGGGCTCTACCCAAAAGGCCTCATGTCAATGGAGATATCTTTCTCTTATAAACCCATGATCTTTTCCATGTGTTTTCAATATGGGACTATGTTTGCAACCTTGCAACCCCAACAATCCCCCCCTCAAACAAAGGACCATGGGCTTCCCACGTCCGATCCTTGACCCACCAGGTCTTCCTGCCCCTCGGTCTACCTGACCTACTAGGACTTCCTGCCCCTCGGTCTACCCGACCTACTAGGACTTCCTTGCCTAGCCGCAACTAGGACCTCCTGCCCCTCGGTCCACCCGACCTACTAGGACTTCCTGCCTGGTGTCTGGTCCTCTTGATCCGAACATAGGAGCCCCCACTTTCTTTGTTCGAGGTCAATATTGTACTCACATGTTTCAATTAGACCATAACTCTTGTGCACAGTCGGCGGTTAAACCTTCTGGCAGTCCAGGCTCTGATACCAATTGTTAGTATCGAAAAGAATTTAGATATCTCCACAATGACATGATATTGTCCACTTTGGGCCTAAGCCCTCATGGTTTTGCTCTTGGGCTCTACCCAAAAGGCCTCATGTCAATGGAGATATCTTTCTCTTATAAACCCATGATCTTTTCCATGTGTTTTCAATATGGGACTATGTTTGCAACCTTGCAACCCCAACATAAATCATGTATCTAAATGTACTCTCCCAGTTCTTCTCATAAGTGTTAAGCAGATAGCTCTACACTTTTCTACATCAGTGGGGGTCACCTAGCCGATTGTACCTTTTAAGTCATCTGACCAGGTACAAACAGTCCATGGTCAAAGTCCCCATGGAACAAGATACATCGATCCTTTATAGACTGACCAAGCTGACAATGGCATACAGCTAATTCAGTCTTTTCCACGTCGGTACAAGTTATGTACTCAAATGTGCTCAAGATATCTAACTGCACGAATAACCCAAAGATCATTACCTCTAAAAAATAGAGTATGACAGTCCCTACTGATCGGTCCAACAAAATAGATCGGTCATCTACGAACTGATCCATTAAGAGTACATCATTTCTCGACAAAGGTAACTAAGGTAAATCGATCTACGACTACCCAAGTCAACTAGTGTAAATCAGTCTTCTCTTGATCGACCTAACGAGAGTAAATCAATCATCTACTAGTGAAACTAACTAAGATAAATCGGTATTCTATTGGCTGAGTTAACATGAATATACAAATACTATCCATTTCTCAGCTAGTAATAGAAGAGTCTGGTGTGGGCCTCTAACTCCTAACCAACCAGTAGTAAAAGCAGCTAAAACTAATGGTGATATGATATGAAAAGCCTCCTGAGATTGTAATCCTTAATCTCTATTAGGGTCGACCATGATCAGTGATTGACCCAATACATGTAACATATGCTATAACAACTAGACATGCACTAACAAAGAGTACTAACACATGTCATAACTATCATAAACAACAATGCATATACTAACAGAAATGTATGATAACAAAATACCAACATACCTCCTATAGCTTGGAGATGTCCTGCTGCCTGGTCCCAAAACCTAAAAAGTCACATTGAGAAAACCAAAACACGAAATCCAAAATACAAGAAAATAGGCATCGTAAACCTATGACTCTGGTATTAAATAAATTGTCATACCTCGGAGAGTCCCAGCCAGAGGTAGCATCTCCCTTGTACACGTGACAATCTGAATCATTTCTACATCCACAGATATACAATAGCCACACACGGCTGGAATATATATACAACCACGTAGTTTATATTCAGCCCACCTGGCTGTAACAATAAAATAATACAACCATGCAGTTATATATATCTAACAACCCACTTGGTTGTACTACAGAGAAGAACACAACAAAAATACAACAGAAAACCATTGCAAACCAAAAGAATGACTGCTAGCCGGCTAGACTTACACAACACAACAAACAATACAAAACACCACATCACAACACTCCGAAACCGAAATACATTGCTAAGTAAACCAAAAACATAGATAAAATAAAGTACAAATGAAAATCAGAAACAGGTCTTCAGATGTGATGTGGAATCAACAGATAGGATACTCCAAGCGACTCCAAAAATCTACCTGCTACCTGAAATGGAAATAGCTCAACGGTGTGAGTTCAAAGAACTCAGCGGATATCAAGCTAACATGCCTAGCAAGATATAACAAACAAAAATAACCATGGAGTATAGTCTTCTGATCAATAATAAGAAATGCAAACTGAAAAGGTAACAGAAGAAGAACGGTACTCACCAAGACCCCCTATCCAGATGTAAGGGTCGGCAAACCAGATATATAATGTCACATATATGCATGTCAATTATATGCAACACCAAAATGCAGCAATCACAAACAACAAATGCAATCAATGCATATGATGCAAAAATGACCTATGTCACCCCTGACGCCAATCAGCCATCTCACACGCGATGGTGAGACCGAATGGGTAGGGCTATGACAACTGTGAACTCTGCCATCACTGCTCCTGAGTGACCGAGTGGACAGGATGTTGTCGGAGTACACGTATCCTCCTATCCCAAACAGAGTGGGGGAGTGCAATGCTCTCATCTCCCTGAGTCAGTCCAAAGGAGGGATCCCTGACGTGCTACCACACTGCGTCACACTACCCATGAGTGGACCAATGGAGCACTGACAGAGCAAAACTACCACACACCCTACCTGATATGCCACTAACCCATGAGTGGTTGTGTGTACAGATCATGTAACTGACGATGTGCTCAATAATAATGGAGCCGACAATCGCACAGCATGTAATCATGCAAGATGGTGCATGACACTAAGCATGTAAATCCTAACCATAATCACCTCTGTATAATAGGTACCAAATAGGAAAATAAGTCATACCATGACCTAGGTATCATAGATCTAAGTACACATGCCAGATAATAAAATCCAGAGAACTAGTTCTATACTCAGTGAAGCCTAGTATGTCACTTCCTATAGGAACTAAGGTACACATGACAATAATCAAGAGACATAAACATGGATACATAACCACAACAAATAGAACATACAATAGGTATCAAATAATCACATACCAAGGCAAATCTAAGCATGATCATTGCTACTAGCTATAAATTACTATGCACATCAAAATGACAATATCGTAAAAGATAAGTCAAGAGATACCTGACTCAAAAGAAGATCGTGCTAATCCAATTCCATGTCGAGACGCTTGTCTCGAATCAACACCCCAAATTCCAAGGTGCTCTACCGTTGATTTACGACCAAAAGCATTGCTACTGGAAAATTACCATCGGAGCTAAGTAGAGTTGCTAATCTCCAAATCAAGTACCCTGTAACACCACCATCCCAACCACAATATAGCATTAGATCCAATCCTGTGATGCATCCCTTATACTTGAAATTAAATCCAATTACTAAACCATTACCCTAAATTTTGCTGCAAGGTGGCACCGAAATGGACTCTTGGCCAACAGCAGTGATCTACTACTGTCCGATTCTTCCTTCCCTTGCAAACCTAATGATCAAATCAGTGGCTTCATTAACTATCCTTGTAATCCAAATCAACCCTAAATTCGGCAAATCTTACCCCCAACAAGAATTTGAGTCCCTTCGATGAAGAAATCCGTAGGGAAGATGATGCTTGATGATCATCCTCCTTCCAAATCTGGTTAGAACACACATCCTTCCTGCTTGTGCCTAAAGGAGTAGATCTGCCGCAATCGACTCGGTTGCTCACTGGAAATGGTGGTTGCTTAGCCTACGATGGCTGGATGATGACGATGTCATCATAATCTGGTGGCGACACATCCGTCGATATGCTGTGGAAGAGGCCGGAGGTGGAGAAGGCGCATGGACTAAGTTGTTGGCGGTGGATCGATTGCGAGAAAGGGGAAGATAGGGCTCAGGTTTGGCGGTGGTCGCACGGTGCTGGCACGATCAAAAATCTATGGCGATGAGATCTCGGCGACAGATACAACGTCGCTAAGTGATCTTTGCACGGAGAAGACAGTGGCGTTGCTCCGAGAGGCGACACTCGAGTGGCACTCAAAGGCCCTCGAGAAACGGTGTCAGGGAGTGTTACGCTTCCGCAAGTGCACAGATATGTCGTCAGTAATAAAATATTATAGATCCCAAGATGACTGGTTATAAGCACTAGCGATTGTTCACGTAGAATTAGCTAAACTATCGATAGTTGTATGTTAACTATTTCCTAAGAGGAAAGGGAATGGGGAAGTAGACGTGAGAACTAGCAAAAGAGAGAAAGGTTAACTTGGCTTGGAAAGAGTTCTAGGAGTTTGGTTTCGTTGTGATGGAACCTGATGTATCATGTTCTATCTTTTCCTCATTGTCAATCGACATGCATTCACCGGAAGTTAAAGCTACTATCCTTAAGCACTAAACAGAGAAGATCATTGTGAAATCCTGTTACGGTTAACCTCTATCAATAGGGCGACTTGGAAGATCACAAGAATACAAATCTAAGTGATATCATTAAGGATAGAGATAGGGATTTAGTTTGGTCTCTTACCTCCTTGTGGAGAAGTTGCCTCTCCTTTCAAGGGAGTATCCTAGATGTCCGTGAATGGGTTACCCCTGTCACTAAGGCCCCTCGAGTATACGATCTAAGATCCTCTCTTTACGAAATTAGCAATTCCTACACAATCAACTAATATGACGAGATAATCTTAGCAGCGAGTCTCATGCATATCAAATAGAAACAAAGCAAGCAAAATCATCCAATAAGTAAAGGCATAAACATGAGTCTTATATCAAACCCTATCCATAACTACTTCCTGATCCTAAAACAAGGGATCTACTCCATAGACGCCGGAGAAAATCCCAAAGACATAATATAAGCAAACATACAATCCTTAAACGAGAAGCGAGAAAGAGAAAAGATGCTTATCCAATAACGTCGAGTGATCTTCGGGTCCAATCCTTTGCTTTTGGAGTTGATGTGATGATGACGGTGATCTCGGAAGTCCGGGATAGCGTGGAACGACACCAAGGTAAATCCTTTCTGACGGCTCGCCTCCTCCCCCGAGAAGAAGAGTTAAAAGCCTTTATATAGGCTAAGGCACGGGCGCCGCAAGGCCCGTGCCACGGCCGTGTGAAATCCACACGGCCAAGATCTTCTTATCTTCGGGTAAAGTGGCACGACCGTGCCACGTCTGAACGAGCGTGTCTTGCTTTGGCTCGGGCTGCACTGCATGGTCGTGTGAGGTTCACACGACCGTGTGGATCTTGGCTGTTGGTTGTTGCTCTACTCTCTTTCGGTGAATGGCCACACGGCCGTGCAGGGTTGCACGGCCTGCACGGCCGTACCCTGCTCTCTGTATGGAATCACCACACGGTCGTGCAAGGGTGCACGGTCGTGCTTTGCTTTGCTCAGGTGCATCAACAATCGCCGTGTTCGCTCCAAAAGTTGCCCTTGTCAACACAAAATCAAACAAACAGTAGATCTCCAACAAAAGAGTAATAAATACTGAATAAACGATAAGAGAGATGATCGTACAAAGAATATATACAAATAAAGCAAGTGAATGTGCGTTAAAACATGTATAAACGATCATAATATCTACGAATATCACATCCCTAGACTTGAACCTTTGCTTGTCCTCAAGCAAAATGCTGCAATCTATGTTAATGAGTTCCTATAGTGTATCATAATCCCTAGTGTACTCGCCTAACTCTATCAACTAGTTTCATTGATAAGCATGATTATGGAGTAACCTAAGTATGACCTAAGCATAAGTTCTTTATGCTCGGTGCAATAAGTAACTCAAACTCTTCAAGTTTCAATTTTCTGTACTAGTTAAGTCGTCATACAATTGGGTTCCTAATATTCCCGGTGATAGGCACTTACCTACCACACACTTGGTTTATTTTCCTTAAATTACACAAGGTATCAAAGGATACTACTCGGAATCAAGAGAAACATAATATTTATTTCCCCAATAACCTAACTAGGTCTCAAAGGGGTAAATTGTTAGTTTTCACTCACGACAACAGTTTTTTATCCCTTATTCAACTCTTTTATTATTATTATTATTATTATTATTATTATTATTATTATTATTATTATTATTATTTCCTTTTTTTGGTGCTATAGAGGTGTTACACTAATCACAAAGGTCAGATGCATATGTTGGGATTTAGATTTTTTCAAATGAGCTTCCATGATCCGAGGTCATCCAGTAACTAAGGTTGATAATATCCCCAAGAGGAACTCATAAGGATTGTCATGTTAAACCTTGTAGGTGGACTTAGTCCGACATGACGATAAGGTTGAGTGGTACTACTCTTGGACTGTGATATTAATTAAGATGAGTTGTCAGTAACTCAATTAATTAGTGGACATCTGACATCTTAAACACAGGGAGTCTAACACACTCATGATAAGAAGGAGCCCATAATGTAATTTGAGATTGGTGTAGTAGTGCAATAATAACTCTCTAGTGGAATGAGTTATTATTGATGAATTTGAGTTGTGTGTTCGGGGTGAACATGGGATACTCGAGCTCGTCGAGAGGTAAAAACTAATTTCTCCTCTAGGTCCCTGTTATAGCCTCAATGAAGTCTCAAATCCACTCATGAAAAGTCCATCTTGGTGTCCAAGAGGGGGTCGACCCATGGCTTGGTAACCAAGCCATAGGGTTGGCCACTTCCTTCTCAAAGGGGTCGGCCCCTTGCTTGGTGCCCAAGCAAGAGGGGGGTCGGCCACTATAATTCAAAGTATGAGGGGTGTGTTGAATTTTTAAAATCTTCTCTTTGTAGATATCTACAAGTTTTAAAAGAGAAATTTTAAAATTATAAAACTTTCCTTATTTGAATTAGGTCACATGGTTTAAAAGAAAGTTTTTAGAAGTTTTAAAACTTTCCTTTTTTAACCATATGCATGGTTTTTAAAAAGAGAATTTTAAATTTTAAACTTTCCTTTTTTGTAACCATGTTAAAAAAAAAAGAAAATTTTAAATGAGAAGTTTTAAATCTTAAAACTTGTTTTAAAATTTTTCTTTTTTAAACATCCACGTTAGGAAATTAATTTATAAGAGCTTTCTTTCTTTGCTTATAAAATTTTACAAAATATTTCTTTCTTCTTTTAAGGGCCGGCCCCCTTGCTTGGTGCCCAAACAAGGGTGGCCATTCAATCAATTAAAAAGAGAAAAGGAAATTAAAAAGGAGAAAAGGAAAACAAGAGGAAGATTTTAATTTTTGTAAAAAATCTTTCTTTATTTGCCTTGGGCAAGTATTATAAAAGAAGGGGAGGAGAGGCCTCATGAGGTGTCAATTCTTATTCTCTTGCTTGTTCTCTCTCTTGTGGTCGGCACTCTCCCCTTTCCTTTCCCCTTGCTCTCTTTTTCCTTGGTGGTGGTGGTGACCAAATATTAGAGAAGAAGGAGTAGCTTTTGGGTGGTGTTCATCTTGGAGAATCGTCACCCACATGACGTCCAAGAGGAGGCGAGGAATACGGCAGAAGATCTCGAGGTTATTAGCATACAAAGAAAAGGTATAACTAGTAATTGTTTTCCGCATCATGCTAGTTTTTCTTTGTATGAATTCCAAACACAAGAGACATATGATTCTAGAGTTTCAAATTTGTGTTTCGAGTTTGTGTTTTTTTTGTTTTCCCAATTTGTGATTCGATTATTCTTTTTGGTTAAACCTAGAGTTATATAAGGAAATTAAATATTAGCTTTCCTTAAAAGGCTTTGTCTAGGCGATGGTAGATGATCACATACCCAAGAAGGACTAGTGCCTCGTCATGCAGTCCTGGAAGCCAATTTTGGAAATTAATATTTAATTGAATTTATAACATAGGTGGATTTGGATCAATAATGTTAAGCATCGTTTGCGATCCAAATCTAAACCATTAAGAACAGATAAGTTAAAATTAGAATCAATAATGTTAAGTTCCGTTTTCGATTCCTAATTTAATTTCTAAAGAACACAATAGGTTGTTTAGGAAAAGTTCGACACTTGTACAAAATTTTTGTACAGTGGAGCCGGTACAATCTTCCTAGGATCAACCAACAAATTTTATAGGAGAATACTTGCCGCTAGCATAGGCACATATTTTCTCAGAGGTCCAAATTTACATCTTTTCCACTTGCAGACACCGCCCCATCAAAAATGAAAATACTGAGGGCTGTGGAGATGCTGCGGATCAAAACATCAAGCTTGGAATAAAAGAGATAAGGACTTACTAAAGCGCAGACTCTTCTTATTGCAAGCCTTTAAATTACAATTCTTTTCCTAAGTGGAGCTCAAGGGACTCTTGAATGCTCTACAAAGGAATAGAGACGATCCTTTTATAGAGGAGGAAAGAGAACTCCGGGTGCACGAAGGGCCCCATCGTCAAGTTTCTCTTACTCATCAGATAAGAGTAAATCTTATGAGGTGATCTAAATGCCAACGCACCTTTACACAAAGCAAACTTGACAGCACACAAAGCAAACTTTACAGCACACAAAGCAAACTATACAGCTTAGTTACTTTAGGTGAACAGTGGTGGTGTCTTAGATAGGATGTAGTGGGTGGGTCCACCTCGTCTGCTAGACTTTGAAATTATTCATTCTTCTGACAGCATAACTGAGTAGCTTAGCAACTAGTTCTAGTTGTTGGTCCAATTGCATTGTAGCAGGATACCAATCAGACCACCAATTATCACTTGTGCTTAAGCTTTGGCATTCCCTGCGTTTAAGAGAGTGGAGTATTCGTAGTTGCTGTAGGGCATTGGTGGCTCGTGTAGCTGCTTGCTACTATAATTGATGCAGCTGCTCTCTGATTCTTTGATCCTATTTAAGGGATATTGGGCATTGTCGTTGTAATAGTTTTTGATACTGTTCAGACAATTGGAGAGGTTGATGAGGACCGTTGTCATCTCCATTTGGGCTTCCAGGCTAGGTTTCATTTGAAGCTCCTGCAATGTTGCGGGGACTAGCTTCATGCCTCCAAGAATTTGTTCTGACCATTTTGAAATAACAAGACAAGTTATTAGTTGAGATAATGCGTCGGCTAATTGATTGTCTTTGCCTTCAATGTGTTCAAATTTTATTGGAATGTTGGTTCCTGAGATGTAGTCAGCGAAGGCGAGCCATCTCAATCTGGAGGGCTTATTGGTTGCTGTTTTCCCAAAGAAACTAATAATTGCCTGGCAATTTGTCTTGATAATTAGCTCCTTTTTGTCTAGATAGTAGATTTTGAGGGCCTCGAGCGTATTCATCACGACATATATTTTTACGTCAATTGTTGATTTTATAGGAGAATACTTGCCGCTAGCATAGGCGCATACTTTCTCAGAGGTCTTGGGGTCAAATTTACATCTTTTCCACTTGCAGACACCGCCCCATCCTTCAAGACATCCATCGACCTCGAGAATTATGAAGCAATCTTCCAGGGGTACTTCCAAGTCAGGAAGCCTTTTGACTGTTTCTTTAATCTTCTTTACTAATGACCAATCTTGAAAATTCATTCTTCTATCTCCTGTGGGACTAGTCTTGGCATATAATGGGCTTAACAATCACCTTAAGTTAGAAATATAATTTTGGGCATAGTTTAATATTCCTAACCAGGATCTTATGCCTTAGTTAAGAGATCTTCTTCTTTAAACTCAGTTATCTTGGTGATGATGTGGGGTTGAAACTTGATTTTTCGGTTGCCAAGTACCACACCAAGAAATTTAATTTCCGGAACTGCTATCTTCATTTTTGTAGGACTGAGTACCAGCCCATATTGTTGACAGATGTCAAGCATAATCTTCAGATGTCTTCCATGTTCTTCCTTGTTATGAGAGAATACGAGGATGTCGTCAATATAGATGACGATAAAATCTCTTGTATTCTTAAAGCAGTTGTCCATTTTCCTTTGAAAAATGGTGAGTGCATTCTTGAGTCCGAATTACATAACTAGCCATTCGTATAATCCGTCCGGTACCCAAAATGCAGTCCATTCGATGAACTCAAGATGGATTGCTACCTGGTGAAAACCACTTTTAAGGTCAAATTTTGAATAAATAGAACTTTTGCTGACCTTATGTAGAATCGTATTAATGTCAAGTGGACTATACTAGTCCTTGTTGGTTAAATCATTGAGTCGCTTATAATTGAATATCATACTTTCCTTCCCATTTACTTCTTAACCAGTGGCAGGATCCATCATTGTGCCTGAGTTAACAATGATAGTAGTAGTTATGTGCTGGCTTTTGCTTGGTCTTATGACTCCTAGTTTTAATAGAATTTGGACGTGTCTGGTAAATGCTTCCTTCTGTTTTGGCGTTAAGTGCTTTAGGGGTCTGTCTTCAATGATAAAATCTGGATTATTAATATTCAGATGACAAAGAATCTTATTTTTTGACCAGTGCTGAAGAGGATTGTCGCCAATAAAACCTTTCTCCTTTAGCTCTTTTAACAAGGGACTAAACTCTTCGGAAAATTGCTAGGAAGACTTTCCAATAGAATAAGATACTATCTCCTTATCTGTATATACTCATCTTCTTCCAACAATTACAACAGCAAGCAGCTACACAAGCCACCAATGCCCTACAATAACTACGAATACTCTACCCTCTCAAACGCAGGGAGTGCTAAAGCTTAAGGACAAATGATAACTGGTGGTCCGATTGGTATCCTGGTATAACGCAAGTGGATCAATAACTAGAACTAGTTGCCAACCTACTCAGTGATGCTATCATAAGAATGAATAATTTCAAAGTCTAACAGACACAGTGGACCCACCCACTACATCCTGTCCAAGACACCACCATCGTTCACCTAAAGTAACTAGGTTGTAAAGTTTGCTTTGTGTGCGGTCAAGTTTGCTTTGTGTGTTGTCAAGTTTGCTTTGTGTGCGGTCAAGTTTGCTTTGTGTGTTGTCAAGTTTGCTTTGTGTAAAGGTACGTTGGTGTTTAGAGCACCTCATAAGATTCGCTCTTATCTGATGAGTAAGAGAAACTTGACAATGGGGCTCATCGTGCACCCGGAGTTCTCTTTCTTCTCCTATAAAAGAAGCGTCTGTATTCTTTTGCAGAGTATTCAAGAGTCCCTTGAACTCTACTTAGAAAAAGAATTGTAATTTAAAGACTTGTAATAAGAAGAGTATGTGATTTAATAAGTCCTTATCTCTTTTATTCCAAGTTTACTGTTTCGATCCGCAGTATTTCCACAACCCCCCCAGGACTTTAAACCGTTAAGAATTATGAAAACGGAATATCGTATAAACAATGTAACTACCAGTATTGGTCGAAGCCTTCCCCGCACAGGCCAAGAAGACATGCTTATCTAGTGACAAAACTTGGAAAGAGATTATAATTTTCTTTATCAATTCCTAGCTTATTATTTATGTGGAGTGAAATAATAAAGATCTCGAATCTTTAAAAAAAAATATTTATATATGTACACAAACGCAATTTTAACGGAAACCAAGATGTATCATGTTTTTTTTATGAATATCATGAATTGATATTTATGTATAATATATATTCCTTTTACTTAATATTTGTATATCCATTTATCTAGTTTCTAACAAATTGGTATCACACCAAGAGGGTAGGCCCATAACAACCTCAAGAGATGATCAATAAATTGCAATTGTTTTTTTTTAAAAAAATTTCCTTGTCTCATAAAAAGAGAATTATGAGAAAATGATGTTTAAGGATGAAAGTCTGACATAAATTTAACGAGTTACACATGTTACCATGAGTGAGTTTTGTTTTTAAATATAAATTTGATTATGACAAAATTGTCGCTGCAAATTATCATATCAGTCGGCATGTTTATCTGTTAATTTTTGCATAAGTACAAAGGGTGTTCCATACCCATTAAGGCGCCCTTTCATGTTCTTGACAAATTGTAGATTTTGAGCATTTATTTTTGAGAATAAATGCAGAAAATGTACGAGAACATGAAAGACAGGATAGGGAGGGCAACGGAGAGAAATTACATGTCCAAAGACTTGGTGTCAGACGAGGAGGAACTTGAAATTTTCAAAACGTGGAAGGGGTTCTCCCGCAATAACCAACCTACCATCATCAAGGTTTTCTTTGTCTCAGTGAACATCAACAAATTAAGATTCAACGAATCTCTGTTTGTTAGCACCTGAAGATGCTGTTCTTGAACAGGTGTTGCTTGAAAACGGCAAAGACGTAGATATCGCCGGCAACTCACTGCCCAATCTCATCTACGTCTCCAGAGAGAAAAGCCCAGCTTCCCATCACCATTATAAAGCAGGGGCTCTCAATGTCCTGGTAATTAACAAAATTTCTTGTTCTTGAATTTGATTTCCATTGTTTGTTGTTGTTGTTGTGTCGTCATTCTACGTTTTGATTTTTTTCACTAGACTCGGGTGTCCGGCGCCCTCAGCAATGCGCCGATCGTCCTCACCTTGGATTGCGATACCTTCTCCAACGATCCTCGCGCACCGCTCCGCGCGCTCTGCTACTTCCTCGATCCCTCCCTCGCCACCGATCTCGCCTTTGTGCAGTTCCCGCAACGCTACCGGGGGATCAATGAGGACGACATCTACGCCTCCCGGTACATGCGCTTTTTCCGATTAAACCCCAGGGGGATGGACGGGCTTCGCGGCCCAAGCTACGTTGGTACCGGCTGCTTCTTCGCTCGAGTGTCTTTGCACGGCGACACAAAGGCAGCGTTGCCGATATCGAGTTTGGAAGCTGGCCGGTTTTCGACGTCGGAGGGCGTTCTGAAAAAAGCTCACGGTCTGGCGAAGTGCGACTATGAAGACGCCTCCAGTTGGGGTTCAACGGTAAAATTCAAGATTTTTAAGCTTTTATGTAGATTCTTAATTTATAGATATATATTACTTCTCCGTAGATTGGTTTCCGGTACGGATCGCTGGTGGAGGACTTCCACACGGGGTATCGTCTCCACTGCGAGGGCTGGAGGTCAGTTTTCTGCAACCCTGAGAGGGCGGCGTTCGTTGGCGAGGTGCCCAAGAACTTAAACGACGCGATCAGCCAAATGAAGCGTTGTGTCGTGGGGCTGTACGAGGTGGGATTCTCGAGGCACACTCCTCTGTCTTATGGCGTCAGGAAGGCTTCCTTCCCAGTGGGATTGTTCTACGCGCATTGCGCCTTTTTGGGCGTTTGGTGCGTTCCGTTGATGATCTATGGCCTGCTTCCGCGGTTGGCTCTCATCAATCACGTACCTTTGTTTCCCAAGGTGAATATATATATATATATATATATGGTTGATTATGTTCGACGGTAGGTTTTACTTTGTCGTCGTCCCTCCAGGTATCTGACCCGTGGTTCTTCGTCTACGCATACCTCTTCTTGGCCGCCTACCTCTGCGACCTCCTTGACTTCCTCCTCGACGGCGTCCCCTTTCGCCGGTGGTGGAACGACCAGCGCATCTGGCTCATCCGCGGTCCCACCGCGTACCTCTTTGGCACATTCGAGTTCCTGCTGAACTCGCTGTCCGTATCCGCCCCGGGGTTCAACGTCACCTCCAAGGTCACCGAGGAGGAGCAGGCCGATCGGTACGCCAGAGGAGAGTTCGATTTCGCGGCGCGCTCGCCGTTCTTCGGGGCGCTCGCCGCGGTGGCGGTCGTGAACTTGAGCGCGGTCGCTGTGGGGATCAAGAGGGTGGTGACGGGGGAGGTGGAAATCGGGGAGTTCTCGATGCAGTTGGCGCTGTGTGGGTTTGTGGCGGTGAATTGCTGGCCGATTTATGGAGCGATGTTTTGGAGGAGAGACGGGGGGAGGATGCCGGTGAGTGTGACGGCGGCGGCAACGGTGGTGGCGGGGCTGCTCCACGTGATCGCGCATCTCGCCTTTGCTTTTCGTGGTTGAATTTGAATTATACAATTTGGGAAGACTACAATCGCTTATGCTGCTGGATCAAGATCCATTTCTTCGAGACGTGTGTAATACTAATGGGCACGACCATGGCTCATCGTGAATAGTCGAGTCCGAAATATTCTGTGAGATCGTTTTATAGAATGATGAAATATTTCATGTTAAATTTGAACTTATTTTCACACCGATTTTAGAATATTTTCTTAGTTAATCATTTAGGATTTATGAAAAATCATTTTGAGTGTTGTATGTTATTTAGATAGGTTACGTTATGCATTTTTAGCAACAATAACAATCCAATAACAATAAATATTTTCTAAACAAAAGAAACATAATAGAACTCTTGTAAAATAATATATGTTCCATAAACTCCTTTATTACTTCATAACTCATCATCTCTTATAATTTTCTAATTTATATAAACACGAGTATGAAAGTTTTAAGATTATTATGTACTTATAAATATCCATGTGTATATTATTCTCATGTAAGAGTAAGAGAAATTGAAAGGAAAAGAAAAACGATTAATAATATTTCCTTATAATATACAATTACTTATATAATTTCACATCACCTATACTTTTATTTTATTTTTAATTTCAACTATAGATAATACCAAAAAAATGTATAGATTTGTTTATATATATATATATATATATACAAAATTGATATGCTGCCTAATGCTTCTTGTATAATCGTAAATGAAATTCGGCGTGAGTTATTTGACACGGTCAAAATCTAATTTTTTTTAATCTCTTTCTCATTTGTAAGCAATAATTTTTCTCTCTTTCCTCTTAAATTAAAATAAACAACTTGTTTCTCTCCTATGATGGAATACAACAATCACTGCGGTGCTAATTTTAAAGGTGATGTAGCTGCCACAATGTTATAGCAATTGCTATACTACTATACAATAACTGTAACACGTTGTAGAACCTACTATACAGTAGTAGCAATTATTATGTAGCTACTGCATCGTTGTAGCATCTATTGCATAGTTGTAGCAATTATAGTTGTTGCAATGTTATAGCAACTATAGCACTATTGTAACAGCTATTGTAACATTGTAGCAGCTATTGTACCGTTGTAATAGCTACTGCACAGTTGTAACAACTACTTTATAATTGTAACAGTTACTACATAGTTGTAGCAATTATTTCATATTTATAGCAGCTACTACATAATAGCTGCTACAACGTTGTAGCAACTACTGCACAGTTATAACAATTATTGCATCATTGTAGCAACTACTACACTGTTGTAGAAACTATTGCACAATTATAGCAGCTACTTTACAGTTGTAGTAACTACTACATAATAACAACTACTGCACAGTTGTAGCAACTATTAACTATGCAATAACTGCTACTACATAATAGCTGTTAAAACATTGTAATAGCTACTACATAGTTGTACTAGCTACTTTACAGTTGTAGAAGCTCCTTCACAGTTGTAGCAGCTACTTCACTGTTGTAGTAGCTACTGCACAGTTGTAGCAGCTACTTGGCTGCTATAACATTGTAGCATCAATACCACAGTGATTGTTGCATGTAATAATAGGAGAGAGAAGATAGAATTTATTTTAAGAGGAAAGAGGGAAAATTTGTTGCATATAGATGAGAGAGATTAATAAAATTGAGTTTGGTCGTGTCAGATCGCCCACGTCAGATGTCGCTCACGGTCACGCAGGAAGTGTTAAGCAGCATATCATCTCTCTCTCTCTCTCTCTCTCTCTCTCTCTATATATATATATATATATATATATATATAATAAGAAAGCTAAAGAATGAACACAAACTCTAACACGTTGTTTAATGTGGTTTAGAAATTGCTTGCTCCTACTCCACGACTTATCCTTGAGGTGGAAAATCCCTTAATCTGTCAGTGGATTACTCCCCGACAATCTCCGACTAAAGCTTACTCCTTCTCAGTGGAGTGAAACCTCTCACAAATCTCTCTTCCTCTTTACAAGATAGAAACTTAGATTAGGAGGAAGAGAATTGACTTGGAGCTTGAGGGAATGACTTAGGAGTATTCTAGAAAGAATCAGTAACCTCCTTTATCCCTCAAAGCTCCTTTAAATAGAGTGGAAAGAGTTGATCACATGACTGTTGGGATATGTTCGATGCGAGTGCGTGCTAGAACACGTTTCATAAACATGCGCAGCGAAAAATAAAATAATTCCTAATTATTACATCATACACACTAAACACATACAAGGATACAACATGCCAAGTATGATATTATAATTAAAATTTTACGGGAAGTAAATTTATGCTAGGTATACCTTAAGGATGACCTGTAACAAGAATGACATTAACTGTAGCGATGTTGTTGAATCTTGCCTCTATTCATTTTTGTTGGTGTAGGGTGCACCAGAATCAAATCTAAGTATTGATGTTGTCAAAGGCTCAAGTTAAGTCTTGTTATGATCTGATGATTTGACTAAGTGTGCAAGCTATTTACTCAACCGAGAAAGCCCTAATCATGGATAGATAGTAAAGTCCAAACAGGTTTGGAGGACCTAATGTTTGGCAGGTAGGTTAAGGTAAGTAACTGGAGTGGAACGACGGGGAGGTCGTGTCCCGGGAAGGGACAAACCCTAGGTCGCTGATCCAACTGAAGAAACCAATGGAGGTTTCTAAGTTGAGATCAAGAAAATCCTAACTATCATACTCATGCATATTTAATATCAATTATCTAACTTTGTTTTGCAGGTTCAATATCTATTATCTAACTTTGTGTTACAGGATCATATGACCCCTTGAACTTCAAAGGGTCATAACTTTTAACTCAGAACTCAAAATTAAGCTTTGTCAGCAGCTACGCGTCCAAAACTCAGAGATCTTCATTTTCACAAGGTTTCGGTCAACTAAACAAAAGGTTCAGTGGACCGATCATGGCATTTTATTAGTCAATCGAACGAAGGTTCGATCAACCGAACAAGCAAAATAAAGAAATAGATCAGGCTCACAAACATGGTATCACAACATGATCGATCAACCAAACTCAAGATCGGTCGACCGAACAATAAAAACATTAATGATAAAGAAGATTCGGGTAATTTGAGGGATCGATCGATCGAACAAGGTGATCAGTTGACCGAACAATTAATGCACTTAATGCAGCGAAGATCGGATCTTGGCAAAGAAGGAAATCTAGGCGATCAGTTGAACAATAAGGAGATTGGTCGACTAAAAAGATTAGTCGACCGAACATCTTTTCGTTCGACCGAACGTGGCTTATAAAAGAACAGCTCAAGGTCCAAGCCATGTTAACTTTTCTAATCTACTCTCTACTCGTCATCTGTGCTACTGCTGCTATACTTTGCTTCAACCTTGTGTGTAAGCTCAACACCGAAAAGCCTCCGACGATCTACACCTTCTATTATTTGTCGGTATATTTTATTTTAGTTTGCATCATTATTATTATAAAAAGATAGTAGTGTGTTACTATCATTTTTACTCATTGTACGAATTACCTCTTTTCCAAAGGTTTCAAAAAGAGGAGTTTTAGTGGATTACCCAACGGTGTGATTAAGAATCGCGGGTCTTGGAGTAGGAGTCGACATAGGCTCCGAACCAAGTAAATAACCGTGTCTCTTTTGTATTACTTTTGTTTTATTATTTCTGCTGCTTACTTTGATTCGGTTTTAGGATAAAGAAAAGATTTTTAATAGATGAGATTCACCTCCTCTCTCTTCTATCCAATCCTTTAATTGGTATCAGATCCGAGTTCCTCTGAATTAACTTAATCATTTTTCGAGCACTTTAAAAATATTTTCTTTTATTTTTGTTAAATTTTTTTATTCGCTTTTCTTCTTTATCTCACGCTGCTAATTCCAAGACAAGAGTCTTGGATTTTTTTTTGTTTCTCAATTTTTGGTGCAAGAACATATGGCACAATCCGAGAGATACTCCACTGTGTGTCCTCCTCTATTTGATGGAAGCGATTTTCTAAACTAGAAAAAAGAATGGAAGTTTTTCTCAAAACGAACATTGACCAATGGCTCATTATCCGATGTGGCTACACATTACGAGTCAACAACCCGGAGGAATGGACAGAAGAAATAAAGAAGAAAATACAAATCGATTAAAAGGCACTTAACACTTTACAATGCGGATTATCAAAAGAAGAATTAAATCGAGTCGGTCCCTTCGACAATGCAAAAAAATTTTGGGATAAGTTAGTTAGATTACATGAAGGGACAAATGACACAAAGGTAATAAAGTGTGATCTTTTATTAAATTCATTACTAAATATTAAAATGTCAGATGGTGAGTCGGCAAACCAACTACACATGAGGATTAAGAACATCCTCAATGGACTACATATCACCGGCCATCAACTTTAGAATCATGATATCATCATGTACACACTTAACTCATTCCTTCGAAACTCCTTATGGGCATCTATTATAGATGCCTATAAAGTTGTGAAGGATCTTTCCATTATTAAATTAGATGAACTATTTTGTGAATTAACATTACATGAGCAGGCTAACTTAAGTTAAACCAAGAAAGGGTTAGCTTTGTATGCAGGACCAAATAAGGAGGCTAAGCTCCGATCAAAACCAGATCCAAAGCACTTGAGTTATATAGCATTTATGGCAAAGACTGTAGAGTCCAAATTCGAGTCTGAAGACGAGTACGAGTCAGAGTCTGACAAGGAGTCCGAGAGAAGCCACAGATCCACATCCATTTCTGAAGGACCCGATAAGATAACTTTCAATTCGAAGTCTGAAATGTTGCAAGTAATTAAATGTTTTTTAAAAAAGTTATCCAAATATGAGGAATAAAATAACTTATTGCTTAAGGAAATGGATCACCTTAAGGAGCAAGTTAGCTTGAGTCACTCGACTAACCAAGTTCAGGTTGGAACTTCAACTCAAGTTGCAAAACTTGAGAAACAAAATTCCAACTTGAAAGGTCAAGTGGAGCGACTTAAGAAAACATTGAAAAAGTTTGAATTGGGGTCCAAGTGTCTAAACATGATACTTGGATTGCAACAAACTCTATACAACATATCCAAACTCGGGTACAAACCAAACACAACTAACAAATCATATATGTCTTTACTTAGTCAAAATATTAGAAAACAAGTCCAAGTATGGGTACATAAGTTAGGTTTAACTAAAATAATTGAACTGAATCAATATTTGGTTCCCAATAGTCAGATCTATCTCTTAGATAGACCATATCTAAGCTATGACTCAGGGGGAGCAAATAGAAAACTGTTTACCCTACTTGATTGATTATGCATGCTTAAACTTAGATTTATTTTTCTACTTAGATTAGGATGGTTAGAAACAAAAAGGTTACTAAACCCTAACAACATAGCATCAGAATGGATTGGGATGATAGTACGCCAAGGAAACTCTGTCAAAGGCATGTCTTGGCCTAATCATGTGTATTCTATTAGGGTCAATTGATGCTAGAGGGGGGGTGTGAATAGCTCATCGTACTCCGTGTTCTTGCTTTGGTGTTGTTGATATGCAGCAGAAAGAACTCGAAACAAGACTCACAACGCTAACACGTAGATTTACTTGGTATCCACCTCAAAAAGAGGTGACTAATCCAAAGATCTACACGCGACGCACACTCCACTAATAAAAACACTCCTTCTCGGTAACTACCAGAGGTGGAGAAACCTCATACAAGACTCACATAATAAGATATACAAGAAGAACGAAATGCAAGCTAATACAATAGAAAATATTACAAGATTTACAATGTAGAAACCCTAGCTTACTCTTCTTGTAGCTTGAATACACCTCTTGACTTGCTTGGAAGTGCAACAACACTCCTCTCTAAGCCTCCAATATCTGGTGTGTGTGTGTGTGTGTGTGTGTGTATGTGAGCTCGATGGAGAAGAGCGCCTGAAGATCGGGATGGAGTTGGCGAATTTTTTTTTGAAGAAATTGCTCGCCAACCACATTAACCTGTGCAACGGTCACATCCCAATAGATTGGGGAGGCTTGAATCGATCGATCGATCAATTTAGAGCACCTCTGTGCTCTGCTGGAAAAAGCCTAAATCGATCACCCGATCGATTCAGCCTTTATCGTGTCGTGCGTGATGTCTAGCTGCCGATCGATCGACCGATCGATTGGCGGTCCCCAATCGATCAATCGATGATTAGCGGTCCCTAATCGATCAGAAATTGATTGGGAAGGCTTCTATGCACGTGATATAAGCTCCCAATTGATCGGTCGATCGATTGGGCTGCTGTTTATCACTGCACTCTCCCAATTGATCGACTGATCAATTGGGCTTTGGTTCAATCGATTGGCTGATCAATTGACTACCCTTGACTTGCTTGACTCAAGCTTAAGGGCTCCCAATTCCAGCATTCGGTCAACCGTGACCTGTTGGAACTCCCCATGCCTAGCATCTGGTCAACCTTGACATGCTGGAACTTCTTTACCAAGTGTCCGGTCAATCCTTTGACTCACTTGGACTTTTCTTCTCGTGCCAAGTGTTCGGTCAACCTTGACCCACTTGGACTTACCATCTCGTGCCAAGTGTCTGGTCCTCCAAGACCCATTTGGACTTACTTCCACCAGATGTCCGGTCACCCTTGACCCAGCTAGATTTCCTTGTGCCAAGTATCCGATCACTCCTTTGACCTACTTGGACTTCCCAACACCAGGTGTCCGATCAACCTTGACCCACTTGGATTTCCACGTGCCTGGCTTCACTCACCAGGTCTTTGCATCTGCCTAGCTTCACTCACTAGGACTTTCTATCTACCCGGCTTCGCTTACCAAGACTTTCCCACTGTCTGGCTTCAGTCACCAGGACTTTCACCTGCCTAACCTCCAGTTAGAAGTTTCCCAGTCAAGTTTCCGATCAAAGCTTTGACCTACTTGACTTTTCTTCTCATCTAACTGGTCAAACCTTGACTAAAGGGGAATTACACCAACAATCTCCCCAAATGGACGATTGCTCTTGCAATCTCCATATATTATCAAGTATCGAAACCCAAATATCGAGACTCAAACTTGAGCCAACTCAAGCTTAGTCAACCTGATCAACCTTGACCCAGGGGATATTGCACCAACAATCTTTCCCTTTTTGATATTTGACAATACCTTTAAGTTAGGCTAATCCCATAGCCTCAAATTCTTCTTCATGCCAAAGCATGAATGAGGGTTTCCTTCATTCTCTCCCTTCCTAGAGAGCACACTCCCTCTTTGGATAATGAAGACATAATTTAAACCCTACCTTCTCCCCCAAACTTTCCTAGAGGGCAATGAAGGCCTAATTTAAATCCTACATTCTCCCGCTATTGGCACACATCAAAAACTCTCCCCCCTGAAGAGTTACTCAACATTGTTCACAACCTCACATATTGTTCACAATACTACAATGAAGGTCTCATACCCTTCACTGTATCCAATGCTCACCCTTGATCATTAAACCACGCCACACTGCTCATCCAAGAGCATTCATCATTCCAACAATGAAGGTCTCATACCCTTCACTGTAGCCAATGCTCACCCTTGAGCATTAATCCACTTCATAATGCTCATCCAAGAACATCCACAACTCAATAATGAAGATATCCACTCTCCATTATTTTTCAATGCTCAACCTTGAGCATTTATTCGAACGAAGGTTAACCACCTTCCATGGTATTTAAAAAATTAATTTTCATGTCCTTAAAAGGTAACTCCCCCTAAAGACATACTCCAAACTTCTGTCATTGTACCAACAATGACTTGGAATCCCTAAATCTTTAGGAATCCCAAAGATTTGAAGTTTTGAGGTTTAAGTATCAATATTTGAAGTCAAACCTCAACCTAAACTCCAATTTAGTGTTCCTTAACCATTTCTTCTTGTTTTCATCATGAAAACTACCTTTAAATGTATATAAATATATTCCAAAGATTTAGAAGCGGTTAAAGGGACTAAAAATGACTTAAAGTGTTGAAATCATACTTTTCTAGCCAAAATCAGCCTTTTCAATCGATTGGGTTGGGACTCAATCGATTGCCACTTGCTCAATCGATCCACTGATCAATTTAGTAAGGTGATGTTCACAGAAAAACTGCTTGAATCGATCAACTGATCGATCTAGCCAGGGTTGAATCGATCAGCTGATCGATTCAGCGAGCTTTTGCGCGCGACAATTCCCTTCTCAATTGATCAGCTGATCGATTGAGCCTTCCCAATCGATCGGCTGATCGATTGGGTTTCTGAATTTCTGAATTCCACTTTCAGTCAAAATTCAGAAATACCCTCAAAATTTTACAAAATTCAAAAAATCATGAAACTTCTTGTAGACATTATTTAAGGCATATACTATCATGGAAAAAAATAGTTTTATAAGAAAATACTTCTTATTTTAAAAAATTGACACAAACTTGAAAACTTTTGAAGACTTTATATTTTCTTCTAGTTTGTGTCCAATTTTTCAATGATGATTACTATCAAAAGATAGCCTTCACCAAGGTTTTCCAAAAGCATTTTGAAATCATTTTCAAAACCAATTTCCAACCATGTTCTTTGGGTTCAATGCACATGACTTGTATATTAACTTTCCCAATAATTGAAGTACACATAACTATGTGTTTTGATGAAATCAAAACTCAAATAGATGCACTAAATCAACATCTTGAGTCTTGTTCATCATCCTAACTGTTGGAATGTATACTGAAAGCCTAAGCTTTGTAAACATTCATTATGAATAAAGAATCACATTTGGTCAAATTGTCTACATTTGTTTGTAGTTGTTCATTTAATTTATATTGTAGATAACATAGTATGTGGTGTCACATGCAGAAGATGATGTTATCAGTACCTTATAAATTATAAACAGTAGCTCACGACCAAAATGGAAAGGAACAAACCATTAGAAGGTCGTAGTGTAATTAGGTATTAGTTTATCTTGACTATATAATTACACTAGTACACTCAGAGTGTATTGAGTAGGACCATTTGAGGTCGTTTCTTTTATACTGATTTTATAAAGGAACAAAGACCTCGGTTATTATGGAAGTGTGTACTCTTAATCCTAATATAATAACAAGCATATATATTTGATATTTATTTCTTTAATTTATCAATGGGTGAGATTTAGTTCGATGAATCAATAAGCCCGATAAGTTGGGAAATGATATCACTTATAGTGTGTGTTGTTGATTATAGAAGGAAACTGTGTCCTAGAGATACTAGGTTGATAATGTCCCCAAGAGGAGCTCATAAGGATTGTCATATTAAACCCTGCAGGTGGACTTAGTCCGACATGACGATAAGGTTGAGTGGTACTACTCTTGGACTTAGATATTAATTAAATGAGTTGTCAGTAACTCACTCAATTAGTGGACATTCGATATCTTAAACACAGGGAGACTAACACACTCATAATAAGAAGAAGCCCAAAAATGTAATTTGGGATTGGTGCGGTAGTTCAATAATAGTTCTCTAGTGGAATGAATTATTATTGATAAAATTAAGTTGTGCGTTCGGGGCAAACACGGGATGCTTAATTTTATCGGGAGACCAAAACCAATTCCTCCTCTCGGTCCCTATCGTAGCCTCTTATTTATAGAGTACTATACCCACCTATACCCACCTTCTATACCCACCCAAAGGGGGCCGGCCAAGCTAGCTTGGGAACCAAGCTAGGGCCGACCTAGGTATAAATTGGGGTGACCCTAACTTGAACCCAAGCTAGTGGGGGCCGGCCAAATTAAATTAAAAAGGAATTTTAATTTTAATTTTTATTATGTGGAAGAAATAATTTATTAAAGAGAATTAAAATTAAAATATCTCACTTATAAAAGATCTACAAAAGATTAAAGAAAGAGATTAGATCTCTTTCCTTATTTGTAGATTGGTAAGATATTTTATTTTCTCTTTAAAAATTATTCACATGTTGTAAAATTAAAATTATAGAAATTTCCTTTTATCAACCATGAAGAGATATTTGAAGAGAATTTTTTTTTTTTTTAAATTTCCGGAAACAAATTAGGAAGTTTTAATTTGTTGATTAAAACTTGTCTAAATTGTTTCCCCTTGATGTGGCCGGCCAATATAGATTAAATTGGGAAATTTTATTTTATTTTTCTCAATTAAATCATGTCAAGGAAATTAAGGAAATTTTATTGTAATTAAATTTCCTAATTTGCCTAGGCCAAGGAATATAAAAGAAGGGGTGAGGGTGCCTTCATGAGACACAACCTCTATTATTTTCTCTCCCTCTTTTATTCCTTGGAGTGGCCGACCATCCTCTTCCTCTCTCCCTCTTTGTGGTGGCCGAATCTCTCAAAGGCTTGGAGCTCTTGTGGCGGCCGGATACTACTTGGAGAAGAAGAATAAGAAGAAGGAGAGAAAGCTAGCATCTCTTGGAGCTTGGTTGGTGTTTTGTTCTTCATCCTTGGTTAAGCTTCTTTTGTGGCCGAACCTAGATAGGAGGAGAAGAAGGTGGTTGGTGGTTTCTCATCTTGGAAGATCGTTGCCCACACAACGTCCGAGGTTAGAAGAGGAATACGGTAGAAGATCAAGAGGTTTTTCTACAAGGTATAACTAGTAATTTTTCTTTTCGCATCATACTAGTTATTTATGGAAATAATACCAAATACAAGAGGCTTACGTTCTAGAATTTCGAATATGTTTTTCGATGTTGTGTTCTTTTGTTTTTTCTTTTCCTTGTGATTTGATTGTTCTCTTCGGTTAACCTAAAGTTATTTTAGGAAATTAAATATTAGATTTCTATAAAAGGTTTTGTCTAGTCGGTGGTGGTTGCTCCCATATCCAAGAAGGCCATGTGCCTCGCTACGTCAGTACTGAGAACCAATTATGGAAATTAATATTTAATGGAATTAATAACTTAAGGAGACTTGGGTCGAACGTGTTAAGTTCCGCAGGAGATCCAAGTCAAAACCTAAAAGAACAAATAGATTAAGTTTTGGATCAAGCGTGTTAAGTTCCGCAGGCGATCCAAAATTTAATTTAAAAGAACACATGGTAGCTTGGAAAAGGTTCAGACCTTTGTACAAAATTTTTGTACAGTGGAACCTATAGGTTTTCCGAGTAGCAACCAACAATTGGTATCAGAGCTAGGGTTTTGCCTCTGTGTATTTGGTATTAGGTTAATTATGCACATGTCATACATAATTTAGGCAGGTTAATAGTAGGATGTGCTAACTTTGTGGATGCAGGATCCAACTATTATGACTTTTAGTTATTATATGTGTGATTGGACCCTTGGACATGTCAAGGGCATTTATATGTGTGTGCATGATTGTATTAAAATACAGCAGGAGCTGTATTTAGTTTTATTAGGATTTTATTTTTGATCTAGATACATGTACATTCCTTTTATGGAATATAGGATAAAAAATGTAAAATTCTATTTATGTCGCGGATCGAATCTTGCAAAGCGTGGAATCTTCTAAGGACCAGAGGCGCAGCGGAACAAGGAGCAAGATGGATGCTACAGCTAGACCCGGTAGCGGTGGCCAAATATGGCAGCAACTTGGGATGACAACACACGGAGGACAACTAGAGATAAAAGCCATAATAGTTGAAAATTAGATTTTCTATTTATTGCTTTTATATTGTGCTGTGTGTGCATGTTAGTTTACAAGTTTAGTAGGCTAGCATAGTTAAAATTCCTCATTTATAAATAACTAAGTGGGAGAGGGATTTTTAAGTAAATCCCATGGTCTTCATTACTGGTTTGTAAGTGATGCAAACAAGCTTGCGCGTTGGCTCTGGGTGCCTTCCTCCATAACGGATGAGCTTGTTTGTGGATCACTAGAACAGACTTCCATTTTTGGATGACTATAGGAAGTTAATTAAGAGCGTGCGATCTTCCCCAACGGAAGGGGCATAATCTTATTAATGGACTTAGTGTCAAGTAATGGTATACACTTAGACATATCTAATAGTATCCTCCCCATCGGATGTTAGTTAGAGCCCTAGAGCCAATCATTTGATGATTGTATGGACTCATGTATATCATATTCTTGTTTATTAATAAAGGCATTTGTTTGGTTATTATACTTATTTATATTAGTGCCAAATAGACTAAGTATAATAGCGTCCTTAAGTAGAAGGTTCATACCTATATCAATCGATTAGTTGAATCGATAGTGAGATGATATAGGGAACACTACTCTAAATCATTCCTAGTCGAGTATTAGCATTCAGGGACAATGTTAATACAATAAGACTAGCATGTAGGTCAGCTCGATGACTTGATCTCACAAGTCATGGATATAGAGATATCAAGCTGACACATGGGTATGCATTAGAGAATGTATATTGAATGACCCGCCATGAGAAAGTATCATGGATCGTTATATGAGTGTCATATACTTTCTCATGTGGCTATTAGTATGACTATTAGTCCTTAGACCTGAAGTCACCATGGATCCCTACATAAGGAGTTATGTACTTTAGTTTCGTCAAACGTCACCCGTAACTGGGTGGACTATAAAGGCGATTACTGGGTATATAACGAATTATGTAAAGGGATGTGAGTGATGTAGATGGGATCTATCCCTCCCATATGACGGGAGCGACATCGGTATTCTTGATAGAGTGAGACCACTAAGTGCATGGCCATGCCCAAATGAGTCAACATTAGATGTTGAGCTCATTTGATCGAGTGAGTCTACTTGGAGTTTAAGATTTAGATTGATTAGAGGATGACACGGTCTATGCCTCACATTGATCAATTTAGATGTCTAGGATAGAAGGACACTTGTCATTATTTTGTGAGTAGTCACAATTGGTAGTCACGAGGTGATGTCGGATCTCGACATTCTTGTAACTTGGGTAGTAATGATGTGTTGCTAGATACCGCTCATTACTTATGCTCCTAAATGGGTTTAGGGCATTGCCAACGTTACAAGAACCTATAGGGTCACACACTTAGGACAATTAGGTGGAGATTAGGTTCATATGATGAACCAAGAGGATTAGATTCATTTGATGAATCAAATTGGATTAAGAGTAATCCTAATTGGGCTAACTTGAGTTCGACTCAAGTTGATTCATGTGTTAAATGAGTCTAATTTAGATTTTGACTCATTGAATCAATTTAATTTAATGAATTAGATTCATTATATTAAGTTGGCTCGAATCAAATGGTTGGATTAGATCCACCATGGTAGAGATTGAGTCAAGTTTGACTTGACTTGAGAAGGAAGACCAAAGGTCAATTTTGACTTGACCTTTTGCCACCTCATTGGTGAGTTGACATTAGGTGGACCAATAATGATGTTCCACATCATCATGGGTGCCACCTCATGGAAGTGACAAAGCCACTCTCTTAATGGTTTCATATTAATTGCAATTAATGCAATTAATGTGATTTTATGGTTTCATATTAATTGCAATTAATGCAATTAATGTGAATTTTTGAAATGTGGCCGGCCACTTTGTTTTTGGGTGAAGAAATTCATTTTTCATTCACTTGTGTGCCTCTTCCTCCTTCTCCCTCTCAAGCTCTCCCTCTCCCTCTCCTCCCTTGGCCGAACCACATAGGTGCTAGCACACCTTGGTTTTTGGTCATCTCCATCTAGTGTGTCTGTGTGGATACTTCTAGAGGACCGGCGCTTGACGGTCTTGAGATCCGACATCATTTGGACGAGCGGGAACGCGAAGGGCATCACATCAAAGGTATAAATGGTTTATCCTTATGTAGATCTACTGTAGATTAAAGTTTTCAAACTCGTACTCGTATTTTTGTTCGGTTTTACCTTGCACGAGATCCGTGGCTTGGGCGATTCGGGGTTTCCGCGACGCGAAAAAGCGGTTTTCGTGGCCCGAAGAACCCAACAGTGGTATCAGAGCCACGTGCAAGGCTTGTACGAGTTTGTTTTTATTTTTATGAAAAATAAAACCTTCTATGATTTTCTGTAAAAATTAGTTTTTTATGATTTTATGGGTAATTTTTCCGTAGAAGCGAAGCATAAGTGTCTCGGCACTTGTAGGCTTCGGCTACCGGAAAGATCTTTCGAAACCGGCTTCGTTTTGCCCCAAATCCATTTGGGACAGCAGGCTTGGGTGCCATTAGATCGCAAAGGATCAACTCACGATGGTTAGATCATGGGTAGGGGTACTTCCCCTAACCCTGCAAGGGGATTTGCTCCGCGATCGCACCCGAAATCGCTAAAAACGAACCCGTCGGGAAGATTTTTCCGAAACGGTAATGTCTCGGCCCAAATCGTTTTGGGACAGCGGGTTTAGGCGCTGTTGGATCACAAAGGAACCCTCGCGATGGTTAGATCACGGGTAGGGGCGCTGCCCCTGGGCCCCGCAAGGGGATCCGTTCCGCGATTGCGCCCGAAACCGCTAAACGGGACCGCCGGGAAATTTTACTTGTAAAATTGTAAAAATTAATTTTAAAATTATAGAAAATTATGAAAATATATAATTTTGAATTATATATATTAATTTGTGATAGTCATGGCCCAAAGCCCAATATGATTGGTTGTGCTGTAATTCATAATACGGCCTGCGTGCCGTGATGTGTTTTCGAGTGTTGTATTTATTTTATTATTCGCGACCTGCGCGTCGTGCCTCGTCTTTTATTCTTGTTGTAAATTAGATTTAGATTCGAATGTAACTCGAGTTTAAAATTGTAATGTACAAATTGGAGCGGTGGAGGGTCCACACGAGACGGAGTTCCGAGGCGGGCACGAGCAACACAAGGTGGTCAAAGGGAGGCGCTTGGAGAAGCTGTTGACCCTAGGTTGACCAATCGATCTTCTCATTGGCTTGAGAAGATCGTAGTAGGGCCATGACTAAATCACAAATAGATTAATTAATTAATTATTATGTATTTGATGCATGTTTAATAATTAATTAATTAATTAGTACCTTAACGATTAGATTAGATCTAAGTCGTGCACAAGATGCATTCTTCTCGATTAGATTAGATCTAGATCGAACCAACTCTAAAATGCCTAACCGTGCCGTGATACCTATCACTACCTCGATCACATGTATTGTTGAATCTGCCAAAGCAGAGCAATACATATTATCTTGGTAGGGTACGGAGGGACAATCTTGGTCCCGTCTATCAACGCATGGGTGAATAAAAACTCAATTAGATTGAGTATTCATAGTTACTCGGTTGGATCGAGTCAACTATAGGCATTCTTCCAATAGTTGGAAAGATAGGTCAATATCACATCTATATTAACTCTCGGGCGTATTAGCCAAAGCTAACTCGAGTTTTAATATAAATGCGGATATTGATTCTATAAACAAGAGTTGCATAGAGATGTAATTGGTAATCGTTACCTACCGATCATACTAAGCCTTGGGCGTATTAGCCAAAGCTAACTCAAGGGTTAGTATGATGTGGATCTTGTCCCACAAGAATTATAGAATTCAGTGGGAGCATCATTTAATTCAAAGGCCTAATTAAATGATTTTTAAAGAATATGATATTTATTTCGCAAATTTTTCATTGTAGATAACCATGACGTCGAACACGAATTCCTTCTCCTTGCGATTCATCCTTGAGAAGGACAAGCTCAACGGAGCAAATTTCCGGACGGTGCAGAATTTGAGAATAGTTCTCACCGAGGAACGTAAGCTGGAGCAGCCCATTCCGGAGGCTCCTCCCGCCAATGCCCCGGGCAAAGATGCTTACAAGAAGCATCAAGAGGCGACGCATTAGATGTGTCTTGTCTAATGCTCGCGACCATGAACTCAGAGCTTCAGAAGCAACATGAGTTGATGGGCGCTTTTGATATGGTTGAGCATCTTCGCCAACTATATCAGGGACAGGCGAGGCATGAGAGATTTGAGATCTCGAAGGCACTGTTTCAGTGCAAGATGTCAGACGGGGCTCCTGTAGGTCCTTATGTACTCAAGATGATTGGGTACATAGAGAACCTACAAAGACTGGGGTTCCCACTTGGCCAAGAGCTGGCCACTGACTTGATCTTGCAATCCTTGCCGGATAGCTATAGTCAATTCGTTCTCAACTATAACATGAACGAGATTGACAAGCCACTGCCCGAGCTACTTAGTATGTTACGAACTGCTGAGATTAACCTTAAGAAGGTTAAGCCCATTCTGATGGTCCAGAAGCATAAGGGCAAAGGCAAGCCCAAAGGCAAAGGAAAGTCCCAAGCCATGGGCAAAGGCAAGGCACTGAAGCCTAAAGGAGGGGTCGCCAAGGATGCTACCTGCTTCCATTGCGGTCAGACCGGGCACTGGAAGAGGAATTGCAAAGTATACTTGGAAGATCTTAAGAAGAAGCGAAGTGAGACTTCCACTTCAGGTATATATGTCATAGAAGTCAATCTATCTATTTCTACATCATGGGTATTAGATACTGGATGTGCTTCTCACATTTGTACTGATGTGCGAGAAATAGCAGAGCATTGGCAAAGGGCGAGGTGGACCTACGAGTAGGCAATGGAGCACGGGTTGCTGCTGTTGCTGTAGGAACTTATCAGCTATCTCTGCCCTCTGGGCTTGTACTAGATTTAGATGATTGTTGTTATGTGCCTATTCTTACTAAGAACATAGTTTCAGTTTCTTGTTTAGACAAGAAAGGATACTATTTTATAATAAAAGACAAATGTTGTTCTGTCTATTTGAAAGATATGTTCTATTGTAGTGCACCACTAATAAACGGACTCTATATTCTAGATCTTGAGAGCCCTATCTATAACATTAGTACCAAGAGGTTCAAGTCAAATGACATGAACCAAACATACCTCTGGCACTGTCGCTTAGGTCATATAAATGACAAGCGCTTATCCCAGCTCCATAAGGATGGTTTGCTGGACTCATTTGATTTAGAATCATATGAGATATGCGAGTCATGCCTACGAGGCAAGATGACCAAGACCCCCTTTAGTGGGCATAGCGAGAGAGCAACTGATTTGTTAGGACTCATACATAGTGATGTATGTGGCCCTTTCAATCTTGCTGCTAGAGGCGGTTATAGGTACTTCATCACATTTACTGATGATTTCAGTAGATACGGTTATGTGTACTTGATGACACATAAGTCTGAATCATTTGAAAAGTTCAAAGAATTCAAGAATGAAGTACAGAATCAGCTTTGCAAGAGTATTAAGGTACTTCGATCAGATCGAGGTGGTGAATACTTAAGCCATGAGTTTCGTGACTACTTAGCTGAGTGTGGGATTTTATCTCAACTCACTCCTCCTAGAACACCACAGTGGAATGGTGTATCCGAAAGGAGGAATCGTACCTTATTAGATATGGTGCGATCTATGATGAGTCACACAGATCTTCCGACATATCTATGGGGATATGCTCTAGACACGGCAGCTTTCATACTCAACCGAGTTCCATCAAAGGCCGTGATAAAGACACCATATAGGATATGGACTGGGAGAGATGCCCAGGTGTCTTTCATGAGGATTTGGGGTTGTGAGGCTTACGTTCGACGTCAAGTCTCAGACAAGTTAGGACCCAAATCCGACAAGTGCTATTTCATCGGATATCCCAAGGAAACTAAGGGATATTACTTCTACATTCCCAGTCAGCACAAGGTAGTTGTGGCAAAGACTGGGGTCTTTCTAGAAAGGATTTTGTTTCTAGAAAGACTAGTGGGAGCACGTTCGATCTTGAAGAAGTTCAAGATGCGAACAATAGCACTGATGCCTCGATGGAAATTGAACTGGAACCACAAAGTGTTGTGGATGATGTTGTTCCACAAGGAGTTGAGGAACAACAACCAGTTCAAGTAGAGATACCTCTTCGCAGGTCTGATAGGGTACGTCGTCAGCCTGAGAGATACTCATTTCTCTTGTCTGACCATGATGACATTGTGCTCATAGAGGATGAGCCTACCACCTATCAAGAAGCTGTGATGAGATTCTTAGAAATGGCTAGAAGCCATGAGATCCGAGATAGAATCCATGTACACCAACCAAGTATGGACTTTGGTTGATCCACCTGAAGGGTAAAACCCATTGGGTGCAAGTGGGTCTTTAAGAGAAAGACGACATGGATGAACTTATCTATAAGGGTCGCTAGGTAGGTTTCAAGCAGATTCATGGTATTGACTATGATGAAACCTTTTCTCCAGTGGCGATGTTTAAGTCCATTCGGATCATGCTTGCTATTGCAGCATACCATGACTATGAGATATGGCAGATGGATGTCAAAACCGCGTTTCTGAATGGAAACCTACTTGAGGATGTGTACATGACACAACCTGAGGGTTTTGTAGATCCACAGCATACTAGTAGAGTATGCAAGCTGCATAGGTCCATTTATGGACTAAAGCAAGCTTCTCGGAGCTGGAATCTTCGATTCGATGATGCGATCAAACAGTTTGGTTTCATCAAGAACGAAGATGAGCCTTGTGTCTACAAGAAGGTTGTAGGGGACATAGTTGTCTTCCTCATACTGTATGTGGATGACATACTACTCATTGGGAAGGACATCCCTCTGCTTCAGTCTGTCAAGACATGGCTAGGGAGTTGCTTCTCAATGAAAGACTTAGGTGAGACATCTCGCATTCTTGGGATACAGATCTATAGAGATAGATCTAAGAGATTGCTTGGCCTAAGTCAGAGTACATATATTGACAAGGTACTCCTTCGGTTTGCCATGTAGAACTCCAAGAAGGGATTTCTGCCTATGTCACATGGCGTGAGTCTTTCGAAGACTCAAGGTCCCTCTTCTAGAGAGGAGAGAGACCGCATGGATCAGATCCCTTATGCCTCAGCCATAGGATCGATCATGTACGCCATGCTGTGTACTCGACCTGATGTCTCGTATGCTTTGAGCATGATGAGCAGATACCAGTCAGATCCAGGTGAAAGTCACTGGATAGCGGTCAAGAATATTCTTAAGTACTTACGAAGGACTAAAGAATATTTCTTGATATATGGAGGCAATGATGAGCTAACTGTAAAGAGTTACAGTGATGCCAGCTTTCAGACCGATCATGATGATTACCGATCGCAGTCAGGGTTCGTATTTTGCATTAATGGTGGTGTTGTCAGCTGGAAGAGTTCGAAGCAGGATACAGTAGCTGATTCTACAACAGAAGCCGAGTATATTGCTGCATCAGAGGCAGCAAAGGAGGCAGTTTGGATCCGCAAGTTCATCACTGAACTTGGGGTGGTTCCTAGCATCGCTGACCCAGTTGAGCTCTATTGTGACAACAATGGAGCTATAGCACAGGCGAAGGAACCTCGCTCACACCAGCGGACCAAGCACATACTACGGCGCTTCCATCTCATTCGAGAGATTATCGATAGAGGAGATGTGAAGATTTGCAGAGTACCTACAGAGGCTAACATCGCAGATCCCTTGACCAAGGCTTTGGCACAGAGGAAGCATGATGGTCACACTAGGTCTTTAGGCCTTAGAGCCTATACTGATTCGCACTAGTGCTAGTGGGAGATTGTTAGTTAAAGCCCTAGAGCCAATCATTTGATGATTGTATGGACTCATGTATATCATATTCTTGTTTATTAATAAAGGCATTTGTTTGGTTATTATACTTATTTATATTAGTGCCAAATAGACTAAGTATAATAGCGTCCTTGAGTAGAAGGTTCATACCTATATCAATCGATTAGTTGAATCGATAGTGAGATGATATAGGGAACACTACTCTAAATCATTCCTAGTCGAGTATTAGCATTCAGGGACAATGTTAATACAATAAGACTAGCATGTAGGTCAGCTCGATGACTTGATCTCACAAGTCATGGATATAGAGATATCGTGACACATGGGTATGCATTAGAGAATGTATATTGAATGACCCGCCATGAGAAAGTATCATGGATCGTTATATGAGTGTCATATACTTTCTCATGTGGCTATTAGTATGACTATTAGTCCTTAGACCTGAAGTCACCATGGATCCCTACATAAGGAGTTATGTACTTTAGTTTCGTCAAACGTCACCCGTAACTGGGTGGACTATAAAGGCGATTACTGGGTATATAACGAATTATGTAGAGGGATGTGAGTGATGTAGATGGGATCTATCCCTCCCATATGACGGGAGCGACATCGGTATTCTTGATAGAGTGAGACCACTAAGTGCATGGCCATACCCAAATGAGTCAACATTAGATGTTGAGCTCATTTGATCGAGTGAGTCTACTTGGAGTTTAAGATTTAGATTGATTAGAGGATGACACGGTCTATGCCTCACATTGATCAATCTAGATGTCTAGGATAGAAGGACACTTGTCATTATTTTGTGAGTAGTCACAATTGGTAGTCACGAGGTGATGTCGGATCTCGACATTCTTGTAACTTGGGTAGTAATGATGTGTTGCTAGATACCGCTCATTACTTATGCTCCTAAATGGGTTTAGGGCATTGCCAACGTTACAAGAACCTATAGGGTCACACACTTAGGACAATTAGGTGGAGATTAGGTTCATATGATGAACCAAGAGGATTAGATTCATTTGATATTTGATGAATCAAATTGGATTAAGAGTAATCCTAATTGGGCTAACTTGAGTTCGACTCAAGTTGATTTATGTGTTAAATGAGTCTAATTTAGATTTTGACTCATTGAATCAATTTAATTTAATGAATTAGATTCATTATATTAAGTTGGCTCGAATCAAATGGTTGGATTAGATCCACCATGGTAGAGATTGAGTCAAGTTTGACTTGACTTGAGAAGGAAGACCAAAGGTCAATTTTGACTTGACCTTTTGCCACCTCATTGGTGAGTTGACATTAGGTGGACCAATAATGATGTTCCACATCATCATGGGTGCCACCTCATGGAAGTGATAAAGCCACTCTCTTAATGGTTTCATATTAATTGCAATTAATGCAATTAATGTGATTTTATGGTTTCATATTAATTGCATTAATGCAATTAATGTGAATTTTTGAAATGTGGCCGGCCACTTTGTTTTTGGGTGAAGAAATTCATTTTTCATTCACTTGTGTGCCTCTTCCTCCTTCTCCCTCTCAAGCTCTCCCTCTCCCTCTCCTCCCTTGGCCGAACCACATAGGTGCTAGCACACCTTGGTTTTTGGTCATCTCCATCTAGTGTGTCTGTGTGGATACTTCTAGAGGACCGGCGCTTGACGGTCTTGAGATCCGGCATCATTTGGACGAGCGGGAACGCGAAGGGCATCGCATCAAAGGTATAAATGGTTTATCCTTATGTAGATCTACTGTAGATTAAAGTTTTCAAACTCGTACTCGTATTTTCGTTCGGTTTTACCTTGCACGAGATCCGTGGCTTGGGCGATTCGGGGTTTCTGCGACGCGAAAAAGCGGTTTTCGTGGCCCGAAGAACCCAACATCGGAGTCACTGCTATTATTTGTGTGACCAAATGATACCAACTATTAATTTTATTTGTCAAAAAGTTAGGTTGACAAGATAATAAAATTAATGGGTTAAAACCCTCCTTTTACAAATGTTGAATTTGTATACGTCCACACTAACGTGGCATACAAAATTCACGGTGTTATGAGGTGTTGGTTAATTTAAAATAGTATTGTTTGAGGAATCAATATTATTCTAAATTTAGAGTTCTGACCAAAAGTTATTTGTGATTCTTAGGATGACTTTCAACCCACTGTCCATCATACTTCAACAGAATAGACTTACTGGACCTAATTACATAGATTGGAAAAGGAACCTGGACATTGTCCTTACTGCTGAAAGCTATAAATTTGTACTGACTGAGCCTTGTCCTGAAGCACTTACTGGTGAATCTACCCAAGAGGAGATTGAATATCATAGGAAATGGGTAAAAGCAGATGAGATGACGCGGTGTTACATTTTGGCTTCAATGTCAAATGTATTGCAACATCAGCATCAAGATTTACCAACAACCTATGATATTATGAACAATCTCAAGGAACTCTTTGGTCATCAGGATAGGACTTCTAGGCAAGAAGCCATGAGAAAGATAATGACAGCCACCATGCAAGAGGGTACTCCTGTAAGGGATCATATCCTAAAGATGATGGCTTATCTGAACGAGATACAAATCCTTGGAGGAGAAATTGATGGGGAAACCCAGATAGATATGATCCTCCAAACGCTACCTAGAAGTTTTGAGCAGTTCCGCCTGAACTATAATATGAATAAGAGGATTTATTCATTGGCGGAACTACTGACAGAACTTCAGGCAGCTCAAATTCACTATGCTGAAAATAGTTCTACTTCTAAACCGAGAGGAAAGAAGAAGAAGAAACAAGTCGGTTCAGCAAAGAAAGTGAATAAATCTCAGAGTACGGGATTTAAAGCTGGAGTGAAGAAGCCGAAGGGCAAATGCTTCATCTGCAAGCAGGCAGGACATTGGAAGGCGGACTGTACTCGTAGGAACCAAAACAAAGGTATATCTCATGCTCCAGTTGTTGAAACATGTTTAGCGGTGTTATCTACCAGCACCTGGTGTGTAGATACGGGAGCCACTGATCATGTCTGCAATTCTCTGCAGGGGTTCCAGGAAACCCGACGACTATCTGAAGGAGAGATTACCGTCTACATGGGCAATGCTACTAAGGTGGCAGCTGTTGCAGTGGGAGACGCCTACTTATCTTTTAGTAGAAATAGAAATTTGATTTTAAGAAATTGTCTTATGTACCCAGTTTTAGAAAGAATTTAATTTCAGTTTCTAAACTGTTTTTAGATGGATATTCAGTTTCCTTTGGTAACGATGAAGTTATTAAAAGAAATAAAGTGATTATCTGTTCTGGTGCATTAGTTGACAATTTGTATACTTTAAATCTAATTTCTTCCACAAAGCAAAACATGGAAATTTATAACTCATCTTCTAATTGTAATAAGAGAAAAGAACCTTCGGAAATGAACCAAGCATATCTTTGGCATCTAAGGCTTGGTCATATTAACTTAAGTAGGATTCAGAGGCTTATAGCCGATGGACTTTTGAGTTCATTAGAGTTGGAAAATTTTCCAACTTGTGAATCTTGCTTAGAAGGTAAAATGACCAAGAGGTCGTTCAAGGCCAAGGGGTATAGAGCCAAAGAAGTGTTAGAATTGGTTCATTCTGATTTGTGTGGTCCTATGTCTGTCCAAGCAAGAGGTGGTTTTGAATATTTTGTCTCTTTTATAGACGATTATTCAAGATACGGATACATTTACCTAATGCGCCGCAAGTCCGAGTGCTTTGATAAGTTCAAAGAATACAAGGCTGATGTGGAGAAACGACTAGGTAAAAGTATCAAGACACTACGGTCTGATCGTGGTGGCGAATACCTCTTAGGAGAGTTTAGGAATTACTTATCAGAGGACGGGATTCAATCCCAATTGTCTGCACCTGGAACACTCCAACAGAATGGTGTAGCAGAACGAAGGAACAGGACTCTTATGGAGATGGTTAGATCGATGATGAGTTATTCAGAATTACCAAATTCGTTTTGGGGATATACTCTGGAAACAGCAGTATACGTTCTGAACTTAGTACCTTCTAAATCAGTTTCTTCTACTCCCATAGAATTGTGGAATGGGCGAAAACCCAGTCTAAGACATATTCGGATTTGGGGTAGTCCAGCACATGTGCTGAAACCAGATGCTGATAAGTTAGAATCCCGTACAGAAGTTCGCGTGTTTGTAGGATATCCCAAAGGAACGAAACGTGGTTTATTTTATAGTCCTAAAGACCAGAAGGTCATTGTTAGCACCAATGCCCAGTTTTTAGAAGAAGACTATATAATGGATCACAAGCCCAGTAGCAAAGTTATTTTAGAAGAACTTAAAGAGGACACGTCTACTTCAGTACCAATAGTACAAGATGAAGTACCACAAGAGACTGCAACACGTGTCACACATGATACACAACCACAGACAGTGCCTCGTCGTAGTGGGAGGGTTGTAAGACAGCCTGAAAGATTCATGTTTTTGGGAGAGTCTTCGGACTTGATCCCGGGTAAACATGAACCTGATCCACGAACATATGACGAAGCACTCCAAGATATAGATGCAGCATCTTGGCAAAAGGCAATGAATTCTGAAATAGAGTCTATGTACTCTAATAAGGTCTGGGAGCTTGTAGAACCACCTGATGGTGTAAAAGCCGTTGGATGCAAGTGGATCTACAAAAGGAAAATAGGGACAGACGGGAAGGTAGAAACTTTCAAAGCTAGGCTTGTTGCGAAAGGGTACACTCAGAAAGAGGGAATCGATTATGAGGAAACCTTTTCACCGGTAGCCATGCTTAAGTCTATCCGGATACTCTTATCCATTGCTGCTCATATGGATTATGAGATTTGGCAAATGGATGTCAAGACAGCTTTCCTTAATGGAAGTCTTGAAGAGAACATCCATATGAAGCAACCAGAAGGGTTCATTGAAAAAGGCAAAGAACATCTAGTGTGCAAGCTCAATCGGTCCATTTATGGACTGAAACAAGCTTCAAGGTCTTGGAACATCCGGTTTAATGATGTAATCCAGTCATATGGATTTATTCAGTGTCCGGATGAGTCTTGTGTATACAAGAAGTGTAACGGAAACGTGGTGGTATTTCTTGTACTATACGTAGATGATATTTTGTTAATTGGCAACAATGTTAAGGTATTATCAGACGTAAGGGTATGGTTGTCCAAACAATTTGATATGAAGGACTTAGGAGATTGTGCACACATTCTCGGGATCAAAGTTATAAGGGATCGTAAGAAAAGAATGTTGTGTCTGTCCCAAGCTTCATATATAGATACAATCCTTGCTCGTTTTAGCATGCAGGATTCCAAGAAAGGTTTCTTACCTTTTAGGCATGGAATAGCTCTATCTAAAGAGATGTCTCCGAAGACATCAAAAGAGATAGAGGACATGAAAGCAGTTCCTTATGCCTCGGCTGTAGGAAGCCTAATGTATGCAATGCTATGTACGAGACCTGATATCTGTTTTGTCGTGGGCATGGTTAGCAGATATCAGAGTAACCCTGGACAAGGACATTGGACTGCGGTAAAGCATATATTAAAGTACCTGAGAAGGACTAGAGATTATATGCTAGTTTATCAAGCAGATGATTTGCTCCCTGTGGGTTACACGGATTCAGATTTCCAATCAGATAGGGACAACAGTAAGTCTACATCAGGCTATGTGTTTACTTTAGGAGGTGGAGCCATTTCATGGAGGAGTGTTAAGCAGAAATGCGTATCGGACTCAACCATGGAAGCTGAGTATGTAGCAGCCTCTGAGGCAGCTAAAGAAGCAGTATGGCTCAGGAACTTTCTAATGGACTTAGATGTGATTCCTGGTTTGCCCAAAATCATCACAATTTATTGTGATAATAGTGGTGCAGTTGCAAACTCGAAGGAACCACGAGCTCATAAGGCAAGTAAACATATAGAGCGCAAGTACCACCTGATACGAGATATCGTGAAGCGAGGAGAAGTTATCATCGCCAAGATTGCATCAGCGGATAACCTGGCAGATCCTTTCACTAAGGCCCTTCCGGCGAAACCTTTCGATCGGCATGTGGAGGGAATGGGAATCAGATGTATGGTAGAAGATATGGCAGCTTAGTCATTAGTATAAGTGGGAGATTGTTGGAATGTATACTGAAAGCCTAAGCTTTGTAAACATTCATTATGAATAAAGAATCACATTTGGTCAAATTTTCTACATTTGTTTGTAGTTATTCATTTAATTTATATTGTAGATAACATAGTATGTGGTGTCACATGCAGAAGATGATGTTATCAGTACCTTATAAATTATAAACAGTAGCTCACGACCAAAATGGAAAGGAACAAACCATTAGAAGGTCGTAGTGTAATTAGGTATTAGTTTATCTTGACTATATAATTACACTAGTACACTCAGAGTGTATTGAGTAGGACCATTTGAGGTCGTTTCTTTTATACTGATTTTATAAAGAAACAAAGACCTCGGTTATTATGGAAGTGTGTACTCTTAATCCTAATATAATAACAAACATATATATTTGATATTTATTTTTTTAATTTATCAATGGGTGAGATTTAGTTCGATGAATCAATAAGCCCGATAAGTTGGGAAATGATATCACTTATAGTGTGTGTTGTTGATTATAGAAGGAAACTGTATCCTAGAGATACTAGGTTGATAATGTCCCCAAGAGGAGCTCATAAGGATTGTCATATTAAACCCTGCAGGTGGACTTAGTCCGACATGATGATAAGGTTGAGTGGTACTACTCTTGGACTTAGATATTAATTAAATGAGTTGTCAGTAACTCACTCAATTAGTGGACATTCGATATCTTAAACACAGGGAGACTAACACACTCATAATAAGAAGGAGCCCAAAAATATAATTTGGGATTGGTGCGGTAGTTCAATAATAGTTTTCTAGTGGAATGAATTATTATTGATAAAATTAAGTTGTGCGTTCGGGGCGAACACGGGATGCTTAATTTTATCGGGAGACCAAAATCAATTCCTCCTCTCGGTCCCTATCGTAGCCTCTTATTTATAGAGTACTATACCCACCTATACCCACCTTCTATACCCACCCAAAGGGGGCCGGCCAAGCTAGCTTGGGAACCAAGCTAGGGCCGACCTAGGTATAAATTGGGGTGGCCCTAACTTGAACCCAAGCTAGTGGGGGCCGGCCAAATTAAATTAAAAAGGAATTTTAATTTTAATTTTTATTATGTGGAAGAAATAATTTATTAAAGAGAATTAAAATTAAAATATCTCACTTATAAAAGATCTACAAAAGATTAAAGAAAGAGATTAGATCTCTTTCCTTATTTGTAGATTGGTAAGATATTTTATTTTCTCTTTAAAAATTATTCACATGTTGTAAAATTAAAATTATAGAAATTTCCTTTTATCAACCATGAAGAGATATTTGAAGAGAAATTTTATTTTTTTTTAAATTTCCGGAAACAAATTAGGAAGTTTTAATTTGTTGATTAAAACTTGTCTAAATTGTTTCCCCTTGATGTGGCCGACCAATATAGATTAAATTGGGAAATTTTATTTTATTTTTCTCAATTAAATCATGTCAAGGAAATTAAGGAAATTTTATTGTAATTAAATTTCCTAATTTGCCTAGGCCAAGGAATATAAAAGAAGGGGTGAGGGTGCCTTCATGAGACACAACCTCTATTATTTTCTCTCCCTCTTTTATTCCTTGGAGTGGCCGACCATCCTCTTCCTCTCTCCCTCTTTGTGGTGGCCGAATCTCTCAAAGGCTTGGAGCTCTTGTGGCGGCCGGATACTACTTGGAGAAGAAGAATAAGAAGAAGGAGAGAAAGCTAGCATCTCTTGGAGCTTGGTTGGTGTTTTGTTCTTCATCCTTGGTTAAGCTTCTTTTGTGGCCGAACCTAGATAGGAGGAGAAGAAGGTGGTTGGTGGTTTCTCATCTTGGAAGATCGTTGCCCACACAACGTCCGAGGTTAGAAGAGGAATACAGTAGAAGATCAAGAGGTTTTTCTACAAGGTATAACTAGTAATTTTTCTTTCTGCATCATACTAGTTATTTATGGAAATAATACCAAATACAAGAGGCTTACGTTCTAGAATTTCGAATATGTTTTTCGATGTTGTGTTCTTTTGTTTTTTCTTTTCCTTGTGATTTGATTGTTCTCTTCGGTTAACCTAAAGTTATTTTAGGAAATTAAATATTAGATTTCTATAAAAGGTTTTGTCTAGTCGGTGGTGGTTGCTCCCATATCCAAGAAGGCCATGTGCCTCGCTACGTCAGTACTGAGAACCAATTATGGAAATTAATATTTAATGGAATTAATAACTTAAGGAGACTTGGGTCGAACGTGTTAAGTTCCGCAGGAGATCCAAGTCAAAACTTAAAAGAACAAATAGATTAAGTTTTGGATCAAACGTGTTAAGTTCCGCAGGCGATCCAAAATTTAATTTAAAAGAACACATGGTAGCTAGGAAAAGGTTCAGACCTTTGTACAAAATTTTTGTACAGTGGAATCTATAGGTTTTCCGAGTAGCAACCAACACTAACATCTCACTTGTATATAATGTGTACTAAAACACATACAAGTTAACTTATAGCCTTTGTGAGATGTAGATTTTGATTTTGATCTAAATTAGGGATCATGCATATCTATCTAGACATTTTAGGAATTATAAACATCCACCTAGGATGTCACTTGTTAGTAAATGCCATTATCCTTAATTATAAGGAAATTAAAATGATGCATGATGAGTTATGACATACATCAAAAGAAATAATTCTCAAAAGAAAATATACTATTACTACATGATGTATGTATGACATGACATGATATTTTTATTTATTTTTCATAGTAAGCATGAATGCAAAATAAGATGTCATGGCATATAATGAGCAAACAAGGTATGGAAATTTTATCATAATTAAAATATACCTAGATATTCAATCTAAGTATCCTTAATCCTTAGCTAAACCTAAAATTGATGCTAGATTTGCCCTCATTTTCTCAAGAAAATGTCAAACCCCAACTTAGCATTTCCTTTACTCTTGATTTGTTGTGCCAATTACAATTAAGTCAAATTCCTCAAATTTTGGCACTTTTTACTCTTCTAAAGAGTAAGCAATTAATCCTTTTTATTTTTAAAGGATAACAAAAACTTTGAAAATGCCTCCAAGTATCAACTTTATCAAGGTTGGGTTAGCCACCCTTCCAATTTAGAGTTGACACTCTCTAAACCCATTTAGGGTGTAGAGAATATGCTCCTCGAAACTCAGAACCTATTGGTGCTTCTTGGATGATATAGGTACTCGTTAGGGATAACTTCCCTAGATACCTTCCTAATGACCTTTCTAGGCTTCTTAAAAGCCTTGGTCACTTCCTTTAGGTCTACCCTAGGGAAAGCTTCCCTTGTGACTGTTAGGATCCTTTGTACGGCTAGAGAGGGGGGGTGTGAATAGCCGACCCCAAACTTTCGCGTTTCTTCCTACGATTAGGTTAGTGCAGCGGAAATACAACGTAGAAAGAAAACAAGAGAAGAAAGACAAACCATATAACGAGGTTCGGAGATGAACTCCTACTCCTCGGCGTGTCCGTAAGGTGGACGAAGCCTATCAATCCGTCGGTGGATGAGTCCCCGGAAAACCGGCTAACAAGAACTCCTTATGGGTGGAGAAACCTCGCCACAATCTTTTGCAAAAGCAATACAGGAGATACAAAGAAGAGCAAGAACAATATGAATGTAAAACAAACAAGCTTGCCTTCTCGTCTGGAGTCCGTTGATGAAGCAGCAGCTTCACGGATGCCAGCAGCTAGAAAACCAGCACGAAGCTCACGCGAAGCTTCAGCAAAGAGGAGCTCAGCAAAGCTCAAATCGCAGTGTCGTGAGGAAGAGAGTTGTTATCTTCTTCGTCTCCTGTAGAGGTCTTATACCTGCACCTGCGAAGAAGACACAGAAGACACAGAATCTAGCCGTTGTGTCGCAACGGCTAGTGTGTGGACCGATCAGGCATCACCCTGATCGGTCTGGGGCTGGTCTGATCGGTCGTGGGGACCGATCAGGCTCTATGCTGATCGGTCCCCAGACCGATCAGAATGAAGAAATGATCGGACGCTTGTCCGATCGGTATCGAAGCCTCCTGATCGGTCCCTGGACCGATCCAGGACCATCCTGATCGGTCCCGGACCGATCACGAGACGATAGGTGGCTTCTCTGCTCAACTATTCTGATCGGTCTCCAGACCGATCAGATGTCTTACAGAACCCTTCTGTTTGTTATCTGATCGGTCACCAGATCGATCAGATACACAAACGTATCGCTGGATCGATCTGCAGACCGATCCAGAGCTTGGTTTTTGCCCAAACCAAGTCCCAAGTCTCCTAAACCAACATCCGGTCAACCTTGACCTGTTGGTACATCATGCTTAGCATCCGGTCAGTCCCTTGACCTGCTAAGACTCTCCACCAAGTGTCCGGTCAATCCCTTTGACCCACTTGGACTTTTCTCTACACCAGATGTCCGATCATCCCTGATCCATCTAGATTTTCCCTTGCCTGGCTTCACTCACCATGACTTTCACCTGGCTTCACTCACCAGGATTTCCACACTGCCTAACATCCCAGTTAGGACTTCCTCACTGCCTGGCTTCACTCACCAGGACTTTCCAACTGCCTAACATCCCAGTTAGGACTTTCTCACTGCCTGGCTTCACTCACCAGGACTTTCACCTGGCTTCACTCACCAGGATTTCCACACTGCCTAACATCCCAGTTAGGACTTTCTCACTGCCTGGCTTCACTCACCAGGACTTTCCAACTGCCTAACATCCCAGTTAGGACTTTCCCACTGCCTGGCTTCACTCACCAGGACTTTTCCAGTGCCAAGTCTCCATACTTGGACTTTTCCCGTGCCAAGTCTTCATACTTGGACTTTTCGCGTGCCAAGCTCCCTGCTTGGACTTTTCCAGTGCCAAGCTCCCTGCTTGGACTTTTCAGGTCAACCAGATCAACCTTAACCTACGGTTGCACCAACAATCTCCCAAGTTTGTATTCTTGTCAACACATCAGAATACAACTTTTCTACTCTCGTCAAACATTGTCAAACATCAAAATACAACTCGAGTCAGGTCACCCTTGACCAACTCGAGTCAGGTCAACCAAGTCAACCTTGACCTAAGGTTGCACCAACAATCTCCCCCTTTTTGATGTTTGACAAAATCCAAAATCAAGTTAGGTTAACCCGATAACCTAACTTAGGTTTTCCAACCATCTCAAGTTAGGTTAACCCGATAACCTAACTTAGGTTTTCCAACCATCTTCCAATGTCCAATGTTCTTTCCTTGAACATTCTCTGGACATTCTCCCCTTAGGTTAACCCGATAACCTAACTTGGGTTCTCCAATAATTCTCCCCCTTTTTGACACACATCAAAAAGAATTCCAATGTTCTTCCTTGAACATTCCTTGACATTCTTCCCCTAGCTTAGGTTAACCCGATAACCTAACTTGGTTTCTCCAATAATTCTCCAATGAACGCTCTCCCCTTTTTGACACACATCAAAAAGAAAAAGGAGGGTATCAAGGTCAAGAGTTTCTTCCTAATGAAAGTCCCATACCTTTCATTGAAACTCTTAATTTCCCCCTTGATACTAAACTCAACAATCAACTTAGTGATAATCCCATATCACTAATCCTCAAAAGTATTTTGGAGTAAAAACTCCCCCTAAAAGTCAACTCCCCCTTGACAATTAGGTAAAACTCCCCCTTGACCATTGCACCAACAATGTCTTGGAGAGTTTCAAAACTTTAGAAATCCACAAAACCCAACTTCCAGCTGAAATTTCAGACCAACAGCTGAAAATCAGAAACTGGCACGCACTGATCGGTCCCCAGACCGATCCACGCTTTCTGGATCTCACTGGATCGGTCTGCAGACCGATCCATGCTTCACTGGATCGGTCCACAGACCGATCAGGACTTACCTGGATCGGTCCCCAGACCGATCCTGACTCTGATAGGCAGATTTCTGAAATTTCCTTCCCGAAATTCAGAAACTCCTAGAAAATTCCAGAAAATTCGAAAAATTGTGAAATTTTGAGGATACATTCCTCATAACATATACTATCATGGAAAAATAGTTTTCTATGAAAATAACTTCCATTTTTCAATCTTGATACAAAGTTCAAAAACTTTGAAATAGTTCAAGTTTAACTCAACTTTGTATCACAATGTTCAATGATGAATGCTATCACTAGGAAAACTTCATCTAGGTTTTTCAAATCAATTTTAAAATGCTTTTAAAACCATTTGAATTTGGGACCATAATCTTAGGGCTAGATGTACATGACTTGTACACAAGCTTTCCTTATGATCCTCAATTTCTTGAATTAGGGTCATCTAGGTACAAGGACTATGCACCTTGATCCTAACTCATGATCCTAATATCTCACACACATCTAAGGTGTATCAAACCACATTCAAGTCAATTTGATGTGAGATATGGATTAAGGTCAACTTAGGCTAAGTTCTCATGCATTTTCTAAACACAAATTTGATCTCAATATCAAAATGTGTTTTTCATCCTTAAATCAATTTCATTGATCATTAATGCGCAAGATGATGACATGGCATATAATGATGTCATACATAATAACATGTGCCAATGTCATGATGTCATGGCATAAAGTTTGAAAACTTAAATAAAGCATGACATATAAACTAGCCTAAGCATTATCATGACATTTCAAATGATAATAAAATAAATATGATGTCATGGCATGACATATGGCAACCAATCATGGCAAGTTAGCACAAATAAATATACCTAGATTACCTATCTAAGTATCCTTAACCACTTTGCTAACCTAGAATTTAACCCTTGATTGCCCTAAAATGCCAAAATCCTAATTTTGACACTTCTTGAACTCTAGATTAATTCATGCCACTTAAAGATCAAATTTATCCTCAAAACTTGGCATGTTTCATTTTTCCTCGAGAGTTCTCTAGATTTTCCCAAATTGTGCCAATTAAAATTATTCTTTTCCATAATGGCACATTTTACTCTTCCAAGGAGTAAATGATAATTCCATTTCATTTTCAAAGGTTCACAAAACCTTGAAAATGCTCCTTGAGTGTCAATTCCTCAAAGTTGGGTTAACTACCCTTCTTATTGGAGTTGACACTCTCTAACCCATTTATGGGGTAGAGAAGATGCTCCTAGGAACCCAATACCTATTAGAGCTCATTGAGTTCACTAAATATTCACTAGGGATAACTTCCCTAGCAACCCTCCTAATGACCCTCTTAGGCTTTAAAGCCTTGGTCATTTGGGTCTCATCAAGGTCAACTATAGGGGTGACTTCCCTTGTGACCTTGGTAATGGTCTTCCTAGCCCTAGGTTTTGTTCCATAATCGAATGGAACACTATGATAAGTGGGCTTGACCACTTGGGACTTAGGTTTGTGACCCAAACCTTTCTTGTCCTTGGACTTGGGTTTTTGACTCTTAAACCCTAGAGATGACTTCTCCATGTTTTTAAGAGCCTTTTCTAAATTATCAAGTCTTGACCTCAAGACTTGATTTTCCCTCTCTAATACCTCAAGTGTTAATTTGTCATTTTTCTTTGAGGTATTCCTAGGCATATGTCTAGATGATTTGGGATTTCTACCTAGATTTTCCTTATCCTTAGATGAGTTAATTCTAGGGTTGGCTTTCCTAGTGTTATCCTTATCTAGGCTCACATGTTTGGCACCTAAGCATGTGTATCAATTTCTATAATTAACATGCTTATCATTCTTGACAATAGCAATAAGGCTACTAGCATGCATCCTACTAGAATTGCAAGAATGTGCCTTAGAGATTACCTTAGGGTTTGCCCTAGCTCCCCCTATACATGTGCTCGATCTCTTGTCCTTGTGAGATTGCCTCCCTCTCGGACATTGGCTCCGATAATGTCCCCTTCGCTTGCATTGGAAGCACACCACGTGCTCCTTGCCCTTGCGTGTTGGGACTCCGGCTTCCTTGACCTTTGGTGCCGGTGGAGTCTTTCTTACCCTCTTCGGACACTTACTCTTGTAATGTCCATGTTCCCTACACTCAAAGCACATAATGTGTAATTTAATTGAACTTAAATTGCTTGAGTTACCTAGGGTTGAGGGTGGAGATGAGCTTTCTTCTTCATCCCTTCCGGAGGTAGAATCTTCTTCTTGCTCCGATCTTGAACAAGAGGAACTCTCCTCCTCTTCTTCCTTGGATGTTGAGTAGCCCTCAACTCCCAATTCGCTCCCTCCATGATGTGAGCTACTTGGCTCACTAGGCTCCTCTTCATGGCTTGAAGTGGAGCTCTCCTCATGGTACTTGGCCAAGTTATCCCATAATTCCTTGGCATTGTTGTAACCTATCTTACACAAGATGTTAGTAGGCAATGAAAATTCAATTATTCTCGTTACCTCTTCGTTGATTTCGGATTTGTGAATTTGTTCTCTTGTCCACTCCTTCTTCTCAAGTGGTTTTCCTTCCTTATCCACCGGAGGAATAAAACCTTCTTGTACACAAAACCAATTCATTATGTTAGTCATAAGAAAGTACTTCATCCTTACCTTCCAATACGCGAAGTCACCGCATTCGTAGAAGGGTGGAATGGTGATGTCTTCTCCATAGAGATCCATTCTCTAGCTTTGCTCCCACGGGTGTTGATCCGATGAAGAGCGACCTTGCTCTGATACCACTTGTTAGGATCCTTCGTACGGCTAGAGAGGGGGGTGTGAATAGCCGACCCCAAACTTTCGCGTTTCTTCCTACGATTGGGTTAGTGCAGCGGAAATACAACGTAGAAAGAAAACAGGAGAAGAAAGACAAACCATATAACGAGGTTCGGAGATGAACTCCTACTCCTCGGCGTGTCCGTAAGGTGGACGAAGCCTACCAATCCGTCGGTGGATGAGTCCCCGGAAATCCGGCTAATAAATACTCCTTGTGGGTGGAGAAACCTCACCACAATCTTTGCAAAAGCAATACAGGAGATACAAAGAAGAGCAAGAACAATATGAATGTAAAACAAACAAGCTTGCCTTCTCGTCTGGAGTCCGTTGATGAAGCAGCAGCTTCACGGATGCCAGCAGCTAGAAAACCAGCACGAAGCTCACGCGAAGCTTCAGCAAAGAGGAGCTCAGCAAAGCTCAAATCGCAGTGTCGTGAGGAAGAGAGTTGTTATCTTCTTCGTCTCCTGTAGAGGTCTTATACCTGCACCTGCGAAGAAGACACAGAAGACACAGAATCTAGCCGTTGTGTCGCAACGGCTAGTGTGTGGACCGATCAGGCATCACCCTGATCGGTCTGGGGCTGGTCTGATCGGTCGTGGGGACCGATCAGGCTCTATGCTGATCGGTCCCCAGACCGATCAGAATAGAGCACAGAGAGTTGCCCAACTCTCTGTGCGTACCCTGATCAGTCTCTGTACGAGAGGTGACTGTGTCTCTGCTCAACTCTTCTGATCGGTCTCCAGACCGATCAGATGTCTTACAGAACCCTTCTGTTTGTTATCTGATCGGTCACCAGATCGATCAGATACACAAACGTATCGCTGGATCGGTCTGCAGACCGATCCAGAGCTTGGTTTTTGCCCAAACCAAGTCCCAAGTCTCCCAAACCAACATCCGGTCAACCTTGACCTGTTGGTACATCATGCTTAGCATCCGGTCAATCCCTTGACCTGCTAAGACTCTCCACCAAGTGTCCGGTCAATCCCTTTGACCCACTTGGACTTTTCTCTACACCAGATGTCCGATCATCCCTGATCCATCTGGATTTTCCCTTGCCTGGCTTCACTCACCAGGACTTTCACCTGGCTTCACTCACCAGGATTTCCACACTGCCTAACATCCCAGTTAGGACTTCCTCACTGCCTGGCTTCACTCACCAGGACTTTCCAACTGCCTAACATCCCAGTTAGGACTTTCTCACTGCCTGGCTTCACTCACCAGGACTTTCACCTGGCTTCACTCACCAGGATTTCCACACTGCCTAACATCCCAGTTAGGACTTTCTCACTGCCTGGCTTCACTCACCAGGACTTTCCAACTGCCTAACATCCCAGTTAGGACTTTCCCACTGCCTGGCTTCACTCACCAAGACTTTTCCAGTGCCAAGTCTCCATACTTGGACTTTTCCCGTGCCAAGTCTTCATACTTGGACTTTTCGCGTGCCAAGCTCCCTGCTTGGACTTTTCCAGTGCCAAGCTCCCTGCTTGGACTTTTCAGGTCAACCAGATCAACCTTGACCTACTGTTGCACCAACAATCTCCCAAGTTTGTATTCTTGTCAACACATCAGAATACAACTTTTCTACTCTCGTCAAACATTGTCAAACATCAAAATACAACTCGAGTCAGGTCACCCTTGACCAACTCGAGTCAGGTCAACCAAGTCAACCTTGACCTAAGGTTGCACCAACAGTGACCTTCTTGGTGACCTTCTTGGTGACTTTTTTTGACTTCTTAAAAGTCTTAGCCACGTTGGTCTTGGCAAAAATACTCTTAGGGATAACTTTCCTTGTATTTTTGACTTGATCATTAGACCTAGGGTTGATTCCATAACTATATAGAACCCTATGATAAGAAGGAACATCTTTCTTGGCTTTGGATTTGTATCTCAAACCTCTATGACCATTGGATGGTTCTTGTCTAACTCTTCCTAGGTTATGCTCATTTTGACCCTTAATAACATTTTTAATTTTCTTTAGGGTCTTTTGTAATTTATCAAGCATTGACCTCAAGGCTTGGTTTTCCAACCTTAAATATTTAGATTTTGATTTTTCTTGATTTCTATGAGCATTTCTATTTTTAGGCCTATAACTAAAATTCTTAGAGTTATTACCTAATTTGTCTACCTTCCTAGCCTTAGGTCTAGTAGTCTTAGCATGATAGGCTACATGATTTTCCTTAATTCTATCATGCTTCCTATTTTCATGATAAATAATATTAAAATGATATAAATTATTTCTAGCATGATTTTTATCATGGGTTAAAGGAATAGGTTAAATGAATGATACCTTGAATTTTACCTTGGAAGCTCCCTCTTGAGTTGTATTTCCTCCTTTGACTTTGGTCAACTTCTTTTCTTTAGGACATTGACTCCTATAATGCCCTTTTTGATTGCAAGAGAAATACACAATGTGCTCCTTGCCCTTGCGTTCCATGGGACAGACTCTCTTGGGTTTCTCCTTGCCCTTGGGTGCCACTTGGTCTTTTTTCTTGGCCAATTTTGGACATTTGCTCTTATAGTGTCCTCTTTCCCTACACTCAAAGCAAATAATATGATTTTTATTATTTAAAATTGAAATTGTTATACCTTTACTTGTAGGGGTGGCACATGATTCTCCATTTGATTTTTCTTGATTTGTGGAGGTAGCATCATCATCATCTTCTTCTTCTTCTTCTTCTTCTTCTTCTTCATTTGACCCGAAAGTGGAAGCCTCTTCTTGCTCCAGTGTCAATACATGACACTCCCCCTCAATCCTAGAGGTGGATGCTTCTTCATCTTTATCCTCTTGCTCATTGAACAAAGAGTATGCTCCCTCTTTGCCCCTTTTGTTGCATTCCATTGAGGATGAAACTTCTTGTTCTTCTCCTTTGGAAGTTGAGCATCTCTCAACTTCGGAGTCCTATTCCTTTTGATTTTGATCCAATGAGTCACCATCTTTGCATTCTTCTTGGTTTAGTACAGTGGAGGGGACCTCATAGAGTTTAGCCAATTTGCTCCATAGCTCCTTGACATCTTCAAATTCTCCTATTTGCTTCAAAATGTTGCTCAACAATATATTGACCAATACTTTGGTCACTTTGTTATTGGGCTCGCTTCTTTGAATTTTCTTTTGGCTCCACTTGCTCTTCATGAGAATTTTGCCTTTTGAATTTGTTGGAGCTTGGAAACCTTCTATTAGAACAAACCATTGCTCTATGTCCACCATGAAGAAATTTTTGATCCTTGATTTCCAAAGATCAAAACTTGTTGATGTGTACGGTGGAGGCACCCTCGTGTCGAATCCGAATCCATCTTGGAATTCCATTTGAAGTTGTGCCTTTGATGAAGTCTTTGAATTTATTGAACTTTACTTCAACTTCTTCTCCCTCTAGCTTGTTGCCCTTTCCGACAATGATTCCGGTGAAAAGCAACCTCGCTCTGATTCTACTTATTAAGGTCGATTGATGCTAGAGGGGGGGGTGAATAGCTCATCACGCTTTGTGTGCTTGCTTCGGTGTTGTTGATATGCAGCGTAAAGAACTCGAAACAAGACTCATAACGCTAACATGTAGATTTACTTGGTATCCACCTCAAGAAGATGTAACTAATCCAAGGATCCACACGCGACACACACTCCACTAATTAAAACACTTTTTGATAACTACTGGAGGTGGAGAAACCTCGTACAAGATTCACACAACAAGATATACAAGAAGAACGAAATACAAACTAATACAATAGCAAATCTTACAAGATTTACAATACAGAAACCCTAGCTTGCTCTTCTTCTAGCTTGAATACACCTCTTGACTTGCTTGGAAGTGCAACAACACTCCTCTCTAAGCCTCCAAGATCTGGTGTGTGTGTGTGTGAGCTCGGTGGAGAAGAACACCTGAAGATCGAGATGGAGCAGGCGAAAAGTTTTTTTTTGAAGAAATCGCTTGCCAATGTCTTTGACCTATGCAACAGTCACATCCCAATCGATTGACCAATCGATTGGGAAGGCTTGAATCGATCGGTCGATCAATTCAGAGCACCTTTGTGCTCTGTTGGAAAAAGCCTGAATCGATCGCCCGATCGATTCAGCCTTTATCGTGTCACGCGTGATTTCCAACTACCAATAGATCGGCCGATCGATCGGCTGATCGATTGGGGAGGCTTCTGTGTGGGCGATATAAGATGCCAATCGATCGGCCGATCGATTAGGCTGTTGTTTATCGCAACACTCTCCCAATCAATGGGCGGATCGATTGGGCTTTGGTTCAATCGATCGGCTGATCGATTGACCACCCTTGACTTGCTTATTTCAAGCTCAAGGGCCCCCAATTCCAACATCCAGTCAACCGTGACCTGTTGGAACTCCTCATGTCTAGCATCCGGTCAACCTTGACCTGCTAGGACTTCTTCTCCAAGTGTCCGATCAATCCTTTCACCCACTTGGACTTTTCTTCTCGTGCTAAGTGTTCGGTCAACCTTGACGCACTTGGACTTACTGTCTCATGCCAAGTGTCTGGTCCTCTAAGACCCACTTCGACTTCCTTCCACCAGATGTCCGATCACCCTTGACCCAGTTGGATTTCCTTATGGCAAGTATCCGGTCACTCTTTTGACTTACTTGGACTTCCCAACATCATGTGTCCGGTCAACCTTGACCCACCTAGATTTCCACGTACTTGGCTTCACTCACCAGGTCTTTGCATCTTCCTAGCTTCACTCACTAGGACTTTCTATCTGCCCGACATCACTCACCAAGACTTTCCATTTGCCTAGCTTCACTCACCAGGACTTTCCCACTGCCTGACTTTACTCATCTAAACTTTCACCTGCCTAACCTCCAGTTAGAACTTTCCCAATCAAGTATCCAATCAAACCTTTAACCTACTTGACTCTTTTTCTCATCTAACTGGTCAAACTTTGACCAGAGGGGAATTGCACCAACAATATCTCCAAATGGATGATTCTGTAATATCCATATATTTCCAAACATCAAAACCCAAACATCGAGACTCAAACTTGAGCCAACTCAAGCTTAGTCAACCTTGACCCAGGGGATATTGCACCAACATATTCTACCTGGTGCATTAGACTTAGTGGATCTGGCCGAAGCTACCTTAGCCTAACATGAGCTGGTTAGACAAAAATCTAGTATTAAGTTTTTTGGGTAGGACTATTTTGGAAAGTATTCAGAAAGTGGTCTATCGTTGATACACAAGAAGGTCATATGCTTTGCCACTCACTAAAAATTATCCTTAGAAAGCTTACTTGATTAACCCAAAGCTAAGTTTGAATCTAACATGGATTGAACAACCTTTTTCAAAATTCTTAAGAAAATTTAAACCCAATTAAAAATATTAATTAATTATAACTTAATTCAAAATTAATTAAAATTTAAAATAACTTAAATTAATTAAAACTTAAATTAAAGCTTAAATAAAAATTAATCATAAATAATCTTCTTAATAAAAAAATTTAATTTAACTATAAATTAATCGAAACTAAAATTCTCAACTTAATCAAATTATGAATTTCTTTTAACTCAATCGAAGTTTAATATATACTTAACTAAATTTATTATCAATGAATTATTAAATCAATAATCAAATTATTAATTAAATAAATTAAAACTATAAATCAATCCTTAACTCTAAGTAATCTTAATTAATTCTAAACTTAATTGATCAATTAATTAATTTAATTAAAATTGAGTTTCCAAAATTCAAAACTAAAATAACTCTAACTTAAAATGAAATTACTTTTTTTTTTTTATTGAAATAAGTAATAACTAATCTAATAATTTTAATAATGTAAGCGATCAAATCAAGCTAATCCAAAACTAATTTAATTCAATTAAATAACTCTTAATTAATCAAATTATTTACAACTGAAATTAACCATTAAAGTTAAATTTAGTTAATCAACTTCATTAATTAATCTAATTTAATCAATAAATGAATCAATTATTCTTAATTAATAAGTTTTTAATTAATTACTACCCCTAAATTAATTAAGTTTAAGTTAATCCAAAATAATTAAATTATTTTAATTAATTAACTTAAAAATCAGCTTTAAATTAATCCTTAATTAATTAATTCTAAATTAATTAATCTTAAATTATACAATAAATTACAAATAAATTAATAAATAATATTTTTAATATCAAACCTATTTAATTTAATTAAATTAATTCAAACAATAAATAAATCATTAATTAATTTGAAATTAATTAATTTAACTTAATCAATTTAACTTTACAAATCTAATTAACCCAAAATTCAAACTAATCCAAATTTAATTCTCAACTTAATCAACTTAATTAATTCAGAAATTATCTAATTTAATATGTAAATTAATTAAAGTAAACTCAATCTAAGATGAAATAATATTAATAATCTCATCTAATCTAATTTAATTCAAAATTAACATTAATTAATTCAAAATTAATTAACTGATTATTATCTTACTTTAATTAATCTAAAATTGATCAACAACTTAAACTAATCACCTTATTTAATTTTCAAATTAATTCATATTTAATTAATCAAGTATTTTAATAAATTATTAATCCTAAATTAATTTATAAATCCAAATAATAATTAATTAATGTTAATCAATTCGAAACTAACCTTACTTAAGTTTAACTTACATAATTCAATAATAAAATTTAGAAAATAATATTTAATTAACTAAATCAAACTTAACCTTGAATTAATCCTTAATTAAATTAACTTTAAACTTTAACCATAAATTAAACTTTAATGATTAATCAAGTACTAATCTAACCTAACTACCAAAATAATTTGAACCATCTCACACAACTATAGGTTTATTTGATTTGATAACTTAGAAATGGTGAAATGAATTAAGTAAATTAAAAACTATTCCAAAACTTTGGTCTAACTTATACATTTTATATCCTACTTGAAATTTAGGTTATTATTTAATTAAGGGGAGCATCAACATTATTTTTTGAATCTATTTCAAAACCAACCTTTTTAGAATTTTTCAAAATTCATGTTTTCAAAACTTATTATTTCAAAATTTCTTTTAGACTTATAGATTTTCAAAATATATTTTGAAATTCTTTTTACAAAATATTTCAAAAATTATACACTTATGTATTTTCCTGAAAAAATATAAATGTTCTTAATTAGAAAAATTTGTAAAATTTAATTTTTGCATTAAAGTTTCTTATTCAAAATTTTGACTTAGAAATTTTTTCTAAAATTTCTAAAGACTAATTTCAAAACTTAGTTCACTATTTTCTCTTAGAAAATTTTCTAAATTCAAAATTTTTTCTAAATTTTTCTGACAAATCTTAAAATTTAAGCTTAAAATTTTCTAAACTTAGACTTATTCATGAAAATTTCCTAGTTATTCTAAAATCAAATTCAAAAATTTTAACTTAATTATTTTAAAATAATTCAAAGCTTAGAAATTTTGTGCATTTTTTAAAAACATTTTGTACTATAATTTTCAATCATATAACTTCTAACTTATACTTAGAGAACTTTGGTTCAAATTTTTTCCAAAAGATTTTTCTAAATTCAAACACTTAATTTTTCTCTTGAACTACTTCAAACATGTTGTTTGATGTTACCCCTATTTTTAATGTGTATTAAAGGGGAAGAGATAGTAAATTTAGGGGAGTTATTAAACTCAGGGGGAGAGTTAAATATTTGTTTACTTAACTCTGCATATTTTAAATTTAACTATGAAACTTGGTTGCCAAACATCAAAAAGAAGGATTTTGTTGTAGGGTGCACCAGAATTAAACCTGAGTTTTGATGCTGTCAAAGGTTCAAGTTAAGTTTTGTTATGATCTGATGATTTGACTAAGTGTGCAACTATTTACTCAACTGAGAAAGCTCTAATCATGGGTAGGCAACAAAGTCCAAATAGGTCTGGAGGACCTAATGCTTGGTAGGTAGGTTGAGGTAAGCAACTAGAGTAGAGCGATAGGGAGATCGTTTTCCGGGAAAGGACAAACCTAGGCCGCTGATTCAACTGAAGAAACCAACGGAGGTTTTTAAGCTAAGATCAAGACAGTGCTAACTATCATACTCATACATATTTAATATCAATTACCTAACTTTGTTTTGCAGGTTCAATATCTATTATCTAACTCTGTATTGCAGGATCATATGACTCCTTAAACTTCAAAAGGTCATAACTTTTGACTCAGAACTCAGAATCAGGTTCTGTCAGCAGCTACGCGCGTCCACAACTCATAGATCTTCATTTTCACAAGGTTTCAGTCAACTGAACAAGAGGTTCAATTGATATATTAGGGTATTTTATCAGTCGACTGAATGAATGTTTGGTTGACCAAACAAGTAAAATGGAGAAATAGATCAGGCTCATAAACATGGTATCACAACATGATTGGTTGACCAAACCCAGGGATCAATTGACTGAACATTAAAAACATTAATGACAAAGAAGATTCAGGTAATTTAAGGGATCGATCGACCGAACAAGGTGATCAGTCGACTGAACAATTAATGCACTTAATGCAACGAAAATCGGATCTTGGCAAAGAAGCAAATCTAGACGTTCAGTCAACCGATAAGGAGATCGGTCGACCAAAAAGATTAGTCGACCAACCATCTTTTTGGTCTACCGAACATGGCTTATAAAAGAACAGCTCGAGGTTTGAGCCATGTTAACTTTTCTAATATCCTCTCTGCTTGTCATTTGTGCTACTGCTGCTTTACTATGCTTCAACCTTGTGTGCAAGCTAGACACTAAAAAGCCTCCGACGATCTACACCTTCTATTCTTTATCGGTGTATTTTAGTTTAGCTTGCATCATTATTATTATAAGAAGATAGTAGTGTGTTACTATCGTTTTCCTAATTGTACGAATTACCTCTTTTCTGAAGGTTTCGGAAAGAGAAGTTTTAGTGGATTACCCAATGGTGCGACCAAGGATCGTGGATCTTGGAGTAGGAGTCGACATAGGCTCCGAACAAAGTAATAACCGTGTCTCTTTTATATTGCTTTTGTTTTATTATTTCCACTGCTTACTTTGATTTAGTTTTAGGATAAAGAAAAGACTTTTAACGGACAAGATTCACCCCCCTCTCTTATCTATTTGATCCTTCAGTATCCACGTCGGCCTCCTCAAGACAACTCTTTGAGTACAAGCCTCTCCTTCAGAAGTTACTAGCCATGAGCGAAGAAGAGGGATCAAGTGGAAGAAGAAGAGAAACACACAAGGGAGAGTTTTTCTCCCTTATTGTGGTCACGACAATAAGAGGGAGCACCCTCTTGTTGGCGGTGGGAGAGAGAGGAGAGGGAGAGGAGGATTGGGTTTCCGAAAGCCAATCAACCAAATAATGAAAGTTATATCTAATTCTCTCCCAATTACATCTATATATAATCCTTTTTAATGACTCGGATTAGAAAGTCCAAATCCAACCCATTATCCCTTAATAAAAAATTAGCCCATTAACCCCATGGTTTGGTTCACAACTAAAATAAGTTGGTTCATAACTAATTCATAATTAAACCAAATATGGTTCAACTCTACCATAAGAGATGTAACCCATCAGTGCTTTCATTATGAAAAATATTTCCATATTTGTCTTATGTATAGTCCAACCAAATATTTATCTCTTGATCTAAGAATCCTATTTATTTTAAACTTATTTTACGTCTTTTAGAGACTTGTTAGTGGGTGTGACCCAATAGGTTCTCGGTTTATCTTGGTCATACATAATTAACTACTTAATTATAGAATGATCATGAGCAGTACCTCATGATCCCCAATTAGCCAGAAAATCATAGTTGATCTTAGAACTAATTCTAATCCCTTCAACAACTACAGTGAGTATTACCTTGTTCCTTTTACTTGTCTTATACCCACTTTGTTCAGGATATTGTCTATGTGTTTGTCCCCATTAGATTGACTATGCCACACCTAGCTCAGGTAATACTTTCTCATTCTAACGGATTCAAATTACTTGTATATATGTCTAAGAGTCTCGCACTCTTAACATGAGATTCTTTGACCAAAGACTTTGAGTAATAATCCTAACGAGTGGTCATAGGGTATACGTCTCCTCGCAAGGAGCGTTGAATCCTCTGTGAGCTATCCAAACATCTTCGAGCATTTCAACTTATTCCCAATCATCCCAGGTCCACACCTCAATGAGGTGTTTTCTTAAGATGTTAAAGTATAAGTCTCTATGACCAAGATGACTTGTATACCACAAGTCGAAGGAAACTTTCACTCAAGCTATTGTAAGATTTTTAAAGACATTCATATATATAGATAACCATATAAAGTCTTGCAGCGAGTCACTCCAATAAACTAGTTATCATAACTAGCATTCACGTTTAACTCTCAACATCCTAATGTCTCCAGCCAGTGAGAATAGCTACTTGGCGAAACAAGGAGTATAACCAATACTACTCTTATAAAATTGATGATATCCGAATGCATCAATTTGACAACTAGGGAAATTCCAATACATTCATAGTTGTACATATAGAGATAATCATTAGTTGTGATCCAATCATAATTTCTCTCATGCTATGAATTATATTGTGGACATTCATTAAATGAGTTTAAGATAATAAAACATATAATATGCACTCAAATAGTGAATTTATATTGAGTAAAAACTGTAAGGAGGTTGCCTTAGGATATCCCTCAAAATCTAACACTCCCACTTGACCTAATGCCAATCGCCACGGTGTTCTAAACTATAAGCATGGACATGACTCTCAAACTTTATGGTAGAGCCTTTGTCAAAGGATCCACTAGATTCCTTTCATTGAGAATTTTCTCGAGCTGTATCTCTTTCCTACTAATGATCTCCCTAATCAGATGATAGCAGTGAAGCACGTGTTTTGATCGCTGATGAGACCTTGGTTCCTTTGTTCACGCAATAGCTCCGGTGTTGTCACAGTAAATAGGTAATGCTTCAACAGCGGATGGAACCACTCCAAGTTCAGTAACAAACTTCTTGATCCAAACTGCTTTCTTTGCTGCTTCCGAAGCTATAATGTATTTCACCTCATAGATAGAATTTGCAACAGTGTCTTGCTTGAAACTTTTCCAACTAACTGTGCCTCCATTTAATATGAATATGAATCTAAATTGGGACTTGGAGTCATTCTTGTCTATCTGGAAACTTGCATCTGTATATTTGCATATGATCATATCACCATCTCCATATACCAAGAACATATCCTTAGTTCTTCTCAAGTACTTAAGGATCTTCTTGACAGCCATCCAGTGATCCATTCCTGAATCAGACTGGTATCTTCTCGTAACACTCAGAGTATATGATACATCAGGCCTTATATATAACATAGCATACATGATAGATCCTATTGCGGACGCATAAGATATCTTATCCATGCAAATTCTACCATCTTTCATGCCTCATAGGTATGAAACATTTCTTGGATTCAGACATGCTAAATCATTTTAGTACTCTATCTATATATGTCGACAGTGAAAGACCAAGCAATATTTTTGATCTATCTCTATAGATTTTCATCCCAAGGATGTAAGTTGATTCTCCCATGTCTTTCATGGATAATGTTTTGGACAACCAAACTTTAATTGACTGTAAAAATGGCACATCATTTCCTATGAGCAATGTGCCATTAACATATAATATTAGGAATATAACCACACTCCCACTAATATTTTGCTCAACTTCCTCTGCTCCTAAACTCCTGCACACTTAGACATAGGGTTAAACACTAACAGGACCTAACCTGACTTGGTTGATCACATCAAAACTATATTGGGTACCAATAATCTCCCTCTTTTTGATGTGATCAAATCCAAGTTAAGTTAGGTAAACAAATAGCAGTTTAAAAAAATTTGTTAGTACCAAAAAAAATTTAAATACAAAAATTTGAAATACTACTACCCTCCCCCTAGACTTAATCTTTATTACTCCCCCTTTTGATCACATTAAAAATAGGGTACCAAAAAAAATTCCACTTAACAATGATAAAAAGTCTAAGGGTTACTAAAACTCTGAAAGTAAAAAAAAAACTTTTAAAAAACTTTCTAAGTGTTAAAATTTTTTTTGCAAGATAAATAAAAAACTTTAGTTTTTTCTGTTTAAAAAAAATCTATTTTTGACAAACATTGAAAGCATTTTAATTAAATGCTTATCCGTTAATCAATTAAATATTTATTTCATTAATTGACTTCTAGGTTGTGATGAGGCACTAGGCCTTCTTGGTTATTGGAGTAACAACCACTTCTAGACAAGGTCTCTTAAAGAAATTTAAATATTTAATTTTCTCTCTGAAAGCCCTATTAAATTTTTTTTTAATTTATGTAAGATTTTGGAACCTAATATAGGTTCCTCCTGACTGGGTTAATCAGAAATTTCTTAGGGATATATTTTGTTGATAATTTTTTGATTTGGCCCCTATGATATCTGAGATGCCAGCTTAATCCGTTATAATTTTGAGTTTATTGAACATTTGAGCATGCATTATTTTTCAAGTTTTCTACTTCTGTTCTCAATTTATCATTTTCTGATTTCAATTTATCAAAATCTTCTAATACAGAAGATTTAGTTAAAATTAATTTTAACTCTTTATTTTCTTTTTCCGTCTTACAACAGTTTTTCGATAATACTTTAATGAACTTGAATAACTTATTAGGAGGAAGAGATCATACCTGACTTACCTCATCGATCCTATTATCCGTAGCCCCCCCTGAAGTGCTACTTTCTTCCGATATCGCTCCCCCTTCATTGATACTTTTGATGCTCATTTCGAAGGAGCTTGCTTCGTTTTCGTCTTCTTTATGACTTGCCACTAGCGCAAGTCTGGTGATGACATCAATCTACAATTCGGACTATGTTTCATCCCATGTCACCTTTAGATTCTTGTACTTATTTGTTTGGACGGGTTTCTTGTTCTTGTTCTTGCCCTTGTCCTTATTCTTCAATTTAGGGCAGTTGTCTTTTACGTGTCCTTCTTTATCGTAGTAGTAGCATCTGATCCTTCTTCTTTTTCTATCCTACAGATGATTAGATTTTCTAGATTTAATTTTTTTTTAAAATTTACATACCATTAGCGTCGTTTCATCATCACAGAGAGAGAATTCTGAGTCTTGTTCATCCTTCTTTGCCTTAAAGTCAATGTTGTACTTCGGCTCCTTCTTCGGATTTGCACATCTCATTTCATGCACTTCAAAAGTTGAAAATAATTATTCTAAGGTATTTATTTCTAATTCCTTGGATATATAATAAGCATCTACTAATGATGCCCATTCAGTATTTCTAGGGAATACATTAAGTGTGTACCTTAGCAAATCTCAGTTGTTTACCTTTTCTCTGAGATTCGTGAGTTTGGTGATGAGCTCCTTGATCCTTGATTGAAGGTGTGCAACAATTTCACCTTCCTCTAATCGAAGGTTGCTGATATGGTTTCTAAGCAGGCCTTGTCTCGCAAGTTTTGCCTCCGAGGTTCCTTCGTATAGTTCCAGGAATTTTTCCCACAGCTCCTTGGGAGACTGGTAGGCTCCGATTCGGTTACTTCTTGTGGTGGTAATACGCTCAGTAGATGGAATTCTACTTTCCTATTTTCCATGAAGTCGACTTGCTTTTTCTTATCCATTGGTATTTTTCTTTACCTTCAGGTGCTACAAAACCAAATTTCATTATTAAAAGTAATTCAAAATCGGTTTTAAAGAATACCTCCATTTTTTTCCAACTCGTGAATTCTCCCTCGAATTTTGGTGGGAAGATGCTCGGTCCGACCATCTTGTGTGCTTCGTTCGGTAGTTAGTCCTTCTGAAGCTGTTAGGCTCTGATACCACTTGTAAGTCCCTTGGGTGACCGGTTAGAGGGGGGTGAATAACCTGCACAATTAAAGTAACCTTTCTCGATCTTTTATAGCTTAGTTAAATAAAACACTTGCATAAAAGGAATTAAGTAATTAAATAAAGAAAAAGAGGCTCAATCGATTTACTTGGTTACAACCGGGGAGGTTGTTAATCCAAGAAAGTTAATAGCTCACTAAAGTCTCATTCGGGCGGAGAAGCCTCTTACAGCAGTCACAACTCAAAAATAGAAAGCTAAACTCAAACATAACAAATCATAAGTATTGTTTCTCTAATTTCTTATTGTTCTTAGCCTTTGGGACTAGATTTATAGCCTTGGTCAGGGAACTTAGAAGAGTTTCAGGCACTTGGAGGGGGATACAACTTTACCCCCGTCACAACAGATCATGTTTGACATGATCCGGATAAAGATCCTAGTCTAGGCGCCCGGAGTCTGGTGAGTCCGGGCGCTTAGACCAAGAAGGTCAACAACCTATTGACTTTCGGTCTCAACCTTTTGCTTCGGTTCCGCTCACCTTGGTCTGGGTCTTTCGCTCCGGCTTTGCTCGCTTGAGTGATCTCGACCATCTAGAATAGGGCTCACCCGAATCCAACTTCTGGCCTTCGAGCAAGCTTCCGTTCCGGTTTCTCGTCCCTTAGAAATGTCGCACGCCTCCTTCTTGTTCGTCCATGTACTCTTCCGTAGCACTTCGTCCCTCGAACACACTAAGCCCGTCGGCTCTCTCCCATGCCATCCTTCTTGTTAGCTGCGTCTTTTGCTCGAATTCTTGTGCTCCTGCACACTTAGACATAAGGTTAAACACTAATAGAACCTAACCTGACTTAGTTGATCATATCAAAACTATCTTGGGGTACCAATACTAGATGCTTACTTCAGTCCATAAATGGTCTGTTGAAGCTTGCATATTTATTCTTGTTAATAGATATGGAACCTTCGGTGAAGGATGGTGTATCCGAGGGACCTCCAAACAAGGAGAAAAGGAGTGGGCTGAGGGAAGCAAACTTCAAGGCAATGTGAAGGATGACATAAAGAGGAGCCATGGGCTCAAGTGCATCTAAGGGATGAAGGTCGAGGAAGAGGGCTTTAAGGGCAACTCTGAAGAGGATGAGTGTGAGTGAATGTAAGGGATCAGATGACTGGTACAAAGGCCAGTTGACTGGTCCAAATTGGTAATGGCACCAATCTACTAGCAGAAAGGTGTTGGCAAAATCCTAGATTCTACGGAGTACCGTTGGTTGTGTCCAATGGCTACACCAGTTGACTGGTATATGAAACAGTCGAGTGGTGCAGGAAATGAGTTGTCTTGTAATCAACTCTTTCCACTCTATTTAAAGGAGCTTTGAGGATGAAGGAGGTTACTGATTCTTTCTAGAATACTCCTAAGTCATTCCCTTAAGTTCTAAGTCAATTCTCTTCCTCCTAATCTAAGTTTCTATCTTATAAAGAGGAAGAGAGATTTATGAGAGGTTTCAATCCACCGATAGGGAGGAAGCTTTAGTCAAAGATTGTTAGGGACTAATCTACCGACGGATTGAGAGATCGCCCATCTCAAGGACAATCCGTGGAGTAGGAGCAAGCAATCTCCGAACCATGTTAAACAATGTGTTAGAGTTTGTGTTAATTCTTTAGCTTTCTTATTAGTTTTGTTTCATTTCTACTTGCGTAACTAACATTGTAGAAAAAAGATCAATTTAGGATGACCGAGATATTCAACCCCCTTCTAGCCAGCCACCGATCCTTAACAAGTGGTATTAGAGTCAGGTTGCCCTTCAACGGACTAATCTTTGAGAAGAGCATTTTCAACAAAATGGCTAGAACACACATCCAACCACCTAAATTCTAAGGAGACTTCTTTTGGTGGAAAAAGAGAATGGAGGTATTCTTTGATACTGATTTCAATATTATGCTAATAATGGAAAAATGTTTGAGATACCTAGGGATGAAAATAACACAATAATCAACAAAACAAGATGGAGCAAGAAGCAAAGGGAAGAGCATTTAGCAAACTCAAAGGAAATACTATTGGGATATGCCTGATGTGGGTGCGTGTTAGAACAAGTTTCGTAAACATGTGTAGAATAAAATAAAATAATAATAATTCTTAATTATTACATTATACACATTACACGCATACAAGGATACAATATGACAAATATAATCGCATAATTAAAATTTTACGGCAAATAAATTTACGCTAGGATACCTTATGGATGACCTATAACGAGAAGGGCATTAGCTGTAGCGATGTTGTCAAACCTCACCTCTATTCATATCCACGCCGAGCTCCTCAAAACAACTCCTTGAGTATAAGTATTTCCTTAAGAAGTTACTAGCCATGAGCAAAGAAGAGGAATCAAGAGGAAGGAGAAGAGTACACAAGGGAGAAATTTTCTCCCTTGTGGTGGTCACGACAATAAGAGAGAGCACCCTTTTGTTGGCAGCGAGAGAGAGAGGAGAGGGAGAGGAGGATTGAGTTTCCTAAAGCCAATCAACCAAATAATAAAACTTGTATCTAATTCTCTCCTAATTACATCTATATATTGTCACGCCCCGGGGGAGTCCCTGCCAGAAGAAATTTCGGCAGCATCTCCTCTGTACGGGTGACAATCTGAAACTTCCTACAACCATCCAGATACCTCGGCCAATATGACCGAAACAATAACAATAAAAAAAAATAAGTAAACACCCACGCAGTTAATAGTAAAACTAAACTAATGCAACGATAAGGAAAACCATCTCAAAAAATCTTACTCAACTACACTCATAAAGCTCAAAACTTATATCTGTTAGAGTGTATACTAAAAGCCTAGCTTTTGGTATAAACATTTATCTAGAAATAAGAATCACATTGGTCAAATGTCTACATTTATGATAAATGAAGTTGTTCAATTAATTTATATTGTAGATAACATGGTGTGTGGTGTCACACACAGAGGATCATGTTATCAGTACCTTATAAATTATAAACAGTAGCTCACGACCATAATGGAAAGGAACAAACCATTGGAAGGTCGTAGTGTAATTAGGTATTAGTTTATCTTAACTATATAATTACACTAGTACACTTAGAGTGTATTGAGTAGGACCATTAGAGGTCGTTTCTTTTATACTGACTTTATAAAGAAACAAATACCTCAGTTATTATGGAAGTGTGTGCTCTTAATCCTAATATAATAACAAGCACATATATTTGATATTTATTTCTTTAATTTATCAATGGGTGAGATTTAGTTCGATAAATCAATAAGCCCGATAAGTTGGGAAATGATATCACTTATAGTGTGTGTTGTTGATTATAGAAGGAAACTGTGTCCTAGTGATCTAGGTTGAAAATGTCCCCAAGAGGAGCTCATAAGGATTGTCATGTTAAACCCTGCAGGTGGAGTTAGTCCGACATGACGATGAAGTTGAGTGGTACTACTCTTGGAGCTAGATATTAATTAAGTGAGTTGTCAGTAACTTACTTAATTAGTAGACATTTGTTATCTTAAACACAGGGAGACTAACACACTCATAATAAGAAGGAGCCCAAAATGTAATTTGGGATTGGTGCGGTAGTTCAATAATAGTTCTTTAGTGGAATGAATTATTATTGATGAAATTAAGTTGTGTGTTCGGGGTGAACACGGGATGCTTAATTTCATCGGGAGATCAAAACCAATTCCTCCTCTCAGTCCCTATCGTAGCCTCTAGTATATAGAGATTTATACCCACCGCATACCCACCTTCTTACCCATCCAATGGGGCTGACCAAGCTAGCTTGGAACCCAAGATAGGGCCGGCCAAGACCAAGTGGATGAGTCATGTAGGTGGCCGGCTAAAGCTTGGGTCCCAAGCTTAGGTGGCCGGCCACTAGAATATTAAAAAAGATTTTTATTAAAATTATTTCTTATGTGGATATCATGATTTTAAAAGAGAGTTTAAAAAATTAAAAATTTCCTTTTATAACTTTCTACAAAAGGTTAAGAGAAGAGATTAATCTCTTTCCTTATTTGTAGTTTAAAAGGATGGTTTTAATTTTTGGTAAAAACTTTCCTTATTTATAAATCATCTACATGTTTAAAAGAGAGTTTAAAATTTGAAATCTTTCCTTATTTGTTGATTAAAGGAGGATTTTAAATTTTAAGAAAACTTTCAATTTTAATCATGTTCATGATTTAAAAGAGAGTTTAAAATTAAATATTCTCTTTTATAAGTTTCTACAAAAGATTAAGAAAAGATTTGATATCTTTCCTTATTTGTAGATTAAAAGAGATTTTAATTTTTTAGAGATAACTTTCTTTTTATCCACATGTTTAAAAGAAATATTTTAATTTATAAAATTTCCTTTTTATTAACCACCATGAAGGGAAAAATTATTTGAGAATTTTTTATAAATTTCCGGAAGCAAATTAGGAAGTTTTAATTCTTGTGTGAATTAAAATTTCCTTGATTAAAGGGATTAAGGTGGCCGGCCATTAACATGATGAAAAGAAAATTATTTTTAATTAAATAAATTTTCCTTTTCAATGGCAAAAGAATTAAGGAAGTTTTTATTAAATTTTCCTTATTTGCCAAGACCAAGGATTATAAAAGAGGGGGTAGAGGAGACTTCATGGTGAATGTCTCTATTATTTTTCTCCCTCTTTTCTTCTTTGGGTATGGCCGGCCCTTTCTTTTCTCTCCTCTCCTTTGTGTGGCCGAAACTCTCTCATGGTGGAGATAGCTTTGGTGGCCGGATCTAAGAAGGAGAAGAAGGAGAGAAAAGAAGCCTATTTTCTAGCATCCCTTGGAGCATGGTGGTGGTGGCCGAACCTCTTCATCCTAGAAGAAGTTTTGATGGCCGAAACTTACAAGGAAGAAGAAGGTGCTTGGTGGTTCTCATCTCGGAAGATCGTTGCCCACACAACGTCCGAGGTTAGAAGAGGAATATGGTAGAAGATCAAGAGGTTTTTCTAAAAGGTATAACTTGTATTTTTCTTTCCTCATCATACTAGTTATTTTTGGAAATAATACTAAATACAAGAGGCATACGATTCTAGTATTTCGAATTTGTTTTCAATATAGTGTTCTTTTGTTTTTCTTTTCCTTGTGATTTGATTGTTCTTTTCGGTTAACCTAAAGTTATTTTAGGAAATTAAATATTAGCTTTCCATAAAAGGTTTTGTCTAGTCGGTGGTGGTTGCTCCCATATCCAAGAAGGCCATGTGCCTCGCCACGTCAGTACTGGGAACCAATTATGGAAATTAATATTTAATGGAATTAATAACTTAAGGTGATTTGGGTCGAACGTGTTAAGTTCTGCAGGAGATCCAAGTCTAAACCTAAAAGAACAAATAGATTAAGTTTTAGATCAAACGTGTTAAGTTCCGCAGGCGATCCAAAATTTAATTTAAAAGAACACATGGTAGTTAGGAAAAGGTTCAGACCTTTGTACAAAATTTTTGTACAGTGGAACCTCTAGGTTTTTCGAGTAGCAACCAACAATATCCTACTCAACTACATACATAAAATACAAATCACAACAACGTAAATAAAATCAACTCACCTCTTCTGCCGTCCAGGCAAGCATGTAGCAGAACATATCCAAATATATATAAAAAGAAAACCCATCGACAAATAAAGGATTGTACAAGATCCAAGTGTCAAATCCAGAACAAGTCTGAAAACATAGACTAGTATAGTATAATAAGAAAACCAAAAGATAATCACACATCCTTGTAATCTGCAAGGGAACTAGCGACTGGAGATCTCCGAACAGCGTCAACTTGAAATAGTAATATCAATGGGGTGAGTCAACTCCTCAGCGGGTAACTACTGACATGCATAGTAAGAAATAACTAATAGTAATAATTATGCGTACAGTCTCTTGATATAGGAATGATAAATGCAAACTGAAATATATAGGAGAAAAACTGTACTAAACAGGACCTGGTATAGAGATAAAAAGGTCATCAGACCAAGAGTATCATAAATCCTGTATGCATGTCAAATGTATGCATCCACCAAATATGCAGCATATAAGTGCAGCAAACACAAGCAATAAATGCATCAATGTGCATGATGCCAATGACATGTCCTGGTCACCCCTACTGCCAGTCAGTCGTCTCACACACGATGGTGAGACCGAGTGGGTAGGGTTGTGACAACCGTGCACTTTGCCATCACTGCTCCTGAGTGACTGAGTGGACGGAATGATGTTAGAGTACACCTATCCTCCTACCCCAAATCATAAGTGGGAGAGCGCAATGCTCTCATCTCCCTGAGACAATCCAGAGGAGGGATCTCTGCCGGCTACCACGCTGTGTCACAGTACCCATGAGCGGACCAACGGAGCCAAACAGAGCAAAACTATCTACCGGCTACCACGCTGCGTCTCCAGACCAGCGGATCCTAACAGAGCAGAACTGTCTGCCGGCTACCACGCTGCGTCTCCAGACCAGTGGAGCCTAACAGAGCAGAACTGTTTGCCGGCTACCACGCTAAGTCACCGGACCAGCGGAGCCTAACAACAGAACTGCCACACACCCTGCCTGACATACTACTAACCCATGAGTGGTTGTGTGTGCAGATCTATGTAACTGGCGATGCGCTCAATAATAATGGAGCCGACTATCGTACAACATGCAATCATGCGAGATGGTGCATGACACTAAGTATGGAAATATCCTGATCCTATCCATCTCTACATAATGTGTACCATAGGATAAATAGATCTAATCAATAGTCTAGGTACCCAAATAAGATAAGGTATAAAAACCTAGGACCTGAACATAATAAGACATGGTTATGTCACTACCTCTATAAGCATATAAAATCAGGTGGGTTTTAACATGGAATGCATAACAAGTAAGCAAAAGCAAGCATGTAACAGATATACGATAGTGACAAACCGATGCAAATAAAAAACATAATTATTATTACTACTTGTTAAAACTTACTATGCATATCAAATGACATATCTAAAAAGATAAGTCAAGGTACCCGCCTCCAATAAGAGGATCATATCCGAAATAGATCACTTGTCGAGACACCGTCTCGAATCAAAGTCCTGTATCACAATGTTTAGTTTAGCTAATTCTATCATGCACCCATTAACTAAACTAAATCCTAATCAAATTAAGAAATTCCAAATCCAACCTAACTCAATGTATTTACCTACATTAATAATTCTTGTTAAATACGTAACACTCCCATATTCACAGAATAATACCTCACCTCACAACCGCGCTTGTTGATCCACAGCCAAGATGCACGGTTGCTGCTGGAAAACAAAAACCCTAATCAGCAATTTCCATATCAAACCAAGTAACCCAAACTAACCATCTCACATTCCCCTACCCAAATCAGTGGTTAAAGTTGAGGATTATCTCAGATTTTTGGCAGCTCGGAAGGAATTGCAACCGGATAATCTGTCCAACAACTCCCACAGGTGGTGGTGGAAGTCTAGGGCACATACACGAGGGGAAATGAAGAAGTAGGGACCTTGGCTGGCGACGGTTGCTCGATGTTCACTGTCGGAAGAGGGTCGGCGGTGACGGGCAATAGCGGTGTCGCGATGGAGAAGAAGCAATCGGCGGCCCTGGGCACAGGTGAGGTGGAGACTCGGATGATAGACTCCCGACGGTCTCCAATGCCCACGACCAGGAGAGGAGAGGGAGGATTCGACGCTAGGGTTCCTGTGGCCGGTGATTGGCGCGATGGGACTGATCGGTGATGGAGCGATCAGTGATGGCAGCGATCAACCGAGGATGGCATAGCGTGATCGCAAAAGAGAGGGGAACTCGGCGACACCAGATCTCCCCTGGCCGACGGCGTCGAGCTGTGGTGGGTGGAGACGATGCAGAGAGGCGTGGAGAGAGGGATTTCACGAGCAAGAGGAATCGACGCAAGGAGAGGGGCTCGGCCGATGGGTTTTGTATGCACGGGAGAAAGAAACCGACGCTTGCGGTTATGGCAGATCGAGTGTGAGTTCGGCGTGGCACGGCGTCGAGAGGCTAGGGCACGCGGGTTCGATGGGGGGGGGGGGGGGGGGGAAGGAAAAAATAGAAATTAAAAAGGAAAAAAAAAAGAAAATTGACTTTTCCTCGTTAAATGGGATAGCTTAAACAGGCTTTCTTGGGGCCCAGTTTTTATCCTTGTAACCGAAGTTATACTGTCTCCGAAAAATTCCTGAAAAATTTCTAAAAATTCTGGAAAATTCCCTTATGGTGATTCACCCATTTTCGATATTTTACATTCTCCCCCACTAATAAAAATTTGGTCCCCAAATTTCATTATCTACCATCAGCAAGTACGAGCAACATATAATGAGTATAAATATTGAATGGTAAATTAAACCCACATACCTTAAGTGAAAAGATGGGGGTATCGAGCTCAGATCGTATCCTCGAGCTCCCAGGTGGCCTCCTCATCTGAATGATGCTGCCATTCGAGTTGAACCAATCAGATAGTCATGTTCCACAGTCGACGCTCTTTCTGGTCCAGAATCTATACCGGAACATCCTCGTAGGTAGCGTCAGGCTGAAGGGGAACTGGTATATCAGATAGCACATGTGCTGGGTCGGCTACGTATCTCCTCAGTATAGATACGTTGAATACGTCGTGAACGCCTACCAGGGACGATGGTAGTGCCAGACGATAAGCTACCGCTCCAATCCTCTCCAAGATCTGGAAAGGTCCAATGTAGCGCGGAGCTAGCTTACCTCTAAGGCCAAATCTCTTCACCCCTTTCATGGGTGAGACTCATAGAAATACATGGTTGCCTGTAGAGAACTCCAGGGGTCTTCATCTCCGATCAACATAACTCTTCTGGTGGTCCTGGGCCTCTGACATCCTCCGTCTGATAGTACGGACCAACTCTGCCTCCTGCTGAGCTCTATGAGGCCCTAGCAACTGGGCCTCCCCAGCCTCATCCCAGAGGGTGGGTGCCCGACAAGGCCTACCATACAACGCTTCAAATGGTGCCATCTGGATAGCCGAATGAAAGCTGTTGTTGTAGGCGAACTCTACCAATGGCAAATGGTCCTCCCAACTGCCTCTGAAATCTAATACACAAGACCTCAGCAAGTCCTCTAGAGTCTGAATGGTCCGCTCTAACTGCCCATCTGTCTGCGGATGGAAAGCTGTACTGAAACAAAGCTGAGTGCCTAAGGCCTACTGCAGACTCTGCCAGAATCGGGACGTGAATCGTGGATCTCTATCCAAAATAATACTCAAAGGAACACCATGTAATCTGATGATCTCCCGGCGATACAGATTTGTCAATCGATCCAAGGAATCTATCTTCCGGATCGCTAAGAAGTGCGCGGATTTGGTTAATCGATCAATGATTACCCAAATTGGGTCATGGCCTTGACGTGTCCTAGGCAAACCCACCACAAAATCCATGGTAATGTGTTCCCATTGCCACTCAGGAATAGGAATCTGCTGAAGTAATCCGGCAGGTCTTTGGTGCTCAGCCTTCACCTACTGACAGACTAGACATCTAGCTATAAATTTCGTGATATCTTTCTTCATGCCATTCCACCAATAAGAATGCCTCAAATCTCGATACATGCGGGTCCCTCCTGGGTGGATAGAAAATCGGGAGCGATTAGCCTCCTGAAGTAACTCCTCCCTGATCGGGTGAGATGGAGGTACGTATAATCGGCCTCGGAAATATATAATACCCGCATTATCTTAGGTGAACTCTGTCTGCTGCCCGGAAGCTATCTGGATGCCAATGAACTGAAAATGCTGATCACCGGCCTGGGCCTCTCGGATCCTCGTCCTGATCAACGACTGAGCAACCATAGTAACAAAAACACCTCGCTCTGTCTATCCCTACTCCTTAAGCCCCAACCCGGAGAAACCCTGAATCAAGTCCATGACTGAAGCTCGGTGGCAAGCCAAAGTCTCTCTGGACTTCCTGCTGAGTGCATCGACAACCACAGTAGCTTTCCCCGGGTGATAGCTAATGGTACAGTCATAATCCTTCAGGAACTCCATCCATCTTCTCTGTCGGAGATTAAGTTCCTTTTGGGTGAAAATATATTTGAGACTCTTATGATCCGTAAGAATCTCAAACGTAATGTCGTACAGATGATGCCACCAAATCTTCAGAGCAAAGATGATGGCGGCTAGCTCCAGATCATGTACTGGGTAGTTCTTCTCATGCTCCTTCAACTGTAGAGAAGCATAGGAGACTACCCTGCCGTGCTGCATCAGAACAACGCCCAAACCCTGAAGAGATGCGTCAGTGTAGAGCACGAATCCGTCCTCTCCAGCAGGCAAAACCAAAACTGGAGCCAACACTAATCTCCAATTTAGCTCCTGGAAGCTGGTCTCGCAGGCCTCAGACCACGTGAACTTCACGCCTTTCCTGGTCAGGCGTGTCAGTAGCATAGCAATCCGGGAGAAACCCTTGATGAACCGTCTGTAATATCCAGCTAGTCCTAGAAAACTACGGATCTTCTGCACTGATTTTGGCTGCTCTCAACTGGTGACAACCTCGATCTTCTGAGGGTCTACTAAAATACCTCGGCTAGAAACCACATGACCTAGAAAACTGACTGAAGGTAGCCAGAAGGGACACTTGCTGAACTTCGCATATAGCTGATGTCATCAAAGAATCTCCAAGACTGTGCAAAGATACTGTGCATGTTCCTCCTCGGAACGCGAGTAGACCAATATGTCATCGATGAAAACGATAACAAACTGATCAAGATACTCCAGGAAGACGCGGTTCATCAAATCCATAAATACCGCTGGAGCATTGGTAAGCCCAAATGGCATTACTAAAAACTCGTAATGGTTGTATCTGGTACAGAATGTTATCTTTTGAATATCAGATTCTTTGACTCTCAACTGATGATATCTGGACCCAGATCAATCTTAGAATACACTGAGGTACCTCTGAGATGATCGAACAAATCCTCGATCCGTGGTAAGGGGTACTTATTTTTGACAGTCACTGCATTCAGCTGTCTATAATCGATGCACAACCTCAGAGAACCATCCTTCTTCTTGACAAATAATACCAGAGAACCCCACGGAGAAGCACTAGGGCATATAAATCCCCTGTCTAAAAGCTCATGGAGTTGAACCTTCAATTTGTTCAACTCTTTTGGTGCCATACGATAAGGAGCTTTCGATGTCGGCGCGGTTCCTGGAATCAACTCAATAGCAAACTCTACTTGCCTTCTGGGAGGCAAACCTGGTAGCTCCTCTGGAAATACATCCGGATACTCTCGGACTACTGGAACGTCGGAGAGTTGAGAAATACTGCTGTCTTCAGTATGAATCAAAGATAATAGAAAACCCTGACAACCATGTGACAGCAGCTTCTGAGCCTGAATCGTCGAAATAGTCGATATGTCGTCGTCTCTGATGCTAGTGAAATCCCACAAGGGTTGGTTCGGAGGTCGGAATGTGACCACCCTCATTTGGCAATCAATAGTAGCATGATATGCTGACAAACAATCCATGCCCAGAATAATATCAAAGTCGACCATTTCTAAAACTAAAAGATCTGCCGTAAGTATCATGTTGCCAAAATCTAACGGGCAACCTTTGACCTCCTGGGTGATGTCCAGAGCATCACCGGACGATAAAGAGATGGTCAGTCGCTGCAGCCTAATAGTGGGTAATCTACCAATCTCCCTCATAAAGGTACTGTTGGATCAAAAGTGATAGAGGGGGGACGGGGGGGGGGGGGGGGGGAATAGCGCTCGTGGCTATTTCGTTCGTTTTAGAATCGTAAAACAATCGAGTAAATAAACGCAGCGGAAACAAAAAGAGCACACGCTAACACAAGTTGGTTACTTGGTTCGGAGCCTGTGGCGACTCCTACTTCAAGGCCCGTGATCGTTGATCGCTTCCGGTGGGCAACAACTATAAGCTCGAAAGTTGTTAGTACAAACTAAGTACAATGTAAAAGAAGTAAACAAACTTTATACCGACAACGAAATACTGAAAGCTGAAGCTCCGGGTCGTCGGGATCTCGTTGTAGCAATTTGAGATTGTCTCGTAAGCAGCTTGTAGCAGAAAGATCGCTTGGAAGAAGTTGTTCTGAGCTGCTGTTCAAAGTCCCCTTATAAACAGTGCTGGAGGCGCCTCCAAGGCTGTCCGAGGCGCCTCCAACGAGCCGATTCAGCCGCGTAGATCAGTGTAGACTCCTTATGCGCTTATCTTCCTCAAGGTGCCTTAAAGGCCAGTTCAAGGCACCTTAAACCCCAGCTCCAAGGCGCCTTGAAGTCCATATAGGGCGCCTCCAGCGTTTCTGGACAACTGGCTTCGGCTAGCACCCGAGGCGCCTCCAAACCCCATGGAGGCGCCTCGGACACTGTTCATCCGAGGTCTGAGTTGCTCCTTTATTCCTGCAAATTGTGTTAGTCCCAAATACTAATCCAGCAAAACAAAGTTAGCACAGAAATAATATGATAGATAAACTTGACAGTCATCGGACTATCCGGGTCTGACTTCGGATTTCCAACCGGAAACCCTAGGTCGACCCGACACCTACTGTTCCCTCTACGGGGAACGCGTCCTCACCTACTCCACTCAGGAGATTTACATGTTGCTAGTGCGATCCTCCAGATCGACTGGACTTTTGCTCAGCGTTCGAAACTTCCGGACTTTCTACTGGACTTCCGCTTCCTGGCTGGTCCAGTCTTTCACCTGGTTCGCGACACCAGGACTTTCCACCTAGGGTTATCCCCCCTAGGACTTTTGCCTGAAGCTCTCAACCCGCCAAGACTTTCCGCATAGGGTTACCACCCTCTATGACCTAGGGTTACCACCCCCTAGGGTTTTCTACCTGCCTAACCGCAGCTAGGACTTTCCTGAAACACTCAATTAAGTATGTTAGATCACAAGAAAACTTAACTTTGAATTCCTTTGCCATTATCAAAACAACGGTCAATCGTCGGATGCTTCCTGCACCAATAATCTCCCCCTTTTTGATTATGGCAACTGAAATTCAAAGCTAAGTAAAATAGATACATAAACTTTAAGTAAGCAAGCTTAATAGATTTTAAATGCACGCATGGTTAAGCTAAACACTTAAACTTCGTCAGGCTCCCCCTTAATAAAGGCATTCTTAAAAAAAATTTTATTAACCTTTCTTTTGAATTTGCCTACTCTCCCCCTTTGCCATTAATCAAAAAATAAGCACGTTTGAAAAAAGTCTTAAATCTTTGTGAAGATTTTTAGGAAAGAGAAAAAAAAATTGAACTTTCTAAAAGCAACATTTCTTGTAAATCAAATTCACTAAGTTAAAACAGTTTGAGCTCGAAGTTTGGTTTTCAAAAAATTAATTTTACTGGAGAAAGAGTTTTCTTTTGTAGTATAGCAAAAACAATTTAAGTTTTAAGCAATTTAGTCAGGGTTTTGAAACATTAGGCTTTTAATAAGGGACAAGGTATTTTGGTAACACTTGGTTTTGTATAATATTCTTTAGCTAAGTGAAACCAAGATCTAAAGAGCAATTTTTCTTTCAAAAAGCTAAAAAGTTGACTTTGAAAAGTACTTAGTTAAATTTTCAAAATACTTTAGCTTTTTAAAATGGCCAGAATTTTGAAAGCTTAGTCTAAAAATACTTAGCCAGAATTTTCAAAAAGTACACAAAAATGATTCGAAAGTTTAAGGTTTTGAAAACTTAGCTTAAAGTTTAAATTTGAAAGAGTTTTTCTTTTAGTCAAATAATTAATTTAAAGCTTTTGAGGGCAAGGGAGGAGCTTTAATCCTTAATGTCCAAGCATGAGTTGAGTTAGATTGATTGTTGATTAGTTAATTTCGCTTTAAGTAAGGTATCAGAGCCCTAATGTTCATGCCTAGAAAAAAGGTTTAAAAATCAAGTACTTAGGTTTGCGGCCACATGTCTAACCAGTTAGCTGCTAGCTAATTACTTAGAGAGAAATAGCTTTCACTAGGTTAGTTAAGTTAAGTCAATAGATCCAGTTAGATTTGACTAGTGCTGGAAGACTTGACTTGATTACTGTTGACTAGGTGTTTAACGCCCAGACTCATATTGATGCACAGATATAAGCATTCTTGAGTCCAGGCTGTACCCTATGCATCTCACGTCGTTCTATGTTTTTCAAACACAAGCAAGGTAAGCCTAGGTGTTTGTGAGATGCTCTGGCTGAATTCTAGGGGAGCAAGATTTCTAGGGTAGAGCCTAAGCTAATTCCATATTTTTGAAAGTCTAGTAAAATTGGAATTTTAAAAACAATATTTTCCTAGAATTTTTAAAACATACGATGATTTTGAAAACTGTATGAAGCTGATTTGAAAATAAAAAACTATTGTACTCAACACATACCTATTTCAGTAAACAACTAAAAACTAATAAACATGAGTAAGTAGAAATCAACCAAATACTAATACAATCAGAGAAGATAAATAGGTGTCTGTCCAAGATACATCAAGTGATAGTCTCAAAAGGCAGGATCATCTAGAGCAGGATCATCAGCTGGAGGGTCGTCAGCTGGAGGTGGTGCAAGAGGCTGCTCGGGTGCCGGCTGAGGCTGTCCCTAGCGCCGTATCTCACCTCGGAGAGACGCGAACCCTGCAGCTATCTCGGATCGGAGAGATCGGAGGAAGCGATGGCTATCTAGAACAGCCCGTCGCATCTGAGTGGACTGGATCTCGAGCCGAGCAAGTCTGTCCTCGACGGAAGGAGGAGCCGAAGTCGAAGACCCAGCTGATGTGGAGGGTCCGACAGAGGTGGAAGGGTCTGCGAAAAACTCCTCTGCCAGGAAGTCGGGCCACTCCTCACCCTCACCTGGTACGTCCTCGGCCTCTGGAGCACCAGGAGCAGCGACTGGCGGTGGCCGGCCCTTCCAGGCCAGAATCCCCTCGGCAATGACCTCTACTCCGGCTAATCTAAGACTACGCTGACCTAACTCATCATATATAGTAAGTGGGATGAGTGCCCCTCTGGTAGTGTCTATCCTAGAGTCGGAGAAAATCTGGATCAGGATATGACAGTAGGGTATATGAATCACTCCAGATATAACTGTACTAGATGCATGAATGATGTTATGAAACATATGTAGTGCTATGTCTATATCTAGGCGCTGACTGAGTGCGTACAAAAAGAATGAGTGGGATGATCGCATCTTCGAGACGTCTCGAGATGTGATGGGCAGGATGCATGCTGTCAGGACTCTGTACATAACATAGTCCTAAACTCGAAGAAGAGTAGACCTAAACTCAGTTAGGCCAAAGGATCTCTCCTCCCCAAAAAAATGCATGTAGATGTCATCTAAGGTAATGTGGGAATAGGGATCATCGAAAGGTAGCTCCCTACTCGGGTAACATAAAAATGTACACTGAGACTCCCTAAGCTCTAAGCTAGTGCGAAGCAGGGAGGGAGTAAACTGAATGTCAGTTCCACCAACTCTGGTGGAATAGGTACTATCATCAACCTTTTCAAGGTTGTGATAGAACTGGGTACACAAGTTTTGATTTACTGTGGAATTGCAGTTAACCAGTTTTCTTAAATGATAAAAATCTATCATTTGGACTGCAAGGATACAATATTGGGCAAGAAATGCCCTACCTATATATCTTGGTTTAATGGACTCAAAGGTAAACCTAGCAAAATCTATCCTATATTGTTCCGAGGGGAATCTAGGGTCTGTGGAAGGGGCCCTAGATGGTGTAGGATCAACAATTTGACGTTTCCTATATTTGACAATATATGAAAAAAAAATGCAGAATAATTACAAATAACAATAATAGGGAGGTGTAAGATATACCTAAGAGGCGTTGTAGGGGGGTAAGGGAGTTGCAAAGGGTTGAAGGCGCCTTAGGGGAAGGAATCACTCGATTTTGAAAGGGAATCGCGGGAGAGAAGCGAACTGTGAACGAACAGAAAAGCTTATGTTCGTTTCTGAAATCTTGGATTGGAGGCGCCTTATGTGATTTATAAGGCGCCTCTAAGGGGAGGTTAGAGGCGCCTCGGAGACCATCCGAGGCGCCTTTGGTTAAGACGGTGGGAAATTTCCCGCCGTGGTTAAGGGCGCCTCCCTCGTGTGGGAGGTGCCTCCGCTAGGCGCCTACGTGCCCCCTGCATAAGTTTTTTTTTTAATAATTAATTTTAAGGTAATTAAAAACACAAATTTTAAGTTAATTGAATTTTCAAAAAATAATTTTAAATTGATTTTTTTTGAAAAATAACTTTAATTAGTTTTGAAAAATAATTTTAAGTTAATTAAATTTTGAAAATAATTTTAAGTTAATTAAATTTTTGAAAAAATAATTTAAGTTAATTAATTTTGAAAAATAATTTAAGTTAATTAATTTTGAAAAAATAATTTAAGTTAATTAATTTTGAAAAAATAATTTAAGTTAATTAATTTTGAAAAATAATTTAAGTTAATTAATTTTGAAAAAAACATTTAAGATAATTAATTTTGAAAAAATAATTTAAGTTAATTGATTTTTGAAAAATAATTTAAGTTAATTAATTTTTGAAAAAAAATTTAAGTTAATTAATTTTTGAAAAAAAATTTAAGTTAATTAATTTTTGAAAAATAATTTAAGTTAATTAATTTTTGAAAAATAATTTAAGTTAATTAATTTTTGAAAAAAAATTTAAGTTAATTAATTTTTGAAAAATAATTTAAGTTAATTAATTTTTGAAAAATAATTTAAGTTAATTAATTTTTGAAAAATAATTTAAGTTAATTAATTTTTGAAAAATAATTTAAGTTAATTAATTTTTGAAAAATAATATAAGTTAATTAATTTTTGAAAAATAATTTAAGTTAATTAATTTTGAAAAAATAATTTAAGTTAATTAATTTTGAAAAATAATTTAAGTTAATTAATTTTGAAAAATAATTTAAGTTAATTAATTTTGAAAAAATAATTTAAGTTCATTAAGTTTTGAAAAATAATTTTAAGTTAATTAAATTAAGTTTTGAAAAATAAGTTTAAGTTAATTAAATTTTGAAAAATAAGTTTTAGTTAATTAAATTTTTGAAAAATAATTTTAAGTTAATTAAATTTTGAAAAATAAGTTTAAGTTAATTAAATTTTTGAAAAATATTTTTAAGTTAATTAAGTTTTGAAAAATAAGTTTAAGTTAATTAAATTTTGAAAAATAAGTTTAAGTTAATTAAATTTTGAAAAAATAATTTAAGTTAATTAAGTTTTGAAAAATAATTTTAAGTTAATGAAATTTTGAAAAATAATTTTAAGTTAATTAAATTAAGTTTAAGTTAATTAAATTTTGAATTAATTTTACTTACGAATTTAATTATGAATTTAATTTTGAATTAATTTTGAATTACGAATTTAATTTGAAATTGAATTAATTTTTATTCCTTAGTCATCTCATCTGATCTAAATTTTCAATCAGAGAATCCTATAATTGTTGTGAGATGAATTATGATTCAATTTTAAGTTTAGCTTTGGGTTCAACAAGTATGCATTCTTTGGATAAACTTCTGGGCTATGGTGAGTCACAAGGACATCATTAAACTAACTATGCCTTCGAGGTTTTTCAAACAGTCCTACCCATTGAACTTAGTATAAAACCTTGGTCTAACTGGTTAGGATCCATAAAGGGTAGCTTCGGTCAGTTCCACTTAGCCAAATGCACCAGGTCGATGCCATATCTTCCTAGACATGCGATGACTAAGTTTCCCCAACGTACTATCATCCAATACTTCACCAGTACCGCGGGTCAAGTTAAACCTAGCCCATTTTAATCTAACCTTAATTACCCGGCCGGGTAGTCTACTCTTGTTTACCCTTATCGGGTGGATTAATTTCGGAGGTGTCAGCTATTCTGGAGCCTTCCTTTGGATTTTGATTTAGTTTGAATTTAATTTAATTTTATTTGAATTTAATTTAATTTTTATTATTTTTCTTCTAGCTCCCCCTGGATCATAGTCTCGATATGGTTTATCGAGGTAATGTATTTGATCCTTAGGGACCCAATATTGTCCAAGTCCAACTTGATTGATCAGGTTGGACTTGGGGACCCATGCTTGGACCATTTTTCTATTTGTTCTTTGTATAAGTGATAAATATGATTTATATTTCTTTTTCGATTTGAATCCTAGTCCAGTTCTATTGTAGATTGCCCTTTGTGTTCCAAGAATTAGGTCAAGGTTCTTGGAACCCAAAGAGAATCGTTCTAATGTTTTCTCCAGATCCATGACCTGAGTTTTCAGGCTGGAATTCTCTTCCTCAAGTTTTTGGACTTGAGTCGAGTTTCCAGTATGAACTGGTTCAGTCAAAGATTCGGAGTTAGTCACTTCTTTAAGTACAGCTACTTCCTTTAGAAGTGACTTAATTCTAAGATTAGACTTAGCTAAATTTCGTAACAAGTAATTAACTAGGTTGTTAAGTCGAGGGATACTTACAGAGGGATCGGGCCCTTCGGAAATGGATACGGATCTATGGCTTCTTTCCGATTCTGCTTCTGACTCACTCTCGCTCTCGGACACATCGATCTGGTCTCGGGCCATCAGGGTAAGAAGGCTCGTCTGTTCGAGCTCGTTGTCGGTATCCTCTTCTGAAGATTCTTCAAAGGTTGCTTTTAGTACCTTCTTCTTTCTTTGCTTCTTTGCATCCTTCTGATTGGGGCAGTTGGCCTTGATATGCCCCTTCTGGTTGCATCCGTAGTAGGTCACCCCAAACTTGACCTTTGAGCTCGGTTGACCCTCCTTGGATTGGACTGCCTTCTTTAGGTCTTTCTTGTTGAAGCCCTTCTTTTTCTTGTAGAGCTTCTTTACCAAGTTCACGAGTTCGGTTGTTAGTTCATCGTCTTTATCGTCTGAGTCTGGTTCTAGTTCCGACTCTGGCTCGGTTCTTCGTCGTGATCTTGGTTCGCGTGTTCTACTGGTACCTGCAAGCAAAGCTAAACCTTTCTCGGGTGGCTGTGTATTAGTCTGTTCATGAAGTTCAAATTCAGAGAATAATTCGTCTAATCTAATGGAAGATAAATCCTTGGAGACTTTGTAGGCATCTACCATTGATGCCCACAATGTGCTCCTCGGAAAAGCATTAAGTGCGTACCTTATGATGTCCCTGTTCTCGACCTTTTGCCCGATTGCGTGGAGGGAGTTTAGGATGTCTTGTATACGAGCGTAAAGTTGGCTGGCTGTCTCGTCTTCCTGCATTTTCAAATTATATAATTTATTGAACAAGAGATCTCTCTTGCTTACCTTAGTGTCAGAGGTGCCCTCCTGGAGTTCGATCAGCTTCTCCCAAAGCTCTTTTGCACTGGAGAATGGTCCAACTCTGTTGAGTTCCTCCTTGGTCAGTCTACACTGGAGGGTGCAGGTCGCTCTGGCATCAGCTTCCACCTTCTTGATTAGGGTCGGTTCCCATTTTTCGCAGAGTGTTGGCTTGCCGTCTTCGTCGGATGACAGTTTTAGTCCAGTCTTGATAATCATCCACGTGTCGAACTGTGTCTTGAGAAAGGTTTCCATTCGCCCCTTCCAATATCCGAAGTCTTCTCCGGAGAAAAGTGGGGGGCGAACAGTGCTGAAACCTTCTTGTTGGGCCATTAGCGATATGCAACAACAAAAAATAGGAATATCCCAAGACTAGATCTTGGATTAGCAGTGCGGAAAATAAAGTTAAGAATTTGCGAACTCGAGTGGTGTTGCACCAGTCTCGAACAAAAATCGATTCGAAAAATTAATTAGAATATAGCTATTAAGCTAATTCTGATTGACTCCGTAAAAACTGAAAATACCATGTAAAAAAAATTGCGTGATTGGTGGTTGCACCAGATCAACGCGACCCCGCTCTGATACCAATTGTTGGATCGAAAGTGCTAGAGGGGGGTGAATAGAGCTCGTGGCTATTTCGTTCGTTTCAGAATCATAAAACAATCGAGCAAATAAACGCAGCGGGGAAATAAAAGAGCACACGCTAACACAAGTTGGTTACTTGGTTCGGAGCCTGTGGCGACTCCTACTCCAAGGCCCGCGATCGTTGATCGCTTCTGGTGGGCAACAACTATAAGCTCGAAAGGTGTTATTACAAACTAAGTACAATGTAAAAGCAGTAAACAAACTTTATACCAACAACGAAATAGTGAAAGCTGAAGCTCCGGGTCGTCGGGATCTCGTTGCAGCAATTCAGGATCGTCTCGTAAGCAGCTTGTAGCAGAAAGATCGCTTGGAAGAAGTTGTTCAGAGTTGCTGTTCGAAGTCCCCTTATAAACAGTGCTGGAGGCGCCTCCAAGGCTGTCCGAGGCACCTCCAACGAGCCGATTCAGCCGCGTAGATCAGCGCAGACACCTTCTGCGCTTATCTTCCTCAAGGCGCCTTAAAGGCCAGTCCAAGGCGCCTTGAACCCCAGCTCCAAGGCGCCTTCAAGTCCATATAGGGCGCCTCCAGCGTTTCTGGACAGCTGGCTTCGGCTAGCACTCGAGGCGCCTCCAAGCCCCATGGAGACGCCTCAGACACTGTTCGTCCGAAGTCTGAGTTGCTCCTTTGTTCCTACAAATTATGTTAGTCCCAAACACTAATCCTGCAAAACAAAGTTAGCACAGAAATAATATGATAGATAAACTTGACAGTCGTCGGACTGTTCGGGTCTGACTCGGATTTCCAACCGGAAACCCTAGGTTGACCCGACGCCTACTGTTCCCTCTACGGGGAACGCATCCTCACCTACTCCACTCAGGAGATTTACCTGTTGCCAGTGCGATCCTCCAGATCGACTGGACTTTTGCTCAATGTTCGAAGCTTCCAGACTTTCTACTGGACTTCCGCTTCCTGGCTGGTCCAGTCTTTCATCTGGTTCGCGACACCAGGACTTTCTGTAGGACCGTTGAGGCCGGCTAGGAGGGGGTTGGATATCCTGCAAACACAAAAAGACAAACCCTCCTCGAACTCTTTAAGCTAACACTTGTATATATAAGGTAAGCCGATAAATTAAAAGCATAAAGAAAAAATGAGGCGCAAACTATTTACTTGGTTACAACCGATGTGGTTGTTAATCCAAGGAAGTTCAAGCTCACTAAAAATCTCCTTCAGGCGGAGAAGCCTCGTACAGCAATGAAGCACAGAAAATAGAAGCTTAACTCTAAACTAAAGCGCACAAGCGTTGGAATTACAAGTAATGAGTTCGTTCAAAAGCTTCTGGACCAAGGCTATATTTATAGCCTTGGTCGGGGCGCCTGGAAGGGTTTCGGGCGCCCTGGGGGGATAAAACTTTATCCCCCAATGTTCAGAACGGATTAGACGCGTTCTGGTCAATATTCAAGGTCCGGGCGCCCGGAAGGGTTTCGAGCGCCTTGGAGGGCTCCGGGCGCCCCGGAGCCCAAAGTCAACAGACGTTGACTTTTTCGTCCGGGACCTCTTCTCTGGTTCAGTCCCGCCTCGGTCCGGTTCTTCCGCTCTGGATCCGCTCGCTTGGGTGATCTCGGCAATCCGGAAAAGGGCTCACCCGAACCCAACTTCCGGTCTTCTCGAGCAGCCTTCCGCTCTGGCTTCTCGTCCCTCGGAATCGCCGCGTGTTTCCTTCTCGTCCACCAGCGTACTCATCCGCAGTCTTCATCCCTTAGTCGTACCCTGTGCCGACCTTCTCGCTAGCTGCGTCTTTTGCTCCCCGAGCAATCTTCCGCTCCGGCTTTCGTCCCTCGGAACCACCGCACGCTTCCTTCTCGTCCACCGGGGTACTCTTCCGCAGCGCCTCGTCCCTCGGACGCATCGCGTGCCGTCCTTCTCGCTAGCTGCATCTTCCGCTCGAGTACCTGTGCTCCTAAGCTCCTGCACACTTAGACACAAGGTTATAAACAACGCAGGACCTAACTTAACTTGTTGATCACACCAAAACAACCTTGGGGTTCCAACAATCTCCCCCTTTTTGGTGTGATTAACCCAAGTTAAGCTAGGGTCAAAACTAGACATAAAATTAAAACAAGTTATTGCAATAATGTGCAACAAGATAGAAAAAATTAAATTTCAAAAATTTTCAATTTTCAATTTCTACCTCCCCCTAGACTTATACTTTCCTTCTCCCCCTTTGATCACAAAAAAATGGGGTTCAAAGCAAGATCTAAAGGTTAATATAATGAAAATATATTTCAATGATTTTCAAGGAAAATATTTCCAAGTCAAGGAAAAATTAAAAGATAACTTTTGAAAACTTTCTTAGTTTTCGCCATAAAAATCTTTCTAAGCCTAAAACTTTATGCAAGAAAGTTTAAGAAAATTGATAACATTAAAAAAAATTTATGCATTTATTTATTTACTTTATTCTAATGCTTTTATCAGAAAGTTTTAAATTTCTATTTTAATTTATCATAATTTCTTAACTTTGAAGCAAGAAAATTTGAACATGTAGAAATTTGTAACAATTGTAACATGTCATTTTCTATTGTATTTTGAATTCCTAATTCGCAAAAATATTTTGATAGTATAAATTCTAACTTAATAAATTTTTTCGCCCATACTTCTAATTTGCAAACTTCGTTCGACAAAAATTTTTTTTGTAATTTGCAAAAGTATTTTGACAATATAAATTTTAATTTGTAAAAATCTGTGGATAATAAATTTTCTACTCCGAAAAACTCTTTTGATATTATCTCTAATTTGCAAGCTTTGTTCGAAAAAACATTTCATAATTTGTAAGATTCTTTCGTCAAAACATTTTGAGGTTTTGAAAAACTCTTTCAATAATATTTCTAGTTTGCAAGAATCTTTCGTCAAAACATTTTGTAATTCAAAAAATTCTTTAGATGATTCAAATTCTGGTTCGCAAATATCTTCAGGCAATTTTTTGATTGATTGAACCAATTGATCAGAGGTTTGAGTCCATACCTTACTTATCTCGTCGGTCGTTGGTTCTCCCCCTGTTGAATTACTTTCTTCCGAAGATTCTCCCCCTTCATCGATCTCGGGATGTACTTCGACTGTTGGAGTTGTCTCGGTAATTTCTTCCATCTCGGATTCTGATGACGGCTCGATGTCTATTGAGGGGACGGCTTCAATCGATTCTTCGTAGTGTTTTAAGAACTTTTCCCAAAGTTCTTTTGAGCTGTTGTATTCGCCGATTCTTTTGAGATCTTCATTTGGTATCACGATTAGGAGATGAAATTCTGCCTGTCCGTTTGCCATCGATTCGTTACGTTGCTTTTTGTTCCAGAGGCGTAGATCTAGTCTTTCTCTGTTCATGTTCTTCGGTTCTTCATAACCAAATTTTAAAATTAAAGAAATACCAAGATCTGAGTTAAGGTATACCTCCATTTGTTTCTTCCATGAAGAAAACTCCCCCTCGAATGCTGGTGGATATTCGCTAGCTCCGGCCATCGTTTTGTTGCTTTAGACGGCGGTTAGTCCTTTTGAGGCGTCTCGACTCTGATACCACTTGTAGGACCGTTGAGGCCGGCTAGGAGGGGCTTGGATATCTTGCAAACACAAAAAGACAAACCCTCCTCGAACTCTTTAAGCTAACACTTGTATATATAAGGTAAGCCGATAAATTAAAAGCATAAAGAAAAAACGAGACGCAAACTATTTACTTGGTTACAACCGATGTGGTTGTTAATCCAAGGAAGTTCAAGCTCACTAAAAATCTCCTTCAGGCGGAGAAGCCTCGTACAGCAATGAAGCACAGAAAATAGAAGCTTAACTCTAAACTAAAGCGCACAAGCATTGGAATTACAAGTAATGAGTTCGTTCAAAAGCTTCTGGACCAAGGCTATATTTATAGCCTTGGTCGGGGCGCCTGGAAGGGTTCCGGGTGCCCTGGGGGGGATAAAACTTTATCCCCCAACGTTCAGAACGCATTAGACGCGTTCTGGTCAATATTTAAGGTCCGGGCGCCCCGGAGGGCTCCGGGCACCCCGGAGGGCTCCGGGCACCCCGGATTGCTCCAGGCGCCCCGGAGCCCAAAGTCAACAGACGTTGACTTTTTCGTCCGGGACCTCTTCTATGGTTCAGTCTCGCCTCGGTCCGGTTCTTCCACTCCGGATCCGCTCGCTTGGGTGATCTCGGCAATCCGGAAAAGGGCTCACCCGAACCCAACTTCTCGTCTTCTCGAGCAGCCTTCCGTTCCGGCTTCTCGTCCCTCGGAATCGCCGCGTGTTTCCTTCTCGTCCGCCGGCGTACTCATCCACAGTATTCATCCCTCGGACACACCGCATGTCGTCCTTCTCGCTAGCTGCGTCTCTTGCTCCCCGAGCAATCTTTCGCTCTGACTTTCGTCCCTTAGAACCACCGCACGCTTCCTTCTCGTCCGCCGGTGTACTCTTCCGCAGCAGCTCGTCTCTCGGACTGCCGTCCTTCTCTCTAGCTGCGTCTTCCGCTCGAGTACCTGTACTCCTAAGCTCCTGCACACTTAAACACAAGGTTAGAAACAACGCAGGACCTAACTTAACTTGTTGATCACACCAAAACAACCTTGGGGTTCCAACACTTTCCACCTAGGGTTACCCCCTAGGACTTTTATCTGAAGCTCTCAACCCGCCAAGACTTTCCGCATAGGGTTACCACCCCCTATGACCTAGGGTTACCACCCCCTAGGGTTTTTCACCTGCCTAACTGCAGCTAGGATTTTCCTGAAACACTCAATTAAGTATGTTAGATCACAAGACAACTTAACTTTGAATTCCTTTGCCATTATCAAAACAACGGTCAATCGTCGGATGCTTCCCGCACCAACAGGTACGGGATATAAAAGAATGCGAGCTACCAGTATCTATCAGCATATCAGTAGATAAGGCATAATGGAAATCATACCACGGAAAATGGATTCGTCGGCCCATTGTGCATCCTCTCTAGTGACCGCATGAATACATCCAGTCTCTAGCGGAGGTGGAGGTGGTAGTGCTGCCAGCGGCTGCTGCATCTGGGTAGGAGCCTACCACTGAGGTGGTGCTGGAGATTGTGCCAAAGGTGGATGTAAGGGTTGCGACTGATACTATACTGGTAGCTGGGACTGCGTCTAGTACTGAACTAATGGTTGTGGCTGCAGATATTGGACTAGGGGCTAAGGCTGCAGCTGATACTGGGGTCCCACGATAGAACTCTATGGTACCATGAGGGCACTGGGGTGCTCCTATCCATACATGCCATAAGTAGCAGTCGCAGGGGGAGCTATCCAATGCTGGCGATGCGAAGATTGGGCTCGCCGCCCTCCTCGATGAGTCCCGGACTGACTGAGCTGAATTCCGTGACCAGAAACTCTGGAAGCAATATACTGAGCCTTTAGTGAACAATCTCGGCTCATGTGCCTAGGCAGTTTGCAATAATAGCAAACTAAATGTCCCAGGGAGCAGGTTGAGGTGATGTGTGTTGGGACCTTTGTGCCCGCTAGAGGGGGGGTGAATAGCGGTTCGTCGCGCGCTTGATTTGTTTGCTTTGTCTTGATGGTTTGCAGCAGAATACAACTCGAAGACAAACTATACAATGCTAACACCTAGGGTTTACTTAGTATCCACCTCAAGAAGAGGTGACTAATACAAGGATCCACACCCTCGAGCACTCTCCACTAGTAAACAACTCCTTCTCGGTCGTAGCCGGAGGCGGAGAAGCCTCGTACTAACACACACAATACTACAACACTCACACAAGAAGAAGATACAAAAATACAACTAAAATACACTCTTCTTCTTGCTTACTTGTTGATTATTGTTGCCTCTTGAACCTTGGGGATGCACCCCAAGAGTCTTCAAGAACTGGCGGAGAAGATCGAAGAAGATCGCTTAAAAATCACTGTGAGCTCACAGGAAAAGATCACACAGATCTGCAGAGAAAACACTCTGCCAAGGCTTTAAACAGTGCTCCCAATCGATCCAATCCATCTCCAATCGATTGCCATGTTAGTACCACTCCATCGCAGCAGTCCATCACCTGCATCCCGCCTAACGGTAGAATCCCACTCGATCGACCGATCGATTGGGAACATCTGAATTGATCGGTGGATCGATTCAGAAGCTTTCTATGTTCTCGCGATCGCGCGAGAACTCCCCTGCCCAATCGATCGACCGATCAATTGGTAGCTCCCAATCGATCGCCCGATCGATTGGGAAAACTTCTGTGCTCGCGATTTCACTTCCCAATTGATCGACCGATCGATTGGGCCTTCCCACAATCGCAGCACACTCCAATCGATCCACTGGTCGATTGGACCCTGGTTCAATCGATCGCCCGATCGATTGACCAACCTGGACTTGACTCAAACTCAAGTCCAGAGTCTCTAAACCCAACTCTCAGTCAACCGTGACCTGCTGGGTCTCCATGCCTAGCATTTGGCCACACCCAACCAACCTCGAACTAGCCTTCTAGCCTCCTCTATCAGCCTTGCGTCCCTCGGATATCTCTCATCCTTCACGCCTTGCCTTCAGGAGCTTCCTTCGGCCTCATCCTAGTTGTTGAGTTCTCTTTTCCATGTCACACTAGGACTTACCTTGCCAAGACCACATGCTTGGACTTACACCCTTTGCCAAGATCACACTTGGACTTTCCAATTACCTGGCTCCTCACCAGGATTTTCTCCTTTGCCAAGATCACACTTGGACTTTCCAATTGTCTAGCTCCTCGGCAGGACTTTCTCCTTTACCAAGATCACACTTGGACTTTTCAACTGTCTGACTCCTTACTAGGACTTTCCAATTACCTGGCTTCTCACCAGGACTTTCTCCTGCCTAGCTCCTCACTAGGACTTTCCAAATGCCTAACATCTAGTTAGGACTTTCCCAGTCAAGTCTCCTGTCAACCTTGACCTACTTGACTTGTATTCTCATCAACCTGGTCAACCCTTTGACCATCTCCATAATCGGATGATTGCTCCAGCAATCTTTTTATATTTTCAAACATCAAAACTCAAATTCTGACTCAAACTTGACTCAACTCAAGCTTAGTCAAACTGGTCAAACTTGACCTAGGGAAATTGTCCCAACAATCTCCCCCTTTTTGATGTTTGACAATACCTCTAAGTTAGGCTAAATCCCATAGCCTTAACCTCTTCTTTATACCAAGGCTAAATCCCATAGCCTTAATCTCTTCTTTATCACAAGGCTAAATCTCATAGCCTTAACCTCTTCTTTATCACAAGGCTAAATCCCATAGCCTTAACCCTTTTCATGACAAGGCATGCATGAAGGTTTCCTTCATTCTCTCCCTTTCCTAGAGGGCAAACTCCCCCTGCTTGGGATGAAGGCCTAACTTAACCTTCCATTCTCCCCCTTTGTCACACATCAAAAATTGGAAACAAACTCTTCTCCATAAGAGTTAACTCTACGTTGTTTACAACCTCATATGTTGTTAACAACCCCACAATGAAGATCTCATATTCTTCATTGCCGCCAAAGCTCCCCCTTGAGCTCTACTTCACAGCAAAATGCTCATCCTAGAGCATGCATCAATTTCCCAATGAAACTCCCATTCATTGTATTCAATGCTCCCCCTTGAGCAGTAATCTTCTTCTCAATGCTCATCCAAGAGCATTTTTCACTTTACCAATGAAGGTCCGATCCCCTTCATTAATCCAATGCTCCCCCTTGAGCAGTAACCTACTCCACAATGCTCATCCGAGAGCATTTATCATCCTAGCAATGAAGATAACCTGTCTTCCATTGTTCCCTAATACTCGACCCTGAGTATTATCCATCACGAAGGTTTAACCCCCTTCCAAGGTTCTTGAAGATAAATTTTCATGCATTCAAGGAGTAACCCCCCCTAAAAACATGGCCAAACTTTTGTCATTACACCAACAATAATTTGGAGTTCCTAAACAATTAGGAAAACCAAAACTTGAAGTTTTGAGGTTCAGAATTTAATAATGAAACTAAACTCCAACATAAACTTCACCTAAGTCTACCTTAACCAATCCATACATACTTTCATCATGAAAGCTCCCCCTAAATGTATACAAGTGTATTCCAAAGGGTTCTGGAATGGTTATTGGAACTTGAAGTGGCTTAATGTGCTGAAATCAGGCTTTTCGGGCCAAAATCAGACTTCCTCATCGATTGAAGTTGGGACTCAATCGATTGAAGCTACTTCAATCGATCTATTGATCGATTCCGCAAGGTTCTGCTTGCAGAAATTCCCTCTGAATCGATCGACTGATCGATCCAACCTAGGTCAATCGATCGACTGATCGATTCACTAACCTCCTGTTCACGGAAATGGACTTCCCAATCGATCGACTGATCAATCAAACCCTTCCCAATCGATCGGCTTATCGATTGGGTTTCTGATTTCCTGAAATTCAATTTCAGCGAATTTTAGAAACTCCCAAAAAAATTCTACACAACTCTAAAAATCATGAGACTTCATGTAGACAGTATTTAGAATATACTTTATCAAGAAAAAATAGTTTTCTATAAAAATACTACCTATTTTCAAAAAATGACACAAACTTGAAAAGTCCTGAAAACTTCAATGTTTTCTCCTAGTTTGTGTTTAACTTTCCAATGATGATTACTATCAAAAGATAGTCTTCACCAAGGTTTTCCAAAAGCATTTTAAAATCATTTTCAAAACCAATATCCAACCATGTTCTTTGGGCTCAATGCACATGATTTGTACATTAGCTTTCCCAATGATTGGAAAACACATAACTATGTGTTTTGATGAACTTAAAACTCAACAAGATGCACTACATCAACATCTTGAGTTTTGTTCACCATCCTAACACCTCACTTGTATCTAACGTGTATTAAAACACATTCAAGCCACCTTATAGTTCTTGTGAGATGTATATTTAGTTTTGCCCTAAACTAAGGGATCATGCATATCTATCTAGGCACTATAAGACTTATGATCATTCACCTAGAATGTCATTTGGTATAATCCCACTAATTGAGATATTTACCATTCTTAATAAATGCCTTTTGTCCTTAAGTACAAGGAAATTAACATAATGCATGATGTTACATGACATACATCAAAATAAGCAATTTTCAAAAGAAACAACATGCTATAGCTACATGATGTATGTATGGTATGATATGGTATTTTTATATTTTTCATAATAAATATGAATGCAACACATGATGTCATGACATATAATAGGCAATCAATCATGACATTTTAGCATAAATAAAATATACCTAGATAATCTATCTAAGAATCCTTAATTCTTAGCTAAACCTTAAAATTAGCCTAGATTGCCTATCTCTTGAAGAAATGCCAAAACCCAACTTGACATTTCTTTCCTATCTCTATATGTGCCAATTTTAAAATTAAAAATTGAATCCTCAAATTTTACTTGGCACATTTTACTCCTTTTAAGGATTAATCTTTGAGACTTAATTTTTCTCTTAAGTCCTTAAGAACATACTAAGATCTCAACTAGACATTTCTTATCCTTTTTCCAAGTGTGCCAACTTACATTAGATGTGATTCCTTAAGGTTTGGCACAACTTACTCTTTCAAGGAGTAATTGACTTGATTAAGATTTAAATTTTCCTTTAACCCCTTAAGAGAATACCAAATTTCTAATTTGGTATTTCTTTTTGTATTTGTGCCAATTAAAATTAAAATCAAACCCTCAACCTTTGGCACATTTTACTCTTTCTAAGAGTGACAATTTGGATTAAGGTTTATATTTCCCTTAATTCCATAAGAAAATGGCAACTTCCCAATTTGGCATTTCTTTTATTTCTCTCAAGTGTGTCAATTTAAATTAGATTTAACTCCTCAAATTTTGACACATTTTACTCTTTCAAAGAGTAACACTAATAATCCTTTTCATTTTCAAATGTTAACAATAACCTTGAAAATGCTCTCAAGTGTCAACTTTACCAAGGTTGGGTGACCTACCCTTTCAATTAGAGTTGACACTCTCTAAACTCATCTAGGGTGTAGATAATATACTCTTAGGAACCCAAAACCTATTGGTGCTCCTTGGATGTTCTAGGTACTCACTAGGGATGACTTCCCTAGATACCTTCCTAAGGACCTTTCTAGGCTTCTTAGAAGCCTTGGTCACTTCTACTAGGTCACTCCTAGGGATAACTTCCCTTGTAACCTTCTTTGTGACTTTGTTAGACTTCTTAGAAGTCTTAGTTACATTGGTCTTGCCAAAAGTACTTTTAAGGATTCCTTCCCTAGTATCTTTGACTTGACCTCTAAACCTAGGGTTGGTCCCATAACTATATAGAACCCTATGAAAGGAAGTTACATCTTTCTTGGCTTTAGGTTTGTATCTCAAACCTCTATAGCCATTGGATGACTCTTGTCTAGCTTTTCCTAGGTTATGCTCATTTTGACCCCTAAGAATATTTTCCATTCTTGCTAGGGTTCTTTCTAAATTATCAAGTCTTGACCTCAAGACTTGGTTTTCCGTCATTAAATCCATAGACTTGGATTTTTCTTGACCCCTATGAGCATTTCTATATCTAGGCATATATCTATAATCCTTAGAGTTATTGCCTAAATTATTATCTACCTTTCTAGCCTTAGGTGTGATAAATCTAGCATGAGGAGGAATATATTTACCCTTAGTGCCATCATGCTTCCTACTTTCATGATAATTAGCATTAAAATGATAAGAATTATTTCTAGCATGCTTTTTATCATATGTCAAAGGAATAGGTTCATTGAATGATACCTTGGTTTTTACCTTGGAAGCTCCCCCTAGACTTGTGCTTCCTCCTTTGACTTTAGTTGGCTTCTTCCCTTTAGGACATTGACTTCTATAATGTTCTCTTTGATTGCATGAGAAGCACATAATATTCTCCTTGCTCTTGTGTTCCGTGAGACCAACCACTTTAGGCTTCTCCTTAGCCTTTAGTGTCATTTGACTCTTCTTCTTAGCCAATTTAGGGCACTTACTTTTATAGTGCCCATGTTCCCTACACTTAAAACATACGATATGATTTTTATTCTTAATTGAAATAATTATACTTTCATGTGTAGGGGTGACACTTAGTCCTCCATTTGATGTATCTTGCATAGTGGAGGTTGCATCATCTTCTTCTCCTCTTGAGAGTGTGGGTGCTTCCACCTCTTCAACTCTTGAGGATGTGGATGCGTCCACCTCTTCCTCTATTGAAGATGTAGAGGATCTCTCATCTTCTTCCTTCTCCTCCTCTTCCTTCTTCTCCTCGAATGTTGACCTCGTGTCAACATCGGATTGGTCCTTCTCTTCTTGGACCAATGAGCCCTTCTCCTTGGGCTCCTCCACTCCTTGGAGTTGTGTAGGGTTCTCATGATAGGCAATGATCTTTTTCCAAAGATCACATGCACTTGTGTATTCACCTACACTCAAAAGAATATTAGAAGGTAATAAATTTAACAAAATTTTCGTTACCTCCTTATCGGCCTCCGCTTGTTCCTTTTGTTCCTCGGTCCAATGTCGAGGTCGGAGGCGTTTACCCTTCTTATCCGTTGGAGCTTCAAATGGGTCCTCCAAGACCATTCATTGGTTCCAATCCATTTGGAACCAAGTCTCTAATCGATCCTCCAAAAATTGAAGTCCTCTTTGTCGTATGGAGGTGGAATCCGGATATCCCATCCGAGTGGTCCTTCGGACTCCATCTTCTTCTTCCTCTAGCTTCTTGCTCTCTTGGCAGTTAGTCCGTAGAAGAGCGACCTCGCTCTGATACCAATTGTTAGGACCTTGTGCCCGCTAGAGGGGGGTGAATAGCGGTTCATCGCGCACTTGAATCATTTGCTTCGTCTTGATGGTTTGCAGCGGAATACAACTCGAAGACAAACTATACAATGTTAGCACCTAGGGTTTACTTGGTATCCATTTCAAGAAGAGGTGACTAATCCAAGGATCCACACCCTCGAGCACTCTCCACTAGTAAGCAACTCCTTCTCGATCGCAGCCGGAGGCGGAGAAGCCTCGTACAAACACACACAACACTACAACACTCACACAAGAAGAAGATACAAAAATACAACTAAAATACACTCTTCTTCTTGCTTACTTGTTGATTATTGTTACCTCTTGAACCTTGGGGATGCACCCCAAGAGCGTTTAAGAACTGGCGGAGAAGCTCGGAGAAGATCGCTGAAAAATCATTGTGAGCTCGCAGGAAAAGATCGCACAGATCTGCAGAGAAAACGCTCCGCCAAGGCTTTAAACAGTGCTCCCAATCGATCCAATCCATCCCCAATCAATTACCACATCAACACCGCTCCATCGCAGCCATCCATCACCAACATCCTACCCAACGGTCGAATCCCACTCGATCGACCGATCGATTGGGAATATCTGAATCGATCGGTGGATCGATTCAGAAGCTTTCTGTGTTCTCGCGATCGCGTGAGAACTCCCCTACCCAATCGATCGACCAATCGATTGCCAGCTCCCAATCGATCGCCCGATCGATTGGGAAAGCTTCTGTGCTCGTGATTTCACATCCCAATCGATCGACCGATCGATTGGGCCTTCCCACAATCGCAGCACACTCCAATCGATCCATTGATCGATTGGACCCTGGTTCAATCGATCGCCCGATCGATTGACCAGCCAGGACTTGACTCAAACTCAAGTCCAAAGTCTCTAAACCCAACTCCCGGTCAACCGTGACCTGTTGGGTCTCCATGCCTATCATTTGGCTACAATCGACCAACCTCGAATTAGCCTTCTAGCCTCCTCCATCAGCCTTGCGTCCCTCGGATATCTCCTATCCTTCACGCCTTGCCTTCAGGAGCTTTCTTCGGCCTCATCCTAGTTGTCGAGTTCTCTTTGCCAAGTCACACTAGGACTTACCTTGCCAAGACCACATGCTTGGAATTACACTCTTTGCCAAGATCACACTTGGACTTTCCAATTGCCTGGCTCCTCACAGGACTTTCTCCTTTGCCAAGATCACACTTGAACTTTTCAATTGCCTGGCTCCTCACCAGGACTTTCTCCTTTACCAAGATCACACTTGGACTTTCCAATTGCCTGGCTCATCACCAGGACTTTCTCCTTTGCCAAGAGCACACTTGGACTTTTCAACTGCCTGGCTCCTTACCAGGACTTTCCAATTGCCTAGCTCCTCACTAGGACTTTCTCCAGCCTAGCTCCTCACTAGGACTTTCCAAATGTTTAACATCCAGTTATGACTTTCCCAGTCAAGTCTCCTGTCAACCTTGACCTACTTGACTTGTATTCTCATCAACCTGGTCAACCCTTTGACCATCTCCATAGCCGGACGATTGCTCCAGCAATCTCCTTATATTGTCAAACATTAAAACTCAAATCCCTACTCAAACTTGACTCAACTCAAGCTTAGTCAAATTGGTCAAATTTGACCTAGGGAAATTGCCCCAACAATGTGGTCTCTGGACCCACATTTGGTGCAGCGAATGTCGCTGGCGGGTTGTTTCCGATTCTGCTGAGAAGACCAGAAACATCCTGATGTAGATCGCCCTGACTTCTGAGGCTGACCGGATGCCCCAGAAGTACCCTGCCCTGGCCGACTGCGACCACCCTGTTGCTGTTCGGTAGCTTGTGGCGGCTGAATCTGTCCTGATGTCTGACCCGCCTGCTTCCTTTTCTTATCCGGATATGCTCTCTGGTGAGCTGACTCTATCATCAGGGCTCGTTCCAGTGTCTCTATATAAGATGAGTTCCCAAAATCGATAAGCTTTACTTGCAGATGTCCATCCAATTCGTGAATAAACTGCTGCATATGGGAACTGTCCTCAGCAACTAATTCTGGACAAAATCTAGCCAACCGATTAAACTTGGCATTGTACTCTATCACCGAGCGATTGTTCTATTGCAGACTCAGAAAATCCTGTCGGCGAGTCATATGATATGCCCGTGGGAAGTAGCGGCTCTCAAAAGTTTCTCTTAATCTGGCCCAGGTGATGTTCTACTCGCCTATGATGGATCACTGCGTAACTCACCAGGTGTCGGCCTCATCCCGTAAATGGAAAGCAGCCAGCTCTGCTTTCTCCCACTCGGAGCAAGCTATGTAGAAGAAGGTCCGGTCCATAGTCTCAATCCAGGACTGGGCCACACTCGGATCAGTCTCCCCGTGGAATAATGTGAATCAACTCTTCATCGACTCTGCCAATGCTAGAATCCGGGCTCGTGCCACGACAATATTAGTGAGGTGGGTAGGGATCGTCGCGGGAACTGGCGGAATCACTGGAGCTGGTGCTACAGGTGGTACTGCTGAATAGACCGGGGGAGGTACTCCCGGTGCTGCTGGATAAATTGGGGCAAATACCACTGGTGGTACTGCAGGGTCGATATGAGTGACTGCGACTGGAGGTACGGTAGGTGGTGGTACCGGAAATGGAGCAACCGGTACCGCTGGTGCGGGTGCTGGGTACACTGTAGGTCCAAGTGGCGGTGGTGCCTGATACGCCGTAGGCTCGACCGGAGTAGGTGCCGGGTATGCCGGTGGTACCCCTGGTGGTACCGTAAATACGATAGGGGTGGGTACAACGGGTGCAACCGAGGTAGGTACCTCTAAAGGAGCTATCGGGGTCTGAGAACCCGACGCACCCGCAGTATCTTGAGTCTGTCCCTGACCGACAGGCTCAACTCCAGTAGGGATCTCCGGCGAGTCCGTTGCCAGAGATTCCAAAGTCCTCTTACGTGGTCGTCTAGCACCACGTCTCGCAGCTACTCGTGTAGATCTCCTCATATCTGTTAAGTTATATCACAAATATTACTACAAGTAACTAAAATCATAAAATTACCTTTTTACCTATTTATCGTCAGGAGATGTTCCGTCGCTGTCCAGTCCCCATACATAACCTCGGAATCCCGTACGAGAAAATCGATGAAAATCCGTACAAACCCAAAATGGAATTTCGAAACATGAACATAACGGAAATCTCTACAAACCTGAAAGTACCCAGTTTGACTCGCAAACCGAGTTCTGATTCCAATATAACAAATATATATATTGGTATCAGATTAACACGCAAAACCAAAATACGGAAACCAAGAATTTGAAACTTGGCTCTGATACTAAATAAATTGTCACGCCCCGGGGGAGTCCCTGCCAGAAGAAATTTCGGCAGCATCTCCCCTGTATGAGTGACAATCTGAAACTTCCTACAACCATCCAAATACCTCAGCCAACATGACCGGAACAATAACAATAAAAAAAATAAGCAAACACCCACGCAGTTAATAGTAAAACTAAACTAATGCAACGATAAGGAAAATCATCTCAAACAATCCTACTCAACTACACTCAGAAAGCTCAAAACTTATATCCTACTCAACTACACCCATAAAACACAAATCACAACGATGCAAATAAAATCAACTCACCTCTTCTACCGTCCAGGCAGGCATGTAGCAGAACATATCCAAATATATATAAAAAGAAAATCCATCGACAAATAAAGGATCATACAAGATCCAAGTGTCAAATCCAGAACAAGTTTGAAAACATAGACTAGTATATTATAATAAGAAAGCCAAAAGATAATCACACATCCTTGTAATCTGTAGGGGGACTAGCGACTGGAGATCTCCGAACAGCGTCAACCTGAAATAGTAATATCAATGGGGTGAGTCAACTCCTCAGCAGGTAATTACTGACATGCATAGTAAGAAATAACTAATAGCAATAATTATGCGTACAGTCTCCTGATATAGGAATGATAAATGTAAACTGAAATATATAGGAGAAAAACTGTACTAACCAGGACCTGGTATAGAGATAAAAAGGTCATCAGATCGAGAGTATCATAAATCCTGTATACATGTCAAACATATGCATCCACCAAATATGCAGCATATAAGTGCAGCAAACACAAGCAATAAATGCATCAATGCGTATGATGCCAATGACATGTCCTGGTCACCCCTACTGCCAGTCAGCTGTCTCACACACGATGGTGAGATTGAGTGGGTAGGGCTGTGACAACCGTGCACTCTGCCATCACTGCTCTTGAGTGACTGAGTGGATGGGATGCTGTCGGAGTACACCTATCCTCCTACCCCAAATCATAAGTGGGGGAGCGCAATGCTCTCATCTCCCGGAGACAATCCAGAGGAGGGATCTCTACCGGCTACTACGTTGCGTCACACTACCCATGAGCGGACCAACGGAGCCAAACAGAGCAAAACTGTCTGCCGGCTACCACGCTACGTCTCCAGACCAGCGAAGCCTAACAGAGTAGAACTATCTGCCGGCTACCACGCTAAGTTACCAAACCAGCGGAGCCTAACAACAAAATTGCCACACACCCTGCCTGATATACCACTAACCCATGAGTGGTGGTGTGTGCAGATCTATGTAGCTGGCGATGTGCTCAACAATAATGGAGCCGACTATCGCACAACATGCAATCATGCGAGATGGTGTATGACACTAAGCATAGAAATATCCTGATCTTATCCATGTCTACATAATGTGTACCATAAGATAAATAGATCCAATCAATAGTCTAGGTACCCAAATCAGATAAGGTATAAAATCCTAGATCCTGAACATAATAAGACATGGTTATGTCACTACCTCTGTAAGCATATAAAATCAGGTGGGTTTTAACATGGAATGCATAACAAGTAAGCAAAAGCAAGCATGTAATAGATATACGGTAGTGACAAACCGATGCAGATAAAAAATATAATTATTACTACTTGTTAAAAACTACTATGCATATCAAATGTCATATCTAAAAAGATAAGTCAAGGTACTCGCCTCCATTAAGAGGATCGTATCCGAAATAGATCCCTCGTCGAAACACCGTCTCGAATCAAAGTCTTGTATCATAATGTTTAGTTTATCTAATTCTATCATGCATCCATTAACTAAACTAAATCCTAATCAAATTAAGAAATTCCAAATCCAACCTAACTCAATGTATTTACCTACATTAATAATTCTTGTTAAATACGTAACACTCCCATATTCACAGAACAGTACCTCACCTCACAACCGCGCTTGTTGATCCACAACGAAGATGCACGGTTGTTGCTGGAAAACAAAAACCCTAATCAACAATTTCCCTGTCAAACCAAGTAACCCAAACAAACCATCTCACATTCCCCTACCCAAATCAGTGGTTAGAGTTGAGGATTACCTCATATTTTTGGCATCTAGGAAGGAATTACAACTGGATAATCTATCCAGCAACTCGTACAGGCAGTGGTGGAAGTCTAGGGCACAGACACAAGGGGAAATGAAGAAGTAGGGACCTCGGCTAGCGATGGTTGCTCGGTGTTCGCAGCCGGAAGAGGGTCGGCGGTGACAGGCAGTAGCGGTGTCGCGATGGAGAAGAAGCAATCGGCGGCCCTGGACACAGGCGAGGTGGAGACTCGGATGATAGACTCTCGACGATCTCCAATGCTCGCGACCAAGAGAGGAGAGGGTGGATTCGACGCTAGGGTTCCTGTGGCCGGTGATCGGCGCGATGGGGGCGATCGGTGATGGAGCGATCAGTGATGGCAGTGATCAACCGAGGATGGCACAACATGATCGCAAAAGAGAGGTGAACTCAGGGACACCAGATCTCCCCTGGCCGGTGACGTCGAGCTGTGGCAGACGGAGACGATGCAGAGAGGCGCGGAGAGATGGATTTCGCGAGCAAGAGGAATCAACACAAGGAGAGGGGCTCGACCGATGGGTTTTGTATGCACGGGAGAAAGGAGCCGACGTTTGCGGTTAGGGCAGATCGAGCGTCAGTTTAGCGGGGCACGACGTCGTGAGGCTAGGGCACGCGGGTTCGGCGGGGGAGAAAGGAGAAAACAAAATTAAAAAGTAAAAAAATGAAAATCAACTTTTCCTCGTTAAATGGGGTAGCTTAAATAGGCTTTCCCAGGGCCCAGTTTTTATCCCCGTAACCGAACTCATACGCTCTCCGAAAAATTCCGAAAAAATTTCTGAAAATTTTGAAAAATTCCCTTATGGTGATTCACCCATTTTCGATATTTTTCATTATATAGTCCTCTTTAATGAGTTGGATTAAAAAGTACAAATCCAACCCATTATCCCCTTACCAAAAATTAGCCCATTAACCCCTTGATGGTTAATAACTAAATCAAGTTGGTTCATGACTAATTCATGATTAAACCAAATATGGTTCAACTCTACCAAAAGGGATGTAACCCATCCGAGCTTCCATTATGACAAATATTTCCATATTTGTTTTATATATGGTCTAATTAAACATTTGTCTCTTGATCTAATAATCCTATTCTTTAACTTGTTTTACATCTTTTAGAGACTCATCAGTGGGTGTGACCCAATAGGTTTCTGGTTTATCTTGGTCATCCATAATTAACTACTTAATTATAGAACAATCATGAGTGACACCTAATAGTACATTATAATCTCTAGTTAGCTGAAAAATCATAGTTGATTTTAGAACTAATTCTAAACTCTTCAGTAGCTACAGTGAGTCGTGCTTTGTTCCTTTCACTCGTTTTATACCCACTTGATTCAGGACATGGTCTATGTGTCTATCCCCACTAGACTGACTACATCATACCTAGCCCAAGTAATACTTCCTCATTCTACGGATTCAAATTACTCGTACATGTGTTAAAGAGTTTCGCACTCTTAACATGTAATGTTTTTGCCAAACACTTTGAGAATTAATCATAACGAGTGGCCATAGAGTATATGTCTCCTCGCAAGGAGTGGTGAATCCTCTATGGGCTGTCCAAATATCTTCGGGCATTTCAACCTATACCCAATTATCCCAGGTCCACACCTCAATGAGGTGTTTGCTTAAGATGTCAAAGTATAAATCTCCATGATCAAGATGACTTGTATATCTCAATTCGAAGGAAACTTGCACTTGAGCTGTAGTAAGAGCTTCACAGACATATCTATATATATAGATAATCATATGAAGTCTTACAACGAGTCACTTCAATGAACTAGTTACCATAACTAGCATCCACGTTTAACTCTCGACATCCCAATGTCATCAACCAGTAAGAAAATAACTGCTTGGCAAACCAAGGAGTATAACCCTTGTTTGGTGAACTAGGGAAATTCTAATACGTTCATAATTGCACATGTAGAGATAATCACTACTTCGATGTTACAATTACCAAAAAGAACATATTATCTCTGTAAGGGATCGGTGGCCGGCTTGAAGGGGGGTTGGATAGACGGCGCCCCCAAATACTCGCTTCTTCCTACACTTGTTAGCTTGCGCAGCGGAATATAAACAAAACAAACAATCTAAACACTAAAGGAAATACAAAGACTAAGAAAGAATAAGCAAACCGCTAACACGTCGATGTAACGTCGTTCGGAGATATCTTGCTCCTACTCCACGACAGCCCGTAAGGTGGACGATCCCTCAATCCGTTGGTGGATTAGTCCCCGGCAAACTCTGGCTAGCTCAAACCTCTTTGTGGGTGGAGAAACCTTACCACACACTCACCAAGACCTCTTGAACACAAGGGAAACTCTTGAGCACTTGTAGACTACTAATTAGACTTTAACTAAGTCTAATTTCGTTAGTGATAACCAAGCTTCTAAGCCTTGGTTATATAGGTCGCGGGTTGAAAACCCCTCCTACCAGTTGACTGCCAAAACATGCAGTCGACTGCCCTCTATGGAAATTCGACCGTTACATCCCAACGGCTCGATACCAGTCGATTGCTCCACACTGGCTAAGTGAACAGAAGCATTTTGTTCACTCCCAGTCGACTGCACCAGTCGATTGATGAAACATGCAGTCGACTAGTACCGAGTACATTCTCTCACAGCACTTGGACCCTCACCCTTACGACTCATTTGACGCTTCCTTCGCAGCCTTGACCTTTTTCCTTCAAGCCTACTTCCTCTTTGGTTTTCGTCCCTCGGATGTATACAAGCCCGCGGCTCGTCCCTAATGCCATCCTTCGTGTATGCCTCGAAGTCGCTTTCCTTGGCCCATGTCCTCGCTGCCTTGTCCACGGTCCCTTGGATACTCCACCCTTCACCGGACCCGAAGCCATCAACCTGAGTCACATGTGTATCCTGCACAACTCAATTACACATATCAAATACAAGGGTGAACCTAACTTAAACCCATTGCCCAAACACCAAAACACATGATCGCACGGACCATTAGGATTGCTTCAACAATCTCCCCCTTTTTGATGTTCGGCAATATGTTTAAGTTAGGGAAAACATAATAGCAAAACAATATAGTAAAAACAATGGACTTACGATGTCAAGGCTACACACTTAGACTTACACTGTCGAAACAATGTACCATGCATTGGAATCTATCCAAGACTCCCCCTACACCTAAGCTCCCCATTGAGTTAGGAATTTTACCACAGGACTTTTTAAGAACCTATCACAAGGCTCCCCCTACACCTATGCTCCCCATTGAGCTAGGATTTTCTCACAGTGCTTTTTAAGAACCTATCCCAAGGCTCCCCCTACACAAAGACATTTTCAGGTTTTCCCAACTAAACCTTACTTCTCCCCCTTTGTCTAACATCCAAAAAGCTCTCCAATAATATCCCAATCGTTGAAAACTTATCATCCAACTGACCCTAAACTCATGTATTCATCATCCATGGATCTTATACACCTCAACAAGTTGACCCGGTCACAAACCAATGCTGAAAACAAAATTAGAATGGTACCAGTCGACTGCCCTTATCGAAACAACACACAGAACCATTCTGTGCTCGATTTTCACTGTTACCAGTCGACTGGTAACTGTACCAGTCGACTGGCACACTGTTTCAGCCTTTTTCAACATTTCTGGCCCAAATTCAGAAATGCGCCAATAATTCCACAGACATCCAAATATCCCCAAATTTTGTGGAGAGGTATGTTTTATCCAGGTATACTTGGGAAAAATATATTCAAAAATGTATCTATCACCAATCCCAAGATTGACATAAAACCCAAAACTAGCTAAATTGTTCAATTGAATCTTGATCTAAAGTCCTAATTTTGACTTCCTCTTGATGTATTTGCCCATACTAACCTACAATGCATCCCTAGCATTGGTTTATATGACATCTATACATCCAAAATCAATTTTCATGCTATATGACCCCAATTGTCATATTTTTTGCATGAACCATAACCCAATTGTGCCAAAACCCTAGGTTTGAGACTCAAGTCCGTCTCCAAACCACTTGGCACATTTCATGACCCCTCTAAACTCCCAAGTAAAACCCACCTGAGATCCATTAGCCATGGGTCCCAATTTGACTCTTAGAGCTCCCCCTAGAGCTCTTAACATTAGCCACCTCCCTAGGTGACTCATTCACAATGGCTAGGCCATTTCGGTGCACCTTAGGGGTGTCAAAAATGAACCCGAGCCGATGACCCAACCCGAGTCGACCCGAAAAAAATCAAGTTCGGGTTGGGCATTTTCAGGTTCGGGTCGGGTTCGGGTTGGAGGGTTGGAGAGTAAAAAATTTTCGGGTTGGGTCCAGTCGGGTTCGGGTTGACCCGGGTTGACTTAAATATAGGGTTTTGTGGATTTTTTTGGGGTTAAATCAAATTTTATTTTAAAAATTTAGATGTTTTATGTATATTAATATCATGTTTGTATGATAATGATGGAGTATTGAGATAAAAGTGAAGAATTATAGGAAAAATAGTCCAAAAAAGTTGTTTTGAATCGAATTTTCGGGTTATATGGGTCGGGTTCGGGTTGATCGGGTTGGTCGGGTTCGGGTTCGGGTTGAGGTGTTTTGGGTTGAATTCGGGTTCGGGTCGGGTCTGGGTTGGGTTAAAAAAAAACTCAACCCGACCCAACCCGACCCGACCCACCCGAATTGACACCCCTAGTGCACCTCCGGTGATACTTGGCCTGCAAACCTAACTTTCTTAACCTTGGACACCTTGTCCTTTGTTAATTTCTCCTTACCTTTAAATGGCTTTCCCTTGCCATTTATTGGCTTCTCCTTGCTATAGTCATATGCAACCCTAGCATACGATTTTCCCTTAGCCTTGGAGATACTAGATCGGTATCCCAAACCCGATCTATCATTGTTGGGTCTTTGACTACCCAACACCATACCCAAACCCTTAGATCCAACATTGAATCTTTTTAGGGTTTTCTCTAATTTATCAAGTTTTGCCTTCAAAACTTGATTTTCCCTTTCTAGGTTCCTAAACCTAGAGTAAACATGTCCACCATGGACATTTCTAAACCTACTCATTTTTCTAGGCATATGTCTCCTCTTCCTGGGATTAATGCCTTGAGTCTCCTTAGGTCTACCATTTCTAGAGTTATCATGAATTGGTCTCCTAGGGTTTTGATCTACCTTTACCCTATTTCTATTATGATATCTAAATCCGAAGTTATGCATGGGTAAATAATAATAATTATTTCTAGCATGCATGGAGGAATTTAAATTTGACTTCAAATTTAAATTAGGGTTTACCTTACCCTTTACCTTTGGAGCTCCCTCTTGACATGAGCCTCCATTCTTCCTCCACTTCTTCTCCTCTTTTTTCAAATGCGCCAATTTCTTGATTTCTTTCTTCTTTAGGCATTTGGTGTGGTAATGACCCCGCTCACCACACGTGAAGCACACTATGTGCCATTTCTTCTCCTTATTCTTCTTGGCACCATCATTCCTACAACCCACATTAGTATATAAAATAACTTGATTGGGTTTAGGATTTACCTTCTTCTTACCCATAGGACATCTACTCTTGTAGTGCCCCTTCTCATTGCACCCGAAGCATATTATGTGGTCCTTTGACTTTACTTCGGTGGAGGTGCTTGCTAGGTTGACCACTTCCAAGACCTCTTCTTCATATGTCTTGGACTCTTCTTCAACCCTTGATGATGTAGATGCTACCTTATCTTCCTCCTCTACACTTGTGGATGACCTTTTTTCATCCTTCTCCTCCTCAGAAGTTGAACACTCCTCACCTTCCGGTTGCTCCTTCTCTACTTGAGCTACTAAGCCCATCTCCTTGGGCTCTACCTCTTCATGTGTAGGCAAAAATTCTTCTCCTAGAACTTTCTTTACCTTGCTCCACAACTCGTGGGCATTCTTGTATTCACCTACACGACTTATCACGTTAGAAGGCAAAATTTCAATCAATATTGATATTACCTTTGAATTGGCCTCCGATCGTGTGGTTTGCTCCTCCGTCTAATGTCGTGGTCGGAGCTTCTTTCATTTCTTGTCCTTGGGGACTTCGAATGGTTCCTCGACGACCATCATCGTGTCCCAATCCATGTCGAAGAAGTTCTTCATCTTCACCATCTAAAAGGTGATGTCTCATAAGCTTTCTCCTTCGAACTTCGACGGTTCTATGCCATCTTCTTAGCTTCATCGGCGGTTAGTACGATAGAGAGCGGCCTTGCTCTGATACCACTTGTAAGGGATCGGTGGCCGGCTTGAAGGGGGGTTGGATAAATGGCGCCCCCAAATACTTGCTTCTTCTTACACTTGTTAGCTTGCGCAACAAAATATAAACAAAACAAACAAGCTAAACACTAAAGGAAATACAAAGACTAAGAAAGAATAAGTAAACTGCTAACACGTCGATGTAACGTGGTGCGGAGTTAGCTTGCTCCTACTCCACAGCTGTCCGTAAGATGGACGATCCCTCAATCCGTCGGTGGATTAGTCTACGACAAACTTCAGCTAACTCAAACCTCTTTATGGGTGGAGAAAACTTCACCATGAACTCACCAAGAAGAAGTCCCCATTGAGAGAAGAATATCGGAGCTTCTTTGATATACATTGTGGTGAGTTTCCTTTAGTTGACTCCCTCTCCTTTCTTTCCTTTCGTTTTGTGAACCTAGTATTCTTTTTAGTTAGGACAAACATTTATCAGCTTGGTGGATTTGATTATGATCAAAAAAATATATTTTGCTGTAGCACACATGTTCTTGTCTTCGTTTTTCTTGATTTTGTTTGGGAGCTAAGTATTTGAGTGAACAGTAGTGAACTAACTTTTAGAAATTCTATTTTTGAAAATAAACTTCAATCATTGAGCAAAACTAAACACTAATTGTTTTTATTTGAAATCATATTTTCTCTATAATTAATATTAGTCGATGTAATTGTAAAATAGTATGTTGGAAGTTTTTATATTAGCAGATATTTATATAATGTATACTTTTACATTAATTTTTAAATTTATTCTTTAAGATAATTAATTTGAAATGAATAACTAAAAATATTCTAAAATTTGTAAATTTATTTAGTTTCAAGTGTAATCTTACCCGTCATTTTATAGTGATATCGGTGTCGCTTATTGGGCCCATTTTGTTTGGCCCATATAACTTGATTTAAGGCCCATGTAAGTCTATAAATGACAGTCACCGAGCTTTCTCATTCCATAGCTCAGAAGACTACGGCAGCGATGACGTCACTCAACGGCGGTACCGCCTTCCACTCTCTCCATGTCTCCCGCTTCGCTACTCTCCTCTTCCGCGCCCACGCGCTTCTCTACTCCTTTGCCCTCTTCGCCCATCTCCTCCACCACTTCCTCTATCCCTCCTCCGTCCTCCTCCTGGCAGCCGACCTCGTCCTATCCTTCCTATGGGCCTCCGCCGTTCCCTTCCGGTGGTGCCCCGTCCGCCGGAAAGAGTTCCCCGACAGCCTTCTCCGGGAGGTCGGTCGCGACGACCTCCCAGCCATCGACGTATTCGTTTGCACGGCCGACCCCCGCCGAGAGCCTTCGACTACCCGACAGACAGGCTGTCGGTATACCTGTCAGACGACGGTGGCTCCGCTGTGACGCTCTTCGCGTTCATGGAGGCGGCGCGGTTCGCGCGCTACTGGCTGCCCTTCTGCAAGGAGAACGCAGTCGTCAAAAGATCGCCGGAGGTGTACTTTGAAGAAGAAAGCAGCGACAAGGCAGGCTCTAAAAATCTTAAGGTACGTGCGCGCTCTGTTAATTATTATTTTTTGACATATTTGTTAATTATTAGAGCTGCATAAATACGGACTGCTTATTCAATCATTAGATCCATAATTTATTTAGTCCACGTATTACAAAATCTCATAAATTTTCTCATCTGAGAATAGTTGTATGAATCTTATATTAAACTAGCATATAAGCTCTAGGAATTGGCTGAGTTTCATTATGGGTTGATTGGGTCAGACCGCAGATGAAGAGACTAACTGCCACCTTTGCACAAACCGCTTAATAGTTTATATTTATTTGACTAAATACTGACAGTCCCATACCCGCTGACCGATCGGCACGTGTTTGACTTTGACGTCAATGATCATAAACTTGTTATTTAATTTATACGGCTGCCGATGGCGGTACGTCATTGCATCATGAATTCCATTCGGTGGTCTCAGCCGATGCACTAAAGTCTAAAATAACAAGAATGTTACTATCGCATCACTGTTTAATTATGTCGTCAGAGGATGTATCTATGTGGTGTGGATTGCCAGGCTACCACACCACAAAACACGAAAAGTATTACTCGTCCAACATTGAAAGATGAACGCAAGTATCAAGCCAGCCTGGGAGAGTGACATGAATGCCGATAGGGAAATTGGTTTTTGTCCTCGCTATTATAAAGATGGGAGTAGTTTGTTATGACTTTAGACCGTTACAAGTTATGAAAGCGGAATATCGTATAAACAATGTAACTATCAGTATTGGACGAAGCCTTCCCCGCACAGGCCAAGAAGACATGTCTTATCGAGTGACTAAACTTGGAAAGAGATTATAATTTTCTTTATCAATTCCTAGCTTGTTATTTATGTGGAGTGAAATAATAAAGATCTCGAATCATTAAAAAAAAAAAATTATATATGTACACAAACGCAATTTTAACGGAAACCAATATGTATCATGTATTCATGTTTTATATGAATATCATGAATTGATATTTATGTATAATATATATTTCTTTTACTTAATATTTGTATATCCATTTATCTAGTTTCTAACAAATTGGTATCACACCAAGAGGGTAGGCCCATAACAACCTCAAGAGATGATCAATAAATTGCAATTGTTTTTTTTTAAAAAAATTTCCTTGTCTCATAAAAAGAGAATTATGAGAAAATGATGTTTAAGGATGAAAGTCTGACATAAATTTAACGAGTTACACATGTTACCATGAGTGAGTTTTGTTTTTAAATATAAATTTGATTATGACAAAATTGTCGCTGCAAATTATCATATCAGTCGGCATGTTTATCTGTTAATTTTTGCATAAGTACAAAGGGTGTTTCATACCCATTAAGGCGCCCTTTCATGTTCTTGTCTTGACAAACTGTAGATTTTGAGCATTTATTTTTGAGAATAAATGCAGAAAATGTATGAGAACATGAAAGACAGGATAGGGAGGGCAACGGAGAGAAATTACATATCCAAAGACTTGGTGTCAGACGAGGAGGAACTTGAAATTTTCAAAAGGTGGAAGGGGTTCTCCCGCAATAACCACCCCACCATCATCAAGGTTTTCTTTGTCTCAGTGAACATCAACAAATTAAGATTCAACGAATCTCTGTTTGTTAGCACCTGAAGATGCTGTTCTTGAACAGGTGTTGCTTGAAAACGGCAAAGACATAGATATCGCCGGCAACTCACTGCCCAATCTCATCTACGTCTCCAGAGAGAAAAGCCCAGCTTCCCATCACCATTATAAAGCAGGGGCTCTCAATGTCCTGGTAATTAACAAAATTTCTTGTTCTTGAATTTGATTTCCATTGTTGTTGTTGTTGTTGTCAGTCATTCTACGTTTGATTTTTTCACTAGACGCGGGTGTCCGGCGCCCTCAGAAATGCGCCGATCGTCCTCACCTTGGATTGCGATACCTTCTCCGACGATCCTCGCGCACCGCTCCGCGCGCTCTGCTACTTCCTCGATCCCTCCCTCGCTGCCGATCTAGCCTTTGTGCAGTTCCCGCAACGCTATCAGGGGATCAACGAGGACGACATCTATGCCTCCCGGTACATGCGCTTGTTCCGATTCAACCCCAGGGGGATGGACGGGCTTCGCGGCCCAAGCTACGTCGGCACCGGCTGCTTCTTCGCTCGAGCGTCGTTGCACGGCGACACAAAGGCGGCGTTGCCGATATCGCGTTCGGATGCTGGCCGGTTTTCTGCGTCGGAAGACGTTCTGAAGAAGGCTCACGGTCTGGCGAAGAGCAACTTTGAAGACGCCACCAGCTGGGGTTCCACGGTAAAATTCAAGATTTTTAAGTTTTTATGTATATTCAATTTATATATATTACTTTTCCGTAGATTGGTTTCCGGTACGGATCACTGGTGGAGGACTTCAACACGGGGTATCGTCTCCACTGCGAGGGCTGGAGGTCAGTCCTCTGCGATCCTGAGAGAGCGGCGTTCGTCGGAGACGTGCCCCGGAACTTAAACGATGTGATCAGCCAAATGAAGCGTTGGATCGTGGGGCTGTACGAGGTGGCATTCTCGAGACACACTCCTCTGTCTTATGGCATCAGGAACGCTTCCTTCCCAATGGGATTGTGCTACGCTCATTACGCCTTTTGGGGCGCTTGGTGCGTTCCGTTGATGATCTATGGTCTTCTTCCGCAGTTGGCTCTCATACAACGCGTACCTTTGTTTCCTAAGGTGAATTAATTGATATATTGGTTGATTATGTTCGACGGTATGTTTTACTGAATTTGATCTGTCGTCGTCCCTGCAGGTATCTGACCCGTGGTTCTTCGTCTACGCCTACCTTTTCTTGGCCGCCTACCTCTACGACCTCCTTGACTTCCTCGTTAACGGCGTCCCCTTTCGCCGGTGGTGGAACGACCAGCGCATCTGGCTCTTCCGCGGCCCCACCGCGTACCTCTTTGGCACACTCGAGTTCCTGCTGAACTCGCTGTCCGTATCCGCCCCGGGGTTCAACCTCACCTCCAAGGTCACCGAGGAGGAGCAGGCCGATCGGTACGCCAGAGGAGACTTCGATTTCGCGGCGCGCTCGCCGTTCTTCGGGGCGCTCGCCGCGGTGGCGGTCGTGAACTTGAGCGCGGTCGCGGTGGGGATCAAGAGGGTGGCGACGGGGGAGGTGGAAATCGGGGAGTTCTCGATGCAGTTGGCGCTGTGTGGGTTTGTGGCGGGGAATTGCTGGCCGATTTATGGGGCGATGTTTTGGAGGAGAGACGGGGGGAGGATGCCGGTGAGGGTGACGGCGGCGGCAGCGGTGGCGGCGGTGATGCTCCACATGATCGCGCATCTCGTCTCTGCTTTCCGTGGCTGAACTTGAATTATACAATTTGGGAAGAGCACGATCGCTTATGCACTTGGATCATGATCAATTTCTCCGTAATATGTGTGAGATTTTACTATAATAATTTAAACACAAATAATTCAATTTTTATGGTCTGATTAATACTAGGGATGACGGACAACTTAACGATAACCTCATTTATTTCTTAAACTCAGCCAATATAATTTGATCTATGTGAGATTTTTTGAAATTTACAAATAATTCCATCTTAGAACGGAAGAACTATTATATCATAAACTATTTCCATATGTTTAGAACTAATAGCAACAATTCAAACTAAATGGGATAAGTAAGTTGTCCTTATGCCATTAGTTCCAGAAACCATTTGGCGTTCTTACATTCGGGTTGGTTCAAGTCTACTGCTTACTTTAACTGTAAAAAATTATTCTGGAAGACCCTTATTTTTAAATTAATCTCAAAAAATTACTCTTAAAAAAAATCTATAGGACTTACAAAATTAATAAGTTTGATCTATCTATCCATCTATCTATCTATCTTTTGGCATTCAATTATATAATTAAAATTTATTTTGATTATAATTTTATTAATTTTTAAATGTATTTTATATATTTTTTAAAAAACATATTATGTCTACCTATATAAATTATTATTTTTAGCAACAAATTAAAAAAACACCTCTTATTATTATTATAATTAAAAGAGCATCCCTTAAATATCTAATATTTTAAAAATATTTTTAATCTAATTTTATTATAAGAATAATTTTAATTAAAACTACTTCAACATACTAAAAATTATTAAATAATTATATTTAAAATTATATATATATATATATATATATATATATATATATATATATATATATATATATATATTAAAATTACTTAAATATTAATTAAAATTATTTTAAAATTTTATTAAAATTGATCAAATATTATTAGAGCCGATGATCAAATTTACTTGATTAATTTTAGTAAAAATTATTTTAACTAATTGACGGTATAATAATTTTATAGTTAAAGTCGCTCAAACCTAATTAAAATTTTTAATATATATATCTTTTAAATGGAGGGCGAGGGTATTTAATTTTTTTTCAACAATTTACTGGGCAGGGTTTCTTATTACCCAATTAGCCTACCTAAGTTTCATATTTATCCAAATGCATAGCACAATCTTATTATACCCTTCACTTTCATGCAGAGACGGATTTATGCCAGTGTTGGACTGGACTGGGCTGTAGCCCAACCTAAACGTATGATTTTTGACAAAATAACACATGCTGTTCTCATCAAGGGTCCTGTAGAAAACTTTAAACGACCCCTCATTTTCTTACACGGTAGCTGTTTTGATTAAATAACATAGACAAATTTAAGTTAAGGAATAAATTATTCAGAAAAATTATAAAATCATTTTTTTTTCTTCGTTGAAACATTCTAATTATTTTTTTTCAACCCTGAATATCCTTTTAAATCCGTCCTTGAAAAAAATAATTATATACTAATTTTATTTCATGAATAAAAAACACAAATGAGATGTATGAAGAACAATGACCTTCTTAATTAATTAATTAATTAATTAATTATGTTCACCGTCCTTCGAGAGTACTCCTATTGATATCGTCTCCCTCTTCCAACTCGCTTACTCATTCCCATGTCATTTCCCTATTGTCACTCATGACTATGGTTGCTCTCTCCATGGCCGGGCACTCGCCCCTCGAGGCATAGTCATCAATAGAGCCGCACTTGATCGTGGCTGTCATGACCAGATCGACGCATCCTCTACACGCGATGTACCCTTAAGTCGGCGTCAAAGACGAGCAACTGTGGATTGAGGTTGTTGGCGCTACTCGAAATTCCATTTGTTTCCTCTGTACAAAAATTTGTACAAGCACAGAATTTTTCCTAGCAACCCATGTGCTTTTCAGAAGTTAAACTTGGATTGCAAAATAAACTTAACATTATTAATCCAAGTTCAACCCATGTGTTCATAAGAAGTTAAACCATATTACAGAAGTTAATTAAATATCTATTTCAAGGATTGACTTCCAGGTCGTTGGCGAGGCACTCGGCCTTTTTGGATATGGGGTCATCCACCACTTCCTAGTCAAAGCTTATCAAAGAAATTGAATATTTAAACTCCTTACAGTAAACCCTAGGTTAAACTACAGAGACCTCAATCAAAGCACAAGATCGCTAGCCTCTTGTGTTACTACTTCAGGATCCATATAAAGGAAAAATAAACTAGTACACAGTGGAAACAATTAATTAGTTATACCTTTCTTTGTAGCTTAAAGACCTCTTGATCTTCTTCTGTATTCCTCTCCTCCTCTTGTACATCGTGTGGGCGACGATCTTCCAAGACAACACCATCCAAACCACTTCTTTGCCTCCAAGACTTTCGACCACCAAGGGATGCTAGAATAGGGAGCCTCATTCTCTTCTTCTTCTCCTCCAAGTAACTGGCCACAAGAAGATGGAGCCTCTTGATGCCGCCGTCCCTTAGTAAAGGAAACAAGGGGAGAATATAAAGGGAAGAGGGCCGACCAAAACAAGGATTAAAAGAAGAGACTTAGGTTGTGTTATACCATAAGGCACCATCTACCTCTCTTTTATAATCCTTGGTGAATGCAAAAAGGAAAGATTTAAAATTAAAACCTTCCTTTTAATTCCTATTATGTGTGGTCGGCCCTTATTTGGGCAACATTAAGGAAAAAATTTAAATTAAAATATCTCTTTTAAGCCATTGTGGATGGCTACAAAAAAGGAAAGATTTTAAAATTAAAATATCTTTTTTAAATCCCTTTGTGGATGGCTAGAAAAGGAAAGTTTTAAAAATTAAAATCTCTCTTTTAAATCCCTTGGAGGATGGCTATAAAAGGAAAGATTTTAAAAATTAAAATCTCTCTTTTAAATCCCTTGGAGGATGACTATAAAAGGAAAGATTTTTAAAATTAAAATCTCTCTTTTAAATCCCTTGGAGGATGGCTATAAAAGGAAAGATTTTAAAAAAATTAAAACTCTCTTTTAATTTCTTGTGGCCGGCCCCTTACTTGGGCACCAAGCAAGGCTTGGCCGACCACCTCTTGGGCTCCAAGCAAAGCTTGGCTGGCCCTTGCTTAGGCACCAAGTAAGGATGTGGCCGACCCATTACTTGGGCAAGAAGTGGACTTGGTTGGATACAAGGCTTTATACATAGAGGCTACAACAGGGATCTAGAGGAGGAATTGGCTTTGACCTCATGATGAGCTTGAGCTTTGTGTGTTGACCCGAATACCCGGCTCAAGTTCATCAATAATAACTCATACCACTAAAGAGTTATTATTGAACTACCGCACCAATCCCATATTACATTATGGGCTCCTTGTTATCATGAGTGCGTTAATCTCCCTGTGTTTAAGATATCGAATGCCCATTAATTAAATGAGTTATTGACAACTCACTTAATTAACATCTAGCTCCAAGAGTAGTACCACTCAACTTCATTGTCATGTCGGAACTAAGCCCACCTGCAGGGTTTACATGACAATCCTTATGAGCTTCTCAAGGAGACATCACCATCCTAATAAATAGGACACAATTTCCTTCTATAATCAATAACATACCATATAAATAATATTATTTTCCAACTTATCGGGCCTATTGATTTAACGAATAAATCTCACCCTTTTATAAATTAAAGAAATAAATACTAAGTACATGTGCTTGTTATTATATCGGAATTTAGAGTACGCACATCCATAATAACAAAAGTTTTGTTCTTTTATGTAGTCAGTATAAAAGGAACAACCTCCAATGGTCTTGCTCAATACACACATAGTGTACTAGTGTAATTTTATAGTCAAGATAAACTAATACCAAATTACACTACAACCATTCCAATGGTTTGTCCCAATCCATCTTGGTTGTTGGATACTATTTATAATTTATAAAGAACTGATAACATGATCTTCTGTGTGACATCATACACCATGTTATCTACAATATAAATTAAATGTGCAACTGCATTTAACTAAATGCAGACATTTGACTAATATGATCCTCATTTCAAAATAAATGTTCATACAAAAAGCTAGACTTTTAGTATACATTCTAACAATCTCCCACTTATACTAAAAGACTAAGCTGCCATATATGCTGCTATACATCTGATCCTCATCCCCTCAACATGTCCATCAAAAGCTCTCGCCGGAAGGGCCTTAGTGAAAGGATTTGTCAGGTTATCTTCTAATGCAATCTTGGTGACAACAACTTCTCCTCACTTTACGATGTCTCGTATCAGGTGGTACTTGCGCTTAATGTGCTTACTTGCCTTATGGGCTCGTGGTTCCTTCGAGTTTGCTACTGCACCACTATTATCACAATAAATTGTGATAATTTTGGGCAAACCAAGAATCACATATAAGTCCATCAAGAAGTTTCTGAGCCATACAACTTCTTTAGCCGCCTCAAAGGTTGCCACATACTCAGCTTCCATGGTGGAGTTCGAAACGCATTTCTGCTTAACACTCCTCCATGCTATGGCTCCACCTCTCAAAGTAAACATATACCCTGAGGTCGACTTACTATTGTCCCTATCTGATTGGAAGTCTGAATCCGTGTAACCCACAGGGAGCAAATCATCTGCCTAGTAAACTAGCATATAATCTCTAGTCATTTTTAGGTACTTCAATATATGCTTTATGGTAGTCCGATGTCCTTGTCCCGGGTTACTTTGATATATGCTAACCATGCCCACGGTAAAACAGATATCCGCTCTCGTACATAGCATCACATATATTAGGCTTCCTACAGCCGAAGCATAAGGAACTGCCTTCATGTCCTCTATTTCCTTTGATGTTTTAGGAGACACCTCTTTAGATAAAGGTACTCCATGCTGAAAAGGTAGAAAACCTTTCTTGGAGTTTTGCATGCTAAAATGAGCTACAATAGTATCGATGTATGAAGCTTGGGATAAACACAACATTCTTTTCTTACGATCCCTTATTACTTTGATCCCAAGAATATGTCCACATTCTCTCAAATCCTTCATATCAAACTGCATGGACAACCATACCCTTGTAAATACCTCCCTTATGTGCTAGTCACTATTCCAAAGGCTAGTAGCCGCCCATGATTTACCTCCTCCGTGTTGACCTTCGGATGGGTTGGCGGGGGCGCTGGGGGTGAGCGTATTCGCCTTTTGCCACAATTGGACAACTATACCCTTACGCCTGACAATACTTTGACATTGTTGTCAATAAGTAAAATGTCATCTACGTATAGTACAAGAAATACCACCACGTTTCCGCCACTCTTCTTGTATACACAAGACTCATCCGGACACTGAATAAATCCATACGACTGGATCACTTCATTAAATCAGATGTTCCAAGATCTCGAAGCTTGCTTCAGTCCATAGATAGACTGATGAGCTTACATACAAGATGCTCTTTGCCCTTCATAATGAATCTCTCTGGTTGCTTCATATGGATATTTTCTTCAAGACTTCCATTAAGGAAAGCTGTCTTGACATCCATTTGCCAAATCTCATAATCCATATGAGCGACAATAGATAAAAGAATCTGGATAGACTTAAGCATAGCTACCGGCGAAAAGGTTTCCTCATAAATCGATTCCCTCTTTCTGAGTATACCCTTTTGCAACAAGACTTGCTTTGAAGGTTTTCACCTTCCCGTCTATCCCTTATTTTCTTTTGTAGACCCATTTACATCCAATGACTTTTACACCATTTGGTGGTTCTACAATCTCCCAACCCTGATTAGAGTACATAGATTCTATTTCAGAGTTCATTGCACTTTGCCAAGATGCTACATCTTTATCTTGGAGTGCTTCATCATATGTCCAGGGATCAGGTTCATGTTCACCAGGGATCAAGTCCGAAGATTCTCCCCAAAACATGAATCTATCAGGTTGCCTAACAACCCTCCCACTACGATGAGGCACTACTTGTAATTGTGCATCATTTGTGACACGTGTTGCAGTTTCTTGTGGTATCTCATCTTGTACCGTTGGTACTAAAGTAGACGTGTCTTCTCTTATTTCCTCAAGAACAATTTTACTCATGGACTTGTGGTTTATTACATAATCCTCTTCTAAAAATTGGGCATTGGTGTTAATAATGACCTTCTGATCATTAGAACTATAAAATAAACCACCTTTCATTCCTTTAGGATAGCCCATAAACAAGCGAACTTCTATACGTGATTCCAACTTATCAGCGTCTCCCTTCAACACATGTGTTGGACTACCCCAAATCTGAATATGTTTCAGACTAGGCTTATGCCCATTCCATAATTCTGTGGGAGTAAAGGTTACTGATTTAGAAGGTACCAAGTTCAGAATGTACATTGTCATTTCCAGAGCATATCCCCAAAACGAATTTGGTAATTCTGAATAACTCATCATTGATCTAACCATTTCTATAAGAGTCCTATTTCTTCGTTCTGCCACACCATTCTGTTGGGGTGTACCAGGTGTAGACAGTTGGGATTGAATCCCGACCTCTGATAAGTAACTCCTAAACTCTCTTAAGAGGTACTCGCCACCACGATCAGACCGTAGTGTCTTGATACCTTTACCATGACGTTTCTCTACATCAGCCTTGTATTCTTTGAACTTATCAAATCACTCAGACTTGCGGCGCATCAAGTAAATGTACCCGTATCTTGAATAGTCGTCTATAAAAGAGATAAAATATTTGAAACCACCTCTTGCCTAGATAGTCATAGGTCCACATAAATCAAAATGAACTAATTCCAACACATCTTTGGCTCTATACCCCTTGGCCTTAAAAGGTCTCTTGGTCATTTTTCCTTTCAAGCAAGATTCGTAGGTTAGAAAATTTTTCACCACTAATGAACCCAAAGGTCCATCGGCTATTAGCCTTTGAATCATACTCAAGTTAATATGGCCAAGCCTTAGATGCCAAAGATATGTTTGGTTTATTTCCAAATGTTGCTTTCTCTTATTAAAATTAGAAGATGTGTTGTTAAGTTCCATTTATTGTATCATGGAAGTTATTGGATTTAGAGTATACAAATTACCAACCAACGTACCAGAACAGATAACTACCCTATTTTTCTTGACAACTACTTTGTTATCAAAAGAAACAGAATATCGATCCATAAATAGTTTAGAAACTGAAATCAAGTTCTTTCTAAAATGTGATACGTAAAAATAATTTCTCAAAATCAATGTTTTATTTCTATCAAAAGATAAATAAACATCTCCCACTGCAACAACCACCACTTTCGTAGCATTGCCCATGTAGACGGTGATTTCCCCTTCATGTAGTCGTCGAGTTTCCTAGAACGCATGCAATGAATTACAGACATGATCAGTGGCTCCCGTATCTACACACCAGGTACCGATAGATAACACCCCTAAACATGTTTCGACGACTAATGAATAAGATACACCTTCATTGTTCTCGTTTCTGCGAGGACAGTTCGTCAAATGAGCCATCATCTTGAAGATATGATCCCTTACGGATGCCCCCTTAGTCATGGTGGTCGTCATCAAGTTTCTCATAGCCTCCTGCCTAGCAGCCTGATTCTGGTGTTCGAAGAGTTCCTTGAGATTGTGCATTGTGTCATAAGCGGTAGGCATGGCCTGATGTTGATGTTGCAGCACATTTGACAAAGAAGCCAAAATGCAACACCACACCATCTCATCTGCCCTGACCCATTTCTTATGATACTCAATCTCCTCTTCACTAGAATCGCTATTAGGCAGGCTTGGACAGATCTCAAAAAGTACAAACTTGTAACCTTTAGCAGTTAAGACAATGTCCAAGTTTCATTTCCAATCAATGTAATTGGGACTAGTAAGTTTGTTTTCTTTCAATATAACAGCAAGAGGATTGAAAGCCATTTGAAATCCTAAGAATCACAAAATATTTGGTCAAAACTTTAGAATTTAAAATAATATTGATTCCTCAAACAATATCATTTAAATTCATCAACACCTCAAAACACCGTGAATTTTGTATGCCATGATAGTGTGGATGTATATAAATTCAAACATTTGTAAGAGGGGGTTTTATCCATTAATTTTATTATCTTGTCTACCTAACTTTATGACAAATAAAATTAATAGTTGATTTTTCTTCGGTCACACAAATAATAGCAGTGACTCCGATGGGGAGGATACTATTAAATGCGCCTAAGTGTATACCATTACTTGATACTTAGTCCATTAAATAGGATTGTGCCCCTTCAGATGGAGAAGATCACACAAACCTCAATAATTTCCTATAATCATCTATAAAGGGAGTTTGATCTAGTGATCCACAAATAAAATCATCCTATGTGGAGGAAGGCACTCAAAGCCAATGCGCAAGTTTGAATGCATCACTTACAAACCAGTAATGGAGACTATGGAATTTAAATAATTCCTCCCCCACTTAGTTATTTAAAATGAGAAATTTTAAGATGCACACACACACATCACATATAAACAGCATAAAAGGCAATAAATATGAAAAATATTTTTCCAACTATTATGGCCTCATCCATAGCTGTCCTCCGTGTGCCACTAACCCTAGCCATCGGCAACGGGTCATGTCGTCACGTCTATCTTGCTTCATTTTTCGTTGCGCCTCTAGTCCTCAAATAGTACCACGCCTCACAAGGATACGATCCATGACAAATATAAAATTTTACATTTATCGATCCTATATTCCACAAGGGAATGTACATGTAATCTAGATCGAACAGAATGTAAAATCCTAAAACTAATACAGCTCATGCTATATTTAATAATTATAATCATGCACACACATAAAATGGCCTCGACATGTCCGAGAATCCAAATCACACACAAACACAATAGAGCCATAATAGTTGGAACTAGGATGCTTGCAACCACAGAGTTAATCTATTTGCACATCCTACTATTATCCTGCCTAAATTTATGTATGAAATGTACATAATTTAACTGAAAACCAAATGCACAGAGGTAGAAAAGTAGCTCTGATACCAATTGTTGGTGCTATTCAGAATTCCGTTCTGTTTCCCCTGTACAAAAATTTGTACAAGCACAGAACTTTTCCTAGCAACACATGTGCTTTTCAGAAGTTAAACTTGGATTGCAAACAAAACTTAACATTATTAATCCAAGTTCAACCCATGTGTTCATCAGAAGTTAAACCATATTACAGAAGTTGATTAAATATCTATTTCAAGGATTGACTTCCAGGTCGTTGGCGAGACACTCGACCTTCTTGGGTATGGGATCATCTATCACTTCCTAGTCAAAGCCTTTCAAAAAATTGAATATTTAAACTCCTTACAGTAAACCCTAGGTTAAACTACAGAGACCTCAATTAAAGCACAAGATTGCTAGTCTCTTGTATTGGTACTTCATGATCCATACAAAGGAAAAATAAATTAGTACAAAGCGAAAATAATTAACTAGTTATACCTTTCTTTGTAACTTAAAGACCTCTTGATCTTCTGATGTATTCTTCTCCTCCTCTTGGGCATCGTGTGGGCAATGATCTTCCAAGACAACACCACCCGAACCACTTCTTTGCCTCCAAGACTTTCAACCACCAAGGGATGCTAGAATAGGGAGCCTCCTTCTCTTCTTATTCTCCTCCAAGTAACCGGCCACAAGAAGATGGAGCCTCTTGATGTCGCCGTCCCTTAGTAAAGGAAACAAGGGGAGAATAGAAAGGGAAGAGGGCCGACCAAAACAAGGATTAAAAGAAGAGACTTAGGTTGTGTTATACCATAAGGCACCATCTACCTCTCTTTTATAATCCTTGGTGAATACAAAAAGGAAAGATTTAAAATTAAAACCTTCCTTTTAATTCCTATTATGTGTGGCCGACCCTTATTTGGGCAACAATTAAGGAAAAAATTTAAATTAAAATCTCTCTTTTAAGCCATTATGGATGGCTACAAAAAGGAAAGATTTTAAAATTAAAATATCTCTTTTAAATCCCTTTGTGGATGACTATAAAAGGAAAGTTTTAAAAATTAAAATCTCTCTTTTAAATCCCTTGGAGGATGACTATAAAAGGAAAGATTTTAAAAATTAAAATCTCTCTTTTAAATCCCTTGGAGGATGGCTATAAAAGGAAAGATTTTTTAAAAAAAAATTAAAACTCTCTTTTAATTTCTTGTGGTCGGCCCCTTGCTTGGGCACCAAGCAAGGATGTGGCGGGCCCATTACTTCGGTAAGAAGTGTACTTGGTTGGATACGAGGCTTTATACATAGAGGCTACAACAGGGACTTAGAGGTTGAATTGACTTTGGCCTCCTGATGAGCTTGAGCTTCCTATGTTCGACCCAAATACTCAACTCAAGTTCATCAATAATAACTAATACCACTAAAGAGTTATTATTGAACTACCGCACCAATCCCATATTATATTATGGGCTCCTTCTTATCATGAGTGCGTTAATCTCCCTGTGTTTAAGATATCGAATGTCCATTAATTAAATGAGTTACTAACAACTCACTTAATTAACATCTAGCTCCAAGAGTAGTACCACCCAACTTCATTATCATGTCGGAACTAAGTCCACCTGTAGGGTTTACATGACAATCCTTATGAGCTCTCAAGGGGACATCATTATCCTAATAAATAGGACATAGTTTCCTTCTATAATCAACAACACACCATATAAATAATATTATTTCTCAACTTATCGGGCCTATTGATTTAACGAATAAATCTCACCCTTTGATAAATTAAAGAAATAAATACTAAGTGTTGGTGCAGTAAGCATCCGACGATCGAACCTCAGTTTTGATAATGGCAAAGGGATTCAAAGTTAAGGTTCCTTGTTATCTAACATGGTTAAATAAAGTTTCAGGAAAGTCCTAACTGTGGTTAGGCAGGGAAAAATCCTAAGGGGGGGTAACCTTAGGTCCTAGGGGGTGGTAACCCTAGGTGAAGGAAAATCCTAAGGGGGGGTAACCTTAGGTCCTAGGGGGCGGTAACCCTAGGTGGAGGAAAACCCTAAGGGGCGGCAACCTTAGGTCCTAGGGGGCGGTAACCCTAGGTGGAGGAAAACCCTAAGGGGCGGCAACCTTAGGTCCTAGTGTACCGCCTAGGTGGAGGAAAACCCTAAGGGGCGGCAACCTTAGGTTCTAGGGGGTGGTAACCCTAGGTGGAGAAAACCCTTAGGGGGCGGTAACCCTAGGTCCTAGGGGGTGATAACCCTAGGCGGAAAGTCCAGTCGGTCTGGAGGACCGGACTGGCATCAGGTAATCTCTCCTTAGGGGAGTAGGTGAGGACGCGTTCCCCGTAGAGGGAACAGTAGGCGTCGGGTCGACCTAGGGTTTCCGGTAGGAAATCTGAAGTCAGACCCGGACAGTCCCGAGACTGTCGTTTATTCTTTACTATGTTTTATCAGATTCTAACGCTGTCTTGCAGGGTATTTTGCTCGGACTAACCTTTGTTTGCAGGTGAGGAACCTGCTGGAAGAAGGTGGTCCGGGCGCCTGGGATGGATCCGGGCGCTCGGAGGTCCGGGCGCCCGGAACAGGTCCGGGCGCCCGGGACAAAGTCTTATCCCCTGCACGACCTCGCCACGTGGAGCATCCTGGTTGGTTGGCCACGTCACACTCCAGGCGCCCGGAATGGATCCAGGCGCCCTGAATGTCATATAAAAAGAGGGTCGAGGTGCAGCTTCAAGACAACAACTTTCTAAAGCGATCTTCTACAACGTGCTGCGAATACGACCATCCTGAAGTGCTGCAAGTACACCCCGACGACCCGGAGCTCAGTCTTTTCGATTCTACATTGTTGTTGGTATATTTTATTAGTTATTGTACTTGCAATCTGTAACTATTTAACGGATTTATAGTTGTTGCCCACCGAAAGCGATCAAGGATCGCGGGCCTTCGAGTAGGAGTCGCCTTAGGCTCCGAACGAAGTAACTCCTTCGTGTCTGTGTCTCTTAACTTAATTTCCGCTGCATTAACTCTTACGTTTTACGATTCCGATAATCGAACGATTTTAGCCACGAGCGCTATTCACCCCCCCTCTAGCGCGGTCTCGATCCAACAATTGGTATCAGAGCGGGGTCGCTTTGAACTAGTGTAACCACCATTCAAGCATTATTCGTGGCTTTATCGTTTGTATAGGTTGAAAATATAACCTTACGCCTTTCATTTTTTTTTCCCTCCAAAACTGTTTTCAAAAAATTCATTTTCATCTTTTCACCACTGATTGGAATTAGTGAAATATCGTATTTTCAAAAATTTGTAGTAATATTTTTTTTATAATATTTTAATAATATTTTATTATTTTCTCTCGAAATTCCTGAATTACTATTTTTTTCTCTCCCGCACTACTAATCCAAGACCAAGTCTTGGAACAAATTTTATTGTGTTTATTTTGCGAGATTCCCTCTAATGACCTACGAAGATGGGTACAAAACCACATGCCTACCATTGCTGTCTGACGAGAACCTCAGATACTGGAAAGACCAGGTGGAGCATCAATTAAAGACCGAAGCAGAAATATGGACCATAGTCCATATTGGATTCACTCTTCCCACTAAAGAAGGTGTACCCATTACCTGTGACAAGTGGGATGCACAAACAATAAGGACATTCGAGGCAAATGCAAAAGCAACTTACATTCTCCTATGCGGACTAACAAATTCAGATCTTGATCGTGTTGGAAAGTTCAACAATGCTAAGGAGCTTTGGGAGAAAGTGCTCAAGCTTTATGAGATCCCTTCAGAGTTAGAAGATCGAATAGAACCTGAGTCCGAATTTGAAATTGAATCCTCAAAGTCAACCTCCGAACCAGACTCAGAAAAATCAGAGCAAACCGATATCATAGCACTGATGGCCAAAGACGAGATATCTGAATCTGAGTCAGAATTTGAAATGGCAACAGTCAAGGGGGAGGATCCTATCATGGATCTAAAAGGTAAAATTGTAAATTCAAATTGTAAATCTCTCATAATCTGTTTTAAGTGTAGGGAGAGAGGGCACTATAGAAACGACTGCCCCACTCGTAAGACTCGACCGGCACAATCGGAGGAGAAGGAGAAAATGATCAGGAGAGGGAAGAAATACATCAAATGCTCCAAATGCAAACTAATGGATCACTGTAAAAGACAATGCCCAGAAAGAAGACCCAAGAATCCAGAGGGAGAAATCAAGGTTAGTACATTTACATTATATGAAAATCCAGTTTTTGCAACACATGATCGCACTAGCTTAACTAATCCTGCTTGCTCTAGTATAGATTTCTCTTCAAAATTAGATATGCATGCTAATAATGTAATGAACAAAATTAATTCAAATAAAAATAAGAAATTAACTCTTAGAAAAGTAGAAATACAAAATAATATTTTAAAAAATAAAATTGATAAATTAGAGAAGATTGTTAATAATTTAGTCAAATCACGAAATCTAGACTTGGGTTATAAGTCTAAAGTAAAACTTAAACAGTACAAACCAAGTTATAATCAAGTACCTTTTATTTATTTAACTTAATAAAACGTAAATCAATAACATAGGAGGAGGCTCCAGAATAACTGACACCTCCGAAATTAATCCACCCGATAAGGGTAAATAAGAGTAGATTACCCGGCAGGGTAATTAAGGTTAGATTAAAGTGGGTTAAGTTTAACTTAACCAACGGTACTGGTGAAGTTTTTGGATGATAGTACGTTAGAGAAGCTTGGGCATCGCATGTCTAGGAAGATATGACTTCGACCTGGTGCATTTAGCCAAGTGGAACTGACCGAAGCTACCCTTAAAATGGATCCTAACTAGTTAGACCAAGGGTTAGTATTAAGTTCAGTGGGTAGGACTATTTGGAAAACCTCGAAGGCATGGTTACTTTAATGAGCTCCGTGTGACTCACCATAGCCCAGAAGTTTATCCAAAGAATGTTTATTTGTTGAACCCAAAGTTAAACCTGAATCTAACACAAAGTTAAACCAAACCCTTAAATTGTACCTCAATTCATCTCACAACAATTATAGGGTTCCCTGATTGAAAATTTAGATCGGGTGAGATGACTAAGAAATTAAAATTGATTTGAAAATTATTTTAAAATCTTTTCAATATTCATTTCAAAATTATTTAAAAATTATTTAAAAATTATTTCAAAATCTTTTCAAAATTATTTTAAAATCTTTTCAATATTAATTTCAAAAATATTTAAAAAATCTTTTCAAAATTCATTTCAAAATTATTTTAAAATCTTTTCAAAATTCATTTCAAAATTATTTTAAAATCTTTTCAATATTCATTTCAAATTATGTTAAAATCTTTTCAAAATTCATTTCAAAATTATTTTAAAATCTTTTCAAAATTCATTTCAAAATTATTTTAAAATCTTTTCAAAATTATTTTAAAATCTTTTCAATATTCATTTCAAAATTATTTAAAAATCTTTTCAAAATTATTTTAAAATCTTTTCAAAATTCATTTCAAAATTATTTAAAAATATTTTCAAAATTATTTAAAAATATTTTCAAAATTATTTTAAAATCTTTTCAAAATTCATTTCAAAATTATTTAAAAATATTTTCAAAATTATTTTAAAATCTTTTCAAAATTCATTTCAAAATTATTTAAATTTTCAAAATTATTTTAAAATCTTTTCAATATTCATTTCAAAATTATTTAAAAATATTTTCAAAATTATTTTAAAATCTTTTCAATATTAATTTCAAAAATATTTAAAAAATCTTTTCAAAATTATTTTAAAATCTTTTTAAAATTCATTTCAAAATTATTTTAAAATCTTTTCAATATTCATTTCAAAATTATTTAAAAATCTTTTCAAAATTATTTTAAAATCTTTTCAATATTCATTTCAAAATTATTTAAAAAATCATTTCAAAATTATTTAAAAAATCATTTCAAAACTCATTTCAAAAGTATTTGAAAAATCTTTTCAAAATCTTTAAAAATTAAGTTATTTGTAAAATCATTTGAAAATGATCATTTCAAAATCATTTGAAAAATCCCTTGAAAAATTAATTTCAAAATTATTTCTAAACTACTTAAAAATTTTTGGAAAAATCATTTGAAATATCCTCTGAAAAATTAATTTCAAAACTCTTTTCAGAAGTTATTAAATTCTTTGAAATTCTAAACTCAATTAATTTTTAAATCTTCAAAATAATGGTCACTTATTTGGAATTCTAACTGATATTTTCAATGCTGTAAATTAAAGTAAACTCCATCTCACACTCACTCATATGCTAAACATGCTTGTTAATCTAGAATGAGTGAGATGGAAAATTAGGAAAATAATTTTTTAACCTCTCATGCTTGAACTCCTGAACTCAAAAATTTATTAAGGCATTAATTAAGGGGGAGTAATTTTGAGTCGGTTTTAAAATTAGTTTTTCTTTTAAAATTTTTTTTGACTTGACCTTAAAATTAACAACTATTTTTGGCATATCTTCGAAAATTCAAGCTATTTTTAACTTAGCTTTAAAATTAAAATTATTTATGACCTAACTTTTAAATTATCTTGGCAAGATATTTTCTCAACGCAATCATTTTTAAGCTGAAAACATAGCTAAGTATTTACAAAGTTAGCTAAATATTTAAAAAAAAAAAAACATTTAGCTAAGTACTTTTTAAAGTGTTTAAAATAAAAAATTTAGCTAAAGTGTCTCTCAAAGCAATTGTTTTCAAATACTAAGTTCTGCTGAAAAAGCTAAGTATTTTTCAAAGCATTCTCAAAATTTCATCAAAATAATTTTATTTGAAAAACTAAATCTTTTTGATATCACAAAAATTTGCTAAGTTACTGTTTAAAGATAAAATAACTTTATCTCAGCTAAAAGTATTTCTCAAACTAAAGGAAGGCTTTTGCTTTCAAAATTATGATTTCACCTAGCTAAAAGTCTTACAAAAGTATGCTTAACCCTCTATTTTTCTCTTTGAAAGATAAGATTGAAAATTATCTTTGAAAGTTAAGCTAAGGCCTAGATTTTCTTCACTCTCTTGGGTATTTTGATATATGGCAAAGGGGGAGAGTAGGAAGAAATTCAAAGAATATTATAAATTAAAATTAAAACGAAAATTTTGTTGTGAATGTGCCTATGCTTTATTTATGCCTGTGCTTATTTATGCGTATATTTATTGCATTTTTACTTAACTTTGAATTTTGGTTGCCATAATCAAAAAGGGGGAGATTGTTGGTGCAGTAAGCATCCGACGATCGAACCTCAGTTTTGATAATGGCAAAGGGATTCAAAGTTAAGGTTCCTTGTTATCTAACATGGTTAAATAAGGTTTCAGGAAAGTCCTAACTGCGGTTAGGCAGGGGAAAATCCTAAGGGGGGGGTAACCTTAGGTCCTAGGGGGTGGTAACCCTAGGTGAAGGAAAATCCTAAGGGGGGGTAACCTTAGGTCCTAGGGGGCGGTAACCCTACGTGAAGGAAAATCCTAAGGGGGGGCAACCTTAGGTCCTAGGGGCGGTAACCCTAGGTGGAGGAAAACCCTAAGGGGCGGCAACCTTAGGTCCTAGGGGGCGGTAACCCTAGGTGGAGGAAAACCCTAAGGGGCGGCAACCTTAGGTCCTAGGGGGCGGTAACCCTAGGTGGAGGAAAACCCTAAGGGGCGGCAACCTTAGGTCCTAGGGGGTGGTAACCCTAGGTGGAGAAAAACCCTAGGGGGCGGTAACCCTAGGTCCTAGGGGGTGATAACCCTAGGCGGAAAGTCCAGTCGGTCTGGAGGACCGGACTGGCATCAGGTAATCTCTCCTGAGGGGAGTAGGTGAGGGCGCGTTCCACGTAGAGGGAACAGTAGGCGTCGGGTCGACCTAGGGTTTCCGGTAGGAAATCCGAAGTCAGACCCGGACAGTCCCGAGACTGTCGTTTATTCTTTACTATGTTTTATCAGATTCTAACGCTGTCTTGCAGGGTATTTTGCTCGGACTAACCTTTGTTTGCAGGTGAGGAACCTGCTGGAAGAAGGTGGTCCGGGCGCCTGGGATGGATCCGGGCGCTCGGAGGTCCGGGCGCCCGGAACAGGTCCGAGCGCCCGGAACAGGTCCGGGCGCCCGGGACAAAGTCTTATCCCCTGCACGACCTCGCCACGTGGAGCATCCTGGTTGGTTGGCCACGTCACACTCCAGGCGCCCGGAATGGATCCAGGCGCCCTGAATGTCATATAAAAAGAGGGTCGAGGTGCAGCTTCATTATAACAACTTTCTAAAGTGATCTTCTGCAACGTGCTGCGAATACGACCATCCTGAAGTGCTGCAAGTACACCCCGACGACCCGGAGCTCAGTCTTTTCGATTCTACATTGTTGTTGGTATATTTTATTAGTTATTGTACTTGCAATCTGTAACTATTTAACGGATTTATAGTTGTTTCCCACCGAAAGCGATCAAGGATCGCGGGCCTTCGAGTAGGAGTCGCCTTAGGCTCCGAACGAAGTAACTCCTTCGTGTCTGTGTCTCTTAACTTAATTTCCGCTGCATTAACTCTTACGTTTTACGATTCCGATAATCGAACGATTTTAGCCACGAGCGCTATTCACCCCCCCCCCCCTCTAGCGCGGTCTCGATCCAACACTAAGTACATGTACTTGTTATTATATCAGGATTTAGAACACGCACATTCATAATAACAGAGGTTCTGTTCTTTTATGCAATCACTATAAAAGGAACAACCTCAAATGGTCCTGCTCAATACACACATAGTGTACTAGTATAATTTTATAGTCAAGATAAACTAATACCAAATTACACTAGAACCATTCCAATGGTTTATCCCAATCCATCTTAGTTGTGAGCTACTATTTATAATTTATAAGGAACTGATAACATGATCTTCTGTGTGACACCACACACCATGTTATCTACAATATAAATTAAATGGACAACTGCATTTAACTAAATGCAAACATTTGACCAATGTGATTCTCATTTCAAAATAAATATTCATACAAAAAGCTAGGCTTTTAGTATACATTCTAACAGAGTTCCTGTGAGAGACACTCGAGCATGGCCTTGTACCACACTCGTGGACCGACTACCTCTACCTCGCTATCAGCGATAGGTATTAGCGGGCAAGCTTCCACCATAGCCCCCAAAATTTTAACTTCTAAGAATTAGATATCATTACTAGTAAATTAACTTAAAAATTTTATAAATAATGAAAAAAATCCATTCAATAAAAATTTAAAATTTGATAAAATATAGGAAAAAATACGATGGTAACGTGCTCGTGCGAAGTGAATTCAGAACTCTTCTACAACATTCTTAGCGGACTCAACTAACTCAAGATCAACCCAGCCCACCTCTAATTCTTGGATTTGTTGCTGTTTCCATGCAATATTCACGTGCTCATTTGAGTTATCTCATTCAACTAAAGCACTTTACGTGCGTGCGTACGTGAAGTGTCTATGTCTAGATGTCATTTCCTGAGTTTGAAGTTTTGCTTCATGAAAAATTGAATACGACTGTAATGGCTATTGGATCAAAAGTGCTAGAGGGGGGGGGGGGGGTTGAATAGAGCTCGTGGCTTTTTCACTTTTTAGCGTAAAACTATCAAGAGAGAAAATTAGCGGAAATAAAGAAGTAAAGAAGGGAAAGAGAATCCAAGTTAACACGTGTTGGTTTTACTTAGTTCGTAGCTTGTGATGACTCTTACTCCAAGGCCCGCACTTGAGAGTGATTTCGTTAGGCAATTCACTAGCAATTCTGAATATTATAAGTACAAAAGACGAGTACAATAAGATAATAATTTAAGTGCTATAACAGAAAATTATACTGACAACTAAAGTGTTGAAGTTGCGAGCTTTCAGTCGTCGGAGCAGCGTTACGACTTCATAGGGTCGTCTTTGGAGCAGCGCGGTGAGCTCATAAGTTGTAGCTTATTGAATTGGAAGTGTTGCTGAGTTCTTGGTTAAGCACTGCTTTTATTAAGCATTGAGGGTGTCTCCCATTGCATCTAAGGCATCTCCAGATGCAAAGATTATCCCTTAAACCTCTGTTGCGATAAACTCCGCAACCTACGGTCTTTATCCTATGGAGGACATCTTCCAGGCGCTCCAGGGCGCCTTCCATGTGCTCTAGGGTGCCTCCTGTTATGCTTCCGCAAGTTCATAGATTCGTCGTCAGTAATAAAAATATCGATCCCATAGGAACTGGCTATAAGCACTAGCAATCGCTCACTTATGGTTAGCTAGACTACCAACGGTCTTGATCAGGCTAAGGGAAAAGAAAGGTCGAGGGAGAGAGTCGAGAGTTGCAAGGTCAAAATATTCACTTGGTGATGAGGAGTTCTAGGGGGTCGGTTTCGTCATGGTAGTATTGATGTGTCTCGGTTTGTCTTACTCTCGCTGTCCTTATTCCTGCTATTGCCGGAAGCTAAGTAGGTATTCTCAAGCGCCAGAATGGGGCAATGTCCTAAGAAGTCCTGTCACGGTTTACCCCTGTCACTAGGGCACCTCGGTAAATCTTGAGGACATAACTCTAACTGGTAGATTAAGAATAGTGAGTAGAGCTAAGCCTGGTCTCTCGCTCCCTTGGGGAGAATCTGCCTTTCTCTCAAGGAGCTATCCTAGATGTCCATGAACGGGTTACCCCTGTCACTAGGGCCCCTCAGGTGTACAATCTAGAGGTAATTCTCTACGAGGCTGACAAGTTCTTCTTAATCAAAAGTAAGCAATTAACAATTGAAACAAAGCATGAAAGTTCATCCAACAAGTATAAACACAATTCGAGTTTACATCAATTCGTAGCACGACTACTCCCTAATCCCAGAACATGGGATCTACTCCATGAATGCTAGAGAGATATCCGAAAACATAGTATAGACAAATATACAATTCTCAACAAGTAAGAAGGAATATGCTTATCGGGTGTCGAAGAGTGGCCTTCAGATCCAACTCTTAGCTTCTGGAGTCGATGTGGTGGTGGAAGTTCGCTGAACGGCGGTCCAAAGCGGCGTAGAATTTCTCCAAGGTCTTTTTCTCCCTGACGGCTCGCCCCTTTGGCAAAAAGGGTTAAAACCCTTATGTAGCCTTAGGGTTTGGCCGCGGTGGCACGACCGTGTAAGGGTGGCACGACCATGCCCTTCTCCGGGTCTGTGCGTGGCTGCACGGCCGTGCAGGGTCGCACAACCGTGTAGCCCTTAGGCTCTGTCTCTTGGGGCATGACTGTGCAAGGGTGCACGGTCGTGCAAGTCTCCTTCTCTGCCTGGGGTGGCACGACCGTGCAAGGTTGCACGACCATGTGCTAATTGGCTGCTGTTTTGGTCGCACGGCCGTGCAGGATTGCACGACCGTGTGTTCTTCCTCTCCTGTTTGGCCACACGGGCGTGCAGGGTCGCACGACCGTGTTCTCTGGTTGGTTCCGGTGCATCAATACTCTCCGTTCAAGCTCCGAAAATCTTTCCTGTCAATATAAAACCAAACAAAGAGTAGATATCCGAACAAAACAATAGATATGATGAATACAAGATAAAAGATGCGATCATGTGAAGAATATATGCGCATAAGTCAAGTGAATGTGCGCTAAAATATGCATAGAAGGTCATAACATTTGCGCACATCACACCCCTAGACTTGAACCTTTGCTTGTCCTCAAGCAAAATGCTACAAACTATGTTCATGAACTCCTGTAGCGTTTCATAATCCTTAGTGCATTCGTCTAACTCTATCATCTAGCTTCACTGATAAGCATGACTGCGGAGTAACATAAGTATGGCCTAAACATAAGTCCTCTGTGCTCGGTGCAATAAGTAGCTCAAGCTCTTCAAGTTTCCATTCTCTATCCTAGTTAAGTCGTCATACAATTGAGTTCCTAATGTTCCCGTTGATAGACACTTACCTACCACACACTTGGTTCGTTTTTCTTAAATTATACAAGGTCTCAAAGGGTACTTCTCAGAATCAAGAGAAACATAACATTCATTTCCCAAGTAACTTAACTCGGTCTCAAAGGGGTGAATTGTTAGTTTCCACTCACGACAACTATTTTGTATCCCTTATTATCATTATTATTATTATTATTATTATTATTATTATTATTATTATTATTATTTTTATATAGTGCTAGTAGCACTTATTACACATGCGATGCATATGTTGGGATTTAGATTTTTTCGAATGAGCTTCCATGATCCGAGGTTATCCAGTAACCAAAATGTAAATAAGGAATCACCATAGGAACACAAGTACTAAACAATTAGGATGAATCATAACTATTTCAAAAGTATGTCTACCATTCAAGCTTAAGTGCTTAAGTGTAGTGAAAATAAGTCCTTAAGGTTAGGCTAAAAACTTATACCGAACTCCGTACAATATTTAGCTTATTTCATGCTACTAAAGATAGAAAAAGGAGATACACTAAACATACTAACACAATCTGGACCATTCACGAACTAGGAAAATGCTAGACATTTTGCTATTGAACAAGTGACCGAAGAAGTAGACGGTTGATGTTCTCAAATAATGTGCAAACATAAACCAATAAAATGTAAATAGATGAAACTAAACTAAATGGATAAAAGAAAGTAAATAACATATGCAAAAACAAAAGAAAGACTCTCAACCAGACTAAGGTTGTGCAACAACACCCTCCCAGACTTAGACTTTTCATCACCTCGATGAAATCAATATGGTGGCGGGGGTGGGGGATAAGGAGGTCCTTGATGTGGCCCTGGGGGAAATCTAGGGAAACCAGGGAGATGACCTATGTGCTGATGATATTGATACAAAACGTCTAGTTGCTGTTGAGTGATATCCATATCATCCATAAAGTTCCTCATTCTCTTCTGGTCCACCTCATAATCTTGTACGAACCTCGTTACCTGACTATGAAAGTCTCTAGTGAATTGAAAATAATTTCGCACCTCCCTAAATTGGTCGTCAGAAAGCTTGAAGCAACCCTCCAACAACTATTTTTGGGCATTGTGCTTCTCGTGAAGAGATTCTAAGGAGGTACAGAAGTCAGAAAAATCAAAACTAGAGGGTCCCATGCCATAGGCAAAAGAGTGCCTAGGAGGTTCCGGATGTCTGGAAGGCTGTGGGAAACCTAATGGCGAGGGTTCCTGGTGGTACTTGGGTTCTTCTACTATGGGAGGCACATTCTCGGGGGCTGGATCAGTGATCACCCAATTTGCAGGATTGAGAACTGAAGTGCGCTCAGGATAAGGAAGGGGTAGAGGGAAACCAAAGGCCCTAAGAAAGGCAAACTCATTCTCATATCAACAAATCATCTTCATTGCAAGACAAGAATCGATGTCGATCTTGTCATTGCTATGAATAACCTCTAGTCCATCAAGCTCACAACCTAAATTATGTGCTATTGGAGTAATCAATCCACCAAACACAATTATCTCCGAAGATGCCCTAGCTGCCCTTACTAAGGTTTGCAGGAAATGGAACCCGGAATCAAAATCAACTTTCTTCAACATTGCCAAAAGACAATAGAGTTCACTCTTTTTAATCACCCCATCACTATCTCCTCGACCAAAGATTGTTTTGTTCATCACTCGGTGCATGTATCTAAAGGTCGGGGTTTGCATGCGGGATGCCTTGGCTCTAGAGGGTTCATAAGGGTCATTCGATCCGGTTATCGACCTCCAAAATTCATTCCATCTAATCCCACTATCAAATCCTCGGGCACCTCCATTAGGTAAACCAAAACAATCATTAAAGTCATTAAAAGTCCACCGAACTTCTTTGTTCATTATCCTAAAAGTTATGATCCCTATGTAGTCCTCTTCAGATGAATATTTAACATCAAGCGAACTCAAAAATTCAAGGACTAGACAAGGGTAAGTCGGTGCATGACAGTACATTATATCATTCTAATCTAAAGAGCTAATCATCCAATCAATATCATCCCTAATTCCTAGCATATCCATAGTGGCAGGGTCCATATATTTTGTGCATATAATTTTCCTAGCGACAAGATTATCATATCTAGCTTTTTGATCTTGATTTCTAAAAACAATATTAAATGTATTTTCGTTACCTTTGTCGTGTGCTACCCTCTTCCCTTTGCCTTTTGATGATGAAGCTTTCCCTTTTCCTTTGTCACCTCCCGGTGCATCTCCTTATCCAGATCCACCACTTCCTCGGCGAAGCCTCTTCAAGATCTGCGACATGGTGAGCTTAGAATTCCGTGGAGATATGTCCTTGAGGATAGGAGCAGGGGAGAGGAGGAATAGGGGATTAGCTTCTTTTTCCAAAGTTTTGGCTTGGGAATGTGTTAGATCTAGATGTAGATCTAAGGAAAAGTGGACTCTAGAGGGAGAAATTAGGGTTGGCTGAGGTATGATGTAGAGGGAGAGAGTTTTGGGGGAGGAGGAAGTAGAGAGGTTAGTGTTTCTTGGAGGTGTAACGACGCCACATGGGCTTGGGCACGGTTGTTAGTTAGAGCCCTAGAGCCAATCATTTGATGATTGTATTATAGACTTGTTGTATCATATTCTTATATAAATAAAGACATTTGTTTTGGTTATTATACTTACTTGTATTAGTGCCAAATAAATTAAGTATAATAGCGTCCTTGAGTAGAAGGTTCTCACCTATATCAATCAGTTAGTTGAACTGATAGTGAGATGATATAGGGAACACTACTTTTAATCATTCCTAGTCGAGTATTAACATTTAGGGACATTGTTAATGCAATAAGACTAGTATGTAGGTCAACTCGATGACTTGATCTCACAAGTCATGGATATAGAGATATCAAGTTGACACATGGGTATGCATTGGAGAATGTATACTGAATGACCCACCATGAGAAAGTATCATGGATCATTATATGAGTGTCATATACTTTCTCATGTGGCTATTAGTATGACTACTAGTCCTTAGACCTGAAGTCACCATGGTTGCCTACATAAGGAGTTATGTACTTTGGTTTCGTCAAACGTCACTCGTAACTGGGTGGACTATAAAGGCGATTACTGGGTATGTAACAAATTATGCAGAGGGATGTGAGTGATGTAGATGAGATCTATCCCTCCTATATGACGGGAGAGACATCGATATTCTTGATAGAGTGAGACCACGAAGTGCATGACCATGCCCAAATGAGTCAATATGAGATGTTGAGCTCATTTGATTTAGTGAGTCTACTTGGAGTTCAAGATTTAGATTGGTCAGAGGATGACACGGTCTATGCCTCACATTGATCAATCTAGATGTCTAGGATAGAATGACACTTGTCATATTTTGTGAGGAGTCACAATTAATAATCACAAGGTGATGTTGGATCTCAACATTCTTGTAACTTGGGTAGTAATGATGTGTTGCTAGATACCGCTCATTACTTATGCTTCTAAATGGGTTTAGGGCATTGCCAACGTTACAAGAACCTATTGGGTCACACACTAAGGACAATTAGATGGAGATTAGGTTCATATGATGAACCAAGAGGATTAGATTCATGTGATGAATCAAATTGAATTAAGAGTAATCCTAATTGGGCTAATTGAGTTGGACTCAAGTTGATTCATATGTTCAATGAGTCTAATTTAGATTATGACTCATTGAATCAATTTAATTAAATGAATTAGATTCATTATATTAAATTGGCTTGAATTAAATGGTTGGATTAGATCAACCATGAGAGAGATTAAGTCAAGTTTGACTTGACTTGAGAGGAAGAGGAAGAGTCAAGTTTGACTTGACTTTATGCCACATCATTTGTGACTTGGCATTAAGTGGCCAATGATGATGTGCCACATCATCATAGTTGACACATGTGTGTGCCACCTAATGGAAGTTACAAATTCTCTTTGCTTTAATGTGGCCGGCCACATTAATGAGAGGAGTTACACTTGGTGTGGCCGGCCACTAAGGGAATGAATGGTATTCATTTTCATTAAAGTGAATTTTGATTCCATCTTCTTCCTTGCTCTCTCTTCTTGCTCTTCCTCTCCTCATCTTGCCGAGACCTTCTTGGAGTGCTAGCACACTCTAAGGTTCTCCCTCCATCGAGTTGTTCGTGTGGATACGCATAGAGAGTTGTCTACCTTGACAACTTGAGATCCGGCACCTTGGACGAGCGGGATTCGCGAAAGGCACGCATCAAGGGTAAAAACTCGTACTCTAATGTAGATCTAGAGTTTATAAACTCGTACTTGTAAGTTTTTCGAAAGTTTTATTCTTCGCACGAATCCGGTGGCGGGGCTTTCGGGGTTTCTGCGACGTGAAAAAGCAGTTTTCACGGCCCGAAAAACCCAACAACGGTCATGTCTTATAGACACGTCCAAGTCAGGTCGGGCTGCACAGCCGTGCCGAATGGCACGACCTCCTCCTTTCTCCTCTCGGCTGTGGGCACACGGTTGTGCCGAGTGGCATGGCCCAGATCTCCTTCGCCGCTAGTTTCTCCACACGGCTGTGCCTGATGGCACGGCCAGGCCCCTTTTCTTCTCGGCTCAGGCCACACGGTCGTACCGAGTGGCACGACCTGTGGCTTTTGCTCCTCTGTCGGCTACGCACGGCCGTGCAAGGTTGCACGACCACCTCCTTTTAGCTTGGGATGACTCGTCTTTCGTTATTCCAGCTCCTCCATCGCCTCCACACCCATGAATTGCTCACGGCCAGCTCGTGGAGGCCATGCACATCCTGAAAAGGAACAATAAAAAATAGAACACTTGACTAAACTTAGCAAAGAAACAAAACACATAACAGAGTGATCAACTAAAATGAAAAGGGAAAACCCTTGGGTTGCCTCCCAAGAAGCGCTTGTTTTAGGTCTTTAGCTCAACCCTATTCCGGTCAGTGCGGGCTAAACCCATGGAAGTGTAGGGAGATCGGTGGCCGGCTTGAAGGGGGGTTGGATAGAACGCCCCCAAATCGATCGCTTCTCCTACGATGTTAGCTTGCGCAGCGGAATACAAACAAAACAAACAAGCTAAAGGCTAAAACTAAGAAAGGAAATGCAAACCGCAAACATGATCGTTTAACGTGGTTCGGAGATTAGGGCTCCTACTCCACGGCTGTCCGTAAGGTGGACGATCCCTATCCATTGGTGGATTAGCCCCCGGCAAACTCCGGCTAGCTCAAACCTCCTTGTGGGTGGAGAAACCTCGCCACAAACTCACCAAGACCTCTTGGACACAAGGGAAACCTTTGAGCACTGGTAGACTACTAATTAGACTTTAACCAAGTCCAATTTCGTCAACTATAACCAAGCTCCCAAGATTTGGTTATATAGGCCGCGGGTTGAAAACCTCGCCTACTAATCGACTACCAAAACATGCAGTCGACTGCCCTCTGTGGAAATTCGACCGTTACATCCCAACGGCTCGATACCAGTCGGCTGGTAAAACTTACAATCGACTGGTGCAGTCGACTGCTAAAACATGCAGTCGATTGATCCCCACTGACCGAAGGAACATAACCATTCTGTTCGCACCCAGTCGACTGCGCGGTCGACTGCACCAGTCGACTGCTAAAACATGCAGTCGACTGCTACAGTACTGCTACAGTAAAACCCTAAAACTAGGATTTTACTCCGAGTACAATCTCTCGTGCACTCGTACCCTCACCCTTACGACTCATTTGACGCTTCCTTTGCAACCTTGACCTCTTGCCTTTAAGCCTACTTCCTTTGGCTCTCGTCCCTCGGATGCATTCAAGCTCGCGGCTCGTCCCCAATGTCATCCTTCGTGTATGCCTCGAAGTCGCTTCCCTTGGCCCTTTTCCTCGCTGCCTTGTCCACGGTCCCTCGGATGCTCCATCCTTCACTGGACCCGAAGCCGTCAACCTGAGTCACATGTGTATCCTGCAGTCCTGCACAACTCAAGTACACATCAAATAACAAGGGTGAACCTAACTTAAACCCTTTGCCCAAACACCAAAACACATGGTCGCACGGACCATTGGGATTGCTCCAACAATCTCCCCCTTTTTGATTTTTGGCAATACGTTTAAGTTAGGGAAAACAAATAGCAAATAAACATGCTAAAAACAATGAACTTATGATGCCAAGGCTACACACTTGGACTTATACCGCCGAATGGACTTACGATGCTAAGGCTACACACTTGGACTTACAACGCCGAATGGACTTACGATGCCAAGGCTACACACTTGGACTTACAACGCCGAATAGACTTACGATGCCAAGGATACACACTGGACTTACAATGCCGAAACAATGCATCATGCATTGGAACCTATCCCAAGGCTCCCCCTACACCTATGCTCCCCATTGAGCTAGGAATTTTCCCACAGGGATTTTTAAGAACCTATCCCAAGGCTCCCCCTACGCAAAGGCACTAAGGTTTTCCCAACTAAACCTTACTTCTCCCCCTTTGCCTAACATCCAAAAAGCTTTCGAACAATATCCCAATTATTGAAAACTTATCATCCAATTGACCCTAAACTCATGTATTTATCCCCCATGGATCTCATACATCTATACGAGCTGACCCGGTCAAAATTCAGTGCTGAAAACACTTTCGGACTGGTATCAGTCGATTGCAAGAAGTACCAGTCGACTACCCTCATGAAAATGAGCTTACAGAGACATTCTGTGCTAAAAAACACTGTTACCAGTTGACTGGTAACTGTACCAATCGACTGGTACACTATTCATAAAAAAATCAACCTTTTCTGGCCAACTTCAGAAATGCACCAGAAATTCCACAGACCTCCAAAAATCTCCAAATTTTGTGGAGAGGTATATTTTATCAATATCTATTTGGGAAAAATATATATAAAAATATATTTATCAAAAATCCCAAGATTGATACAAAACATAATACTAGCTAAAAAGTTCAATTGAACATTGACCTAAAGTCCTAGTTTTGGCTTCCTCTTGATGTATTTGGCCATACTAAACCACAATGCATCCCTAGCATTGGTTTATATGGCATCTATACATCCAAAACCAATTATCATGCTATATAACCCCAATTTCATATTTTCAAGCATGAAACACAACTCAATTGTGCCAAAACCCTAGGTTTGAGACTCAAGTCCGTCTCTAAACCACTTGGCACATTTCATGACCCAATCTAGACTCCCAAGTAGTACCCACTTGAGATCCATTTTCCATGGGTCTCAACTTGACTCTTAGAGCTCCCCCTAGAGCTCTTAACCTTAGCCACCTCCCTAGGTGACTCATCCACAATGGCTAGGTCACATTGGTGCACCTCCGGTGACACTTGACCTACAAACCTAACTTTTTTAACCTTGGAAACTTTGTCCTTGGTTAATTTTTCCTTACCTTTAAATGACTTTCCCTTGCCATTTATTGGCTTCTCCTTGCTATAGTCATATGCAACCCTAGCATAAGACTTTCCCTTAGCTTTGGATGATCCTCCCTTGCCATGATCATTTTCCACCCTATCATATGATCTCTCTTTGGCCTTTGAGGTGTTAGATTGGTATCCCAACCCCAATCTATCATTGTTGGGTCTTTGACTACCCAACACCATATTTAATCCCTTAGATCCAATAGTGAATCTCTTAAGGAATTTCTCTAAATTATCAAGCTTTGACTTCAAAGCTTGATTTTCCCTTTCTATGTTCCTAAACCTAGAGTCAACATGTCCACTTTGGACATTTCTAGACCTACCCTTTCTAGGCATGTGTCTCCCCTTCTTGGGATTAATGCCTAAGTTCTCCTTAGGTCTACCATTACTAGATTTATTATGAATGAGTCTCCTAGGGTTATGATCTACATTTACCCTATTTCTATCATGATATTTAAAACCAAAATTTTGCATGGCTAAATAATGAAAATTATTTCTAGCATGCATGGGAGTATAAGAATTTGAATTACATTTCAAGTTAGGGTATACCTCCCTTACTCTTGAAGCTACCCCTTGATTTGAGCTCCTTTTGTTCTCCCATTTCTTTAGATGCGCAAGCTTCTTGATTTCCCCCTTCTTGGGGCATTTGTTGTGGTAGTGTCCCTTCTCCCCACACGTGAAGCACACAATGCGCAATCTCCTTCTTTGGGCTTCTTCATTCCTACAACCCTTGTTAGTGTTTAAAGTAACTTGAATGAGTTTAGGATTTACCTCTTTCTTACCCAATGGACACCTACTCTTGTAGTGTCCTTTTTCATTGCAACCGAAGCAAATTATGTTGTTCTTTGACTTCACTTCGGTGGAGGTGCTTGCTATATTGACTTCCAAGACTTCTTCTTCTTCACTTGTCTTGGAATCTTCTTCAATTCTTGAGGATGTAGATGATGCCTCATCTTCCTTCTCCTCCTCGGATGTTGAGCGTGACTCAACTTCCGTTTGCTCCACCTCCTCTTCTTGAGCTACTAAGCCCATCTCCTTGGGCTCCACATCCGATTGGTCCTTCTTCTCCTCTTGGACCACTTCATCAATTTCTTCGGACTTTTCTTCTTCTTCTTCTTCTTCTTCTTGTGTAGGAATAGGCTCTTCCCATTTAACCTTTTTTATCTTGTTTAACAAATCGTGGGCATTCTCATATTTACCTACGCGTCTCATCACATTAGAAGGCAACATATCAATTAAAATTGATATTACCTTATTGTTTGCCTCTGATCTTGTGGTTTTCTCCTCCGTCCAATGACGCGGTCGGGGTTTCTTCCCTTTCTTGTACTTCGGGACTTCAAATGGTTCTTCGACCACCATCATGGTGTCCCAATCCGTGTTGAAGACGACCTCCATCTTCATCATCCAATATGTGATGTCCCCAAGGCTTACTCCTTCAAACTTTGGAGGTTCAATCAAGCTGGTCATCATGTGCTTCCTTGGCGGTTAGTCCAACAGAGAGCGACCTCACTCTGATACCACTTGTAGGGAGATCGATGGCCGGCTTGAAGGGGGGTTGGATAGACGACGCCCCCAAATCGATCGCTTCTCCTACGATGTTAGCTTGCGCAGCGGAATACAAACAAAACAAACAAGCTAAAGGCTAAAACTAAGAAAGGAAATGCAAACCGCAAACACGATCGTTTAACGTGGTTCGAAGATTAGGGCTCCTACTCCACGGCTGTCCGTAAGGTGGACGATCCCTATCCATCGGTGGATTAGCCCCCGGCAAACTCCGGATAGCTCAAACCTCCTTGTGGGTGGAGAAACCTCGCCACAAACTCACCAAGACCTCTTGGACACAAGGGAAACCTTTGAGCACTAGTAGACTACTAATTAGACTTTAACCAAGTCCAATTTCATCAACTATAACCAAGCTCCCAAGCTTTGGTTATATAGGCCGCGGGTTGAAAACCCCACCTACCAGTCGACTGCCAAAACATGCAGTCGACTGCCCTCTGTGGAAATTCGACTGTTACATCCCAACGGCTCGATACCAGTCGACTGCTAAAACTTACAGCCGACTGGTGCAGTCGACTGCTAAAACATGCAGTCGATTGATCCTCACTGACCGAATGAACATAACCATTCTGTTCACACCCAGTCGACTACGCGGTCGACTGCACCAGTCGACTGCTAAAACATGCAGTCGACTGCTAAAACATGCAGTCGACTGCTACAGTAACGCTATAGTACTACTACAGTATTGCTACAGTAAAACCCTAAAACTAGGATTTTACTCCGAGTGCAATCTCTCGTGCACTCGTGCACTCGTACCCTCACCCTTATGACTCATTTGACGCTTCCTTTGTAGCCTTGACCTCTTGCCTTCAAGCCTACTTCATTTGGCTCTCGTCCCTCGGATGCATTCAAGCCCGCGGCTCGTCCCCAATGCCATCCTTCGTGTATGCCTCGAAGACGATTCCCTTGGCCCTTGTCCTCGCTGCCTTGTCCACGGTCCCTCGGATGCTCCATCATTCACTGGACCCGAAGCCGTCAACCTGAGTCACATGTGTATCCTACAGTCCTGCACAACTCAAGTACACATATCAAATAACAAGGGTGAACCTAACTTAAATCCTTTGCCCAAACACCAAAACACATGGTCGCACGAACCATTGGGATTGCTCCAATAGGAAGCACGGCTCTCCTCCTAGGGTTAGTGTTCCAGTCTGCGCCTTTAGCTTTGCTCGCGCAGGACATATATACCTCTTGTCGTCTGTGGGAGGGGAATTTTCTCAAAGGTGCGCTCCTCGACCTCGCATGCATCCATCCTGCTAGGATTTCCCTGGGAAAAGGAGGTGCAGTTAGAAGGGTTGGACAAATCAAATTCAATTCTTTCTTTATCGATCTCCAATGATAGCTTGTGATTCTTCACATCAATGAGGGCTCCTACCGTGGTGAGGAATGGTCTTCCAAGGATGATCGATATTTTGGGGTCCTCCTTCATATCCATAATGATGAAGTCCATGGGGATGACACAACCCCCCACTTCTACCGACACGTCTTCCACTATACCCATTGGGTATCTACATGAATGGTTAGCCAACTGTAGTGCCATAGTAGTCAGTTTAATGCTCTGGAGTCCCAACTTCTTGCACAGAGAGTACGGGAGTAGGCTGACACTAGCTCCCAAATCGCAGAAGGCTCTCGGTATGAGTTCAGAGCTAATTTTGCACGGTATGGAGAAACTTCCTGGATCTTGAAGTTTTGGTGGGAAATTCATCATAAAAAGAGCACTGCAGCCTTCTATCAATGCTATGGTCTCAAAGTCGCCTTTTTGCCTTTTATTGGATAAAATTCCCTTTAAAAATTTTGTGAACTTTGGCATCTAGTGCAGCGCGTCTAACAGTGGTACCTCTGTTAGCTAGAGCCCTAGAGCCAATCATTTGATGATTGTATTTTTGGACTTATTGTATCATATTCTATATAAATAAAGGTATTTGGTTTTTGGTTATTATACTTACTTGTATGGGTGCCAAATAAACTAAGTGTAATAACGTCCTTGAGTAGAAGGTTCTTACCTATATCAATCGATTGGTTGAATCGATAGTGAGATGATATAGGGAACACTACTCTAAATCATTCCTAGTCGAGTATTAACATTCAGGGACAATGTTAATGCAATATGACTAGCATATAGGTTGAACTCGATGACTTGATCTCACAAGTCATGGATATGGAGATATCAAGTTGACACATGGGTATGCATTGGAGAATGTATACTAAATGACCCGCCATGAGAAAGTATCATGGATCGTTATATGAGTGTCATATACTTTCTCATGTGACTATTAGTATGACTATTGGTCCTTAGACCTGAAGTCACCATGGTTCCCTACATAAAGAGTTATGTACTTTGGTTTCGTCAAACGTCACCCGTAACTGGGTGGACTATAAAGGCGATTACTGGGTATATAACGAATTATGCAGAGGGATGTGAGTGATGTAGATGGGATCTATCCCTCCCATATGACGGGAGCGACATCGGTATTCTTGATAGAGTTAGACCACGAAGTGCATGACCATGCCCAAATGAGTCAACATGAGATGTTGAGCTCATTTGATCGAGTGAGTCTACTTGGAGTTCAAGATTTAGATTGATCAGAGGATGACACGGTCTATGCCTCACATTGATCAATCTAGATGTCTAGGATAGAAGGACACTTGTCATATATTGTGAGGAGTCACAATTAGTAGTCACAAGGTGATGTTGGATCTCAACATTCATGTAACTTGGGTAGTAATGATGTATTGCTAGATACCGCTCATTACTTATGTTTCTAAATGAGTTTAGGGGCATTGCCAATGTTACAAGAACCTATTGGGTCACACACAAAGAACAAGTGGATGGAGATTAGGTTCATATGATGAACCAAGAGGATTAGATTCATTTGATGAATCAAATTGGATTAAGAGTAATCCTAATTGGGCTAATTGAGTTGGACTCAAGTTGATTCATGTGTTCAATGAGTCTAGTTTAGATTATGACTCATTGAATCAATTTAATTAAATGAATTAGATTCATTATATTAAATTGGCTTGAATTAAATGGTTGGATTAGATCAACCATGAGAGAGATTAAGTCAAGTTTGACTTGACTTGAGAGGAAGATGAAGAGTCAAGTTTGACTTGACTTTATGCCACCTCATTGGTGAGTTGGCATTAAGTGGACCAATGATAATGCTCCACATCATCATGGTTATTTAAGTGAAGTGCCACCTCATGGGAGTTACCAAGAGTTGTGACTCTTGGTATCCCATGGAGGTTACAAACCACTTAATTAGATGAAAAGAGTTTCATTTTGCATGTGTAACTCTCATTTAAGTGATCTTCCTCCTCCTAAGCTCTCTTCTTGCTCCTTCTCTTCTCTTGGTCGTGGGTTTCAAGCAAGGGAGAAGAAAGGAGAGTGAATCTAATCCAAGAAGAAAGGTTAGTGAAAGTCACATAGAGATTTTAGAGGAGTGTGTTCTCTTCTTTTCCTTTCTTCTTCTTCCAATCCTACCTGAGAGCCCTAGAGAGTGCTAGCACACTTGTGGTGCTCTCTTCTCCATCCTTGAGTGTTAGAGAACACTTCTTGTTCCTGTGGATATCACTAGAGAGTTGTCTACGTTGACAACTTCGAGATCCGGTGTACCGTTGGACGAGCGGGATTTGCGAAGGGCTTCGCATCAAGGGTATATTCTTTCTTCATTTAGATCTAGGAGTAGATCTAAGTTGTAAACTCATATTCATAAATTTTATTCTATATTCTTCGCACGAGATCCGTTGGCTAGGGTGATTTGGGGTTTCCGCGACGCGAAAAAGCGATTTTCGCGGCCCGAAAAACCCGACAGTGGTATCAGAGCCACGTGCGAAGCTTGTACGAGTTTAGTTTTTGTTTTTATGAAAAAAATTCAGTTTTGTGATATTCTGTAATTTTATGGTTTTTAGAGTTTTTATGGGTATTTTTCTCGTAGAAGCAAAACATAAGTGTTTCGGCACTTGTAGGCTTCGACTACCGAGAAGAACTTTTCAAAACGGCAAAGTTTCGCCCCAAAAATTTTTGGGACAGCGGGCTAAGGTGCTCTTAGATCGCTTAGGAGCAACCCACGATGGTTAGATCGTGGGTAGGGGTACTGCCCCTAACCCCGCAAGGGGATTTGCTCCGCGATTGCGCCCGAAATCGCTAATCGGGACCGCCGGGAAAAATTTACTCATAAAATCTGTAAAATAAAAAAATATATATAGAAAATTATAGAAATATATTATTTTGAATTATATATTAATTTTGTGATAGTCATGGCCCAAACGACCCAAATTGGATTTAGAAATGTGTTGTAATTCATAATACGGCCTGCGTGCCGTTATGTGATGTGTGTGCTGTATTTATTTTATTTTTATTTTATTTTCACGGCCTGCGCGTCGTGCCTTTCTCTTATATTCTGGTTGTAAATTAGATTTAGACTCGAATGTAACTCGAGTTTCAAAATTGTAATGTAATTTTGAAGCGGTGGAAGGTCCACACGAGACGGAGTTACGAGGAGGGCGCGAGCAACACAAGGTGGTCAAAGGAAGAAGCTTGAGAAGCTGTTGACCTTAGGTTGACCATCCGATCTTATCATTGGCTTGAGAAGATCGTAGTAGGGCCATGACACAATCACAAAATAATTTAATTAATTGCTTATATGTATGTGATGCATGTTTAATTAAGTAGTTAATTAGTGCCTAGCGATTAGATTAGATCTAAATCGTGCACATGATGCACCCCATGATTAGATTAGATCTAAATCAAGTATTTGATACGCATCATCATTTAGATTAGATCTAAATCACGTCAACTCGTAATGTCTACCATGCCGTGATACCTACCACTACCTCGATCGCATGTTGTTGTTGAATCTGCCAAAGCAAAGCAACACATACTATCTTGGTAGGGTACGGAGGGACAATCTTGGTCCCACCTATCAACGCATGTGTGAGTATAACTCAATTAGATTGAGTAACTAGTTAACTCAATTGGATCGAGTTTAACTATAGGCATTATCCAATGGTTGGTAGATAGGTCAAAATCATGTTTATATTAACTCTTGGGTGTATTAGCCAAAGCTAACTCGAGTTTTAATATAAATACGGATTTTGATCCTATAAACAAGAGTTGCATAGAGATGTAATTGGTAATCATTACCTACCGATCATACTAAGTCTTGGGCGTATTAGCCAAAGCTAACTCAAGGGTTAGTATGATGTGGATCTTGTCCCACATGAATTATAGAATTCAGTGGGAGCATCATTTAGTTAAAGGCCTAATTAAATGATTAATAATATGATATTTATTTCTGCTTTTATTTCTGTTGTAGAATTGCCATGACGTCAAACACGAACATCTTCTCTCTGCGTTCTGTCCTTAAGAAGGACAAGCTCAACGGAGCAAATTTCCTGGACTAGTACAGGAATCTGAGAATAGTTCTCATCCAAGAACGTAAACTGTACGTTCTGGAGCAGCCCATTCTGGAGGCTCCTCCTGCCATTGCCACGCGAGCAGACCGAGATGCTTACAAGAAGCATCAAGATGACGCATTAGATGTGTCCTGTCTTATGCTCACGACCATGAACTCTGAGCTTCAGAAGCAACATGAGTTGATGGGCGCTTACGATATGGTTGAACATCTTTGTCACCTATATCAAGGACAAGCAAGGCATTGGAAGAGGAACTCCAAAGAATACCTGGAAGATCTTAAGAAGAAGAGAAATAAGATTTCTACTTCAGGTATACATGTTATAGAAGTCAACCTCTCTATTTCTTCATCGTGGGTATTAGATACCGGATGTGCTTCGCACATTTGTACTAATGTACAAGCGTTGAGGAATAGCAGGGCATTGACGAAGGGTGAGATAGACCTACGAGTAGGCAATGGAGCACGGGTTGCTGCTATTGCTGTAGGAACTTACCATCTATCTCTGCCCTCTGGGCTTGTACTAGAATTAGATGATTGTTGTTATGTGCCTGCCTTGACTAAGAACATAATTTCAGTTTCTTGTTTGGACAAGAAAGGATTTTCGTTTATAATAAAGAATAAATGTTGTTCCGTCTATTTAAACGATATGTTCTATTGTAGTGCACCTATGATAAACGAACTCTATATTCTAGACCTTGAGAGTCCTATCTATAACATAAATACCAAGAGGTTCAAGTCAAATGACATGAACCAAACCTACCTCTGGCACTGTCGCTTAGGTCATATAAATGACAAGCGCTTATCCCAGCTCCATAAGGATGGTTTGCTGGACTCATTTGATTTAGAATCATATGAGATATGCGAGTCATGCCTACGAGGCAAGATGACCAAGACTCCCTTTAGTGGGCACAGCGAGAGAGCAACTGATTTGTTAGGACTCATACATAGTGATGTATGTGGCCCTTTCAATGTTGCTGCTAGAGGCGGTTATAGATACTTCATTACATTTACTGATGACTTCAGTAGATATGGTTATGTGTACTTGATGACACATAAGTCTGAATCCTTTGAAAAGTTCAAAGAATTCAAGAATGAAGTACAGAACCATCTTGGCAAGAGTATTAAGATACTTCGATCCGATCGAGGTGGAGAATACCTTAGCCATGAGTTTCGTGACTATCTAGCAGAGTGTGGGATCCTATCCCAACTCACTCCTCTTGGAACACCACAGTGGAATGGTGTATCCGAAAGGAGGAATCGACCCTATTAGATATGGTGTGATCTATGATGAGTCACACAGATCTTCCGACATACCTTTGGGGCTATGCTTTAGACACGGCAACTTTTATACTCAACCGAGTTCCATCCAAGGCCGTGATAAAGACACCATATAGGATATGGACTGGGAGAGATGCCCAGGTGTCTTTCATGAGGATTTGGGGTTGTGAGGCTTACGTTAGACGTCAAGTCTCAAACAAATTAGGACCCAAATCCGACAAGTGCTACTTTATTGGATATCCCAAGGAAACTAAGGGATATTACTTCTACATTCCCAGTCAGCACAAGGTAGTTGTGGCAAAGACTGAGGTCTTTCTAGAAAGGGACTTTGTTTCTAGAAAGACTAGTGGGAGCGCGTTCGATCTTGAAGAAGTTCAAGATGCGAACAATAGCACTGATGCCTCGATGGAAATTGAACTGGAACCACAAAGTGTTGTGGATGATGTTGTTCCACAAAGAGTTGAGGAATAACAACCAGTTCAAGTAGACATACCTCTTCGCAGGTCTGATAGGGTACGTCGTCATCCTGAGAGATACTCATTTCTCTTGTCTGACCATGATGACGTTGTGCTCATAGAGGATGAGCCTACCACCTATCAGGATGAGACCAGATTCCGAGAAATGGCTAGAGGCCATGAGATCCGAGATGGAATCCATGTACACCAACCAAGTATGGACTTTGGTTGATCCACCTGAAGGGGTAAAACCCATAGGGTGTAAGTGGGTCTTTAAGAGAAAGATTGACATGGATGGACTTATCTATAAGGGTCGCTTGGTAGCTAAAGGTTTCAAGCAGATTCATGGTATTGACTATGATGAAACCTTTTCTCCAATAGCGATGTTTAAGTCCATTCGGACCATGCTTGCTATTGCAGCTTACCATGATTACGTGATCTGGCAGATGGATGTCAAAACCGCGTTTCTGAATGGAAACCTACTCGAGGATGTGTACATGACACAACCTGAGGGTTTTGTAGATCCACAGCATACTAGCAGAGTATGCAAGCTGCATAGGTCCATTTATGGACTAAAGCAAGCTTCTCGGAGCTGGAATCTTCGATTCGATGATGCAATCAAATAGTTTGGTTTCATCAAGAACGAAGATGAGCCTTGTGTCTACAAGAAGGTTGTAGGGGATATAGTTGTCTTCCTCATATTGTATGTGGATGACATACTACTCATTGGGAAGGGCATCCCTATGCTTCAGTCTGTCAAGACCTGGATAGGGAGTTGCTTCTCAATGAAGGACTTAGGTGAGGCATCCCGTATTCTAGGGATACAGATCTATAGAGATAGATCTAAGAGATTGCTTGGCCTAAGTCAGAGTACATACGTTGACAAGGTACTCCTTCGGTTTGCCATGCAGAACTCCAAGAAGGGATTTCTGCCGATGTCACATGGCGTGAGTCTTTCGAAGACTCAAGGTCCCTCTTCTAGAGAGGAGAGAGACCGCATGGATCAGATCCCTTATGCCTCAGCCATAGGATCGATCATGTACGCCATGCTATGTACTCGACCTGATGTCTCGTATGCTTTGAGCATGACGAGCAGATACCAGTCAGATCCAGGTGAAAGTCACTGGATAGCGATCAAGAATATTCTTAAGTACTTAAGAAGGACTAAAGAATATTTCTTGATATATGGAGGCGATGATGAGCTAGCTGTAAAGGGTTACAGTGATGCTAGCTTCCAGACCGACCAGGATGACTATAGATCACAGTCGGGGTTCGTATTTTGCATTAATGGTGGTGCTGTCAGCTGGAAGAGTTCGGAGCAGGATACAGTAGCTGATTCTACAACAGAAGCCGAGTACATTACTGCATCAGAGGCAGTTTGGATCGAACTTGGGGTGGTTCCTAGCATTGCTGACCCCATTGAGCTCTATTGTGACAACAATGGAGCTATAGCACAGGCGAAGGAACCTCGCTCACACCAGCGGACCAAACACATACTACGGCGCTTCCATCTCATTCGAGAGATCATCGAGAGAGGAGATGTGAAGATTTGCAGAGTACCTATAGAGGCTAACATCGCAGATCCCTTGACCAAGGCTTTGGCACAGAGGAAGCATGATGGTCACACTAGGTCATTGGGGCTTAGAGCCTACACTGATTGACACTAGTACTAGTGGGAGATTGTTAGCTAGAGCCCTAGAGCCAATCATTTGATGATTGTATTTTTGGACTTATTGTATCATATTCTATATAAATAAAGGCATTTGGTTTTTGGTTATTATACTTACTTGTATTGGTGCCAAATAAACTAAGTGTAATAACGTCCTTGAGTAGAAGGTTCTTACCTATATCAATCGATTAGTTGAATCGATAGTGAGATGATATAGGGAACACTACTCTAAATCATTCCTAGTCGAGTATTAACATTCAGGGACAATGTTAATGCAATAAGACTAGCATGTAGGTCGAACTCGATGACTTGATCTCACAAGTCATGGATATGGAGATATCAAGTTGACACATGGGTATGCATTGGAGAATGTATACTGAATGACCCGCCATGAGAAAGTATCATGGATTATTATATGAGTGTCATATACTTTCTCATGTGACTATTAGTATGACTATTGGTCCTTAGACCTGAAGTCACCATGGTTCCTTACATAAGGAGTTATGTACTTTGATTTCGTCAAACGTCACCCGTAACTGGGTGGACTATAAAGGTGATTACTGGGTATATAACGAATTATGCAGAGGGATGTGAGTGATGTAGATGGGATCTATCCCTCCCATATGACGGGAGCGACATCGGTATTCTTGATAGAATTAGACCACGAAGTGCATGGCCATGCCCAAATGAGTCAACATGAGATGTTGAGCTCATTTGATCGAGTGAGTCTACTTGGAGTTCAAGATTTAGATTGATCAGAGGATGACATGGTCTATGCCTCACATTGATCAATCTAGATGTCTAGGATAGAAGGACACTTATCATATATTGTGAGGAGTCACAATTAGTAGTCACAAGGTGATGTTGGATCTCAATATTCTTGTAACTTGGGTAGTAATGATGTATTGCTAGATACCGCTCATTACTTATGTTTCTAAATGAGTTTAGGGGCATTGCCAACGTTACAAGAACCTATTGGGTCACACACAAAGAACAAGTGGATGGAGATTAGGTTCATATGATGAACCAAGAGGATTAGTTTCATTTGATGAATCAAATTAGATTAAGAGTAATCCTAATTGGGCTAATTGAGTTGGACTCAAGTTGATTCATGTGTTCAATGAGTCTAATTTAGATTATGACTCATTGAATCAATTTAATTAAATGAATTAGATTCATTATATTAAATTGGCTTGAATTAAATGGTTGGATTAGATCAACCATGAGAGATTAAGTCAAGTTTGACTTGACTTGAGAGGAAGATGAAGAGTCAAGTTTGACTTGACTTTATGCCACCTCATTGGTGAGTTGGCATTAAGTGGACCAATGATAATGCTCCACATCATCATGGTTACTTAAGTGAAGTGCCACCTCATGGGAGTTACCAAGAGTTGTGACTCTTGGTATCCCATGGAGGTTACAAACCACTTAATTAGATGAAAAGAGTTTCATTTTGCATGTGTAACTCTCATTTAAGTGATCTTCCTCCTCCTAAGCTCTCTTCTTGCTTCTTCTCTTCTCTTGGTCGTGGGTTTCAAGCAAGGGAGAAGAAAGGAGAGTGAATCTAATCCAAGAAGAAAGGTTAGTGAAAGTCACATAGAGATTTTAGAGGAGTGTGTTCTCTTCTTTTCCTTTCTTCTTCTTCCAATCCTACCCGAGAGCCCTAGAGAGTGCTAGCACACTTGTGGTGCTCTCTTCTCCATCCTTGAGTGTTAGAGAACACTTCTTGTTCGTGTGGATATCACTAGAGAGTTGTCTACGTTGACAACTTCGAGATCCGGCGTACTGTTGGACAAGCGGGATTTGCGAGGGCACGCTTCAAAGGTATAAAATGTTTTTCCTTTGTAGATCTACTGTAGATCATAGTTTGAAACTCGTACTCGTATTTTCAAAAATTTTCTTCGCACGGATCCAATGGCTAGGGGGTTTCGGGGTTTCCGCAACGCGAAAAAGTGGTTTTCGCGGCCCGAAAAACCCAACAACCTCAACACAAATCTCTTTAACCTTTTTCAGAAACCGGTGAAACTCTTCATCCTTTTGGGATGCTATAAGCTTCTGAGGAAACGGGATCATCTGATTCTGTGGGGTAGTCTGACAAGCTTCTCCAATCTTTTTAGTACCCCCTTCTCCATCCCTGTTTTGGGTCTGATTGGGCATTAGGAGAGTGAGTTCCTTTTCTGAGTCAAGCTCCATCTGAGTGATGATTTGAGGGTTTCCCACAGTACATCCGCTCCGTAGCTCAATGCGATTGCAATGTTCCACCGGATTTAAATCTGGTTTCCCTGGGAATGTACGCTGTGCTCTTGAGACGGACTGAGCTATCTGGCTGTCTTGCATCTTCTGGTGTTTTTCTAAGTTCTCCAGCCTTTGAGTCAGTTGTTTAATCTCGCTCCTCATCTCCTTTTGCTCCGAGAGAGCTTCCTCAAGCATCTTTTCATTCCTAGACAGCTGTGTAGATTGCTGCTGTTGATGAGTCTGCTGTCCAGGTTGGTAGGTCTGATGTGCAGGCCCTTGGTCCTGATTATTTCGGTATGAAAAGTTGGGGTGGTTCCTCCATCCAGGGTTGTATGTGTTAGAGTACGGATTATTTTTCCTTTGATTGTAGCCTGTTATTGCATCGCATTGCTCAAGCTGGTTTATCTGTGCCTGCATTGGCCCAAGGGGGCAAGTATCTTGAGCGTGGTCCGCACTTTCGCAGATGTCGCAAGCACAGACTATTGCATTAGCTGTGTTGCTACCCATGGCTTCAAATTTCTTAGTCAGGGCGTCCAGCTTCGCAGACATGAGTGTGAATGCATCCACCTCGAATTTTCCTGACGCCTTCATCTGATTTCCTGAGAAAGCACCGCTAGATCTTTCAAATGCCCACTGATGGTGGTTTAATGCCACATTTTCTATTATCTCTTCAGCTTCATCAAGGCTTTTGTTCATCATGGCTCCTCCTGCCGCAGAATCCAATGATACCTTCGTGTGATAATTTATTCCATTGTAGAAGGTGTGTAGAACCAGCCACTTCTCAAGGCCATGATGGGGGCACTGTCTCTGCATGCTCTTGAACCGGTCCCAGGCTTCAAATAGGGATTCTTAGTCTATCTGCTTGAAACTGCAATCAAGTTCCTCATGTGGGCAGTCTTGCTTGGGGAGGGGGTAGAACTTGTTTAAGAATTTCTGCTCACATTGCTCCCAAGATGATATGCTATCTGCTGGTAGAGAATTCAGCCACTGCTTAGCCCTATCTTTCAGAGAGAATCCGAAAAGAAGCAGTCTCACCGATTCTGGAGGAACCTCATTCACCTTCATCGTACCACAAATTTCATAAAACAGCTCTAGATGATGATTTGGGTCTTCGTGTGGCCCCCCTCTGAATTGATTTCGCTGGACCATGTGGATTACTGCGGGCTTGATCTCAAAGTTGTTAGCATCGATGGGTGGTCGGCTGATACTGGATTGGACCCCTCGTGCATATGGTGTCGCATAATCTTTCAATAGTTTATCGGCCATTCCTGAGGATTCTTCTGCTTCTTGGAAAGTTTTTTGTAAATTCCTTCTCCTTAGAAAGGTCCTGTCAATCTCTGGATCCAATGGTAGTAGCTGTCCTGAAAGGTTAGCTCTACGCATGCAGAAGGAAAGAGAACAAGATAGAAAACATGACAGCAAGAAATAAAAAAATGAATGCAGTAAGGAAGAAGAGTGAAAATATTTTATTAATAGTAGTTTTTTTTATGCAGAGAATAGAGAAAACAAAGCCTAGTCTAATCTAATATGACTTAGCTAGTGTTATGGACGCAGTCCTCGGCAACGGCGCCAAAAACTTGTTACGCTTCCACAAGTGCACAGATTCGTCGTCAGTAATAAAAATATCGATCCCACAGGGACTAGCTATAAGTACTAGCAATTGATCACTTATGGTTAGCTAGACTACCAACGATCTTGATCAGGCTAAGGGAAAAGAAAGGTCAAGGGAGAGAGTCGAGAGTCGCAAGGTCGAAATATTCACTTGGTGATGAGGAGTTCTAGGGGGTCGGTTTCGTCGTGGTATTATTGATGTGTCTCGATTTGTCTTACTCTCGCTATCCTTATTCCTGCTATTACCAGAAGCTAAGTAGGTATTCTCAAGCACCAGAATGGGGCAATGTCCTAAGAAGTCCTGTCACGATTTACCCCTGTCACTAGGGCACCTCGGCAAATCTTGAGGACATAACTCTAAGTGGTAGATTAAGAATAGTGAGTAGAACTAAGCCTGGTCTCTCACTCCCTTGGGGAGAATCTGCCTTCCTCTCAAGGAGCTATCCTAGATGTTCGTGAACGGGTTATCCCTGTCACTAGGGCCCCTCGGGTGTACGATCTAGAGGTAATTCTCTACGAGGTTGACAAGTTCTTCTCAATCAAAAGTAAGCAATTAACAATTGAAACAAAAGCATGAAAGTTCATCCAACAAGTATAAACACAATTCGAGTTTATATCAATCCGTACCACGACTACTCCCTAATCCCAGAACAAGGGATCTACTCCATGAATGCTAGAGAGATATCCGAAAACATAGTATGGACAAACATACAATTCTCAGCAAGTAAAAAGGAATATGCTTATCGGGTGTCGAAGAGTGGCCTTTGGATCCAACTCTTAGCTTTTGGAGTCGATGGGGTGGTGGAAGTTCGCTGAATGACGGTCCAAAGCGATGTAGAATTGCTCCAAGGTCTTTTTCTCCCTAACGGCTCGCCCCCCTGGCAAAAAGGGTTAAAACCCTTATACAGCCTTAGGGTTTGGCCTCGGCGGCACGGCCGTGTAAGGGTGGCATGGCCGTGCCCTTCTCCGGGTCTGTGCGTGGCTGCACGGCCGTGCGGGGTTGCACGGTTGTGTAGCCCTTGGGCTCTGTCTCTTGGGGCATGGTCGTGCAGGGTTGCACGACCGTGTGCTGACTGGCTGCTGTTTTGGTCGCATGACCGTGCAGGATTGCACGGTCGTGTGTTCTTCCTCTCCTGTTTGGCCACACGGCCATGCAGGGTCGCATGACCATGTTGTTTGGTTATTTCCGGTGCATCAATACTCTCCGTTCAAGCTCCGAAAATCTTTCCTATCAACATAAAACTAAACAAAGAGCAGATATTCGAACAAAACAATACATATGATGAACACAAGATAAAAGATGCGATCATGTGAAGAATATATGTGCATAAGTCAAGTGAATGTGCGCTAAAACATGTGTAGAAGGTCATACCATTTGCGCACATCACCTCCCCATGGCGAAAATATTATTCCCAAGGTTTATCTACACGAGGGTGTGTCTGCCCTATCCAAGGAGCCTTCCACCAGATCTGATGCGCCTCCGAGCAACTCTAAGGTGCCTCGAGCACTGTTCACCCGAGGCTAACTTGTGTATTTTAGCTTTTGTAAAATACATTAGTCCAAATACATAAGGATACCCTGTAAAATAGAGTTATCATAATACAAATAAAGTATTTATTAATTTGATAGTCTTCGGACTGCCCGATTCTGACTTTCGGATTTTCTAAAAATCCTAGGTCGAATTGACGCCTATTGTTCTCTCATCGGGGAACGTGCCCTCACCTACTTCCCTTAGGAGAGTTTAACTTTTGTCAAACCAATCCTCCAGACCATTTGGAGTTTGGCTCAACATCCGAGACATCAAGATTTTCCGCTAGATTTTCGATCCCCGACTCGTCTAGTCTTCTGCCTAGTATCCGCGACCCCTAGGACTTTCACCTAGTGTCCTTGACTATAGGATTTTGTCCAACGTTCTCAACCTACCAAGATTTTTCCCAGTCCCATGGACCAAGACTTTATTGCCTAGCGGCAACTAGGACTTTCTGTTGGTGTAGGTTGAACTAATATTCTGGTTTTGATATATGACAAATAGGTTAAAGTTAGATGTGTTGCTTGTCTAACTTTTCTACTAAGTGTGCAGGAGTTTACTGGTCTAAAGGACTTGACACCAGGCTGAATCTAGCTAGGTCCGCGGGACCTGATAGCTGGTGGGAAGTCCAGATAGGTCAGCTAGGCCTAATATATAGTAGGGAGTCCGGTTGGGTCCGCGGGACCTGACAACCAATCGAAATTCAGTTGTATCCATGGGACCTGACAACTGGCGGGAAGACTTGATGGGTTAAAGACAAGTCAAGTGACTGTAGTTGGTAAGTGGAGGTAAACAACTCGAGGAGAGATCTAGTGAGGACGCATTCCCCGTTGAGGAACTGCAGGTGTCGGTCCAGCTTAGGTCCATTTGGAAAACCTAAGCTAAGACCTTGACTAGATCTGGGTCTCGGGAAGATAAGATCTAATTACTACTCATATTTTATTGTGTTGTGTTAACTCTATTTTGTAGGGTAAATATATTTTCTATTGCCTAGACTAACCCTTTTTGCAGGGAAGAAATTGTTGAAGAAAAGGGAAGTCCAGGCACCTGGAAGGGATCCGGGTGCTGGACTCTGGGCACCCGGAGCTAGTCCAGGCACCCGGACCATGCCTGCCCAGGCGAGTGACGCGGGCACCCAGGTGGTTCGGGTGCCCGGAGTCGGTCTAGGTCCCCTGACCCAAAAATTTATCTAAAAGCTGATGTGGACCGCATTGACTGGCCGAGCCATGTTGTCCAGGCGGCCGGAGGGGTTTCAGGCTTCTGAAATTGGCCAATATAAAAGCCTTCAACTAGGAGCTTCAGAAAAACAACTTCTACGCCTTTCATATTCAAGTACTACTCCAAAAAAGGCTCTGACAACACCGAAAGGCTGCTCCGAAGCTCGATGAATGAGAGACTTCATTTTCCTTTTTGTTTATCGGTAACTTTATTATTTTCAGTTCTTGTACTCAACTCTTGTAATACTTTTATGAACTAATAGTGATTGCCCAACAAAAGTACTCGACGAGTGCGGGCCTTGGAGTAGGAGTCATCGAAGGCTCTGAACCAATGATAAACAACTTGTGTTAGCGCTTGGTTTCTCTGTTTCTTTTCTTCCTTTATTCTTTCGCTACGTACTTCGATTTACTTTGCTCTCGATTTTTCTTCAACGAACTAAGTAAAAATGACTTGTGTTAGCGCTTAGTTTGGGCACTCAATCCATCTTGTTCAGGCGCCCGGACCAACTGGTCTGGGTACTCAAATTAGTCAGCCATACATTGACTATCCGGTGCCTTCTTCGATCATTGGATTCTTCTTTGGTCGCTTGGGTGATCCTTTGAGCTTCCAGAAATAAGCTCACCCAAACCCAACTACTGCCTTCTCTCCTCGAGAAGACTTCCGCTCTAGTTTCTCGTCCCTCGAAAGCGCTGTGCATGTCCTTCTCACTCCACCGGTGTACTCTTCTGAGCTTCTCGTCCCTCAGATGCACCGAGTCCCATGACTCAATTCCCCTGCCATCCTTCTCATCTACCATGTCTTCCATTTAACTTTTTGTATTCCTCAGTTCCTGTACACTTAGACACAAGGATCAAAACACCATAGGACCTAACTTAACCTAGTTGATCACAGCAAAACTTACCAAGGGTACTTACATAAAGTCCTACACTTAATGTGCCATTAATTTATCAAAGTATTCTTTTTAAATTTATTAATTGTGATTCTTTTGCATATGATTGGTACCTAGCACATATTGTTACTTAGTCTTAGGAAAATCGTACCGGTTTCATTGTACAAAAATTTTGTACAAGTGTCGAACCTTTCCTTAAATAACCTATTGTGTTCTTTAGAAGTTAAATTAGGAATCGCAGACGGAACTTAACATCATTGATTCCAAATTTAACTTATCTGTTCTTGATGGTTTAGATTTGGATCGCAAACGGAACTTAACACTATTGATCCAAATCCACCTATGTTATTAATTCCATTAAATATTAATTTCCAAAATTGGCTTCCAGGACTGCATGGTGAGACACATGGCCTTCTTAGATATGGGAGCAACCACCACCGCCTAGACAAAGCCTGTTAAGGAAAGCTAATATTTAATTTCCTTAAATAACTCTAGGTTAACCAAAAAGAACAATCGAATTACAAATTCGAAAATAAAGAAAACACAAACTCGAAAAACTAATTCGAAATACTAGATCTAATGTCTCTTGTGTTTGGAATTAATATAAAGAAAAATAACTAGCATGATGCGAAAAACAATTACTAATTATACCTTCTCTTTGTATGCTAATGACCTCGAGATCTTCTGTCGTATTCCTCGCCTCACCTTGGACATCGTGTGGGCGACGATCCTCCAAGATGAACATCACCCAAAAGCTTTCTTCCTCTTCTTCTAAAATCTGGCCACCAACACCACCAAGGAAAAGAGAGCAAAGGGAAAGGGAGAAGAGAGAGGGCCGGCCACACCAAGAGAGTCTCCACCAAGAGAATAAGAGTTGTGTCTCATGAGACCTCCTCACCCCTTCTTTTATATTACTTGCCCAAGGCAAATAAGGGAAGAATTTTTACAAAAATTAAAATCTTCCTCTAGTTTTTCCTTTTCCCTTTTATTTTTCCTTTTCTTTCCTCTTGATTGAATCAATCACCAAATCAAAGATTGATTGAGGATTTAATTTGATTGGCCGGCCCTTGCTTGGGCACCAAGCAAGGTGGCCGACCACCTTATCAAGGATAAGAAAATATATTTTTATAAAATTTTACAAGAAGAAATCCTCTTATAAAATTTTACAAGCTCTCTTCTAATTTCCTAAAGTAGGAGTTTAAAAAGGAAAGTTTTAAAAATTAAAACCATGTTTTAAAATTTAAAACTTCTCTTATAAAATTTTCTTTTTTAACATGATGATAGAAAATTTAAATTTTAAAACTTCTCTTCCTTTTTTTCTTAAACCATGAAGATGGTTAAAAAAGGAAAGTTTTAAAACTTTTAAACTTTTTTTAAAACATGTGGCCTAATTCAAATAAGGAAAGTTTTTAAATTTAAAATCTCTCTTTTAAAACTTGTAGTTTTCTACAAAGAGAAGATTTTAAAAATTCAAAACACCCCTCCTTGTTTGAATTATTGTGGCCGGCCCCTACATGCTTGGACACCAAGCAAATGGTCAACCATTTAAGAGGAGATGTGGCCGGCCATTGCTTGGTCACCAAGCAATGGACTGACCCCCTTCTTGGACACCAAGATGGACCTTTCTTTGGATGGACTTGAGGCTTTAATGAGGCTACGATAGGGACCTAGAGGAGAAATTGGTTTTGGCCTTCCGATGAGCTTGAGTATCCCATGTTCGCCCCGAACACACAACTCAAGTTCATCGATAATAACTCATTCCACTAGAGAGTTATTATCGCACTACCGCACCAATCCCAAATTACATTATGGGCTCCTTTTTACCATGAGTGTGTTAGTCTCCCTGTGTTTAAGATAACGAATGCCCACTAATTAAGTAAGTTACTGACAACTCACTTAATTAATATCTAGCTCCAAAAGTAGTACCACTCAACTTCATTGTCATGTCGGACTATGTCCACCTGCAGGGTTTAACATGGCAATCCTTATGAGCTCCTCTTGGGGACATTCTCAACCTAGATTACTAAGACATAGTTTCCTTCTATAATCAACAACACACACTATAAGTAATATCATTTCCCAACTTATCGGGCATATTGATTTATCGAGCTAAACCTCACTCTTTGATAAGTCAAAGAAATAAATATTAAATATATGTGCTTGTTATTATATTAGGATTAAGAGCACACACTTCCATAGAACTAAGGTCTAGTTCTTTTTATTAAGTCAGTACAAAAAGAACTTACCTAAAATGGTCCTACTCAATACACTTAGAGTGTACTAGTGTAATTTATTAATCAAGATAAACTAATGCTTAATTACACTACGACTATTCTGATGGTTTGTTCCATTCCATCTTAATCGTGAGCCACTGTTTATAATTTATAAAGAACCGACAACATGATCTTCTGTGTGTGACACCACACACCATGTTGTCTACTATATAAATTAATTGAACAATTACATTTAACAAATAAATATAGATATTGACCAATGTGATTCTTTTATTTCAAAAATAAATGTTTACAAAAGCTAGGCTTTTAGTATACACTCTAACAATCTCCCACTTATACTAAAAGACTAAGCTGCCATATCTGTTGCCATACATCTGATTCTCATCCCCTCCACATGCCGATCAAAAGCTTTCGCCGGAAGGGCCTTAGTGAAAGGATCTGCCAGGTTATCTGCTGATGTAATTTTGGCGATGACAACTTCTCCTCACTTGACGATGTCTCGTATCAGGTGGTACTTACGCTCTATATGTTTACTTGCCTTATGAGCTCGTGGTTCCTTCGAGTTTGCAACTGCACCGCTATTTCACAATAAATTGTGATGATTTTGGACAAACCAAGAATCACATCTAAGTCCATTAGAAAGTTCCTGAGTCATACAGCTTCTTTGGCTGCCTCAGAGGCTGCCACATACTCAGCTTCCTTGGTTGAGTCTGAAACGCATTTCTGCTTAACACTCCTCCATGCAATGACTCCACCTCCTAAAGTAAACACATAGCCTGATGTAGACTTACTGTTGTCCCTATCTGATTGGAAATCTGAATCCATGTAACCCACAGGGAGCAAATCATCTGCTTGGTAAACTAGCATATAATCTCTAGTCCTTCTCAGGTTCTTCAATATATGTTTTACAGCAGTCCAATGTCCTTGTCCAGGGTTACTCTGATATCAGATAACCATGCCCACGGCAAAACAGATATCATGTCTCATACACAGCATTGCATACATAAGGCTTCCACAGCCGAAGCATAAGGAACTGCCTTCATATCCTCCATCTCCTTTGATGTCTTCGGAGACATCTCTTTAGATAAGGCTACTCCATGCCTAAAAGGTATGAAACCTTTCTTGGAGTTTTGCATGCTAAAACGAGCAAGGATTGTATCTATATATAAAGCTTGAGATAGGCACAACATTCTTTTCTTGTGATCCCTTATAACTTTGATCCCAAGAATGTGTGCACATTTTCCTAAGTCTTTTATATCAAATTATTTGGACAACCATACCCTTACATCCGATAATACCTTGACATTGTTGCCAATTAACAAAATATCATCTACGTATAGTACAAGAAATACCACCACGTTTCCGTTACACTTCTTGTATACACAAGACTCATCCGGACACTGAATAAATCCATATGACTGGATTACTTCATTAAATCGGATGTTCCAAGATCTTGGAGCTTGCTTCAGTCCATAAATAGACCGATTGAGCTTACACACTAGATGCTCGTCTTTTCCTTTTTCAATGAATCCCTCTGGTTGCTTCATATGGATGTTTTCTTCAAGACTTCCGTTAAGGAATGCTGTCTTGACATCCATTTTCCAAATCTTATAATCCATATGAGAAGCAATGGATAAGAGTATCCGGATAGACTTTAGCATAGCTACTGGCAAAAAAGTCTCCTCATAATCGATTCCCTCTTTCTGAGTATACCCTTTCGCAACAAGCCTTGCTTTGAAGGTTTCTACCTTCCCGTCTGTCCCTCTTTTCCTTTTATAGATCCACTTGCATCAAACGGCTTTTACACCATCAGGTGGTTCTACAAGCTCCCAGACCTTATTAGAATACATAGACTGTATTTCAGAATTCATTACCTTTTGCCAAGATACTGCATCTATATCTTGGAGTGCTTCATCATATGTCCGGGGATCAGGTTCATGTTTACCCGGGATCAAGTCTGAAGACTCTCCCAAAAACATGAATCTCTTAGGTTGCCTTACAACCCTCCCACTATGATGAGGCACTGTCTCTGGTTGTGTATCATGTGTGACACGTGTTGCAGTTTCTTGTGGTACTTCATCTTGTACTGTTGGTATTAAAGTAGACGTGCCCTCTCTTATTTCTTCTAGAACTATTTCACTCATGGGCTTATGGTTCATTACATAATCTTCTTCTAAAAATTGAGCATTGGTGCTAACAATGATCTTCTGATTTTTAGGATTATAAAATAAACCACCTTTCGTTCCCTTAGAATATCCCATAAACAGACAAACTTCTGTACGTGATTCCAACTTGTCAGTATCTCCCTTTAGCACATGTGCTGGACTACCCCATATCCGGATATGATTCAGACTAGGCTTATGCCCATTCCATAATTCCATGGGAGTAGAAGGAACTGTTTTAGAAGGTACCATATTCAGAATGTACACTGCTGTTTCCAGAGCATATCCCCAAAACGAATTTGGTAATTCTGAATAACTCATCATCGATCTAACCATTTCCATAAAAGTCCTATTCCTTCGTTCTGCTACACCATTCTGTTGGGGTGTACCAGGTGCAGTTAGTTGGGATTAAATCCCGACTTCTGATAAGTGACTCTTAAACTCTCCTAAGAGATACTCATTACTATGATTTCACCGTAGTGTCTTGATACTTTTACTTTGACGTTACTCTATATCAGCCTAATACTCTTTGAACTAATCAAAGCACTTAGACTTGTGGTGCGTCAAGTAAATGTATCCTTATCTTGAATAGTCGTCTATAAAAGAGACGAAAATATTCAAAACAACCTCTTGCCTGGATAGTCAAAGGTCTACACAAATCAGAATGAACCAATTCCAACATATCTTTGGCTCCATACCCCTTAGACTTAAAAGCTTCTTGGTTATTTTTCCTTCCAAGTAAGACTCGCAGGTTGAAAAGATTTCCACTACCAAAGAACCCAAGAGTTCATTGGTTATTATCCTTTGAATCCTACTCAAGTTAATATAGCCTAGCCTTAGATGCCAAAAATATGATTGGTTCATTTCCGAAGGTTACTTTCTCTTATTAAAGTTAGAAAATGTGTTATTAATTTCTATTTATTGTATCGTGGGAGTTATTGAATTATAAATTGTCAACCAACGTACTAGAACAGAAAACTTTCATATTTTTCTTGATAACAAGTTTGTTATCAAAATAGACAGAATATCTATTCTTTAATAGTTTATAAACCGAAATCAGATTCTTTCTAAACTTAGTACGTAAAGACAATTTCTGAAAATCCATATTTCATTCCTATCAGAGGATAAACATCTCCCATTGCAACAGCTGCTACTTTTGCAGTAGTGCCCATGTAGATGGTGTTTTCCTTTTCATATAGCTGTCGAGTTTCCTGGAACCCTGCAATAAATTGCAGACATGATTGGTGGCGTCTGTATCTACACTCCAGGTACTGGTAGATAACACCACTAAACATGTTTCAATAACTAATGAATTAAATACACCTGAATTATTCTTAGTTCTAAGAAGACAGTCTACCTTAATGTCCAAGTCCTATTTCCAATCATTATAATTGGGACTACTAAGTCTTTTCTATAGTATAACAACTAGGGGATTGACTAACATTTGAAATCCTAAGAATCACAAAAATATTTGGTCAAGACCAACTCCTTAAAATCCTCGTGAATTTTGTATGCCACGATAGTGTGGACGTATACAAAATCAAAGAGGAGATTTTATCCATTAATTTTATTATCTCATCAACCTTACTTTATGACGAATAAAATTAATAGTTGGTCTGTCTTTGATCAAATATTTGGTCAAAACTTTGAATTTAAAATAACATTGATTCCTCAAATAATATTATTTAAATTCACCAACACTTCAAACACCGGGAATTATACATGCCACGTTAGTGTGGACGTATACAAATTCAACATTCGTAAGAGGAGGGTCTTACCCATTAATTATCTTGTCAACCTTGAATTACCTCAAACACCATGAATTTTGTATGCCACGTTAGTGTGGACGTATATAAATTCAATTGTTTGTAAGAGGAGGTATTACCCATTTTATATTGTCAACCTAAGTTTATGACAAATAAAATTACCTCAAACACCGTGAATTTTGTATGCCACGTTAGTGTGGACGTATACAAATTCAAACATTTGTAAGAGGGGGGTTTTACCTAACTTTATGACAAATTAATAGTTGGTATTGCTTTGGTCCCGCAAAACAATAGCAGTGACTCCGTTGGGGAGGATACTATTGAATGCGTCTAACTGTATACCATTACTTGATACTTAGTCCATTAAATAGGATTATGCCCCTTCAGTTGGAGAAGATCACACACTCCTAAATAATTTCCTATAACCATCCATAAAGGAAGTTTGATCTAGTGATCCGCAACAAACCCATCCTTTGTGGAGGAAGGCACTCAGAGCCAACACGCAAGCTTGTTGCATCACTTACAAACCAGTAATGGAGACCGTGGAATTTATTAAAATCCCTCTCCCACTTAGTTATTTAAAAATAAGGATTTTAACCTATGCTAGCATACATCACATGCACATAAACATCACAGTAAATAAAATCAATAAATTTAGAAATTAATTTTACAACTATTATGGCATTTTCCATCACTGCCTTTAGTATGCTCTAACCCTAGCTGCTGTCATCTTTAGCCACCGCCATCGGGTCAAGACGTCGCATCCATCTTGCTTCTTATTCTGCTGCACCTCTTATGCTTCAAAAGTACCATGCCTCGCAAGCATCCGATCCGCGACAAAAATAGAATTTTACATGTGTCGATCCTATATTCCACGAGGGAATGTACATGAAATCTAGATCAAAAATAAAATTCTAAAATCCTAGGGCTAATACAGCTCCTGCTGTATTAGTTACATACAATCATGCACACACACAATAATGCCCTTGACATGTCTAAGGGTCCAATCACACACAACATCTATAAGTCATAATAGTTGGAGCCTGCAACCAAAAAGTTAGCACATCCTATTATTATCCTGCCTAAATTATGTATGACATGTGCATAACCTATTTGAATTCTAAACACACAGAGGCAAACCCTAGCTCTGATACCAATTGTTGGTTACTCCTAGGAAAATCGTACCGGTTCCACTGTACAAAAATTTTGTACAAGTGTCGAACCTTTCCTTAAATAACCTATTGTGTTCTTTAGAAGTTAAATTAGGAATCGCAGACGGAACTTAACATCATTGATTCCAAATTTAACTTATCTGTTCTTGATGGTTTAGATTTGGATCGCAAGCGGAACTTAACACTATTGATCCAAATCCACCAATGTTATTAATTCCATTAAATATTAATTTCCAAAATTGGCTTTCAGGATTACATGGTGAGGCACATGGCTTTCTTGGATATGGGAGCAACCACCACCGCCTAGACAAAGCCTTTTAAGGAAAGCTAATATTTAATTTCCTTAAATAACTCTAGGTTAACCAAAAAGAACAATCGAATCACAAATTCGAAAATAAAGAAAACACAAACTCAAAAAACTAATTCGAAATACTATATCTAATGCCTCTTGTGTTTGGAATTCATACAAAGAAAAATAACTAGCATGATGCGAAAAATAATTGCTAATTATACCTTCTCTTTGTATGCTAATGACCTCGAGATCTTCTGTCATATTCCTCGCCTCGCCTTGGACGTCATGTGTGTTAGGACCTTCGGATGCGGCTAGAGAGGGGGGGTGTGAATAGCCGACCCCAAATTCACGTTTCTTCCTACAATTTTAGTTAGCGCAGCGGAAATAAAAGATAGAAACGAAACAGGAGAATATCAAACCTCAAACGCGACGATATAACGTTTCTTCCTTCTCTTTGTATGCTAATGACCTCGAGATCTTCTGTCGTATTCCTCGCCTCACCTTGGACATCGTGTGGGTGACGATCCTCCAAGATGAACACCACCCAAAAGCTTTCTTCCTCTTACTCTAAAATCCGGCCACCAACACCACCAAGGAAAAGAGAGCAAAGGGAAAGGGAGAAGAGAGAGGGCCGGCCACACCAAGAGAGTCTCCACCAAGAGAATAAGAGTTGTGTCTCATGAGACCTCCTCACCCCTTCTTTTATATTACTTGCCTAAGGCAAATAAGGGAAGAATTTTTACAAAAATTAAAATCTTCCTCTAGTTTTTCCTTTTCCCTTTTATTTTTCCTTTTCTTTCCTCTTGATTGAATCAATCACCAAATCAAAGATTGATTGAGGATTTAATTTGATTGGCCGGCCCTTGCTTGGGCACCAAGCAAGGTGGCCGGCCACCTCATCAAGGATAAGGAAATATATTTTTATAAAATTTTACAAGAAGAAATCCTCTTATAAAATTTTACAAGTTCTCTTCTAATTTCCTAAAGTAGGAGTTTAAAAAGGAAAGTTTTAAAAATTAAAACCATGTTTTAAAATTTAAAACTTCTCTTATAAAATTTTCTTTTTTAACATGATGATAGAAAATTTAAATTTTAAAACTTCTCTTCCTTTTTTTCTTAAACCATGAAGATGGTTAAAAAAGGAAAGTTTTAAAACTTTTAAACTTTTTTTAAAACATGTGGGCTAATTCAAATAAGGAAAGTTTTTAAATTTAAAATCTCTCTTTTAAAACTTGTAGTTTTCTACAAAGCGAAGATTTTAAAAATTCAAAACACCCCTCCTTGTTTGAATTATTGTGGCCGGCCCCTACATGCTTGGACACCAAGCAAAGGGTCGACCATTTAAGAGGAGATGTGGCCGGCCATTGCTTGGTCACCAAGCAATGGACCGGCCCCCTTCTTGGACACCAAGATGGGCCTTTCTTTGGATGGACTTGAGGCTTTAATGAGGCTACAATAGGGACCTAGAGGAGAAATTGGTTTTGGCCTTCCGATGAGCTTGAGTATCCCATGTTCGCCCCGAACACACAACTCAAGTTCATCGATAATAACTCATTCCACTAGAGAGTTATTATCACACTACCGCACCAATCCCAAATTACATTATGGGCTCCTTTTTACCATGAGTGTGTTAGTCTCCCTGTGTTTAAGATAACGAATGTCCTCTAATTAAGTAAGTTACTGACAACTCACTTAATTAATATCTAGCTCCAAGAGTAGTACCACTCAACTTCATTGTCATATCAGACTATGTCCACCTGCAGGGTTTAATATGGAAATCCTTATGAGCTCCTCTTGGGGACATTCTCAACTTAGATTACTAGGACACAGTTTCCTTTTATAATCAATAACACACACTATAAGTAATATCATTTCCTAACTTATCGGGCATATTGATTTATCGAGCTAAACCTCACTCTTTGATAAGTCAAAGAAATAAATATTAAATATATGTGCTTGTTATTATATTAGGATTAAGAGCACACACTTCCATAATAACTAAGGTCTAGTTCTTTTTATTAAGTCAGTACAAAAAGAACTTACCTAAAATGGTCCTACTCAATACACTTAGAGTGTACCAATGTAATTTATTAATCAAGATAAACTAATACTTAATTACACTACGACTATTCCGATGGTTTGTTCCTTTCCGTCTTAATCGTGAGCTACTGTTTATAATTTATAAAGAACCGACAACATGATCTTCTGTGTGTGACACCACACACCATATTGTCTACTATATAAATTAATTGAATAATTATATTTAACAAATAAATGTAGATATTGACCAATGTGATTCGTTTATTTCAAAAATAAATGTTTACAAAAGCTAGGCTTTTAGTATACACTCTAACACATAATCAACTATAAATAAAATATCAGGTCGACTTGCAGTTAAGTATAGTAGACTCCCTATTGCACTTCTATAATATTTTAAGTGTACTTGTTTTCTTTCTATGTCAGAGTCAATTTTTATATTAGTTGTCATTGGGGTATTAATATTTTTAGAATTCTCTATTCTAAATTTTTTAATTAACTCTTTAACATATTTTTTTTGGTAGGAATAAATGTTGTATTTGGTTTGTTTTATTTGTAAAGCTAAGAAAAAATTAAGTTCACCTACCATTGATCTACACTCAAATCATCTACTCATAATGAGTGATTACCTCCAATATCACTACAACAAAAACTGCAAACGACAACGGATATTATCCGTTGTTGTAGGGTTAAAAAACCGTTGTAACTGAGGGTGTTGTAGAATGTATTACCCTACGACAACGATTTTGAATCCGTTGTCTTTGTAGACATTTGACAACGATTTTTATCCGTTGTTGTTTATATGCCCAAAATTTGGCTACCAAGGATACGACAACGTTTTAAAACCGTTGTGGTAGATAATTTTAACAACAGAAATAAACCGTTGTGGTAGACATTTTTTACAACAGATATAAACTGTTGTGGTAGATAATATTTGACACATTTATTTTTTTTACAACAGTTTTAATATATTTTATAATGGATAAAACCGTTGTCTTTTATCACTTTTTACAAAAAAATTTTGTTGTGGTTTACCTAGTTTTTACAACATTTTTAACTGTTGTCTTTAATGTTCATTAATACCAAACAACCAATCTTATTTTACTATAAGCAAACCACCAATGCAAAACTAAATATTTACTACATTAAATCCAAAATAAACATCCGTATATAATTCATCTTGTAGCCACATATATAAAAATATACAAAATGAGTTGTTACTCATCAAAATACACATGTTTTCCATTACTCTACATATACATTAAATCACATGTTTTCCATTTGCTGTTCTCCATATGGCTTTTAATTTACAAATTAGCAAGGCAAGCTACATCCTAACAAAGCTCACTTCTTGCATCAAAAAAACTCAAGCCTCACGAATTGCCCGACCTGCAAGAGAAAATTTAACAAAACTTATCAAATTCCAGAATTCCAAAAGGAGAATGTAATTAACCAATCTGTAGTGCATAGAAGGCAAAAATAAACCAAATGAAGGAAACAAAAAGAGGTGTTTATTAGAGAATAACAGTACATGGAGTCTACTAGGAGCAGTGATACCAAGCTTAGCATAGTTTATTAAATAATTAGCACTACATGCAGCTAACATTATTTAAGTGAACTATCATCCAAGATCAATAGAATCCATGCAAAGCACATTACATCCATTAACATCTTGAAACAAAATATTCATGCAATTTTCTGTGCCATTTTCCAGACTGCATTACCTTTGAGACCTGGTAGGCATAATATGCTTTTCCATTTTGCAAGTAACAAGTTGCTAGGAGCTGCAAATTGACATAAGGAGAGTACAAACAAGAAAAAATAATAAATTATAGGAGGAAAAACAAGATTAAGTCATGGCATATAGACGAAAATCATAAGGAGAGTACAAACAAGAAATTTGTAGAGCAACTCATAAGATACAGAAAGGTCATCATCTAACAATTCACAAAGAGATAACTTCCACATTGTCAGTCCTTGCATAATTCGAAAAAACTAAATAAGCTACTCACACAACCCAGCCATTATTAATTTTGGACCACAAAGAGAGGCAATAAATAAGGGAAATGTCAGCTAATTCTGCTCATGGTAGAAATGCAAGAATGAAGTATTGAGCAAAGGAGATAGCTAGCTGTGAACAAACAAATTATTAGCACTAAGGAATCAAAATCAATAAGTCATGGAGTCACAAACAAAGTGTTCAACCATCTTTTGAAGTCTAGTAATTTATACCTAGTAATGAATATAGTCTAGTACGCAATCCGCCCATTCGGATCGCACTTCGTCAATTTCTTCGTTGGAATAAATTGTTTTCATGAACTGTTAACAAACCCAGATTATATTAGTAAAAAAAATCAGTAATGAAGAAGCAAAGTCAAATAAAAGAAATTATTTGAGAAAATTGAGAATATGTCAAATATTACCATTGACAACTACTCACATTAAAATCCAAATTCAAAAGAAAAAAAACTACATCAAAGAAAAAAGGGAGAAAAAAACAAACGAAATTGTCCCTTCTTATTCCCCTTCACTCTGAATCCGAGTTCATACTCTCCATTCCCTTCAACCCTCTTCGCCTCTTCTTCTTCTGTTCAAAACCAATAAATAGATACTAAATAAATGTTTCTCAATAGAAAATATAATACCTATGTAATTGCTAGAATAGATATAGATATTTCAAGGTGATCAAGAGGGGAAAAATGAACAATAATTAGAGAGCGAGCCACTGCACCAATGGAACATAACATACGTGGACCCGCTCGAAAGGGCCAACAAAGACATGCTGCATTAAAGACATGCAATAATGAAGGAAAACCAAGGAATATTGTCAAAATTAATAATAGAAGAAAATGATCGAATACTATCATGCAGCACAGCAGCAGTGAAAGCAATCAAAAAAGGTAGAAAATGTTAAAAATTAAGATGAAACAAATATCAGAGCATGAGATTTAGAAGAATGGAAGCAAGTGGACGGAAATGGATACCTTCCTCGTGCATGTCTTCTCCCTCACTTCATACCTTGCCCTTGTCAAATCTGTTAGCCACATAACTGGATAACAGTACTGGGATCCAAATTCACAACAATTAGGAAAATAAAGTTTGAATTTTGAGAAGAAAATGAGCAACAAGTTGTGATTTTGCTGAATCCAAAGAATGGAAGAATGTGGAAGTAGTGTGACCAACACTTACCTGATAGTCCAAAGAAGAGGGCAACATCACCATCTTTGCCCATATTGTTGCTAGAGTGCAGGGAGAGAATGTTTCTTTTAGGCATTAGATAGTGCATCACACCAAACAAACCCTCTTCATCTCCCCGGCATACTGTGTGTCAAGGATGACCATTTCTTTCCTATCAAGATTAAGATCAATGCTGGTGGAGGTAGTCATGTAGTGTGTGTATCGATTACATGGAAACTAGCCAGCATTGTAAATTGTGAAGCAAAAGAGATCCGTTTCAGCCCAAGGCAATAGTGCATTACGTATTCTAGTTGTAAATCGGACCAGAATTTCAATAACAACAGAAACAACAACAATGGAAAGTCTTGTATAACCATTAAACCTCTTTGGGCGGATCAAAACTTCATCAAGAAAAAAAAAAGAGGAAAGGAAAGATATTTAGAAATTTAGTAGAAGGAAAAAAGGATTTCTTAGAGAAAAAACATTCCAATGTAATGGCATCATTTGGCTCAAATATACCAACATGATCTGCATATAGAAAGTTTCCAAACTGATGTAGATCCAATTACTGATAATTTCAACAACTGATATATAAAAATTAGCATGGAAGAAAGAAATGCAATCATTAGCAAATCTTGCAGAAAAGCATAGAAACAGGGATGATGCTTGTGCCACTATCTAGCAAGTAGCACCTAAATTCGGAAAAAAACGAATAATGGACAAGTTCAGTTGCATGTCGCATTCGATCAAATGCGATGTTTCCACTTTATTGACAATTCTATGAAAACTAAAATAGAATGGAGCTCGACAACACTATACATATAAATATAAAGATCAAAGCTTCTGAATGGATAAGTGTGAGAGGGTGAAGTGTAACGAAATTTCAAGATTTTGCAGGCAAATCTTGCTGATATGCTAGAGAAATGAATTTACCTTGTTGGAAAATGAGCTTTACATGAAAATGTAGTTCTAGCATCTCTAAGCAATTTCCACCACCTTCGAAGAAGACAGTGGAATAAGGTAGTCTATCTCTGTTTTAAATCCCATGCTCAAAATGTATAGTTTGAAATGCTATAGATGCCTCAATGAAACACTCCATATGACTAGGAACTCGGTGATTGAAAGGTTTCAATTGGTAATCTTCACAAATAAAAATAATTTGGGTTTTTCTTCCAATTCTTCAGGCGTAGGACGGATGCACCTGCGATCCTTCCAATTATTTCTTGCAAAAGAGAGTTTTTCTTCTTCTAATTTACATGTTTTCCCTTGGCATTAAGGAGAGAAAGAGGAGCTAGTTATCTCACTAACACTAATATATGCATATGTATGATCCAGCCTGCTACTAACACAACTATGATTCACTACTAGAGATCAACAGAACCAACGCAAAGATGACTTATATGGATAACTGTCGAACTGTAGAATTGAAGAGCATCTTTAGCATTCTTATTAGTAGTATTTTTCACTTACATGTTGTGCATGAACAGGGAATGATAGGCCCTTGCAGAGATAATTTGAACTTTGATTCGATGCTCGGGATCCCAGTTGAGGAATTGGTCATTCACAAATACCTTGTATCATTCAGATGGCATATTAGGATCTATGAGGAATTACATCAAACACTTGATGTGCATATGTACCTTATCCAAAGAGTTGAGGTAATCGACAGCCCTCTCCCTGTGCACTAGGAAGGTGTGCTCATCCATCTCTATGTTCGGTGAGCCTCTGCATGAATAGTGAACATACATTTTGAGAAGGAACCATCAATGGAAGGATCATGAATTAGTTGTGTGGACTTACTTTCCCCACCAAAGCTCATTGGCAGTGGTTTCATCCTTGACAACGCGCTTGTCCCTCGGCGAACGGCCAGTCTTCGCGTCGGACAAGGTAGCCAAGGCTCCGGTCGATGTTATGAATGATCCATATTCATGTTTTATGGCTTGCTCGTAGAGTTCTACAAGGAATTCGTGATTCTTTCAATGAGAATGAAATATGATGATTTGAGTGATGAAGAGGAGATGAGAGCAGATATCGACCGGGGAGAGGTTGTAGAGGACATGGGTAAACTTGAGGGCGCTGTCGCTGACGCTGATGGTCAGCGTCAAGTAGTGGTGGTGCTCGGCACCTACCTCTTCTTCTGCAGGGAGTGCAGTTCGTCGATGGTCTTGCGGTGGCGCGCTGTCGTCATGGCAGATCCTGTTCTCTGGTTTCTCCCTCCCATGCGTCTGGATCTTCGGCAGCCCATTGGAGAACGCCTCCGCTCACTAGGAAACGAGAATGAGCACAACGTCGTATGAGGAGAGGGAAAGATAAATGGCTTAGGTTTGGGAACGCGAAAACACGGCGCCGAAAAGAAAACAGCGAGGGAAAGGAAAAAATCGAAGGAGGGAAATGACCAAATTAAATTACAACGGTTTTTTCAAAACTGTTGTCGTAGCCGCTAAAAATGCGGATAAAGACAACGGTTTATAAAACCGTTGTAAAAAGTGTTGTCGTTTTAAAAAAAAATCGCTCAATGACAACAGTTTTTCCAAAACCGTTGTCTTTTATATTTAATGGGGAGTTCAAAGACAACGGTTTTGGCAAAAACCGTTGTCTTTGAGCAAATACGCAACGCTTTCTCTTAAAACCGTTGTCGTAGGGGTGTTTTCGTTTGCAGTTTTTGTTGTAGTGTATGATTGTCAGCGGTAGGATACTCCAGTGATCATACCCTTTGGAGCTTCTAGCTAGAATTCACAAAAACCAATAGAGGAGGCGGCTCACAACCAGATGAAAGCTCATGATGCGGGAAAGAAGGAATTCCCATTATCGACAAGTGCATAGGAAGAGTAAGCTAAAGACAGGCATCTAAGGCACCACAATGTTCCCTTGCTCATACTTGTAGTATGCCAGCTCAAGGTGAATCGTTAGCGGTCGACCGGAGGGATCTATGGCACGGCGACGGTGTGGCATCAGCCCAATCGAGTGGTGACATCGAGCATAGATCTAGTGAAATCGGCGGCGATGAGGAGTCGAGCAAGAAGAGGTTAGCAGATCTGTGCCGGTGATGAGATGTGTTGCGGCGTCCTGCGGTAGAGAGGGGACGGAGTCATTAACCTCTGATGGTAATGGCTCCGTTCAAGTCCGCAAGTGAGAGGCCTCACCACTCTTCCTCATGTCGGCTCCTCCCTTCTGATAATGGCGAAGCGATTGGGATCAGTGACACTCTGGCTCGGCGTCGAGCTATGGAAAGTGGAGAAGAGGGGCGGTGGTTGACTAGAAATCACTTCGCAAAGAGCGCATAGTGAGATGTGTTGGTGCAATCAACCTTCAAGGTTTTAATGTCAGACAAATATGTTTAAGTATGCTTAAGTGTGTTTAAGTATGGAGCTTGATCAAGGGAAGTCCTAGTTGTAGGCTAGGCAAGGAGAGAAATCTTGGTATATCGTGGAAGCCAGGTGGATTGGTCTGGAGGACTTGATCCCTGGGTAGCCGAATACTAAGTCTTGGTGAGTGAAGCCAAGTAGAGAAAATCCTAGGGGGTGGTAACCTTAGGTCCTGGTGAGTAAAGCCAGGTTGAGAAAATCCTAGGGGGTGGTAACCTTAGGTCCTGGTGAGTGAAGCCAGGTTGAGAAAACCCTAGGGGGTGGTAACCTTAGGTAACGAGAAGTCTTGGAGGAGTGAACTCCAAGCAAGGTTGATCGGATGGTTTCCGGTCGACCGCGCGCGATCGACCGGACCAACGGATCTCGGTAAATCTAGATTTAGGTTTAACATTATTTTCTGTATTATTATTGCTGTTTGCTAATATAATATTACAGGAAAAGTCTTAGTGGATCAGGCGATCAGACACTCAGTAGGCAAAAGTCCAAACAGGTCTGGAGGACCATGTTTGATAGGTAAGTTGAGGTAAGCAACTGGAGGAGCGATAGTAAGGTCGAGTTCCTGAAGGGAACAACCTTAGATCGCTGATCCAACTGAAGAAACTGGGTAGGTTTCTAAGTTGAGATCAAGACAGTTCTACTATCTTATATTATTACTCATGCATTTTATATTACTATGCTAATCTTTGTTTTGCAGGATTATTGCCTAACACTGTTTTGTAGGTTCGACCTGATCGGTCGACCGAATATGAGAATCGGTCGACCGAACCAGGTTAACTCAAAGCAGGTATCAGTTCAAACCAAAACAGAGTTCAGTCCGGTCAAAGCTTGATCGATCGACCGAACCATGATGACTTAGCACAGCCAATTCATCAGCACCGATCAGTAACCAAAGGAAAAGAAGCGGATCGGTCGACCGAACCAATCAGCATTAATGGTGCATTGAATGTTGAACTCGGCAAATCACGACGAACAGGGAAGGAAGCTGATCGGTCGACCGAAAAATGGGACCGGTCGATCGAAAAATTAAAGATCAGTTAATGTCAGAGATTGAGCCAGGGTCAAACTCCAGCCAGGAAAGGATGGGATCTAGTTCGGTCGACCGAATAGAGGGATCGGTCGACCGAACCTCCATTACACCTATAAAATGAGGCTCAAAGTCTGAGGCCAGAAGAACTTTCTGATCATCAAACGGCTCTTCTCTGCGCAAGCTGTTCATACTGCAAGATCACTACAACTCTTCAAGCTACTTCGGAAGTGTAACGCCCACCCTTCTTACCCAACCAAAGGTGGCGCTACGTTCTTATACTACTTACGTACATGCTTTAGTTATAACAGCGGAAGAATAAAAACTTTAAAGAATTTAATTTATTAAGCATAATATCACATATTCTGATTTGTTCAAAGGTGCATATGTTGATTCTATAACTAATCATATTAATTTGTCCGGATCGTTCTTTGCCGAGCCACCACCACACACATCCCTATCTGCTCCTCCTGTTGCTCCTCTAGCTCATCCAGCTTCTTTATCTGCGGTACAAGGAAAGTAAGCTATGAGCACTCATGGCTCAGTAAGTTCCTTTCCTACTCACTAAACCGAATTCATATCATTGCATATCAATATCATGCGAGGTATCATAAGCATACGACATACAAGGGTATCATATTCATAGTCATATCATAATATCACATGACATTATATCTAATCATCAGATAATTCAAGCACATATGTAGGCAATGCATCATGAATTTGAAAACTTATACTTATAAGTACTTGAAATTAATATCATCATCATTTGGGATCCCGGTTTGTACCACATACATAATGCGCGCGCTTCTTAAGTAGGTCCAAGGTAGAAAGTCTTGAACCCTACCATACATACATACTAGGTCCGAGTCTTACTCCATCGACCTAGGGCATTCAGAAGCCCATTTCTGACGAGGCCCGAGTCTTATTCCATCGACCCCGGGGCGTTTACGGAGCCCACCCTTGGTACAAACCATACAAAAATAATTTATCATGCATAACTATCATATCATATCCCTAACAATCTTTCATGCATTTTATTTTTTTTTATTCTTTTCATTATGTATAGCATTTCCTATGCTATCACATATCATGGTATTTACATAACATAAATTTCATTCTTTTCTCATTATGTATAGCATTTCTTATGCTAACACATATCATGGCATATACATAACATAAATTTCCTTCTTTTCTCATTATGTATAGCATTTCCTATGCTATCACATATCATGACATATACATAACATAAATTTCATTCTTTTCTCATTATGTATAGCATTTCCTATGCTATCACATATCATGGCATAGAAAATCTATCATGTAGTGTAGACTTAGTTACACCTCACTAGATTTCGAAGCTCTTCTTAACCGAATTTTTCTCAAACTTGTTTCTAGGTTTCAAAATCCTCATAAAATCTGACAAATATATATAAAGCATTGTACCACAGGTGAGGGGAAGCTTACCTTCTTCGCTTAAGTTTCCTAGAGTTGAGAACTTGCTTGGACCTTTCTTCCTTGCTTGCTTTGCTCGGCACCAATGGAGGAGAGGAGTGGCTAAGTCTTTTGGTGGAGAGGAGGAGGAAGAAGAGGCTTCTCTTCCTCTTGTGTTGCTCGGCAACAATAAGAAAGAAAAGAGGGGGAGAGTGAGGAGGAAGAAGGTGTTCTTCCTCTTGTGTTGCTCGGCAACAAGAAGAAAAGAGAGGGGAGAGTGGGTCTCGGCACAAAGGGAGGAGAGGAGGATGAGTGGGTTGAGGATGAAGTTGAAGTCCCCCCTCCATGCCTATTTATACTAAAATGAGGGGAGGAAACTTGACTTGATTCATCCTCCCTATTCATTTCTCCCCTTAAATGACAAGAATATTCTAGAGAGATGCCTTTTGAGTTCTCTCTTTTCTTTCCCTTAATTTCTCTATTTTCTCTCCTTTAATAAAATTTTCTATCTCTCCTCTTACAATATCCTCTTCTATCCCACTTGGTTAACACATGCATGCATCCACAAGAGAACCAAGGATCAAAACTTGGTTATGCATATTTTTACTTCTTTTTACTTCCTTTTCTTTTAAGTAGAAAGAATCCTTTCTTATTCTTAACTACTTAGTCCTTTCTCTCCTTATCAATAATTCTCCTATCCCCTTTGGTATCCTATACATGTTCCTTACAAGAGATCCAAGGTTCAATCTCTCTTCTAACATTTTATTTTCTTTTGTACATAATAATTCGTATATTACTATATTATGCATTATGCATTATGCATAAATATTTCATACATATATATTATCTCATATTTCTTCCTTTTGTCCATATTAATTCCATACATTTTAAATCATGCATAGATGATTTATACTCTCAACTTTATTTTTCTTTCATAAAGTTTTAATCATCTAAATCCTTCCCATCGTAACATTCAACGTAGACTATCTACACATTCTTTTCATTACATTCGTACTCTCATTGCCCTTACTTTATCTAGGCTTTCTAGGGGTGTTACAAACTCCCCTACTTATTGAAAGTTCGTCCCCGAACTTAGAATGACCATTTCTGAATCTTCATCTTCATTATCGTCCGAATTCCCTTCCTCGATTTCCTCTTATGTTATAGCCTAAGGTTCTTGTATCTAGGCTACCATTCATGCATCCTAGAATATCACCTACTTATCATCATGCACCATTTTCTAGGGTATAACTTAAGGTATCCTTCCTAGGCTACCATTCATGCATCCTAGAGTATCATACTATTTTTAACACATACTTGTTATCATGCACCCTTCTCTAGGGTATAGATTAAGGTATCCTTCCTAGGCTACCATTCATGTATCTTAGAGTATCATACTATTTTGCATACAAATAAATTATGCAACTGTACTTACTTGGAGCGGCAGGAAGGAGCTTGATGTGTGTGTAGTGAGCTGGCAAAACTTGGCTCTGATACCACCTGTAACGCCCACCCTTCTTACCCAACCAAAGGTGGCGCTACGTTCTTATACTACTTACGTACATGCTTTAGTTATAACAGCGGAAGAATAAAAACTTTAAAGAATTTAATTTATTAAGCATAATATCACATATTCTGATTTGTTCAAAGGTGCATATGTTGATTCTATAACTAATCATATTAATTTGTCCGGATCGTTCTTTGCCGAGCCACCACCACACACATCCCTATCTGCTCCTCCTGTTGCTCCTCTAGCTCATCCAGCTTCTTTATCTGCGGTACAAGGAAAGTAAGCTATGAGCACTCATGGCTCAGTAAGTTCCTTTCCTACTCACTAAACCGAATTCATATCATTGCATATCAATATCATGCGAGGTATCATAAGCATACGACATACAAGGGTATCATATTCATAGTCATATCACGTGCCATAATATCTAATCATCAGATAATTCAAGCACATATGTAGGCAATGCATCATGAATTTGAAAACTTATACTTATAAGTACTTGAAATTAATATCATCATCATTTGGGATCCCGGTTTGTACCACATACATAATGCGCGCGCTTCTTAAGTAGGTCCAAGGTAGCAAGTCTTGAACCCTACCATACATACATACTAGGTCCGAGTCTTACTCCATCGACCTAGGGCATTCAGAAGTCCATTTCTGACGAGGCCCGAGTCTTATTCCATCGACCCCGGGGCGTTTACGGAGCCCACCCTTGGTACAAACCATACAAAAATAATTTATCATGCATAACTATCATATCATATCCCTAACAATCTTTCATGCATTTTATTTTTTTTTATTCTTTTCATTATGTATAGCATTTCCTATGCTATCACATATCATGGCATTTACATAACATAAATTTCATTCTTTTCTCATTATGTATAGCATTTCTTATGCTAACACATATCATGGCATATACATAACATAAATTTCCTTCTTTTCTCATTATGTATAGCATTTCCTATGCTATCACATATCATGACATATACATAACATAAATTTCATTCTTTTCTCATTATGTATAGCATTTCCTATGCTATCACATATCATGGTATAGAAAATCTATCATGTAGTGTAGACTTAGTTACACCTCACTAGATTTCGAAGCTCTTCTTAACCGAATTTTTCTCAAACTTGTTTCTAGGTTTCAAAATCCTCATAAAATCTGACAAATATATATAAAGCCTTGTACCACAGGTGAGGGGAAGCTTACCTTCTTCGCTTAAGTTTCCTAGAGTTGAGAACTTGCTTGGACCTTTCTTCCTTGCTTGCTTTGCTCGGCACCAATGGAGGAGAGGAGTGGCTAAGTCTTTTGGTGGAGAGGAGGAGGAAGAAGAGGCTTCTCTTCCTCTTGTGTTGCTCGGCAACAATAAGAAAGAAAAGAGGGGGAGAGTGAGGAGGAAGAAGGTGTTCTTCCTCTTGTGTTGCTCGGCAACAAGAAGAAAAGAGAGGGGAGAGTGGGTCTCGGCACAAAGGGAGGAGAGGAGGATGAGTGGGTTGAGGATGAAGTTGAAGTCCCCCCTCCATGCCTATTTATACTAAGATGAGGGGAGGAAACTTGACTTGATTCATCCTCCTATTCATTTCTCCTTAAATGACAAGAATATTCTAGAGAGATGCCTTTTGAGTTCTCTCTTTTCTTTCCCTTAATTTCTCTCTTTTCTCTCCTTTAATAAAATTTTCTATCTCTCCTCTTACAATATCCTCTTCTATCCCACTTGGTTAACACATGCATGCATCCACAAGAGAACCAAGGATCAAAACTTGGTTATGCATATTTTTACTTCTTTTTACTTCCTTTTCTTTTAAGTAGAAAGAATCCTTTCTTATTCTTAACTACTTAGTCCTTTCTCTCCTTATCAATAATTCTCCTATCCCCTTTGGTATCCTATACATGTTCCTTACAAGAGATCCAAGGTTCAATCTCTCTTCTAACATTTTATTTTCTTTTGTACATAATAATTCGTATATTAATATATTATGCATTATGCATAAACATTTCATACATATATATTATCTCATATTTCTTCCTTTTGTCCATATTAATTCCATACATTTTAAATCATGCATAGATGATTTATACTCTCAACTTTATTTTTCTTTCATAAAGTTTTAATCATCTAAATCCTTCCCATCGTAACATTCAACGTAGACTATCTACACATTCTTTTCATTACATTCGTACTCTCATTGCCCTTACTTTATCTAGGCTTTCTAGGGGTGTTACAGGAAGTACCGACCGAGCGTCCATTTTTACATCTTGTCGGTATATTATTTATTAAGCTTGCATTGTATTATTGCTTCAGTAAGATAGTAGGGTTGTTACTATCTTACTCTTTTGTACGATCTGCTTCTTCCCGAGGATTTCGGGAAGAAGGGTTATAGTGATTGTCCATCGGTGCGGTCAAGGACTGCGGGCCTTCGAGTAGGAGTTGAGCTAGGCTCCGAACGAATTAAAAGAGATTGTCTATTCGTTTAATTTTCGCTGCTTAACTTTGTTTTTAAAAGGATAAAGAAACGTTTTAAAAAGCGATATTCACCCCCCTCTATCGCTCGCATCCGATCTATGATCCGTGGCTAGAGAAGATTATCCACTCACGGCGTTGGCAGCGCGCGAATGTCCGGCGATTGGCGAGGCGACGAAATCAGGAGAAGAAGAGAGTCGACATCGAGTGAGAAGGGGGATCGAGCAGTAAAATGAGTAGAAGTTAGATTTAAATATTTAAACCTAGGATTTAATTAACCAACTATAGGTTAATTTAATTAATTAACTCCCAACTTAATTGGGATTGCAAACAGGTCTGTCAAATCGTTCTATCTCTTTAAATATGTCATATGAATTCCATTTAAATGCAGAAAAATTTCAAGAAAAATCCAATAAGGTTATTCCTCTAATAACACTTATTATTGAATTTGTCGTATCTTACACCTGGTGGGTCAAGGGACCTGAAATCTATAATTAGTAAGTGGAGGTAAGCAACTGGAGGAGAGATCCAGTGAGGATGCATTCCCGGTTGAGGGAAGTAGGTGTTGGTCCAACTTAGGTTCATTCGAGAAATTTAAGTTGAGACCTGGACTAGATCCTGGTCTAGTGAAGTAGGATCTAATTAATACTACTATCTTATTGTACTAACTTTGTTTTGCAGGCTAAACATATTATAGTTATCTAAACTAATTCTTTTTTACAAGAAAGAGAAGGGTGAAAAAGGGTTGTCCAGGTACTCAGAAGAGATCTGGGCATGCGAACTCTTGGCGCTCGGAAGGGATCTGGGCACGCAAACTCTGGGCACTTGGAGTTGGTCTGAATGCTTGGACCAGCTTTGCCCAGACGGGTGCTTGACTAGGCACCCAAGCAGTCCAAGCAACTGGAGCTGGTCTAAGCACCCGAACCAAAAAAGTTCATCCAGAAACTGAATTGGAGCACGACAACTGGCCGGTCCACCTCAACGGTCTAGGCGTCTAGAGGGGGTCCGGGAGCTTGGAGGTGGATAAACTTTGGGGATGAAGTTTTGAAGAGAGGTTGCCACGTTAGCACATCCAAACGCTCGGGAGGGGCTCTAGGCACCCAGACGAGGTTATAAAAGGAGTCTTCGATCAACAACTTCATAACAACAATTACTACAACTCTACTCCGGAAAGGTCTCCGAGATACCGAAAAGCTGCTCCAACAATCTACGCTCAAGTTTTCCAAGTTGTATTGTTGGCATAATTTAATTCATGTAATTGTACTTAAAATTCTATAAATACTTCGTGATTATAGTGGTTGCCCAATGAAAGCACTTAGTGAGTACAAACCTTGGGGTAGGAGTCGTCGAAGGCTCCAAACTAAGTAAAACCACCTGTGTTAGCGTTCACTCTTTTTTTACTTTAATTATTTCCGCTGCATCTTCTTGTGTTTTTTTAAAAAAATAACTAATATTATTCACCCCCCTCTAGCATCTTAACGATCCAACAATACACAATACATATATATCATTTACCTATGATAATTTTTTTTAAAAAAATACTCATTTAATATATCTCATAATCATTATCATGCATTGTTTTAAATTCTTTGTAATTAAGGATAATGGTATAAATTAACATCCTAGGTAGGATAATCAAAGTTAAAATTCCTAGATAAAAATACATGATCCCTTAGTTTAGGAAAAACTATTTTACATCTCACAAAGATTATAGAGTTGACTTGTATGTGTATTGAGACACATTAAATATAACTAAGATGTTAGTAGAATAAACAAGACTCAAGATGTTGATTTAGTACATCTAATTGAATTTTAATTTTATCAAAATAAATAATTATGTGAAGTTCAATCATGGGGAATGTAAATGTATAAAATATGTGCATTTAGTCCAAAGATCATGATTGAAAATTATTTTTGAAAAGTATTTCAAAATTATTTTGAAAAACCTTAGAAAAGTATATTTGTTGATAGGAATCACCATTGATTAGTTAGATACAAAATAAAAGTAAAACATTAAACTTTTAAGTGGTTTCCAATTTTATGTTATTCTTTGAAAAGGTGATATATTTTCATAGAAAATTATTTTCTTTTGATAGTATACGACATAAATAATATCTATGCGAAATTTTATAATTTTTTGAATATTGTAGAATTATTTATGAGTTTCTAAAATTGGGTCTAAAATTTAATTTAGAAATCAAAAACTCCAATCGATTAGGCAATGTTGCCAATCAATTCGGATGTACTATAGTCGATTAGCAATGAGCGATAAACGATTCAGATGAGCTTTAATCGATTAGTAGCTAGAATCAATCGATTAGCAGAGCTGTGTTTAGCTGAAATGGTCAGATTTTAGTCCATTAAGTCACATTTAGTTAATTTAACTACCTCTAACCCTTTGAAGTGCTTAGGTAAGCATTTAAGAATAATTTTCTTAATAAAAATGAGAAGGAAATGGCTAAATATAACTAATATGAAGTTAAGGAGGATGTTTATATTCAAGGTTGAATCTTTAACCTCGTAACTTCAAATTTTAAAACTTTCTAAAGGTGTAGAAACTCTAAATTGTTGGTATAATGATAGAAGTTGAAGCATGCTTTGAAGGGGAGGTTCTTAAGATTGAGTATTAGAGAAAATGGAAGGGTATGAGACCTTCATTAAAAAGTTTGAATGACAAGAGGATGAATCTTGGGGAGAAGATTTTTGATATGTGTCAAAAGGGAGAAAAATATAGGGTTCAAGTTAGAAAACTCTCATTTATGCTTTGGCATCAGATGAAGAAGGGAGTTGGTCTAATTTGGGTCAGCCTAACTTAAACATATTATCAAACTTCAAAAAGGAGGAAATTATTGGGGCAATCATCCTTAGGTCAAAGTTGACTAATTTGACTAGGCTCAAGTTGGCTCGAGTTTGAGTTTCAAATTTGATAATATGTGAGAGAGAAGTCAAGTAGATTAAGGGAGGAACAGATACTTGTTTGGGAAAGTCCTAACTGAAGGTTAAGCAACTAAATTTCCTAACTAGAGGTTAGGTAACAGGAAGTCTTAATTGGAGATTAGGCAACAGAAAAGCCTTAGTGAGTGAAGTTAGGGAATGGAAGTCCTAGCGGGGCTAGGCAATGAAACCAAATTGGGAGCTATGCAACGGAAAAGTACTAGTGAGTAAAGTTATACAGTGAAAGTCCTAGTAGGGCTAGGCATTGAAGACGTAGTTGGGAACTAGACAACAGAAAAAGACCTAGTGAGTAAAACTAGACAGTGGAAGTCTTAGCGGGGCTAGGTAGTGGAAGACCTAGTTAAAAACTAGGCAACAAAAATCCTAGTGGGGTTAGGCAAGGGAAAAAGTCCAAGAGAGTCAAAGGTTGACTGGACACTTGGTGATCAAAAGTATAACAGGAAGTTAGCATGAGATAGAAAGTTCAAGTAGATCAAGGGTTGTCCGAACACTTTGTGAAGAAGTCCTAGTAGGTCAAGGATGACCATATGCTAAGCAACGAGAAGTCCCAACGAGTCACAGATGACTCTAGGGTTGGGCAAAGGAACTCTAAGTTTAGGTTGAGTTAAGGGTTGGTCAATCGAGTAGGGTAATAGAGTAGAGTAATCGATTAGGAGGTCTTCGCGAGACATATAAGGGTGAGGAATTGATTAGGTAATTAATTGGCTTATTATAATCGATTAGGGCAATCAATTATGTTGTGTTTCTCTCACGAACAGAAAGCCTTGAACCGATTGGGACAATCAATTAAAGCTAAGTCAATTGATTCACAATCACCTTCTCATGAACAAGGGGTGTTGAATCAATTGGGAATTTGCCTAACCAATTGGTAGAAAGTCCTGCGAGAACAGTAAGGCTGGGAATTGATTAATCAATAGGTTAACCCTCATGTTAATCGATTAGGCCAATCGATCAAGGGTTTTTCGCATGAGATAAAAAAAGGCTTGGAATTGATTAGGGAAATTGATTCAACCCTGTTAATCTATTTGGTTAATTAATTGAGCAGTGATTCTCCGTGAATAGAAAACTTCTGAATTGATTAGGATAATTGATTAGAAGCCGTAAAATTGATTGATATGACTCACCAATTGTTGGATCGAAAGTACTAGAGGGGGGGTGAATAGCGCTCGTGGCTATTTCATTCAATTTAAAACAGAGTCGAAAATACGCAGTGGAATTAAGTAAAGAAAACAGAGCAACACACAAAGACACGAGAAGTTACTTGGTTCGGAGCCAGTGGCGAATCCTACTCCAAGGCCCGCGATCGTTGATCGCTTCTGGTGGGCAATAACTATAAGCTCGAAACAATAGTACAGAATATGAGTTACAATGAGTGCAATAATGAAAATGATACCAAACGACAGAATCTAAAATAGTGGAGCTTCAGGCCGTCGGAAACTTGAAACAGCACTTCGGGATCATCTCGTTAGCAGCTTTTAGCGTAAGGATTGCTCGGTAGTTGTTGTCTTGAGCTGATACCTTGACCCCTTTTTATACTGTGCTGGAGGCGCCTCTAAGGCTGTCCGAGGCGCCTCCAGGCTGCCAAGTCGCACGCGTGGATCAACTCTGATCTGGTCACGCCTTATCCCATTGAAGGCGCCTCCAAGGCTGGTCCAAGGCGCCTCCAACGCCTGGTCCAAGGCGCCTTCAGCCTGGTCCGAGGCGCCTCAGCTCCGCTGCGCTGGCTTTTTCTGGCTAGCACCCGAGGCACCTCCAAGCCCCATGGAGGTGCCTCGGACACTGTCCATCCGAGGTCAAATGTACTTCTTTGTTCCAACAAAATGTGTTAGTCCCAAACACAAATCCTACAAAACAAAGTTAGCACAAAAATATGATAAATGATATAATCGACAGTCATCGGACTATCCATGTCTGACTTCGAATTTCCAACCAGAAACCCTAGGTCGACCCGACGCCTACTATTCCCTCTACGGGGAACGCGTCCTCACCTACTCCACTCAGGAGATTTACCTGTTGCCAGTGCGATCCTTCAGATCGACTGGACTTTTGCTGAGCGTTCGAAGCTTCCAGACTTTCTGCTAGACTTCCGCTTCCCGGCCCGTCCAATCTTCCACCTAGTTCACGACACCAGGACTTTTCACCTATGGTTACCACCCCCTAGGACTTTTTGCTTTAAGCTCTCGACCCACCAAGACTTTCTACATAGGGTTACCACCCCCTAGGGTTTTCCACCTGCCTAACCGTAGCTAGGACTTTTGCCTAAGTACCACTTAAGACTTTCCTGCAAGCTCCATGAACTTGTTAGATCACAAGATGACTTAACTTTGAACCCTTTGCCATTATCAAAACTTGGGTTCGATCGTCTGATGCTTCCCGCACCAACAATCTCCCCCTTTTTGATTATGGCAACTCAAGTTCAAAGTTAAGTAAAACAAAATACATAAATAAACATAAGCATGCTTTAAAATAAGAAGTTTAAGCACAAACGTAAGCATTCTTAAGTAACAGGTTAAGTACAAGCTGAAAAGATTTTAAAATTTAAGGTAAACTTAAAATTTACAAAGTTTAAGGCTCCTCCTTAATAAGAGAACTCTTATCCTTAATTTGAATTTTTGTCCTACTCTCCCCCTTTGCCATATATCAAAAACTTTGTAGGAAAAACTTAGTAAAAAATGTTGAAGCCCAAAAATGACATTTAAAACACCTGGCTTTTAAAATTTGTAGGGAAAACTTTGTAGGAGAAAGACTTAGTAAATTTTGTTAAGTAAAAGTAGTTTAAGTGTAAAACAACTTTGTTTGGCCAAAATTTTGAAAACTTAAGCTTTTAAAGACTTTCTTTAAACTTAAAAGTTTTTTAAGAGGGATTTTCTTAAGTAAAAATTGAATTAAGTTTGGCAAAAACTTTTTAAATAAAACACTTAGCTTTAAGAAAAGGATTTTTGGCTAATTTAAAGAACTTTTCAAACACTTAGCTTTTTATAATTAATTTCCATTGTAAAATTCTTAGCTAAATGTCTAAAGAGATAATTTTCTTTCAACTAAGCTAGTAAAAAGTTTACTTTGAAAAATAACTTTAGCCAATTTTGAAACTTAGTTGAAATCTTTGGGGAAAAATTAAAATTTTCAAACTCTGTTAGATAGATTTTCAAAGCTTTATTGGTAAATATTCTTTTAATTTTGAACAAGCTTTTTGAATAATATCTTGAAAAGAACAAAACTTTACTAAATTTTCAAAGGATTTTGAAAAAAATATTACGAAAGTCTAAGACTATTTTTTTTTTGAAGAATATTTAACTGAATAATGAATTCTAAAATACTGAATGGCCAAGAAGGAGCAAAAAGGTTAAACCTTAATGTCTAAGCATGAGTTGAGTTAATTTGATTGCAAGTTAATTAGGTTCTTTTAGTAAGGTATCAGAGCCCTAATGTCCAAGTTGAGTAACCCAAAAAAATCAAATACTTAATTTCTTGGCCATATGTCTAACCATCTAGCTACTAGCTGATGGTCTAGAGGACAACAACTTTCACTTAGTTAGTCAAGTTAAGTCAATAGATCCAGTTAGATTTGACTAGGGCTGGATGACTTGACTTGATTACTGTATATTAGGTATTTAACGCCCAGACTCATATTGATGCACAGATATAAGCATTCTTGAGTCCAAGCAGTACCCTATGCATCTCACACCATTCTATGTTTTTCAAGCACAATCAAGGTAAGCCTAGGTGTTTGTGAGATGCTCTGGCTGAATTCTAGGGGAACATGATATCTAAGGTAGAGCCTAGGCTAAGTCCAAATTTGAAAATCTAGTAAAATTAGAATTTTGAAAACAACAAAAAAAAAAATTCCTAGAATTTTTTTAAAACACAAGATGATTTTGAAAACAAGTGAAATATTTAAGAATAAAGGTAGGAAACTGATTTGAAAATCAAAATCTACTCTACCCAACACATTCCTATTTGCCTTCTAAGTGCACTGAACTCAAGTTCAGGTAAGAGTTTTGTGAAAATGTCAGCTATGTTTGATTTGGACTCAACATAGTTGAGTACAATTTCACCCTTAGCTACATGATCCCTTACAAAATGGTGTTTTACCTCTATGTGTTTAGTCCTTGAGTGGTGAATTGGATTTTTGGTTAGACTAATTGAACTTATATTGTCAATTGAGATTTTTGTATTTTTGTATTCCAGTTGATAGTCTTTTAGTGTATGCATCATCCACAAGAGTTGAGAGGCACACTCTCCTAGGGCTATGTATTCAGCTTCAGTGGTGGATAGAGCAACACAGTGTTGCTTTCTGCTTGACCAATTTACTAGGCACTGACCTAGAATTTGGCAGCTACCACTTGTGCTTTTTCTGTCCAGTTTACACCCGGCATAGTCTGAATCAGAATAGCCAAAAAGATCAAAGGTGCAAGTTCTAGGGTACCAAAGTCCTACATTTAGGGTACCTTTAATGTACCTAAGTATCCTTTTAACATATGTTAGGTGCGACTTTTTTGCACAAGATTGGTATCTTGCGCACATACCTACTGCAAATAATATATTGGGTCGATTTGTAGTTAGGTAGAGTAAGCTACCTATTGCACTTCTATAATACTTTGGGTCTACTGGTTTTCCTTCTGGGTCAGAGTCAATGTTGATGTTGGTTGCCATTGGAGTATTTATAATTTTTAAATTTTCCATGTCAAATTTTTTAATTAATTCCTTAGCATATTTAGTTTGATAAATATTGTAACGACCCGCCTTCTACTGACTAGGTTGTAAGGCCGATCGTCACATTATGCTGTGCTAACTAGTCCAAGACCATCAATAAATCTAAGTGCGGAAGCTGTACTAATTAAAAATTTCGCTAAACTATCGACATTTCTTGGTTCTACGTGTACTAAGAGGTGTAATCTAAAGTATACCTAACATATACTACATCCCCTATGGTTAAGGAACTGAAATAACCCTTTTCTGGCTGTTATCATACCTCCCAATCGATCCACGGATCGATCGGAATGTCGGATCGATCCAGTGATCGATCCAGCACGCTACTGTGCTCGGGACGATTATCTGGATCGACCAGCTGATCGATCCAGGCAGGCTAATCGATCCAGTGATCGATCCCAGAACCTTCTGTTCGCGACAGAAATTGTTGGATCGATCGGCTGATCGATCCAGAAGCCTACTGTTCGCGGAACAGATTGCCCACTCGATCAACCGATCGATTGAGGACCCCCGAATCGATCAGCTGATCGATTCAAGTTTCTGATTTCACAGCTAAGCTCTGATTTCAACACTGTTTCGTGCCTCAATCACATTATAAGTTCTAAAATGGCTAGGAAACACTCTAACAATGACAACTAACATTCTAACATCATATATTTAACATTCTAAGCATAATCTAAAGCATGGTTCGTTAGCTCATGGCGTTTAACATGCTAAAACCAAGAGTAATAGAAATACTAGAGTTCATATGTTTAATTGAATTTGCTGGATCCCTAGGATCTTTATTCTAGTTCCTTCCACACACATCTTGATTTGCATTGCCCTCCAGCCTCCACTAGTCCACTTTTCTTTTACCTGTATCTGCAGTATAAGAAAAGTAGCATCTGTAAGCTAAAAAGCTTAGTAAGAAACCATCTACCTCACAAAAACATGCATACGATGCAGATATAGTTTTTAAAACATGCTATTTGAAATATACTGACTAGGCTAAACATGGCATGGCATGTGATCATACAAGCATAACAATCAAGAGCTGAACATAAGCTATCATAATGTATCAACAAGGAAGAGCTGAACTAAAGCTGAAACCGAAACTAAGCTGATCTCACATAACTAATTGTGAATTTGCAAAGCTATACATATAATAAGTGAAAATACTAAACATGCTGCTGATGGGCCCGGCAACTGTACGTGCTATGCGCGCATCTCTAACTAGACCCAGGGTTGCAAGTCCCGAATTTAGTAGAGCTACTAGGTTATCTAAACCTAGGGACCGACTATGGGAGCCCAGCCCAATGGATATCTAATCCAGTACAGTGCCAACTGAAAAGTAAAATACTGAGTATAGCTAAACTGTTCTAAATTGCTATTTCTAGGTTATCTGAACCTAGAGCTAGGTTGTCTGAACCTAGAGGCGACTGTGGGAGCCCACCCATTGGACCGTAGTCCCATATAAGCTAGAATAAACTGATTTACTAATTTAGATGCTTCTAATGCATTCAACTGTGCTAATAAAAATGCCTAAGGTACATTCTTTTCTAAGCTGGTTATTTAATCGAACACCTAGCGTGCTTTAACTCCCCTCTCTATTAGGGAGACTACCTTTAGGTACCCAACAGCATCTAAACCTCCAACTGAAGGAGAAAAGACGTGTCCGGCCCATCTAAAGGTACTCACTAAATTCCTAAACCTGCGAGGAGGTTTAAATACACACTACGTGTCGAAAACATACGCATAAAACTAAACTAATGCACAGAACATCAAACGGTAGCTATTATACTGCAGGTGAGAGGTTTCTTACATCCTGTTCGTAATTTCTTACGATTCTATTCGCTCGAATTCCGGTGGAGATGACCTTCTCGACGATCCGCTCACGTCTTTGCGTTCCTCTCGCGGAGAAGAACTTCTTTCGTGTTGGAGTCGTCGCCGGAAGATGATCCGAGAGCCCTTGGGGCTTGGGCGCCGAGAGAGGAGGAAGAAGAGGAGTGGGCGGCGGTGAAGGTTTTTGGGAGAGGGATAGGTCACGGTGAAATTTGATGTTGCCGAACCAAGTTCTCAAAATAAACCAACCCCCAACTTAACCTTCCTATTTATACTAAGTAACTAATTCGGCCAACCCAATTATAAATATAATTGGTCCCCTTTCCTTTCAGCACGGCCCTGCTGGGTTCAACTGGTTCCCAACATTATCCCTAAGCCATAGGTCTCGGGTTCGATTCCCGCCTAAGCTATTTTGCGGTTCTAATTATTTTTGTTGCTTCCGCTACTCGGAAAATTCCGGAAAAATATCTAAAAATTCCAGAAAAATCATAGAACATTTATAATGCAGTTTCGAGAATTTTCGGGCGTTACAATCCCCTATACCTTATAAAAAGTTCGTCCTCGAACTTAGAACAATTCTGGGTACTTCTGTCTCATGCTAGCTTCTGTCTCCCAAGTTGCCTCTTCTGCTGTGTGACTATGCCAAATAACTTTGACTAATGGTACTTCCTTGTTCCGCAATTTCTTAACTGCTCTGTCTATTATCTGAATAGGCCGACTATCATAGCTGAGGTCCTCGCGGATCTGTACCGACTGGGGCTCAATCACCTGGGTGGCATCTGGGGTATGCTTCTTCAGCATAGAGACATGAAATATGTTGTGGACAGCTGACATTTCCTGGGGTAGCTCTAGCTCATATGCTACATTGCCCACTCTTCTGCCAATAAGATATGGTTCCACATATCTGGGACTTAGCTTGCCCTTTTTCCCAAAATGCATTACTCCCTTCATGGGAGCCACTCTGAGGAACACTGAATCCCCAACTGAAAACTCTAAGGGTCTGCGCCGCGTATCAGCATAGCTCTTCTGGCGGCTCTGAGCTGTCTCTATCCTCTGGCGGATCTGCTGTATGGCTGCTGTGGTATCTGCGACTAGATCTGTCTGAAGCTCTAGTTCCTTCTGTTCACCACTCTCATACCAGCAGATTGGAGATCTACACCTCCGCCCATAGAGAGCCTCGTAAGGTGCCATGCCGATAGTGGCCTGATAGCTGTTGTTGTATGCAAATTCTGCTAAACTCAGATATTTGCACCAACTTCCCTTGAAGTCTAGGGCACACGCTCGGAGCATATCTTCGAGTACCTGGTTTACTCTCTCCGTCTGACCATCTGTCTGAGGATGGAATGCTGTGCTGAACTTTAACTTAGTGCCCAACGCTGACTGTACACACTCCCAGTGTGATGTGAATCTGCTGTCTCTGTCTGAAATGATGGTTCGTGGGACTCCATGTAGTCTGACGATCTCCTGGAGATACAACTGAGCTAGCTTCTCCATGGAGTAGGATATCTTGATAGCTAAGAAGTGGGCTGATTTAGTCAACCTGTCGACTATTACCCAGATGGCGTCAAAACCATTCGTGGTTCTGGGCAGTCCCACTATGAAATCCATAGAGATATCCTCCCACTTCCACTCTGGAATCTGTATAGGCTGCAGAACTCCTCCTGGTCGCTGATGTTCTGCCTTGACCCTCTGACAGGTGAGGCAGATGCTAACATATCTGGCGATGTCTCGCTTCATCCCGGGCCACCAAAAACGGTTCTTCAGGTCTTGGTACATTTTGGTGGAATCTGGATGCATCGCATAGGGAGTCTTGTGAGCCTCATCTAAAATCTGTCTCCGTAGCTCCTCCTGATCGGAAACACAGAGTCTGTCACCAAAATACAACACCCCACTATCGGACACTCTGAATTCTCTACTTTCTGATTCTGCTAGCCCTTGCTTGATTTTCTGAATTCCAGGGTCCTGCTCCTGAGCTGACTGAATATTACCAAGCAAGGTAGACCCTAAGGTCATAGTAGAGAGCTGTCCAACGATGAGTTCGAGACCGAAATCTACTATTTCCCTCTGTAGGGGCGGTCACATGGCTGTAAGAGATAATAAGGTAGCACTGGAATTTATGCTAAGTGCGTCGGCTACCTTATTGGCTTTCCCTGGTTGGTAGAGGATGTCTATATCGTAGTCTTTGACCAACTCAAGCCATCTGCGCTGTCGCATGTTCAGATCCTTCTGAGTGAAGAAGTACTTCAGACTCTGATGATCTGTATACACTCTGCACTGAGCTCCATATAATTAATGTCTCCAAATTTTGAGAGCGAACACTACTGCTGCAAGCTCAAGGTCATGAGTAGGGTAATTCTTCTCATAATCCTTGAGTTGTCTGAAGGCATAGGCGATCACCTTGCCGTTTTGCATCAATACTGCTCCTAGTCCCAACTTAGAGGCATCATTATAGATGTCAAAGCTGCTGGTGTCGTCTGGTAAAGCCAAAATGGGAGCACTGGTCAATCTCCTTTTTAGCTCGCTGAAGCTGTTCTCACAGTCCTCTGTCCACTGAAATTTCCTGTTCTTTCTGGTAAGAGCTGTCAGTGGGGAGGCTATCCTGGAGAAGTCCTCTACAAACTTTCTGTAATAACCTGCTAATCCTAGAAAGCTTTTGATGTCACTGGCGTTCCTCGGTCTTTTCCAGTTACTTACTGCTTCTATTTTGCTGGGGTCTACCATGACACCATCCTTTGAGATGATGTGACCCAGGAAGGACACCTGATCTAACCAAAATTCACATTTCGTGAACTTGGCGTATAGCTAGTTCTGCTGAAGTGTCTGTAGTACTGTCTTCAGGTGCTCTGCATGTTCTTCCTGAGTTCCTGAGTAGATAAGGATGTCATCGATGAACACAATAACAAAATTATCTAGATACTCCCTGAATACTCTGTTCATGAGATCCATGAATGTAGCTGGAGCATTGGTCACGCCAAAGGGCATGACTACGAACTCGTAATGTCCGTATCTGGTTCTGAATGCTGTCTTGGGTATATCCCCTTCTTTAACCTTGACCTGATGATAACCTGATCTGAGATCTATCTTGGATAACACTGCTGCTCCCTTCAGCTGGTCGAACAGGTCATCGATTCTGGAAAGGGGATACCTGTTCTTGATCGTGACCTGATTCAGTGCCCTGTAGTCTATGCATAGCCGCATGCTTCCATCCTTCTTCTTCACGAACAGTACAGGCGCTCCCCATGGTGAGTGACTAGGGCGTATGAAGCCCTTGTCAAGCAGCTCCTGTAGTTGCTCCTGAAGTTCCTTCAGTTCTGCTGGAGCCATGCGATATGGCGCTTTGGAAATAGGATTGGTGCCGGGGAAGAGCTCTATCTCAAATTCAATCTCCCTGACTGGTGCTAGGCCTGGTAACTCCTCAGGGAAGACTGCTGGGTAGTCACATACAACTCGGACCCCTGCTAGCTGTTGGTCCTTGTCCTGGCTGGTATTGACTACATGTGCTAGGTACCCCGTACATCCCGAATCCAGTAGCTTCTGTGCTTTCATAGCTGAGAGAAATTTTCTGGCTTTTCTCTTTGGTTCTCCGATGTACTCGAACTGTGCTTCTGCTTCGGGTTGGAATACGACTTTCTGTTTACGGCACTCTATGGAAGCACCGTATCTGATCAGGAAGTCCATTCCAAGGATGACGTCGTAGTCAGTCATTTCCAGCAGGATCAGATCACAAAAGAGTTCCCTGTCTGCTATAATGACCGGCACTGCTCTGAGCCAGTGCGTGGATGCCATGATCTCTCCCGAAGGTAGTGCCGTCAAAAACTGACCACTGAGTACCTCTGAGGGTATTTCTAATTTTTCGGAGAACACCCTGGCTATATATGAATGGGTTGCCCCAGTATCAAATAGAACAGTAGCACTATACTGAAAAATGCTAAGCTGACCTGTGACCACTGTTGAGGCATTGGCTACGTCCTCTCTGGTGAGTGAGTAGATCCTCGCATTCGCCGTAGCTGGAGGGGCTTCTAATCTGCCCTGGCTGATAAGTGGACCTTCTAGAGCGGCCTGCGTCTGATATAACTGAGCTGGCTGTCCTCCATACTGGATCGGCTGTGACTGAGGAAGACCGGTCTTGTTCGGGCACTGCTTAGCCATGTGCCCTTCTTGTCCACATTCAAAGCATCCTCGTGTGCCCTTGCGACAAACCCCTGGGTGGAATTTCCCACAAGTAGCACACTTTGGATAACTGGGTCGCTTGCTAGATGGTCCTCCTTTTGGGTCACTCCCTGATTTGCGCTTGCTGTTGGAGTTCCCTTTCCAGTTAGAGCTGTGGCCTTGCTGTTTTTGTGTGTGAGAGTTTCCTTGGCCTTTGGACTCTGAGGAGACTTGCTTCTGCTGCTTTATGCTGTTCTGGTAATGCTCTGTGGTCAAGGCACTGCTCACTAACTCCTCTGTGGTTTGTGACCTATGTATGCCACCAGCCACGTTCACTGCTATCTCTGGCCTCAGCATCTTGAGCATCAACCGGATTCGTTCCTTCTCTGTGCTGACTAGCTCTGGACATAGACGAGCCAACCTGTTGAATTTCTTCACGGCTTCCTCAACTGAAAGGTTGCCCTGACGAAACTCAGTGAACTCGTCGTAGTGGCGGTTTGTAACCCGTATGTGAAAGAACTCCTCGAAGAATTCCTTCTCGAAGTCAGCCCATGACATCTAGTTCACTGGGCGCTTCGTTCTGATCCTTTCCCACCACATGCGTGCGTCTCCTGTCAGACAGAAGGAGGCACACTTCACCTTCTCGTGTTCTGGCCAGTCCAGAAGCTCCATCGTGCTCTCCAGTGTTTTGAACCAGGCTTGTGCATCCCATGGTTCACTAGTGCCTGAGAAGTTCTCTGGCTTGACTCGCTGCCACTGGATCAGATAGGCTTCCTTTCTTGGCTCAGCTGCTGGTGCTGGTGCTGTAGGCTGAGCTGGTGGAACCTCTAAGACTACCAGAGTCGTCAAATTCGGTTCCGGGGTGACTGTGGGGGTATTCTGCTGATTAGCCTTTAAGGTGGCTATTTCCTGTTGCTGTTCAGCTAGCTGCTGCTGTAACTGTGCCACTAATGCTGTAAGGTCTGGAGGAGGCACTGAACTGCCTGCCTCTTGCTGGGGCTCAATAGCTAGTGCCCTTCTAGCTGGGCGTCCTCGTGCCATTCCTAAAGACATAGAGAACATAACATAACTAATGTAATCACAGTTATATAACTACTGATATCATGTTTAAAAGACTATCACATACTAACAAGCAGTAGGCATATAAACATGAACTGTAATAGCAAAACAAGGGGCATAAATTAAGTAGAGGTATTCTTACTTGGAAGCTGTAGGTTCAATGCTGATGTGTGTGTAGGAAGTATGGAACTTGGCTCTGATACCACTCTGTAATGACCCGCCTTCTACTGACTAGGCTGTAAGGCCGATCGTCACGTTATGCTGTGCTAACTAGTCCAAGACCATCAATAAATCTAAGTGCGAAAGCTGTGCTAATTAAAAATTTCGCTAAACTATCGACATTTCTTAGTTCTACGTGTACTAAGGGGTGTAATCTAAAGTATACCTAACATATACTACATCCCCTATGGTCAAGGAACTGAAATAACCCTTTTCTGGCTGTTATCATACCTCCCAATCGATCCACGGATCGATCGGAATGTCGGATCGATCCAGCATGCTACTGTGCTCGGGACGATTATCTGGATCGATCAGCTGATCGATCCAGGCAGGCTAATCGATCCAGTGATCGATCCCAGAACCTTCTGTTCGCGACAGAAATTGCTGGATCGATCGGCTGATCGATCCAGAAGCCTATTGTTCGCGGAACAGATTGCCCAATCGATCAACCGATCGATTGAGGACCCCCGAATCGATCAGCTGATCGATTCGAGTTTCTGATTTCGCAGCTAAGCTCTGATTTCAACACTGTTTCGTGCCTCAATCACATTATAAGTTCTAAAATGGCTAGGAAACACTCTAACAATGACAACTAACATTCTAACATCATATATTTAACATTCTAAGCATAATCTAAAGCATGGTTCGTTAGCTCATGGCGTTTAACATGCTAAAACCAAGAGTAATAGAAATACTAGAGTTCATATGTTTAATTGAATTTGCTGGATCCCTAGGATCTTTATTCTAGTTCCTTCCACACACATCTTGATTTGCATTGCCCTCCAGCCTCCACTAGTCCACTTTTCTTTTACCTGTATCTGCAGTATAAGAAAAGTAGCATCTGTAAGCTAAAAAGCTTAGTAAGAAACCATCTACCTCACAAAAACATGCATACGATGCAGATATGGTTTTTAAAATATGCTATTTGAAATATACTGACTAGGCTAAACATGGCATGGCATGTGATCATACAAGCATAACAATCAAGAGCTAAACATAAGCTATCATAATGTATCAACAAGGAAGAGCTGAACTAAAGCTGAAACCGAAACTAAGCTGATCTCACATAACTGATTGTGAATTTGCAAAGCTATACATATAATAAGTGAAAATACTAAACATGCTGCTGATGGGCCCGGTAACTGTACGTGCTATGCGCGCATCTCTAACTAGACCCAGGGTTGCAAGTCCCGAATTTAGTAGAGCTACTAGGTTATCTAAACCTAGGGACCGACTATGGGAGCCCAGCCCAATGGATATCTAATCCAGTACAGTACCAACTGAAAAGTAAAATACTGAGTATAGCTAAACTATTCTAAATTGCTGTTTCTAGGTTATCTGAACCTAGAGCCAGGTTGTCTGAACCTAGAGGCGACTGTGGGAGCCCACCCATTGGACCGTAGTCCCATATAAGCTAGAATAAACTGATTTACTAATTTAGATGCTTCTAATGCATTCAACTGTGCTAATAAAAATGCCTAAGGTACATTCTTTTCTAAGCTGGTTATTTAATCGAACACCTAGCATGCTTTAACTCCCCTCTCTATTAGGGAGACTACCTTTAGGCACCCAACAGCATCTAAACCTCCAACTGAAGGAGAAAAGACGTGTCCGGCCCATCTAAAGGTACTCACTAAATTCCTAAACCCGCGAGGAGGGTTAAATACACACTACGTGTCGAAAACATACGCATAAAACTAAACTAATGCACAGAACATCAAACGGTAGCTATTATACTGCAGGTGAGGGGTTTCTTACATCCTGTTCGTAATTTCTTACGATTCTATTCGCTCGAATTCCGGTAGAGATGACCTTCTCGACGATCCGCTCACGTCTTTGCGTTCCTCTCGCGGAGAAGAACTTCTTTCATGTTGGAGTCGTCGCCGGAAGATGATCTGAGAGCCCTTGGGGCTTGGGCGCCGAGAGAGGAGGAAGAAGAGGAGTGGGCGGCGGTGAAGGTTTTTGGGAGAGCGATAGGTCACGGTGAAATTTGATGTTGCCGAACCAAGTTCTCAAAATAAACCAACCCCCAACTTAACCTTCCTATTTATACTAAGTAACTAATTCGGCCAACCCAATTATAAATATAATTGGTCCCCTTTCCTTTCAGCACGGCCCTGCTGGGTTCAACTGGTTCCCAACATTATCCCTAAGCCATAGGTCTCGGGTTCGATTCCCGCCTAAGCTATTTTACGGTTCTAATTATTTTTGTTGCTTCCGCTACTCGGAAAATTCCGGAAAAATATCTAAAAATTCTAGAAAAATCATAGAACATTTATAATGCAGTTTCGAGAATTTTTGGGCATTACAAATATAGATTCCATCTTTGGTTTGTTTGATTTGTAAGCCTAAGAAGAAGTTAAGTTCCCCAACCAAACTCATTTCAAATTTATTTTTCATTAGTTTAATAAATTCTTTTAAAATTTTAGAGTTGGTTGAGCCAAAAATTATATCATCAACATAGATTTGGCCTATGAAGATGTCTTTTTCTACGGTTTTTACAAACAGGGTTGGATCTATTTGACCTTGGTTAAAGCCTTTGGATATCAAGTGATTGGATAACCGTTCATACCATGCTCTAGGTGCTTGCTTTTATCCATATAATTCCTTTTTCAGTCTAAATACATGGTTTGGGTTGTCTAAGTCCTCAAACCCTGGAGGTTGACTTACGTATATTTCTTCCTTAATAAACCCATTCAAAAAGGCCGACTTGACATCCATTTGATATAATCTAAATCCTTTATGTGCTGCATAAGCCAGTAGCATCTTAATGGATTCGAGTCTAGCTACTGGTGCATAGGTTTCATCATAGTCCAAACCTTCAACCTGGTTGAACCCTTTGTCTACTAGTCTTGCCTTATTTCTCACTATATTACCCTGATCATCTAATTTGTTCCTAAATACCCATTTGATGTCAATTATGGACTTATCTATGGGTTTAGGTACAAGTTCCCAGACTTGGTTTCTATCAAATTGGGCTAATTCTTCCTGCATGGCAATGATCCAGTCTGGGTTAGGTAGGGCTTCTTCAATGGTCTTAGGTTCAATCTTAGAAATAAGGGCAATCTGACTCTGGTTTCTATAGGAAGATCTAGTTCTGACTCCTAGGTTTGGATCATCCAAAATTTGGTCAGGTGGGTGAGAAGTGCTTACTCTTGTTGGTCTTATATTTGGGTCAGAGGTTTGTTCCTCTGGTTTATTAGAGTTGGATTGAATTTCATCATCTTGAATAATTCTTGGGTTAAGATTTTCTGTATTATTTTCATTTGTTATTTTATTATCTTCATCAAATATTACATTTATTGTTTCTTCAACTTTTAGAGTATGTTTGTTGTACACCCTATATGCTCTACTAGTTGTTGAATACCCTAAAAATATTCCTAGAGTTATTTTTGATGAAAATTTCCCTAAGTAGTCTTTAGTGTTTAAAATGTGTACTTTACATCCAAAAACTTTTAAATAATTTAGATTATATTTCATAGGGTGTTTTATTATGGGATTTGTTAATTAAGATTCTATTTTGGATATAACATGCTGTATTTATCGCTTCAGCCCAGAATTGGTTGCATAGTTTGTATTCATTTAACATAGTCCTAGCGGCTTCTTGTAGGGTTCGGTTTTTACGTTCTACTAGGCCATTTTGTTGGGGGGTCCTTGGGCAAGAGTATTCATGTTGATACCCATTAATTTCATAAAATTCAGTAAAGTTGTGATTTTCAAATCCCCCCCCCCTGTGGTCACTTCTAATTCTTTTTATTTAAGTGTCTTTTTCATTTTCTATTAGTTTACAGAAGATTTTAAATATTTCAAAGGTTTCACTTTTATTTTTTATAAATTTTACCCAAGTAAATCTTGAGTAATCGTCGATTATCACTAAGCAATATTGATTTTTTACTTAGTGACTTGGCTCCATGTGAATCAAACAAGTCTAGGTGAAGGAGCTCAAGTATTGAGGTTGTTCTATTAAGGTTGGTTAATTTATGGTTTGTCTTAGTTTGTTTACCTTGTTGACAAGCATTACAGGTTGAGTTTTCAATAAATTTTAATTTGGGCAAACCTCTAACTAGACCATTTTGACTCATTTTTGCAATGAGTCTAGTGTGAGTGTGTCCCAGTCTTCTGTGCCACAACTTAGTTTCCTCTTGTTGTGTTAGAAAACACTTTATTGAGGATGTTGGTAGGTTAATGGTGTAGACATTATCTCTCCTAGTGCCCTTAAGTATGATTTCAGGATTATCAATATTTGTAACTATACATTCAGATTTTGTAAAGTGAACTGAATAACCACTATCACACAATTGACTTATACTGAGTAAATTAAAGTTAAAGTTTTCAACTAGCAACACTTTTTGAATAATGAAATCGGATTTGAGTTCGATATTACCTCTTCCGATTACCTTAAGTTTGTCGTCGTTGTCGAATGTAACAGACCCTAAATCCTTTAATTTGAGCTTTGTGAACTTTAATTTATCTCCAGTCATATGTCTGGAGCATCCACTATCCAACATCCACTGATCCAATTCTTTATGTTCCTACACATAAAGTGTTTGAATTGGACTCTATTTGATGAAAAGAAAGTGAAGTTATTAAATTTGAGTAAATATTAGGATTGAGGAAGATATTAAAGGTTAATTAAATTTTGAAAAAGTAGAAATTAAATTTTTGAAGGTTTGAAAAATATTTAAGTTAATTAATTGTGAAAAATATTTAAGTTAATTAATTTTGAAAAAAATATCTAAGTTAATTAATTTTTAAAAAATATTTAAGTTAATTAATTTTGAAAAAAATTATTTAAGTTAATTAATTTTGAAACATATTTAAGTTAATTAATTTTGAAAAATATTTAAGTTAATTAATTTTGAAAAAAAATATTTAAGTTAATTAATTTTGAAAAAAATATTTAAGTTAATTAATTTTGAAAAATATTTAAGTTAATTAATTAAGTTAATTTAATTTGAAAAATAATTAAGTTAATTTAATTCGAAAAATAATTAAGTTAATTTAATTTTGAAAAATAATTAAGTTAATTTAATTTTGAAAAATATTTAAGTTAATTAATTTTGAAAAAATATTTAAGTTAATTAATTTTGAAAAAATATTTAAGTTAATTAATTTTTAAAGAAATATTTAAGTTAATTAATTTTGAAAAAAAATATTTAAGTTAATTAATTTTGAAAAAATATTTAAGTTAATTAATTTTGAAAAAAATATTTAAGTTAATTAATTTTGAAAAAAATATTTAGGTTAATTAATTTTGAAAAAATATTTAAGTTAATTAATTTTGAAAAATATTTAAGTTAATTAATTTTGAAAAAAATATTTAAGTTAATTAATTTTTTAAAAAATATTTAAGTTAATTTGATTTCAAAATTTGAATTTTAATTTAATTACAAATTTTAATTTTGAATTTTGAATTTTAATTTGAAGTAATTTAATTTTAATTACGAATTTTAAAATCAAATTTCAAATTTTAATTCGAATTTCAAATTTTAATTCGAATTTTGAATTTTGAATTTTGAATTTTAATTTGAATTAATTTAATTTGAATTACGAATTTTAATTTTTAATTTCGAATTTTAATTTGAATTTCGTATTTGAATTTGAATTTGAATTTCGAATTTTGAATTTTAATTTGAATTAATTTAATTTTAATTATGAATTTTAATTTCGAATTTCGAATTTTAATTTGAATTTCAAATTTGATTTTCTATTTCTTAGTCATCTCACCCGATCTAGATTTTCAATCAAGGAATTCTATAATTTTTGTGAGATGAATTAGGTTCAATTTTAGGGTTTGGTTTAACTTTGTGTTAGATTCAGGTTTAGCTTTGAGTTTAACAAATAGACATTCTTTGGATAAACTTCTGGGTTATGGTGAGTCACAAGGACATCATTAAAGTAATCATGCCTTCGAGGTTTTTCAAATAGTCCTACCCATTGAACTTAATACAAAACCTTGGTCTAACTGGTTAGGATTCATAAAGGGTGGCTTCGATCAGTTCCACTTAGCCAAATGCACCAAGTCGAAGCCATATCTTCCTAGACATGCGATGACTAAGCTTCCCCAACGTACTATCATCCAATACTTCACCAGTACCGTGAGTCAAGTTAAACCTAGCCCATTTTAATCTAACCTTAATTACCCTGCCGGGTAGTCTACTCTTGGTTACCCTTGTCGGGTAGATTAAGTTTGGAGGTGTCAACTATTCTGGAGCCTTCCCTTGGATTTTTAAGGTTTTGTAAGAATTTAATTTCTAAATTTTTATTAGAATTTTGAATTTTGAATTTTAGATTTATTTTAATTTTAAATTTAAATTGAATTTTAATTTTAATTTAATTTTAATTTTGGATTCTCATTCAATTTTATTTTTATTATTTTTCTTCTAGCTCCCCCTGGATCATAGCCTCGATATGGTCTATCGAGATAATGTATTTGATCCTTGGGGATCCAATATTGACCAAGTCCAACTTGATTAACCAGGTTGGACTTGGGTACCCATGCTTGGACTGATTTTCTATTAGGCCTGTTTACTAAAGATAGATAAGATCTATATTTTCTTTTGGTTTTATAACCTAGCCCGGTTTTGTTGTTAATAGCTCTCTGTGTCCCAAGAATTAGGTCAAGTTTCTTGGATCCCAAAGAGAACAGTTCTAATATATTTTTCAAATCCTTGACCTGAGTTTTCAGACTGGAATTTTCTTCCTCAAGTTTTTGAACTTGAGTTGAATTTCCAGTCTGAACTGGGTCAGGCAAGGTTTTGGAGTTAGTCACTTCTTTAAGGACTGCTACTTCCTTTAAAAGTGACTTGACCTTAAGGTTTGATTTAGTTAATTTACATAATAAGTAATTAACTAAATTGTTTAATCGAGGAATACTTACAGTGGTGTCAGGCCCTTAGGAAATGGATACGGATCCGTGGCTTCGCTCGAACTCGGCTTCCGACTCGCTCTCGCTCTCGGATAGATTAATCTGGTCCCGGGCCATCAGTGTAAGTAGACTCGTCTGATCGAGTTCATCGTCGGTTTCTTCTTCTGAGGATTCGTCCCATGTCGCCTTCAGCACCCTCTTTTTCTTCTGCTTCTTTGCATCCTTCTGATTTGGGCAGTTGGCCTTGATATGCCCTTTCTGGTTGCACCCGTAGCAAGTTACCTCGAACTTGACTTTTGAGCTTGGTTGACTCTCCTTGGATTGAACTGCTTTCTTTAGGTCCCTCTTGAAGAAGCCCTTCTTCTTCTTGTAGAGATTCTTCACAAGATTCACTATTTCAGAGGTCAATTCGTCATCTTCATCGTCTGAGTCGGGTTTGTCTTCCGACTCCGGTTCAGTTCTTCGCCGTGATCTTGGTTCACGTGTTCGACTGGTACCTGTAACCAAAGCAATACCCTTCTCGGTTGGCTGTGTATTAGTCTGTTCATGCAGTTTGAATTCCGAAAACAATTCATCTAATCTAATGGAAGATAAGTCATTAGAGACTTTGTAGACATCTACCATTGATACCCACAATGTACTCCTTGGAAAAGCATTTAGAGCGTACCTTATATTATCCCGATTCTCTACTCTTTGTCCGATCGCATGGAGGGAGTTGAGAATGTCTTGTATGCGTGCGTGGAGTTGCCTTGTTGTCTCTCCATCCTGTATTTTCAGGTTATATAATTTATTAAACAAAAGGTCTCTTTTACTCACCTTGGTGTCGGAGGTGCCCTCGTGGAGTTCGATCAGCTTCTCCCATAGCTCTTTTATGCTGGAGAACGGTCCAACTCTGTTGAGCTCTTCTTTGGTCAGGCCACATTGGAGGGTGCAGGTAGCTCTGGCATCGTCTTCCACTTTCTTGATTAGTGATGGTTCCCATTTTTCGCAGGGTGTAGGCTTGCCATCTTCGTCGGTTGGAAGTTGCAGTCCAGTCTTGACGATCATCCATGTCTCGAACTGGATTTTGAGGAATGTTTCCATTCGTCCCTTCCAATACCCGAAGTCTTCTCCGGTGAAGAGTGGGGGACGAACGGTGCTGAATCCCTCTTGTTGGGCCATTGATAATATGCAGAAATAAAGACAAAATTGAAATGTCCCAAGACTAGGTCTTGGATTAGCAGTGCGGGAAATAAAATTAAGATTACGAGCTCGTGTGGTGTTGCACCAACTTCGAGCTAAAACCGATTCGGAAAAAAATAATTAGAAGATAGCTATTAAGCTAGATTCTAATTGACTCCGTAAAATCGAAAACACCACGAAAAAGTTTGTGTGATTGGTGGTTGCACCAGATCAACGTGACCCCGCTCTGATACCAATTGTTGGATCGAAAGCGCTAAAGGGGGGGGTGAATAGCGCTCATGGATATTTCGTTCGATTTAAAATAGAGTCGAAAATACACAGCGGAATTAAGTAATTACAGAGCAACACACAAAGACACGAGGAGTTACTTGGTTCGGAGCCTATGGCGACTCCTACTCCAAGGCCCGCGATCGTTGATCGCTTCCGGTGGGCAATAACTATAAGCTCGAAACAATAGTACAAAATATGAGTTACAATGAGTGCAATAATGAAAATGATACCGAACAACATAATCTAAAATAGTGGGGCTCCGGGTTGTCGGAAACTTGAAACAGCACTTTGGGATCGTCTCGTTAGCAGCTTTTAGCGTAAGGATTGCTCGGTAGTTGTTGTCTTGAGCTGCTGCCTCGACCCCCTTTTTATAATGTGCTGGAGGCGCCTCCAAGGCTGTCCGAGGCGCCTCCAGTCCGCCGAGTCGCACGCGTGGATCAGCTTTGATCTGGTCGCGCCTTATCCCATTGAAGGCGCCTCCAAGGCTGGTCCAAGGCGCCTCCAACGCCTGGTCCAAGGTGCCTTCAGCCTGGTCTGAGGCGCCTCAACTCTGCTGCGCTGGCTTTTTCTGGCTAGCACCCGAGGCACCTCCAAGCCCCATAGAGGCGCCTCGGACACTGTTCATCCGAGGTCAAATGTGCTTCTTTGTTCCAACAAAATGTGTTAGTCCCAAACACAAACCCTGCAAAACAAAGTTTGCACAGAAATATGATAAATGATTTAATCGACAGTCATCGAACTGTCCGGGTCTGACTTCGAATTTCCAACAGGAAACCCTAGGTCGACCCGATGCCTACTGTTCCCTCTATGGGGAACGCGTCCTCACCTACTCCACTCAGGAGATTTACCTGTTGTCAGTGCGATCCTCCAGATCGACTGGACTTTTTCTCAACGTTCGAAGCTTCTGGACTTTCTGCTGGACTTCCGCTTCTCGGCCCATCCAGTCTTCCACCTGGTTCGCGACACCAGGACTTTTCACCTAGGGTTACCACCCTTAGGACTTTTTACCTTAAGCTCTCGGCACACCAAGACTTTCCGCATAGAGTTACCACCCCCTAGGATTTTTCACCTGCCTAACCACAGCTAGGACTTTTGCCTAAGTACCACTTAGGACTTTCCTGCAAGCTCCATGAACTTGTTAGATCACAAGATGACTTAACTTTGAACCCTTTGCCATTATCAAAACTTGGATTCGATCGTCTGATGCTTCCCGCACCAACATAATTGATTAGATGAACAAAAAAAGAGTCATTCTGTAGGGTTTGAACAGTTAAGCTAACATGACAATCAATTGGGGGTAAGCCAATCGATTAGTAGGCATCGAAGTAACCTTGAAAAAGGGGTTTCATGAAGATTTGAAGCAAGATTTTCTAAGCCGGTTCTTGAGGCTTTGACGAGAAGTGTTGTTGCACTTTTCTAGAATCAAGAGGCTAACCAAAGTAAAAAAAACAAGCAAGCAAAGTAAGGTTCATTGTTGTATAGTCATTTTTTATTTCCATTGTAACGTAGTTTATGTTTTCTTGTTGTATTCTCGTGCTTGAGTTTGTACGAGGTTTATCCACCTCTGGGATGGAGGTTTTAATAGTGTGTTTGTGAAAGTGAGAAGTAAAGCCTTGGATTAGTTATCTTAAGGAGATGAATACTAAGTAAAACGAATGTGTTAGCATTACTTCAAGTTTTTCATTGCAAATCAAGTTCAAAGAATCGATCAAAGCTATTCACACTCTCTAGCTCTCTACATGTCCTTACAAGTTCTGCCATCTCTGGTTGACGAGCTGGTGGCATTCTCAACTCCAAGGGCGGGTCAGTCCTCTAAGTGCTACATGCTACTTGGGTGGTAGCTTCCATTGAAGCCACAACAGGAGCTAGTGGTGCCCCTTCTTTGAGTACGACCTCCTTCTAGGTTAGATCAACTATTACCACACCACACTCCTTTAATTTGGCCTCGGTGAGCTTCACCACCTATTCAGTTCATTGAAGCCCTCAACATGGTGGCATCTACAAGAAATGATACGCCTTTAGTTAGATATCAAGACTTGTTCATTTGCTAGATCTTACTGAATGAAAAGCTTTCAGAGAAGTTGGGGCGGCGCTCAACCCGAACTTATGAAGCAACCCTTCCTCAAGTAATGCATTTCTATTGAACTTTAAATCCTATAGTTTCTGCGATGAGCTGAAATAGACCCGCTCTAAGTGGTAATCTTTCAGAGTGGGAGGTGCGGGCAACTCAGATCGCCAACGTGTTGACCAAGACATTGGGCTAGGAAGCTTCACAAAGAAAAATTGGAGTTTCCAGCATGTGTGAAGTCGAAACGCCTTTTAAGAGACTAAATCCAGCTCTAGATGAAAAGAAGAATATCCCATCTTCTATATTCTTGGGATAGAAGAAAAAAATGGAAGACAAAATAAGAAAGGGGAATGCGAAACAATCAGAAGAGGATAACTATGTCAATTAAGATGTAGAAAGAATTAGGGTCAAGTTGCGATAACAAAATATAAAAATATTGAGACACTTCAGCAAAGAATGTCGGGATAGGGAAACACAACCCACTCAAAAGGTGACTTCTGAAGAAGGTCACAAAACTGGGGCAAGGACGATCTGGCCAGTCGTTACCATCAAAAGCTTTATCAGATGGTCAGTCAGGATTTTATTGGTCATATTCCCTAATTGATCTAAGGATACATTGGTGAAGCTTGACTCAATAGATCTACCAGGGAGAAAAAGATGATTCCCCAAGCATTGAGATTAATACTACCAGACTACAAAGGTTATAACTAGAGGACACTTGATTGAGAGATGATTGAAACAAAAAATGATTGGAAGGAACCAAACAACTTACTAAATGAGAAGATATAGAAAACTCAAAGATGAGGAAGATGAAGAATGATAGACTCAGAAGTAGTGATTGCACAATTAAGGGTAAGGGCATCATTCTTCAACCTAATATATCTCAGCGGGTTTGACTGAGACTGTTGGATCTTTCCTATCACAAGAGAGGGATGAAATTTTAGCCTTTAGATCAAACACATGGATTAAATCAAATCTGAGTAATCATTATAGTATAGATGATGCTTTGTATTCCTTGTTATGGGTCATATCTCATTAATATGATGTAACATTGGAGATACACTAGCGCATTCTGGGCTTAGTGATTGAGGAAGATGACATAGGTGGCACATTTAATAGGAGTTACAACATCTAAAACATATTGCCAAAGGCGTGCTTACATTTAATGCATAATCTGTTTACAAACACGTAAAGGATCTACAATGTGGCTAGGGTAGTTGAGATAGTTGGATTTGTCCCAGTCAGTGACATCATAGTCCAGTCAGTCGGATTCCCGCTTCCTTCGACTATACTTAAAGGGAAGACTTGTGATCTGGGAAGTAGTAAGAGAACACCACATGGATAAGGAGGTCCACAGTTCTGTTGATGTAGTAGTCAAAGTCAAGGGAGAGTTAAGTTGTACCCCTACTCCATGATGCGCTGGATCCGCCCTTGAAGTTGGCTCCCAACTCAGCGGTGTCCCTGACTCTATGACTCTCCTGACCAAAGACAATGTCACAGATTATTTCAAGAAGTAGATATTGATCGTGGAGATCTCGTGATTTCGGATTATTTCAGGAAGTGGATAACGATTGCATAGATCTCAAGATTTCGGATTATTTCAGGAAGTGGATAACGTGAGAGTCAGCCACCACTCTATAAAAGGTAGCCCTCTCCGACGGGCTCAAGTACACAAACATACGTATCCACAAATCCTAATTATTCTTGATTCCTCTCTCTCCACCGTAGCTGAAAACTAACTTGAGCTTCAAAGTAGCTGTGCTGAAAGCCCCTCGGCCATCATTCTAATCCTCCTTTCATCTTCTCCCTTCTAAGCTTCAATAGACCTCCCCACTAATCTTCGTTGTTGATAATCGATTGATGACGAAGGTAGCCTCTATGACTGCTTATTATGGTTCATTCATTGACGTTCTTAGATAGAATCACCTGATTACCATAATAATAATAATAATAATAATAATAAATAAATAAATAAATAAAATGACAACTATCAAATGACTTATATGATAAAGTGGCTCGGTTGACTTAAATCAAAGTGAGATTTGAGATAAAAGTCACTCGTGAAAATGGCATGGAGCTTGCAAAGACATAGTCCATTTGTTGTTCTTGTTTTCAATTTATATTTTTTTGTTTATCTTTATTAATATTTAAAAATAAAAATATTATAGAAAAGTTAGAGTTGCACAAACTTCCAACAAAAATTTGTAAAATATTTTTTTAAGTAATGAAGGTATCCTCCTCTCCGAACTGACGAATTTCGAAGATGATTGATCTTACTTCATAAAAGTTTCCCACATTTCAATATATATAGTGTAGTGATATGTTGTGATAGTGCACCGCGTGACCTGTAACAACCCAAATTTCCTCATTTCGAGTCCTAATAGTACTTGAAAATATTTAGAAATGCTTTAGAAACATTCTAGAGGATTTTAGATATTTTAAGAGTATTTTTATGTAATTTTCGGAGTTCGTTTGGTATTTTCACCAAAAGAAACAAGTTGTAAAAAAATAAAGAGGTTGAGCCGAGGTTCGAACCGGAGACCTCTGGTTAAGCAAAGTCTTAAATTGTTTCGGATGACCAGGAATCCAGCAGGGCTGTGCTAATCAAAGAGAGGGCGAAATTAATTTAAGCAGTAATAGATAACAGAAATATCTAGGTATTATAAAGGGAGATAAGAGAGGAGCTTAGGCTTTTAATTGCCCGTGACCTAAACCCTTTCTCTTCTCCTCTCTCGCGTGCGGCGACATTGTTCGGGCAGAAACGAAGCCGGAGTTAGGGTTGGTCTCCGGCGGCCGGCCAAGGACCAAATCCAAGAGTCTTCTACACCATCGTGATCGCCTTGTCGAGGAGAGCACGTAGAGGTGTAGAAGTTGCTGGAATCTCAAGCTTCTCTGAAAACCTAGAAGCTCTCTTTTCGGTAGTAAGTCCAAGAATGAAGGTAAGTGCTACTCACCTGCGGTAAGGGTAGTTTCGAGCTTTGATTTAGTGTTTCTTTTAGTTTTCGGAATATGCTGTAAAGAATTGTGGACTGCTAGGGATTTAGTTTTCTTTGGCTTTCGACATATGCTGTAAAGGATTGTGGTTGCTAGGGAATTTAGAGTAGATCCGAGATTTGCTTTTCCCTTGTAATTAGAAATTCAGATTTTTATGTAGATTTTTCTGTTGAGCTTTTAATGAGTATGATCAGTTAAATATGGAGTTTTACAGGTTTCGGATTTTGTTGCTACTAGGCCATGAATATGAAAGGGTTTAGTTGTTTGAGCATGTAGGTTTCGGTTTTGTGGTCACTGCAAAGAATGTCTATGTGTAGCAATTCGGTCCCTTTTGTTTTCCTTACCGTGGTACTGAACAGGAGGATGGCTATGTTTTCGGGTTGTGTTGCAATGGGTATGAATAAGTTTAGTTGTGGAAAGATCTAGTTAGATCATTGGTAGCATAATTAGATGTGCAGCTTTGATTTTTTTTTTCTGTGGAACTCTTGAGTAGGAATGACTTGTGTGTTAACAATGCTGTTAGACTTTTGGTCATTTTGTTTTTAATGTGTAGTGTAGATTCTTTGCTGATTCATTTAAGCATTTCAATTAGATTTTTGTTCAAGCGCTATAGTTTTAGATCTTTTAACCGAGCACTGCAGTCTAAGATTTTATTCAAGCATTTTAGTTTTAAAATTTGTTTAAGCACTGCATGTTTTAAATTCGTTTAAACACTGCAGTTTTAGATTTGTTTCAGCACTGCAGTTTAGATTTGTTTAAGCATTTCAGTTTTGTATGAGGCAGTCTTTTATTATAAGTGTTAACAAGTAACAAGTATTTTATTTGAGAAGGCTAGTACCCGACTTCCGAGGTTGTCGTTAAACAAATCCTGGTGACCGGTTCCGAGGTCTCGGCCCTGGTAAGACCAAGGTCTTTACCCTCGTAGGACTGGTGGCTCGCTACCTCAGTTTCTATTAGGGAGCGCGCAATGGTACTAAGCCTGGGCCCAAGAGATTATTATTTTGAAGTATAAAAGTATAAGTTTTAAACAAGTGAAATAAGCTTCACATAAGTTTAAAAATCAGCAAGCTTAGCTCTTTTATTCTTACATGTTTAGATTTTCTTATTGTTGTTAGATGAGCATGAGCAGCTTTACATATTTAGCATTTCAGTCTGTTTGATTTCCTTGCTATTAGATGAGCATGAGTAGCATTTCTTTTAAAGCATTCAGTTTTTAGATTCCTTCTTGTTCACATGCATATTCGAGTTTTGTGAGTTAGATAGCGCTTACTAAGCATCTGCTTATAGTTGCATTTCCTCTTACTGCAGATAAAGGAAAAGGAAAACTATAGTGAAGGAAGGCGACAAGGAGGTGTGGATGGATGTGTGATGTCTGGACTATGGAAGCCTTGGGATTTTACTTAAGAATTCATTAAGATTTTGTATTTAGACTGTTGGGATTATTCTTTCATTTTGCTGGATTTGTTCATTGAATATTTTAAGTTTTAGAATTCTTCCTTTTATTTGGTATGCATATTAGTACTGCTATCTGAGTTGTATTATTGTTGCATGCATGTTCAGATTAATATATAGTTTTAGCATGTTCATATTAACATATATAGTTTTTGTTGAGAATAAATAATTGAGTAGAATGTATTAGAATAGTTATTTATGTTTCCAGTTGTTACTTATTGTATCCTTTGAGTTTTTGAGAGTTTTAAGTATTGATATTTACATGTGAGCAATACTAGTTAAGAAAAGTTAATAGTACAGTAACGTCCCATCCTCACAGACTAGTAGAGTGGAGGGTGGGGTGTTACAGGTTGGTATCAGAGCAGTCCCCATTCTCCAGCATCACACACACATCAGCATCAGCCTTGCCGTCTTCAAGTAAGAAAGTATTTTTAATTCTTTTATTAGTATGCCTTTCCTTATTATTTACAGTAAAGAAAAATCTTTAGAAGTATTTGATTATATGTGCAGAATAGGGAAGTGTTTAGAAGTGCTTACTCATAAATGTTTAAAGTTAAGAATTTTGCTTAGTTTTCTCTTTCTACATAAGAAGATGCCAAGAAGAGGACGTCCCCGTACCACTCGTACTGAGGACCCAGCACAGGAGAACGAAGAGCCCAAAACAACCGAACCAAATCTCTCTGAAGTTGTTGCTCAACTCCAGAGACAAGTGGCAGAGCAGCAACATGTGATCGTCAATCTGATGGCTAATTGGCAGCCAGTCCCTCCCACTCCCCTAACTATCAATATGGAGACCCCAGTGGTGACTGAAGTTCCACCAGCTGCCCTGGAAGTTGCCACAGCACCTAAAAGACAAGAAGCATATCTGATACAGTGGCTGAAGCTGAAGCCAGAAAGTTTCTCAGGCACGACTGAGCCCTGGGATGCTCAGGCTTGGTTCAAGACACTGGAGAGCACAATGGAGCTTCTTGACTGGCCAGAAGTCGAGAAGGTCAAGTGTTCCTCTTTCTGCCTATCAGGAGATGCTCGTATGTGGTGGGAGAGAGTGAAGAGCAAGAGAGCAGCCAACCAGATGAGCTAGGCTGACTTCGAGACAGAGTTTTACGAAGAATTCTTCCGCCAACGGATCACCAATAAACATTATGAGGAGTTTATAGAATTTAGACAGGGTGCCTTTCAGTGGAAGAAGCAGTCAAGAGATTCAATAGACTAGCTCGTCTCTGCCCAGAGCTAGTAAGTACAGAGAAAGAACGAGTCAGACTGATGCTCCGAATGTTGAAGCCAGAAATAGCACTTAACATGAGTAGTGGAACTCACCGACCCCAGACTGGTGAAGAGCTGGTCAGCAGGGCATTAGTCGCTGAGCACTATCTGAATAGCATCAAGGTACAACAAATACAATTCCAGCCAGTCAAGATAGAGGACAAGACAGCAGGGAGTCAGAAACCTAAGGCAAGTAAGCAGCACTGGAAGGGCAAAGAGAACAAGAGGAAACGATGGAATACAGGAGGTGGCCAAAAGGGAGGTCCTACAGACAAGCAGGCCAAGTTCCCTCCCTGCCCTAAATGTGGAAGACTACATCCAGGAGCCTGTCTTTTGGGTATGACTGGATGTTATTCATGTGGTTAAGAAGGACATCTGGCTAAGGCATGTCCTAACAAGCTCAAAGCATCACAGCAACAGGCAGCGCAATACGGGAACAAGCCTCAGTTACACTACATGCCTGCAACTCTGGACGGACCTCAGCTCAGTCAAGGAAGGTTGGAAGCCCCACCAGTTTCAGCTAGTGCCAGAGTATTCTCCCTCACTAAAGAGGAAGCTGCTAGTGCCTCCACGGTCGTAACAGGTCAAGTAGTTATTTTTCAGCATTTAGCTACTGCACTATTTGATACTGGGGTGACCCATTCTTCTATATCAGTACCCTTTGCCAAAGAATTTCAGATGCTTACAGAGAGCATGAACTCTAAGTTTTTAACGACCCTACCTTCTGGGGAAGTCATGGAGTCCAACCAGTGGCTTCGGGCTGTACCAGACAGAATTTCAGACCGAGAGCTATATGTTGATCTAGTAGTCCTTGTGATGCAAGATTTCGATGTCATTCTGGGTATGGATTTCCTCAACAAGTACAATGCTTCGGTGGACTACCGCAGAAGGAAAGTGATTTTCAGCCTTGAAGGTGAACCATCCTTTGAGTTCACGGGAGTGCCGAAGAGGAAGACCCAGAAATTCCTCTCTTCCCTCACAGCTCACCAGATGTTAGCTAAAGGGTGTACTGGTTTTCTTGCGTACATTGTGAATGCAGAAGAACAAGAAAGACACAAGCAGTAAGATGTTCGGGGTAGTCTGTGAGTATCCAGAGGTATTCCCAGAAGAGCTACCTGGACTACCTCTCAACAGAGAAGTGGAGTTTGAAATTGAGTTGGTTCCTGGCACCAGTCCAATTTCAAAAGCTCCGTACCAGATGTCTCCAGCAGAGCTGAAAGAACTACAAGAACAACTCCAGGAGCTGCTTGACAAAGGTTTCATACGCCCTAGTCATTCACCATGGGGAGCTCCAGTGTTGTTCGTTAAGAAGAAAGATGGATCTATGTGGATGTGCATAGATTATAGAGCACTGAACAAAGTAATAGTTAAGAACAAGTACCCTCTTCCCAGAATAGATGATCTATTTGATCAGCTAAAGGGGGCAACCGTGTTCTCTAAGATAGACCTGCGCTTTGGGTACCATCAGTTGAAAGTAAAAGAAAGTGATATACCCAGAACAACTTCCAGGACTAGATATGGACACTACGAGTTTGTAGTCATGCCTTTTGGTGTGACTAATGCACCTGCAGTCTTCATGGACTTAATGAATAGAGTGTTCAGAGAATACCTCGACAAATTTGTCATCGTGTTCATCGACGACATTCTGATTTATTCAAGAACCCCAGAGGAGCATGACACGCACTTGAGAATCGTACTGCAGACCCTTCAGCAAAAGCAACTTTATGCTAAATTCTCAAAGTGCGAATTCTAGTTAGAGAAGGTGACATTTCTAGGTCATATCATTTCTAAAGAATGTATCCAGGTGGACCCTGCCAAAATAGAAGCAGTCAGCAACTGGAGTAGACCCAAGAACGCCAGGGAGATCAGAAGCTTCCTTGGTTTAGCTGGGTATTACAGAAAGTTCATGGAGGATTTTTCCAGAATAGCCTCTCCACTAACAGCCCTCACTAGAAAGAACAAGAAGTTTGAATGGTCAAACAAATGTGAGCAAAGTTTCTAAGCATTGAAGAAAAGACTGACTAGTGCTCTCATTATGACTGTTCCAGAGAGTGACAAGAGTTTTGACATCTACAGTGATGCTTCCAAGATAGGCCTTGGAGCTGTTCTCATGCAAGAGGGGAAGGTTATAGTTTATGCTTCCAGATAACTCAAAGACTATGAGAAGAACTACCCCACTCATGATCTTAAGCTGACAGCTGTGGTCTTTGCACTAAAACTCTAGCGATATTATTTGTATGGGGTTCAGTGCAGAATCTTCACCGACTATCAGAGCTTGAAGTATTTCTTTACCCAGAAGGACTTAAACATGAGACAGCGCAGGTGGCTATAGTTAGTTAAAGATTATGACTGTGAAATCCTCTACCACCCAGGTAAAGCTAACAAAGTGGCGGATGCACTAAGCCGAAAATCCAATGCAACCCTGATGCCCTTGTCATCATTAGCACTGCCACTGCAGAAGGAATTGTCAGACTTTGGAGTTGAAATTATTTATGGGCAACTCTCTGCATTGACCTTAGAGTCAACCCTACTTGAGGATATACAGAGAAAGCAAAGTGAAGATCCAGATATCCAGAAGATCAAGCAATGGATACAAAAAGAAGAAAATTCAAAGTTTCGGGTATCAGACAGTGGAATCCTCTCTCAGGGGAGCCGCCTTTGTGTCCCCAATGATGAGGAATTGAGAAAGAAGATTCTAGAAGAGGCTTATAGTACACCGTACTCCATGCATCTTGGTTCCACCAAGATGTATCAAGATTTGAAACAGAGATTTTTGTGGTCAGGACTCAAGAGAGATGTTGCAAAATATGTTAGTACCTGCCTGACATGCCAAAGGGTCAAAGCAGAGCACCAGAGACCAGGAGGAGTCCTGCAACCCCTCCCAATACCAGAGTGGAAGTGGGAAGAAATATCCATGAACTTTATAACTGGTCTTCCAAGAACCACTGATGGGTACGATGCGATATGGATTATAGTAGACAGGTTGACAAAGTCTGCCCATTTTCTAGCCATCAAGGTGTCTCACTCAATAGAGCAGTTGGCGCAGCTATATGTTAAGGAAGTGATCAGATTTCATGGAGTCCCGAAGTCGATTGTTTCTGATAGGGATGGGCGCTTCACCTCTCATTTTTGGGAGTGTGTGCAGAATGCATTAGGCACCAAACTCAAGTTCAGAACAGCTTTCCATCCCCAGACTGATGGACAGACAGAACGAGTAAACCAGATTTTAGAAGACATGCTCCGAGCTTGAACACTAGATTTTAAGGGTAGTTGGTGCAAGTATCTGTACTTAGCTAAATTCGCCTACAACAATAGCTACCAGGCCACTATCAAGATGGCACCGTACGAAGCACTGTATGGTCGAAAGTGTAGATCACCCATTTGCTGGCAAGAAGCAGGTGAAAGGAAAGAAATGAAAGTGGAGCTTGACATTCAGACAGAGATGATAGATGAGACCACTCAGGGTATCCAGAAGATCAGACAGAGAATTGAGACTGCCCAGAGCAGACAAAAAAGTTATGCTGACACACGACGTAGGCCACTTGAGTTCCAAGTAGGGGATTCAGTCTTTCTCAAAGTTGCTCCTATGAAGGGAGTGATGAGATTTGGCAAAAAGGGCAAGTTAAGTCCCCGCTACGTAGGGCCTTACCTGATCACAGAGAGGATTGGGAAAGTAGCTTACAAGCTGGACTTACCACAAGACATGTCAGCAATACATAATGTATTTCATGTCTCCATGCTAAAGAGGTGTCTTCACGACCCTTGCCAAGTGATTCAGCCTCAGTCAGTGCAGATCCAGGAGGATCTTAGCTATGAGAGCAAACCTACACAGATAGTGGACAGAGAAGTTAAGAGACTAAGGAACAAAGAAGTATCACTAGTGAAGGTCATCTGGCAGAACCAGAAGCACGAGGAGGTTACTTGGGAGCGTGAGGACAGTATGAGACAGAAATATCCAGAATTATTCTAAGTTCGAGGATGAACATTTTATAAGGTATGGGGAATTATAACAACCCAAATTTCCTCATTTCGAGTCCTAATAGTACTTGAAAATATTTAGAAATGCTTTAGAAACATTCTAGAGGATTTTAGATATTTTAAGAGTATTTTTATGTAATTTTCGGAGTTCGTTTGGTATTTTCACCAAAAGAAACAAGTTGTAAAAAAATAAAGAGGTTGAGCCGAGGTTCGAACCGGAGACCTCTGGTTAAGCAAAGTCTTAAATTGTTTCGGATGACCAGGAATCCAGCAGGGCTGTGCTAATCAAAGAGAGGGCGAAATTAATTTAAGCAGTAATAGATAACAGAAATATCTAGGTATTATAAAGGGAGATAAGAGAGGAGCTTAGGCTTTTAATTGCCCGTGACCTAAACCCTTTCTCTTCTCCTCTCTCGCGTGCGGCGACATTGTTCGGGCAGAAACGAAGCCGGAGTTAGGGTTGGTCTCCGGCGGCCGGCCAAGGACCAAATCTGAGAGTCTTCAACACCATCGTGATCACCTTGTCGAGGAGAGCACGTAGAGGTGGAGAAGTTGCTGGAATCTCAAGCTTCTCCAAAACCCTAGAAGCTCTCTTTTCGGTAGTAAGTCCAAGAACGAAGGTAAGTGCTACTCACCTAAGGTAAGGGTAGTTTTGAGCTTTGATTTAGTGTTTCTTTTAGTTTTCGGAATATGCTGTAAAGAATTGCGGACTGCTAGGGATTTAGTTTTCTTTGGCTTTCGGCATATGCTGTAAAGGATTGTGGTTGCTAGGGAATTTAGAGTAGATTCGAGATTTGCTTTTCCCTTGTAATTAGAAATTCGGATTTTTATGTAGATTTTTCTGTTGAGATTTTAATGAGCATGATCAGTTAAATATGGAGTTTTACAGGTTTCGGATTTTGTTGCTACTAGGCCATGAATATGAAAGGGTTTTAGTTGTTTGAGTATGTAGGTTTCGGTTTTGTGGTCACTGCAAAGAATGTTTGTGTAGCAATTCGGTCCCTTTTGTTTTCCTTACTGTGGTACTGAACAGGAGGATGGCTATGTTTTCGGGTTGTGTTGCAATGGGTATGAATAAGTTTAGTTGTGGAAAGATCCAGTTAGATCATTGGTAGCATAATTAGATGTGCAGCTTTGATTTTTTTTTCCGTGGAACTCTTGAGTAGGAATGACTTGTGTGTTAACCATGCTGTTAGACTTTTGGTCATTTTGTTTTTAATGTGTAGTGTAGATTCTTTGCTGATTCATTTAAGCATTTCAGTTAGATTTTTGTTCAAGCGCTGCAGTTTTAGATCTTTTAACCGAGCACTGCAGTCTAAGATTTTATTCAAGCATTTTAGTTTTAAAATTTGTTTAAGCACTGCATGTTTTAAATTCATTTAAGCACTGCAGTTTTAGAAATGTTTCAGCATTGCAGTTTAGATTTGTTTAAGCATTTCAGTTTTGTATGAGGCAGTCTTTTATTATAAGTATTAACAAGTAACAAGTATTTTATTTGAGAAGGCTAGTACCCGACTTCCGAGGTTGTCGTTAAACAAATCCAGGTGACCGGTTCCGAGGTCTCGACCCTGGTAAGACCAAGGTCTTTACCCTCGTAGGACTGGTGACTCGCTACCTCAGTTTCTATTAGGGAGCGCGCAATGGTACTAAGTCTGGGCCCAATAGATTATTATTTTGAAGTATAAAAGTATAAGTTTCAAACAAGTGAAATAAGGTTCACATAAGTTTAAAAATCAGCAAGCTTAGCTCTTTTATTCTTACATGTTTAGATTTTCTTATTGCTGTTAGATGAGCATGAGCAACTTTACATGTTTAGCATTTCAGTCTGTTTGATTTCCTTGCTATTAGATGAGCATGAGTAGTATTTCTTTTAAAACATTCAGTTTTTAGATTCCTTCTTGTTCACATGCATTTTCGAGTTTTATGAGTTAGATAGCGCTTACTAAGCATATGCTTATAGTTGCATTTCCTCTTACTGGAGATAAAGGAAAAGGAAAACTATAGTGAAGGAAGGCGACAAGGAGGTGTGGATGGATGTGTGATGTCTGTACTATGGAAGCCTTGGGATTTTACTTAAAAATTCATTAAGATTTTGTATTTAGACTGTTGGGATTATTCTTTCATGTTGCTGGATTTGTTCATTGAATATTTTAAGTTTTAGAATTCTTCCTTTTAATTGGTATGCATATTAGTTCCGCTATCTGAGTTGTATTATTGTTGCATGTATGTTCAGATTAATATATAGTTTTAGCATGTTCAGATTAACATATATAATTTTAGTTGAGAATAAATAATTGAGTAGAATGTATTAGATGAGTTATTTATGTTTCCAGTTGTTACTTATTGTATTCTTTGAGTTTTTGAGAGTTTTAAGTATTGATATTTACATGTGAGCAACACTAGTTAAGAAAAGTTAATAGTACAGTAACGTTCCATCCTCACAGACTAGTAGAGTGGTGGGTGGGGTGTTACATGACCATCGGTGCCACAGTGATTGAGGCATCTGGATTTAATCCAGGCATGTCAATTTAATTTTATTATTTTTTATTTTTTAAAATCAACATTTCTTAAATCCTAAATACATATAAAAAATTTTAGTTTTAGTTTTGTTTTTTAACTTGAACACTATAATTTAACCCCTAAATGTTAAAAGGAAAAATTTAATTAACTTAATCTCAGAGCTAAAAATAATAAATAAAAAAAAAAAATACTATTAGAGATCTTAAATATATACTCCGGGAGCATCTAAATTTTTTTTTAGTTTGAACACTATAACATAATCTCTAAATCCTATAAATAAAATTTAATTAGCTTAACTCCGAATTAAAAAAATAAACAAGCAAAATAAACATACTGTATGGATTGAGATGTCTAGATTCATTCCGACGGGATCAAAAGAATATGAAGAAGAAAAGTAAAGAAAATTGTTTAGTAAGATAGTGTCTAATAATTATGAAGTATTTTTTTTGTCCAAAAAAATTATTTTGATATTTTAAAGATCTAAAACTATAAGAATTAGTATAGGAATAAACTCAAAGGACCAGTAGATCTCAATCTTTTAGAATCCTCAAAACATTTAATAAAAAGTCTCGATGATTTTTTTTTTTAAAATCCGTTGCTCCAATTCAATCTAATTTGGATCGACTAGTGTCGTCCACTTACCTTCATTATAAAAAGAAAAAAAGTTTTATTTTAAACAATATGTATTTTTATAAATACGATATAAATATTAATTCCAAAAGATTTTGGTTACACGCAGAAAGACCCACCAAAAAGATCAAATCACGAACGTCCACTCATCCCCACCCTTCCCACGTCGCGACACTCTACGCAAATTCCCAAAAATTCGTTTTACAAATACGGAAGAAATAAATACAAATTTTATCATCAGTTGCGAGAATCGGCCGTTTAGCGTTCGAGGAGGGATGGGGATGGCTCTTTTCGTGGACCCGAGTCAAAGGCGTCGTCGTCCTATTCCAAACAGCAGCGCTGGAATACGGCGACCGTCAGGCGACACGACTACACGTGCGCTACTCCGGCCGAGATGCCATGCTATTGCCACCGGCGCCTTCCAGGCATCTCCCCATCCTCCTATCACTGCCCGTTACTTTTTCTTTTTCTTTCTTTCCTCTCTGCCAAAGGCAAAAGAGAAGAGCGAGCGAACGAACGAGGGAGAGACTATGGCTTATCTTTTCGAAATCCTTCCCTTTCTATAATGAAGATTTTAGTATTTAATGGTCTTATCTCATCGCTGTTAGTGCCTTTTATCTGCTGCTTCCTGCTGCCTCACAAGGTTGCGTCAGATCTCGCCTACTCGTTCTTCGATCCGTCTGATAGCCGAGCCGGTGAGGCCCTCTTCCTCTCCTCCCTCTCTCACAGATTTCATGTGCGATTTGTTGATTTTGAACCGTAACAGTGGAGAATTTGTTTGCTTTCTCGTTTTCGCGTTGTTTAGCCTGGATTTCCCTCTCTCGCTTGCACGCCCTTTTTCACCTCCTTATTTGGGCTTTTGTTCCCCCATGATTTGCCTTTTAGCGGAGCTCTGGTGAAGCCAGTGTGTGAGAGAGGTCGCGAGCGAGAGAGAAAGAGGGGGCGGCCTTTGGGAGAGAGCAGGGGCAGTGATCGATTATGAGTTCATTATGCTGGTTATGATGACAGGTTGCTTTCTTTTGACCGGCGCTACCCGAGAACAGCGACACCTAATTTCACATAAAGCTGCGGAAAAGGATGCTCTCAACTCCGCTCCTGTCTCTTCCGCGAGCTTCTGCTAGTTTTCCTCTACTTCCTTGTTCTCGTCTGATTCTTGCGTAAAGACCGAACCTTGTGATGCAAAGTTGGGTTCTCGCGGATCGTAGCGACGATGCCACAGTACCAGCAACACGCTTCCTGGAAGTTGGAGGGCGGCGGCCAGATCATGGATCTGGAGACTGCAGTCAAAGACGGGATACTGGGTGGCGGAGGCGGGGGTGGAGGCCTCCTGCCTGGGAAAGATGCCACCTTGGTGCCTGTCGCTGAGAAGCCTAACCTCAGGAACATGATCGAGGAGCTCTATTCGGAGGTGGAGGATGTGCCTTCAGTGTTTATCTGCCCGATCTCCCTCGAGCCCATGGTTGATCCCGTCACCCTCATCACTGGCCAGACCTATGAGCGCGCCAACATCCTCAAGTGGTTCTCTATGGGGCACCTCACCTGCCCCACGACGATGCAGGAGCTCTGGGACGACGCCGTCACTCCCAACCGGACCCTTTGCCAGCTGATCAACGCGTGGTTCTCGCAGCGCTACCTCCAAATGAAGAAGCGGTCCGAAAACGTGCAGGGTCGCGCCACCGAGCTCATCCAAACCCTGAAAAAGGCCAAGGGGCAGGCCAGAGTTCAAGCCCTCAAGGAGCTCCACAAGATCGTAGTCGCCCATGCACCTGTCAACACGTCAGTGGTGGACTTTGCCGGAGTAACGCTTCTCTCTTCTCTCCTTGGCCCCTTCACCTCTCATGCTGTTGGCTCCGAGGTGATTGCTATTATCGTCAATCTCACCTTGGATTCAGATACAAAGGCTAATTTGATGCAGCCGGCAAAGATCTCACTCGTTGTGGACTTGCTAAACGAAGGGACAATCGATACCAAGATCAACTGCACCAGGTTGATCGAAATGCTAATGTGGGAGAGAAGTTTCCGGTCAGAGGTGGTGTCAAGTTTGAGCCTTTTGGTTGCTTTATTGCGATTGGTGAAGGACAAGCGACATCCAAATGGAGTTGCAGCAGGACTCAGCTTGCTCAAGGATATTGGCTCTCATGAGCAAGTTCGCAGCTTAATGGTGAGCATTGGAGCAGTCCCACAGCTTGCTGAGCTGTTGTCCAACTCGAAATGGGAGCTGAAGTTTATACAACCAGCATTGCAGATCTTGGACGATCTTTCAACTATACCTGATGGGTTGTTAGCGTTGAAGGATTGCCATCAGATCATCCCTACAGCAGTGAGGCTCTTGATGCATGCCTCTGAAGCTTGCACTCATCATGCATTGTCTATATTGTGGGCCGTCTGTAAGCTTGCCCTCGATGAGTGTGCTTTCCTTGCTGTTGAGGCTGGGTTGGCCGCAAAACTACTGCTTGTCCTCCAGAGTGGTTGCAATCCGGAAATGAAGCAACGGGCCGCTGAGCTATTGAAGCTCTGTAGCCACAATTACTCTCCGACCGTCTTCATCTCGAAGTGCAAGCTGACGAGAACAATGCAATGACACAAGTTGATTACCATTTGAAGTGTTATTTTCTTGGTATCCCAATCTGCATTTGAAATGCCATCATTGCAAGTTTAGATCGAGATATTAAATCTTTATAGGAGCTAAGATGGTATATGCTTGAGCTCTTATTTATTTTTGTTCTGTACAATTTGTATACTTGGGAGTCTCATTCTTGATAAAGAAGCATCTTATTGAGGGTATCTGGTTATGAAATGTGAAAAAAAGATAGATGGATTTTCTGTCGGAAGTTTTATCAACAATGTCATCCTCAATAAGCTGGTAGGTTATGGTAGCATGCTCTATCAAACAAGGTGGTATAATACTTGCCTCCGATTAATTTCGATGTAATTTTTAAACATGTGAGATTTTGAACAAATGAACTATTCCAGACTCCACTTGCCTTAAATTGAGAGTGATGGTTTTTTGTTTCTGCTGCCTTGAGTTTTTGATGATCAAACTTAACATATGTTACCGGTAAGACCTTTTTTGCTGGATGTCTGTGGTAATACCATTGCCATGGCTTTGTTGTTTGTCAAGTAAACTCGTCACAATCCAAACCGTGATTGTTCTTTGCTAATGCAACAGGTAGATTTGCATCCTGGAATCTGATATGATGAAATCCATCAGAATATGGAGAACTGATGGACAAGACTCAACAGGTATTGATGGCCTGCAAAGTGATAATTTCATTTTGAAGCGGTCAAATGCAGCAGAGGCATCTGAGAACCTTTGAAAGGAGTGGTCTAACTATAGCTACCCAGAGAACAAAATTATCCTACTTTTTTTTTTCCAGAGGAAACGGTGTCCATGTACCAATGACCAGAACAGTGAGCAATATGCCAAATTCCTTTCAAAGTATCAGTTGGACAGGACATGGTCATGACATGACAAAAGAAGTCCTGGATGTCTTCTTCCTTTGTGTTCTAGGAGTCATCCGTGTGCGGACAGAAGAGACATTTTCAAACATGTGTGTGCGCGCGTGCTGATTGTAGGAGGAACATAATTTATAAAGGGGTATTTAGGTTAGTGAATTGATTTTAAAAAAGAGTAAATTATAGAAAAATCTTTAATCATGAATATTTTTTTATGTCCACTCTCCATATATAAAAACATTTATTTTATACTCCTTAAATGTTTTTTACTCTCTAATACATCAGTTTACAAATTTACTCCCCTCCCAATTAATTCCTTTCCCTCTTCTTCATTTCTATCCTAGCCATCTCCATCAGTTCATCTCTATGAAGAAAAAATCCTAACCCTAACCAAACAAAGCCATCAGTCCGCCAATCCCCACTAATGACAATGTAAAGTCTTAACCATCGAGATCCACCGACCAACCGACTAAATCCACCGATGAGGATACTGAAGCAAGTGATGAAAGAAATAAAGTTGAAGCCAACCAGTCACCTTGAAAAATAATAAGTTTTTTCGTCATTTGTAGTTTTTTGATCAATTAGTCTCATTTTATTCGATTCCACATTTCATTAATTTATTTGTTGTTGGTGATTGTTCGATTTTTTGACTTCTCGATTTTTAGCGGGTCATTGTGCGATTTGTGCAATATTTTGTACTATTTAGTGGTGGTTTTTTACATTTTGATATCCTTTCTATAGATATATGAAGTATCTAACTATTATAAACCTATAAATTCTTCAACTAAATAATAAATATTTTAAGAGGGATTAGTTTCGATTAATATGATAAATGAGTTCTATTAATATAGTATCAACTGTAGTGGAGGAGTTAAAGTTTTTCACTTAGTAAATTGTTCATGATGATATTCAATTTTTTCTATTATTATGATTAAATTGAATGTTTATTTTTTTGTAAATACGCAAATGTTTAAATTTGTGTGATATTTTGTTTTATGTTTTTGGTGTAGAAATAGTAAAAAATTTAAAATTTTTAAGAAATGATATTTTGAGACTGGAAAGAAGGTTAAGGGTTGTAAAGAAGCAAAGATGGTTAAGATTAACAAAGAATAAAAGGAGGTTAAGAGTAGCAAAGAAGCTAAGGAGGTTAAGAGTGGTAAAAAAGCTCTATTGCGCTGTTCTTCAACCTTTTTCAGAGCTGTAATGACTAAAGTCAACCCAAAAATGAGTGATAAGCAAAAAAAAAAGTATTGGAAACACCCCACTTAGTCCATCACTAAAGATGCCCAAATTGCCCATCCACAGTTCTAGAGTTCATCTAATTTTAAAAAAGAATATTTCAGTTGCAATCTCGTTCATTTGTGTTTGGTGAAACTAATGTTGTTCCCTTTAGATCGCCAGAGTTTTCCATAGTTGGATTGCGTTATTTAGGGCAACCAGTTGATTTAGATGTCAATCTCGAGTGTAAATTTATAGCTCGACATTTCTCAGGAAAAGTTGGCAACATTAGCAGAAGTGCGATTTATGAGAGACTTTCCTCCTTAGCAAGATCGGAGAATAACTCTGATCTTGATAATTTTGTTAGGATGTTTATTTTTTTTGTGTTTAATTGTATCATATTTTCTGTTGGCCACTACTTAACACCTTGAACACCTTGATTCATTATGTCATACATTGATGATCTGACAATCTTCTTTGATTATTTGTGGGGAGATGCAGCATACAAAATTTTCAACTACCAAATTTTGAAATATATTAGAAAGGGTGATGGAAATGTTCTAAGAAAGAAGTATTTAGATGGTTCAACAGTTGGTTCATGATGAGTTTTTTAAGTATGCTTTTATTATGTTTTGTATTGTTATATTAATATATTTATTTATTTAGGCATGGCTATATGAAAAAATTTCTTCTCTTGGAGTTATACATTCTCTACATACTTTTCCTCGATTGTCCCGTTGGTGTGAAAGTATGATACCTAAAAAAGCTGATTCGGCTGAGCGGTTATTAAAATGCATTGACTATACTAAAGTAAGGTCATATTTTTTTAGTAGGCATACTCAAATATGATCGGTTGTAGTGACCATTTATTTTTAATTGTGAAAATGTGTTGTCCATCGTATAATTTTTGGATAAAGATAAACTTTTTCATCAAAAGCGAGGAGGTTTTTCAATAATATTATGAATAATTAAATATTTTATTAAATGAAATTGACAAAACATTTATTTACTACATAAATCAAATTTTTTAGGTCATAGAATGTGTAAAGTGTGGTGAAATCATTGATGATACAAGTTGGTGGAATAGTGGACTGATGACAAAAGACATTGATAGTGAGCCATAACATGAGCCAAAGATTAAATGTGAAAGTAATGCATATGAGTGTAAAATCGAGGAGAAAGATGAATCTAGTGAAGATATCAGTGGGACTAATGATAAAAGCGACTCAGGGAGCATTGTTGGTAGTTCACTAGCCACAGGCATGACCAATCATTTCCCCTCGTCCATTGCAATGACCGTAATGACAAGAGTAGACCATGTTCAGAAAAAAGACTAAAATATTTGTTATGCCAAAACGTAGGAGAAAGGCGGACAAAGAGGTTTTAGCATCTCTCGTTGACATTATAATGGTGGAATTGGTAAAATAGAGTTAATTTTATTTATTTGTTGCTAACTATGTTTCTATTTTTTTCTTATGTTCCTAAATCTATCTCCCACCTAGGGAGACACCAATATGAATGCTGTTGAGGATGTGATGAATGAATTTAGAGAAAAAAAATCAGATTTTATGGACATGAAGAAGCAACGAATGAAAAGAGAAAGATGTTAACAGAGTATCTTTCTAAAGATAAGATTGAGTATGTTATGCCAGTGTGACCATAAGTTTTGATATTTGGGTAAAGGATTTAAGTTAGGTTTACCCTTGTATTTGATATGTGTATTTGAGTTTGTTGGAGCAATATTCCCTACGTCAAGGTTGACCTGGTTGACTGAGCTTGAATTGAGTCAAGCTTGAGTGGTTGACTGAGCTTGAATTGAGTCAAGCTCGAGTCTTGATGTTTGAGTTTCGATGTTTGACAATACATGGAGATGACACATGGAGATTGCAGGTGCAATTGTTCATGTGGGGAGATTGTGAAGGAGAGTCAAGTAGGTCAAGGTTGACTGGATACTTGATGGGAAAGACCTAGTGAGTGAAGCTAGGCAGAAGGAAAATCCTGGTGAGTGAAGCCAGGTGAAAGTCCTAGTGAGTGAAGCTAGGCAGAAGGAAATCCTGGTGAGTGAAGCTAGGTGAAAGACCTAGTGAGTGAGGCTAGGCAGAAAGGAAGCCCAAGTAGGTCAAAGGGATTGACCGGGTACTTGGCACGAGGAAATCCAGCTGGATCAAGGCTGATCGAGCATCTGGTATTAGGAAGTCCAATTATGTCAAAAGGTTGACTGGATACTTGGCACAAGGAAATCCAGATGGGTCAAGGTTGACCAGACATCTGGTGGAAGTTCAAGTGAGTCAAAGGGATTGACCGGACACTTGGTAAGGGAGTCCTAGTAGGTCAAGGGTGACCGGATGCTAGGCATGATGGATCAACAGGTCATGGTTGATCAGATGTTGGTTTAGGAGGCTTTAGACTTGATTTTGGGCGAAATCATGAGCTAGATCGATCAACCGATCGATTGGCTCATGCCCAATCGATCGGTTGATCGATTGGGAGAGTCTTCGCGACAAGCCTCCTCCCAATCGATCAGTGGATTGATTGGGAGAAGCGCGCGATCGCACAGAACAGCTCTGGATAGATCGACCAATCGATCCAGAGCCCCTAATCGATCAGTGGATCGATTGGGAGGTGTGATTTCGCGCGATAAGCCTTGGATCGATCGACCGATCGATCCAAGCAACTCCAGAGAGCACAGAGGCGCTCTGGATCGATCGGTCGATCGATCCAAAGCCTCCCCAATCGATTGGGAGCAATCCAATCGATTGGGATTCGACCGTTGTCGTCGTATTTAGCCATGGGCGAGCGATTCTCTCTGTAGAACTCTCGGCTTTCATCTCCGATCAACACACAAATCTTCATAGCAGTTCTCCACAGTTCTCATGCCAGATCTTGAAGGTTTTTGGAGGCTTGTGCTGGTGCACGTCCAAGTCAAGAGGCGAGGAAGAAGCTAGGGTTAGGGTTCCTTGTGCATATCTTGTAAGCTTTTGCTTGTATTGTATCTCCCTTCTATTTCTTCTTGTACTGTGAGCTTATAGGGCTTTTTTGCCTTCGGTAGTTACCGTAAAGGAGTGTTTTATTAGTGGAGGGTGCGTGAGTGTTTGGATCCTTGGACTAGTCACCTCTTGTGAGGTGGATACCAAGTAAATCCTTGAGTTAGCGTTGTTGTATTTGTGTTCTTGTATTTTCTGCTGCACATCATCGCAAGAAGCAAACAACGACGGGTACAAGATCGCGCCGAGCTATTCACCCCCCCTCTAGCTACATATTCGGTCACAACAATTGGTATCAGAGCGAGGTCGCTCTTCACCAGAATCATCGTCGGAAGGGGCAACAAGGCTAGAGGGTGAAGAAGTTGGAGCAAAATCCTACAAGTTGAAGACTTCATCAAAAAGCTCAACTTCAAGATGGAATTCCAAGATGGTCTTGGATTCGATACAAGGGTGCCTCCACCATTCACAATGACAAGCTTCATTCTTGGAAATCAAGAATCGAGAATTTTCTTATGATGGAGATAGAGCAATGGTTTGCTCTCATGGAAGGCTTCAAGGCTCCAAGAAATTCAAAGGGAAAAATTCTCAAAAAGAGCAAATGGAGCCAAGAACAAACTCAAAGGTGCGAGACGAATGACAAGGTAACCAAATTATTGGTTAATTTATTGCCAAGTACCATTCTTTGCAAAATTGGAGAATTTAAAGATGCAAAGGAATTGTGGAGCAAGTTGGCCAAACTTCATGAAGAACCCTCCACTGTACCAAATCAAGATAAATCCAAAGAGGGCAACTCATTGGAGCGAGACCAAGAGCAAGAGGACTCCGAAGTTGAGAGATGCTCAACTTTCGAAGAAGAGGAAGTCCAAGAAGCCTCATCTTCAAAGGAATGCAATGAAAAGAGCAAAGGGGGAGCATACTCTTTGTTCCATGTACAAGATGAAGATGATGAAGCCTCTACCTCTAGGATTGAGGGGGAGCGATTTTCGTTGACACCGATTCAAGGAGAAAAAGAAGTCTCTACATCCAGGTCAAGAGAAGAAGAGGATGAAGAAGCTTCCACCTCCACAAGTCGAGTCAAATTTATTGGAGGAGCATCATTATCGGAACAAGAGGAAGTTTTTACCTCCGGATCAAAAGGAGAAGATGCCATCCCTACATATGAGGTATAAATATTTCAAATAAAAATAAACAACATATCATATATTTTGAATGTAGGAAACATGGGCACTACAAGAGCAAGTGTCCTAAATTGGCCAAGAAAAAGGGCCAAGTGGCACTAAAGGGCAAAGAGAAGCCTAAGGAGACCGTTCCCGGAATAAAGATGAGCAAGGAGCACATTGTGTGTTTCTCTTGCAATCAAAAAGGACATTATAGAAGTCAATGTCCTAAGGGGAAGAAAGCGGTAAAGCCTAAGGGAGGAAGCATGAGTAAAGGGGAGTCTCCAAGGTAAAATGAAAGGTATCATTTATTGAGCCTACCCCTTTAAATAATGGTAAAAAGCATGTTAATTCCAATTTTTATCATTTTAATGCTATTTATCATAAAAATAGGGAGCATGATAGTAGTAAAGAAAAACATATGGCTCTCCATGCTAAGACTACCACACCTGGTTAGGAAGGTAGGTAAAATGTTAGGCAATAACACTAAGGACCATAGTTATAAGCCTAGAAATAAAAATGCTCAAGGAATTAATGAAAAATCAAAATCTAAGGATTTAATGATGGAAAATCAAGTTTTGAGGTCAAGACTTGATAAAATGGAAAAGACCCTAAGAAGGATGGAAAATATCCTAAAAGGGCAAAATGAGCAAAATCTAGGTTTAGGACAATAAGGGTCATCCAAGGGTCATAGAGGTTTGGGATACAAACCTAAAACCAAAAAGGATGTGCCTTCTTACCATAGGGTTCCATATAGCTATGGAGCTAACCCTAAGCCTAGTGATCAAGTAAAAAATACAATGGAAGTTATCCCTAGAAGTACTTTTGCAACAAAAAATGTGACTAAGACTTCTAGGAAGTTTAAGAAAGTCACAAAGAAGGCCACAAGGGAAGAAATCCCTAGAGTTGACCTAGAGAAAGTTACAAAGACCCCTAAGAAGCCTAACAAGGTCACTAGGAAGGTATCTAGGGAAGTTATCCCTAGTGAGTACTTAGAGCATCCAAGGAGCACCAATAGGTGTTGGGTTCCTAGGAGCATTTTCTCTAACCCTTAGATGGGTTAGAGAGTGTCAACTCTAAATTGAAAGGGTAGTTAACCCAATCATGATGAAGTTGACACTCGAAGAGCATTTTCAAGGTTATTGTTAACCTCTGAAAATGAAAAGGATTAAGGGTTACTCTTGGAAAGAGTAAAATGTGCCATAATGTGAGAAATTTAATTTTACAATCAATTTGGCACATTTGAAAAAATCATAAGAACTATCAAGTTGGGATTGTGGTATGTTCTTAGGAAAGTAAAGGCAATTTAAGCCTTAACTTGAATTGGTTACTCTTGGAAGAACAAATGGTGCCAAAATTTGAGGAATATACTTAATTTAAATTGGCACAAATTAGGAAAAGTAAAAGAAATGTCAAAATTGGGTTTTGACATTTTCTTGAGAAATAGTGGGTAATCTAGGACTTAAATTTTTAAGTTAGCTAAGGTTAAGGGTACTTGGATAAGTATTCTAGGTATTTTATGTGTGCTAATTTGTCATGCCTTGTTTGCCCATCATATTCCATGACATCATATTTGTTTTTGCATTCATGTTTTATTATGAAAAGCACAAAAATACCATGTCATGTCATACATACATCATATAGTTATAGGAAATCTTCTTTTGAAAATTATTTCTTTTTGATGTATGCCATAACATCATCATGCATTATTTTTATTTCCTTGTAAATTAAGGACTAATGACATTTATTAAGAATAAACATCCTTGGTGGATGTTCACAACTCAAAATGCCTAGGTAGATATGCATGATCCCTAGATTAGGGCAAAACCAAGTTCACATCTCACTAAAGACCGATAAGGTGCCTTGTATGTGGTTTCGTACACATTAAATACAAGTGAGATGTTAGGATGATGAACAAAACTCAAGATGTTGATTTAGTGCATTCTTTTGAGTTTTAAGTTTATCAAAACACATAATTATGTGGTTTCCAATCATTGGGAAAGCTAATGTACAAGTCATGTGCATTGAGCCCAAAGAATGTGGTTGGATATTGGTTTTGAAAATGATTTTAAAATGCTTTTGAAAAAACCTTGGTGAAGACTATATTTTGATAATAACCATCATTGAATAGTTGAGCACAAACTTGGAAGAAAACACTAAACTTTTTACAAGTTTCCAAGTTTCCAAGTTTGTGTCAATCTTGGAAAATAGAAAGTATTTTCATAGAAAACTATTTTTCCTTGACAATATATGCCTTAAGGAATGTCTACATGAATTTTCATGATTTTTTGATTTTTGTAGAATTTTAGGGGAGTTTATGAAATTCACTGAAATAAATTTTCAATTTTTCAGAACTCCAATCGATCACCCGATCAATTGGAGTTCATCAATTGATCGGGCGATCGATTGAGAGTAATTCTCCCGCGAGCAGAAGCTCGCTGGATCGATCAGCCAATCGATCCAAGCAGTCTGAATCGATCAGTGGATCGATTCAGAAGGGTTTAATCGATTGAGACCCAACTCCAATCGATTGGGGATGCTGATTTTGGCCGGGAAAGCTTATTTTCAGCATTCTAAACCATGTCTAGTCTATAAAACCTTTCCTAACCCCTCAAAATATATTTGTATACATTTAGGGAGAGTTTTCATGATGAAAACAAGGACGGATTGGTCAAGAAAGACTACGTAGAGGTTTAGGTTGAGGTTTGGTTTCAACATTGAATTTTTGAACCTAAAAACTTCTATGTTTGGGTTTCCTAAAGGTTTAGGGATTCTAAATCATTGTTGGTGCAATGTCAGAAGTTACGTGCATGTCTTTAGGGGGAGTTACTCTTTAAGGGCATGAAAATATATTTTTCATACACCTTGGAAGGTGGTTAATCTTCTTTAGCAAAAATGCTCAAGGTTGGGCATTTGAATAGAATGGAGAATGGATATCTTCATTATTCAAGTGGTGTATGCTCACGGATGAACATTTGATGACAATGAAGGGTATGAGACCTTCATTTGAATCGTGTGTGAATATACCAAGTGGTATATGGTTAAGGATGAGCATTAAGAATAATGAAGGGTATGGAACCTTCGTTATTGTGTTGTGAACAACGAGTGAAGTTGTAAACAATGTTGGATAACTCTTCAGGGGGAGAGTTTTGATGTATGCCAATAGGGGGAGAATGTGTGGTTAAGTTAGGCCTTCATTACCTAAAGAGGGAGTTTACCCTCTAGAAAGGGGGGAGAATGAAGGAAACCATCATTCATATTGGCATGAAGAAGGTTGAGGCTATTAGATTAGCCTAACTTAAAGAAGGTATTGTCAAACATCAAAAAGGGGGAGATTGTTGGAGCAATATTCCCTAGGTCAAGGTTGACCTGGTTGACTGAGCTTGAATTGAGTCAAGCTCGAGTGGTTGACTGAGCTTGAATTGAGTCAAGCTCGAGTCTTGATGTTTGAGTTTCGATGTTTGACAATACATGGAGATTGCCGGTGTAATTGTTCATGTGTGGAGATTGTGAATGAGAGTCAAGTAGGTCAAGGTTGACTGGATACTTGATGGGAAAGACCTAGTGAGTGAAGCTAGGCAGAAGGAAAATCCTGGTGAGTGAAGCCAGGTGAAAGTCCTAGTGAGTGAAGCTAGGCAGAAGGAAATCCTAGTGAGTGAAGCTAGGTGAAAGACCTAGTGAGTGAAGCTAGGCAGAAAGGAAGCCCAAGTAGGTCAAAGGGATTGACCAGATACTTGGCACAAGGAAATCCAGATGGATCAAGGCTGATCGGACATCTGGTATTGGGAAGTCCAAGTAGGTCAAAAAGTTGACTGGATACTTGGCACGAGAAAATCCAGATGGGTCAAGGTTGACCAGACATCTGGTGGAAGTTCAAGTGAGTCAAAGGGATTAACCGAACACTTGGTAAGGGAGTCCTAGTAGGTCAAGGGTGACCGGATGCTAGGCATGATGGATCAACAGGTCATGGTTGATCAGATGTTGGTTTAGGAGGCTTTAGACTTGATTTTGGGTGAAATCATGAGCTGGATCGATCAACCGATCGATTGGCTCATGCCCAATCGATCGGTTGATTGATTGGACGAGTCTTCACGACAAACCCCCTCCCAATCGATCAGTGGATCGATTGGGAGAAGTGCGCGATCGAACAGAACAGCTCTGGATCGATCGACCGATCGATCCAGAGCCCCCAATCGATCAGTGGATCGATTGGGAGGTGTGATTTCGCGCGATAAGCCTTGGATCGATTAGCCGATCAATCCAGGTAACTCCAGAGAGCACAGAGGCGCTCTGGATTGATCAGTCAATCGATCCAAAGCCTCTCCAATCGATTGGGAGCAATCCAATCGATTGGGATTCAACCGTTGGCGTCGTATTTAGCCATGGGCGAGCGATTCTCTCCGTAGAACTCCCGACTTTCATCTCCGATCAACACGCAGATCTTCACAGCAGTTCTCCACAATTCTCACGCCAGATCTTGAAGGTTCTTGGAGGCTTGTACTGGTGCACGTCCAAGTCAAGAGGCGAGGAAGAAGCTAGGGTTAGGGTTCCTTGTGCATATCTTGTAAGCTTTTGCTTGTATTGTATCTCCCTTCCCTTTCTTCTTGTACTATGAGATTGTAGGGCTTCTCCACCTTCGGTAGTTACTGTAAAGGAGTGATTTATTAGTGGAGGGTGCGTGAGTGTGTGGATCCTTGGACTAGTCACCTCTTGTGAGGTGGATAGCAAGTAAACCTCGAGTTAGCGTTGTTATATTTGTGTTCTTGTATTTTCTGCTGCACATCATCGCAAGAAGCAAGCAATGTCGGGCACGAGATCGCGCCGAGCTATTCACCCCCCCCCCCTCTAGCTACATATTCGGTCACAACAGAGTTGTGCGGATTTTCAGGATACACATATCACTTAGCTTGATGGCTTCGGATCCGATGAAGGATGGAGCATTCGAGGGATCGTGGACAAGAAAGCAAGGACAAGCCGAGGGAAGCACACTTCGAGGCATACGCGAAGGATGACATTGGGACAAGCTACAGACTTGAATACATCCGAGTGACTAGAGCTAAAGGAAGGAGGCTTGAAGGCAAGAGATCAAGGTTGTGAAGAAGAATCAAGTGAGTCGTGAGGGTCCGAGTGTGAGAAAAATGTACTCGGAAAGGAAAACCTTAAGTTTAGGATTTTACCAGTCGACTGGTGATGAGATCAGTTGTCTGGAGTAGGGCACATAATATTTTTATGCTTTATGGATGAAAGGATCAGTCTACTGGTGGTGGCATTAGTTGACTGATAAAGATCCATTGGAAGAATCACGAGTTCTATGAAGGACCGTTGGCTAGCACCAGTTGATTGGTGAAAGCATTAGTTGACTGGTAAAGGTAAAATTAGCTTACTAATTTTTTCAAACTTTATATAATGGAGCTTGGGGTGGCTGGTCTTGGTTGACAAAATTAGTGTTTGGTTAACCCTAATTAGTAGTCTTCAAAGTCTTCAAGTGCTCTTTATAATGCGAGAGGTCTTGGTTGGTGTTGTGGTGAGGCTTCTCCACCCACAAGGATACTTGAGGTAGTCGGAGTTTGCCGGGGGCTAATCCATCGATGGATAGGGATCGTCCACCTTATGGACAATAATAGAGTAGGAGCAAGTTATCTCCGAACCATGTAAATCAACGTGTCTTAGTTTGCTTTCTTGTTCTTTTCTTTTAGTTTAGCTTTCGTATTTGTATTATTTGTATTTTTCTATGCTAACTAATACGTGGGAAGCGATAGATTGGGTTTAACGTCTATTCAACCCTCCTTTCTATCCAGGCCAAAGATCCTCAACAAGTGGTATCAGAGTAAGGTTGCTCTCCGTTGGACTAACCGTCGAGGAAGCTAAGGATGGACAACTTGATTGCTCCGCTGAAATATGAAGGGGGAAGCCTATGGAATATCACCTTTTGGATGGTGAAAATGAAGGCCTTCTTCAAGATGGATTGGGATACCATGATGATGGTTGAGGAGCCATTTGAAGTTCTAAGAGACAAGAAAGGGAAGAGACTTCGACCGCGTTATTGAATGGAGGAGCAAACCTCACACTCAAAGGCAATATCAGTTAAAATCTTTCCTAATGATGTGATGAAATGTGTAGGTGAGTAGGAAAATGCTCATGATTTGTGGAGCAAGATAAAGATGGTTTAGGCGAAGAACCTAAGCCTACAGAAGAAGAAGAAAAATCCAAAGAAAGGGATGAAGTGGCTCAAGTGGAGGAGGAACAACTAGAAGGTGACGTGTGTTCAACTTTCGAGGAGAAGGAAGATGAGGAAGTGTCATCCACATCTTCAAGGGTTGAAGAAGAATCCAAGATGGACAAAGAAGAGGTCTTGAAAGTAGTCAACCTAGATAGCACCTCCACCGAATTGAAGTTAAAGGATCATATTGTTTGCTTTGGTTGCAATGAGAATGGACACTATAAGATTAGGTGTCCAATAGGTAAGAAGGTAATTCCTAAACCCAATCAAGTTATTTTAAATACTAACATGGGTTGTAGGAATGAAGAAACCCTAAGGAGGAGAACACATTGTATGCTTCATGTGTGGGGAGAAGGGCTACTACCACACCAAATGCCTTAAGAAGACGTAGATCAAGAAACTAGCGCATTTGAAGAAATGGGAGAAGAAGAGAAACTCAAGTCAAGGAGGAGCTTCATAAGGGAGGTATGCCCTAATTTGAAATGTAATTCAAATTATTATTTTCTCATGCATGCTAAGAGAAATGATTTTGTTAATCATAGTATGCCCATGCACAATTTTAGCTTTAAGTATTATGATAGAAGTAGGGTAAATTTTAGAATTAACCCTAAGGTACCTAATCATGATAAACCTAGACTTATTAGATTCTCATTACCTACGGAGAAGAAGGTAATAGAGAACCTAGGCAAAAATTCTAAAAAGGGGAGATATATGCCTAGAAAAATTGGTAGGCCTAGGAATGTCCAAGGTGGACAAGTCAATTCTAGAGTTAGGAATCTAGAAAAGGAGAATCAAGCTTTGAAGGCAAAGCTTGATAATTTAAAGAAAATCCTAGAGAGATTCAATGCTGAATTTAAAGGGTTATGTATGGTGTTGGGTAGCCAAAGACCTAACAATGATAAATTAAGTTTGGGATACCAATCTAGTAGTTTCTCCAAGGCCTAGGAGAGATCATATGCTAGGGTGACAAATGATAATAGCAAGGGAGAGTCATCCAAGGTCAATGAGAAGAAATATACAAGGGTTGCATATACTTATGGCGAGAATGATGTGTCTAAGGTTGAGAAGATAAGGAAATCTTCTAAAGGGCATCATCGTGGTTTAGCCACAATAGATGAGTTACTTAGGGAGGTGATTAAGGTTAAGAGCTATAGGAGAAGCTAAAAGAGACAAAAGTGGACCCATGATCAATGGATCTCAAGTAGACCTTGCTTGGGATTCTAGATGGGTCATGAAATGTGCCAAAATAGTTTGGAGATGAGCTTGAGTCTCAAATCAAGGGAATTAGCACAATTGAGTTAAATTCATGCATGGAAATACGACATTGGGGTCCTATGGCATGAAAATTAATTTTTGATGTATAGATGCCATATAAACTAATGCTAAGGATGCATTGTGGTTTAGTATGGGAAGATACATCAAGAGAAAGTCAAAACTAGGACTTTAGATCAAGGTTCAATTGAATTATTTAGATAGTTTTGAGTTTTATGTCAATCTTGGAATCCAAGATATATACATTTTTAAATGTATTTTTCTCAAGTAGACACAGGTAAAATAGACCTCTCCACAAAGTTTGGAGATTTTTGGATGTTTGAGGATTTTTTAGTGTATTTCTGAAGTTGGGTTAGAAATATTATTTAGGTTGAAAACAGGATGCTAGTTGACTGATGCAAATATCAGTTGACTAGTAATAGTATTTTTTGAACACAGAATACTTATACGAGTTGAATTCGATAAGGGTAGTTGACTGGTAACTGTGGCAATCGACTGATACAAGTCTGAAACTATTTTTTAACATTAGGTTTGACCAGGATAACTCGTATAGGTGTATGAGATCCTTGGGGGATAAATACATGAGTTTAGGGTCATTTTGGACGATCAAGTTACAACAATTAGGATGTTGTTGGAAGTTGTTTGATATTTGGCAAAGGGGGAAGAAGTAAGGTTTAAGTGGAAAACCTTAAATACCTTTGTGATGAAATTCCTAACTCAATGGGGATCTTAGGTGTAGGGGGATCTTTGTGATAGGTTCCAATGTATGTTATATATTTCTTTAGCGGTGTAAGTCCAAGTGTGTAGCCTTGGTAACATAAGTCCAAGTGTGATTTGGCATGATTGATTGCTATTATGTTTTTCCTAATTTAAATGTATTGTCAAATATAAAAAAGGGAGAGATTGTTGGAAGCAATCTTGAGAGTCCGGTGTGAGCATGAGTTTTGATGTTTGAGCAAAGGTTTTAAGTTAGGTTTGCCCGGGTATTTGATATGTGTATTTGAGTTGTGTAGGTTTGCAGGATACACATATGACTTAGCTTGATGGCTTCGGGTTAGGTGAAGGATGGAGCATCTGAGGGACCATGGACAAGGCAGCAAGGACAAGCCAAGGCACGTGCACTTTGAGGCATACACCAAGGCTAGCATTGGGACAAGCCATAGGCTTGAATGGATCCGAGGGATGAGAGCCAAAGGAAGGAGACTTGAAGGCAAGAGGTCAAGGCCGTGAAGAAGAGTCAAGTGAGTTGTGAGGGTCTGAGTGCGAGAGAAATGTACTCGGGAAGAGAAATCCTAGGTTTAGGATTTTACCAATCGACTGGTGATGGGATCAGTTGACTGGGCCAAGGCATAGAAACACCCAATGGCTAAAAAGATCAACTGATTAGTGGTGGCATCAGTCGACTAGTAAAGAGCCATTGGCAAAATGGCAGGTTCTATAGAGGACCGTTGGCCAGCACCAGTTGACTGGTGAAAGCATCAGGAGACTAATAATGGTAAAATCAGCTTACTAATTTCCCCAAACTCTACATAACGGAGCTTGGGATGGCTAGCCTTGGTTGATGAAATTAGTGGGGGTTAATCCTAATTAGTAGTTTCCAAAGTCTTTAAGTGCTATTTGTAATCCAAGAGGTTTTGGTTGGTGTTGTGATGAGGTTTCTCCATCTACAAAGAGACTTGAGGTAGTCAGAGTTTGCCAAAGGCTAATCCACTAACGGATAGGGATCGCCCACCTTACGAACATTCATGGAGTAGGAGCAAGTTATCTCCAAATCATCTAAATCAATGTGTATTGGTTTGCTTTCTTGTTCTTGTCTTTTAGTTTAGCTTTCGTATTCATATTTGTATTATTTGTATTCCGCTGTGCTAACGAATATGTATGAAGCGATAGATTGGGGTTAACATCTATTCAACCCCCCTTCCAGTCGGGCCAAAGATCCTTAACATGTTAATCTTGTATATGGTTTTTTTTGAAATATTATTCCTTTATAGTGTAATATAAAATAAATTTCCATTTTTTGTAGTGCTGTCGTGTGGGAGGAAGATAATGTGGACTCAGTGAGCTTGAATTATGTGTTTTTTTTTTAAAATTTCGTAATCTAGTTAGATGGGAAATTATTGATTGTTACATGAGAATAATGACAAAGCAAAGTTAGAAGAAAGGGTGAAATTTTTTGCATGGACACGGGTGTTCAGGTTTTTGTTATTCTTTGACCTTACAATTAATTTATTTAATTTTTAAGAATTATGACTCTATTTCTACATGTAGAGAGAAGTTCTTGATAAACTAGAATGATACAGGAATAATTGAGCGCTGCGAAATGGGGAGTATGATGATTCTATTGGAAAACTGACTTCTATAGCAAGGAACCAATTGCAAGATCTGAATGAAGATTTATTTAAAATATGAAAATATATTATTTTTCCCTTGAACTATGGATGACATTGGTTTTTGTTAATCTATTCAGTAATAGAAGGCTAATTCAAGATGATGAACCTAAAGCCTCATCCATGTTCTTTTGAGACAGCAAAATTTTATGTGAATTTCATTATTTGTATTTTAATAACTTATAAAATTTAATATTTAAAGCATAACTAATATTTGCAAGCATGATTTTTATCTGGATACATGATGTATTTCTCGGGCTTCAACATTAGTGTTGTCACGGTAACTAAAAAAATGTGCAGTCATTAAGGTGAGAATCTCGATCGTGGCATTTACACCTATTTGTGGATTGAGTGTCTGGCGCATGACAATGATGAAATGTCAAATTATGAAAAAGAAGTGAAAATGGATACTTATCGTGCACACATGGTAGCTGTTATTTTATTGGATGAAAATGGGATTATGAAAAAATAGTCTTCACTAATTTATCCCATGTGATTATGGTTTTTGATGGAAAACATTTTTAGGTTGTGAGTTGGTGTATTTGTAGATATTTTGACCTTGATAAACTTTATTTTCTATTTAAGTGTACATGCTTAATATTTTGGAAAGTGGATATTTTTGTTGTTGAAATCTAGAAAATAGGTAATGTTGGTTATATATGATATGTAGTCATGAGTGGTTTTGAATTATTTCAAGTTAATTTAGTTCGAATCTTGGAAAAATGCTGATATTGAATATTATTTATTTTTGATAATAGAAGTAGTGCATAACTTACACAGGCTGTATATGAAATGAAAGATTTTATGGTGCATACATGCATTATCAATGAATATATAAGTATAAACCAAGTTATTCACAAATAATCCAATCTAGAGTATAATTTTTGATAAATTGAGCATCTTGTACATAATAGGTTGTGTATGAACTTATGAAGCAACTCATATTTAGTTAGTAAGTAGGTAGGAAAATAAGTTGCTACCATTAATATTTCACAACCAAGGAAATGCTAAAAGCAAGCAGATTATTGGCACAAAATAATAAAATATTAGTATACACTGTAAAAATTTAAGTACAAATTGTTTTAAATTGAGTATTATTTTAAGAAAATATAAGTATAAAGATTTAGTGGCATCTCCTTCATGCTCTTGATGCAAAGTCACATGTAATTAGCAACAAAATAGGAAAACAAGTTGCTACTATTACTATTTCACTACCATGAAAATGTCAAGAGCAAGCAAATTATTGGTACAAAATAGTATAATTTTAGTATACATTATGAAAATTTAAGTATATATTATTTTAGATTTAGTATTCTTTTAAGAAATTTGAGTATAAAATTTTGTTGGCACCTCCTTCATGATCTTGATGCAAACTCACATGTGATTTAGCAATCAAGTAGGAAAACACTTTGCTACCATTACTATTTCACTACTAAGAAAATGCCAAGAGCAAGCGGATTATAGGTACAAAATAGTATAATTTCAGTATACATTATGAATATTTAAGTATGAATTATTTCATATTGAGTATTATTTTAAGAAATATGAGTATAAAGATCCAATGACACCTATTACATGATCTTGATGCAAACTCACATGTAATTAACAACTAATTAGGAAAATAAGTTGCTACCATTACTATTTATTACCATGAAAATGCCAAGAGCAAGTGAATTATTAGTACAAAATAGTATAATTTCAGTATACACCGTGAAAATTTAAGTATAAATTATTTTAGATTAAGTATTATTTTAAGAAATTTGAGTATAAATTTTTTGTAGTACCTTCTTCATGATCTTGAGGCAAACTCACATGTAATTTAACAACTAAGTAGAAAAATAAGTTGCTACCATTACTATTTCACTACTAAGAAAATGAGAAGAGAAAGCGGATCATTGGTATAAAATAGTAAAATTTTAGTATACATTGTGAAAATTTAAATATGAATTATTTTAGATTGACTATTGTTTTAAGAAATTTGAGTATAAATTTCCAATGGCACCTCCTTAATGATGTTGATGCAAACTCACATGTAATTAGCAACTAAGTAGGAAACTAAGTTGATACCATTATTATTTCACTACCATGGAAATGCCAAGAGCAAGAAGAATATTTGTACAAAATAGTAAAATTCAGTATACATTGTTAAAATACTCAAATTTTGTTAGTAAGTAGGTAGGAAAATAAGTTGCTACCATTACTATTTCACTACCAATAAAATGCTAAAAGCAAGGAGATTATTGGTACAAAATAGTAAAATATTAGTATATAATGTAAAAATTTAAGTACGAATTGTTTTAAATTGAGTATTATTTTAAGAAAATTTAAGTATAAAGATTTGGTGGCACCTCTGTAAAATACAGCAACAAAAAAAAATATTAAAATAGGGTTATTTGACAAATAATCTTATTGGAATTTTTAGGAAATTTTAGAAATTTTCTAGGATTTAATTGGAGCTCGTATGATGAATTTAAGAGGATGAATTTATAGACTTGGTAAAAGTCTGTTTAGATATCCCAATTAAGTTAGGAGTTGATTGATTAAATTAACCTAAAGTTAGTTAATTAAAGTATAGGTATAAAAATATAACCTAGCTTCTAATTCCCTCATCACACCAAATCCTCTTCCTCCCTCATCCTCTCGCGATGCCGCCCGAACCCCTCTTCCCCCACGCCCGCGCGCGCCGCTCCCTCTCGTGAAGCCACAGTCGCCTCTCCTTTCTTCTCTCTCGGTTCTGGCCGACTCCTCTCTCCCCGAGCCCTCAACGTCCCGCGGCCCTTCTCCTCACGCGAGCATCACCACCGCGGCTCCCTTTCCCTCTCGCGACTCGCCTCCTTCGTCGAGCTCAGCCGGCCTCTTCCCTCTCCTCGCGCGCAAGCACCACAGCAGCCGGCGATCCTCCTCCTTACGCGGGCACCAGCCGCCGAGCCAAGGCAACCGACCCCTCTTCCTCACGTGGAGGTATGCCCTAACTGATCCGGCAAGTACTTATCCTTATGGTTGGGCGAGGTCTGTAAGGTATGGGGTAGGAACATAGAAGTGGTGAAATGTTCGTCTATGTGCATAGATTGGGTATGGTTCTCGTTCGGTTTTCTCGATAAAGTTGTGTCCGGTTTGATGCTCCATTGAGATTTTTGTTGAATCGCAGTGTTTCTGGGTTTTGTGTGCTAAAGTATTCCATGTTGACGGAGTTCGATTTTGATTTCTTCTGTGTTGATGAGGTTTCGAGTTTTCAGTGTGACACATGTTCGATTAATCGCTTGAGTAAGATGCCAATTGATGGATTGATTCATGTTTCAAGCCTATTGTAAATTGTAGTTCGTTTTGAAGTTCCTGTGAGCTATTTGATTCGATTGAGGGTGATGTTCTGGTTTGGTGATGGAGTTTTTGGAGTCGGTTTTGTGATGGTACCGGCTGTATGCAATGATGTCTGATCCTTTGTGTTGCACGAAGTGGGTTTGCTTGAGTTCTGGATTTCACTAGAGTTTTTGTATTTGGACGCGAAACTCGGATTTCTTTGTGGTTTGAAATCACTGATCGAATTTGTTTTGGAGCAAGGATGTAGAACTAGAGTTTCATTGTAAGGTTTTGGTGTGGATTTAATTTTGAGAACAGTTTATGTTCTGTTAAGCAGGGGAATCTGGATTCAAATTGATGTCACCTTGTTTCTGGAATCTAGTTTGATTTGTATTTGAAGTCGAGATGGATTAATTAGGGTTAAATCAATCTAATTTTGATTTATGTAGTTAATCGGGGATCATGTTCGATTTGTGGTTACCTTAAATATATCTGGAGATTTGATTTAGCAATTTAACTTATATGTAATTAGTTAAATCTGTACGTCACAGATTTGCAGGACTTTGATTCGGGAAGAGAGTCTCGACGTGAGACTATTTGACATGATTTACATTTGAGGCGGGTACTTCTTGCTTTGTTTTCTTTTAGTACTTTGACCTTAGTGCATGAATTATTTTGGATAAGGACTGTTTACCTTGACTCCACTCTTACTTTCCTGTGCTTGATACTTCCACGCAATCTTTGAGAAATTCGTTCCATATCTATACAGTCTCTTGTTGTTGTCCATGATTAGTAGCAGATACTAGATACCATGTTTGTATGCTTTGACTGTTGCTTATTTATGTACGATATTGAGCATGCTGGCCCCATGTAGCACACCTGTTTCTGCTTATATATATGATGACTGTTGCATTGTTCGCATCATGTCATTGCATGCATGCCGCATCCTTGGCCACTCGTGAGAGTGGTAGCTGGAGTTGATGCCACTTGTCCTGTCGTGCTGCACTCGGCCACTCGTGTGAGTGGTAGCTGGAGTACGAGCAGCAGGGACCCCGTCGCAGATGTAGCTAGTTAGCTACTAAGCAACTGTCCCCTCGGCCACTTGTGTGAGTGATAGCTGGAGTGGTGTACAGTCTGTCACTGACCCGACCTCTCGACCATACGGGAGTCATGGTGCAGAGAGGTGGGCAGGAGTGACGATCCGTGCATACGCTATTATTATATTTGCCTTGGCTGATGCTGTCTATATATGCTGTTATTGCTTACTGTTGTTGTTCACATATGTTGATATGCTTACTTAGGTTGAGATATATTCTCATTGTAGATGTTTAGTCATTGGAAATTTGTATATACCTTGCTTATTACCTCTGTAGTATGAGCAGTACTGTAGTAGATTAGTACCAGTTCTGACCTACTATACCTAGCCTAGGATATGGTTTCAGATATGAGCATTTATTTTGGTTCTATTGTAGTATCTGCTATTTCTCTTATGAGACTGTATACTGTTGACACTCTCTACTTATATGTTATGTTCATGCACTATCTCTTCTCTTTACCCGCTGAGTTCCAATACTCACCACCCCACAAAAATGATTTTCTTTCGCCAGGTAACAAATAGATGAGTCATGGATGCTTGGAGAGATGCCGGCTGCCAGTCCTGGGTCCTACGTCACACTTGAGGATAGTTTTTGTTTTGGTTTTATTATCGTTTGGGGTGGTATATTGATTTTGTGTATTTTGTTTTCAATAAGTCGATATGAATTTTTGGTCAAGTTTGCGATGGCAGGTATTTTTGTTAGTGTCGTTGTTGGTTTTACGTTCGTATCGTTTTATGTCTTCCGCTGCTGTGTGTTTATTTTGTTCCAGCCGGGTAGGCTACGTATATTAACTGTGTGGTTATGTTATTTCTATTTTGCATATATATTCCAGCCGAGTGTGGCTGAGGTATATTTTGTATGTAGTAATGCTTCAGATTGTCACCCGTACAGGGGAGATGCTGTCGAAATTTCTTCGGACAGGGACTCCTCTGGGGCGTGACAACCTCCTTCATGATATTGATGCAAAGTCACATGTAATTAGCAACTAAATAGGAAAAGAAGTCACTACTAAGAAAATGTCAAGAGCAAGCGAATTATTGGTACAAAATAGTATAATTTTAGTATACATTGTGAAAATTTAAGTATACATTATTTTAGATTGAGTATTATTTTAAGAAATTTGAGTATAAAATTTTATTGGCACCTCCTTCATGATTTTGATGCAAACTCATATGTAATTTAGCAATCAAGTAGGAAAACATTTTGCTACCATTACTATTTCACTACCAAGAAAATGCCAAGAGCAAGCGGATTATAGGTACAAAATAGTATACTTTTAGTATACATTATGAATATTTAAGTATGAATTATTTCAGATTAAGTATTATTTTAAGAAATTTGAGTATAAAGATCCAATGTCACCTCCTACATGATCTTGATGCAAACTTACATGTAATTAGCAACTAATTAGGAAAATAAGTTGCTACCATTATTATTTACTACCATGAAAATGCCAAGAGCAAGTGAATTATTAGTACAAAATAATATAATTTCAGTATACACTGTGAAAATTTAAGTATAAATTATTTTAGATTGAGTATTATTTTTAGAAATTTGAATATAAAGTTTTGGTAGCACCTTCTTTATGATCTTGATGCAAACATACATGTAATTTAGCAACTAAGTAGAAAAATAAGTTGCTACCATTACTATTTCAATACTAAGAAAATGCGAAGAGCAAGCGGATTATTGGTATAAAATAGTAAAATTTTAGTATACATTGTAAAAATTTAAACATGAATTATTTTAGATTGAGAATTATATTAAGAAATCTGAGTATAAATTTCTGGTGACACCTCCTTCATAATCTTAATACAAACTAATATGTAATTAGCAACTAAGTAGGAAACTAAGCTGCTACCATTATTATTTCACTACCAAGGAAATGCCAAGAGCAAGAAGAATATTTGTACAAAATAGTAAAATTTTAGTATGCCTTGTTTTAGATTGAGTATTGTTTTAAATAATTTGAGTATAAAGTTCCAGTGGCACTCCGTCATAATCTTGATGGAACCTCATATGTAATTAGTAACTAAGTAGGAAAATAAGTTGCTACCATTATTATTTCACTATCAAGGAAATACTGAGAGCAAGCGGATTAATAGTATAAAATAGTAAAATTTTAGTATACATTGATAAAATTTATGTATGAATTGTTTTAGATTGAGTATTATTTTAAGAAATTTGAGTATAAAGTTTCAGTGGTACCTCCTTCATGATCTTGATGCAAACTCACATGTAATTTAGCAACTAAGTAGGAAAATAAGTTGTTACCATTACTATTTCACTACTAAGAAAATGCCAAGAGCAAGCAGATTATAGGTACAAAATAATAAAATTTCAGTATACATTGTAAAAATTTAAGTATGAATTATTTTAGATTGAACATTATTTTAAGAAATTAGAGTATAAAGTTCAAGTGACACCTCCTTCATGTTCTTGATGCAAACTCACATGTAATTAGTAACTAAGTAGGAAAATAAGTTATTATATTATTTCACTACTAAGGAAATGCCAAGAGAAAGCAGATTATTAGTAGAAAATAGTAAAATTTCAGTAGACATTGTGAAAATTTAAGTATAAATTATTTTAGATTGAGTATTATTTTAAGAAATTAGAGTATAAAGTTCAAGTTGGACCTCTTTCATGATCTTGATGCAAACTTACATGTAATTACTAATTAAGTAGTAAAATAAGTTGCTACCATTACTATTTCACTACTAAGAAAATGTGAAGAGCAAGCAGATTATTGGTATAACATACACTACAACAAATATGACTTTTTGCAGCACACAATTATGTTATCTGTAGCGTACATCGCATGCTGCACAACTCCATGCTGTTAAAAGTCAGAACACATTCGCAGTGTGCGACTGCGCGCTGCAGTAAAGTGCATTCACAGCGCGTAGCTGCACGTTGCGATAAATTACATTTGCAGCGTGCAGCTACGCGCTTCGAAAAGTGCATTCACAGCGTGCAGCTGCGCGCTGCGATAAATTGCATTTGCAGCACATAGCTGCACGCTGTGGTTAATATCATTTGCAGCATGCGACCGTGCGCTGTGGTTAAATGCATATAAAATAAAAAAAATATATCTATATCTCACATAATTATCAAGATCATATAATTATAACAAAAGGAATAACTGTGTTACATGAATATGAAAATAAAGAAAATAAATATCATATAATTTTTATTTCCAATAGAAATAAGTATGTTACAGGTTGATAAGGTAAAAAAATAGTTGATTGCTGCCACTTGAATTGATGGGATCGATATCATGTGCTTCATTCCCTTATCCGAGCAGCTTTGGTGAGGGTGAGAGCAACACCAGGTGCACCATGGCACCAATGCACAAGCCAATCTGCATTGAATCCCTCAATCGATGGGTAGTTCCCGCTGATGAACCGATTGTTAATCATGTAGTTAAGGGTGCCCTTAACATATTTCAGGTCATCTTCATTGAGATTAACACCCATCAAAGCATGCACAATCCCAGCAAGGCCATGGGCAGCCCCCCAGTACCTCTCACTGTTCCACTCGTACATCAATGGGCACCTGCTCTTGTTGGCTAGTCTTTTTCCATCCCTAATCATGTCCTTAGCTATTGATCTCTACAAAATTATGCATCCAAGAAAACACTATTAAAAAGAGCAAAATATGGAAATGAGATAATAAATTTCATCCTTTAGTCTCACATCTTCAGATGATAGTTCTTGGAATATGCTTGTATTAGTATAACATCCACTTACGTGATTTAGTACTTCAGGTTGGATTAGAGTCTATTAGACTTAAATATGGTATTAGAATCAGTCCCTCACCTCTAACCAGTTGAGATTGAGGAGAGGAGGTTGAGATTGAGGGTGGAATATTAAAGAAAGTTGGAAGTGAGAAAGATAAAACTTTCAGTCCTATTCTCACATCTTCAAATGAGGACTCTCATAACATGCTTAAATACTATAGGTCATCCTTGTAAGTGTATTGATATTTTTGAATTGGATTGGACTCAATCTTGGACATTACAACTATAACGAGTGAATGATTTAGAAAATAATGAGAGGAAACAAGAAGGAAAGTTACCATATGAGTTGAGGGAATTATTCCCTTGCCGATGTGTTTATTTAAGAAAGAACACGCCCACAAGTAGCCAGCTCTTTCATATAAAAGTTCATTTGGGGCGTTGTGAGGAAATTTAATCTGTTTAGAAGAAAATGATAAATCAAATTTTATGCAACCAGCAATAAGTTTCCTGTGGCACAAGATATCGATCCCAACTGATGCACTTTCATATCTGATGTATCATACCAATGACACTTAAACAATACAATAACATCCTTGAGACTTGTAAAGAAGAAACAAGAGAAATCAATGATCTTGAAGCAACGAAGATGAAAATTAAACAATTACAAGCCATAAAAAAAATATCTACCAATAAGAAGCTCCGTTTCATTAGGCTTGTCTTCTCTTAAAATCCATGCAAAAGAAGAAATTGTAGTGATCAGAACTGCAAAAAAACACTTCAAGTTTCCTTATACCATAATTCTCCAAAAATAGGAAAATGAAGCTACAAGAAAAATCTTTGACTTGGTTATTAACAGAAGGGACCTAATATTGTTCCACTAGGATGAATTTATACAAAAAAAGTCTCTACATGAACTACTAGTAAACTAATGAAAAAAATAATAATGTAAATGTATTAATTCAACCTATTTGCAACCATACACTATTTTTATTGGTTATATAATATCCTTATGCATTTCGGTATCAAAAAGTCAACTAGCTCAGTATAGTTTAAAGAAGATGAGAGAACATTTCAATGTCTAATTACTTGGCCTACCTAACTCATATAGATTGTATTTAATCAATAAATAAAATTTAATAAATGGTACTAACTGAGAAATCTTAAAGATCATCTCCCAACTAGCACAAACCTGCGTGAAGAAATTTTTAGAAACACAAGGCCACAAGGAAAACCTTATCCTAATATCCAAGATTGACATCAACATCAAAAGTGTGATTCTAAATCATTGACATCAACATCAACAGTGACACAGGAGATTCCATTTAATGTTAGACTCACTTGGGAAACCTTATCAAACCAAAAGAATCACACAAAATTGATGGAAACATGATGCTGTTGAGTTAATGAGATGTTGCATCTGATGATGTCGGTTTGCTAGAAAATAACAAAGCTTGGAGAAAAGGATAGATTTAAAAGATATCCTAATAAAGCTATGCAATTCAGTCAGCTAAATTAACAGATGTAAATGAATGCATATCAGCCTATATAAAAAGTACATCTTTTAGCTGCTAGAAGAAGTAAGAGAAACTCAAAGCAATTTAAACAAATCGGTTCAGCTCCTACCAATCCATGGCCATCATAAGAACTCCTACCCAGAGTGGAAGCATGCCCTACTTAATATCTTGATCACAATAGCACTCCCTATCACCTCCTGGATGTCGGCCCCAATCATGGCCATCTCCGCCATGAACCAAAGCACCAATTGTACCTAGTGTGGGTACTCTTCCAGGCACAGCTCTGCCAGATGCCACCCAGTAGCCATGTTGAGCATTACCGATAACATCTGATCAGCAGCCCCGTAGCCGCCGCCCACAGCAACATCCATAGCAAAGAATAGCCCGCAATAGCTCCAACCTGCAAATCCTCTTCCAGATTCCCTAAATCTAGGAACCCTATGATCATCAAGAACCCTGACCCGGTGAAGAGCTACAACTTCTTCCAAGAGAAAGGTGGTGCAAATGATCCATCATCATCGTTGGTGTCATCCTCAGCGATTTGGACTTTCTCATCGGCTTCGTATGAGCGCTTGGATCCCTCATCATGGTCGCTCGCTATCGAATAATCGTCGGAGAGGATTGGGTGGAGGGGGTTCGCCTCTTTCTCCTTAGTTCCATCACTCCTTGAAGGCGAGGCAGAGAGAGGAGGTGAAGGGGGAAGTAAGCGACACCAGATCTATCACCAACACCGGAGGAGGAGGTAGTCGTCATCCTCGGCGATGCCTGCTATCTTTGCGACCTTCTGTCCGCCCTTGCCCTCAAAAACCCTCACAATGCCAGATACGGGAGGAACAAGCTTGGTAGCAAAAGGTGCTGCCCGAGAGAGAGTATCCTTAAGCATATCATGGAAAGAACATCGGAGAAGAAGATCACTTAAGCAAGAGCCTTGTGTGCTTGGGAGCCGTGCATGATTTAGGACCAGAAAAGAAAGGGGGCAGGGGGACCGGCAAAGGGATGGGGATTTTTTCAGCAAAGGCGAAGAGAGGAAAGGGGGCAGGGATTTTTTTTGACGAAAGCGAAGAGACGCACACGGGGCTATTTAAAAAAATAGGGTTTTACAATAGTGTATCCATAGCGAGCTGCGAATAATATGCCGTTAAAAGTAATTTTAACCAGTCATTCTATGCGCTATATGTATAATAATTATTAAGGGTATATGTATAATAATTATTAAGAGTGTGTGGAGCAGCGTGCATTTTTACACATCGTCATTTATATATGTATAATAATTATTAACAGCGCACTGTTAATATTAAGTTTTAACAGCGCACTTTGCACGCTGCAAAAAAGTTTATTAACAACGTACTTTTTTTTGCACGCCGTCATTTGTATAAATATTATACTATCCGCAGCGCACATAATTAGGCGCGCCATAAAAACTATTATTAACAGCGCACTTTAACTGCACACCGTTGATGATGCGCTGCGGAAAGTTACTTTTGTTGTAGTGATAGTAAAATTTCAGTATATATTGTGAAAATTTAAATATGAATTGTTTTAGATTGAGTATTATTTTAAGAAATTTGAGTGTAAAGTTTCGGTGGCACTTCCTTCATGATCTTGATGCAAACTCACATATAATTAGCAACAAAGTAGAAAAACAAGTTGCTACTATTATTATTTCACTACCAAGAAAATGCCAAGAGCAAGCTGACTATCAGTACAAAATAGTAAAATTTTGATATACATTGTTAAAATTAAAGTATGTATTGTTTTAGATTGAGTATTATTTTAAGAAATTTGAGTATAAAGTTTCGGTGGCACTCCTTCATAATCTTGATACAACCTCACATATAATTAGTAAATAAGTAGGAAAATAAGTTACTACCATTATTATTTCATGACCAAGGAAATACTGAGAGCAAGCGGATTATTAGTACAAAATAGTAAAATTTTAGTATACATTGTTAAAATTTATGTATGAATTGTTTTAGATTGAATATTATTTTAAGAATTTGTGGATAAGGTTTCGGTGGCCTCTCCTTCATCATCTGGAGTCAACCTCACATGTAATTAGTAACTAAGTAGGAAACTAAGTTACTACCATTATTATTTCATTACCATTATTATGCCAAGAGCAAACAGATTATTGGTATGAAATAGTATAATTTCAGTATATAATGTGAAAATTTAAGTATAATTCTTTTATATTAAGTTTGATCTTAAGAAATTTGAGTATAAAGTTCTGGTGATACCTCCATCATGATATTGATGCAACCTCACATGTAATTTAGCAACTAAGTAGGAAAACAAGTGTAACGACCCAATTTTCCTCATTAGGAGTTCTGAAAGTTCTTAAAAATATTTATAAATACTTTATAAAAATTCTAGAGATTTTTAGAAATTTTTAGAGTATTTTTATATAATTTTTGGAGGTCGTTTGGTATTTTTACTAAACAAAAGAAGTTTCAAAAAAATAATATCCATGCCGAGATTCAAACCGTGGATCTCAGGTTAGGCCAAGCCTTAAGTGAATCCGGTTAGCCAATTGATCCACGGTTGTTTTGTTATAATATAAGGGAATTAAATATAGTTAAGCAGTCTTAAGAAACGAAATAAAATTTCCGTTTAAAAAGGAGCCGAGGGCGGCTCGAACCCGAGACCGTCGGGGATCCGCCTTTCCAGCGGACCAAGTGCACACGATGATGTTTCGTGAACAAATCAATCACGAATTGGTCTTAAGCCATAGGTTATAAAAGGATAAGAAAAAGAGGGGTTAAGTTATTTATTTTCCCTCTTCTCCTCTTCTCCTCCCTGGCGTCGGCGACTCTTCTCGGTCGAAAACGAAGCTAGGGCTTCGTCTCCGGGGGCCGGCGAGCACTTCTCTCCGTGGGTTCTTCACAGATTCGAGGTATCCTCGTCGAAGAGAGCCCGTAAGCACGAAGGAAAGGTTGAATCTTCAAGTCCTCCGAACCCTAGAATCTCCTTTTCGGCTGTGAGTTCAAGAACACGAAGGGTAAGTTGCTGCTCACCTGCAGTAGGATAGCTCCGAGGTTTAATCCTTGATTCTCTCCTTGTTCCCAAAGCTTTGCATGAGTTCCCTTGCTTTCTCTGTTTTCGGATCGTGCTGCACAGATTTGCCTATTTGCTGTTTCCTTTTTATTTCTGCGGAAGCATGCCTATTTGCTAGGGATTTAGTTTTCTAGTTTTGATTGTTCCTTCCTTGCCTACGGAACATGTTGTATAGAATTGTGGGTGCAAGGGATTTAGTTTTCTTTTCTTGCTTCCGGAATATGCCATGCAGAATTTAGTTGATAAGGATTTAGTAATCTTTCTTTAGTTTTCGAAATGCTTTTGTTCCTCCTATTTCCTGGATTCTGTATAGATAGGTGTGGCTTGATTGTTTGATGCAAATTTCAGGTTCTGCCGAAACCATATTTAGGTTGCAGATTTAGGCTTCAGGTTTCAGGTTTCAGATTCTGTTGCAGAAACCATATTTAGGTTGGATTCTGATTAGTTGCGGTTAGATGATTTAGGATTGCTGCAGATTTCAGGTTCTGCTGTGGGTTGATAAGCTTTACATAGTTTCTGTATGTGTATTATGAGTATGCAGCTTTGCTTCTAGTTAGTATGTATGCAGATTTTATAAGTATAGTATGCAGATTTTAATAAGCTGATTTTTATAAGTATAGCATGCAGATTTTTTGTTAAGCTTAATATGCAGATTTCTGTTTAAACTTATATGCAGATTTTGTTTAAGCATTGCAGTGTTAGAATTTGTTTAAACATTTCAGTTTTGTAAGAAGCATTTGTTTTAAGAAAAGTATAAGAAAGATAAAGAAAAGAAAAGAAAAAAAGGCCGAGGCCTTAAGTAGATCCCAAAGTCAAGACTTTAGGAATTTTTGGCACACAAGGTGCCTATTAAAATGCCGAGGCATTTAAAGAAGAAATAATTAAGATTATAAGTATTTTACTTTTAAGAAGAGGCTAGTACTCGACTTCCGAGGTTGTCGTTAAACAAATCTAGGTGTCCAATTCGGAGGTCTTGGCCCTGGTAGACCGAGGTCTGCTCTTTTAGGATTGGTGGCTCGCTACCCCAACCTATTAGGGAACGCGCATAAGATGGTACTATGCCTGGGCCCAAGAAGAAGTTGATTATTATTTTGAAGCATTATAAGTATAAGTTTTTGAACAAGTAAAACGAGTTTTACATAAACATGAAGTATTAAAGATTAAGTTTAGAACAAATGAAATAAGATTCATATAGTTCTAAAAATCAGTAAGTTTAGTTCTTTATTCTACCATGTTTATCTAGTAGATGAGTAGTTTTCATGTTTACCTATTAGATGAGCAGCATGATTAACTATTAGAATTACATGAGTAGATTCCTTAGCTTTTCTTTGCTATTAGTTTGACATGAGCAGTTATGTTTATGCTTTATTTCTTTTTAGAGCATATAGTTTCTAGTTCTTTTCGTATACATGCACATTCGTGATTTTGTGAGTTAGATAGTGCTTACTAAGCAAATTTTGCTTATAGACTACACTTCCTCTTACTGCAGATACAGGAAAGGAAAAGATATAGAAAGGAAGGCGACAAGGAGGTGTTCGAAGGATGTGTGATGCCAGGACTATGGAAGCCTTGGGACTAGGAAAGAAGTTTAAATTTTAGTTTCCGCATTTTAGTTATTGTAAACATTTGAGTTGTATTTTAAGTTCATGTCATTTGAGATTATTCTGTTTAGATTGCATGTAGGATGAGTTCGGTTTAGTAAGTAGATATTTGTGTGTTTGATACTTATTTAACTGCGTGGGTGTTTGATAAATGTTCCAGCCGCCTGTGGCTGATGTATACTATGCTCGTATCTTGGTTTATGGTCACCGGTACAAGGGAGATTCTGTCGAAATTTTTCGGTAGGATTTCCATGTGATTTTTTTTTAATCATACCGGTTAAGTAGAGTTAGTAGTTAAGTAACAGTCATCCTTAGAGAGTAGTATAGTATAGTAAGAAGGGTGGTCGTTACAGTTGGTATCAGAGCAGTTCCCATTCTCCAGCATCACACATCAGCACCATCCTTGCCGTCTTCAAGTAAGAAAGTATTTAATTTTCTTTTATGCTTTCTTTATTATTTGCATTAAAGAGAATCTGCTTATATGCGCTTAAGTAAAAAGAAAATTCTTGTTTCTATGTTAGGATATATATGCTTAGGAAGAATAGAGACGATTTTAGTTTTGTTTCTCTCCTACATAATTAGATGTCAAGAAGAGGACGTCCCCGTACCGTTCGTACTGAGGACCGAACACAGGAGAACGAAGAGCCCAGAATAGCTGAACCAAATCTCTCTGAAGTTGTTGCTCAACTCTAGAGACAAGTGGCGGAGCAGCAACAAGTAATCGTCAATCTGATGGCGAATCAGCAGCCAGTCCCTCCCACTCCTCCAACTATTAATGTGGAAACTCCAGTGATAACTGAAGTTCCACCAGCCGCCTTGGAAGTCCCCACAGCACCTAGAAGACAAGAAGCCTACCTGATACAGTGGTTGAAGCTGAAGCCAAAAAGTTTTTCAGGCACGACTGAGCCCTGGGATGCTCAGGCTTGGTTCAAGACACTGGAGAGCACCATGGAGCTTCTTGACTGGCCAGAAGTCGAGAAGGTCAAGTGTGCTTCTTTCTGCTTATCTGGAGATGCCCGTATGTGGTGGGAGAGAGTGAAGAGCAAGAGAATAGTCAATCAAATAAACTGGGCTGACTTCGAGACGGAGTTTTACGAAGAATTGTTTCGTCAACAAATCACCAACAAGCATTATGAGGAGTTTATAGAATTCAGACAAGGTGATCTGTCAGTAAAGGAAGCAGTCAAGAGGTTCAACAGGCTGGCTCGCATCTGCCCAGAGCTAGTAAGTACGGAGAAGGAATGAGTCAGACTGATGCTTAGGATGCTGAGACCAGTGATAGCACTTAATGTGAGTAGTGGAACACACCAGCCTCAAACTGGTGAAGAGCTGGTCAGCAGAGCATTAGTCGCTGAGCATTATTTGAACAACATCAAGGCACAACGAGAGTAACACAAGCCAGACAAGATAAAAAACAAGACAGTGGAGAATCAGAGACCCCAGTCAAGTGATCAGAATTGGAAGGGCAAGGATAACAAAAGGAAACAATGGAATTTTGGAGGTAGCCAAGAGGAAGGCCCAGCAAACAAGCAGGCAAAGTTTCCTCCCTGTCCTAAGTGTGGAAGAGTACATCCAGGAACCTGTCTTGTGGGTATAACTGGATGTTATTCATGTGGTCAAGAAGGACATCTAGCTAGAGCATGTCCTAACAAGTTTAAGGCACCTCAGCAACAGTCAGTGCAATATAGAGACGAGCCTGCACAGTTACACCACATGACAACATCGCTAGAAGGACCCTATCTCAGTTAGGGACGGTTGGAAGCCCCACCCATTCCAACCGATGCCAGAATATTTTCTCTTACTAAGGAAGAAGCTGCCGGTGCCCCACAATTGTCACAGAATTATTCTAAGTTCGGGGACGAACTTTTTATAAGGTATGAGGGATTGTAACGACCCAATTTTCCTCATTAGGAGTTCTGAAAGTTCTTAAAAATATTTAGAAATACTTTAGAAAAATTCTAGAGATTTTTAGAAAATTTTAGAGTATTTTTATATAATATTTGGAGGTCGTTTGGTATTTTTACTAAACGAAAGAAGTTTAAAAAAAACAATATCCTAGCCGAGATTCGAACCGTGGATCTCAGGTTAAGCCAAGCCTTAAGTGAATCCGGTTAGCCAACTAATCCACGGTTGTTTTGTTATAATATAAGGGAATTAAATATAGTTAAGCAGTCTTAAGAAATGAAATAAAATTTCCGTTTAAAAAGGAGCCGAGGGCGGCTCGAACCCGAGACCGTCGGGGATCCGCCTTTCCAGCGGACCAAGTGCGCACGATGATGTTTCGTGAAAAAATCAATCACGAATTGGTCTTAAGCCATTGGTTATAAAAGGATAAGAAAAAGAGGGGTTAAGTTATTTATTTTCCCTCTTCTCCTCTTCTCCTCCCTGGCGTCGGCGACTCTTCTCGGGCGAAAACGAAGCTAGGGCTTCGTCTCCGGGGGCCGGCGAGCACTTCTCTCCGTGGGTTCTTCACATATTCGAGGTCTCCTCGTCGAAGAGAGCCCGTAAGCATGAAGGAAAGGTTGAATCTGTTGGGACCGAAAAGTAGCTAGAGGGGGGGGGTGAATAGCTCGTCGTGTGCTAGATGCTCGTTGTTGCTTGTTTCTCCGAAAATGTGCAGCGGAAAATACAGAAACAAATCACACAACGCTAACACGGTTGGTTTACTTGGTATCCACCTCACAAGAGGTGACTAGTCCAAGGATCCACACCTACACACACACTCTCCACTAATAAAACTCTCCTTTATGGTAACTACCAAGGGCGGAGAAGCCCTACAAGACTCAATACAAGAAGAAAGGGAAAGGTAATGAAATACAAGCTCACAAGCTTACAATGAGTGCAAAAACCCTAACCCTAGTTTCTTCTCCTTGCTTTGATCCGCCTCTTGACTTGAAAGAACCTCCAAGAACCTTCAAGAACTGGCGATCTCAAGCTTGAGAAGAGCTGTGGAGGAGCTGGTGAAGATCTGAAATGAATCGGTGAAGAAGTGCTGAAGGAGACGTCCGCCTGCAGCTTAAATACGACGCAACAGTCGGATCCCGATCGATTTGAAAACTCCCAATCGATCGGGGAGGCTTTGGATCGATTCACGGATCGATCCAGAGCGCCTCTGTGCTCTAGAAAAATGCCTGGATCGATCCACGGATCGATCCAGCGCTTATCGCGCGAAGCAGCAGCGTCCCAATCGATCGGATGATCGATTGGGACCTCTGGATCGATCCACTGATCGATTCAGAGGCTCTCTGTTCGCTAAGAAAGGCCTGGATCAATCCACTGATCGATCCAGCTCTTGGTTTTTGCCCAAAACCAAGTCCCAAGCTTCTCAAACCAACATCCGGTGAACCTTGACCTGTTGGTACATCATACCTAGCATCTGGTCACTCCCTTGACCTGCCAGAACTCCCCAACAAGTGTCCGGTCAATTCCTTTGACCCACTTGGACTTTTCTCTTCGTGCCAAGTATCCAGTCAATCCTTTGACCTACTTGGACTTCCCAACACCAGATGTCTGATCATCCTTGATCCATCTGGATTTTCCCTTGCCTGGCTTCACTCACCAGGGCCTTCACCTAGCTTCACTCACTAGGGTTTTCCATCTGCCTAGCTTCACTCACAAGGACTTTCACCTGGCTTCACTCACCAGGATTTCCTTCTGCCTAGCTTCACTCACTAGGACTTTCACCTGACTTCACTCACCAGGGTTTTCCAATCTGCCTAGCTTCACTCACTAGGACTTTCACCTGGCTTTACTCACCAGGATTTCCTTCTGGTCAGGTATCCGGTCACTTTTGACCTACTTGATCTCTTCTTCATTCACACTGATCAATCCCTGATCAGAATCTCCCCATATGAACAACTGCACCTGCATTGTCCATGTGTCTACATGTATTGTCAAACAGCGAAACTATGACCAAGACTCAAGATTGGTCAAACTAGTCAACCTTGACCTAAGGGATATTGCACCAACAGAATCTTCAAGTCCTCCGAACCCTAGAATCTCCTTTTCGGCTGTGAGTTCAAGAACACGAAGGGTAAGTTGCTACTCACCTGCAGTAGGATAGCTCCGAGGTTTAATCCTTGATTCTCTCCTTGTTCCTGAAGCTTTGCATGAGTTCCCTTGCTTTCTCTATTTTCAGATCGTGCTGCACAGATTTGCCTATTTGCTGTTTCCTTTTTATTTCTGCGGAAGCATGCCTAAGAATCCTGTATAAAGTTAACATGCTAGGGATTTAGTTTTCTAGTTTTGATTGTTCCTTCCTTGCCTACGGAACATGTTGTATAGAATTGTGGGTGCAAGGGATTTAGTTTTCTTTTCTTGCTTCCGGAATATGCCCTGCAGAATTTAGTTGATAAGGATTTAGTAATCTTTCTTTAGTTTTCGAAGCTGCTTTTGTTCCTCCTATTTCCTGGATTCTGTATAGATAGGTGTGGATTGATTGTTTGATGCAGATTTCAGGTTCTGCCGAAACCATATTTAGGTTGCAGATTTAGGCTTCAGGTTTCAGGTTTCAGGTTTCAGATTCTGTTGCAGAAACCATATTTAGGTTGGATTCTGATTAGTTACTGTTAGATGATTTAGGATTGCTGCAGATTTCAGGTTCTGCTGTGGGTTGATAAGCTTTACATAGTTTCTGTACGTGTATTATGAGTATGCAGCTTTGCTTCTAGTTAGTATGTATGCAGATTTTATAAGTATAGTATGCAGATTTTAATAAGCAGATTTTTATAAGTATAGCATGCAGATTTTTTGTTAAGCTTAATATGCAGATTTCTGTTTAAACTTGTATGCAGATTTTGTTTAAGCATTGCAGTGTTAGAATTTGTTTAAACATTTCAGTTTTGTAAGAAGCATTTGTTTTAAGAAAAGTATAAGAAAGATAAAGAAAAGAAAAGAAAAAAAGGCCGAGGCCTTAAGTAGATCCCAAAGTCAAGACTTTAGTGATTTTTGGCACACAAGGTGCCTATTAAAATGCCGAGGCATTTAAAGAATAAGTAATTAAGATTATAAGTATTTTACTTTTAAGAAGAGGCTAGTACCCGACTTCCGAGGTTGTCGTTAAACAAATCCAGATGTCCAATTCCGAGGTCTTGGCCCTGGTAGACCGAGGTCTGTGTTGGTGCGGGAAGCATCCGACGATCGAACCTTAGTTTTGATAATGGCAAAGGATTCAATTTAAGTTAGTGGGTGATCTAACATGTTTGAATGAGTGTTTCAGGAAAGTCCTAGCTGCGGTTAGGCAAAGGGAAAATCCTAAGGGGTGGTAACCTTAGGTCCTAGGGGGCGGTAACCCTAGGTGGAGGAAAACCCTAAGGGGTGGTAACCATAGGTATTAGGGGGCGGTAAACCTAGGTGGAGGAAAACCCTAAGGGGTGGTAACCTTAGGTCCTAGGTGGCGGTAACCCTAGGTGGAGGAAAACCCTAAGGGGCGGCAACCTTAGGTCCTAGGGGGCGGTAACCCAAGGTGAGGGAAAACCCTAAGGGGTGGCAACCTTAGGTCCTAGGGGGCGGTAACCCTAGGTGGAGAAAAACCCTAGGGGGCGGTAACCCTAGGTCCTAGGGGGTGGTAACCCTAGGCGGAAAAGTCCAGTCGGTCTGGAGGACCGGACTGGCATTAGGTAATCTCTCCTGAGGGGAGTAGGTGAGGACGCGTTCCCCGTAAAGGGAACAGTAGGCGTCGGGTCGACCTAGGGTTTCCGGTTGGAAATCCGAAGTCAGACTCGGACAGTCCGAAGACTGTCAGTTATTACTTACTGTGTTTTATCAGATTCTAACACTGTCTTGCAGGATATTTTGCTCGGACTAACCTTTGTTTGCAGGTGAGGAACCTGCTGGAAGAAGGTGGTCCGGGCGCCCGGGATGGATCCGGGCGCCCGGAGGTCCGGGCGCCCGAAACAGGTCCGGGTGCCCAGGACCAACTTTTATCCCCTGCGCGACTTCGCCACGTGGAGCATCCTGGTTGGTTGGCCACGTCACACTCCAGGCGCCCGGAAAGGATCCAGGCGCCCTGAACCTCATATAAAAGGAGGGTTGAGGTGCAGCTTCAAAAACAACTATTCGACAAGCTTTCCTTCTGTTGTGTGCTGCTCAAGAAACTACTATAAAGTGCTGTTACAGTCGCCGACGACCTAAAGCTTCAGTTATTATTTTGTTGTCGGTATTGTTTCAATTCCAGTTGTACTTATTTCCTTGTACTTATTCACGATATTATAGTTGTTGCCCACCGGAAGCGATCAAGGATCGCGGGCCTTCGAGTAGGAGTCGCCTTAGGCTCCGAACGAAGTAATTCCCTGTGTCTCTGTGTTTGACTGTCTTTATTCCGCTGCTTATTACTCTATTAGTTTCACGTACGATTTACGGATTTCGAAAAATGAAATAGCCACGAGCGCTATTCACCCCCCTCTAGCGCTTTCGATCCATCAGTCTGCTCTTTTAGGATTGGTGGCTCGCTACCCCTACCTATTAGGGAACGCGCATAAGATGGTACTATGCCTGGGCCCAAGAAGAAGTTGATTATTATTTTGAAGTATTATAAGTATAAGTTTTTGGACAAGTAAAATGAGTTTTACATAAACATGAAGTATTAAAGATTAAGTTTAGAACAAATGAAATAAGATTCATATAGTTCTAAAAATCAGTAAGTTTAGTTCTTTATTCTACCATGTTTATCTAGTAGATGAGTAGTTTTCATGTTTACCTATTAGATGAGCAGCATGATTAACTATTAGAATTACATGAGTAGATTCCTTAGCTTTTCTTTGCTATTAGTTTGACATGAGCAGTTATGTTTATGCTTTATTTCTTTTTAGAGCATATAGTTTCTAGTTCTTTTCGTATACATGCACATTCGTGATTTTGTGAGTTAGATAGTGCTTACTAAGCAAATTTTGCTTATAGACTACACTTCCTCTTACTGCAGATACAGGAAAGGAAAAGATATAGAAAGGAAGGCGACAAGGAGGTGTTCGAAGGATGTGTGATGTCAGGACTATGGAAGCCTTGGGACTAGGAAAGAAGTTTAAATTTTAGTTTCCGCATTTTAGTTATTGTAAACATTTGAGTTGTATTTTAAGTTCATGTCATTTGAGATTATTCTGTTTAGATTGCATGTAGGATGATTTCAGTTTAGTAAGTAGATATTTGTGTGTTTGATACTTATTTAACTGCGTGGGTGTTTGATAAATGTTCCAGCCGCCTGTGGCTGATGTATACTATGCTTGTATCTTGGTTTATGGTCACCGGTACAAGGGAGATTCTGTCGAAATTTTTCGGTAGGATTTCCATGTGATTTTTTTTTAATCATACCGGTTAAGTAGAGTTAGTAGTTAAGTAACGGTCATCCTTAGAGAGTAGTATAGTATAGTAAGAAGGGTGGTCGTTACAGTTGGTATCAGAGCAGTTCCCATTCTCCAGCATCACACATCAGCACCATCCTTGCCGTCTTCAAGTAAGAAAGTATTTAATTTTCTTTTATGCTTTCTTTATTATTTGCAGTATAGAGAATCTGCTTATATGCGCTTAAGTAAGAAGAAAATTCTTGTTTCTATGTTTGGATATATATGCTTAGGAAGAATAGAGACGATTTTAGTTTTGTTTCTCTCCTATATAATTAGATGTCAAGAAGAGGACGTCCCCGTACTGTTCGTACTGAGGACCGAACACAGGAGAACGAAGAGCCCAGAATAGCTGAACCAAATCTCTCTGAAGTTGTTGCTCAACTCCAGAGACAAGTGGCGGAGCAGCAACAAGTAATCGTCAATCTGATGGCGAATCAGCAGCCAGTCCCTCCTACTCCTCCAACTATTAATGTGGAAACTCCAGTGATAACTGAAGTTCCACCAGCCGCCTTGGAAGTCCCCACAGCACCTAGAAGACAAGAAGCCTACCTGATACAGTGGTTGAAGCTGAAGCCAGAAAGTTTTTCGGGCACGACTGAGCCCTGGGATGCTCAGGCTTGGTTCAAGACACTGGAGAGTACCATGGAGCTTCTTGACTGGCCAGAAGTCGAGAAGGTCAAGTGTGCTTCTTTCTGCTTATCTGGAGATGCCCGTATGTGGTGGGAGAGAGTGAAGAGCAAGAGAATAGTCAATCAAATGAACTGGGCTGACTTCGAGACGGAGTTTTACGAAGAATTCTTTCGTCAACAAATCACCAACAAGCATTATGAGGAGTTTATAGAATTCAAACAAGGTGATCTGTCAGTAAAGGAAGCAGTCAAGAGGTTCAACAGGCTGGCTCGCATTTGCCCAGAGCTAGTAAGTACGGAGAAGGAACGAGTCAGACTGATGCTTAGGATGCTGAGACCAGTGATAGCACTTAATGTGAGTAGTGGAACACACCAGCCTCAGACTGGTGAAGAGCTGGTCAGCAGAGAATTAGTCGCTGAGCATTATTTGAACAACATCAAGGCACAACGAGAGCAACACAAGCCAGACAAGATAAAAAACAAGACAGTGGAGAATCAGAGACCCCAGTCAAGTGATCAGAATTGGAAGGGCAAGGATAACAAAAGGAAACAATGGAATTTTGGAGGTAGCCAAGAGGAAGGCCCAGCAAACAAGCAGGCCAAGTTTCCTCCCTGTCCTAAGTGTGGAAGAGTACATCCAGGAACCTGTCTTGTGGGTATAACTGGATGTTATTCATGTGGTCAAGAAGGACATCTAGCTAGAGCATGTCCTAACAAGTTTAAGGCACCTCAGCAACAGTCAGTGCAATATAGAGACGAGCCTGCACAGTTACACCACATGACAACATCGCTAGAAGGACCCTATCTCAGTCAGGGACGGTTGGAAGCCCCACCCGTTCCAACCGATGCCAGAGTATTTTCTCTTACTAAGGAAGAAGCTGCTGGTGCCCCACAATAGTCACAGAATTATTCTAAGTTCGGGGACGAACTTTTTATAAGGTATGGGGGATTGTAACGACCCAATTTTCCTCATTAGGAGTTCTGAAAGTTCTTAAAAATATTTAGAACTTTGTAACTGCATCTTTGCCTGCATCGATTATGGCCTCGCCCATGACACCGACCACACTTTGTCACACGTTTTTGAATTGCGAAGGTATCCTTTGAGTTCTTCTTTTGCCTGGTTGGCTTCGAACATCGGGACCATTGATTACAAATGGGTGCTTGAGATTGGACTCATACATGTGACATGTAGGGATCATATTTAAGATTCCTCTATAGCTTTCACGATACAACTACATCTTAAAGTATTTGTCACATAAATCATATAATAACAATGACTTTGATTCTATTGCTGCACATGCATGTTTGCATGGAAACCTATTAATCTGTCATGCTTTGCACGAACAAGTCATAACAGACAAATCAACAACAAATGATTTATCCCCATCCACAACCTCAAGATACTAGACACATGCCTTGCACACTTTCAAGTTGCGAGATTCAGCATATGTTTTTGCAAGAGCATTCTCTTGTGATGGACTCAATATTTTAACCATCCCCATTGTTGTTTCACATCATCTATGCTTCATGCCCGTAATTTGAATGCGTATGTAGTCCACCATGGGCATGATAGGAAGAAATCGTGTTGTTTTAACCCAATTATGCTAAGATTCATCTTTGTCATTATTCATGACATCCCATTGATTTCCTAGAAAACATGAATTTGGCCAATTTTCTTGACACGAAGATACTGTGAAGTCTTTAACAAGTGGCATTGACTATATTATATTGTTACATGTTCTTGAAACTCTTGTTTCGATAGGGAAAGTGCAGCTTTCTTGAAAACAAATGACTAATATTTTTTGTTATGAAGTGGGTAGCTTCGCATGACCTACATTCAAATAACGAAAAAAAGAATATATACCAGTATACACAAAATAATATTCAAAAAACAATGTTTCATAACACAAATATACCATTAGACAAACCTATTTCACAAAATTATCTACCAAATGCTTCAAATAGAGGCATGATGATTGCTTGGGAATACTAACTAAATAGCCTTGATTATCTCAGGATGTCTGTCAGATAAAAAGGTGAAATCATGGAACCCAATAAAGTGATGTGAAAGTAGGGTACTTTTAAGTTGGAAATAAAACCATCCCCAATTATTATCATTTTCAGCATCTATAACTAAATATGCTAATGTGAAAAGATCATCATTACCATCCTTTGCCACAACAACCAAAATACATCCTGTGTATTTATTCTTTATGTGAGTGCCATCCAAGAAAACCAAGGGCCTACATCCATTGATAAAACCAGTTGCACATGCATTGAAACAGATGAATAATTGTTTAAATTTATTACTACAATGATCAATTCACACTCATCAAAACTTCTAGGATTAGTTTCTTTGATAGCACTACAATACCATCTTAATCTATCATATGCCCCCTCCTCTACACCATGAATGTCATGCATTGCCAATTCCTTCCCTTTTCAACCTCTATTGTAATTAAGCTCGGCCCCATAATCTCTGTGAATATCTTTCAACATCGTGCATAGTCGATACAAGGGCTCTCCCCTCAATCTGTCCATCACAATATTATAAATCCAGGCAACATCAGGTTTAGGATGTCCTCTACTATGAAGATTGTCATCTCCACAAGTATGAATTAGATTGTATTTTCTAATGCCAAAAAGTTTGTCAGTTTTATGTCTTGAAGCATATATTCTCCAAGAATAGTTGTTTGCACTACAAACAAGAATAACCTTCTTATTATCATTCTTTTTATACAAAAATGATTGTTTCATAGCAATTGCATAATTTTTAGCACATTTTTAAAATTTTGCAGTATCCTTGAATATCTGGCCCTCTTCACAGATGTAATGACTCCAAATGTCTATCAAATTTCTTACAAAACCCACTTCAAGATGACCATCATTGCTAGTTTGTCTCTTTTTTAGTTTCAAACCTTATCAGTTTAACAGTGAGTATAATATCATTGTAAGCATAAAAAAAATTCTAATTAACCTACTATATATACACCAAAACACACACCATTCAATTCTTACATAATTATCAAAAACTTATCAATGAAACTGAAATGTATGCAAAATGTGGATGTGTATGAAATCTAAACAATAGGACATCATTTTCTAGCATGGAATTATTTAACCTATTAGTACTTTACGTATATATACATAACTATTTTAAGGAGTGCAATATTTGTTGATCTCCCATTTTTTACCTTTTAATAAATTATTAATGCAACGTAAATGACATATAGTCATAATCTGTTTAATAGTTCAAATGATCCAATGCTTTCAAAACTAAAACTTACACATGATCAAGATTCACAAGAAGCACACCAACAACATATCTCCATTAAACATATGATAAAAAATGATAAATAACTAAACAAGATATTGTCAACAATTGTAATCTACAAATGAAGTATCAAGGAAAACAAAAAAAAAAATCATTATCATCAATATCAACCCAATTCTGATGGCAAAAAAATCAAGGAAAAAATTGTTTACCTCTCGAGATTGTGGGAACCCATTTCATCTTTTTTCACTGCTCTCATATTAATTATTGTCAATCTCATAGACGTGCAAAGAAATGTCATAATATGGGTGTCATCATCTTCATTCAATGTCACATACATATTTTGATGTGGAGCTAGATATTGCATGATCACATTTTGTTGAGCAATCTCATCACATTTTCTTCCAAGATTAAGAAATAGCACCATTAGACTAAAGCCATTAAAAATTGAAATCATATAGGGGTCTTCTTTATACTTGCAACTACCCAGAATTGAAAATTTTGGAGATCTTGATCTACATTCCATTTCTCCAAGAAATTGAACAAAACCCTATGTCACTTAAGTGGTTGAGAAATTGCATAGGAAAACAATATACAATTTCATAATCAAATCATAACATAATACCAATTGCAAAATAAATTGAGAAATGATATACAATTTCATAACACAACATAAATGAGGAACAATATACTCATTCAAATATTTTTGACCTTTATTCTTATATAATGATCCTATCTGAAATTTGTCTTAGGAAGTGGAACACACGATGTAATATCTCAAATGATAACCTCATTAGAAGGTTCTAGATCTTACACAAGTACTTTCCAAAATAGTCTTGCCAAAAAAAAACTTAGTACTAAGTTTTGGTCTAACTAGCCCATGTTTGACTGGAGTAGCTTCAGTTAGATCCACTAAGTCTAGTGCACTAGGTAGAATACTTAGGATTCAGCCTAGACATGCCTCCGACAAAGCTTCCATGACATACTATCATCCCAATCCATTCTGATGCTATGTTATTAGGGGTTGGTAAACCTTTTTGACTAACCATTCTAAACTAAGTAGAAAAACTAAGCCTACTCCTAATCATGCATAGTAGATTGATCAAGTTGGTTGAACCATTTTTTTATTTGCTCCCCCTAAGTCATAGCTTAGATATGATCTATCTAAGTAATGGATTTGACTCTTAGGAATCATGTATAGGTTTGGTTTGATTGGTTTGTTTAAATATTTTATTGGAACCCATGCTTGGACTTGACTTCTAACATTTTGATTGATTAAAGATAGATATGGTTTGTTTGTTTTATTTGTTTTATAGCTAAGTCCCGATTTGTTGTACAAGGTTCGTTGCGACCCAAGTACCATATTTATATACTTGGATCCCAGTTCAAACTTTTTCAACATTTTCTTGAATCGCTCGACTTGTCCTTTCAAGTTGAAATTTTCTTCCTCAAGTTTTGTAACTTGAGTTGAAGTTCCAAATTGAACTTGGTTAGTCGAGTCACTCAAGTTAACTTGCTTCTTAAGGTGGTCAATTTCCTTAAGTAGCAAGTTATTTTATTTTCAGATTTTATCAATTTTTTAAACAAACATTTAACTATTTTAATTAAATTTGACTTGGAATAAATCATTACATTATTGGGACCTTTGGAAATAGATGCGGATCCGTGGCTTCTCTCGAACTCAGTGTCAGGTTCGGACTTGTATTCTTCCTCGGAATCAAAATTAGAATCTTCACTTCTTGCCATAAAGGCAAGATGCCTCGAGTGCTTTGGTTCTTCCACATTAGACTCTTCAGAGGATGACTCGTCCCATGTTATTTTAAGGGCCTTCTTCCTTCTTGTTAATTTTGGATTCTCTTCTTTCCAATTTGGGCATTTATTTTTGAAATGACCCTTCTTGTTGCATCCATAACAAATTATTTCTAATTTATTTTGCATCTGGTTGATTGGTGTCTTCTTGGTACTCCTTTTGAACTTCTTTCTTATTAGTAGCTTTCGAATCATGTTGACCAACTCCTCTTCATTGATTGAGTCTAAGCCAGACTCACTTTTTTGTTCTTTTTTAGTTCTGGTCTTGGTTTCTTTGCTTGATCCTACATACAAAGCAATACCTTTCTCTTTTTGACCCAGGTTAGATTGCTCATGCAATTCTAATTTGTAAAATAATTCATCCAATTTAAGAATTGAAAGATCCCTTGAAACCTTGTATGCATCTATTATTGATGCCCACAAGGTGTTTCTCGGGAAAGCATTTAATGCGTACCTTATCATGTCGCGGTTCTCTAAGTTATGTTCAATTAGATGTAGGCCATTGAGAATATCTTTTAACCGAGTGTGTAGTTGCATGACCGTCTCTTCAGGAAGCATTTTAATGTTAAATAAGTTATTTAATAACAAATCTCTTTTGTTTACCTTAGATTCGTCGGTTCCTTCATGTAGCTTTACCAGATGGTCCCAAAGTTGTTTTGCATCTTCGTAGGGTCCAACTCAATTTAGCTCCTCCATCGTTAGGCCACACTGAATGGTGTTGATCGCTTTGTAATTTAGTTGTGCCTTCTTGATCATCGGAGGTGTCCAGTCTTCTGGTTCTACCAGCTTTCCATCTACTATTGGGGAAGTGTATCCTTTGAGTATGGTAAACCAAAGTTCGATGTCAGACTTGAGGTAGCACTCCATTCTATTCTTCCAGTAGCTAAAATTTTCTCCTTTGAAAGTGAAGGGTGGACAGTGCTGTACCCTTCTTGGTAGGTATTTGACATCCTTGCAATAAAAGAAATAAAGGAAAAAATATTTTCAAGACTCTCATCTTGGGATTAGTAGTGCGGGATAAAGAATAAAAAGTATTACTTAAGAGTAAAAAAAAAATTAAGAAAAATAAAAAGTTTTAAAAAATTGCTCGGAAAATGGTTAAGTAATTTCAGAGCCACAAGGCTTTGATACCATTTGTAGGATCAAAAGAGTGCGATAGAGGAAGGAGAGGGGGGCGGGTGAATATCACACTTTAAAAACTTTTCGTTTCGTGTTTTAAAGACAATCAGAATATGCAACGGAAAGTAAAAGACTCATTTGGTTACTTGGTTCAGAGCCTAGGTCGACTCCTACTCCAAGACTCGCAATCCTTAATCACACTGTTGGGAAATTCACTAAAACTCTTCTTTCCAAAAACCTTGGAAAGAAGCAGTGAGTACAAGTAAATGAGTAAGATGGTAACAGCCTACTGTTAGAAGAAGAATAGGGAGAGAGCGAGAAATAATATGAGAGCAACAAATATATTGTTCATTGATATTTACCCTAAGGACAATACAATATATAATGTTCAAAAAGTACTTGGTCAATTAACTAATTAATAAATAACAGAATTATTCTAAGAATAATTCTGATAATAATTATAACAGAATTATTAGAATAATACAAATAATAATATGATTTGATTTGGTAATTTGATCCGGTCAATTTTGATAATTCTATTTTATCTCTTTTACCTCCCGACAAACTCAACGGGAGATCTCTGACATTGAGTTTGCTAGCTAACTTGTTGAAACGTTGTCTGAATAGTGACTTAGTAAAGATGTCAGCGATTTGATCTTCAGCAGAAATATAAGAGACGAATAACTGCTAAGTTGACACACATTCACGAATAAAATAAAAATCAATTTCTACATGTTTTGTACGAGCATGAAAGATTGGATTTGCCATAAGATATGTTGCTCCAATTATGTCACACCAAATTTTTGGTGCAATATTTGATGTAAGATGAAGTTCAGAGAGAAGTGATTGAAGCCAAATAATTTCTAACGTTGTATTTGCTATAGCTTTATATTCTGCCTCAGTGCTTGAACGAGATACCCTAGGTTACTTTTTCGAATTCCATGAGATAAGATTTCGTCCAATAAATATTGTATATCCACTAGTAGAGCGTCTATCTTCAGGAGAACTTGCCCAATCCGCATCACTATATGCATGTAAATCTCGAGACGATTGGCGATATAAAAGAAGACCATGTAGAATAGTACCTTTGAGATAGCGAAGTATTCTTTTTACATTATCCCAATTTTGTTCATTTATAGCATTCATGAATTGACAAGCACGATTTACCGCAAAAGTAATATCAGTGTGTGTGATAAAGACATATTGTAAGGCCCCAACAATACTTCGATAAATCTGTGGATCAGATAGATCAGGAGAGGATGAAGTTGGAGAGTTGTTTATAGCAATTGGTGTAGAGACCAGATGTGCTCCATCCATTTTGACTCTTTGAAGAAGCCCAATAATGTATTTGCTCTGAGAAAGAAGATAGCCATCCTCATGTGGAATAAGCTCAATACCAAGAAAAAAATGAGCAATACCCAAATCTCGAGTAGGAAATTCTTGATTGAGAAGACTTAATAAAGTTGTGATACCCTTGTGATCATTACCGGTTATCAGAATGTCATCCACATAAATAAGAAAAAAATATCATATTTCCATCATTATATGTAACGCCCCGCCCCTCCTGCTAAGGCGACGGGGGTTACCTTGTCACACATACATGCTTAACACAGCGGAAGTCTTACTTAGAGAATTTAAAAACCTTTTCTTACTTAAAAATCACAATAGACATAAAAGATCCACATAGCATACCTATCATAAATTTTGGGCTTTAATACCCAAACACATACTTAAGGTCATGGAGTCATAAAGTAAAAACATCAACAAGGCAAATTTCTTATTAAACAAATGCAGGTCATTTCTTTTAGCCAGTCCACTACCGCACACATCCTTCTAGCCCCTCCTGCTGCTCCCCTAGTACATCCATTCCTTGCCTTTATCTGTGGTACAAGAAAGTAAGCTGTGAGCACTCATGGCTCAGTAAGTTCCTTTCCTACTCACAAAAATCGACAAGCATATTAAAATCACAAGTCATATGCATAAAGGCAATTGTATCATGTCAAGAGCATATCATGGCATATCATAACATAACATAAAGTATCATGGCATAACATAACATGATCATCAAACGTATCCGGTCATAGCATAACATCATCATAACTAGCATGGCATAATCATAGAGTATAAGCATGGTAAATCCCTAAACATATATCATGCAACATATGCAACATGTCTTTTGAAAACTTATACAATATATACTTAAACATAATCTCAACATGATTAGGGCCCCGACTTGTACCACATACATAAATGCGCGCGTCCTATGTAGGTCCAAGGTAGCAAATCTTGAACCCTACAAGGCATACATACTAGGCCTGTTTCTTAGTCCATCGACCTAGGGGCACTTAGGAGCCCATCCCTAACGAGGCCCGTTTCTTAGTCCATCGACCCCGGGGCGCTTATGGAGCCCACCCTTGGTACAAGTCATACATAAAGTAAAGTAGCATGACTTACATATCATAATTCTTATCATTTCATGCGTATCATATTTCTTAACATATCATAAAACATGCATATTTGGGCACACAACACATGCATGAATCATAACATACATCATGAACATATCACTTATCATAAAGCATGCATATTTGGGCACACAGCACATGCATGAATCATAAGCTTGCATAACGAACGTATCATTTTATCATGTCATAAAGTAAGCATGTTTGAGCACATAGCACATACATGGGTCATAAACATACATGAAAGAACATAACACATATCATAAAAAGATATAACCATTCATGGAATCATTTAATATCATCTCTTCATAGCATGTGAGGTATATCTAGTCACTAAACCCATATGGACGAAAGTCATGAAAGGTCCATATAATCTCTAGACCACATACAAACATAAAAACCTCATGGTATCTTCACATACTAACATAAGAAAGGTCATAAGCATGTTAACCTAAATTTTAAGCCCTCCTAGGTTTCCAATTATTTCATGTCCGAAACCTTTCATGAAGAGAAATCAAGTTCTAAGCAACAAGCAAACATGTAAACCCTAAACTCATATCATATCATATTTCATAGGGAACTACTTAAGCATATTTAGTTTGGGTTGTAAGTTTCTTAAGCTCCTAATCTTATCATGGCCAAACCCTAGCTTGTCTCATTCTAGGTTACAAGTAGCATGGAAGTGTTGAACCTTAAGCCAACATGTTATACATTTTCATGAGGAACAACATAAGCATGCTTGTTTAAAATTTCAAACTTCCTAGACCCCTTAACTCAAGGTGGCCGAAACCTATAACTCATGAAACTAGGTTTTTAATGGCATAAGAGCATGGTAACCACACTACATTTCATAGTACTTATCACAAGAAACATCATGAACATATGTAAGTTGGTTTCAAAATTTCTCTAGGCCTTACTCTAGTCTTGGCCGAAACCTATCAAGTATGAACTAAATTTCTAGTGGCATAAAAGCATGGAAAACACAACTACCTTTCATAGTACTTACCACAAGAAACATCATGAACATATATAAGGTGGTTTCTAAGTTTTCCTAGGCCTTTAATCCAAAAGTGGCCGAAACATATGAGCTTGGTTTTGTTTTTCATATGGCCTAAAAGCATGGAAACCCTACACAATTTTTCATGGCATCATAACAAGGAACAACATGAGTAAACTTAGTTAAAAAGATCTACACATCCTAGCCTTAAAACTTGGTGTGGCCGAAAGTTTTATATAACCAAAATTCTATGTAACAAGCAACCATAGAATCATCAACTAGTTTCATATTGTTTAATCAAGAAGTCATGAACCTCCTAGCCTTGGTTTCAACTTTCCTAGACATTCAAATCTCATCATAACCGAACCTTCATAGGCATGGAATAAGATTCATAACTAACATACAATCATGTCATAACATTTAGCTTCATATCTTGTCTTAGGAAAAATCTTAACATGCTTAGTCTTAGTTTTAAAACTCTTCAAGGCCTTTGCTTCTTATATGGCCGAATATTCATGAGCATGGAAATGGGGTTTCAAACAACATACAAGTAAGAGAAAAGGTTAACAACATCATTATCATAGGGTACATAACAAAAGAATAAGGAAACATGCTTAGTTTGAGTCTTAACTTACCTAGTCTTCTTGTTCATGCTTGGCCGAGAGTCTAAGGCTTATGGATCTAGTTTTTCATTATTTATTCTAGCATGGAAAACTTAGATTAACCTCTTACATAAAAGACATGTCACAAGAAAAATAGTAAGCATATCTAATTACAACTTTCTTAGACTCTTCTTCTTGTTTTTGGCCGAATTTTCTCAAAGCAAGTCCTAGGTTTTTAAGCGATCTATTTCCATGGAAAAACCGTATAAACTATTGTACCACAGGTGAGGGGAAGCTTACATAGTGTTCACTTGTTAATCTTTAAAGAATTGGTACCCTTGGTGAAGAGGAAGAAGGGAGCTTCTTCTTCTAGCACTCCTCTTGATTTTTATCTTGCTTGGAAGGGTACACCTTGAAGGCTCCTTCTTGTAGTTTAGTTTTCTCTTAGAGAGAAACCTAAACTTGGCTTGTGGAGATGGGAGGAGGCTTCTAGTCTCGGCAAGGGTGAGGGAGAAGGAAAAAAATGAAATCCTTTAGTTCCTTTCCTTTTTATGCTAAGTGGGTGGAAGTTACAAAGGTGAACTTTGCTTCCTCTCCTCCTTAATACATGCATGTATTTTTCTAATGAGAATATGTCTTCATCCCTTCCCCTTAACTCTTCTCTTCATTATCCACTTAAACCCCACGAAAATAGAGAAGAAAAAGGGAGAAAGATAACTTGTCTTTTGTTACTCCTTTTCTTAACCAAGAGGTAAACAAGAGGAAGAAGGCTACTTGATTTTCTCTTGTTTCCTCACTAAATTTTTATCTTTACTTTTAACTACAATTCACATCATTTCCCATTCACATATTATTCATTATCCTAGTGGTTATCATACATAGTTTTATTTCTATCCTTTGTGAGAGGTTCAAGGTTCAAACCTTCACCTCTTCTTTTTTTTTTCTTCTTTTGATTCTTTTTACCTCTATGTTCTAAAGCAACTAACCCCCATATACTTATCTTATAATTTTGTGGGTGTTACATTATATTTGTGAAATAGAGACGAGTCAGTCTTTTATCTAGAAAATCCTTGAGCTTGTAACCAATTATATAGTCAATGAAACTATGCACGAGGAGCTTGTCGAAGACCATATAAGGATTTCTTGAGTTGGCAAACATGAGGTGGAAATTGTGGATGAATGAACCCAGGTGGTTGCTCCTTAAATATAGTTTCCTCAAGATGACCATGGAGAAATGCATTTGAAATGTCCAATTGTCATACAAGCCAATTAGAACTAATAAGAGTGATAATCATAGGCTGACAGAAGTAAGAAGAAAAGGAAAAAGACCATAAAAGTGAATACCTGGTAGTGGATGAATCTTCATCCTCCAAATCTGAGATCAAGGCCTACGATGGACTAGCGCTACTGGTTGACAGTCATGGAGAAGATGAAAGCAACTCAGAGATGGCCATCGATGAAGGGGGAGGATTATCAGAAAAAATCTACGATGAAAAGGAAATATCAGAACACGAGGTAAGTAAGGTACATGCCTTAACTTCTAAAAAGTCATTTCAATTTATTAAAGTACTTTCCAAAAATTTAGTAAAACTAGAAAGAGAAAATGCTGAATTAAAAATAATCTTATCAAAAACATGCTCTTTAGAAATGTATAATAAGTTAAAGGAAGAAAATAAAAAATTGAAGGACCAAATTTAAAAATCTAAAAATTCTACATGTCTTAATCAAAATGTTTGGAAAAATTATAGAAATCTAAATTGTTATTTTAGATACCATAAGGGTCAAATTAGAAAGTTATCACCAAAATATGTTCCTAAAAGATATTTGTAACGACCCACCTTCTACTGGCTAAGCTGTGAGGCCGATCGTTACATTAATCTGTGCTAACTATTCCATGACCATCATTAAATCTAAGTGCGGAAGCGGTACTAATTAAAATTTTGCTAAACTATCATCATTTCTGGGTTCTACATGTGCTAAGGGGTGTAATCTAAACTATTCATGACATATATTACATCCCCCAATGGTCAAGGAACTTAACCAAGAGTTTCTTGCTGATATCATGCCTCCCAATCGACCCACGGATCGATTGGAATGGCCGGATCGATCCGTGGATCGATCCAGGTGGCTACTGTATGTGGGGCTTAGGTTGGATCGATCCAGTGATCGATCCAGCACGCTACTGTGCTCGGGCAATATTCTCGATCGATCGGCTGATCGATCCAGACTAGCCAATCGATCCAGTGATCGATCCCAGAGCCTTCTGTTCGCGACAGAATTTGCTGGATCGATCGGCTGATCGATCCAGAGGCCTACTGTTCACGGTACGAACTTCTCAATCGATCGGCTGATCGATTGAGAAGCCCCAATCGATCGGCCGATCGATTGGGGTTTCTGATTTCACACCAGAAGCTTGATTTCAGCACGGTCTCGTGCCAAATCACATATAATGACTCCAAAAATGACTAAGAACACCCTAACAATAATAACTAACATTCTAACGTCATACAAATAGTGTTCTAAGCTTAATAGAGTGCATGGTTACTAATTCATAGCAATTAACATACTAAAGTGCGAATGTTAAAACACTGAAAAGTTCTAATGCTTAAAACAAAACTTGCTAAAATTCTCTAAGATCTTTATTCCAAGTTCCATCCACACACATCTTCATCGCATTGCCCTCCAGCCTCCGCTAGTCCATCTTTCCTTTACATTTATCTGCAGTATAAGGAAAAAGTATCTGGAAGCTTGAGAGCTTAGTAAGAAACCATCTACCTCACAAAAACATGCATTCGATGCAATATGCCTTTAAAACATGCTATTTGAAATATGTACTGTTTAGACTAAACATGGCATAATGAAATCACTGAACATGAACACTAAAGCATGGCATACAAAGCTAATCATAAACTATCATGTGTATCAATAAGAAAGAACTGAGCTGAAACATGAACTGAGCTAGACTAAAGCTGAATTCAAACCCAACAAATATAACTGATCTTTGTGAGTTTTGAAAATCTAATAACATAATAGATTAAAATAATAATCATGCTGTTGTTTGGGCCCCGACAACTGTACATGCTATGCGCGCAGCCTTAATTAGACCCGGGGTTGCAAATCCCGAATTTAGTAAGGTTTACTAGGTTATCTAAACCTAGGGACGACTATGGGAGTCCAACCCAATGGGTATCTAATCCAGTGCAGTGCCACTGAGAAAGTAAAATACTGAACATAAGCTAATAGCTATTGTCTTGCTTCTACTAGGTTGTTTAAACCCAGAACTAGGTTATCTGAACCTAGAGGCGACTGTGGGAGCCCACCCATTGGACATCTGGTCCTGTAAAAGATAGAGCAAGACTAAATAGGCTATGTAAATGCATCTAGTGCATTTATCCAAGCTAATAAAATGCCTAATTTGCATTTGACTGCGCTAAACATTCTATCGAGCACTTGGTGTACGCTAGTGCACACCTTATGTGCTGAAATTTGCATACGACTAAACTAATGCATAAAAATCACACGAATAGCTACTTATACCGCAGGTGAGGGGTTTCTTACCTCCTGTTCGTAATTTCTTACGATTCTAATCGCTAGGTTTCACGGAGGAGAGATCTCTTCAACGATCTTCTCGCGTCTATGCGTTCCTCTCGCGGAGGGGAGCGTCCTCATGCCCTTGATGTTGCCGGGAGGTGCTCCTAGAACCCTTGGCTTGGTGCGCCGAGAGAGGGAGGGGAAGGAGGAGTGGGCGGCGGTGAGGGTTGAGGAGAAGAGAATCACGATTAAAATAAAACCCTCACTTAATAATTTCTTATTTATATTAAGTGGTAATTTCGGCCCAACTTGAATATAAATTTAATTGTTTCCCTTTCCTTTCAGCACGGCCCTGCTGGGTTCACCTGGTTACTAAGGTTCACCATAAGTCATAGAACTCAATAGGTCTCGGGTTCAATTCCTGCGTAGGCTATTTTACGGTTCTATTTGTTTTTGCTACCTTCGCCGCTCTAAAAATTCTATAAAAATATCCTAAAATTCCAGAAAAAATCATAGAATATTTCTAAAATAATTTTGAGAATTTTCGGGCATTACAATCCCCCATACCTTATAAAAAGTTCATCCTCGAACTTAGAATAACTCTGGGTATTTCTGTCTCATACTGGCTTCTGTCTCTAGGTTGCCTCTTCTACTGTGTGACTGTGCCAAATAACTTTGACTAATGGTACTTCCTTGTTCCGCAATTTCTTAACTGCCCAGTCTATTATCTGAATAGGCCGACTGTCATAGCTGAGGTCTTCGCGGATCTGTACCGACTGGGGCTCAATCACCTGGGTGGCATCTGGGGTATGCTTCTTCAGCATAGAGACATGAAATAAGTTGTGGACAGCTGACATTTCCCGGGGTAGCCCTAACTCATATGCTACCTTGCCCACTCTTCTGCTGATAAGGTATGGTCCCATATATCTGGGACTTAGTTTGCCCTTCTTCCCAAAATGCATTACTCCCTTCATGGGAGCTACTCTGAGGAACACTGAATCCCCAACTGAGAACTCTAAGGGTCTGCGCCGTGTATCAGCATAGCTTTTCTGGCGACTCTGAGCTGTCTCTATCCTCTGGCGGATCTGCTGTATAGCTGCTGTGGTATCTGCCACTAGATCTGTCTGAAGCTCTAGTTCTTTCTGTTCACCACTCTCATACCAGCAGATTGGGGATCTACACCTCTGCCCATAGAGAGCCTCGTAAGGTGTCATGCCGATGGTGGCCTGATAGCTATTGTTGTATGCAAATTCTGCTAAACTCAGATATTTTCATCAACTTCCTTTGAAGTCTAGGGCACATGCTCGGAGCTTATCTTCGAGTACCTGATTTACTCGCTCCGTCTGTCTATCTGTCTGAGGATGGAAGGCTGTGCTAAACTTTAACTTCGTGCCCAACGCTGACTGTACACACTCCCAGAAGTGTGATGTGAATCTGCTGTCTCTGTTTGATATAATGGTTCGTGGGACTCCATGTAGTCTAACGATCTCCTTGAGATACAACTGTGCTAGCTGTTCCATGGAGTAGGATATCCTGATAGCTAAGAAGTGGGCTGATTTAGTCAACCTGATGACTATTACTCAGATGGTATCAAAACCATTCGTGGTTCTGGGTAATCCCACTATGAAATCCATAGAAATGTCTTCCCACTTCCATTCGGGTATCTGAATGGGCTGCAAAACTCCTCCTGGTCTCTGATGTTCTGCCTTAACCCTTTGACAGGTTAGGTAGATGCTGACATATCGAGCGATATCTCTCTTCATCCCAGGCCACCAAAAATGCTTCTTCAAGTCCTAGTACATTTTGGTGGAGCCAGGATGCATCGCATAAGGAGTCTTGTGACCCTCATCTAGAATCTTCCTGCGTAGTTCCTCCTGATCTGGAACACATAATCTGTCACCAAAGTACAATACCCACTATCAGATACTCTGAATTCTCCACTGTCTGATTCTGCTAATCCTTGCTTGATCTTCTGAATTTCAGGATCCTGTTCCTGAGCTGTCTGAAGATCACCAAGCAAGGTAGACTCTAACGTCATAGTAGAGAGCTGTCCAACTATGAGTTCAAGACCGAAGTCTGTGATCTCCTTCTATAGGGGCGTTGACATGGCTGCTAGAGATAATAGAGCAGCACTGGACTTTCTGCTAAGTGCATCTGCTACCCTATTTGCCTTTCCTGGGTGGTAGAGGATGTCTATGTCATAGTCCTTGACCAGTTCTAGCCATCTGCGCTGTCGCATATTCAGATCCTTCTGAGTGAAGAAGTATTTCAGACTCTGATGATCTGTATACACTCTGCACTGATCTCCATACAAGTAATGTCTCCAAATTTTGAGGGCGAACACCACTACTGTAAGCTCAAGGTCATGAGTGGGGTAATTCCTCTCATAATCCTTGAGTTGTCTGGAGGTGTAGGCGATTACCTTGCCATCTTGCATCATCATTGCTCCTAGTCCTAACTTAGAGGCATCACTATATATATCAAAGCTATCTGCGTTCTCTGGTAGAGTTAGAATAGGTGCACTGGTCAATCTCCTCTTTAGCTCGATAAAGCTGTTCTCACAGTCCTCTGCCCACTGAAATTTTCTGTTCTTTCTGGTAAGAGCTGTCAGTGGGGAGGCTATCCTGGAGAAGTCCTCTACGAACTTTTTGTAATAACCTGCTAATCCCAGAAAGCTCTTGATCTCACTGGCATTCTTGGGTCTTTTCCAGTTACGCACAGCTTCTATTTTACTGGGGTCTACCATGATACCATCCTTTGAGATGATGTTGTAAGACCGTTGGATTCGATAGAGGGGGGAGGGGGGGTGAATATCGATTCGATAAAGATGAGTATAAACGCAGCGGAAAACTAAAATAGACACAGGTGTTTTTTACTTCGTTCGGAGCCTGTGACGACTCCTACTCGAAGGCCCGTGGTCCTTGACCACTTTCGTTGGGCAATCACTATCAATTCGAATATTACAGAGTTAAGTACAAGAATTGACAGATAAAGAAAATACCGACAATAGAATTAAAACAAAACCAGCACTGAGTCGGAGAGTTTTTCGTGGCGTCGCAAGAGCACAGAGCAGCAGATCTTGGATTCTAAGTTCTTGTTGAAGCTCTACCCTTGCCCCTTCTTTTATATGAAGCTCAGGGCGCCCCGGATCCCTTCCAGGCGCCCTGGTGAGACGTGGCAGGTCCAACCAGTGAGCTCCACGTGGCGACGCACAATCGGGATAAAACTTGCCTCCCGGGCGCCCGGATCCCTTCCGGGCGCCCGGACCTCCGGGCGCCCGGACCTCCGGGCGCCCGGACCCCTCTTCTCCAGAAAGTCCTTCTCCTGCAAGAAAAGGTTAGTCCGAGGCAAATGTACCCTGCAGCAAAGATTGTTAGCACAGTTTTATAGATAAGCAAAGTATGACTTAGATTCCGTCTTTCCGAGACCGGAATCTAGTCACGATCTCGACTTAGATATCCGAAATGGATCTAAGCCGGATCGACGCCTAATGTTCCCTTCCCGGGAACGCGTCCTCGCAGTCACTCCCCTCCAGTGACTTACCTCACTTACCTGCCAGACGTCCGGTCAGCCCGTCGACCCGTCTGGACTTCTCGCCAGCTATCCGGTCAGCCCGTCGACCTAGCTGGACTTCTCGCCAAGCGTCCGGTCAGCCCGTCGACCCGCTTGGACTTCTCGCCAGCTATCCGGTCAGCCCGTCGACCTAGCTGGACTTCTCGCCAAGCGTCCGGTCAGCCCGTCGACCCGCTTGGACTTCTCGCCAGACATCTGGTCAGCCCTGTCTGGACTTTTCCTGCGCACTCGATCAGAGTGTTAGACAACAACAAGCTAACTTAACTTGATTTGTCATTCATCAAAACCTGGGTTAAATCGTTAGTGCAAACCGCACCAACAATCTCCCCCTTTTTGATGGAATGACAACCTGGTTAAGTTAGTGTAAACATATGCATAAAACAACATGCATTTAATGTGGTTTTTAAGTTAGTTTGTATTTTCAGTTTGGTTTAGCTAACTTAACCACCTAACTCTCCCCCTTTGGCATTCATCAAAAATAAGCATGGATTAACTAAGCATAGACTTTAAACAAAAAACATGTCAAGATAATCTGGGGAAGTTTAAACTTTTGAAACTTGTTTAAAGCGTTAGCTTTTAGAAAAATAGCCAAGTTTAGACAAAATCTCACATACAAGTTTCAATTTTGAAATGCTTTTCAAATAAGTTTTCAAAAATTCCAAAACTGAGTTTGAAAAGGATTAAAAGATTTAATTTGTAAACTTAAGTTTTTGAAAAATCTAATTTCCACAATTTTCAACACTAAGTTTTTGCAAGTTAAATTTTCAAAGTAAGTTTCAACTTTTCAAACATAAGTTCTCAACATCAAAATTCCAAAACTAAGTTTTCAAAACTGATTGAAATTTATTTTTCAACACTAAGTTTGTAAAAGAATCAATTTTCAAAATTAAGGAAAATGATTTTGAGAAGCTTAGTTTGTAAACTTAAGTTTCGAAAGAAATCTAATTTCCACAATTTTCAATAACAAAGCAATTTTTAAAACTAATTTTTTGTAAAAGTTAAATTTCAAATCAAAGTTAAGTTTTAACTATAAAAATGTGTTTTAATCTTTAAAGTTTTAAAGTTAAAATAATGTTTGAGGTTACAATAATGTTTAATGTTAAAAATATGCCTAAAGTCTAAATCATAATTTTTAATAGTTTTTATTATTATTATTATTATTATTATTATTAAAGTGAAAAGTTATTTTTAAAAGAATTTTTAAAATAAGTTTTAAAAGAACTTTTAAAATAATTTTTAAATTTGTTTTAAAATTTTTAAAAGAATTTTTAAAATAAGTTTTAAAAGAACTTTTAAAATAATTTTTAAAATGTTTTAAAATAATTTTTAAAATAATTATTTAAACTTTTTAAAATTATTTTTAAAAGAGTTTTTAAAATAATTTTTAAAATGTTTTAAAATAATTTTTACTAGAATTTTTTAAAGTTTTTAAAATGATTTTTAAAAGAGTTTTTAATATAATTTTTAAAATGTTTTAAAAAAATTGTAAAAGAATTTTTAAAGTTTTTAAAATGATTTTTAAAAGAGTTTTTTTTTTAAAATAATTTTTAAAATGTTTTAAAAAAATTTTTAAAGAATTTTTAAAGTTTTTTTAAATAATTTTTAAATGAGTTTTTAAAATAATTTTTAAAATAGTTTTTCAAATAATTTTTAAAATAGTTTTTAAAAAAAATTTTAAAAGAGTTTTTAAAGAATTTTTAAAATAGTTTTTAAAGAATTTTTTAAAATAGTTTTAAAAGAATTTTTAAGATAGTTTTTAAAGAGTTTTTAAAATTGTTTTTAAAGAATTTTTTAAAAGTGTTTTTAAAGAATTTTTAAAATAGTTTTTAAATAATTTTTAAAATAGTTTTTAAAGAATTTTAAAATAGTTTTTAAAGAATTTTTAAAATAGTTTTTAAAGAATGTTTAAAATTGTTTTTAAAGAATTTTTTAAAAGAGTTTTTAAAGAATTTTTAAAATAGTTTTAAAATAATTTTTAAAGAATTTTAAAATAGTTTTTAAAGAATTTTTAAAATAGTTTTTAAAGAATTTTTAAAATTGTTTTTAAAGAATTTTTTAAAAGAGTTTTTAAAGAATTTTTAAAATAGTTTTTAAAGAATTTTTAAAATAGTTTTTTTAAAGAATTTTTAAAATAGTTTTTAAAGAATTTAAAAAATAGTTTTTAAAGAATTTTTAAAAGAGTTTTTAAAGAATTTAAAAAATAGTTTTTAAAGAATTTTTAAAACGGTTTTTAAAGTTATTATAATTTGAATTTTGAAATTCAATTTGAAATTTGAAATTTAATTTTAATTACTTTTAATTTAATTTGAAATTTGAAAATTAATTTTAATTTAATTTAAAATTCGAAATTTAATTTTAATTAATTTTAATTTAATTTGAAATTTGAAAATTAATTTTAATTTAATTTTAAATTTGAAATTTAATTTTAATTAATTTTAATTTAATTTGAAATTTGAAAATTAATTTTAAGTGATTTTAATTTAATTTGAAATTTGAAAATTAATTTTAATTAATTTTAATTTAATTTGAAATTTGAAAATTAATTTTAATTTAATTTGAAATTTGAAAGTTAATTTTAATTTAATTTGAAATTTGAAATTTAATTTTAATTAATTTTAATTTAATTTGAAATTTGAAAATTAATTTTAATTAATTTTAATTTAATTTGAAATTTAAAAATTAATTTTAATTAATTTTAATTTAATTTAAAATTTGAAAATTAATTTTAATTTGAAAATTATTTAATTTAATCCTTATTCATCTCATCCGATCTAGATTATCAATCAGGGAATCCTATAATTTTGTGAGATGAATTAGATTTAATTACAGAGTTTGGTTTAACTTGTGTTAGATTCAGGTTTAGCTTTGGTCTCAACAAATAGGCATTCTTCGGATAAACTTCTAAGCTTGGTGAGTCACCTGGACATCATTAGAAGTAACCAACCCTTCGAGATTTTCCGAATAGTCCTATCCACGGAGCTTAGTACTAAACCTTGGTCTACCTAGTTAGGATCCGTAAGGGGTAGCTTCGGTCAGTTCCACTTGGCCAAATGCACCAGATCGAAGCCATATCTTTCTAGACATGCGATGCCCAAGCTTCCCCAACGTACTATCATCCAAAACTTCACCAGTACTACTTGTCAAGTTAAACTTTTGTCCCTGTTTATTCTATTCCTAACTACCCTGCCAGGTAGGTTGGTTTTTGGGTACCCTACCGGGTAAGTTTGTTTCGGTTACCCTGTCGGGTAAATTACTTTTGGAGGTGCCAGCTATTCTGGAGCCTCCCCCTAAATTGTTGATTTTTATTTTTAAGATTTCTTGTATAATTAGAGTTAGTTTTAGTTAAGTTTTAATGTTTAATTTGTAATTTAAATTTAAGTTTTAATTTTGAATTAATTGAATTGGTCAAATTATCTTTCTTTAAAAGAGTATATTTAACATTTAAATTTTCTTTCAATTTCAATTTCAATTTTATTGAATTATCTTTCTTTAATAGCTTATTTTTAAAGTTTAGGTTTTTATTTATTTTTGAGTTAATTAAATTGTTTGAATTATATTTCTTTAAAGATTTATCTTTTAACTTTTTATTAATTGTTAATTTTAAATTTTCTAGATTATTTTTGTTTAATATGTTATCTTTTACATTTAATTTTAAGTTTGTTAACTTTCGTTTTGATTTTATCAAAGTGTTTGATTTTATCCTTATATTTTCTTTACCTTTTAAGTTGATATAATTAGTGGAATTTATTAAATAAGTCTTATCATTAAAATTTAATTTTTTGTTAATTAAATTATCTTGGGTTTGGATAGAATTTTCCAGATTGATATTGTCTAGATTATTAAATAATTTATTAATTATGTCTAGATTAATATTGACCTTGTCATCCTTTTTGTTCGAATTTTCAAATTTGTTTAGGTTTAAATTCGAATTTTTAGATTTATTGATTATTTTCAGATTTTCTGTATTTTCTGAAGTAATTATATTTATTTTCTCAGAAAATATCCTAGGGGTATTTTCTATATTTTCTGAATTAATTATATTTATTTTATCAGAAAATATCCTAGGGGTATTTTCGCAAGTATTGTCATGTATACTATTTTCACATATACTTTCAGACATATCCAAATTAACATGCACATATTTTAAACTACTACTAGCAAGGGTGTTTTGGTAATTATTACTAACCTTGAGCGCAACCCCTAATTCAGCAGGCTTCTCCGTTGGATCTGACTCGAGTCCGGATTCGACTTTAACTTGATCTTCTAGCTCCATTGGCGTCTCGTGAAGCTTGATCAACTGGGTCCATAGCTCATATGCATTCTTGTATTTTTCTAGTCTGCATATAATATTGTTAGGTAAGATATTATAAATAATTTTACTTACGTTTTTATTCAGCTCCGAGTTCTGAGAAGGTTTTTTCAATATTAGCATATAATCAATATCTACGCTTCCTAAGAAGCATTCCATTCTTCGCCTCCAGTAGTTGAAATTTTCATCGTATGGTGGTGGTTCATTGGGGTTCCATCCTTCTTGAAAAGACATTTTTCTTGCACACAATGAAAGAAAGACAAAATCCCAAGACTTGGTCTTGGATTAGCAGTGTTGGAAAAAAAAATAATATTTCACTACTAATTTTTTTTTTTTTTAAAAAAATAAAATATTATTAAAATATTAATATATTATCTCAAATTTTTGAAAATGTAATATTTTGTCGATACTAAATAATAGTGAAAAGATGACGATGTATTTTTCAAAACCAGTTTTGGAGGGAAAAAATGAAAGGCGTAAGGTTTTATTTTAAAAACGAACGATATATAATTTTTCTTTAAAAAGACCCCCTCTTTGTCTGATTGGTGGTTGCACCAAATCAGAGCGGTACCTGCTCTGATACCACTTGTAAGACCGTTGGATTCGATAGAGGGGGGGGGTGAATATCGATTTGATAAAGATGAGTATAAACGCAGCGGAAAACTAAAATAGACACAGGTGTTTTTTACTTCGTTCGGAGCCTGTGACGACTCCTACTCGAAGGCCCGTGGTCCTTGACCACTTTCGTTGGGCAATCACTATCAATTCGAATATTACAGAGTTAAGTACAAGAATTGACAGATAAAGAAAATACCGACAATAGAATTAAAACAAAACCAGCACTGAGTCGGAGAGTTTTTCGTGGCGTCGCAAGAGCACAGAGTAGCAAATCTTGGATTCTAAGTTCTTGTTGAAGCTCTACCCTTGCCTCTTCTTTTATATGAAGCTCAGGGCGCCCCGGATCCCTTCCAGGCGCCCTGGTGAGACGTGGCAGGTCCAACCAGTGAGCTCCACGTGGCGACGCACAATCGGGATAAAACTTGCCTCCCGGGCGCCCGGACCCCTCTTCTCCAGAAAGTCCTTCTCCTGCAAGAAAAGGTTAGTCCGAGGCAAATGTACCCTGCAGCAAAGATTGTTAGCACAGTTTTATAGATAAGCAAAGTATGACTTAGATTCCGTCTTTCCGAGACCGGAATCTAGTCACGATCTCGACTTAGATATCCGAAATGGATCTAAGCCGGATCGACGCCTAATGTTCCCTTCCCGGGAATGCGTCCTCGCAGTCACTCTCCTCCAGTGACTTACCTGCCAGACGTCCGGTCTGCCCGTCGACCCGTCTGGACTTCTCGCCAAGCGTCCGGTCAGCCCGTCGACCCGCTTGGACTTCTCGCCAGCTATCCGGTCAGCCCGTCGACCTAGCTGGACTTCTCGCCAAGCGTCCGGTCAGCCCGTCGACCCGCTTGGACTTCTCGCTAGCTATCCGGTCAGCCCGTCGACCTAGCTGGACTTCTCGCCAAGCGTCCGGTCAGCCCGTCGACCCGCTTGGACTTCTCGCCAGACATCTGGTCAGCCCGTCGACCTGTCTGGACTTTTCCTGCACACTCGATCAGAGTGTTAGACAACAACAAGCTAACTTAACCTGATTTGTCATTCATCAAAACCTGGGTTAAATCGTTAGTGCAAATCGCACCAACAGATGTGACCCAGGAAGGACACCTGATCTAACCAAAATTCACATTTCGTGAACTTGGCGTACAACTGGTTCTGCTGGAGGGTCTGCAGTACTATTCTCAGGTGCTCTGCATGTTCTTCCTGAGTTCCTGAATAGATAAGGATGTCATCGATGAATACGATAACGAACTTATCTAAGTACTCTCTGAATACTCTGTTCATGAGGTCCATGAAAGTAGCTGGAGCATTTGTCACACCAAAGGGCATGACTACGAACTCATAATGTCCGTATCTGGTCCTGAATGCTGTCTTGGGTATATCCCCTTCTTTAACTTTCACCTGATGATATCCTGATCTGAGGTCTATCTTAGAGAACACTGCTGCTCCCTTTAGCTGATCGAACAGGTCATCGATTCTGGGAAGAGGATACCTATTCTTGATCGTGACTTGGTTTAGTGCCCGGTAATCTATACACAAGCGCATGCTCCCTTCCTTCTTCTTCACGAACAATACAGGCGCTCCCCACGGTGAGTGACTCGGACGTATGAAGCCCTTGTCAAGCAGCTCTTGTAGTTGCTCATGAAGTTCTTTCAGTTCTGTTGGAGCCATGCGGTAAGGTGATTTGGAGATAGGATTTGTACCGAGAATGAGTTCTATCTCAAATTCGATCTCCCTGTCTGGTGCTAGGCCTGGTAACTCTTCAGGGAAGACTGCTGAGTAGTCACGTACGACTCGGACCTCTGCTAGCTATCGGTCCTGGTCCTGACTGGTACTGACTACGTGTGCTAAATATCCCGTACATCCTGAATCCATTAATCTCTGTGCCTTCATAGCTGAGAGAAATTTATTGGGCTTTCTCTTTGGTTCTCCGACGAACTCAAACTGTGCTTCTGCTTCAGGTTGGAATACAACTTTCTGCTTACGACATTCTATTGAGGCACCGTATTTGATCAAGAAGTCCATCCCAAATATGACGTCGTAGTCAGTCATATTTAGCACTATCAGATCACAAAAGAGCTCTCTGTTTGCTATAATGACTGGCACTGCTCTGAGCCAGTGCGTGGATGCCATAATTTCTCCCGAAGGTAAGGTCGTCAGAAACTGACTACTGAGTACCTCTGGAGGTCTTGCTAACTTCTCAGCAAATGCCCTGGATATATAAGAATGGATTGCCCCAGTATCGAATAAGACAGTTGTACTTTGCTGTAAAATACTAATCTGACCTGTAATAACTGTCGAGGCATTTGCTACGTCCTCTCTGGTTAGTGAATAGATCCGTGCATTTGTCGTAGCTGGAGGGGCTTCTAGTATGCCCTGGCTGATGTGGGGACCATCTAAAGCGGCCTGCATCTGATGCAACTGTGCTGGCTTGGCTTCGTACTGGATCGGCTGTGGTGGAGGAAAGCTGGCCTTGTTCGGACACTGCTTGGCCATGTGCCCTTCTTGTCCACACTCAAAGCATCCTCTTGTGCCCTTACGACAAACTCCAGGGTGGAATTGCCCACAAGTAGCACACTTTGCATAACTGGGCTGTTTGCTAGCTGGCCCTCCTTTTGGGTAACTCCCTGGTTTGCGCTTGTTGCTGGAGTTCCCTTTCTAGTTGGAGCTGTGACCCTGTTGTTTCTGAGTGCCTGAACCTCCTTGACCTTTAGATTCCGTGAGAACTTGCTTCTGCTGCTTGATATTGTTCTGGTAGTGCTCGGTGGTCAGAGCACTGCTGACTAGTTCTTCGGTGGTTTGCGGCCTGTGAATGCCGCCAGCCACGTTCATTGCTATTTCCGGCCTCAGCATCTTGAGCATCAACCGAACTCTTTCTTTCTCTGTGCTGACTAGTTCAGGGCATAGACGAGCCAATCTATTGAATTTCTTCACGGCTTCCTCAACTGATAGGTTGCCCTGACGAAACTCAGTGAACTCGTCGTAGTGGCGGTTTGTGACCCGCATGTGAAAGAATTCTTCAAAGAACTCCTTCTCGAAGTCTGCCCATGTCATCTGGTTTACTGGGCGCTTCGCTCTGATTCTCTCCCACCACATGCGTGCATCTCCTGTCAGGCAGAAGGAGGCGCACTTCACCTTCTCATGTTCTGGCCAGTCCAGGAGCTCCATCGTACTCTCCAGTGTTTTGAACCAGGCTTGAGCATCCCATGGTTCACTGGTGCCTAAGAAGTTCTCGGGCTTAACTCTCTGCCACTGGATCAGATAGACCTCTCTTTTTGCCTCTGCTGGGGCCACTGGTGCTGTAGGCTGGACTGGTGGAACCTCTAAGACTACTGGCGTTGCCAAGTTTGGTTCCGGGGTGACTGTGGGAGTATTCTGCTGATTAGCCTTTAAGGTGGCTATCTCCTGCTGCTGTTCAGCTAACTGCTGCTGTAACTGAGCCAGAGGCACTGAACTGCCTGCCTCATGCTGGGGCTCAGTAGCTGGTGCCCTTCTAGCTGAGCGTCCTCGTGCCATCTCTAGGGACATGGAGGACATACATGACAAACACAATCATAAGGGAGTAACTATTGTTATCATGTCAACTACTATCATGAACAAGCATGCTCTAGTTATATCTAAACATGAAACAAGGAAGATAAAGAAAGTGAGAGATGTTCTTACTTGGAAACTGCAGGTTCAATGCTGATGTGTGTGTAGGAAGTATGGAAACTGCTCTGATACTACTCTGTAACGACCCACCTTCTACTGGCTAAGCTGTGAGGCCGATCGTTACATTAATCTGTGCTAACTATTCCATGACCATCATTAAATCTAAGTGCGGAAGCGGTACTAATTAAAATTTTGCTAAACTATCATCATTTCTTGGTTCTACATGTGCTAAGGGGTGTAATCTAAACTATTCATGACATATATTACATCCCCCAATGGTCAAGGAACTTAACTAAGAGTTTCTTGCTGATATCAGGCCTCCCAATCGACCCACGGATCGATTGGAATGGCCGGATCGATCCGTGGATCGATCCAGGTGGCTACTGTATGTGGGGCTTAGGTTGGATCGATCCAGTGATCGATCCAGCACGCTACTGTGCTCGGGCAATATTCTGGATCGATTGGCTGATCGATCCAGACTAGCAAATCGATCCAGTGATCGATCCCAGAGCCTTCTGTTCGCGACAGAATTTGCTGGATCAATCGGCTGATCGATCCATGGCCTACTGTTCGTGGTACGAACTTCTCAATCGATCGACTGATCGATTGAGAAGCCCCAATCGATCGGCCGATCGATTGGGGTTTCTGATTTCACACCAGAAGCCTGATTTCAGCACGGTCTCGTGCCAAATCACATATAATGACTCCAAAAATGACTAAGAACACCCTAACAATAATAACTAACATTCTAACGTCATACAAATAGTGTTCTAAGCTTAATAGAGTGCATGGTTACTAATTCATAGCAATTAACATACTAAAGTGCGAATGTTAAAACACTGAAAAGTTCTAATGCTTAAAACAAAACTTGCTAAAATTCTCTAAGATCTTTATTCCAAGTTCCATCCACACACATCTTCATCGCATTGCCCTCCAGCCTCCGCTAGTCCATCTTTCATTTACATTTATCTGCAGTATAAGGAAAAAGTATCTGGAAGCTTGAGAGCTTAGTAAGAAACCATCTACCTCACAAAAACATGCATTCGATGCAATATGCCTTTAAAACATGCTATTTGAAATATGTACTGTTTAGACTAAACATGGCATAATGAAATCACTGAACATGAACACTAAAGCATGACATACAAAGCTAATCATAAACTATCATGTGTATCAATAAGAAAGAACTGAGCTGAAACATGAACTGAGCTAGACTGAAGCTGAATTCAAACCCAACTAATATAACTGATCTTTGTGAGTTTTGAAAAGCTAATAACATAATAGATTAAAATAATAATCATGCAGTTGTTTGGGCCCCGGCAACTGTACATGCTATGCGCGCATCCTTAACTAGACCCGGGGTTGGAAATCCCGAATTTAGTAAGGTTTACTAGGTTATCTAAACCTAGGGACGACTATGGGAGTCCAACCCAATGGATATCTAATCCAGTATAGTGCCACTGAGAAAGTAAAATACTGAACATAAGCTAATAGCTATTGTCTTGCTTCTACTAGGTTGTCTAAACCCAGAACTAGGTTATCTGAACCTAGAGGCGACTGTGGGAGCCCACCCATTGGACATCTGGTCCTGTAAAAGCTAGAGCAAGACTAAATAGGCTATGTAAATGCTTCTAGTGCATTTATCCAAGCTAATAAAATGCCTAATTTGCATTTGACTGCGCTAAACATTCTATCGAGCACTTGGTGTACGCTAGTGCACACCTTATGTGCTGAAATTTGCATACGACTAAACTAATGCATAAAAATCACACGAATAGCTACTTATACCGCAGGTGAGGGGTTTCTTACCTCCTGTTCGTAATTTCTTACGATTCTAATCGCTAGGTTTCACGGAGGAGAGATCTCTTCAACGATCTTCTCGCGTCTATGCGTTCCTCTCGCGGAGGGGAGCGTCCTCGTGCCCTTGATGTTGCCGGGAGGTGCTCCTAGAACCCTTGGCTTGGTGCGCCGAGAGAGGGAGGGGAAGGAGGAGTGGGTGGCGGTGAGGGTTGAGGAGAAGAGAATCATGATTAAAATAAAACCCTCACTTTATAATTGCTTATTTATATTAAGTGGTAATTTCGGCCCAACTTGAATATAAATTAATTGTTTCCCTTTCCTTTCAGCACGGCCCTGCTAGGTTCACTTGGTTACTAAGGTTCACCATAAGTCATAGAACCCAATAGGTCTCGGGTTCAATTCCCGCGTAGGCTATTTTACGGTTCTATTTGTTTTTGCTACCTTCGCCGCTCTAAAAATTCTATAAAAATATCCTAAAATTTCAGAAAAAATCATAGAATATTTCTAAAATAATTTTGAGAATTTTTTGGTGTTACAATATTTAATCAATTCAGTTGGAAGAAACCTATATTGGGTTTTCAAATCTTGCTTAGAATAAATTATTTTTTTAAGTTACAATTTGTAGAAAAAAATTAAATGTTTAATTTTTTTAAAAGGATTTGTCTAGAAGTGATTGTTGTTCCAATATCCAAGAAGTCCTAGTACTTTGTCTCAGCCTAGAAGTCAATTATTGAAATGAATGTTTAATAAACTAACTATTAAATAGTTAACTATTATAAATTTTTTAAAATAAAAAAATTATTTGTGAAAAAGGTTATTTTAAAATTAAAGTTTTTTTTATTCTTCTTAAGTTAACTCCCTTATGCAAAATGTTATATCTGACTTATATATATTCAACTCCTACTAAAATATTTAGACTTTTTCAATACTCAAAAATATATTTTTTGTAAATTTTTTGATAAATAATGAATTTTCTATAAATTATTTATTGAAAATTTCATTTCTAAATTTGAAATATCTTGAAACTTTATTTTTTTTTTGAAAAATTTAAATTCCATTGAACCTTAAGAAAAATTTTCCTTAACCCTTAGAAAAGTTTTAAATTCTATATCTAACTTTGCCTTTCTCACTTTATTTTTGATGTGATCAAAGGGAGAGAAATTAGTACAAATTCAAGGAGAGTTTAGATATTCGCATAAATAAGTTTTTTTACTAAATTCTTTAATTCATTGTATTGAAATTGCTATTTGCAATTTACTTATGCTATTGCATTTTTTCCCTAGCTTGAACTTGAGTTGATGCATATCAAAAATGAGGAGATTGTTAGAACCCTAGGATAGTTTTGATATAGTCAACCATGTTCAGTTAGGTCCTATTATATTTAATCCTTGTGTCTAAGTGTGCAGAAACTTAGAAACATAAGAAGTCAAGCGGAAGATGAAGCTAGTGAGAAGGATGGCATGAGAGAGAGCCGACGGGCTCGGTGCGTCCGAGGGACGAGGTGTTGCAGAAGAGTACACCGGTGGATGAGAAGGACGTGGGCGACATTCGAGGAATGAGAAGCTGGAGAGGAAGCCTACTTGAGGAGAAGGTCGGAAAATGGGTTCGGGTGAGCCCTATTTCGAATAGCCGAAATCACCCAAGCGAGCGGAGCAACAGAAGAGCCAAAGGAGAAGTTTGGAGCTCGGTAGCAGCTGTTGAAGGCACCTTCAATGGTATTGAAGGTGCCCTTGCTCTTTTCGGGAGGAAGGCACCTTCAACATTTGAAGGCACCTTCGAGCCTTTATGGAAGGCGCTTTCAACTACTTGAAGGCACCTTACACTGGGTAAAAGCGACCGTTGGTGAAGATAAAATATTATCTTTGCTTACCTCGCTGAAGGCGCCTTCCACCTTGTTAGAGGCACCTTCCAACTACGGATAAAATTTTCCAGGGGTTATAAAAAGACCTCAGAGTTAGGAATTATATAATAACTTCTATATTAACTTCCTAGTAACTTTCTGAGCTTTTCAAAGAGTGTAAGAGGCTTCTCTGCCTTCATCAAAGGAGACATTTTGAGTAGAGCTTTGCAATCACCTTAGATTAAAAATGTTGGAACCAAGTTCAAAATTCGGTGATCATGTTTCTACACTCCTATGCACAGTGAAAATTTAAAATTTTATTTGTAATTTAACAATTAAATCAAAGGAGTGTTCGTATGGTTTTTAAAACAAACATAAACATGATCTTTATCTAAGCATGCATTACAATCTAACCGTATATGTAAGATCTTAAAAGTATAACAAAGATAAACTATCATGTGATTTATTCATATAATGCTCATTTAATCAATTTATTTAGACATGCTAAGCTATCTAAAATAAACATATTAGATCATTCAAGCATAACCTAAATAAAACTATTAACACATATATTAATAAACATCTGAATCAAAGTACAAACATAAATATACATTCCAAACAACCTATGTTTGGGGGTGACTTATTACGAACCGCAAGTGCACAGTTTCGTCGTCAGTAATAAAAAGATATCGTATCCACAGGGACTGTTGATTAAACACTAGTTAACTTTGCACGATGAATTATCTAGACAAACGTATGATTAGTTGGGAAAGAAAATAAGTCCCTACACATTGGTGCTACCAAAGGTGGTGATTCTTGAGACTTTGCTAATTCTGCATAAGTCTCTACACATTGCTCCACAACATATTCAACCTTGAAACTTTCATAATCTCATAATGTTGTGTGGACAAAGGAGATGATTCTTGAGATGCTGCTTCCACAACACAGCTCCCTACGCACCCTTCCATGTCATTAACAACACAAACATCAAAAAACAAGCCAACATCAATATCCTCAATAGGATAATCAATTACAAGAGGATCAATAACTTCATTTACAGTTTTAAGTTGATCTACCACATCACATTCATCATCTGAAAATTCAATCTCACTAAAACATCCTGTAAAACCAGGAGGTAGATCTGAAAACTTGTTATCCACTGCATTATCATCACAATCCTCATCTGAAGAGTCTTCATCTTTATATACATCCGGAAATCTACACTCAACCGTATTTGGATCATAGAATTTGCTAGGATCTTTATCTTCATTGACCCTCACTAGCCTTTGTGGAAAAGGAACCCTTAGTGAAGGTCTTGGGAAAGAAATTTCCTTTTTCCCATATTCCCTTTGAGCTTGCGGAGGAGGTCCAACTTGCTTATCTAGTGTTGATGTGATTAATCATTGAGGGAAGGGTACTTGTGGCCTTTGTGAACTTCCTGGAGTAATGGAACTGAGTTCTTGTGCTCTTCTATTGTTCTTCTCCTCAATTCTAAACAAATCCTTCTTCATAAGTTCTTCATGATTCTTGCCACTTCTCAACTTAATATCATTATCATTTACACTAGATCTTGTCTGTGTAGGAGGAAGGTCATCTTTGAACCATTTTGAAACTATGATATCAATCTTTTCCCCCAAATGTTTGAACTCCTCATTCTGTGACTTGCGAATTTCAACATTCTTGGGTGGTTGAGCTGCATTTTGTTTGACAGGTTCTCTTGCATTTATGGCTTGCACTTCCTGAATATTTGAGGGAGATTCCATCCAACTTTTATCCACTACAAGAAAATTGAGATTTTACAACACTTAAAAGACAACGCTTTTTAAAAAAAGTGTTGTCTTTTTCTTTTTAACAACGCTTTTAGTGAAAAGCGTTGTCTATTTCTTTATTTTCTTACTAATAGACAACGTTTTTTTAAAAATCATTGTTTATTAGTGATTTTTATGGGTCAAATACAACGCTTTTTGAAAAGCGTTGTCTATTAGCATTTTTTTAGTGTCTACGACAACGATTTTTAAAAAACGTTGTGTATTGTTAAATCCTCATCTAAATCTGGGATAATACAAACCGTTGGATCAAGTACCCTTAGGTTTCACTCTCACAACTCCTCATCTCATGCTTATCTTCCTGAACCCCTCTCACAACTCCTCATCTCATGCCTATCTTCCCGAACCCCTCTCACGCCCTCTCCTTCCAACTCCTCCTCTCATGTCCTCTCCATCCAACTCCTCTCCAGCAAACCCCTCTCCGGCGAACTCCTCTCCGCGAACCTCCTCTCCTCTGAATTCCTTCACCTCTTCGTCAAATAGTAAATGCCCTAATCACTCCGCTCTTGGATCGTCGCCTCTGCACTTGGCCTCCTCTTTGGAAGATCGATATTTGCAGCTCGGTCTTTGTCTTGCTCTAGTTTGTCGGAGCAAATTGTTATTGATGGCCTGGGGGGATTTGTTTAAGCAGATTCATCCTCGTTTCGTCTTTTTTTTTTGTTAGGGTTTACGAAGGCGAAAAGCGGTACGGAGGATGGAGAAGAAGCAAGGATGCTTCTCGGTGCTAAGGGAGGAGGTTGCGAGGGGGCTTCAGACTGTGACAAAACACCTAGGGGATGTATCTCTTCTATGGATCAGAAGATCTAGAGATCAACGAAATCCTTCTGAAGGTTTATGAATCTCATCTTATTTTTATTGGTCTGCTAATTTTTCATAGTACCTAGTAGGTAGTAATAAGCTTAAAAATCATCATTTTGTTTGATTAGGTCCGGGAGTCGAGATACATATCGGTTTTCATAACAAATTTGAGTAGTCAACCAAGTTTCTGCTATCGTTAGAAGAGTCATTTAAGGCGGCCATGAAACATACCAACTATTTTACTATGGCATAGTTATGTCATCGATAAATCCTTGCTTTTGAAGTGTGCATTATGGCCACTATCAAACAATAGGGTACACCTGCTTCATGGATCTTTACATTGAAACATAGAAGCTCAATCTCCTTATCTTTTCCAAAGTTATAAACAATTTAAGTTCTTTATGATTCAGATGCTAATATGTATATAGATAGATGATAGAACTTTGTTTGAGATAATATTTATTTTTCATCATTCTATTAGCTTGTACAAACCGATCTTGTGTCATTATCTTGAATCAGCTCCTCCTTAGCTTTGTTGATGAACAACAGGTGGAGCTTACTTGAGTTCATATTCTGCTTGTTAGTATTCAAGAATAAAGAGGTGTTTAAGATTGATTCTTGTCATTCCAATTAAACATGCACATTGTCAAGCTGAGCATTGTGTTTGTTCAAGACAATTTATTGTGTTTATTTTAATTAGCATTTTGTTGTCAAACCAGATTCAAGGATTCTCACGTTGATTCACATTCTTTTACTGGGTGTGCCTTTATTGTTTCTTGTTTAATAGTTCTCACGAGGTTATCTTTCTGCAGGAGATACATTGGGAGGAACCAAATTACAGGGGCCACTAAATTTCTATTATAGGGATCTAAAAAATGCTACAAATAATTTCAGTGAAAAAAATAAACTAGGAGGAGGATTCGGAGATGTGTACAAGGTGAAGTCTTTTACTGTTGGTAATGTTGCTTTCTTGATGAATCACAATTTCCAAGTGAAATTTTTGGGAAAAATATGTGATCATTTTTTTATCAACAGAAAAAAAATAAAAAAGTTAGTATAATCATATTCATACTATACTTATACCAACAGAATGAATGTAGATGTACTGACAATTATAATTTTCACAGGGTCAACTTAAAAATGGGAGAACGGTCGCGGTAAAGCAGCTGGCAATTGCTCAAACTAGTAGAGCAAGAGCTATTTTTCACAGCGAAGTGAAGCTCATTAGCAATATTCATCAAAGAAACATCTCTAATATATGCTAAGCGAAGTGAAACTCAAAGAAATATATGTTGTTCTTTTTGCACTGCATCTCTAATTATGTATTTAGGTCTCACAGTGGTTTCCCTAGCATCTCCAATTATGCTATTCTTTTTGCTATATTTCCATGGTGGAAACAAAGTAGCACATGTATTTTTTTTTGCTCTATTCCCCATTATTTTATGCTTAATTCTTTTTCTCTTAAAAATTATTGTATGGTGTGAACTGTGACCTTTATTTTCAGCTATTACCATCGAAAATTTCTTTTGCATAATACTGATGGTATTGTTTTTTGTGATAGATACACAGTGGTAGGTGTTTTGTCCCAGTCTCAAGCCGTCAATCCATTTTGATCAATATATATAGTAGAAGTAAGTATGCAGATCGTTGTCTTCGAGGCCGGCTAGCTATTTTGTGCCTTTTTTGTTTTAAATTTAAATGTCACTAACTACTTTGAAACAGAAATATTCAGTCTTTGTATATAGTTGAATTCTCCTGTAAATACTAATACTTTGTAGTTGAATTCTATTGTTTGGTATGAGTTTGAAATCATTTGCTGAGCTAATTAATGCTATTTTATATGTCAAATTTGAATATGGACATGGTAAAAGAAAATTAATAGTTTTGTAAATATAAAAAAATGATTTTGTAAATAGATTTTTAATTTTTTTTAAAAAAAAGACAATGCTTTTAAAGCGTTGCACAAGTGCTGTCTTTGCCAAAAACAACAACGCTTTTAAAGCGTTGCAATAATGATGTTTTTGCAAAAAATACACAACGCTTTTAAAGCATTGCAAAAAGCGCTGTCTTTACTACAAACGACAACGCTTTAAAAGCGTTGTCGTTGAGCAGACTTTTAACAACAGTGCCTTTAACAACGATTTTTCAAGCACAAAGGCAACACTTTAAAAGCGTTGTCTATTAGCTTTTTTCTTGTAGTGATCTGACCATTCTTGGAGATTCAATGTCACTTGATCAATTAATGTATATGCTTCGTTTACACTCCTATTCATAAAAGAACCTCCAGCTGATGAATCCAAATAACATTTATCTGAGTAAGAAATTCCCCTATAGAATATGTGCAAGGTGAGTCATTTTTCCAAACCATGATGAGGGCACTATCTTTGTAGACTCTTAAATCTTTCTCATGCTTCAAATAATGATTCTCCATCTGCCTGAGCAAAATTTGTGATGCAATTCCTCATGTAAATTGTTCTACTTGGAGGCAAAAATGATTTAGAAATTTCTTTTCCAATTGTTTCCAACTTGTGATGCTTTGAGGACCGAGAGAATATAACCAAGTCCTTGCTTTATCCTTAATACTGAAAGGAAATGCCATTAATCGAACTGCATCCACTGACACTCCTTCACAATTCACCATATCACAAAGCTCTAGAAATGTCTCAAGGTGCAGATAAGGACTTTCTGATACTTCTCCTCCAAATCTATGACCTTGTATCATGAAAATTAAGTCTTGGTCTAGTTGAAAACTTTCTGGTTCAATATGAGGTTGCATAATGGGAGACATAAATCTTGCAGAATGGGCGTAGAAAAATCTCTTAAGGGCCTGCTTGACATGTTAGTGCTCATGGATATCTAAGAAAAAAATTATGAGAAAAAATAAAAATGAAGAATTAAAGACAAGAAATAAAATGGTATATGAAAAGCAACAAAGAAAATGCAAAATTTAAATTGCAAGAAAAAAGTGGATAATGAAAACAAGAAAGAAAAGATAAAAGGAAAAAAATGTCTAGAGTAACTCATATGCTAATCAACTAATGTTAATCGAAAACAGTTCCCCGACAACGACGCCAAAAACTTGTTAAAAACTGTAAGTGTACGGTTTCGTCGTCAGTAATAAAAAGATATCATATCCACAGGAACTATTGATTAAGCACTAGTTAACTTTGCACGGTGAATTATCTAGACAAACATAAGATTAGTTGGGAAAGAAAGTAAGAGAAAGAAAAGAGGGAAGAGAGAGAATGGATCTTGAAAGGGGTTGAGCTAAGAGGATGTGAGAGATGGGTTAAGGTGTGATTCTAGGATTTCGATTTCCTTGTGATGCTAGCTAAGCGATGTTACATAGATTGCTTAGTTCCTATCCTCTATGTTCATGCTCTTGTAGGAAGTTAGATTCATTACTGACTCTCCCCTGTAGTGGATAAGTCGGTATGATTTCCTACTCCATGTTCTATGCTACTAAATAGAAGTGATTCTTATGAAGTTCGTTAGTGGGGCAGCCCTGTCACGACGCCCCTCGGTCATACAACATAGAAACACACTAACACACAATAGCATAGAGATAGAAATAGTGATTATGTCCGATCCCCTATTTTCTTCTGGAGCTTTTCTTCTCCTTTCAAGGTGATACCCTAGACGTCTCTTAGTGGGACAGCCCTGTCACGACACCCCTCGATTATAAGATCTAGGGTATCTCTTCTACGGGATTAACAATTCTATACAATCATTTGATAAAATATACAAAAGATATATAAACAAGCTCCACACACACATGCTTCATCAAACATAAACAGGGCATTAAGAAGTCATTGAATAGAAACATGACAAATCTACATAGTTTACATCTCCATCACATCACAAATACTTCCTACATCCTAGATCTGGAGATATACTGCATTGCAAAGGAAGAACAACCCCAAAACATAAAATAAAGTATACTTACAACCCTAGATGTGAGAAGAAGGGGAAGAAGAGATGCTTGCCGATATTTCCGATGTCTTGGGGATGCCTCCTTACTCTGGAGATGGACGGATTGTCAAGGGATGGAGGTGAATGAAGTTCTAGGGTTTCACACTAGTGGGAGAACCCTTCCCCAAGGAGAGGGACAAAGTCCCGAACCCAAGATGAGTCAAAGAATGAGGATCTTGACCCTTTTATACCTCCTCTAAACTGCCCAAGAAAACTAGGATTACAGGGGTCCGGTAAACCAGATTTTTCACCCATTAAACCAGATTTTCTTGTGATTCACCCTGAACCAATGTTGTAGCTCGTTAAATTATCTAAAATCTGGTACTTGGATCGAGCCCTGGCTCCAACCGAGACGAAAGTTATAGCGATTCAAAGTTTAGTCTGCAGTCTGGGCGGAGGTCCAGTTGAACCCGCGGTTGGGAGGCACGGGCATGCCATTTAGCACGGGAAGGCAGTGCTATATCTCTGTTGGATCTGAAGAAAAGTTGTAGATCTTGAAGTCAGCTACGTTTTGGTATAAAGAACATCCTAAAACTCTAACAGAATGCAAAGTTATGGCCATTTTACGATCGGTCTGTAATCTGCTCAGAATTCTGCACAGCTCTGTTTTGGCGTGACACAGCCCGTGTTCTTCGTCACACGGCCGTGTGGAATCCACACGGCCTCACACGGCTTCCTCTCGGGTTGAGTCACACGGTCGTGTGGCTCACACGGCCATGACCTTCTTCTCCTCTTCCAATGTCACATGGCTGTGACCTTCCTCACCACTAGAAACTTAGCACGGGCGTGCCATTTGACATGATCGTGTGCTGCTTAGACACGGGCGCTGACACGCCCGTGTGGGTCAGATGGCCGTGGCTTGATTTTCTTCGGGATGGCCACACACCCATGTGGCCTACACGACCCCAACTTGAGTTCTTCCAATGTTGCTCTCATGTGCGTTTTATCTCCATTTTTGCTCCAAATATCGTCCTATCAATCAAAACAAGCAAAGAGCATATCTCCGAACAGAATATAATGGAAGTATGACATTATAATGAAATAGGGTGCTATAAACATAGATTATGCTAATGAAATTCAAGTAGATGTGCATCCAAACATGTATAAATGTGTATATAATCTACGCACATCATGAATCCAACTATTTTAGTTGTAGTGAAATAACTCCTCGTCGTTGTCATGAGCTCGTATTTCCTTCATCTAATCCAGTCCATGATCAGAATCCTCTTTCCAACACTTGATCGCACTAGAGATCAAGTACCGTGTTTCGTCGAGACAGTCAAAACGATTTCCTCGGAGATGAGGGAGGGGCTACCCCATTACCCCTTCACAAGGGTTTCTCTAATAGTCCTCAACAAGGGATTACGCCTTTCAAAATTCTGCAAGAAGGTGGGCGACTACAATACTTCTCGAAGAGGAGAAGTAACAATAAGGAGATGGAACTTTTCGATGGAAAAGAGGGAGAAGATCTCTATCTTCTTCTCTGAAAGTGGCTGCAGAAATTTTAAAGAGAAGATGAAGACGTGGCTGCCGAAACTCTAGGAAAGGAAAAAAAATGCTTGAACACTCCGAAAGAATCCTTTGCTGTCCAAATTCAGCGCGCACACCAAAATTGATGCTACCGTATTTTTCAAGGAAAGGAAGAACAATACTCCACCCAAGACCAATCTCTATTCGTTCTTCTCCAAAAAGAAAAGAAAAAAAAAAAAAATGGAGTTCATTCATGTGTTAGTGGAATCAATGGGTGAGTGGGAAAGTGGAGGATAAGGGAAAAAAGATAAACATACTTTTTTTTATATGTACGTTGAAAACCAAATCCCATTTCCTTTTTTTTTTATTTATTTCATGATGTAATATTTAATGTATTACATTGTCTCATGATGCAAATATTAATATATTACATTTTCTTTTTCAATTTGAGTTTTGAAAATCCATTATCTTTTCCATCTTTGTCTATTAGATTTTTAGAATTTTTCTAAAATCCAATAACATAAGTCCATTGTAATCGTATCAACGATCTAATATCGTTGACACGACAAACGCATTTGCTCACTATTACAATAATATAAATCTAATTTATAGAGTTTATGTGAAACTCTTCCACTCTCCTTGTTTTGATTGATTGGAAATCAATTTAACATTTGATCATATCAAACTTTATTTGTTAATACACTGTTTGATCACATCAAACTTTATTCGCCAAATTCAACTCCTTGAATTTGACTTTCTGAATGCAAAATAGGGAAACCAATACTTGTGTGACCCTCAATGGTTCAGGGATACAACTAGCCGTGGGTTCACAACTCTTTGTGATTCAGGACTATACTTGTCATTTATTCGGGCATACCCTTAATAGCCCCATCCTATGATTAACTCCTTAATTATTGGACGTCAAAACTAATTCTGATTAACACTCAACGAATCATGGTAAGAGCGTCTAGCAGCACCGCCCCATGATTCCCTAGGTATCACTGAATAGTGCTTGTAAGAACCAGCCGATTATGGTTAACGTATAGTCCGGTCCCTTCATCTCATATATCCCGGTCGAATCTACAACCATTGGTATATTGAGGATTATATGTTGATTCGACAACCATATGATATATCTTATAGTGATATCACATGTGTAATTATGAAACTCCTTTCCTAATGTACATCTTATATCTCTGATCAGATACTTCATTCACTATAAAATAATATATTACATAGGATATCTACACCTGTAGGTGTGCGATGAATCCTCGACTACAATACACTGACTCCTATATGTTTCGTTACTACACCCAATCTCACCCCCTAATGACCCTATTAGAGTCGGTAAATGAGTCAAAGTGTAGCCCCAACATATAGAGTCTCAGTGTTGTCCCAGGTCATAAGGACTATTAGTGTACAACCACAACCAAAGACTTATCTACTCGATAAATGATAACCACTTAGAAAGTTTGTGTGAGGGATGTTCGATGAACATCATATGATCACCCATCTATATGTTTGAACATCTCTATGTCCTTACCAATGAAATATGATACACTACATCACAGATGCTAGTCTCTAACTCAAGCAGCCTTTTATCCTTATTTATTAGGCAGCCCAATTGACTAGGAACAAATTTAGAATATACAGTGAATATTGATGTATTTCATGATGACCATTATATGTATTACCACATCTCACTATAGTATATTTAAGGACTTTATCTATGCATATCACATGGGTATAAAGATAAAGTAATGCCAAATTGAATTGAATTATATTAAAATAAAGGTTGTTTATTTACAAGAGTCTATAAAATCCTAGCCAACAATTCGCTTTGCAGGGCACCTACTCTAACAAAAAATCACCTAGGTTGTAACCAAGTAAAAATTCTAGTCTCTTACTTATTTTCCTTTTAAGTTGTTATTTCGTCTATTTATGTTGCTTGATTAGAATTGTGCTACTAATACAAGTCAAAAGAATGGGAAGGGGTTTTGTTTTCTTCTTATAGACAATTCATTCCCCTCTTGCCGACCCCGCTGTACCAAGAGCTAACACTTGCCCCCAAATTATAAAAAGCTCTATTTATAAATCCAGTTCCTATAGTGCTTGAAATTGAGAAGCTTCCTGTATATTGAAGCTTTAGGGGAGCGGTTGCTCAGAATAAAGTGTTATATTCTTCCATTAATGTCATGATCTCGAATTCTCCTTTCTTTCTTCACTTTGACATGATATCCTTAAAAAATTGGGTAAACTTGGGCATTTGATGAAGAGCATAAATCAGAGGGACCTCAATATAAAGCTCTTTGACCTTTTCTTAAAATTTACTGAATTCTTCATCCTTCAATGTCATAGCTAATCTTTGTGAAAAATGGACTATTTGACTTTGGAGTGTTAGTGGAAGAGTCCCTTCAATCTTCTTGGTAATCTTCTCATCATCATGAATCTTAAATGAGTTTGGTGTAGGCGGAGAGGGCTCTTTTTGAATGTCAATCCCTTTAGGAGCAGTTACTTGGGGATCTCCCAAGGTCTGTCTGCTCCAAAGTTTTATTCTATTGTAGTATTCCACTGGATTTACATCAAGCTTACTTGAAAATGCTCCTAGTGCTCTTGAAGAAGATGACGTTATCTGGGTAATTTGGCTATCTTGCATCTTCTGGTGTTTTTCAGTGCTATCCATTCTTTGATTGAGTTGCTTGAGTTCATTTTTCATTTCCTTTTACTCGAAAAGAACTTCCTCAAGCATCTTTTCTATCTTGGATAGTTGATAGCCTTGTGACGGTTGTTGGTGATAGCTTTATTGTCTAGGTTGGTAACTTGGCCTTGCCCCTGTGGATGGTCCTTGATCTTGATTGTTCTGGTAAGAAAAGTTTGGATGATTCTTCCACCCAAGGTTGTATGTGTTGGAGTACGGATTATTTTATCCTTGATTATAACTCACTATTGCATCACATTGCTCAAGTTGATCTATTTGTACAAATATGACCCCCAAAGGACAAGTGTCTTGAGCATGATTCATGCTTCCACAAGTGTCACATACACATACAATTGCATTAGTCGTACTAGTTCCCATATTCTAAAGCTTTTTAGTCAAAGTATCTAACTTTGTAGACATAAAAGTAATTGCATCCACGTCAAATTTTCCTGATGCTTTAATAAGGTTTCTAGAGAATGAGCCTCCACATCTTTCGGATGCCCACTCATAATGGTTCTAAGCTATACTCTCTATAATATCTTTGGCCTCATCTAGACTTTTATTCATTAATGCCCCTCTAGTTGCAGAGTCAAGGAACACCTTTGTTTGATAGTTGATTATGTTATAAAAAGTGTGTAGTACTAACCACTTCTCAAGTCTATGATGTGGGTATTGCCTAAGCATGTTTTTGAATCTATCCCACGCTTCAAATAATGATTCTAAATTCGACTGTCTGAAGCTTGCTATAAGATTCCTCATGTGAGCAGTTTTACTAGGAGGATAGAATTTATCAAGGAATTATTGCTCACATTGCTCCCAAAATGTGATACTATTAACAGGTAAGGAATTAAGCCATTGCTTGGTTCTATCTCTTATAGAAAACCCAAATAACAATAATCTTACTGCTTCTTCTAGAACTCTATTCATTTTCATGGTACTGTAAATTTCATAAAAGACTTCCAAGTGTTGGTTCATATCTTCATGTGGTCTACCTCCAAATTGATTTTGTTGAGCCATTGAAATCACTGCGGGCTTAATCTTAAAATTATTGGCTTCAATAGGTGGCCTGGTAATGCAAGACTGAAGCCCACGTGCATATGGTGCTGTGTAATCTTTGAGAGGTTTGTTGGCCATTTCAAGTGATTCTTGTTTTTCTTGTTGTCTTTGTAGGATTCTTCTTCTTTGGTATGTTCTATTAATTTCAGGATGAAGGGGTAATAGATCTCCTATAAGATTAGAACTTCGCATGCAAGAACAAGATTATAAATATTCCAAACACAAATTCAAAATGTAAAAGAAATAGAATTTTCAATTTTTGAAGTAAAATCAAAATACCAGAAATCCAAAGTGCAGAATTTAAATTGACTCCTTATAGCCTCAAAAATCCATAGGATATGAAATGGATTTAATCAGACTTGTCTAGGTCTATCAGTGGATTTAATTTGGTTAAAGTGCATTGATTGACCTAGAGACCTCAGATTGTAACCATTTAGGTCCAGTAGATTTTCGAGGCTATATGGAATCCAATGGTGTTGCCTATTGTATATTTTGGCTTGTTTAAAGGTGTTAAATTTTATTAGAAAAATCAACTAAACTCTAACCCTCATGCGCTTGATATGAATGTGTTTTTTGTTTAGCAAATTTCAATAAAATTTTAACACTTCCAAAAAAGTCAAAATATGTAATGAATGATACTGTTGGATTCCTTGTAGCCTAAGAAATCCATAGGACATGAAATGATTGCAATCTGAGATATCTAGACTGATTAGTGAGTTTTGACCAAAATTCATCGATAGACCTAGACAAGTCTGATTCGACCCATTTCAGGTCTAGTAGATTTCTGAGGCTGTAAGGAGTCCACTGTTGTTTTGGGTTATCTAGAGGTGTTAAAATGTTATAAAAAAATCATCTAAACCTTAACACCTATGAGCCTAGTATAAAACATATTAGACCTGCATTTGGCCTGATATGGAAAAATATCAGGTCCAATGTGGGCTTGATATGAATGAGTTTTACTTTAACTAATTTTTCTGATAAAACTTTTGTAGGATCGAAAGGGCTAGAGGAGGGGGGGGGGTGAATAACGCTCATGGCTTTCACTTTTTTTGAAAAACATTCGCGTAAAAAGTAAGCACAGCGGAATAAAGAAAGAGACTAAAAGACAACGCTAACATGACCAAGATTTACTTAGTTCGAAGCCTGTGGTGACTCCTACTCCAAGGCTTGCACGTGAGAGTACTTTTGTTGACAATCACTAAACAATCTAAAAAGTTACAAATGTAATTACAACTATGAATAAGTAACTCTAGCAATAACAAAATGATATCGATGACTTGAATAAAGAAATCTTTAACATAGTTGTCGTCAGAGCAGCTTTTGGGCATTGTAGAGGTCTTTTCGAAGCAACATGTAGAAGCGGAAGTTATTTATGTTGATGTACTGAAGCTGCTAGTCAAAGCGTCCTTTTATAGCCCTGTCCGAGTGCTTGGATCCCCTCTCAGGTGTCTGGACTGTGCTGATGTGGTGAGCTCTCATCAAAATGTCATCCCTAAAGTTTATCTACGCCCAGGTAGTTGGAACCACTCTGAGCGCTTGGACAGCTGATGTGGGTCATCCAGTTGTCATGCTCCAGCTCAGCGTGTCAATCAAATATTTGTCATCAGGGCACCTAGAGCAACTCTCGGCACCTAGATAGCCTAGGAGTGTATCAACCCAAATGTTCTCATTGTGAGTCCTAATAGTACTTAAAAATATTTAGAAATGCTTTAGAAATATTCTAGAGATTTTTAGAAATTTTTATAGTATTTTTATGTAATTTTCGGAGTTCGTTTGGTATTTTTACCAAAAGAAACGAATTTGAGGCAAAAAGAGGTCGGGCCGAGGATGGAACCGGAGACCTCTAGTTAAGCAAAGTCTTAAGTTGTTTAGGATGACCAGGAACCCAGCAGGGCCATGGTAATAAAATATATAGAGAAATTAATTTAAGCAGTAATAGATAACAGAATATCCTAGTTATAAAGGGAGATAAGTTAAGAGAGAACTGAGGTTTTTATTTTTCCGTGACCTAAACTTCTCCTTCTCCCGACTGTGCGCGCGCGGCGTTCTCTGCTTGGGCAGAAATGAAGAAGAAGCTAGGGCTTCGTCTCTGGCGGCGGGGGCGGCCAAGGATCAATCCGAGGGTTTTTCACATCCTCACGATCCTCTCATCAAGGAGGACGCGTAGACGCGAGGAGTTGCCGGAAATCTCAAGCTCTCTGAAACCCTAGAAGTCGATTTCGGTTGTAAGTCCAAGAACAAAAGTAAGTGCTTCTCACCTGCAGTAGGAGTAGCTTTCGGATTCTTGTTTCTTCTTGTTTTTTTGAAGTATGCTGCAGGGAGAGTTGTTCTTGAGCTTGCTGCCGTGAATCTCAAAAGGGAAAATAAATAAATTGCATAGATTAGGCATGTGATTTAGATTTTTCAGCCTTATAATTTAGGCTTTAATTCCAACAAGTTGTAGTTTTTTGTTTGTGCTATGATAGGGGCATGAACAGCCCTTACTGTGGGTTCATTATCAATGAATATTTTTTTGATATCCTTGAAAATCCATGAATATTTGTTTTACTATCCATTTACATGATAATCAAATGGCTGAAGCTTGTGGCACATGCTTTATTTGGTCATTCAAGTTTTGATTTTGCTTATCTGTATGACCTGAAGAAATAAAACTGTAGAGTACATTAGGATGATCTCAAGAACTTGGAGGAGAACCGATAGTTGATGAATGGCAATTTGCATATTAAAATATAATAGTATAAGTTTTGAATAGGAACAACCTTTTTCTTTTTAGCTTGTTGTTTAATTTCCAAGGTATTCTTTTTATCAGAAGTATTAATAAGTAACAAGTATTTTATTTGAAGAGGCTAGTACCCGACTTCCGAGGTTGTCGTTAAACAAATCCAGGTGGCCGGTTCCGAGGTCTCGGTCTTGGTAAGACCAAGGTCTTCACCCTTGTAGGACTGGTGGTTCGCCACCCCAGTCTCTATTAGGGAGCGCGCTTTGGTACTACGCCTAGGCCCAAGAGGAAGATTATTATTATTTTGAAGTATAAAAGTGTAAGCTTTGAACAAATAAAACAAGTTGTACATAGGTTTTAAGTTCCAGCAGGTTTTGGTTTTGTTTGTGCTATGCATTTGACATGAACAGCCTTAGTTTTGGGCGTATTCAATAGACCTTTTGTTTCTAATTTGTTTCCAGTACAGACTACCTCTTTAATTTTGAGCATGTACAATTCTGATTCAAGTGTGCGGCCAAATTTACTTGTTTTGTATTTTTCATGAGCTAGAACAGCCACCAAATTGTATTGCAGATTTAATTCTTTTCTGCTGGCTTGGTTGAGAGTAAACAGCTGAACAATTGGCATGGTAGATTCCGGTCTTTCTTTGGAGCTTGCTGTACACAAATCAGGATGGGTTAAAACATTTCAGTTTTAAATTTCTTTAAGCATTTCAGTTTGTTTTAGTTTTCGTTATAGATCTTTATATGCACATTGAGTTTTGTGAGTAGACAGCGCTTACTAAGCATCTGTTTATAGTTGCATTTCCTCTTACTGCAGATAAAGGAAAAGGAAAGTTATAGTGAAGGAAGGCGACAAGGAGGTGCGGGATGGATGTGTGATGTCTGGACTATGGAAGCCTTGGGACATTGCTAAAAAATTTATTAAGATTTTGTATTTAGACTGGTTGTGAAATTTAGGTGGATTAAGTTCTTCTTGCATTGTTAGAATTATTCTTTCATGTTGATGGTTTTTTCATAGAATGCTTTTATGTTTTAGAATTCTTCCATTTAAATTGCTATGCACATTAGTCTCATTATTTTAGTTGTATTACTATCGCATGCATGTGCAGATTGATATATTTTAGTTGAGAACAAATGCTTGAGTAAAATTTATAGATGAGTTATTTATGTTTCCAGCTGCTACTAAATTGCATGTATCGAGTTTTCAAAGAGTTTCAAGTATTACTATCAATATGTGAGCGACACAAGTTAAGTAAAGTTAATAGTTAAGTAACGTCCTACCCTCACAGACTAGTAGAGAGGAGGGTGGGGTCGTTACAGTTGGTATCAGAGCAGTCCCCATTCTCCAGCATCACACACACATCAGCATCTGTCTTGTCGTCTTCAAGTAAGAAAGTACTTAAATTCTTTTATTTAATATGCCTTTCCTTATTATTTGCAGTAAAGAGAAATCCTTAGAAGTATTTGCTTATATATGCTTAAAGGAGATAAAAGCTCTCGTTTTGTTTTTCTATGTTTATATATATATGTTTAGAGGGTATAGAGACGATTTCAGGTTTTCCCTCTCTCTGCATGACTAGATGGCAAAAAGAGGGCGTCCCCGTACCGCTCGTACTAAGGACCGAACTCAAGAGAACAAAGAGCCCAGAACAACTGAACCTGATCTCTCTGAAGTTATTGCTCAACTTCAGAGATAAGTAGCAGAGCAGCAACAAGTGATTGTCAATCTGATGGCTAATCGGCAGCCAGTACCTCCCACTCCCCCAACTATCAATGTAGAGACCCCAGTGGTGACTGAGATTCCACCAGCTGCCCTGGATGTCGCCACAACACCTAAGAGACAAGAAGCATATCTGATACAGTGGCTGAAGCTGAAGCCAGAAATTTTCTCAGGCACGACTGAGCCCTGGGATGCTCAGGCTTGGTTCAAGACACTAGAGAGCACAATGGAGCTTCTTGACTGGCCAGAAGTCGAGAAGGTCAAGTGTGCCTCCTTCTGCCTATTTGGAGATGCTCGTATGTGGTGGGAGAGAGTTAAGAGCAAGAGAGCAGCCAACCAGATGAGCTGGGTCAACTTCGAGACAGAGTTTTACGAAGAATTCTTCCGCCAACGGATCACCAATAAACATTATCAGGAGTTTATAGAATTCAGATAGGGTGACCTGCCAGTAGAAGAAGCTGTCAAGAGATTCAACAGGCTAGCTCGTCTCTGCCCAGAGCTAGTAAGTACAGAGAAAGAACGAGTCAGACTGATGCTCCGAATGCTGAGGCCAAAAATAGCACTTAACGTGAGTAGTGGAACTCACCGACCACAAACTGGTGAAGAGCTGGTCAGCAAGGCATTAGTCGCTGAGCACTATCTAAACAGCATCAAGGCACAACAAACGCAACTCAAGCCAGTCAAGATAGAAGACAAGACAGCAGGGAGTCAGAAACCCCAGGCAAGTAAGCAGAACTGGAAGGGCAAGGATAACAAAAGGAAACGATGGAATACAGGAGACAGCCAAAAGGGAGGTCCAGTAGGCAAGCAGGCCAAGTTCCCTCCCTGCCCTAAATGTGGGAGACTACATCCAGGAGCCTGTATGATGGGTATGACTGGATGTTATTCGTGTGGTCAAGAAGGACACCTTGCCAAGGCGTGTCCTAACAAGCTCAAAGCACCTCAGCAACAGGCAGCGCAATACAGGAACAATCCTCAATTACACTACATGCCTGCAACTCTGGACGGACCTCAGCTCAGTCAAGGAAGGTTGGAAGCCCCACTAGTTCTAGCCAGTGCCAGAGTATTCTCCCTCACTAAAGAGGAAGCTGCTAGTGCCTCCACGGTCATAACAGGTCAGGTAGTTATTTTTCAGTATTTAGCTACTGTACTATTTGATACTGGGACGACCCATTCTTTTATATCAGTACCCTTTGCCAAGGAATCTCAGGTGCCTACAGAGAACATGAACTCCAAGTTTTTGATGACCCTACCTTCTGGGGAAGTCATGGAGTCCAACCAGTGGCTTCGGGCTGTACCAGTCAAAATTTCAGACCGAGAGCTATATGTTGATCTAGTAGCCCTTGCGATGCAAGATTTTGATGTCATTCTGGGTATAGATTTTCTCAGTAAGTACAGTGCTTCGGTGGACTGCCGTAGAAGGAAAGTGATTTTCAGCCCAGAAGGTGAACCATCCTTTGTGTTTACGGGAGTGCCGAAGAGGAAGACTCAGAAACTCCTCTCTTCCCTAACAACTCACCAAATGTTAGCTAAAGGGTGTACTGGTTTTTTGGCGTACGTTGTGAATGCAGAAGAACAAGAAGGACCCAAGTAGGAAGATGTTCGGGTAGTCTGTGAGTATCCAGAGGTATTTCCAGAAGAGCTACATGGACTACCTCCCAACAGAGAAGTGGAGTTTGAAATTGAGTTGGTTCCTGGTACCGGTCCAATTTCAAAAGCTCCGTACAGGATGTCTCCAGCAGAGCTGAAAGAGCTACAAGAACAACTCCAGGAGCTGCTTGAAAAAGGTTTTATCCGTCCTAGTCATTTACCATGGGGATCTCCAGTGTTGTTTGTTAAGAAGAAAGATGAATCTATGCGGATGTGCATAGATTATAGAGCGCTGAACAAAGTGACAATTAAGAATAAGTACCCTCTTTCCAGAATAGATGATCTATTTGATCAGTTAAGGGGGGCAACAGTGTTCTCTAAGATAGACCTGCGCTCTGTATACCATCAGTTGAAAGTGAAAGAAAGTAATATACCCAGAACAGCTTTCAGGACCAGATATGGACACTACGAGTTTGTAGTCATGCCTTTTGGAGTGACTAATGCACCTGCGGTTTTCATGAACTTAATGAACAGAGTGTTCAGAGAATACCTTGACAAGTTTGTCATCGTGTTCATCGACGACATTCTGATCTATTCAAGAACCCCAGAGGAGCATGACACACACTTGAGAATAGTACTGCAGACCCTTAAGCAAAAACAGCTTTATGCCAAATTCTCAAAGTGCGAGTTTTGGTTAGAGCAGGTGGCGTTTCTAGGTCATATCATCTCTAAAAAAGGTATCCAGGTGGATCCTACCAAAATAGAAGTGGTCAACAACTGGTGTAGACCCAAGAACGCCAGGGAGATCAGAAGCTTCCTTGGTTTAGCTGGGTATTACAGGAAATTCGTGGAAGACTTTTCCAGGATAGCCTCTCCACTAACATCCCTAACTAGGAAGAACAAGAAGTTTGAATGGTCAGACAAATGTGAGAAAAGTTTCCAAGCATTGAAGAAAAGACTAACCAGTGCTCCTGTTCTAACTGTTCCAGAGAGTGACAAGAGTTTTGACATATACAGTGATGCTTCCAAGATGGGCCTTGGAGCTGTACTCATGCAAGAGGAGAAGGTTATAGCTTATGCTTCTAGACAACTCAAAGACTATGAGAAGAACTACCCCACTCATGATCTTGAGCTGGCAGCTGTGGTCTTTGCACTAAAACTCTGGCGACATTATTTGTATGGAGTTCAGTGTAGAATCTTCACCGACCATCAGAGCTTGAAGTATTTCTTTACCCAGAAAGACTTAGATATGAGACAGCGCAGGTGGCTAGAGTTAGTTAAGGATTATGACTGTGAAATCCTCTACCACCCAGGTAAAGCTAACAAAGTGGCGGATGCACTAAGCCGAAAATCCAGTGCAACCCTGATGCCCTTGTCATCATTAGCACTGCCACTGCAAAAGGAACTGTCAGACTTTAGAGTTGAAATTATGTATGGGAAACTCTCTACATTGACCTTAGAGTCAACCCTACTTGAGGATATACAGAGAAAGCAAAGTGAAGATCCAGATATCCAGAAGATCAAGCAAGGGATACAAAAAGAAGAAAATTCAGAGTTTCGGGTATCAGACAGTGGAATCCTCTATTAGGGGAGCCGCCTTTGTGTCCCCAACGATGAGGAATTGAGAAGGAAGATTCTAGAGGAAGCTCATAGTACACCGTACTCCATGCATCCTGGTTCCACCAAGATGTATCAAGATTTGAAACAGAGATTCTCGTGGTCGGGACTCAAGAGAGATATTGCACAATATGTCAGTACCTTCCTGACATGCCAAAGGGTTAAAGCAGAGCACTAGAGACCAGGAGGAGTCCTGCAACCCCTCCCAATACCAGAGTGGAAGTGGGAAGAAATATCCATGGACTTTATAACAGGTTTTCCAAGAACCACCAATGGGTACGATGCAATATGGGTTATAGTAGACAGGTTGACAAAGTCTGCCCATTTTCTATCCATCAAGGTGTCTCACTCAATAGAGCAGTTGGCGCAGCTATATGTTAAGGAGGTGATCAAACTTCATGGAGTCCCAAAGTCGATTATTTCTAATAGGGATGGGCGATTCACCTCTCACATTTGGGAGTGTGTCCAGAATGCATTAGGCACCAAACTCAAGTTCAGCACAGCCTTCCATCCCCAGACTGATGGACAGACAGAACGAGTAAATCAGATTTTAGAAGACATACTCAGGGCTTGTGCATTAGATTTTAAGGGCAGTTGGTGCAAGTATCTGTATTTAGCTGAATTCGCCTATAATAATAGCTACCAGGCCACTATCAAGATGGCACCTTATGAGGCATTGTATGGTTGAAAGTATAGATCACTCATTTTCTGGCAAGAAGTAGGTGAAAGGAAAGAAATGGAAGTGGAGCTGGGCATTCAGACAGAGATGATAGATGAGACCACTCAGGCTATCCAGAAGATCAGACAGAGAATTGAAACTGCCTAGAGTAGACAGAAAAGTTATGCTAACACACGTCGTAGGCCACTTGAGTTCCAAGTAGGGGATTCAGTCTTCCTCAAAGTTTCTCCTATGAAGGGAGTGATGAGATTTGGCAAAAAGGGCAAGTTAAGTCCCCGCTATGTAGGGCCCTACCTGATCACAGAGAGGATTGGGAAAGTAGCTTACAAGCTGGACTTACCTCAAGACATGTCAGCAATACACAATGTATTTCATGTCTCCATGCTAAATAAGTGCCTCCACGACCCTAGCCAAGTGATTCAGCCTCAATCAGTGCAGATCCAGGAAGATCTTAGCTATAAGAGCAGACCTATACAGATAGTGGACAAAGAAGTTAAGAGACTAAGGAACAAAGAAGTACCACTAGTGAAGGTCATTTGGCAAAATCAGAACCGCGAGGAAACTACTTGGGAGCGTGAGGACAGTATGAGACAGAGATATCCGAAATTATTCTAAGTTTGAGGACGAACTTTTTATAAGGTATAGGGAATTGTAACAACCCAAATTTCCTCATTGTGACTCCGAATAGTACTTAAAAATATTTAGAAATGCTTTAGAAATATTCTAGAGATTTTTAGAAATTTTTAGAGTATTTTTATGTAATTTTCAGAGTTCGTTTGGTATTTTTACCAAAAGAAACGAATTTGAGGCAAAAAGAGGTCGAGCCGAGGATCGAACCGGTGACCTCTAGTTAAGCAAAGTCTTAAGTTGTTTCGGATGACCAAGAACCCAGCAGGGCCGTGCTGATAAAATAGATAGCGAAATTAATTTAAGCAGTAATAGATAACAGAATATCCTAGTTATAAAGGGAGATAAGTTAAGAGAGAACTGAGGTTTTTATTTTTCCGTGACCTAAACTTCTCCTTCTCCCGACTGTGCGCGCGCGGTGATCTCTGCTTGGGCGGAAACGAAGAAGAAGCTAGGGCTTCATCTCTGACGGCCAGCCAAGGATCAATCCGAGGGTTTTTCACATCCTCACGATCCTCTCGTCAAGGAGGACGCGTAGACGCGAGGAGTCGCCAGAAATCTCAAGCTCTTTGAAACCCTAGAAGCCGATTTCGGTTGTAAGTCCAAGAACAAAAGTAAGTGCTTCTCACCTGCAGTAGGAGTAGCTTTCAGATTCTTGTTTCTTCTTGTTTTTTAGAAGTATGTCGCAAGGAGAGTTGTTCTTGAGCTTGCTGCCATGAATCTCAAAAGGGAAAATAAATAAATTGCATAGATTAGGCACGTGATTTAGATTTTTCAGCCTTATAATTTAGGCTTTAATTCCAACAAGTTGCAATTTTTTGTTTGTGCTATGATAGGGGCACGAACAACCCTTACTGTGGGTTCATTGTTATTGAATATTTTTTTGATATCCTTGAAAATCCATGAATATTTGTTTTACTATCCATTTACATGATAATCAAATGGCTGAAGCTTGTGGCACATGCTTTATTTGGTCATTCAAGTTTTGATTTTGCTTATCTGTATGACCTGAAGAAATAAAACTATAGAGTACATTAGGATGATCTCAAGAACTCGGAGGAGAACCGAGAGTTGATGAATGTCAATTTGCGTATTAAAATAAAATAGTATAAGTTTTGAATAGGAACAACCTTTTTCTTTTTAGCTTGCTGTTTAATTTCCATGGTATTCTTTTTATTAGAAGTATTAACAAGTAACAAGTATTTTATTTGAAGAGGCTAGTACCCGACTTCCGAGGTTATCGTTAAACAAATCCAGGTAACCGGTTCCGAGGTCTCGACCCTGGTAAGACCAGGGTCTTCACCCTTGTAGGACTGGTGGTTCGCCACCCCATCTCTATTAGGGAGCGCGCTTTGGTACTATGCCTGGGCCCAAGAGGAAGATTATTATTATTTTGAAGTATAAAAGTGTAAGCTTTGAACAAATAAAACAAGTTGTACATAGGTTTTAAGTTCCAGCAGGTTTTGGTTTTGTTTGTGCTATGCATTTGACATGAACAACCTTAGTTTTGGGAGTATTCAGTAGACCTTTTGTTTTTAATTTGTTTCCAGTACAGACTACCTTGTTAATTTTGAGCATGTACAATTCTGATTCAAGTGTGCAGCTAAATTTACTTGTTTTGTATTTTTCATGAGCTAGAACAACCACCAAATTGTAGTGCAGATTTAATTCTTTTCTGCTGGCTTGGTTGAGAGTAAACAGCTGAACAATTAGCATGGTAGATTCCGGTCTTTCTTTGGAGTTTGCTAGACACAAATCAAGATGGGTTTAAACATTTTAGTTTTAGATTTCTTTAAGCATTTCAGTTTGTTTTAGTTTTTGTTATAGATCTTTATATGCACATTGAGTTTTGTGAGTAGACAGCGCTTACTAAGCATCTGCTTATAGTTGCATTTCCTCTTACTGTAGATAAAGGAAAAGGAAAGTTATAGTGAAGGAAGGCGACAAGGAGGTGCGGGATGGATGTGTGATGTCTGGACTATGGAAGCCTTGGGACCTTGCTAAAGAATTTATTAAGATTTTGTATTTAGACTGGTTGTGAAATTTAGGTGGATTAAGTTCTTCTTGCATTGTTAGAATTATTCTTTCATGTTGATGGTTTATTCATAGAATGCTTTTATGTTTTAGATTCTTCCATTTAAATTGCTATGCACATTAGTCTCATTATTTGAGTTGTATCACTGTCGCATGCAGTAACGCCCGAAAATTCTCGAAACTGCATTATAAATATTCTATGATTTTTCTGGAATTTTTATATATTTTTTCCGGAATTTTCCGAGTAGCGGAAGCAGCAAAAATAATTAGAACCGCAAAATTGCTTAGGCAGGAATCGAACCCGGAACCTCTCGGATCCGATAACTTTTAGTTAGCCTTAGTAACCGGTGAACCCAGCAGGGCCGTGCTAAAAGAAAGAGGAATCAATTATATTTATATTATAGTTGGGTTCAATTATCCACTTAATATAAATAGAAGAGTTAGGTTGGGTTTGGTTTATTTTTTTTAGAATTTGGTTCGGCAAGCTCCTCCCCTCCAAACCCTCACGCCGAACACCCTTCTTCTCTCCTTCTCTCGGCGCCAACCACAAGGAAGACCTAGGGTTCTCTCCCTAGGGCCCCAAGGACATCTTCCGGCGATAACTCCGGCACGAGGACGCTCTCCTTCGCGAAGGGAACGCTTAGACGCGAGAAGATCGTCGAGAAGTCGTCTCCACGGGAATTCTAGCGAATAGAATTGTAAGGAAATTAGCGTACGAGGTAAGAAACCCCTCACCTGCAGTATAAGTAGCTCCGTTTGGGTTTTCTACGCATTTGTTTAGCTATATGCAGATTTTTATCAACGCATAGCGTGAAATTGACCCTCCTCGCAGGTTTAGGGATTTATTGAGCACTTCTAGATGGGCCGGACACGTAATCCCTCTTCAGTGGGGGTTTCTAGACGTTGTCGGGTGCCTAGAAGTGGTCTCCCTAATAGAGAGGAGAGTTGGGGCACACTAAGTGTTCGATAAAATAGTTAGTTAAGTAAAAAAATGCAAACTAGGCATTTTAACAGCTCAATTGAATGCATTAGAAGTATCTAAATCAGTAAATCAGTTTATTCTAGCTTATATGGGACTACGGTCCAATGGGTGGGCTCCCACAGTCACCTCTGGGTTCAGACAACCTAGCTCTAGGTTCAGATAACCTAGAAACAGCAAATTAGAACAGTTTAGCAATATTCAGTATTTTACTTTTCAGTTGGCACTGTACCGGATTAGATATCCATTGGGTTGGACTCCCACAGTCGTCCCTAGGTTCAGATAACCTAGTAAACCCTACTAAATTCGGGACTTGCAAACCCGGGTTTAGTTATGGATGCGCGCACAGTAAGTATAGTTGCCGGGCCCAACGGCACATGATTATTATTTTGATCTACTATGCTATTAGTTTTCAAAACTCATAAAATCAGTTATGCTAGTTGAGTTTGATTCCAGCTTCAGGTTAGCTTCAGTTAGCTTAGTTCTCTATTATTATTCTATGTGCTTAGCCTGCTATGCCATGCTTCAGCTTACATGTTCAGTTATTTCAGTTTATGCTTGCAACCATAGTATGTCATGCCAGTACATGTTTTCAAATAGCATTCTTTAAAAGCATGTTTGCATCGTTGCATGTTTTAGTGAGGTAGTTGGTTTCTTACTAAGATTTAAGCTTACAGATTCTGCTTTCCTTATACTGCAGATAAAGGTAAAGGGAAAATGGACTAGCAGAGGAAGCTGGAGTTCAATGCAAAGATGGTGTGTGTGGCAGGAACTGGAATAAAAGATCCTCAGGGGTTTTAGCAAGCTTAAATAGTTGAATTCTTAGTATTTCTTCTTTCATGCATTTTTAAACCTTAGAATGTTTAAACCATGGGAGATTTATTTAGTTTGTTAGTAATTATGTTAGAATGCTGGTTAATAGTTGCTAGAATATATTCCAATTGATTTTAGAATTGTTGTGTGAGGTTTTGGCACGCCAGAAAATCGTAGTTCGATCGAAATCGAAACTCCGATCGATCGAGTGGAGTTGTACATCGGTCGGTACCGACCGATCGATTCAGAGTTTATGGATCGGCAAGCCGACCGATCCAAATGCGAAGCTGCGAAGAACTCACCGACGGTCGATCGACCAATCGGTGAGCCGCTGATCGGATCGGGTTCATCGATCGATGTGCTCCTAGATCGGTCGAGACCGATCCACCGCCGCATGAGCGATGAAGCTTGTGGATCGGTCAACCGATCGATCGAGCCCTGAATCGATTGCTGTCGGATCGATCACGGGATCGATCTGACAGCCCAATCGATCCATGAATCGATTGAAATGCCTTATTACAGCTAGCAGGACATCCGAAAGGCATAGAACACCTCCCCTAGCATGTGTACAACTCCTAGGTACACCTAGAATGTTTAGTTCAGTTTACAGTAATTAGTTTAGTAAAAATTTTAATCAATCCAGATTTTTCGCAATAGTAATTTAGCACAGCATTACGTAACGATCGGCCTCGCAGCCTAGTCAGTAGGAGGCGGGTCGTTACAGAGTGGTATCAGAGCAGTGTTCCATACTTCCTACACACACATCAGCATTGAACCTGCAGCTTCCAAGTAAGAATACCTCTGCTTTATTTATGTTTCTTGCTTTCTTGTTATAGTTCATATTTATAGATAACTGATGCATGTTAGTATGTGATAGTAGATAACATGATAGCAATAGTTATACAATTATAATTGTATTATTTATACATGTCCTATCCTCTATGTCTTTAGAAATGGCACGAGGACGCCCTGCTAGAAGGACACCAGCTACTGAGCCCCAGCATGAGGCAGGCAGTTCAGTGCCTCCCCCAGACCTTACAGCGTTAGTGGCTCAGTTACAGCAGCAGCTAGCTGAACAGCAACAGGAGATAGCCACCTTCATGGATCAGCAGAATACCCACACAGTCACCCCGGAACCAAATCTGACGACTCCAGTGGTCTTAGAGGTTCCACCAGTCCAGCCTGCAGCACCAGCACTAGCAGCCCCAGCAGCAGAGGCAAGGAGAGAAGCTTATCTGATCCAGTGGCAGAGAGTCAAGCCAGAGAACTTCTCAGGCACTAGTGAACCATGGGATGCACAAGCCTGGTTCAAAACACTGGAGAGTACGATGGAGCTTCTGGACTGGCCAGAACACGAGAAGGTGAAGTGTGCCTCCTTCTGCCTGACAGGGGATGCACGCATGTGGTGGGAGAGAATCAGAGCGAAGCGCCCAGTGAACCAGATGTTATGGGCTGACTTCGAGAAGGAGTTCTTTGAGGAATTCTTTCACATGCGGGTCACGAACCGCCACTACGACGAGTTCACAGAGTTTCGTCAGGGCAACCTTTCAGTGGAGGAAGCCGTGAAGAAATTCAACAGGTTGGCTCGTCTATGCCCAGAACTAGTCAGCACAGAAAAAGAACGAGTCCGGTTGATGCTCAAGATGCTGAGACCGGAAATAGCAATCAACGTGGCTGGCGGCATCCACAGGCCGCAAACCACCGAAGAACTACTCAGCAGCACCTTGACCACTGAGCACTGCCAGAATAGTATCAAGCAGCAGAAGCAAATCCCCTCAGAACCTAAGGGTCAAGGAGGCTCAGGCACTCAGAAACAGCAGGGCCACAGCTCCCATGGCTCTACCTGGAAAGGGAACTCCAGCAACAAGCGCAAACTAGGGAGTTATCCAAAAGGAGGACCAGCCAGCAAGCAGCCCAGTTATCCAAAGTGTACTACTTGTGGGAAATTCCATCCTGGAGTTTGTCGTAAGGGCACACGAGGATGCTTTGAATGCGGACAAGAAGGGCACATGGCTAAGCAGTGCCCAAACAAGACCAGTCTTCCTCAGCCACAGCCAATTCAGTACGGAGGCCAGCCAGCACAGTTGCAACAGATGCAGGCCGCTCTAGATGGTCCGCACATCAGCCAGGGCAGATTAGAAGCCCCTCCAGCTATGACCAATGCGAGGATCTACTCACTGACCAGAGATGACGTAGCGAATGCCTCGACAGTTGTTACAGGTCAGATTAGTATTTTTCAGAAAATAGCAACTGTCTTATTCGATACTGGGGCAACCCTTTCTTATATAGCCAGGGCATTCGCAAACAAGTTAGCAATACCTCCAGAGGTACTCAGTAGTCAGTTTCTGACGACATTACCTTCGGGAGAAATTATGGTATCTACGCACTGGCTCAGAGCAGTATTAGTCATTATAGCAGACAGAGAACTCTTCTATGATCTGATCGTGCTAAATATAACTGACTACGACATCATTTTTGGAATAGACTTCTTGATCAGATACGGTGCTTCCATCGAGTGCCGTAAGCAGAAAGTCATATTCCAACCTGAAGCAGAAGCACAGTTCGAATTCGTCGGAGAACCAAGGAGAAAGGCCAAGAGGTTTCTCTCAGTTATGAAGGCACAGAGATTAATGGATTCAGGGTGTACGGGATTTTTAGCACACGTAGTCAGTACCAGTCAGGACAAGGACCAACAGCTAGCAGAGGTCCGAGTCGTAAGTGACTACCCAGCAGTCTTCCCTGAAGAGTTACTAGGATTAGCACCAGACAGGGAGATTGAATTTGAGATAGAGCTCATTCCCGGTACCAACCCTATTTCCAAAGCACCCTACCGCATGGCTCCAGCTGAACTGAAGGAACTTCATGAGCAATTACAGGAGCTACTTGACAAAGGCTTCATACGCCCTAGTCACTCACCATGGGGAGCGCCTGTATTGTTCATGAAGAAGAAGGACGGAAGCATGCACCTGTGTATAGATTGCCGGGCACTGAACCAGGTCACAATCAAAAACAGGTATCCTCTTCCCAGAATAGATGACCTGTTCGATCAGCTAAAGGGAGCAGCAGTGTTCTCTAAAATAGACCTCATATCAGGTTTTCATCAGGTGAAGGTTAAAGAAGGGGATATACCCAAGACAGCATTCAGGACCAGATACGGACATTATGAGTTCGTAGTCATGCCCTTTGGCGTGACAAATGCTCCAGCTACTTTCATGGACCTCATGAACAGGGTATTCAGGAAATATTTAGATAAGTTTGTTATCGTGTTCATCGACGACATCCTTATCTATTCCAGAACTCAGGAAGAACATGCAGAGCACCTGAGGACAGTATTACAGACCCTTCAGCAGAATCAGCTGTACACCAAGTTCACGAAATGTGAATTTTGGCTAGATCAGGTGTCCTTCCTGGGTCACATCATCTTAAAGGATGGTATCATGGTAGACCCCAGTAAGATAGAAGCTGTGAGCAATTGGAAAAGACCCAAGAACGCCAGTGAGATCAGAAGTTTTCTGGGATTAGCAGGTTACTACAGGAAATTCGTAGAGGACTTCTCCAGGATAGCCTCCCCACTGACAGCTCTTACCAGAAAGAATAGCAAATTTCAGTGGACAGAGGACTGCGAGAACAGCTTTAGCGAGCTGAAAAGGAGATTGACCAGTGCACCTATTCTGACTCTGCCAGAGAACGCAGATAGCTTTGACATATATAGTGATGCCTCGAAGTTGGGACTAGGAGCAGTGCTGATGCAAGATGGCAAGGTGATCGCCTATGCCTCCAGACAACTTAAGGATTATGAGAAGAACTATCCTACTCATGACCTTGAGCTTGCAGCAGTGGTGTTCACTCTCAAGATTTGGAGACATTACTTGTATGGAGCTCAGTGCAGGGTGTATACAGATCATCAGAGTCTGAAGTATTTCTTCACTCAGAAGGATCTGAATATGCGACAGCGCAGATGGCTAGAGCTGGTCAAGGACTGCAATATAGACATCCTCTACCACCCAGGGAAAGCAAATAGAGTAGCAGATGCACTTAGCAGAAAGTCCAGTGCTACCTTATTATCTCTAGCAGCCATGTCACCACCCTTACAGAAAGATATCACTGATTTCGGTCTCGAACTCATAGTTGGGCAACTCTCTACTATGACCTTAGAGTCTACCTTGCTTGGTGACATCCAGACAGCTCAAGAGCAGGATCCTGAAATTCAGAGAATCAAGCAAGGTATAGCAGAATCAGAAGGTGGAGAGTTCAGAATATCAGATAGCGGGGTGTTGTATTTCAGTGACCGGCTATGTGTTCCAGATCAGGAGGAACTACAGAGGAAAATCCTAGATGAGGCTCACAAGACTCCCTATGCGATGCATCCTAGCTCCACCAAAATGTACTAGGACTTGAAGAAACGTTTTTGGTGGCCGGGGATGAAGAGGGGCATCGCTCGATATGTCAGCACCTGCCTAACCTGTCAGAGGGTTAAGGCAGAACATCAGAGACCAGGAGGAGTTTTGCAGCCCATCCAGATCCCAGAGTGGAAGTGGGAGGATATTTCCATGGACTTCATAGTGGGATTACCCAGGACCACAAATGGTTTTGATACCATTTGGGTAATAGTCGACAGGTTGACTAAATCAGTCCACTTCCTAGCTATCAGAATATCCTATTCCATGGAGCAGTTAGCTCAGTTGTATCTCAAGGAGATCGTCAGGCTGCATGGAGTCCCACGAACCATTATTTCAGACAGAGACAGTAGGTTCACATCACACTTCTGGGAGTGTGTACAGTCAGCTTTGGGCACGAAGTTAAAATTTAGCACAGCTTTCCATCCACAGACAGATGGTCAGACGGAGCGAGTAAATCAGGTACTCGAAGATATGCTCCGAGCATGTGCCCTAGACTTCAAGGGAAGTTGGTGCAAATATCTGAGCTTAGCAGAGTTTGCATACAACAACAGCTATCAGGCCTCTATCGGTATGGCACCTTACAAGGCTCTCTATGGGCGGAGGTGTAGATCTCCAATCTGCTGGTATGAGAGTGGTGAACAGAAGGAACTAGAACTTCAGACAGATCTAGTAGCAGATACCACAACAGCTATACAGCAGATCCGCCAGAGGATAGAGACAGCTCAGAGCCGCCAGAAAAGCTATGTTGATACACGGCGCAGACCTTTAGAGTTCTCAGTTGGGGATTCAGTGTTCCTCAGAGTAGCTCCCATGAAGGGAGTAATGCGGTTTGGGAAAAAGGGCAAGCTAAGTCCCAGATATGTGGGACCATACCTTATCAGCAAAAGAGTGGGCAAGGTAGCATATGAGCTAGAGCTACCTCAGGAAATGTCAGCTGTCCACAATGTATTTCATGTCTCTATGCTGAAGAAGCATACCCCAGATGCCACCCAGGTGATTAAGCCCCAGTTGGTACAGATCCGCGAAGACCTCAGCTATGACAGTCGGTCTATTCAGATAATAGACCGAGCAGTTAGGAAATTACGAAACAAGGAAGTACCATTAGTCAAAGTCATTTGGCACAATCACACAGCAGAAGAGGTAACTTGGGAGACAGAAGCCAGCATAACACAGAAGTACCCAGAATTATTCTAAGTTCGAGGACGAACTTTTTATAAGGTATGGGGGATTGTAATGCCCGAAAATTCTCGAAACTGCATTATAAATATTCAATGATTTTTCTGAAATTTTTAGATATTTTTTCCGGAATTTTTCGAGTAGCGGAAGCAGCAAAAATAATTAGAACCGCAAAATAGCTTAGGCGGGAATCGAACCCGGAACCTCTCGGATCCAATAACTATTAGTTAGCCTTAGTAACCGGTGAACCCAGCAGGGCCGTGCTGAAAGAAAGAGGAATCAATTATATTTATATTAGAGTTGGGTTCAATTATCCACTTAATATAAATAGAAGAGTTAGGTTGGGTTTGGTTTATTTTTTTTAGAATTTGGTTCGGCAAGCTCCTCCCCTCCAAACCCTCATGCCGAACACCCTTCTTCTCTCCTTCTCTCGGTGCCAACCACAAGGAAGACCTAGGGTTCTCTCCCTAGGGCCCCAAGGACATCTTCCGGCGATAACTCCGGCACGAGGACGCTCTCCTTCGCGAAGGGAACGCTTAGACGCGAGAAGATCGTCGAGAAGTCATCTCCACCAGAATTCTAGCGAATAGAATTGTAAGGAAATTAGCGTACGAGGTAAGAAACCCCTCACCTGTAGTATAAGTAGCTCTGTTTGGGTTTTCTACGCATTTGTTTAGCTATATGCAGATTTTTATCAACGCATAGCGTGAAATTGACCCTCCTCGCAGGTTTAGGGATTTAGTGAGCACTTCTAGATGGGTTGGACACGTAATCCCTCTTCAGTGGGGATTTCTAGATGTTGTCGGGTGCCTAGAAGTGGTCTCCCTAATAGAGAGGAGAGTTGGGGCACACTAAGTGTTCGATAAAATAGTTAGTTAAGTAAAAAAATGTAAACTAGGCATTTTAACAGCTCAGTTGAATGTATTAGAAGCATCTAAATCAGTAAATCAGTTTATTCTAGCTTATATGGGACTACGGTCCAATGGGTGGGCTCCCACAGTCGCCTCTGGGTTCAGACAACCTAGCTCTAGGTTCAGATAACCTAGAAACAGCAAATTAGAACAGTTTAGCTATATTCAGTATTTTACTTTTCAGTTGGCACTGTACCGGATTAGATATCCATTGGGTTGGACTCCCACAGTCGTCCCTAGGTTCAGATAACCTAGTAAACCCTACTAAATTCGGGACTTGCAAACCCAGGTTTAGTTAGGGATGCGCGCACAAACAGCACATGATTATTATTTTAATCTACTATGCTATTAGTTTTCAAAACTCATAAAATCAGTTATGTTAGTTGAGTTTGATTCCAGCTTCAGGTTAGCTTCAGTTAGCTTAGTTCTCTATTATTATTCTATGTGCTTAGCCTGCTATGCCATGCTTCAGCTTACATGTTCAGTTATTTCAGTTTATGCTTGCAACCATAGTATGACATGCCAGTACATGTTTTCAAATAGTATTCTTTAAAAGCATGTTTGCATCGTTGCATGTTTTAGTGAGGTAGTTGGTTTCTTACTAAGCTTTAAGCTTACAGATTCTGCTTTCCTTATACTGCAGATAAAGGTAAAGGGAAAATGGACTAGCAGAGGAAGCTGGAGTTCAATGCAAAGATGGTGTGTGTGGCAGGAACTGGAATAAAAGATCCTTAGGGGTTTTAGCAAGCTTAAATAGTTGAATTCTTAGTATTTCTTCTTTCATACATTTTTAGACCTTAGAATATTTAAACCATGGGAGATTTATTTAGTTTGTTAGTAATTATGTTAGAATGCTGGTTAATAGTTGCAAGAATATATTCCAATTGATTTTAGAATTGTTGTGTGAGGTTTTGGCACGCCAGAGTGCTGAAATCAGAGTTCCAGTGAGAAATCAGAAACTTCGATCGATCTACGGATCGATCAGAGTGGAGTTGTGCCACTGGATCGGTCAGCTGACCGATCTAGTTGCGAATAGAGAGTTTATGGATCGGTCAGCCGACCGATCCAAATGCGAACAGAAGCTGCAACAACTCACTGATCGGTCAGCCGACCGATCAGTGAGCCACTGGATCGGTCTACCGACCGATCAGTGTGCTCCTGGATCGGTCGGTAGACCGATCCAGCCGCGTACAGTAGCGATGAATCTTGTGGATCGGTCAGCCGATCGATCCAGAGCCTTCTTCCATGCCAGTATCAAGCTGGATCGATCACGGGATCGATCCGACAGCCCAATCGATCCATGAATCGATTGAAATGCCTGATTACAGCTAGCAGGACATCCGAAAGGCATAGAATACCTCCCCTAGCATGTGTACAACTCCTAGGTACACCTAGAATGTTAAATTCAGTTTACAGTAATTAGTTTAGTAAAAATTTTAATCAATCCAGATTTTTCGCAATAGTAATTTAGCACAGCATTACGTAACGATCGGCCTCGCAGCCTAGTCAGTAGGAGGCGGGTCGTTACACATGCATGTGCATATTGATATATTTTAGTTGAGAACAAATGCTTGAGTAGAATGCATAGATGAGTTATTTATGTTTCTAGCTGCTACTAAATTGCATGTTTCAAGTTTTCAAGTATTACTGTCAATATGTGAGCGACTCTAGTTAAGTAAAGTTAATAGTTAAGTAACGTCCCACCCTCACAGACTAGTAGAGAGGAGGGTGGGGTCGTTACAGGGAGCTTGGCCAAGCACCCACCCGAGTTTCTGCTTCGTCGAAACCTTCCCACGCTCCCAGAGCAACTCCGGGCACTCGGACTCTTGGCACCTAGATTCCCTTCGGGCGCCCGGACCACCTTTGTCTAGCACTTGTCTTTCTGCTACAAAGAGTTAGTCCAAACAATAAACAATATATTAAAGTATGATTTTGACAGCCTCTGGACTGTCCGATTCTAACTTTGAGTTTCATTGAAACTGTAGGTCAACTCGATGCCTACTGTTCCCTCTTCATGGAATGTATCTATACCTACTCCTCTTAGGAGAGATTACCTTTCGCCAGACTGGTCCTCGAGACTGTTTGGACTTTTGTCCAGCGTCTGAGATATCAGGATTTCATGCTAGACGTCCGATCCCCGACCCATCCAATGTTTCACTTGGTGTTTGTGACCCTCAGAATTTTCATCTAGCATCCTTGACTCTCGGATTTTTCCCAATGTCCTCGACTAGCCAAGACTTTGCATAGTCCCCCGGACCAGGACTTCATTGCCTATCATAGCTAGGACTTTTCACTTGCCTAGTCTCAACTAGGACTTTCCTTTACCAAAGATCAGTTAGGACTTTTATACACACTTAGTTCAACTTGTTAGACAATAAGAAATCATAATTTTAAATCCTTTTCCATAATCAAAACTTAGATTCAATCATTTGGTGCTTCCTATATCAGCAATCTCAAGCTTTTTTATTATGGTAACATAGTTTAGAGTTAAGTAAAGCATAACAAGAAATAATGTAACATAAGTAAAGAATTTGAACATAAATTTGACAATAAAGTAAAGATACTCCCCCTTAATTTAATCCTCAATATTTTGAAAAAAAACTTATTTATTAAGTTATGTTAACTTAACTTCTTTTAACCTTTCTCTCTCCCTTTGACATAAATAAAAAAGAATACTAAGAACTATTGTTTAACTTGTAAAGATACTAATTAATTTTAAAAAAATAACTTTTTAATCTTTTTCCAAAAATTTAACTTTAAGCTCCCATTGAAATTATCACTTTAACTTTCTTTTAAAAAACATAACTTTTAAGAAGAGTTTCGTTACTAAACATTTAGCTAATTATTTAAAAAGAATTTTATTAAAAACACTTTAGTTGAATACCTATTCCTCTTAGGAGAGATTACCTTTTGTTAGACCAGTCCTCGAGACTGTCTGGACTTTTGTCCAACATCTGAGATATCAGGATTTCATGCTGGACGTCCGATCCTCGACCCATCCAATCTTCCACTTGGTGTCTGTGACCCTCAGGATTTTCATCTAGCATCCTTGACTCTAGGATTTTGCCCAATGTCCTCGACCAGCCAAGACTTTGCATAGTCCCCCGGACCAGGACTTCATTGCCTATCATAGCTAGGACTTTTCACTTGCCTAGTCTCAACTAGGACTTTCAATACCTAAGATCACTTAGGACTTTTATGCACACTTAGTTCAACTTGTTAGACAATAAGAATCATAATTTTAAATCCTTTTCCATAATCAAAACTTAGATTCAATCATTTGGTGCTTCCTATTTCAGCAATCTCAACCTTTTTTATTATGGTAACATAGTTTAGAGTTAAGTAAAGCATAACAAGAAATAATGTAACATAAGTAAAGAATTTGAGCATAAATTTGACAATAAAGTAAAGATACTCCCCCTTAATTTAATCCTCAATATTTTGAAAAAAAACTTATTTATTAAGTTATGTTAACTTAACTTCTTTTAACCTTTCTCTCTCCCTTTGACATAAAAAAAAAAAGAATACTAAGAACTATTGTTTAACTTGTAAAGATACTAATTAATTTTTAAAAAATAACTTTTTAATCTTTTTCCAAAAATTTAACTTTAAGCTCCCATTGAAATTATCACTTTAACTTTCTTTTAAAAAACATAACTTTTAAGAAGAGTTTCGTTACTAAACATTTAGCTAATTATTTAAAAAGAATTTTATTAAAAACACTTTAGCTGAATACTTAGTATTGAAAAGGATTTCTTAGCTTTAAATTAAATTTCCTTGTGAAACACTTAGCTAAATCTATAGCTTTAAAAGAATTTCTTTGAAAAATACTTAACTAAATACTTATCTTTGAAAAAGATTTCTTACTTAGCTTTAAAAATAATTTTGTTATAAAAATATTTAGCTAAATACATAGCTTGAAAAAAAAATTCTTAAAAAAAAACTTATCTGAAAAAAATTTCTTAAAAAAAAACTTATCTTTGAAAAATATTTCTTAAAAAAAAAACTTATCTTTGAAAAAAATTTCTTTAAACTTTTGAAGAAGTAATTGATTTTGAAAGAGCTTAACTTATAAACCTTCTCTTGAAATATAACCCCCTCTTTTTAAAAAAAAAAAAACAAACTTAACTTTTGAAAATACTTAATTTTTAAAAATATTTAAGTTTTAACCCCCTATTTCTCTATCCTTTAATTTTTTTTTAAGTAATTTGTTTAGGTTGTAGGGGACAGTGAACTTAAGTAATTTAATTAATGCCTTGATTAGCTTATGAGTTTGTGTAAGATAGAGTTAAGTTAATTTTGATGTTGATTTTAAGTTTAAAAATATTATCTCTGAATTTAAAAAAATATTTAAGTTTAAGGAAAATAATTTAATTTTAAATTTTAGAATATTTAAGTCTGAATAATTAAAATCAAAATTTAAAAATTTAAGTTTGAATAATTAAATTTTAATTTTGAAAATTAAAGTTTTTGATAGGGTGTTAATTAAGTTTGATTTGACTAATTTTTATTTTTAACCTAAATTCATCTCACTCTTTTTCTATATTTTCAATCAGAGAACCTTATGAGTTTTGTGAGATGGTTAATTTTGCCTTCAATTTAGATTAAATTCTAAGGGTTAATTTATATTTGAGTTAGACTAAGATTTAATAGATACTCAATTAAACTTCTATTTCGATAATTGGCTTCCAGGCTGTGGCGAGGCACTAGGCCTTCTTGGGTATTGGAGCAACAACCACTTCTAGACAAAGCTTTTTAAGAAAATTGGATATTTAATTTTCATTCTGAAAACCTAAGTCTAACTAGTCAAGTGTCGATTAAGCCTAAGTTCTTATCTACTCTAATCTAAGCATGAATAAGGAAAGAAGTAAATCAAGCATCAAAGAGGTCTATTTAATAATAAAAATGATATTATTATTAGCTCCTCCTAGATCATAGCCTCGATAAGGTCTACCAAGGCAATGGATTTGATCCTTAGGGATCCAATATTGATTGAGTCCAACTTTATTAATCAGGTTAGACTTAAGGATCCATGCTTAGACTAGTTTTTCTATTTGGTTGATTCACTAAGGATAAGTATGATTTGAATCGACATTTGGCCTTATATCCGAGTAAGGATCAGTTGTATACGACCCTTTGTTTACCAAGAATTAGATCAAGGTTCTTGGAACCCAAAGTGAACTGTTCCAATGCTTCCTTAAGTTCCTCCTGTATCTTATAGACCTCTTGATCTTATATCATATTCCCCTCCTTTTCTTGGTCGTCGTGTGGGCGACGATCTTCCAAGATGAAATCCACTCAAGCTTCTTCCAAGGCTTCCAAGATCCGGCCACCAACGAACCTCCAAGGGATGCTAGACAAGAGTGCTTCCTTCTCTTCTTCTTCTCCTTCAAGCAACCGGCCACCAAGAGATCTCCACACAAGATGCCACCGACCACCAAGAGAAAAAACAAAAGGAGAAGAGAGAAGGACAAGGGCCGACCACCAAGGATTAGAAGAGAGGAATAGAATATGTGTTATCTCATGAGGCACCTCTCCATCTCATTTATAATCCTTGGTCTTGGTATAAAAGGAAAGTTTTAAATATAATTAAAACTTCCTTATATTCCTTGCCAATGACTAAAAAGGAAAGTTTTAAAACAAAAAATTAAAACTTCCTTTTCTTCTTGTCATGGTCGGCCACCCCTATTGCCTCAAAGAAGGAAAGTTTTAAACATGAAATTAAAACTTCCTTATTTATTTCCGGTAAGAAAAATTTTAAAATAAAAAATTTCTCTTTTAAATCCCTTGTTGTTTATAAAACGAAAATTTTATAAATTAAAATCTCTCTTTTAAAACATGTGGATGGTTACAAAAAGGAAAATTTTATCAAAAAATTAAAATCTTCCTTTTAACTACAAATAAGAAAGACATCAACCCTTTCTCTTAATCCTTTGTAGAAAGCTATAAAAGGAAAGATTTTAAAATTTTAAAACTCTCTTTTAAAACCATGGCTTCCACAAAAGGAAAGATTTAAAAAAATAAAATACCCTTTTATTTCAATGTGGCCGACCACCTTGCTTGGGCTCCAAGCTTGGCCGGCCATAATACTTGACTCCATCTTTTGGCTTGACCGGCCCTAGCTTGGGCTCCAAGTTTGGCTTGGCCGGCCATAATGAGATGGGTAAGAAGCTTGGCTCTAAGTGGATATAAGGCTTTATAAATAAGAGGCTATAACAGGGGCCGAGAGGAGGAATTGGTTTTGGTCTCCCGATGAGCTTGAGCTTCCCGTGTTCGCCCCGAATACCCAACTCAAGTTTATCAATAATAACTCATACCACTAAAGAGTTATTATTGCACTACCGCACCAATCCCATATTACAATATGGACTCCTTATCATGAGTGTGTTAGTTTCCCTGTGTTTAAGATATTGAATGCCCACTAATTAAATGAGTTACTAATAACTCACTTAATTAATATCTAGCTCCAAGAGTAGTACCACTCAACCTCATTGTCATGTCGGACTAAGTCCACCTATAGGATTTACATGACAATCCTTATGAGCTCCTCAAGGGGACATTATCAATCTAGATTACTAGGACACAGTTTCATTTTATAATCAACAACACACCATATAAATAATATCATTTCCCAACTTATCAGACTTATTGATTTAACAAACAAAATTGCACCCTCTGATAAATTAAAGAAATAAATATTAAGTATACGTGTTTGTTATTATATCATGATTAAGAGTACACACTTCCATAATAATAGAGGTTTTATTCTTTTATATAGTCAGTATAAAAACAAACTATCTCAAATGGTCCTGCTCAATACACGTACACTCATAGTGTACTAGTGTAATCTTATAGTCAAGATAAACTAATACCAAATTACACTACAACCACTCCAATGATTTGTCTCATTCCATCTTGGCTGTGAGCTACTATTTATAATTTATAAGGAACTGATAACATGATCTTCTGTGTGTCTCCTCAAACCATGTTATCTACAATATAAATTAAATGGACAACTACACTTAGCATAAATGTAAACATTTGACCAATGTGATTCTTATTTCAAAATAAATGTTTATACAAAAAGCTAGACTTTTAGTATACACTCTAACAGGTCATGAGGGCATGCTTACTTATAACTCACACTAGGGCGAGAGTCTGGAAGAGTGAGAGCAAGCTCACTTATAAATTGCGTTGGGACGAGAGCCTGGAGGTGTGAGAGCATGCTCACTTATAACTCGCGCTAGGGTGAGAGTCTGGAATATCGACCGAGAGGTCGTTGGTCATGAGGGCACACTCACTTATAACTCACACTGGGTGGGAGTCTGGAAGCGTGAGAGCATGCTCACTTATAACTCGCATAGGGGTGAGAGTCTGGAGGCGTGAGAGCATGCTCATTTATAACTCGCGCTGGGGCAAGAGTCTGGAATACCGACCGGGAGGTCGTTGCTCATGAGGGCACACTCACTTATAACTCGCACTAGGGTGAGAGTCTGGAGGCGTGAGAGTCTGCTCACTTATAACTCGCACTGGGGCGAGAGTCTGGAGACGCTCTCAGCATTGTGGTCTGGAGATCAACCCAGAAATTTGATCTGGAAATCTATCCAGGAAATGATCTGGAGGTCTGACTAGAGAATGATCTGAAGACCTGACCAGGAATGCTCTGGAGGTGTGACCAAGAATTTGATCTAGAGACCTGATTAGGAAATATTCTGGAAATCTGACCAGGAATTTGATCTGGAGACTTAACCAGGAATTTGATCTGGAGACCTAACCAGGGAATGTTCTGGAGGCCTGACCGAGAATTTGATCTGGAGATCTGCCAGGAAATGATATGGAGGTCTGACCAGAGAATGATCTGGAGACCTGACCAGGAATGCTCTGGAGGGCTGACCAAGAATTTGATCTAAAGACCTGATCAGGAAATATTCTGGAGGTCTGACTAGGAATTTGATCTGGAGACCTGACCACAAATTTGATCTTGAGACCTGACCAGGGAATGTTCTGGAGGCCTGACCAGGAATTTAATCTGGAGATCTGCCCAGGAATACTCTGGAGGCCTGACTAGGAATTTGATCTAGAGACCTGATCAGGAAATATTCTGGAGGTCTGACTAGGAATTTGATCTAGAGGCAACACTTGTGGCTTGGAAGAAGATGAGTTATCGGGTTTACCTCCTTATCATTGCGGTCACAAAGTGTATTTCATAAGGTTTTTAATAAAATTTAAACCTTACTATGATTTCGAGGAAGTGTAAAGGCACCGGATTTTAATCGACTTTCCCGCCGCCGTCTTCTTCATTTCCCGAGGCCCCTGCCTAGAATTTCCAGTCTTTGATGCATAGTCTTCATGAAATAGGGCACGCCTCTTCACATATCCTTTCTCATGATTTCCCTATCATTTCCATCATAAATGTCCTTTCATAGGGAGGTGATACGTGTCCCACAACATTAATTTTCCATCATGTATGACGCATGCTTTTTTCGCATGCTTCCTTAAATTGCTTTTGCTCCTTAATCTGACGGCTGACGTGTGTTGTGTCGTTTCGTTTGTCCAGCTTAGTCCTCAATGCTTCCGAGGTTTTGATTTATAAACCCGAAAGGTTGTTCTCCGTTACTTTTTACTGCTTCGTCTTTTTTCACTCTTTCTTTGCTTCTTTACCTTTGATTGCTTGCCTTCTTCTTCGCACCCCCTCACTGTAAGTTCTCTTCCTTCTTCATCTGCCTTCCCTGTCTCCATCTCTCTAATGGCTAGTGAAAGGGAAATGCCCTAGTACTCGTACTTTCTCTTGGACTTAGATAGAAGCGATCTTCATTTGATCCGTTCTAGTCTGCACCTTTCTGATGCCTACAAGCTCTTTCCTCCAGGTCCTCACGATCATCCATCCTCCCCTCCCATCGGGTTTGTAACCTTCTTTAAGGATCAGCACCTCGGTAGTCTCCGCTTTCCCATCCGTCCATTTTTCTCCTCTCTGAGCCAATACTTCGGTATCTTATTATCTCAGTTCGCTCCCAATGCTTTCCGTGCTATGTATGGAATGATGATCTTGTGCTGCTTAAATAGAATTCCTCTAACTCCTCAGCTCTTCCATCACTTTTATACCCTTAAGCACTCAGAACCGGGTGTTTTTATGGTACAATCCCAAGTAGGCTATCAGTTTTTCGTAGACATGCCCTCTTCCAATAGGGGTTGGAAGCCCCGTTTTTTCTATATCTAATTACCTTAGCCTGCCACTTGGCCTGCGAAGTGGCGCTATAATCTTCCTTCCCCCTCCAAGCTGCGGGAGCACTAGCACCAGCCTGATTGTCTTACCTCTTCAGAGAAACTGGAAGGAGTCCAACTCCAACTCTTTGTGATATTGCGAGAGAGCCTGCTATATGCTTTCAGGCTTAGCCCTATTCAGGTGTCTATAGGCACTCCTTTTGGTAAGATCTCATGTCTTTTGCCCCAGGTCTTCACTAACTGAGGTATCTCCTTGTTGTTTTGCAGAAGCAGCCATGTTCCGTGCGTTCTCCATTGATTCCTCAAAGTTGCCTAAAGATGTTTTGAAGGAACTGGGGGGAGAACTTCTGGGAAGTTCTGAGGTACTTTCAACCACTCAGGTTGGTGTTGCAGCAGGGACTTCTTCCCAATCATCCAGGGAAACTGAGACCCTAAAAACTGAGGCGACTGAGGATGAGAGGGCCCCCTCTCCTCCTCTAGAGAAACATTTGCGTCTTCAATGCAAAAGGAAATGTGCCACTCCCTTAGTCCAAGCTTCTCCATCGAGGCTACCTCTTGCCTGAGCCTCCTCCAAGGTCAAGGCCAAGATGCCTGCTCGGGTGTCCCCTTCTACCGCAACAGAGGATATAGTCTCTCTGCGGATCCCTCCTGATGTGCCTGAGCAGACTAGTGCCCTGGCGGGAGACCAGCCCCGGGACTCCTCCCCCCCTTCTATGCTACCACCTGCTCCGCAAGTTACTCCGGCTTCTTCATCACGTGCCAAGGAACGCCCCCGGAGCAGATATGCCTTCACCTCCATCCACCAACTACCCTCCCTGCAAGTGCAGGGCCCCCCTCCATCGGCCGACAACTCTTCCCTTTGTGGTCAGGTGCAACTTCACGGGGCCCTGGCTGACTCTTGGCAGACCACTGCAAATCAGATCTCGGAAGGCCCCCCTAAGAATTAGTCAATTTATTTTCACAACAACTACTATCAGTGAGTTCTCTCCGTTTTCCCTCATATTTTTGAGATAGTACTAACTTTCTCCCACTTTATTTGGCTTGTGTCTTAGGTCTATACATATCTCAGTATGTGGCGGATCTTCAGCAAGAGAACGAGCTCTTGAGGGCTCATCTCTAAGAACTGGAATTACCTAAGACCCCCAACCACGTTTTCGATCTAGCCCCTTCTGATAGTTCAGCACCGCCCCTCATTCCAGCTGCCGGGGGAAGGGCCCAAGCTACCCAAGGCTCGGCTCAGACAGAGACAAGGAGAATATAGTCCCTGGAGGTCGCTCTAAAGATGAGCGAGTCCAAGCTTAAATCTGAAGAGTTGCGGCGTGTTCAGATTTTGGACAATCTTGATGAGAAGGAAGCGAAAGTAGCCACCCTCTCTCAGTAGCTAAAGGATCTACAAGAGTTATATGCGACTCTGGAGAAGGACCTGGTGACCACCGGGGCCAGCCTTACTGCAAGTACTGATCGGGAAGCTACCCTTTAGAAATAATGGAAGGTCAGAAAAGATATCATTAAGTTTGTGCAGGCAGACCTATCCAATATTACGGATGAGGCTGCCACCACCCGGCAAGAACTGGCCTTAGTCCGAGTTGATGCAGATAAGGCTAAGGGGGAGCTGACAAAATACTAGGCAGGCAAACCGGCCCGCCTAAAAGCTCATAAGGCCGCCTATCCTGCTTCCCCAGAATTTGGGAGGAAGATAGGCGCCCTCATCGATCGGATGGTTTGTTATGGTGGCGTGGGTGCCCTACGACAACTTCATGAGCAAAGCCTACTCCAATCAGCTCCTTCCGACAACTTCTTGGATCAGACCCGCCTTATCAAGGAGCTCCCTGACGAGGCCTTTCCCTCTTTTGATGATTAAGATGTATTCCTCCCTTTATGATTTCCCCTGTATGATTATGAAAATCTTGCATCTAGATAGATGATCCTTAGCGTATACCCCTTATCCTTTGCACATGTTATTTTTTTCTGATATGTTTAGGTGGTTTGTTAGGGATTTATTCCCCTTGTCGGCACTTAGACCTCAACATATGTATAGATACTAAAGTTTTTGGTGAGACAGGCTTCCTTAGCCAGCCGGGCTTCTATCCCAACCAATGAATATTCCGACCAGGGTGATCGACCTATCCCCCTGATCGACCACTTTTCCCGACCGGACCCACTCATTCCTTTTCTCGACCAGTCTACCCTCCTTGTTCTAGATCATGACACTTACGAGTTTGTAGCAAGTCTGAGAGAGGGCTACTGTACCTTTGCCTCTTTCCGAGACTATAATAAATAATTAGTCCCTTCGTATCCTCCACCGCACCTTTCTCTGACATGTTCTCTGAGCTATGTTTTCTAGGATGATCCAACGACTTTTGTTATTATTGGACTTGCGAGTGAAGTCATCAACCTTTAAACGTGAACCGTTTGATGGACACTGAGGACGAGGACCCCTAGGCCCTTCTTGTGTCTATAAATATCCTCCTTCCCTTTCTTTGCTGAACTTTTTGTTTCCCGAAGTAAGCTTTCCTCCTGCTTCCGACACCCCTTATACTCTGCCCCTGTGATTTGTCCTTGCCTTCCCTCATGGACTCCCCTGTACCTACTTATGCTCCAGGAGTCTCCACCCTCACTAGCGTGGATCTGGATGATCTTCGCTTTACTTATGAGGTTTCCATGTCTATACACATCATCATACCCTCTGAAATCCACAGGGTCTCTTCCCCGCCTATAGGATATGTAACTTTCTTCAAGGAGCAGGTTATGGCTGGCCTCCGCTTTCTTATACTCCCTTTCTTTTCTCAAGTGAGTCAATATTTCCGCATCCCTCTCTGTCAACTTACCCTGAATTCCATGAAGATCTTGGCCAGATTCGTCCTCCTCTGTGAAGTATGCGATATACCTTGGACTCCTCGCTTATTACACTACTTCTTTACTCCTCGTCACCACAATGAAGGGCTTTTTTGTCTTCAGGCCCACCTCCGAACCAACTTTTTTGCTTCCCTTCCTTCTTCAGATTCTGAATGGAAGGATAAATATTTCTTCTTGAGCTTTCCCTGAGCCATGGAGTGGCCTACCCAGCGATGCACAGTTTTAACTTCGACACCCATTATTGGAGACTTTTAGACGGACCCTGACTTTATAGATGCCTCGGCACAACTGGGGTGCTAGCACTTGGACTTTCTTAGCCTACTGACAGAGGACATACTGTTTCTGTTCAAGCTGAGCTGCACTCCCTCAGAACTACCGCGTTCTTTAGGTATGGCTAGCCTTATCTCCGCTGACCCTTAGTTTCTTATTCTAATTTTGCTACTCTTATCACAGCCAACAGTCTAGCTCACGCATCCTCGGTCAGGCCACTTCCCCTGAGTGATATGGAGATACAATGCCGGGGGCATATAATACTAGACAGGAGGGGTCTCTCGCATCTAGCTCCCCTCCCCACGGGGGCCACTGCTTTGATTGCTCCTCGGTCAGCCTCTCGAATAACTCCACATGTTCGCTTTCCTGCCAAGCCTTCTAGGCCTATCCCTACTGTGCCCCTTGCCCATCGTCCTAGGACTCCACCAGAGGAATCAGACTCGGATGACCAGCTGCTCTCGCACCGGCCCCGACACCGACACCGACACCGACCTAGGGGACCTGGCCTAGCTTCCGAAATCCAAACTGTTGCTTTGGCATCCCGACCTGCTTCTACTCCTCCCATCTGACCATACCCAATAAACCCGATGATGTTATCTATGGCCCGAGCTAGAGCTGGGTGAGGGAAGGCTCCGGTTATTAAAGAAGAAGTCACTACAGATCCCTCTTCTACTCCAATAGCCCCTGCCTCGAATGCTCCCTCCAGGTCTTCCTCCTTCCCCGAGATGCCTCATATACACGGGTCAGGCGACACCACTACAACTCAAGCTGAACCTTCTATATCCCGACCATCTACCTATGTGCGTCCACCTTCCAGCGGGACTGACGCCGAGCCATCAACTCACCCTCCTCCTAGCGAGACTCGTGCCGAACCATCACACTTGCGGTCACCCCACTACCCCTCTTTTAAAATCACAAAGCCATCGGAGTGGAGCATGTGCAGTCAATCAGATGCTCCCACTAGCCGCCTCACACTGAGGGGCCAATTATCAACCCATTGGGAGGAGCATCTTCGCTAGATGCAAGCTCTCCCTGTACTTGCCCAGCTAGATCGACTCTCTGAAGAATCTGTTGCAGTACGTTCTTACTACCCTTTATTGCTTTCCTTTTTCCTATTCTAACTACTCATTTTCTTGCTCAGGCTTTTACTGATTCCATGGCGCTGAGTCAAACACTCTCCCTCCTTTATCAGCAAAATAAAATCCTGAAGGATACGATGGCCAGCCTGGAATCTCAACTATCTGATCCTGCATCAGCCGGGTACTTGCTAAGGGGGGAAGTGTCAACCCTGAAGAGAACGAAAGCCACTCAGCAACAGGCTCTCGAGGAGGCCCAACGAGAGATTGACCACCTCCGAGATGAAAAGAGAAAGCTTAAAGCTCTCTTGCAAACATCTGAGGTGAAATGTCAACAAGTTCAGTCTAATCTTTCTGAAGCCATTGCTGCTCTGGAGACTTATAAGGCAGGGGAGGCTAAGCGGTTGAGAGCATACAGAGAAGAATATTTACGCTCTTCGAAATTTGGGACACAGGTGGGGGATCACTTTGTTATATTCATGGCTTATGGAGCAATGGGAGAGCTTAGGAAACTCCATGAGGGAAGGTATATATCCTCTACTCCTCTCAAAGATTTCCTAGATCATCGTCACATTCTTAGAGACATGCCTGACGATGTATTTGAAGAATTTAAATGACTTTATGATCATTCTATTATACTTTACTATTTAAATGTTAAATCTTCTCCTTAGTTGTGACTCAAAGGAGCCTGAGCTATCCAACTCGAGAGTGGAGATGCACGCCTGGGCATCCCGACCGGGCATTCCACGCCCAACCAGTCCTATTTTCTTACCCTTATATTTTACAAAGCATTAATCCCAGACCCGATAAGGCTGGAGGTAGTTAGCGCTCCAGGGACGACTCAGCAGTCTACCCTGAGCATCCTGCAAGTAATAGGCACCCGAGGCTAATCTTTTGACAACTTTGTATAGGTCATCCCACTGAGGAGACAACTTGGTCACCTCTCCTACAGGCTTTGTACACTTCCAAACTAAATCCCCTTCTCTAAAGAATCGGGGCACCACCCTTCTATTGTAGTTTTGGTGTATCCTTTGTCGATACGCTGTTAATCGGGTGGTTGTCTGCTCATAAATTTCGCTAATAAAATCCAATTCTGATAGTCGTCACTTGATATTTCCTTCATCATACAACATTCTTCTGACCGAGAACACCCCGACCTCGATAGGTACCACAACCTCACTGTCATAGACCAGATAGAATGGGGTGAGTCTTGTACTCTCTTGGGGAGTAATTCGGTAGGCCCAGAGGATACTAGGAAGCTCTTCCACCCAATTGCCCCCAACGTGATCCAGTTTGACCATCAGTCCTCAAATAATTTCTCTATTGGTAACCTCTGTCTGCCCATTGCTCTATGGATAAGCTACGGATGTGAAGGCTTGAGTTATGCCGAACCCTTGACACTAGGCCTGGATCTTGTGACCTTGAAATTATATTCCATTGTCAGAAAATCAACTTGTGAGGAATCCCAAATCAGCAAAGGATGTTCTTCCACAGGAATTGGATAATGGCTCCCTCGGTGATCCTGGCCAGGGTTTTTGCCTCCATTCATTTAGAGAAATAATCTACAGCTACAAGTAAGAATCGCCTTTGTCCTGGCACCATGGGTAAAGGTCCCACAATATCCATGCCTCATTGATCAAATAGAAAGGAGACTATTGTAATTTTTAGTGTGTCAGTCGGGCAGTGGGTCAGATTCTAATATTTTTGGAAGGATAAGTAGGTGTTCACCAGTCACTGTGCATCCTTCTGTAAAGTGGGTCAGAAATACTCGACCAGCAACACTTTCCGAGTCAACATTCTTCCTCCTACATGATTCCCACAACATCCCTGATGTATTTCCCGCAGAGCATATTTTGTCTCTTCCGCTCCTACGCATTTGAGCAGTGGTCTGGAGAATGCTCGCTTGTACAGTTGATCTCCAATCAGGGTGTACATTTGAGCTCTTTTTCTAACTAGCCTGGCTTCTTCTGGATCAATCGGCAAGACACCTGATGACGATAAATGATCATCGGGGCCCTCCAATTGATCGTCTCTTTGATATTGTTCTGCAAGTCTATTTAAGCTATTAAGAAGGTCTGAGCTACCGACCTGTCCAACACCCAAGTGGTCAAGGAGCTGGCCATTTTAGCCAGTTCATCGGCCCTTTGGTTATCTGCTCGAGGAATCTTAGTCATTGTGACCTCCTTAAATTCCTCCTTCATTTTCTCATATGCTTCTCGGTATACTTGTAACTTATCACTATTGACCTCAAAGTTGCCTACCACTTGCCGAGCTACAAGCTGAGAATCCGAATATACAATGACTCGAGTAGCCCCGACATGTCGAACTGATTGCAACCCTGCTAATAGAGCCTCATATTCTGCTTTATTATTGGTGGCTCTAAAATTCAATCGGATGACCAACTGTAAGATATCTTCTTAAGGGGGTATCAAAAGGATCCCCACTCTACTTTCCTGTCAGGTGGGCAACTTGTCTATATAAACCTTCCAAGTTTCTTCAAAATATGCTTGATGAACCTCTGTCAAAAAATCAGCCAGGGCTTGAGCTTTAATTATCGTGCGGGGTTGGTATTGTATGTCATACTCCCCTAGCTCGATTTCCCATTTGATGAGCCTTACCCATGGTGCTATTGGTCAGGACTGTAATAGGATGTGCCGAGAAATAGGGTCTTAAGCCGCGAGCCTTGAGCACTAATCCATAGACTAACTTTTCCAGGGTCGTGTATCGAGACTCAGCCCCTTTCAATAAGTGGCTAAAAAAGTACACCGACCGCTGTATATCATCTTGCTCTTTTACTAATACTATCCCCACGACCGCAGGGGTGGTTGACAGATAAACCCAGAGTGGTTCCCCTGCAATGGGTTTAAACAAGGAAGGCAGAGCTTCCAAATTTTTCTTCAAGTCTTCGAAGGCCTGATTGCATTCTTCATCCCACTAAAACTTGGCCGCTCTTCTGACCACTTTGAAGAAGGGTAGCGCTCGATCTGTCAACCGGGATATGAACCTGGATAGCGCTATTATCCTGCCCACTAACTTCTGGGCTTCCTTCAGGTTTTGAGGGGCCTTCATGTCTCGAAGTGTTGAACCTTCTCCGAGTTAACTTCAATTCCTCACTCAGTAACGAGATATCCCAAAAACTTTCCTCCCTGAGCCTCGAACAAGCACTTCAATGAATTCAATTTCAATCCATATTGCCGCAGTGTGCTGCAGGTCTCTTCAATGTCAGCAATCAGATTAACGTCTAGAGTGGACTTGATGAGTATGTTGTCCACATAAATCTCCACATTACAACCTATCTGCTCTTTGAAGATCTTATCCATCATTCTTTGATAGGCCGCCCCTGCATTCCTTAGTTCAAAGGGATTGACAGTATAACAAAAGGTACCATCAGCCATAATGAAACTGACCTTTTCTTAATCTTCTCGTGCCAGAGGGATTTGATGATAACCTTGATAGGCATCAAGCATACAAATCCTCTCACAACCCAAGGTCGAGTCCACCATTTGATCGATCTTGGGTAGCGGGTGACAGTCCTTGGGGCTGGTGCAGTTGAGGTCGCGAAAGTTGATGTAGACCCTCCACTTATTATTGGGCTTAGAAACCAGGACTACATTAGAGAGCTAGGAAAGGAACTGTACCTCTCTAACATGACCTGCCTTCATGAGTTGATCCACCTCAGCTTGGATGATCTTATTCTGCCTTGAAAAACCAAACACAAGAGGTTATCGGTTTTAAGTTATCATTTTTGTTACGATTTTATTTTTCGATTTCATGTTTCGATAATGTGTTTCTATTGAGGTCTCTATAGTTAAACCTAGTTTACTGTAAGAAGTTAAATATCCAATTTCTTTATGAGGCTTTGTCTAGGAAGTGGTGGAAGAAACATACCCAAGAAGGCCTAGTGCCTTGCCATATTTAACCTGGAAGCCGATCTTTGAAATAGATATTTGATAACTTCTGTAATATGGTTTAACTTAGGAAGATCACATCGGTTAAACTTGGAGTAAAAATGTTAAGTATCGTTTACAATCCAAGTTTAACTTCTAAAGGACAATTTGGATTTATAATGTTAAACATCGTTTGCAATCCAAATTTAACTTCAGTAGAGCACAAGGGTATAGCTAGGATAGTTCTATGCTTGTACAAATTTTTGTACAGGGGAACTAGGACGGTATTCCAAGTAGCAACCAACATGACCAACGACCTCCCGGTCAGTATTCCAGACTCTCGCCCCAGTGTGACTTATAAGTGAGCATGCTCTCACACCTCCAGACTCTTGTCCCAGTGTGAGTTATAAGTGACAGTGCCCTCACTACCAATGACCTCCCAGTCGGTATTCCAGACTCTCGCCTCAGCGCGTGTTATAAGTGAGCATGCTCTCACGCCTCTAGACTCTCATCCCAGTGTGAGTTATAAGTGAGCATGCTCTCACGCCTCCAGACTCTCACCCTAGTGCGAGTTATAAGTGAGCATGCTCTCATACCTCCAGACTTTCGCCCCAGTGCGAATTATAAGTGAGCGTGCCCTCACGACCAACGACCTCCCGGTCGATATTCCAGACTCTCGCCCCGGCGCAAGTTATTAGTGAGCATGCTCTCACGCCTCCAAACTCTTGCCCCAACGCGAGTTATAAGTGAGCTTTCTCTTACACTTCGAGACTCTCGCCCCAGTGCGAGTTATAAGTGAGCGTGCCCTCACGACCAACGACCTCCCGGTCAGTATTCCAGACTCTCACCCCAGCGCAAGATATAAGTGAGAATGCTCTCACACCTCCAGACTCTCGCCCCAGCCCGAGTTATAAGTGACCTTGCTCTCACGCTTCCAAGCTCTCACCCCAGTGCGAGTTATAAGTGAGTATGTCCTCACGACCAATGACCTCGCGGTCGATATTCCAGACTCTCGCCCTAGTGCGAGTTATAAGTGAGCGTGCCCTCATGTCCAACGACCTCCCGATCGGTATTCCAAACTCTCGCCCCAACGCGAGTTATAAGTGAGCATGCTCTCACGCCTCCAAACTCTCGTCCCAGTGTGAGTTATAAGTGAGCATGCTCTCACACCTCCAGACTCTCGCCCATTGCAAGTTATAAGTGAGCATGCCCTCATGACCAACGACCTCTCGGTCAGTATTCCCGACTCTTACTCCAGCGCGAGTTATAAGTGAGCATGCTCTCACGCCTCTAGACTCTCACCCCAATGCGAGTTATAAGTGAACTTGTTCTTGTTGGTTAGTCCTAGGAAGATCGTACCGGTTCCACTGTACAAAAATTTTGTACAAGTGTCGAACCTTTCCTAAATAACCTACTGTTTTCTTTAGAAGTTAAATTAGGAATCGCAAACGGAACTTAACATTATTGATTCCAAATTTAACTTATCTGTTCTTAATGGTTTAGACTTGGATCGCAAGCGGAACTTAACACTATTGATCCAAATCCACCTATGTTATAAATTTAATTAAATATTAATTTCCAAAATTTGCTTCCAGGTTAAACATGGCGAGGCACTAGGCCTTCTTGGATATGGGAGCAACCACCACTTCCTAGACAAAGCCTTTTAAGGAAAGCTAATATTTAATTTTCTTATATAACTCTAGGTTTAACCAAAAGGAACAATCGAATAACAAATTCGAAAAACAAAAACACAAACTCGAATAACAAATCTGAAAAACTAGAAACTATTGCCTCTTGTGTTTGGAATTCTAACAAAGAAAAATAACTAGCATGATGCGGAAGAAAATTACTAGTTATACCTTCTCTTTGTATGCTAATGACCTCAAGATCTTCTGTCATATTCCTCACCTCGCCTTGGACGTCGTGTGGGCGACGATCCTCCAAGATGAACACCACCCAATAGCCTTCTTCTCCTTCTCTATGTTTCGGCCACCACTACCTTTAGGGAACAAAAGAGCAAAGGGAAAGGAAGAGGGGAGAGGGCCGACCACAAGAAAAGCACCAACAAGAGAATAAGAATTGTTCTCACATGAAGTCTCCCCTCCCCTTCTTTTATATTACTTGCCCAAGGCAAATAAGGAAAGACTTTTTACAAAAATCAAAATCTTCCTCTTGTTTTTCCTTTTTCCTTTTTCCTTTTTATTTTTCCTTTTCTTTCCTCTTGATTGAATCAATCATCAATCATGATTTGATTTAAACTTTGATTGGCCGGCCCTTTGCTTGGGCACCAAGCAAGGGTGGCCCGACACATTATCAAGGAGAGAAGAAAAAATTTTTTATAAAATTTTACAAGAAGAAATCCTCTTATAAAATATTACAAGCTCTCTTTCCTAAAATGGATGTAAAAAAAAGGAAAGTTTTAAAAAATTAAAACCATGTTTTAAAATTTAAAACTTCTCTTCTAAAATTTCCTTTTTTAACCATGGTTTCAAAATTAAAAGATTTAAAATTTAAAACTTCTCTTCCTTTTTTCTAAAACCATGAGAATGGTTAAAAAAGGAAAGTTTTAAAACTTTTAAGCTTTCTATTAAACCATGTGGCATAATTCAAATAAGGAAAGTTTTATATTTTAAAAACTCTCTTTTAAAACTTGTAGATATCTACAAAGAGAAGATTTTAAAAATTCAAAACACCCCCTCATCTTTGAATTATTGTGGGCAGCCCCTTTACAAAGTTTGTGACCGACCCCCTTAAGAGAGATGGTGGTCGGCCCTTGCTTGGTCACCAAGCCTTGGGTCGGCCCTCTTCTTAGACACCAAGAAGGGCTTTATATGGATGGACTTGAGGCTTTAATGAGGCTACGACAGGGACCTAGAGGAGAAATTGGTTTTGGCCTTCCGATGAGCTTGAGTATCCCGTGTTCACCCCGAACACACAACTCAAGTTCATCAATAAGAACTCATTCCACTAGAGAGTTATTATTGCACTACCGCACCAATCCCAAATTACATTATGGACTCCTTCTTATCATGAGTGTGTTAGTCTCCCTGTGTTTAAGATAATGAATGTCCACTAATTAAGTAAGTTACTGACAACTCAATTAATATCTAAGTCCAAGAGTAGTACCACTCAACCTCATTGTCATGTCGGACTAAGTCCACCTGCAGGGTTTAACATGACAATCCTTATGAGCTCCTCTTGGGAACATTCTCAACCTAGATTATTAGCACACAGTTTCCTTCTATAATCAACAACACACACTATAAGTAATATCATTTCCCAACTTATCGGGCCTATTGATTTATCAAGCTAAATCTCACCCTTTGATAAGTTAAAGAAATAAATACTAAATATATGTGCTTGTTATTATATTAGGATTAAGAGCACACACTTCCATAATAACTAAGGTCTAGTTCTTTTATTAAGTCAGTATAAAAAGAACTTACCTAAAATGATCCTACTCAATACACTCAGAGTGTACTAGTGTAATTCATTAGTCAAGATAAACTAATACCTAATTACACTACGACTATTCCAATGATTTGTTCCTTTCCATCTTAATCGTCAGCAACTGTTTATAATTTATAAAGAACTGATAACATGATATTCTGTGTGTGACACCACACACCATGTTATCTACAATATAAATTAATTGAACAACTACACGTAACAAATAAAATGTAGACATTTGACTAATGTGATTCTTTTATTTCAAAAATAAATGTTTACAAAAGCTAAGCTACTAAACTCTAACAGTTATCACGCCTCTAAACTCTTGCCCCAGTGCGAGTTATAAGTAAGCATGCCCTCATGACCAACGACCTCCCGGTTAGTATTCCAAACTCTCTCCTCAGCGCGAGTTATAAGTGAGCATGCTCTCACGCCTCTAGACTCTCACCCCAGCACAAGTTATAAGTGAGCTTGTTCTCATGCTTCTAGACTCTCGTCCCAATGTGAGTTATAAGTGAGCATGCCCTCATGACCAACGACCTCTCGGTCAATGTTTCAGACTCTCTCCCCAGCGCGAGTTATTCGCAAACGACTTTGTGGTCAGACTTTTCAGACTCGTGCCTCATTGCGAGATACCAGCAAGCATATTCTCATACTTAATAATTCATTGGGAAGCAAAGTAAACACAAGAGAAAGACATGAATAGAGACCCAACACCCGACCAGATCAGCATTTATTTGATAAAGTTTGAGAAAAGTTCATATCATTACACTGGGAAATATAGGTAGTCCCAACCCTCTTTTAAATAGTAGTAGCAGGTCTGCACCTTGGGCAAGATCGATCTGCCTGACCTGCCCGCTCCAAATGGGCTCATACTTGGGTCAGCTCCGTCTTGATACATTCAATGGTGCGATGTTGCTTGGCAATGGTTTCATCTTTCATCCGACTTTCTTCTTGGAGAAGGGTCAAAGAGTCGTCATGTTTTACCTTCAAATAGGCAATAAAGTGAGTCTGGCTTTCTAGGTCTGAATGAGCCTTATGTTTTAAGGCCGCCTCAGCTCGAGTCCTGGACTTAGCGGCTAGCCAAAGTTCCTCCATTTCTCGACGAAGGGGGAACTGCATATCCCTGCTCTGCGTCATCTCAAATAAGGCCTCATCCTTCTGGGCAAGTAACTGAGTCAGATGAGTAAGTTGTTGGCGATAAGATGCCACCTTGTCGAACTCCACGATGGATTCCACAGTGCAAAGAGGTTAGCAAGGAAGGCGTAAGGGCATGAGAGGAGTCAGCCCTTTTTAAAGAGAAAGATGTGAGGAATCATCCTCGAACCGTGCAACGACCTATGGGAAATAATGCTACATTTAAGGACATGTTACATATCCAGAGATCTGGGAACTGATGTAGTGGCACAAACATTTGGAAAGTGGCGTAGCCTTTGAGAACATGGTAAATTTCTGAAGACCTGGGGAAAAGGACTAATAGTTAAAGTCATAATGGCGAGGCTAAGTGAAATCGGAGTTTGAGTCTAGTTAGTTGGACCTGAGCTTCCTTCGACTAGACTTTGGGGGGGAGGCTTGTGATACGATGTATAATGGTAGGGGACATGGAAGTCAGAAGTCAAGAGGGCGTGACAGTCAGAAGTAAAGGGGACGTGACAGCTAGAAGTCAAGGGGGTGTGGTAGTCAGAAGTCAAGAGAACGTAGCAGTCAGAAGTCAAGGAAATGTGGTAGTCAACATACGAAGTGGGGCCGCCCAAGACCATCTGGCATATCAAGACAGGGCGGGTTCCAGTGGTCAGGAAACCAGTGTTGGTCCCTTTGGAGGCCGACGAGAGGGGAGGGGTGAATTGCCCTACAAAAAAAAACAAAAACTTTTCTCGGATATTCAACTAATTCAAAAGAACTTGTAATCAAAATAAAGAGACTAATAAAATGCAAATCAGACACAGAGGTTTACTTGATTTGCAATCAGGGATTGCTAATCCAAGGAAAGTAAGCGCACTATCTGATGATCTCCTTCGGGCGGAGTAGCTTATTTACAGTGTTGACAGCACAAATAAAAGAAACGGAAATGAAAGCACAGAGAAAACTGATTACAAGTGAGTTAAATGATCTGTGCAAACCAGTGTTATATTTATAGCACTGGTCGGGGCGCCCCGAAGGGTTCCGGGTGCCATAGGGGGATAAAATTTTATCCCCCAACGTTCAGATCGAGTTTGACTCGATCTGGTCAATTTCTCTGGTTTGGGCGCCTGGAATGGTTCCGGGCGCCCCGAGCCCTAAAGTCAACAGAGGTTGACTTTTTAGTCTCTGTTTCAGCTCATCTCGGTCCGGATCTTGTTGCTCCGACTCCGCTAGCTTGGGTGATCTCGGCCATCCGGAATAGGGCTCACCCGAACCCAAGTTCCGGTCTTCTCCTCGAGCAGCCTTCCTTCCCGGTTTCTCGTCCCTCGAACGTCGTGCACGTTCTTCTCGTCCACCGGTGTACTCTTCTGCGGTCACCTCGTCCCTCGGACGCACCGAGCCCGTCGGCTCTCTCCCCGTGCCGTCCTTCTCGCTAGTCGCGTCTTCCTCTCGACTTCCTGTGTTCCTAAGCTCCCCGTGTCGTCCACCGGTGTACTCTTCCGCGGTCACCTCGTCCCTGGGACGCACCTAGCCCATCGGCTCTCTCCCCGTGCCGTCCTTCTCGCTAGCCACGTCTTTCGCTCGACTTCCTGTGTTCCTAAGCTCCTGCACACTTAGACACAAGGGTTAGACAAAACAGGACCTAACTTAACTTGTTTGATCACATCAAAACACCTTGGGGTTCCAACAATCTCCCCCTTTTTGATGTGAGCAACCCAAGTTAAGTTAGGGTAAAACAAATGCAATAAAAACAATTAATATGCAAATAAGTCCAAATATTTTTCAATTAAAAATTACCTCCCCCTAGACTTAACATACTTCTCCCCCTTTGATCACATAAAAATTGGGGTTCTAAACAAGTCTAAGGTAACTTTTCACTTAAAAATTTTAAGTGTTAAAAAAAATTTTATGTTTAAAAAAAAATTCTAAGTTTTAAAAGAAAATATTCATAAGGAAAAAATTTCTAAGGCAAATTGCAAAAAAAAAAAAAATGATAATTTTTCAAAAGTTTAAGTATTTGCAAAAATGTCTAAAAAAACTTGTGCAACAGAATAGATATCTTAAAATTTTGCAACGTAAAAAAAAATTTCAATTTTGTTTTTATTTTGCAACGTAAAAATTTTCTAACTTAAAAAAAAATTCTAAGTTTTTGAAAATATGAGTATTTGAATATATTTTCTAAAATAAATTGAGTAACTCTTTTAAAGCATTAAGTAATTTGAATTAATATTTTTTCAGTTAGTCAATTAAACTTTTTATTTCGATACTTGGCTTCCAGGCAGTGGCGAGGCACTAGGCCTTTTTGGTTATTGGAGCAACAATCACATTCTAGACAAAGCCGCATAAAGAAATTACATGTTTAATTTTCTTGCTGAAGATGCTTAGTCTAATTTTAATTTTTTAAGTTAAACATGTTTTCGGAACTCAATAAAGGTTTCTACCTATAGGGTTAATCAAGTATTTCCTAGGTACGTAGGCTTTTGATATTTTTCTAATTTGACTTTGATGAAATCTATAATACCAATTTAAACCTTTATAATTTCTAAAAGTAGAAATATCTGAAGCATTAGCTTTTTTCAATCTTTCTATTTCTTCTTTTAGTTTTTCATTTTCAATTTATCAAAATCCTCTATAAGACATGATTTTGCCAAAATTCTTTTTGTTTCTAAAATTTCATTTTCTAATTTGGTATTTTTATTTTCTAATTTATATATGGATTTTGCCATAGACTTAATTCCAAAGTAAAGTTGATCAGGGGGTAAGAGACATACCTCACTTACCATATCAGACTTGAAGCCTGAATCTCCCCCTGCTTCGTTGCTTTCATCTGAGGTCGCTCCCCCTTCATCGATGCTGGGTTCTGATGTGCTTTGCCCTTCGTAGCTTGCCATCAGCGCTAGCCTGACATATTCTTGAATCTCGGACTCAGATGATGAAGTGTCGTCCCAAGTAGCTTTTAGGTTCTTATGCTTCTTGAGAATCTTGCCTTTGTCCTTCTTTAGTTCTGGGCAATCCTCTTTTAGGTGTCCTTCCTTTTGACACTGGTAGCAACGCATCCTTCTTCTATTTCTTGGATTCTTTTTATTCTTCATTTCTTTAAATTTATTAGATCTAAAAAACTTTTTAAAGTTTCTTACCATATATCCTTCCTAATCCTCTTCTGAATCTGACTCGGGTTCATCCTTCTTGGTTGCGTTTAGTGCAATCATCTGGCTTGCTTCCTTTGTTGTCCCGGCACACCCGGTTTCATGTAGTTCAAGTGTAGAGAACAATTCTTCTAAGGTACTTACCTCCAGGTCCTTTGAAATGTAATAGGCGTCGATGATTGACGTCCATTCTGGAGTTCTAGGAAACGCGTTGAGAGAGTAGCGTATGGTGTCCCGATTTGTTACCGTTTCACCGAGGTTCTCGAGACCAGTAATCAATTCTTTTACCTTCGCATGTAGATCGGCTACCTTCTCACCTTTCTCCAGACGGATGTTAGTCAGTCTGTTCCGAAGGGTGTCTCTTCTTGCGAGCTTCGCTTCGGACGTACCTTCGTGGAGTTCCAGGAACTTCTCCCATAGTTCTTTAGCAGATGAATAGCTTCCGATGCGGTTGATTTCTTGAGGCGGCAACACGTTGAGCAGATGATATTCCGCACGGTTGTTCGCTACGGACTCATTCTGCTCCTTCTATGTCCACTGGCTCTCTGCTTTTTCTTTTCTATCTTGATCCGTCAGAGCTACAAACCCATACTTTATAATTAACTGAATTTCGAAATCAGTTTTTAGGAATACCTCAATACAACACTTCCAGTGTGCGAAGTTCCCCTTGAATTTTGGTGGAACGATGCTTGGTCCGGCCATCTCGTTGCTTCGATCGGTGGTTAGTCCTCCTGAAGAGCCTTGCTCTGATACCACTTGTTGGTCCCTTTGGAGGCCGGCAAGAGGGGAGGGGTGAATTGCCCTACAAAAAAAAAACGCAAACCTTTCTCGGATATTCAACTAATTCAAAAGAACTTGTAATCAAAATAAAGAGACTAATAAAATGCAAATCAAACACAGATGTTTACTTGATTTGCAATCAGGGGATTGCTAATCCAAGGAAAGTAAGCGCATTATCTGATGATCTCCTTCGGACGGAGTAGCCTCTTTACAGCGTTGACAGCACAAATAAAAGAAACAGAAATGAAAGCACAGAGAAAACTGATTACAAGTTAGTTAAATTATCTGTGTAAACCAGTGCTATATTTATAGCACTAGTCGGGGCGCGCCCGAAAGGTTCCGGGCGCCCTGGGGGGATAAAATTTTATCCCCCAACGTTCAGATCGAGTTTGACTCGATCTGGTCAATTTCTCTGGTCCTGGCGCCCGGAAGGGTTCCGGGCGCCCCGGGCTGCTCCGGCGCCCGGAATGGTTCCGGGCGCCTCGAGCCCTAAAGTCAATAGACGTTGACTTTTTCGTCTCCAGTTCAGCTCATCTTGGTCCGGGTCTTGTTCGCTCCGGCTCCGCTAGCTTGGGTGATCTCGGCCATCCGGAATATGGCTCACCCGAACCCAAGTTCTGACCATCTCCTCAAGCTGCCTTCCTTCCCGGTTTCTCGTCCCTCGAACGCCGCACACGTTCTTCTCATCCACCGGTGTACTTTTCTGCGGTCACCTCGTCCCTCGGACGCACAGAGCCCGTCGGCTCTCTCCCCGTGCCGTCCTTCTCGCTAGCCGCGTCTTCCGCTCGACTTCCTATGTTCCTATGCTCCCCGTGCCGTCCACCGGTGTACTCTTCCGTGGTCACCTCGTCTCTCGGACGCACCAAGCCCGTCGGCTCTCTCCCCATGCCGTCCTTCTAGCTAGCCGCGTCTTCCGCTCGACTTCCTGTGTTCCTAAGCTCCTGCACACTTAGACACAATGGTTAGACAAAACAGGACCTAACTTAACTTGTTTGATCACATCAAAATACCTTGGGGTTCCAACAACCAGGTCTGTGGCAGGGCGCAGGATCAAGACGAAGCCTGACCTGTCTTCACCGGTCGAGTTTCCTCAAGCTAGCTCACATAAACAGACTTGTCGTTCTCGATCGGGTCTGAATCATGATGGCGGGGAGAAAGGGGCTCTGGTCGCGCCCTTCCGTCCACCCAGCCTATTCATCAACACTTAGCAGACCAACCCAGGCTACCTCGATCACACCCGGGTAAGATAGAAGGTGTTACGCGACAATAGGTTAGGGAATCGTAACCACCTGTCAGAGAATAACTATTGCATGTCAGGGAATATTCCAACGGTTGAGGTCATCTACAAATAGAACTTTCCTCCAGTCTATAGGAGAAGGTCACGTGTCCTCCACCACCCGACAAGTCTTAACACCCGACACTCTCTGGCAGGGGTCAGTCTCCAGAAGGTATGCATTATCATATAAAAAGGGATGTCATCTCCCATGCGCAGGTATGCTCACTCGTACACTTGTCTACTTTTCTTCTTCCTTCATACACTGTTCTTTTGAGGAGGGAAAATACCTGACTTGAGCGTTGGAGGGCTTGCTCCGGGGACTTTTTCCCTAGTTCTTGGTCTCTAACGTCGCGTGCGCTTGTCTGAGTGTGCGCAGAGTTCTAGTACCCCCGACTCAGGCCCAGTAGTCCTTGAGGGCCACGTGGAGGTCCATTCTCCGAAGCCCGCACGACAACAACATCACAGTCTCTCCTCCGTTAATGCTAGCGACACCTCATTCGACCTTCATGCGACTCAAATTCCGGATAGGATCAGTGTTCATTAATCGAACAAATCCTAGTGTGTTCGGCAGATTGTAGCTGAACAAGCAGCAATGTGTTCAATAAACTAAGGAAGAATGTCATACTACTGAAATTCAAGAGATTTTCATAAACACTTGAAACATAAATACAAAATCTAACAAAAATAATATAATGATTAAAACGAGCACTAACATTATTTGATTCAGCTAGAAATCAAGTTATCCAAGTGGAAAGATGAGAGGGAGAAATGATGGGTCCTCTCATTCTTCAATCCTCGAATCCTAGCGATGGAGAAAATTGTGCAGGTAGGAGCGACGATGAAAATAGCATAAGTAGGAGCAGCCAAGGAAGATGATGCTAAGGTTTTGTCTGATTTTTAGGATTTTTAGAAAGGGTAAAATAAGAATTTTATGGGATGTATTTAGAAAGAATTGTGATAAAAAAATTTTTTGATGGATATATTTAGAAAATTGGGTGTGTTTAGTAACCATGGGTGTGGATAGCCTCACTCAAAAAATTTATGGAAGATTTGCATGTCAATTAGTTTCTGAGTTCATCTAGTTTGGCGGAGTCGACGATCGTCTACATCTGATCGCTAGTTCATCTACTCATAAAACGGTTTCCAAAACTAATTACAATGGCGTTGCATTTCATGAACTGATTGATCCGAAGTTGTTCGACAACCGCTCGATATGAGACCAGAGCAGGCTCCCAAACGCCGTCACCGACGTCGTGCTCTTGCTCCTCGCGGCGCCTCCACCCGCTGTCGTTATCCTCGCCGACTTCACATCGTTGTTGCTGCTGCTTCTGTTCAGGGCGGCCAGCGCGCCGCTGATCACCGCCACCTTAATGCCCTCCCCGAGCTCCTCCTCCACCGATGCGACCACCCGCTTGGGGTCCACATCGCCGACGCCTGACGCGGTCGTTACGTATAACGTCATCGTCGCTCTCTCCCCGCGAGTCGCGCATTCTGCCCTCGTCAACGACACGCTGTTCTCCCGCAGCACTCTGGTGATGTCGGAGAGCAGACCTGGCCGGTCCCTTCCGCTGATCTCCAGCCGCAACCCCTGCACCCATATGCAAAGCGCATGCGTAAAACAATTGATTCTCTTCTCCGATTCGTGCAGTAATTAATCGAGCTAGCTAGCTTACGTACATGAGACACTCTACGTTCTACAGCGGCCGCCAAGCAACGTGTGATCTTTTGCTTCTCCATCTCGCATTCCAAAGTGCAGCCATACATGTCTTGGATGTAGTATTCCTGCAATTCCCCCAAAAAATGGGGATGCCTTCCATTTGTTCGTAAGAATGCTCAAATGCAAGGATTAAACAGTTTGAGAGCTACAACCTGCACGGCGAGGGGTCCGTGAGACCCCATGGTTGCATGGAACACCGCGTAATCCATGTCCGTCATCGTGCACACTGTGTCGAAGAGGAGCTTGGGGCGGTCCCTGCTCTGGATGTTGACAACAGAGTACCCTCTCTCCTTCCAGCTATCGATGGACACCCGCGTCTTTGTCATCGCCGTCGCAGAGGACGCCAAAAGCGGGAGATTTTGCCCCCTGAAGGCTTCCAAGTTGGGGTCCACAGGCGGCGGAGGCGGCCCGGCCTCGTAGTCTCCCGCCTCGTACAACAGCTGATGTAGTCGCCGCTCCGTGTGCACGCGGCCGGGCGTCGGGCCGCCCGCCTTCACCCACCTCCGGTGACCTGGTACATGGTGAGCCTCGACCACGATGTTGACCTGGCGCTCGATGTTAGCGAGGCGGTCGGCTTCAGTGATGGGAGCGCGGGTGGACCCGTCGAGCAGGTAGAGGACAATGGCGGCTAGGGATTTGTGGGTCCACGCCTGCGCGCAGAGCACCTGGCAACCGAGCTCGGTTAGGACAGCCGCGATCTCCGAGAGGAGGCCGGGCCGGTCGGTGGAGGTGACCTCGACGGCGGCGTAATCACAAGCCAGGTGCGCCGAACCAACCAGCTTCCCGAGGCACGTCGTCACTTCGCTCGTGCCCCGACCTCTCCCTCTTTGCCCTCTCCCCAGCGCCTGCTACGATCCACCATCCACCAACCCATCACAAACTCAAACAGAAAAGAAGAAAAAAAAAAAAAAAAGTGATTCCCAGTTTGTTTAATTCACCTGTTGGACGTAATGAATAAGGACGGGATCTGTTAGTTTGTTGCCGAGCAGGTCTGCGACGTGGAAGACTGTTCGCAGAACACAATTCGAAGTTACAAAGTCACCGTCGGTTTGAATTTTGATTGTGAAAACAGGAAAAAAAAAAAGGAAAGCAAATTACCATCCATGAGCCATCCGCCGTCGGACGAGATGTAGGACTTGAAGATGACGAGGTCGAGATCTGTGAGAAGTTGCACCATCTCCAGGAGTATTCCGTGCCTGTTGGCGCTGTCCACCTGCGTCGAAACAGAGCCGCCATGGTCAGGGCTCGCAGGGTCGACGGTCTTGGCTTCAGATTAAAAGTTTCATCTATGCACATATAAAAGTTTATTTTCCTCGTCTTTTTAGCGAGGAAGAAGAGAAGGGAGAACCTTGACGAGAGTGCAAGTCTCGCATGTCTCGTTGTCAATGCAGACCCTGCCATTAACAACATCACCGCCATTGACGGGCATCAACAAGAAGTGGAGCAAGGGGAATTTCGAGGGAAAGAAAGTAGAGGGAATCGAGAATACCGGGGTTCGATCCTATCGACCAGGGAATCGAAATCGGGGTCAAAGTACGGCCAACTTAATCTGCTTTCCATGGCTAATTAATCGCAGAATCAGCAGGGCAGGGCAGGGCAGACTCCAAAATCCAAGGAAGAAAAGAATTAAGAAGGCAGATTTGTCTTGCGATGATACCTCGACGCGATATCGAAAGCAAGATTTGATCTTTTCTTTCTTGGAGTCGGAAAGGATCGACGAGCGGAATCAGCAGGTCTGGTGGGGCATTGGATTGGAAAAGAGGAGAGGGGCGAGGGGGTGGCTGAGCGAGAGAGGAGGAAGGGTATGGTTAATATGAAAAGGTCGTCTGCCACAACCGCAGAGGGAGGGCGCCACGCGTCGAAGCGGAGCGGCCGGTGGATCCCGCCGCTGAAAGCGTCCGCGGCTTCTCGTAGGCGCGCTCTGTCCCGCCCCAATCAAAATTGATATTTCATGGAATATTAAATAAAAATGTCCAATATAATTTATATATAATAATCTTAATATGAACTATTTATTATTTGCTAATGGGCTTATGTGATTTCGATCTCTCTGTATTTCATAATCGTCTAAGTCTTCCATCCTAATTGGCAATATAAAAGTTCCCGAAATTATGATACCGTGATAGAATATTCAAATTGTCATCTAAGTATTTACGATTCGATTTTTAATTATAGTGTATTTATAAAAAAGTTTTCTACAAATGAGAGACATAATCAAAAGATGCTCGACTTCTGGACTGACCGTCGCGTGTGCTTCCCGATTTATCCTGATGACTTATGGAAAACTTCCTTGAAGTTGGAGCGATCACCCTAGAGATATTTATAAGACTAACTGAGATTATCATTTTCTAATTAATAATACAAATATCCGAAATATCCTCTTCCGCTTGATCCCTTTTTATCCCTTGTCTTGATCTTACGTGAGAGTCTCCATCCAACCCTTGTCACCACTAACTCTCTCATCGAGACTCCTAATGATTAAATTTTTTCCTACCATTCTTAAATTAAAAATCTAAAATCTTATGTCCACGATGATCCAAACTTTTTTTTTTTTCAACTTTTTGACTTGACAAACCTTCTAAAAGCTTTGTATTGGAGATACTCTAAGATCATATATGATGATTGATATGGGATATAACAAGTGGACCCAGAAGATAATGTGACGATCAAAATCAAAATGATGTGATGGTCAAAGTTAAGATGACATGACAGTCAAAATCAATGAAAGAGAGCATTCCCCACCTGACTTTAATATTCTTCCAGCGCTAAGGCCCTCAAGTCCAGCCCGATTGGATTACAAATCGTTCAAGAGAGGGCCGACCAACCCTTAATCGGGTCGAACATAAGGTGTTTAGTGCTTTACTCTTGAACTGAAACGATAATATGTCCGGTCATTTAATAGCCGACTGGGTTTAAAGACGGTTGACCTTATAGCTCGGCTGGAATGTCCTATCCACCTCGCAATCTATTGACCATAGGTCCAGTCGAGGGAAAGGTCAAACTCCTTACTCTGTACAAGCCTCTCTACACACGCCCAGTCGGCCCTATTACTGGTCATCTTTATTGGAACGAGTAGGGCCGACAAGAGGGGAGGTGAACTGTCTGTTAAGAAAAAAAACCCTCCTCGAACTTTTAACTCAGATTAGCAGTGCAAAAAAAAAATAGAGTAAATGAACAACAAAAAAAAATGAGGCCAAAAGATCTACCTGATTACAACCGGGGAGGTTGTTAATCCAAGGCAAATAAACACATTAAAGATCTCTTTCTTTGAAGGCAGGAGAAGCCTCTTACACTAGTTGGAAGTTCAGAAAGTAACTAGGAAATGAATACAAAAGTTGTTTTACTATTTCCTAGCTTCAAGGGTCTTTTTATAGCCCCTGGGAAAAGTTATCCGTGGCTGGAAGGCATCTCCAATAGGATGGAAGGCGCCTCCAGCGAGGCACCATAGGATAAAGCTTTATCCTTTGACAACGACAATATTCTTATAGTCGAAGGCGCCTTCCATAGGGCTAGAAGGCGCCTTTGTACTGCTCATCGAAGGCGTCTTCCAGCCATGGAAGGCGCCTTCCACAGTGAAGGTGCGGAGGCGCGCCGAGGCGCCTCGGAGGCGCCTTCAACTCCTTTTGAAGGCGTCTCTAGCAGCATTTTTAGCCTTCTTTTGCTCTCCTATTGCTCTGGTTGCCTGGGTGATATCGGCCAACCGAAATAAGGCTCACCCGAACCCAATTTTCGACCTTCTCCTTGAACAGGCTTTCACTCCGGCTTCTCATCCCTCAGACCACCGCGCGCGTCCTTCTCGTCCGCTGGTGTACTCTTCCGCAGCTCCTCGTCCCTCAGACGCACCAAGCCGTCGTCTCTCTCCCGTGTCGTCCTTCACACTAGCCGCGTCTTCAGCTCGACTTCCTGTGCTCCTACACACTTAGACATAGGGTTAAACACCAATAAGACCTAACATGACTTGGTTGATCACATCAAAACTACCACGGGGTACCAATAATCTCTATGGGTTTCCACACAATTATATGCTTGTGTAGCCGTTCGATAATAAAATCAGATGGGTTTATATGGCTTCATACCCGTCCCTTATATGAACAAAGGTAAGATAGCTTTCTTTACGAATCCGGCCAAAATTCCAGGTGCACTTTACCTACAAATTATTACACGCTCGACCAGACAAAAAGTCGGTCGAGCCTATGGTACTTAGCTTCATATTGATTTCCAAACGGATTTCTAGCACGTACAGTTTATCATATGGCTTCTTAAACGGATTTCCAACACACCCAATACATCATATTATTTTTTGAATGAATTGCTAATACTATGCAGTATATAACTGAGCAACTTAATACGAGAAGCATAAAGACAGTCGGCCTTATAGGCTAGCTAGGATATACTCAGCCGACAACATGAGCAGAGAGTCCTAACAACCTTTCAAAATAACAACCACATGTTAGGCAATACTCTTGTGGAACCTCTTGTTGGGGATCGGACGACCGGCTTGAAGGGGGGTTGGATAGACGGCGCCCCCAAATACTCGCTTCTTTCTACAACGTTAGTGCGCAAGCGGAAATGCAAACAAAACAAGTAGAAAGCTAAATACTAAAGGAAAGAATTCAAACCAAGCTACACGATCATTTACGTGGTTCGGAGATAAAGCTCCTACTCCACGGCGTGTCCGTAAGGTGGACGATCCCGATCCTTCGGTGGATTACTCCCCGGAAAACTTCCGGCTAGCTCAAACCTCCTTGTGGGTGGAGAAACCTCACCACAACCCTCACAAGAGCTCTTTTGACGCTAGGGCACAAGTAGACTACTAATAGAGATTAACCACCTCTATTTCGTCAACTCAAACCAAGCTCCCAAGCTTTGGTTTTATAGGCCACGGGTTAGAAAACCCCGCCTACCAGCCGATTGCTAAAACATGCAGTCGATCGCCCTCTGTGGAAATTCGACCGCTACATCCCAACGGCTCGATTCCACACATTCGCTCGATGCCACCGATCGGCCGATCAGCATCACCGATCGCTAAAACATGCGATCACATAAGATCTGCTACAGAGTGCTACAAGATTACTACAAGAGGCTACAAGATCGCTACAGAAACCCTAAAACTAGGATTTTACTCCGAGTACAATCTCTCACTGCCCTCACCCTTATGACTCACTTGATTCTTCCTTTGCGGCTTTGACCTTTTGCCTTCAAGCCTACTTCCTTTGGCTCTCGTCCCTCGGATCCAAGCCCACGGTTCGTCCCCAATGCCATCCTTCGCGTATGCCTCGAAGTCGCTTCCCTCGGCCCTTGTCCTCGCTGCCTTGTCCACGGTCCCTCGGATGCTCCATCCTTCACCGGACCCGAAGCCATCAACCTGAGTCACATGTGTATCCTGCAAACCTGCACAACTCAAATACACATATCAAATACAAGGGTGAACCTAACTTAAACCCTTTGCCCAAACACCAAAACACATGGTCCCGCGGACCATTGGGATTGCTCCAACAATCTCCCCCTTTTTGGTGTTTGGCAATACGTTTAAGTTAGGGAAAACATATAGCAAATAAACATGCTAAAACAAATGGACTTACGTTGCCAAGGCTACACACTTGGACTTACCGCAGAATGGACTTACGTTGCCAAGGCTACACACTTGGACTTACAACGCCGAATGGACTTACGATGCCAAGGCTACACACTTGGACTTACAACGCCGAATGGACTTACGTTGCCAAAGCTACACACTTGGCAACCGCCGAAACAATGCACAGGGCTTTTTAAGAACCTATCCCAAGGCTCCCCCTACACCTAAGCTCCCATTGAGATAGGATTTTCCACATAGGGCTTTTTAAGGACCTATCCCAAGGCTCCCCCTTTACCTAAGCTCTCCATTGAGCTAGGATTTTTACAACAGGTTTTTTAAGAACCTATCCCAAGGCTCCCCCTACGCAAAGGCACTTTCAGGTTTTCCCAACTAAACCTTACTTCTCCCCCTTTGCCTAACATCCAAAAAGTCCTCCAACAATATCCCAATTGTTGAAAACTTGTCATTCCAATTGACCCTAAACTCATGTATTAATCCCCCATGGATTTCATACACCTGTATGAGTTGACTTGGTCAAAATTCAATGCTGAAAACAATTTCAGACTGGTATCAGTCGACTGCAAGAACTACCAGTCGACTGGTCGCTACTGGTCGAGCGAACAGAATGCTTCTGTTTCCAGCCAGTCGACTGCAACTTTTAGCAGTCGACTGGTGCAGTCGACTGGCACAGTTTTTCAGCCTTTTTCAGCATTTCTGACCCAATTTCAGAAATGCACCAATAATTCCACAGACCTCCAAAAATCCCCAAATTTTGTGGAGAGGTCTGTTTTACCCATGTCTACTTGGGAAAAATATATATAAAAATATATCTATCACCAATCCCAAGATTGACACAAAACACAAAACTAGCTAAAAAGTTCAATTGAACCTTGACCTAAAGTCCTAGTTTTGGCTTCCTCTTGATGTATTTGCCCATACTAACCCACAATGCATCCCTAGCATTGGTTTATATGGCATTTATACATCCAAAACCAATTTCCATGCTATATGACCCCAATTGTCATATTTCTTGCATGAAACATAAACTAATTGTGCCAAAACCCTAAGTTTGAGACTCAAGTCCGTCTTCAAACTACTTGGCACATTCCATGGCTTGTCTAGACTCCCAAGTAAAACCCCCTTGAGATCCATTGGCCATGGGTCCTAAATTGACTCCTTGAGCTCCCCCTAGAGCTCTTAACCTTAGTCACCTCCCTAGGTGACTCATTCACAATGGCTAGGCCACATCGGTCCACCCCCGGTGACACTTGGTCTACAAACGTAACTTTCTTAACCTTGGACACCTTATCCTTGGTTAATTTCTTCTTACCATTAAATGACTTTCCCTTGCCATTAATTGACTTCTCCTTGCTATAGTCATATGCAACCCTAGCATAAGACTTTTCCTTAGCCTTGGAGACCTCTCCCTTGCCATGATCATTTGCCACCCTAGCACATGATCTCTCATTAGCCTTAGAGGAACTAGATCGGTATCCCAAGCCTGATCTATCATTGTTGGGTCTTTGGTTACCCAACATCATCCTTAATTCCTTAGATCCAATATTAAATCTCTTAAGGAATTGTTCCAACTTATCAAGCTTTCCCCTTAAAGCTTGATTCTCCTTCTCTAGGTTTCTAACCCTAGAGTTAATTTGTCCAAATTGGACATTCCTAGACCTACCCTTCCTAGGCATGTGTCTCCCCTTCTTGGGATTAATGCCTTGGGTCTCCCTAGGTCTATTGTTTCTAGATTTTTCATGCATAGATTTCCTAGGGTTTTGATCTACATTAACCCTATTCCTATCATGATATTTAAATCCAAAATTTTGCATGGGTATATAATGATTAACATTATTTTTCCTAACATGCATGGAAGAATTTAAATTTGACTTCAAATTTAAATTAGGGTTTACCTTACCCTTTACCTTTGGAGCTCCCCCTTGACATGAGCCTCCATTCTTCCTCCACTTCTTTTCCCACATCCTTAAATGCCCCAACCTTTTGAGCTCTCTCTTCCTTGGGCATTTGGTGTGGTAGTGCCCTATTTCACCACAAGTGAAGCATCTAATGTGCTTCTTCTCGTTCTTCTTCCTACAACTCAAATTAGATTCAAAATGAATTGAATTGAGTTTAGGAGTTACCTCTTTCTTACCCAAAGGACATCTACTCTTGTAGTGTCCCTTCTTATTACACCCGAAGCAAATTATGTGGTCCTTTGACTTCACTTCGGTGGAGGTGCTTGCTAGATTGACCACTTCCAAGACCTCTTCTTCTTCTTCACTTGCCTTGGAATTTTCTTCAATTCTTGAGGATGTAGATAATGCCTCATCTTCATTTTCCTCCTCCTCAACTTGAGCAATTAAACCCATCTCCTTGGGTTCTTCTTCTTTTGATGTTGAATTGCTCTCCACATCCGATTGGTCCTTCTTCTCCTCTTGGACCACTTCATCACTTTCTTCGGATTTTTCATCTTCTTGTGTAGGCAAAAATTCCTCCCATGGTAATTTCTTCACTTTGCTCCACAATTCATGGGCATTCTCATATTTACCTACACCACTTATCACATTAGGAGGCAATAAATCAATTAAAATTGCTATTACCTTTGAGTTTTCCTCCGATCGTGAGGTTTGCTCCTCCGTCCAATGTCGTGTTCGGAGCTTCTTTTCTTTCTTGTTCTTTGGGACTTTGAATGACTCCTTTACCACCATCATGGTGTCCCAATCCGTGTTGAAGAAGACTTCCATCTTCATCATCCAAAATGTGATGTCCACAAGGCTTCCTCCTTCAAACTTTGGAGGGACAATCAACCCGGCCATCTTCTTATGCGTTGCTCTTCTCGGTGGTTAGTCCGATGAAGTGCGCCCTTGCTCTGATACCACTTGTTGGGGATCGGACGACCGGCTTGAAGGGGGGTTGGATAGACGGCGCCCCCAAATACTCGCTTCTTTCTACAACGTTAGTGCGCAAGCGGAAATGCAAACAAAACAAGTAGAAAGCTAAATACTAAAGGAAAGAATTCAAACCAAGCTACACGATCATTTACGTGGTTCGGAGATAAAGCTCCTACTCCACGGCGTGTCCGTAAGGTGGACGATCCCGATCCTTCGGTGGATTACTCCCCGGAAAACTTCCGGCTAGCTCAAACCTCCTTGTGGGTGGAGAAACCTCACCACAACCCTCACAAGAGCTCTTTTGACGCTAGGGCACAAGTAGACTACTAATAGAGATTAACCACCTCTATTTCGTCAACTCAAACCAAGCTCCCAAGCTTTGGTTTTATAGGCCACGGGTTGGAAAACCCCGCCTACCAGTCGACTGCTAAAACATGCAGTCGACTCAATTCGACCGTTACACCCCAACGGCTCGATTTCACACATTCTGTTCGTTGCCAGTCGACTGCCCCAGTCGACTGCACCAGTCGACTGCTAAAACATGCAGTCGACTGCTAAAACATGCAGTCGACTGCTACAGTACTGCTACAGTAAAACCCTAAAACTAGGATTTTACTCCGAGTACAATCTCTCGTGCACTCGTACCCTCACCCTTATGACTCACTTGATTCTTCCTTTGCAGCTTTGACCTTTTGCCTTCAAGCCTACTTCCTTTGGCTCTCGTCCCTCGGATGCATTCAAGCCCGCGGCTCGTACCCAATGCCATCCTTCGCGTATGCCTCGAAGTCGCTTCCCTCGGCCCTTGTCCTCGCTGCCTTGTCCACGGTCCCTCGGATGCTCCATCCTTCACCGGACCCGAAGCCATCAACCTGAGTCATATGTGTATCCTGCAAACCTGCACAACTCAAATACACATATCAAATACAAGGGTGAACCTAACTTAAACCCTTTGCCCAAACACCAAAACACATGGTCCCGCGGACCATTGGGATTGCTCCAACACCTTTATCAAGGATTATTGTGTCTCTCATTAGCTGACAACTTATAACAACATGTTCCTTCAACGACCTCAGCAATGGAAAAAGTTATAAACGATAAAAGAGGTATATATATGGGCAAGTGGAAGATTTCGCGGACAATTATAGTACATTGTCTAGGTTGTACACTTTCCCTTACCCAACAACCTTTGACATTCTTAGCCACCTCATGATTGCGGAGGTTATGAGAGATGGTATATAAAGGGTGGTCCTCTCCGTTGGTAAGGTATATTCTCTGAACATCTGAAACTTACTCTCGCGTGCACGTTCTCTACTGTTCTTCATTCACCCATCAGGAATTGTACTGACTTAAGCATCAGAGGGTCTTCACCAGGGATTCCCTCTAGTTTCTGGGTACTGACGTTTTTCTTACTCATCTAAGTATGCGTAGGATCGAAAGGAAGCCTCCTCGTGGAGTAAAAAGTATTCTCCCAGTCAATAACCAAGCCACCTTGCCCAACGTGTTCTTCAGTTTTCAGACAGGATCAAATTTGGTGCCATTTGTGAAAACTTTCGCTTAAATCTGAAGCTCAGAGATGTACGAAGATGGATGACTCACCACCGTCACCTTAACGCAAGAAGATCTAGAGATGCTCATCAACGCCTGAACATAGAAACTAGTGCGGCAGCAACAACAAGTAGCTACTAGTGGTAATATGCCACCTAATCCCATAGCATCGACAATAGTACATCCAAGGGAAAGAGAAGCTCAGGAAGAAGACCTCGCCTATTAGAGTGAATACTAAAAGCCTAGCTTTTTGTAAATATTTATTTTGAAATAAATAATCACATTGGTCAAATATCTATATTTGTATACTAAGTGTAGTTATTCAATTAATTTATATAGTAGATAACATGGTGTGTGGTGTCACACACAGGAGATCATGTTATCAATTCCTTATAAATTATAAACAGTAGCTCACGACTAAGATGGAAAAGAACAAACTATTGGAATAGTCGTAGTGTAATTTGGTATTAGTTTATCTTAACTATAAAATTACACTAGTACACTCTGAGTGTATTGAGCAGGACCATTTAAGGTAAGTTCTTTTTATACTGACTGAATAAAAGAACAAGACATTTGTTATTATGGAAGTGTGTGCTCTTAATTCTGATATAATAATAAGCACATATATCTAGTATTTATTTCTTTGACTTATCAATGGGTGAGATTTAGTTCAATAAATCAAGAGGCCCGATAAGTTGGGAAATAATATTATTTATAGTGTGTGTTGTTGATTATAGAAGAAACTGTGTCTTAGTAATCTAGGTTGATAATGTCCCCAAGAGGAGTTCATAAGGATTGTCAAGTAAACCCTGTAGGTGGACTTAGTCCGACTTGATGATAAGGTTGAGTGGTACTACTTTTTGAGCTAGATATTAATTAAGTGAGTTGTCAGTAACTCATTTAATTAGTGGACATTCGATATCTTAAATACAAGGAGATTAACACACTCATGATAAATTGGAGTCTATATAGTAATATGGGATTGGTGCGGTATTTCAATAATAATCTTTAGTGGAATGAGATATTATTGATGAACTCGAGTTGGGTGTTCGGGGCGAACACGGGAAGCTCAAGTTCATCGGGAGACCAAAACCAATTCCTTCTCTCGGTCCCTGTCGTAACCTCTTATTTATAAAGTCTTATACCCACTCATACCCACCTTCTTACCCACCTTAAGGTAGTCGGCCAAGCCTAGCTTAGAGCCCAAGCTAGGGCCGGCCAAACCAAGGTGTGTTGGTGGCCGACCCTAGCTTGAACCCAAGCTTAATTGGCCAGCCACATTAAAAGAAAAGGATTTTATTTTTTAAAATTTTATCTTATGTGGAAGCCATGGTTTTAAAAGACAGTTTAAAATTTAAATCTTTCCTTTTATAGTTTTCTACAAAAGATTAAGAGAAATGTTTGATATCTTTCCTTATTGTAGTTAAAAGGAAGATTTAATCTTTGATAAAACTTTCCTTTTTTAACCATCCATATGATTTTAAAAGAGAGTTTTAAAATTTAAATCTTTCCTTTTTATAGTTTTTACAAAAGATTAAGAAAATATTTGATATCTCTCCTAATTTGTAGATTGAAAGGGAGATTTTAATTTTAGAGAAAACTTTCCTTTTTGTAAATCATCCACATGTTTTAATAGAGAGATTTTAATTTATAAAAGTTTCCTTTTATAACCAACCATGAAAGGAATTTTTAAAAGAGAAATTTTTATTTAAAAATTTTTGGAAACAAATTAGGAAGTTTTAATTTTGTGTTTAAAACTTTCCTTCCTTGGAGGATTAGATATGGCCGGCCACATTAATAGAGAAAAGGATTTTTAATTAGTTAAATTTCCTTTTCAATGGCAAGGAAAATAATGAAGTTTTTATTAAAACTTACCTTATTTATCAAGACCAAGGAATATAAAAGTGAGGGTAGAGGTGCCTCACCTCATAACAATACTTCTATTATTCCTCTCCTCCTTGGTGGTGGTCGGCCGTCATCTTTCTTCATCTCCTTTTCTTCTTCTTTGGTGGCCAGTGACATCAACTCTTGGGGAGTCCTTGGTGACCGGATTTTGCTTCGAGAAGAAGTAGAGAAAGGAGACTTTGTTTCTAGCATCCCTTGGAGCTTGGTGGTGGTGGCCGAACCTCATCTTCTCTTGGAGTTCTTGTGGTCGCCGAAACTGTTGGAGTGTATACTTAAAAGTTTAGCTTTTGTACACATTTATTTTGAAATAAAGAATCACATTGGTCAAATATTTACATTTATTTGTTAAATGTAATTGTTCAATTAATTTATATAGTAGATAACATGGAGTGTGGAGTCACACTTAGAATATCATGTTGTCAGTTCTCTATAAATTATAAACAGTTGCTCACGACTAAGATGGAAAGGAACAAACCATCAGAATAGATGTAGTGTAATTAAGTAATAGTTTATCTTGACTAATAAATTACACTGATATACTTTAAGTGTATTGAGTAGGATCATTTAGGTAAGTTCTTTTTGTACTGACTTAGTAAAAGAACTAGACCTTAGTTATTATGGAAGTGTGTGCTCTTAATCCTGATATAATAACAAGCATGTATATTTAATATTTATTTCTTTGACTTATCAAAGGGTGAGGTTTAGCTCGATAAATCAATATGCCCGATAAGTTGGGAAATGATATTACTTATAGTATGTGTTGTTGATTATAAAAGGAATCTGTGTCCTAGTTATCTAGGTTGAGAATGTCCCCAAGAGGAGCTCATAAGAATTGTCATGTTAAATCCTACAGGTAGACCTAGTCCAACATGACAATAAAGTTGAGTGATACTACTCTTGGAGCTAGATATTAATTAAATGAGTTGTCAGTAACTCACTTAATTAGTGAACATTCGTAATCTTAAACACAGGGAGACTAACACACTCATGATAAGAAGGAGCCCATAATGTAATTTGGGATTGGTGCGGTAGTGCGGTAATAACTCTCTAGTGGAATGAGTTATTATCGATGAACTTGAGTTGTATGTTCGGGGCCAGCACGGGATACTCGAGTTCATCTGAAGGACAAAACCAATTTCTCCTCTAGGTCCCTGTTGTAGCCTCAATAAAGCCTCAAGTCCATCCAAAGAAAAGCCTATCTTGGTGTCCAAGAAGAGGCTGGTTCATTGCTTGGTGACCAAGCAATGGTCGGCCACATATTCTCTAGAAGTGGCTGCCCTTGCCTTGGGCAAAGGGGCCGGCCGCAATATTTAAATTAGAAAGGTTGTTTTTGAATTTTTAAAATTTCCTCAGATATTTACAATTTGTAAAAAGAGAGATTTTAAAAATTTATAAAATTTTTCTAATTTAAATTAGGCCACAAAATTTTAAAAGAGAGTTGTAAAATTTATAAAACTTTCTTTTAAAAAGAAATATTATTAGAGATGTTTAAATTTTAAAACTTGGTTTTAAATTTTAAAACTTTCCTTTTAATATCCACATTAGAAAAAAAAAAGAGTTTGTAAAATTTTATTAGAAGTTTTCTTGTTTTAAAATTTTATAAATTTTTTTTCTTTCTTTCCCTTTTAATAAGTGACCGGCCACCTTGCTTGGTGCCCAAGCAAGGGGCCGGTCAAATAATTAAACATCAACAAATAGTTGTTTAATTAATAAATCAATCTAGGATTGATTAATTAAAAGGAAAGAAAAAGAAATAAATTAAAAGGAAATAGGAATGATTCTAATTTTTATAAAACTCTTTCCATAATTTTCCATTGGGAAACTAATATAAAAAGGGGGGAAGGGGAGGCCTTGAAAAATAACAATTGATATTGTGTTATTGGAGATCATTAAGTGGCCGACCCCTCTCCCTCTCTTCCATTTGCTCTCTTTTGCTCTTTTGTGGTGGTGGTGGCCGAATTCTAGAGAAGGAGGAGAAGCTTTCCGGGTGGTGTTCGTCTTGGAGGATTGTCGCCCACACGACGTCCAAGAGGAGGCGAGGGATACGGCAGAAGATCTCAAGGTTTTTAGCATACAAGGAAGAGGTATAACTAGTATTTAATTTCCGCATCATACTAGTTAATTTTTCTTTGTATAAATACCAAATACAAGAGGCATTCGATTCTTATTTTTCGAATTTAATTTCGATGTTGTGTTCTTTTTCTTTTTCCTTGTGATTTGATTTTTCCTTTTGGTTAACCTAGAGTTATATAAGGAAATTAAATATTAACTTTCCTTAAAAGGCTTTGTCTAGTCGGTGGTGGTTGCTCCCATATCCAAGAAGGCCAAGTGCCTCGCCATACAGTATTAGAAGCCAATTTTGGAAACTAATATTTAATTGAATTTATAACCTAGGTGATTTGGATCAAACGTGTTAAGTTCCGCAGGAGATCCAAATCTAAACCTAAAAGAACATATAAGTTAAACTTGGAATCAAACATGTTAAGTTCCGCAGGAGATACAAGTTTAACTTAAAAGAACACATGGTAGCTAGGAAAGGTTCAGATCACGTACAAAATTTTTGTACAGTGGAGCCATTGAGTTTTCCGAGTAGCAACCAACAATTGGTATCAGAGCTAGGGTTTTGCTTCTGTGTATTTGGTATTAGTTTAATTATGCACATGTCATACATAATTTAGGCAGGTTAATAGTAGGATGTGCTAATTTTGTGGATGCAGGATCCAACTATTATGGCTTATAGTTATTATGTGTGTGATTCGACCCTTGGACATGTCAAGGGCATTTATTATGTGTCCATGATTGTATTATAAAATACAGCAGGAGCTGTATTTAGTTTTATTAGGATTTTATTTTTTGATCTAGATACATGTACATTCCTTTTATGGAATATAGGATCGATGGATGTAAATTTTATTTTATGTTCGATCTAGTTTACATGTACATTCCTTCGAGGAATATAGGATCAAAAAATGTAAAATTCTATTTATGTCGTGGATCAAATCTTGCAAGGCGTGGAACCTTTTGAGGATCAGAGTGGCGCAGCGGAACAAGGAGCAAGATGGATGCGACAACTAGACCCGGTGGCGGTGGCCAAAGATGGCTGCAGCTAGGGATGACGACACACGGAGGACAACAATAGATAAAAGTCATAATAGTTGAAAATTAGTTTTTCTATTTATTGCTTTTATATTGTGCTGTGTGTGAATGTTAGTGTACACATTTAGTAGGCTAGCATCATCAAAATTCCTCACTTTAAATAACTAAGTGGGAGAGGAATTTATTTTAGTGAATTCCACGGTCTCCATTACTGGTTTGTAAGTGATGCAAATAAACTTGCACATTGGCTCTGAGTGCCTTCCTCCATATCGGATGAGTTTGTTTGCAGATCACTAGATCAAACTTCCATTTCGGATGACTATAGGAAATTAATTAAGAGTGTGTAATCTTCCCCATCGGAAGGGGCACAATCTTATTAATGGATTTAGTGTCAAGTAGTGGTATACACTTAGGCACGTCTAATAGTATCCTCCCCATCGGAGTCACTGCTATTATTTGTGTGACCGAAGGAAACCAACTATTAATTTTATTTGTCAAAAAGTTAGGTTGACAAGATAATAAAATAATGGGATATACCCTCCTTTTACAAATGTTGAATTTGTATACATCCACACTATCGTGGCATACAAAATTCATGGTGTTTTAAGATGTTGGTTAATTTAAAATAGTATTGTTTGAGGAATCAATATTATTCTAAATTTAGAGTTTTGACCAAAATTTATTTTGTGATTCTGAGGATGACTTTCAACCCACAGGCCATTATTCTAAAAGAAAACAGACTTACTGGTCCCAACTATATAGATTGGAAAAGAAACTTGGATATTATTTTAACTGCTGAGGGCTATAAGTTTGTACTGTCAGAGGAATGCCCAGAAACACCTAGCAATGATTCTACCCCAGAGGAGATTCAACATCATAGTAAATGGGTAAAAGATGATGAGATGGCGCGGTGTTACTGTTGGAGCAATCCCGATGGTCCACGGGACCATGTGTTTTGGTGTTTGGGCAAAGGGTTTAAGTTAGGTTCACCCTTGTATTTGATATGTGTATTTGAGTTGTGCAGGTTTGCAGGATACACATGTGACTCAGGTTGATGGCTTCGGGTCCGGTGAAGGATGGAGCATCCGAGGGACCGTGGACAAGACAGCGAGGACAAGAACCAAGGGAAGCGACTTCGAGGCATACGCGAAGGATGGCATTGGGGACGAGCCGCGGGCTTGAATGCATCCGAGGGACGAGAGCCAAAGGAAGTAGGCTTGAAGGCAAAAGGTCAAAGCTGCAAAGGAAGAATCAAGTGAGTCATAAGGGTGAGGGTACGAGTGCACGAGAGATTGTACTCGGAGTAAAATCCTAGTTTGTAGGGTTTCACTGTAGGGTTTACTGTAGCGTTCTGTAGCGCTACTGTAGCGTTACTGTAGCAGTCGACTGCATGTTTTAGCAGTCGACTGGGGCAGTCGACTGGCAGCGAACAGAAAGTGTGGAATCGAGCCGTTGGGATGTAACGGTCGAATTTCCACAGAGGGCAGTCGACTGCATGTTTTAGCAGTCGACTGGTAGGCGGGGTTTTCCAACCCGTGGCCTATAAAACCAAAGCTTGGGAGCTTGGTTTGAGTTGACGAAATAGAGGTGGTTAATCTCTATTAGTAGTCTACTTGTGCCCTAGCGTCAAAGGAGCTCTTGTGAGGGTTGTGGTGAGGTTTCTCCACCCACAAGGAGGTTTGAGCTAGCCGGAAGTTTTCCGGGGAGTAATCCACCGAAGGATCGGGATCGTCCACCTTACGGACAGCCGTGGAGTAGGAGCCCTAATCTCCAAACCACGTTAAACAACGTGTTAGCTTGGTTTGCATTTCTTATTCTTGTCTTAAGCTTTCTTTGTATTCATATTTGTAGTTAGTATTAGATTTCCGCTGCGCATACTAACAATAGTGTATAAAGCGAGTATTTGGGGGCGCCGTCTATCCAACCCCCCTTCAAGCCGGTAGTCCGATCCCCAACAAGTGGTATCAGAGCAAGGGCGCACTTCATCGAACTAACCACCGAGAAGAGCAACGCATAAGAAGATGGCCGGGTTGATTGTCCCTCCAAAGTTTGAAGGAGGAAGCCTTGTGGACATCACATTTTGGATGATGAAGATGGAAGTCTTCTTCAACACGGATTGGGACACCATGATGGTGGTAAAGGAGTCATTCAAAGTCCCAAAGGACAAGAAAGAAAAGAAGCTCCGAACACGACATTGGACGGAGGAGCAAACCTCACGATCGGAGGCAAACTCAAAGGTAATAGCAATTTTAATTGATTTATTGCCTCCTAATGTGATAAGTGGTGTAGGTAAATATGAGAATGCCCATGAATTGTGGAGCAAAGTGAAGAAATTACCATGGGAGGAATTTTTGCCTACACAAGAAGATGAAAAATCCGAAGAAAGTGATGAAGTGGTCCAAAAGGAGAAGAAGGACCAATCGGATGTGGAGCCCAAGGAGTTGGGTTTAGTAGCTCAAGAAGAGGAGGTGGAGCAAACGGAAGTTGAGTCACACTCAATATCCGAGGAGGAGAAGGAAGATGAGGTATCATCTACATCCTCAAGAATTGAAGAAAATTCCAAGACAAGTGAAGAAGATGAAGTCTTGGAAGTAAACATAGCAAGCACCTCCATCGAAGTGAAGTCAAAGAACAACATAATTTGCTTCGGATGTAATGAGAAGGGACACTACAAGAGTAGGTGTCCAATGAGTAAGAAGAAGGTATCTCCTAAACTCAATTCAATTCCTTTAGAATCTAATTTGAGTTGTAGGAAGAAGAAGGAGAAGAAGCACATTAGATGCTTCACGTGTGGAGAACTTGGACACTACCACACAAGATGCTCAAGGAAGGGAGAGTTCAAGAAGTTGGAGCATCTAAAGAAGTGGGAGAAGAAGAAGAGGGGCTCATGTCAAGGGGGAGCTCCAAAGGTAAAGGGTAAGGTAAACCCAAATTTAAATTCGAAATCAAATTTAAATTCCTCCATGCATGCTAGGAATAATTGTTATTATTTACCCATGCAAAATTTTGGATTTAAATATCATGATAGGAATAGGGTTAATGTAGATCAAAACCCTAGGAAATCTATGCATGAAAAATCTAGAAACAATAGACCTAGGGAGACCCAAGGCATTAATCCCAAGAAGGGGAGACACATGCCTAGGAAGGGTAGGTCTAGGAATGTCCAATTTGGACAAATTAACTCTAGGGTTAGAAACCTAGAGAAGGAGAATCAAGCTTTAAGGGGAAAGCTTGATAAGTTGGAACAATTCCTTAAGAGATTCAATGTTGGATCTAAGGAATTAAATATGGTGTTGGGTAGCCAAAGACCCAACCATGATAGATCGGGCTTGGGATACCGATCTAGTTCCTCCAAGGCTAATGAGAGATCATGTGCTAGGGTGGCAAATGATCATGGCAAGAGAGAGTCCTCCAAAGCTAAGGGAAAGTCTTATGCTAGGGTTGCATATGACTATAGCAAGGAGAAACCAATAAATGACAAGGGAAAACCATTTAATGGTAAGGAGAAATTAACCAAGGACAAAGTGTCCAAGGTTAAGAAAGTTAGATTTGTAGGCCAAGTTTCACCGGGGGTGGACCGATGTGGCCTAGCCATTGTGGATGAGTCGCCTAGGGAGGTGACTAAGGTTAAGAGCTCTAGGGGGAGCTCAAAGAGTCAATTTGGGACCCATGGCCAATGGATCTCAAGGGGGTTTTACTTGGGAGTCTAGACAAGCCATGGAATGTGCCAAGTGGTTTGGAGACGGACTTGAGTCTCAAACCTAGGGTTTTGGCACAATTAGTTTATGTTTCATGCAAGAAATATGACAATTGGGGTCATATAGCATGAAAATTGGTTTTGGATGTATAAATGCCATATAAACCAATGCTAGGGATGCATTGTGGGTTAATATGGGCAAATACATCAAGAGGAAGCCAAAACTAGGACTTTAGGTCAAGGTTCAATTGAACTTTTTAGCTAGTTTTGTGTTTTGTGTCAATCTTGGGATTGGTGATAGATATATTTTTATATATATTTTTCCCAAGTAGATATTGATATAATAGACCTCTCCACAAAATTTGGGGATTTTTGGAGGTCTGTGGAATTTCTGGCGCATTTCTGAAGTTGGCCAGAAAAGGTTGATTTTTTCATGAATAGTGTACCAGTCGACTGGTACAGTTACCAGTCGACTGGTAAGCTCGTTTTCATGAGGGCAGTCGACTGGTACTTCTTGCAGTCGACTGATACCAGTCTGAAAGTGTTTTCAGCACTAGATTTTGACTGGGTCAGCTCATATAGATGTATGGGATCCATGGGTGATACATACATGAGTTTAGGGTCATTTGGATGACAAGTTTTCAATAATTGGGATATTGTTGGAGAACTTTTTGGATGTTAGGCAAAGGGGGAGAAGTAAGGTTTAGTTAGGAAAACCTGAAAGTACCTTTGTGTAGGGGGAGCCTTGGGATAGGTTCTTAAAAAGCCCGTTGTAAAAATCCTAGCTCAATGGAGAGCTTAGGTAAAGGGGGAGCCTTGGGATAGGTCCTTCAAAAGCCTTATGTGGAAAATCCTAGCTCAATGGGAGCTTAGGTGTAGGGGGAGCCTTGGGATAGGTTCTTAAAAAGCCCTGTGCATTGTTTCGGCGGTTGCCAAGTGTGTAGCCTTGGCAACGTAAGTCCATTCGGTGGTTGCCAAGTGTGTAGCCTTGGCAACGTAAGTCCATTCGGCGGAGTAAGTCCAAGTGTGTAGCCTTGGCATCGTAAGTCCATTGTATTAGCATGTTTACTTGCTATTTGTTTTTCCTAACTTAAACGTATTGCCAAACACCAAAAAGGGGGAGATTGTTGGAGCAATCCCGATGGTCCACGGGACCATGTGTTTTGGTGTTTGGGCAAAGGGTTTAAGTTAGGTTCACCCTTGTATTTGATATGTGTATTTGAGTTGTGCAGGTTTGCAGGATACACATGTGACTCAGGTTGATGGCTTCGGGTCCGGTGAAGGATGGAGCATCCGAGGGACCGTGGACAAGGCAGCGAGGACAAGGGCCGAGGGAAGCGACTTCGAGGCATACGCGAAGGATGGCATTGGGGACGAGCCGCGGGCTTGAATGCATCCGAGGGACGAGAGCCAAAGGAAGTAGGCTTGAAGGCAAAAGGTCAAAGCTGCAAAGGAAGAGTCAAATGAGTCATAAGGGTGAGGGTACGAGTGCATGAGAGATTGTACTCGGAGTAAAATCCTAGTTTTAGGGTTTACTGTAGCGCTACTGTAGCAGTACTGTAGCAGTCGACTGCATGTTTTAGCAGTCGACTGGTGCAGTCGACTGGCAGCGAACAGAAAGTGTGGAATCGAGCCGTTGGGATGTAACGGTCGAATTTCCACAGAGGGCAGTCGACTGCATGTTTTAGCAGTCGACTGGTAGGCGGGGTTTTCCAACCCGTGGCCTATAAAACCAAAGCTTGGGAGCTTGGTTTGAGTTGACGAAATAGAGGTGGTTAATCTCTATTAGTAGTCTACTTGTGCCCTAGCGTCAAAGGAGCTCTTGTGAGGGTTGTGGTGAGGTTTCTCCACCCACAAGGAGGTTTGAGCTAGCCGGAAGTTTTCCGGGGAGTAATCCACCGAAGGATCGGGATCGTCCACCTTACGGACAGCCGTGGAGTAGGAGCCCTAATCTCCGAACCACGTTAAACAACGTGTTAGCTTGGTTTGCATTTCTTATTCTTGTCTTAAGCTTTCTTTGTATTCATATTTGTAGTTAGTATTAGATTTCCGCTGCGCATACTAACAATAGTGTATAAAGCGAGTATTTGGGGGCGCCGTCTATCCAACCCCCCTTCAAGCCGGTAGTCCGATCCCCAACAGTTACATCTTGGCTTCGATGTCAAATGTATTGCAACATCAACATCAGGACTTACCAACAACCTATGATATAATGAACAATCTCAAGGAACTCTTCGGACATCAGAATCAGGCTGTTAGGCAAGAGGCAATGAGAAAACTGATGACAACCACCATGACTGAGGGGACTCCCGTGAGGGATCATATTCTCAAGATGATGGCTTACTTAAACGAAATACAAGTTCTTGGAGGGGAAATTGATGGGGAAACTCAGGTCGATATCATCCTCCAAACGCTGCCCAGAAGTTTTGAGCATTTTTGCCTGAACTATAATATGAATAAAAGGATGTATTCATTGGCAGAACTTCTGACAGAACTTCAGGCAGCCGAAGGGTTGTTTCGTCAACATTCTCAAATTCACTATGCTGAAAATGGTTCTACATCTAAGCCGAAAGGCAAGAAGAAGAAGAAACAAAATGGCTCAACAAAGAAGGTGAATAAACCTCAAGGTGCAGGACAAAAAGCTGGAATAAAGAAGCCGAAGGGCAAGTGCTTTATTTGCAAGCAGATTGGACATTGGAAGGCGGACTGTCCTCGTAGGAAACAGAACAATAAAGGTATATCTCATACTCTAGTAGTTGAAACATGTTTAGCGGTGTTATCTACCAGTACCTGGTGTGTAGATACTGGAGCCACTGATCATGTCTGCAATTCTTTGCAGGGGTTCCAGGAAACCCGATGACTGTTTGATAGAGAGATAACTGTCTACATGGGCAATGCTACTAAGGTGGCGGCTGTTGTAGTGGGAGACGTCTACTTATCATTTGATAGGAATAAGAAATTGGTTTTAAGGAATTGTCTTTATGTACCCAGTTTTAGAAAGAATTTAATTTCAGTTTCTAAACTGTATTTGGATGGATAATCAGTTTCCTTTAGTAACAATGTGGTTATAAAGATAAATAAAGTAATTATCTGTTCTGGTGCATTGGTTGACAATTTATATACTTTAAATCCAATTTCTCCCACAAAGCAAAATATGGAAATTAATAACACATCTTCTAACTCTAATAAGAGAAAAGAACCTTCGGAAATGAACCAAACACATCTTTGGCATCTAAGGCTTGGTCATATTAACTTAAGTAGGATTCAAAGACTTGTAGCCGATGGACTCTTGGGTCCATTAGAGTTGGAAAACTTTCCAACGTGTGAATCCTGCTTGGAAGGTAAGATGACCAAGAGACCTTTTAAGGCCAAGGGGTATAGAGCCAAAAAAGCATTAGAATTGGTTCATTCTGATTTGTGTGGTCCTATGTCTATCCAGGCTAGAGGTGGCTTTGAATATTTTATCTCTTTTATAGACGATTATTCAAGATATGGATACATTTACCTAATGCGCCGCAAGTCTGAGTGCTTTGATAAGTTCAAAGAGTACAAGGCTGATGTGGAGAAACGTCTAGGTAAAAGTATCAAGACACTACAGTCTGATCGTGGTGGCGAATACCTCTTATGAGAGTTTAGGAATTACTTATCAGAGGTCGGGATTCAATTCCAATTGTCCGCACCTGGTACACCCCAACAGAATGGTGTGGAAGAACGAAGGAATAGGACTCTTATGGAGATGGTTAGATCGATGATGAGTTATTCAGAATTACCAAATTCGTTTTGGGGATACGCTCTGGAAACAGCAGCGCACATTCTTAACTTAGTACTTTCTAAATCAGTATCTTCTACTCCCACAGAATTATGGAATGGGCGGAAGCCCAGTCTAAGACATATTCGGATTTGGGGTAGTCCAGCACATGTGTTGAAACAAGATGATGATAAGTTAGAATCTCGTACAGACGTTCGTATGTTTGTGGGGTATCCCAGAGGAACGAACGGAAGTTTATTTTATAGTCCTAAAGACCAGAAGGTCATTGTTAGCACCAATGCCCAGTTTTTAGAAGAAGACTATATAATGGATCACAAGCCCAGTAGTAAAATTATTCTAGAAGAACTTAGAGAGGACACGTCTACTTCAGTACCAACAGTACAAGATGAAGTACCACAAGAGACTGCAACACGTGTCACACATGATACACAACCACAGACGGTGCCTCGTCGTAGTGGGAGGGTTGTAAGGCAGCCCGAGAGACTCATGTTTTTGGGTGAGTCTTCGGACTTGATCCAGGAAAACATGAACCAGATCCCCGGACATATGATGAAGCACTCCAAGATATAGATGCAGTATCTTGGCAAAAGGCAATGAATTCTGAAATAGAATCTATATATTCTAATAAGGTATGGGAGCTTGTAGAACCACCTGATGGTGTAAAAGCCATTGGATGCAAGTGGATCTATAAAAGGAAAAGAGAGACAGATGGGAAGGTAGAAACCTTCAAAGCAAGGCTTGTTGCGAAGGGGTACACTCAGAAAGAGGGAATCGATTATGAGGAGACCTTTTCACCGGTAGCTATGCTTAAGTCTATCCGGATACTCTTATCCATTGCCGCTCATATGGATTATGAGATTTGGCAAATGGATGTCAAGACAGCTTTCCTTAATGGAAGTCTTGAAGAAAATATCCATATGAAGCAACCATAAGGGTTCATTGAAAAGGGAAAAGAGCATCTAGTGTGCAAGCTTAATCGGTCCATTTATGGACTGAAGCAAGCTTCAAGATCTTGGAACATCCGGTTTAATGAAGTAATCCAGTCATATGGATTTATTCAGTGTCCGGATGAGTCTTGTGTATACAAGAAGTGTAACAGAAACATGGTGGTATTTATTGTACTATACGTAGATGATATTTTGTTAATTGGCAACAATGTCAAGGTATTATCAGACGTAAGGGTATGGTTATCCAAACAATTTGATATGAAGGACTTAGGAGAATGTGCACACATCCTTGGGATCAAAGTTATAAGTGATCGCAAGAAAAGAATGTTGTGCCTATCCCAAGCTTTATATATAGATACAATCCTTACTCGTTTTAGCATGCAAAACTCCAAGAAAGGTTTCTTACCTTTTAGGCATGGAGTAGCCTTATCTAAAGAGATGTCTTCAAAAACATCAAAAGAGATTGAGGACCTGAAGGCAGTTCCTTATGCTTCGGCTGTAGGAAGCCTTATGTATGCAATGTTGTGTACGAGACCTGATATCTGTTTTGCCGTGGGCATGGTAAGCAGATATCAAAGTAACCCTGGACAAGGACATTGGACTGCAGTAAAACATATATTAAAGTACCTGAGAAGGACTAGAGATTATATGCTAGTTTACCAAACAGACAATTTACTCCCTGTGGGTTACACGGATTCGGACTTCCAATCAGATAGGGACAACAGTAAGTCTACATCAGGCTATGTGTTTACTTTAGGAGGTGGAGCCATTGCATGGAAGAGTGTTAAGCAGAAATGCGTCTCAGACTCAACCATGGAAGCTGAGTATGTGGCAGCCTCTAAGGCAGCCAAAGAAGCTGTATGGCTCAGGAACTTTCTAATGGACTTAGATGTGATTCCTGGTTTGCCCAAGATTGTCACAATTTATTGTGATAATAGTGGAGCAGTTGCAAACTCGAAGGAACCACGAGCCCATAAGACAAGTAAACATATAGAGCACAAGTACCACCTGATACGAGACATCGTCAAGCGAGGAGAAGTTGTCGTCGCCAAGATAGCATCAGCAGATAACCTGGCAGATCCTTTCACTAAGGCCCTTCCGGCGAAAGCTTTTGATCGGCATGTGGAGGGGATGGGAATCAGATGTATGGCAACAGATATGGCAACTTAGACTTTTAGTATAAGTGGGAGATTGTTGGAGTGTATACTTAAAAGTTTAGCTTTTGTACACATTTATTTTGAAATAAAGAATCACATTGGTCAAATGTTTACATTTATTTGTTAAATGTAATTGTTCAATTAATTTATATATTAGATAACATGGAGTGTGGAGTCACACTTAGAAGATCATGTTGTCGGTTCTCTATAAATTATAAACAGTTGCTCACGACTAAGATGGAAAGGAACAAACCATCAGAATAGACGTAGTAAAATTAAGTATTACTTTATCTTAACTAATAAATTACACTGATACACTTTAAGTGTATTGAGTAGGATCATTTAGGTAAATTCTTTTTGTACTGATTTAGTAAAAGAACTAGACCTTAGTTATTATGGGAGTGTGTGCTCTTAATCCTGATATAATAACAAGCATGTATATTTAATATTTATTTCTTTGACTTATCAAAGGGTGAGGTTTAGCTCGATAAATCAATATGCCCGATAAGTTGGGAAATGATATTACTTATATTATGTGTTGTTGATTATAGAAGGAATCTATGTCCTAGTGATCGAGGTTGAGAATGCCCCCAAGAGAAGCTCATAAGGATTGTCATGTTAAACCCTGCAGGTGGACCTAGTCCAACATGACAATAAAGTTGAGTGGTATTACTCTTGGAGCTAGATATTAATTAAATGAGTTGTCAGTAACTCACTTAATTAGTGGGCATTCGTAATCTTAAACACAGGGAGACTAACACACTCATGATAAGAAGGAGCCCATAATGTAATTTGGGATTGGTGCGGTAGTGCGGTAATAACTCTCTAGTGGAATGAGTTATTATCGATGAACTTGAGTTGTGTGTTCGGGGTGAGCACGGGATACTCAAGTTCATCGGAAGGCCCAAACCAATTTTTCCTCTAGGTCCCTGTTGTAGCCTCAATAAAGCCTCAAGTCCATCCAAAGAAAAGCCTATCTTGGTCTCCAAGAAGAGGTCGGTTCATTGCTTGGTGACCAAGCAATGGCCGGCCACATATTCTCTAGAAGTGGCCGACCCTTGCCTTGGGCAAAGGGGCCGGCCGCAATATTTAAATTAAGAAGGTTGTTTTTGAATTTTTAAAATTTTCTCAGATATTTACAATTTGTAAAAAGAGAGATTTTAAAAATTTATAAAATTTTCCTAATTTAAATTAGGCCACAAGGTTTTAAAAGAGAGTTGTAAAATTTATAAAACTTTATTTTAAAAAGAAATATTATTAGAGATGTTTTAAATTTTAAAACTTTCTTTTTAATATCCACATTATAAAAGAAAGAGAGTTTATAAAATTTTATTAGAAGTTTTCTTCTTTTAAAATTTTATAAAATTTTTTTCTTTCTTTCCCTTTTAATAAGTGGCCGGCCACCTTGCTTGGTGCCCAAGCAAGGGGCTGGTCAAATAATTAAACATCAACAAATAGTTGTTTAATTAATAAATCAATCTAGGATTGATTAATTAAACGGAAAGAAAAAGAAAAAAAATTAAAAGGAAATAGGAATGAGTCTAATTTTTATAAAACTCTTTCCATAATTTTCCTTTGGGAAACTAATATAAAAAGGGGGGGGAAGGGGAGGCCTTGAAAAATAACAATTGATATCGTGTTGTTGGAGATCATTAAGTGGCCGACCCCTCTCCCTCTCTTCCCTTTGCTCTCTTTTGCCCTTTTGTGGTGGTGGTTGCTGAATTCTAGAAAAGGAGGAGAAGCTTTCTGGGTGGTGTTCGTCTTGGAGGATTGTCGCCCACACGACGTCCAAGAGGAGGCGAGGGATACGGCAGAAGATCTCAAGGTTTTTAGCATACAAGGAAGATGTATAACTAGTATTTAATTTCCACATCATACTAGTTAATTTTTCTTTGTATAAATACCAAATACAAGAGGCATTCGATTCTTGTTTTTCGAATTTAATTTCGATGTTGTGTTCTTTTTCTTTTTCCTTGTGATTTGATTGTTCCTTATGGTTAATCTAGAGTTATATAAGGAAATTAAATATTAACTTTCCTTAAAAGGCTTTGTCTAGTCGGTGGTGGTTGCTCCTATATCCAAGAAGGCCAAGTGCCTCGCCATGCAGTACTGGAAGCCAATTTTGGAAACTAATATTTAATTGAATTTATAACCTAGGTGATTTGGATCAAACGTGTTAAGTTCAGCAAGAGATCCAAATCTAAACCTAAAAGAACATATAAGTTAAACTTGGAATCAAACGTGTTAAGTTCCGCAGGAGATACAAGTTTAACTTAAAAGAACACATGGTAGCTAGGAAAGGTTCAGATCACGTACAAAATTTTTGTACAGTGGAGCCATTGGGTTTTCCGAGTAGCAACCAACAGAAACTTGCTTGGAGAAGAAGGAAGCTTGGGTGGATTCTCGTCTCGGTATATCGTCGCCCACACGACGTTCGAGATAAGAAGAGGAATATGACAGAAGATCGTGAGGTCTATAAGCTATAAAAGGTATAACTAGTTATTAGTTTCCGCATCATAACTAGTTCATCTTTTTATTTAGATCTTGAAATACCAAAAACAAGAGGCTAATGAATCTAGGTAATCGAATTTATGTTTTCAATTTTGTGTTTCTTTAGTTTTTCAAATTTGTGATTCTATTGTTCTTTTTGGTTAAACCTAGGATTACTATAAGGAAATTAAATATTAAATTTCGTTGAAAGGTTTTGTCTAGAAAGTGGTGGATGCTCCCATACCTAAGAAGGCCTAGTGCATTGCCATGTTTAACCTGGAAGTCAATCTCTGAAATTAATATTTAATTAAATTTGTAACATGGGCAGATTTGGATCAATAATGTTAAGCATCGTTTGCGATCCATGTCCAAACCACTAAGAACAGATAAGTTAAATTTGAAATCAATAATGTTAAGTTCCGTTTGCGATTCCAAATTTAATTTTTAAAGACCACAATAGGTTGTTAAGAATGGTTCAGGACTTGTATAAAATTTTTATGCAGGGGAACCAGTACGATATCCCTAGTAGCAACCAACAATTGGTATCAGAGCTAGGGTTTGCCTCTGTGTGTTTGGTTTTCAGTTTAATTATGCACATGTCATGCATAATTTAGGTAGGATAATAGTAGGATGTGCAAACTCTGTGGTTGCAGGTTCCAACTATTATGGCTTATAGATATTTTGTGATTGGACCCTTGGACATGTCAAGGGTATTTTATGTGTGTGCATGATTGTATGTATTAAGTATAGTAGGAGTTATATTAGTTTTAGGATTTTACATTTTTGATTCGATCTAGATTACATGTACATTCCTTTATGGAATATAGGATTCATATATGTAAAATTCTACTTTTGTCACGGATCGTATCCTTGCGAGGCGTGGTACTATTTGTGAACCAGAAGTGCAGCGGAAAAAGAAGCAAGATAGATGCGACGACTAAACCCGATTGCGGTGGCTAAAGATGGCAGCAGCTAGGGTTGGCATCACACGGAGGACAGCAATGGAAGAAGCCATAATAATTAGAAAATTAATTTCCATATTTATTTCTTTTATTTACTGTGATGTGTGTGATATGTGCTTGTATGGTTAAAATTCCTCACCATAAATAACTAAGTGGGAGAGGGACTTATCAACTACTTATGATATGATGAACAATCTCAAAGAACTCTTCCGACACCAGAATCGAGCTGCTAGGCAAGAGGCAATGATAAAATTAATGACAGCCACCATGTCAGAGGGGACACCTATAAGGGATCATATCCTAAAAATGATGGCTTATTTGAACAAAATACAGATCCTTGGAAATGAAATCGATGGGGAAACCCAGATCGATATTATTCTCCAAACGCTGCCTAGAAGTTTTGAGCAGTTCTGCCTGAACTATAACATGAACAAAAGGGCTTATACGTTGGTGGAACTTCTGATAGAACTTCAAGCAGAAGAGGGTATATTTCATCATAGTTCTCAGATTCACTTTGTTGAAAATATTTCTACTTCTAAGTCGAAAGGCAAGAAGAAGAAGAAACAGGCTAAGTCAGCAAAGAAGGTGAAAAGATCTCTAGGTACTGAACCTAAAGCTGGAGTGAAGAAGCCAAGGGGCAAGTGGTTAATCACAAGCAGTCAGGACATTGGAAGGCGGACTGCCCTCGTAGAAATCAGAACAATAGAGGTATATCTTATTCTCTTATAGTTGAAACATGTTTAGCAGTGTTTTCTACCAGTACCTGGTGTGTAGATACAAGAGCCACTGTTCATGTCTGCAATACATTGTTGGGGTTCAAGGAAATCCGATGACTATATGAGGGAGAGATAACAGTCTACATGGGCAATGCTATGAAAGTGGCGGTTGTTGCAGTGGGAGACGTCTACTTATCATTTGATAGGAATAGAAGTTTGGTTTTGAGAAATTGTCTTTATGTACCAACTTTTAGAAAGAATTTAATTTCAATTTCTAAATTGTTTGTAGATAGATATTCTGTTTCTTTTGATGACAAAGTAGTTATCAAGAAGAATAAGGTTATTATCTATTCTGATACATTAGTAGATAATTTGTATACTTTAAATCCAATTTCTCCCACAAAGTAACAAATGAAAATTAATAACACATCTTCAAATTTTAATAAGAGAAAGGAACCTTCGGAAATGAACCAAACATATCTTTGGCATCTAAGGTTTGGTTATATTAACTTGAGTAGAATTCAAAGGCTTATAGCCGATGGACTCTTGTGTTCATTAGTGTTGGAAAACTTTTCAACTTGTGAATCTTGCTTAGAAGGTAAAATGACCAAGAGACCTTTTAAGGCCAAGGGGTATAGAGCCCAAGATATGTTAGAACTGGTTCATTCTAATTTGTGTGGTCCTATGTCTATCCAGGCAAGAGGTGACTTCGAATATTTTGTATCTTTTATAGATGACTATTCGAGATATGGGTACATTTACTTGATGGTCGCAAGTCTGAATGCTTTGATAAGTTCAAAGAGTACAAGGCTAATGTGGAGAAATGTCATGGTAAAAGTATCAAGACACTATGGTCTGATCGTGGTGGCGAATGCCTCTTTGGAGAGTTTAGGAATTACTTATTAGAGGCTGGGATTCAATCCCAATTGTCTGCACCTGGTACACCCCAACAGAATGGTATGGCAGAACGAAGGAATAGGACTCTTATGAAAATGGTTAGATCGATGATGAGTTATTCAAAATTACCAAATTCATTTTGGGGATATGCTCTGGAAACAGTAGTGTACATTCTGAATATGGTACTTTCTAAATCAGTACCCATTACTCCCATGGAATTGTGGAATGAGCATAAGCCTAGTCTGAGTTATATTCGGATATGGAGTAGTCCAACACATGTGTTGAAGGGAGAAACTGACAAGTTGAAATCACGTACAGAAATTTGTCTATTTGTAGGATATCCTAAGGGAACGATAGGTGGTTTATTTTATAATCCTAAAAAATGGAAGATCATTGTTAGCACCAATGCTCAATTTTTAGAGGAAGATTATGTAATAAACTATAAGCCCATGATGGAAATTATTCTTGAAGAAATGCGAGAAGACACGCCTACTTTAGTACCAACGGTGCAAGATGAAATATCACAAGAAACTACAACACGTATCACAAATGATAGACAACAACAGACAGTGCCTCATCATAGTGGGAGGATTGTTAGGCAACCTAAAAGATTCATGTTTTTGGGAGAGTCATCGGACATGGTCCCAGGTAAATATGAACCTGATCCCCGAACATATGCCGAAGCACTCCAAGATATAGATGCAGAATCTTGGCAATGAGTAATGAATTCATAAATAGAATCTATGTATTCTAAGAAAGTCTGGGAGCTTGTAGAACCATCAAATAGTGTAAAAGCTATTGGATATACGTGGATTTACAAAAGGAAAAGAGGGACAAATGGGAAGGTGGAAACTTTCAAAGCAAGGCTTCTTGCGAAAGGTACACTCAGAAAGAGGGTATCGATTATGAGGAAACCTTTTCGCCGATAGCCATGCTTAAGTCTATCCGGATACTCTTATCTATTGCCGTTCATATGGATTATGAGGTTTGGAAAATGGATGTCAAGGTAGTTTTCCTTAACGGGAGTCTTGAAGAAAACATCCATTTGAAGCAACCAGAGGGATTTATCGAAAAAGGCAAAGAGCATCTAGTGTGTAAGCTCAATCGGTCGATTTATGGACTGAAGCAAGCTTCAAGATCTTGGAACATCCGGTTTAATGAAGTAATCCAATCATATGGATTTATTCAATATCCGGATGAGTCTTGTGTGTACAAGAAGTGTGATGGAAACGTGGTGATATTTCTTGTACTATACATAAATGATATTTTGTTAGTTGGAAATAATATCAAAGTGTTGTCGGAAGTAAGGGGATGGTTTTCCAAACAATTTGATATGAAGGACTTAGGAGTATGCGCACATATTCTTGAGATCAAAGTAATAAGGGATCGCAAGAAAAGGATGTTGTACTTGTCCCAAGCTTCATATATCGATACAATCTTTGCTTGTTTTAGCATGCAAGACTCCAAGAAAGATTTTCTACCTTTTAGTCATGGAGTAGCTTTATCTAAAGAGAAGTCTCCGAAGACATCAAAGGAGATAGAGGACATGAAGGCAGTTCCTTATGCTTCGGTTGTCAGAAGCCTAATGTATGCTATGTTGTGCACAATACCGGATATCTATTTTGCCGTGGGTATGGTTAGCAGATATGAAAGTAACCCTGGATAAGGACATTGGACTGCTTTAAAGCATATATTAAAGTACCTAAGAAGGACTAGAGATTATATGCCAATTTACCAAGCAGATGATTTGCTCATTATGGGATATACGGATTCTGACTTCTAATCAGATAAGGACAATAGTAAGTCTATATCAGGCTATGTGTTTACTTTAGGAGGTGGAGCCTTTGCATGGAGGAGTTTTAAGCAGAAATATGTTTCTGACTCAACCATGGAAGCTGAGTATGTGGCAGCCTCTGAGGCAGCCAAAGAAGTTGTGTGACTCAGGAACTTCCTAATGGACTTAGATGTGATTCCTGGTTTGCCCAAAATCATCACAATTTATTGTGATAATAGTGGTACAGTAGCAAACTCGAAGGAACCACGAGCCCATAAGGCGAGTAAACACATAAAGCGCAAGTACCACCAAATACGCGACATCGTAAAGCGAGGAGAAGTTGTTGTCGCCATGATTGCATCAGCAGATAACCTGGCAGATCCTTTCACTAAGGCCCTTCCGGCGAAAGCTTTTGATCGACATGTTGATGGAATGAGAATCAGAAGTATGGCAGCGTTTATGACAGTATAGTCTTTTAGTATAAGTGAGAGATTGTTAGAGTGTATACTAAAAGCCTAGCTTTTTGTAAACATTTATTTTGAAATAAAGAATCACATTGGTGAAATGTCTACATTTGTATGCTAAGTGTAGTTATTCAATTAATTTATATTGTAGATAACATGGTGTGTGGTGTCACACACAGAAGATCATATTATCAATTCCTTATAAATTATAAACAGTACCTCATGACTAAGATGGAAAGGAGCAAACCATTGGAATAGTCATCGTGTAATTTGGTATTAGTTTATCCTAACTATAAAATTACACTGGTATACTCTGAGTATATTGAGCAGAATCATATAAGGTAAGTTCTTTTTAAACTGTCTGAATAAAAGAACAAGACCTTTGTTATTATGGAAGTGTGTGCTCTTAATCTTGATATAATAACAAGCACATATATCTAGTATTTATTTCTTTGACTTATCAATGGGTGAGATTTAGTTCGATAAATCAAGAGGCCCGATAAGTTGGTAAATAATATTAATTATAGTGTGTGTTGTTGATTATAGAAGGAAACTGTCCTAATAATCTAGATTGATAATGTCCCCAAGAGGAGCTCATAAGGATTGTCATGTAAACCTTGCAGGTGGACTTAGTCCGACATGACGATAAGGTTGAGTCGTACTACTCTTGGTGCTAGATATTAATTAAGTGAGTTGTCAGTAACTCATTTAATTAGTGGACATTCGATATATTAAATACAGGGAGATTAACACACTCATGTTAAAGAGGAGCCTATATAGTAATATGGGATTGGTGCGGTAGTTCAATAATAACTCTTTAGTGGAATGAGATATTATTGATGAACTCGAGTTGGGTGTTCGGGGCGAACACGGAAAGCTCAAGTTCATCGGGAGACCAAAACCAATTCCTCTTCTCGGTCCCTGTCGTGGCCTCTTATTTATAAAGTCTTATACCCACCCATACCCACCTTCTTACCCACCTTAAGGTGGCTGGCCAAGCCTAGCTTGGAGCCCAAGCTAGGGCCGACCAAACCAAGGTGTGTTGGTGGCCGACCCTAGCTTGAACCCAAGCTTAATTGGCCGACCACATTAAAATAAAATGATTTTATTTTTTAAAATTTTTTCTTATGTGGAAGCCATGGTTTTAAAAGAGAGTTTAAAATTTAAATATTTCCTTTTATAGTTTTCTATAAAAGATTAAGAGAAAGGTTTGGTATCTTTCCTTATTTGTAGTTAAAAGGAAGATTTTAATCTTTGATAAAACTTTCCTTTTTTAACCATTCTTATGATTTTAAAAGAGAGTTTTAAAATTTAAATCTTTCCTTTTATAGTTTCTACAAAAGATTAAGAAAATATTTGATATCTCTCCTAATTTGTAGATTGAAAGGAAGATTTTAATTTTAAAGAAAATTTTCCTTTTTGTAAATCATCCACATGTTTTAATAGGGAGATTTTAACTTATAAAAGTTTCCTTTTATAACCAACCATGAAGGGAATTTTTAAAAGAGAAATTTTTATTTAAAAATTTCCGGAAACAAATTAGAAAGTTTTTATTTTGTGTTTAAAACTTTCCTTCCTTGGAGGATTAGATATGGCTGGCCACATTAATAGAGAAAAGGATTTTTAATTAGTTAAATTCTCCTTTTCAATGGCAAGGAAAATAATGAAGTTTTTATTAAAACTTTCCTTATTTACCAAGACCAAGGAATATAAAAGAGAGGGTAGAGGTGCCTCACCTCATAACAACACTATTATTATTCCTCTCCTCCTTGGTGGTGGCCGACCCTCATCCTTCTTCATCTCCTTTTCTTCTTCTTTGGTGGCCACCGACATCAACTCTTGGGGAGTCCTTGGTGGCCGGATTTTTATTGGATGAGAAGTAGAGAAAGGAGACTTTGTTTCTAGCGTCCCTTGGAGCTTGGTGGTGGTGACCGAACCTCATCTTCTCTTGGAGTTCTTGTGGTGGCCGAAACTTGCTTGGAGAAGAAGGAAGCTTGGGTGGATTCTCGTCTCGGTAGATCGCCATCCTCACGACGTTCGAGATAAGAAGAGGAATATGACAGAAGATCGTGAGGTCTATAAGCTATAAAAGGTATAACTAGTTATTAGTTTCCGCATCATAACTAATTAATCTTTTTATTTAGATGTTGAAATACCAAACACAAGAGGCTAATGAATCTAGATAATTGAATTTATGTTTTCGATTTGGTGTTTCTTTGGTTTTTCAAATTTGTGATTCGATTGTTCTTTTTGGTTAAACCTATGGTTACTATAAGGAAATTATATATTAAATTTCGTTGAAAGGCTTTGTCTAGGAAGTGGTGAATGCTCCCATACTCAAGAAGGCCTAGTGTCTCGCCATGTTTAACCTAGAAGCCAATCTCTGAAATTAATATTTAATTAAATTTGTAACATGGTGGATTTGGATCAATAATGTTAAGCATCGTTTGCGATCTAAGTCCAAACCACTAAGAACAGATAAGTTGAATTTGGAATCAAAAATGTTAAGTTCCGTTTGCGAACCAAATTTAATTTCTAAAGAACACAATAGGTTGTTAAGAATGGTTCAGGACTTGTACAAAATTTTTGTGCAGGGGAACCAGTACGATATTCCCAGTAGCAACCAACAATTGGTATCAGAGCTAGGGTTTACCTCTGTGTGTTTGGTTTTCAATTTAATTATGCACATATCATACATAATTTAGGCAGGATAATAGTAGGATGTGCTAACTCTATGGTTGCAGGTTCCAACTATTATGGCTTATAGATATTGTGTGTGATTGGACCCTTGGACATGTCAAGGATATTTTATGTGTATGCATGATTGTATGTATTAAATACAGTAGGAGTTGTATTAGTTTTAGGATTTTACATTTTTGTTTCGATCTAGATTGCATGTATATTCCTTTATTGAATATAGGATTGATATATGTAAAATTCTATTTTTGTCGCGGATCGTATCCTTGTTAGGCGTGGTACTATTTGTGGACTAGAGGTGCAGTGGAAAAAGAAGCAAGATAGATGCGGCGACTAGACCCGATTGCGGTGGCTAAAGATGGCAACAGCTAGGGTTGACATCACACGGAGGACAGTAATGGAAGAAGCCATAATAGTTGGAAAATTAATTTCCATATTTATTGCTTTTATTTACTGTGATGTGTGTGTTATGTGCTTGTATGGTTAAAATTGCTCACCTTAAATAACTAAGTGGGAGAGGGATTAGTAAATAAATTCCACGGTCTCTATTACTGGTTTGTAAGTGATGTAACAAACTTGCGTGTTGGCTCTGAGTGCCTCCCTCCACAACGGATGAGTTTGTTTGCGGATCACTAGATCAAACTTCCTTTATGGATGGTTATAGGAAATTATTTAGGAGCGTGCGATCTTCTCCAACTGAAGGGGCGCAATCTTATTTAATGGATTAAGTATCAAGTAATGGTATACACTTAGACACATTTAATAGTATACTCCCCAACGGAGTCACTTCTATTATTTGTGTGACCAATGGAATACAAACTATTAATTTTATTTGTCATAAAGTTAGGATAACAAGATAATAAAATTAATGGATAAGACCCTCCTCTTATAAATGTTTGATTTTGTATACGTCCACACTAACGTGGCATGCAAAATTCACAGTGTTTTGAGGTGTTGGTAAATTTAAATAGTATTGTTTGAGGAATCAATATTATTTTAAATTAAGAGTCTTGTCCAAAACTTATTTTGTGATTCTTAGGATGACTTTCAACCCACTGGCTATTATACTGAAAGAGAACAAACTTACTGGTCCCAACTACATAGATTGGAAAAGAAATATGGATATTGTCCTAATTATTGAAGGCTATAAGTTTATACTGTTAGAGACCTGCCCTGATGCACCTAATAGCGATTCTAGTGAAGAGGAGATTGAGTATCATAAGAAATGGGTAAAAGCAGATGAGATAATGCGGTGTTACATTTTGGCTTCAATGTCAAATGTGCTGCAACATCAGCATCAGGACTTACCAACTACTTATGATATGATGAACAATCTCAAAGAACTCTTCGGACACCAGAATCGGGCTGCTAGGCAAGAGGCAATGAGAAAATTAATGACAGCCACCATGTCAGAGGAGACACCCGTAAGGGATCATATCCTAAAGATGATTGCTTATTTGAACGAAATACAGATCCTTGGAGCTGAACTCGATGGGGAAACCCAGATCAATATTATTCTCCAAACGCTACCCAGAAGTTTTGAGCAGTTCTGCCTGAACTGTAACATAAACAAAAGGGCTTATACGTTGGCGGAACTTCTGATAGAACTTCAAGCAGAAGAGGGTATATTTCGTCATAGTTCTCAGATTCACTTTGCTGAAAATGTTTCTACTTCTAAGTCGAAAGGCAAGAAAAAGAAGAAACAGGCTGACTCAGCAAAGAAGGTGAAAAGATCTCTAGGTACTGAACCTAAAGCTGGAGTGAAGAAGCCAAAGGGCAAGTGGTTCATCTGCAAGCAGTCAGGACATTGGAAGGCGGACTGTCCTCATAGAAATCAGAACAATAGAGGTATATCTTATTCTCTTGTAGTTGAAATATGTTTAGCGGTGTTATCTACTAGTACCTGATGTATAGATACAGGAGCCACTGATCATGTCTGCAATACATTGCGGGGGTTCTAGGAAATCCAACGACTATATGAGGGAGAGATAACAGTCTACATGGGCAATGCTATGAAAGTGGCAGCTGTTGCAGTGGGAGACGTCTACTTATCATTTGATAGGAATAGAAGTTTGGTTTTGAGAAATTGTCTTTATGTACCACCTTTTAGAATGAATTTAATTTCAGTTTCTAAATTGTTTATAGATGGATATTCTGTTTTTTTTAATGACAAAGTAGTTATCAAGAAGAATAAGGTTATTATCTGTTCTGGTACATTAGTAGGAAATTTGTATACTTTAAATCCATTTTCTCCCACAAAGTAACAAATGAAAATTAATAACACATCTTCTAATTCTAATAAGAGAAAGGAACCTTCGGAAATGAACCAAACATATCTTTGGCATCTAAGGGTTGATTATATTAACTTAAGTAGGATTCAAAAGCTTATAGCCGATGGACTCTTGGGTTCATTAGTGTTGGAAAACTTTCCAACTTGTGAATCTTGCTTGGAAGGTAAAATGACCAAGAGACCTTTTAAGGCCAAGGGGTATAGAGCCAAAGATATGTTAGAACTGGTTCGTTCTAATTTGTGTGGTCCTATGTCTATCCAGGCAAGAGGTGACTTCGAATATTCTTTATCTTTTATAGATGACTATTCGAGATATGGGTGCATTTACTTAATGCGCCGCAAGTTTGAATGCTTTGATAAGTTCAAAGAGTACAAGGCTGATGTGGAGAAACTTCATGGTAAAAGTATCAAGACATTACGATTTGATCGTGGTGGCGAATACCTCTTTGGAGAGTTTAGGAATTACTTATCAGAGGCTGGGATTTAATCCCAATTGTCAGCACCTGGTACAACCCAACAGAATGGTGTGACAGAACGAAGGAATAGGACTCTTATGGAAATGGTTAGATCGATGATGAGTTATTCAGAATTACCAAATTCATTTTGGGGATATGCTCTGGAAACAACAGTGTACATTCTGAATATGGTACTTTCTAAACCAGTACCCTTTACTCCCATGGAATTGTGGAATGAGCGTAAGCCTAGTTTGAGTTATATTCGCATATGGAGTAGTCCAACACATGTGTTGAAGGGAGATATTGACAAGTTGAAATCACGTACAGAAGTTTGTCTATTTGTAGGATATCCTAAGGGTTCGAAAGGTGGTTTGTTTTATAATCCTAAAAACAGAAGATCATTGTTAGCACCAATGCTCGATTTTTAGAGGAAGATTATGTAATAAACTATAAGCCCATCAGTGAAATTGTTCTAGAAGAAATGCGAGAAGACACGCCTACATTAGTACCAATAGTGCAAGATGAAATATCACAAAAAATTGCAACACGTATCACAAATGATACACAACAACAAACAGTGCCTCGTCGTTGTGGGAGGATTGTTAGGCAACCTGAAAGATTCATGTTTTTGGGAGAGTCATCAGACTTGGTCCCAGGAAAACATGAACCTGATCCCCGAACATATGCCGAAGCACTCCAAGATATAGATGCAGAATCTTAGCAAAGAGCAATGAATTCAGAAATAGAATCTATGTATTCTAACAAAGTCTGGGAGCTAGTAGAACCATCAAATAGTGTAAAAGCTATTGGATGTAAGTGGATCTACAAAAGGAAAAGAGGGACAGATGGGAAGGTGGAAACTTTCAAAGCACGGCTTCTTGCGAAAGGGTACACTCAGAAAGAGGGTATCGATTATGAGGAAACCTTTTCGCCGATAGCCATGCTTAAGTCTATCCGGATACTCTTATCTATTGTCGCTCATATGGATTATGAGGTTTGGCAAATGGATGTCAAGGTAGCTTTCCTTAACGGGAGTCTTGAAGAAAATATCCATATGAAGCAACCAGAGGGATTTATTGAAAAAGGCAAAGAGCATCTAGTGTGTAAGCTCAATCGGTCGATTTATGGACTGAAGCAAGCTTCAAGATCTTGGAACATCCGGTTTAATGAAGTAATCCAATCATATGGATTTATTCAGTGTTCGGATGAGTCTTTTATATACAAGAAGTGTGATGGAAACGTGGTGGTATTTCTTGTACTATACGTAGATGACATTTTGTTAGTTGTAAATAATATCAAAGTGTTGTTGGAAGTAAGGGTATGGTTGTCCAAACAATTCGATATGAAGGACTTAGGAGAATGCGCACATATTCTTGGGATCAAAGTAATAAGGGATCGCAAGAAAAGAATGTTGTCCTTGTCCCAAGCTTCATATATCGATACAATCTTTGCTCTTTTTAGTATGCAAGACACCAAGAAAGATTTTTCTACCTTTTAGGCATGGAGTAGCTTTATCTAAAGAGATGTCTCCGAAAACATCAAAGGAGATAGAGAACATGAAGGCAGTTCCTTATGCTTCGGTTGTCGGAAGCCTAATGTATGCTATGTTGTGCACGATATCGGATATCTATTTTACTTTCGGCATGGTTAGCAAATATCAAAGTAACCCTGGACAAGGATATTGTGTTGGTGCAACATCCAGAAGGTCAAGGTTGACCTGGTTGACCAAGCTGAGTCCTGGTTTGAGTTTAGATGTTTGACAAATAAGAAATTGATTGAAGATGAGTCAAGTAGGTCAAGGTTGACCGGATACTTGACTGGGAAGTCCTAACTGGGATGTTAGGTAGAATGGAAGTCCTGGTGAGTGAAGCCAGGCAGAAGGAAAGTCCTAGTGAGTGAAGCTAGGCAGATGGAAAACCCTAGTGAGTGAAGCTAGGTGAAAGTCCTGGTGAGTGAAGCCAGGTGAAAGACCTAGTGAGTGAAGCTAGGCAGATGGAAAACCCTGATGAGTGAAGCCAGGTGAAAGACCTAGTGAGTGAAGCTAGGCAGATGGAAGATCCTGGTGAGTGAAGCCAGGTGAAAGACCTAGTGAGTGAAGCTAGGCAGATGGAAAACCCTAGTGAGTGAAGCTAGGTGAAAGTCCTGGTGAGTGAAGCCAGGCAAGGGAAAATACAGATGGATCAAGGATGATCGGACATCTGGTGTTGGGAAGTCCAAGTAGGTCAAAGGATTGACTGGATACTTGGCACGAGAAAATACAGATAGGTCAAAGGGATTGACCAGACATCTGAATAGGAAAGTCCAAGTAGGTCAAGGGAGTGACCAGATACTTGGTATGACGAGAAAAGTCCAAGTGGGTCAAAGGAATTGATCGGACACTTGGTGGGAAGTCCTGGCAGGTCAAGGGAGTGATCAGATGCTAGGCATGATGTACCAACAGGTCAAGGACGACCGGATGTTGGTTTGGGAGTCTTGGAACTTGGTTTTGGGCAAAAACCAAGTGCTGGATCGATCAGGGGATCGATCCAGGAGCTGGATCGATCAGTGGATCGATCCAGGCTTTTCCCAGCGAACAGAAAGCCTCTGGATCGATCCGTGGATCGATCCAGATGTCCCAATCGATCAGTGGATCGATTGGGACGCTGCTGCTTCGCGCGATAAGCGCTGGATCGATCCGTGGATCGATCCAGGCGTTTTTCCTAGAGCACAGAGGCGCTCTGGATCGATCCGTGGATCGATCCAAAGCCTCCCCGATCGATTGGGAACATTTGAATCGATCGGGTTCCGACCGTTGGCGTCGATTTAAGCTGCAGGCGTGCGATGGCTGCGGCATCTCTTCACCGATTCACTCCAGATCTCTCGCCAACTTCTCCACAGCGCTCTCAAAGATCAGATCGCCAGTTCTTGAAGGATCTTGGAAGCTTTCCAAGTCAAGAGGCGGATCAAAGGCAAGAAGAGAAGCTAGGGTTAGGGTTTTCTGTACTCATTGTAAGCTTTGCGCTTGTATTTTTTTTCCCTTTCCTTTCTTCTTGTACTGAGAGTCTTGTAGGGTTTCTCCGCCCTCGGTAGTTACCGAAAAGGAGTGTTTTCATAGTGGAGGGTGCGTGCGTGGTGTGGATCCTTGGACTAGTCACCTCTTGTGAGGTGGATACCAAGTAAACCAACCTTGTTAGCGTTGTGTGATTTGTTTCTTTGTATTTTCCGCTGCACATCTTAGAAGAAACAAGCAACGCCGAGCAACGAGCACGCGACGAGCTATTCACCCCCCCCTCTAGCTACTTTTGGTCCTAACATATTGGACTGCTGTAAAGCATATATTAAAGTACCTGAGAAGAACTAGAGATTATATGCTAGTTTACCAAGCAGATGATTTGCTCCCTGTGGGATACACGGATTCTGACTTCTAATCAGAAAAGGACAATAGTAAGTCTATATCAGGCTATGTGTTTACTTTAGGAGGTGGAGCCATTGCATGGAGGAGTTTTAAGCAAAAATGCGTTTCTGACTCAACCATGGAAGCTGAGTATGTGGCAGCCTCTGAGAGAGCCAAAGAAGCCGTGTGACTCGGACTCGGGAACTTCCTATTGGACTTAGTAGTGATTCCTGGTTTGCCCAAAATCATCACAATTTATTGTGATAATAGCGGTGCAGTTGCAAACTCGAAGGAACCACGAGCCCATAAGGCGAGTAAACACTTAAAGCGCAAGTACCACCTGATACGCGACATCGTAAAGTGAGAAGAAGTTGTTGTCGCCAAGATTATATCAGCAGATAACCTGACAGATCCTTTCACTAAGGCCCTTCCGGTGAAAGCTTTTGATCGGCATGTTGAAGGAATGAGAATCAGAAGTATGGCAGCGTTTATGACAGCATAGTCTTTTAGTATAAGTGGGAGATTGTTAGAGTGTATACTAAAAGCCTAGCTTTTTGTAAACATTTATTTTGAAATAAAGAATCACATTGGTGAAATGTCTACATTTGTATGCTAAGTGTAGTTATTCAATTAATTTATATTATAGATAACATGGTATGTTGTGTCACACACAGAAGATCATGTTATCAATTCCTTATAAATTATAAACAGTACCTCACGTCTAAGATGGAAAGGAGCAAACCACTGGAATAGTCATAGTGCAATTTGGTATTAGTTTATCTTAATTATAAAATTACACTGGTACACTCTGAGTGTATTGAGCATAACCATATAAGGTAAGTTCTTTTTATACTGACTGAATAAAAGAACAAGACCTTCGTTATTATGGAAGTGTGTGCTCTTAATCCTGATATAATAACAAGCACATATATATAGTATTTATTTCTTTGACTTATCAATGGGTGAGATTTAGTTCAATAAATCAAGAGGCCCGATAAGGTGGGAAATAATATTAATTATAGTGTGTGTTGTTGATTATAGAAGGAAGCTGTGTCCTAGTAATCTAGGTTGATAATGTCCCCAAGAGGAGCTCATAAGGATTGTCATGTAAACCCTGCAGGTGGATTTAGTCCGATATGACGATAAGGTTGAGTGGTACTACTTTTGGTGCTCGATATTAATTAAGTGAGTTTTCAGTAACTCATTTAATTAGTAGACATTCGATATCTTAAATACAGGGAGATTAACACTCATGATAAAGAGGAGCCTATATCATAATATGGGATTGGTGCGGTAGTTCAATAATAACAATTTAGTGGAATGAGATATTATTGATGAACTCGAGTTGGGTGTTCGGGATGAACACGGGAAGCTCAAGTTCATCGGAAGACCAAAACGAATTCCTCCTCTCGGTCCCTGTCGTAGCCTATTATTTATAAAGTCTTATACCCACCCATACCCACCTTCTTACCCACCTTAAGGTGGCCGGCCAAGCCAAGCTTGGAGCCCAAGCAAGGGCCGACCAAACCAAGGTGTGTTGGTGGCCGGCCCTAGCTTGAACCCAAGCTTAATTGGCCGACCACATTAAAATAAAAGGATTTTATTTTTTAAAATTTTTTCTTATGTGGAAGCCATGGTTTTAAAAGAGAGTTTAAAATTTAAATCTTTCCTTTTATAATTTTCTACAAAAGATTAAGAGAAAGGTTTGATATCTTTCCTTATTTATAGTTAAAAGGAAGATTTTAATTTTCGATAAAACTTTCCTTTTTTAACCATCCTTATGATTTTAAGAGAGTGTTTTAAAATTTAAATCTTTCCTTTTAAGAAAATATTTGATATCTTTCCATATTTTTAGATTCAAAGGAAGATTTTAATTTTAGAGAAAACTTTTCTTTTTATAAATCATCCACATGTTTTAATAGAGAGATTTTAATTTATAAAAGTTTCCTTTTATAACCAACGACGAAGGGAATTTTTGAAAGTGAAATTTTTATTTAAAAATTTCCGGAAACAAATTAGGAAGTTTTAATTTTGTGTTTAAAACTTTCCTTCTTTGGAGGATTAGATATGGTCGACCACATTAATAGAGAAAAGGATTTTTAATTAGTTAAATTTTCCTTTTCAATGGCAAGGAAAATAATGAAGTTTTTATTAAAACTTTCCTTATTTACCAAGATCAAGGAATATAAAAGAGAGGGTAGAGACACCTCACCTCATAACAATACTTCTATTATTCCTCTCCTCCTTGGTGGTGGCTGGCCCTCTTCCTTCTTCTTCTCCTTTTCTTCTTCTTTGGTGGGCGGCGGCATCAACTCTTGGGGTGTCCTTGGTGGCCGGATTTTGCTTGGAGAAGAAGTAGAGAAAGGAGACTTTGTTTCTAGCATCCCTTGGAGCTTGGTGGTGGTGGCCGAACCTCATCTTCTCTTAGAGTTCTTGTGGTGGCCGAAACTTGCTTGGAGAAGGAAGCTTGGGTGGATTCTCGTCTCGGTAGATCGTTGCCCACACGACGCTCGAGATAAGAAGAGAAATACGACAGAAGATCGTGAGATCTATAAGCTATAAAAGGTATAACTAGTTATTAGTTTCCGCATCATAACTAGTTCATCTTTTTATTTAGATCTTCAAATACCAAACACAAGAGGCTAATGAATCTAGGTAATCAAATTTATGTTTTCGATTTTGTGTTTCTTTTATTTTTCAAATTTGTGATTCAATTATTCTTTTTGGTTAAACCTAGGGTTACTATAAGGAAATTAAATATTAAATTTCGTTGAAAGGCTTTGTCTAGGAAGTGGTAGATGCTCCCATACCCAAAAAGGCCTAGTGCCTCGCCATATTTAACCTGGAAGCGAATCTCTAAAATTAATATTTAATTGAATTTGTAACATGGGTGTATTTGGATCAATAATGTTAAGCATTATTTGCGATCCAAGGCCTAACCACAAAGAACATATAAGTTGAATTTGGAATCAATAATGTTAAGTTCCGTTTGCGATTCCAAATTTAATTTCTAAAGAACACAATAGGTTGTTGAGAATGGTTCAGGATTTGTACAAATTTTTTATGCAGGGGAACCGGTACGATATTCCCAATAGCAACCAACATCGCCTATCTACCTCCTACGCCTCATTCACCAATCACGTGTCATTGAATGCTCTTCTATACGCCGCCCGAGTACATGGGCCAAGAAGGACTACACCTAGAATATTTTGGAGAATCACCTGTCCGAGATGGGCACAAGGGAAAAGCCCTGGCAACTTGCAGCTCACCCGAGCAGATTAGCATCCCGTTCTCTCAGGGGGTGCTAGAAGATAAGTTGCCGAAACATTATCAGCACCTGACAATAGGTGAATAGTAAGGGTTTGACCAGAGGATCATCTCCTCAAATTTAAAAATCCCATCCTCCTGCATCAATATATGGATAGTGTAAAGTCATGATTATTCCTTACTACACTTGGCGGAGCAACCCAAAGATAGTTTAAATAATTGACAGATAACTCCATTAATTTCTTTAAGGATTTTCATAAGATTTTCCTTCATCATTTTTCCAGCAATCGTCGTTACCAGAAGACCCCCCCCCCCCCCGAGCCTTTTTTAACTCAAACAGGGGCCCAAGGAGACACTCATGGCCTATATCAAAAAATTCAATCAAGTGCCCACGGATGCCCCTATAGCCACCACCGAAATTCTAGTGAGCACCTTTATCCAAGGCCTCGTCGATAATGACTTATTTTTCTCTTTAATTAGAAGACCTCAAAGGAACTTTGACCATCTACTTGACCAGGCAACTGAGTTTATTAACGTCGAGGAGAGGCAATCCACCCAAAGGAAGGAGGTGACCACACGACTCTATCTCCCGCACTCGAGCGTCGAGCATTACCCGCTCCTCCACATAAATGACCCCAGATAGGTCCTCAGCTTCATCATCAAGAACCGCAGTCCCAAGGCATGCAGCATGTGGAGATCGAGTGAGAAAGATATCCCGAGCCTCCTCAGGGATTCCCGCGACAGTGATGCACATACCACCATGCAGCTACTCATGACACGCAGGAGTGCTATAATCTAGCAAATCGCTAGAATAACAATCAAAGATTTATCCGAAGCACCCCATCACCCAATTGTTACCCTTATCAACGACTGCACTACTCACCCCGAAGAGACCAACGAGAGGCCGTGCAATGCCAAAGGACACCCCAACCTCCAGGAGGCCGGGTACAGGCTCTCGCCCGAGTAGAATAAGAGCTCCCAACACGGCAAGATGAGAATCGCAATAACGCCGCCTGAGGGGATATCAGCATGATAGCCAGGGGTCCAACCAATGGAGACTTCAATCGAGCAAGAAAATCACACGCTCGCCGATTGGAGATCCGCGTAGTCAGCTATAGTATAGATCAAGTGGCCGGGGATGAAATCAACTTCGGGCCTAAAGATTTAGAAGGGATCGAGGTGCCCCACGATGATGCGTTGATAATCAAGATTATCATAGCTAATTATAACATTCACCATACTTTTGTTGACACATGCAGCTCAGTCAACATTATCTTCAAACAAGCATTTGAGTAGCTATAAATAGACCCAAGCTAGCTCCAACCAATGACAACGCTTTTGTATGGGTTTACAGGCAACGAAGTCCACCCGCTCGGCCAAATCAAGCTGGCCATATAATTAGGGGAGGAGCCCCTGATGAGGATGCGCCAATCAACTTTTATAGTTGTAGATGCACCCTCTGCATACATTGTTATTCTTGGCCGACCGGTCCTAAATAAAATTAGAGCGGTCATCTCAACTTTCTGCCAGAAAATAAAATTTCTCGTGGATGATCAAGTCAGGGAAGTCAAAGGAGATCAACTAGTAGCATGTTATGCAACCACAAGTGCACAGTTTTATCATCCGTAATAAAAGATATCGAACCCACTTGGACTGGTTATAAGCACTAGAGATGTCTCACGAAGAATTAGCTAAATGATTGACTAGGATAAGAAATGTGTTAAGTAAAGAAACAAGGCATATCAATAGAAAAGAAATGAGGAACTTGGTTTTTACGAGTGTTCTAGGAGTCTGGTTTCATTGTGATATTCATCAATGTAACATGGTTCACCAATTCATATTCTCAATTAATATGCATTTGTAGGAAGTCACCGGTTCTCCCCTATAGAGGACAACCGACAAGGGATTTCGATCAACACCACTAGTAATCAAATAGGTATGATTCCTATGAAGTTCGTTAACGGGATCTGCCTATCACTAGCGGCACTCGGTCATACAACATAGAAACACATGCACAACTCAACATACATAGAGATGAAGGTGATAATTGCATTCAACCATCCCACTTCCTCGCGAGGACCTACTTCACCTTTCAAGATGATACCCTAGACATCCGTTAATGGGATCTGCTTGTCACTAGCATCCCTCAGTCATACAATCTAGGTTATCCCTCTATGAGATCCATAAGCACACATAAACATCCAATCAAACATGATAATTAAGTCCAAACATAGAAATTCACATAAGATCGAATAGATACAAAGCATGATAACATCATTTGGATAGGAAATTGACATATCCATGAGTTCTTACATCAAATCATACCAAAACTACTCCCTTAATCCTAGAACAAAGGATCTACTCCATGGCACTAAGATAGAGATCCAAAGACATATATATCACAAGCATTGAAATCCTAAATTAATGAGAAGAGAAGAGAAATGCTTATCCAATGGCGTTGAGTGATCTTTGGATCCAATCCAGAGCTTTCAGAGTTGATGTGGAGATAGAGATGGCCTCGGATCATCAGATGAAGGTCAGATAAAGCGTGAATTGGTACTAAGATGGATCTCCCCAAAGGGGAAGCCTTCCTCCCTAGAAAGGGGGAGAACCACCCTTTTATCGAGCTGGGCATAGACACCATACGACCTGTGGCACGACCGTGTGGACTTTACATGACCTCCTTCTTTTTGCTATCTGTCAAAGTGACACGGTCGTCTGGGTCACACGACTGTGTTCTGATTTGGCTTTGGATGGGCTACACGATCGTGTGGATTCACATGACTGTGCTCTTCTTCTCTTCTACTTTGCCCACACGAGCGTGTGAGTCACACGACTGAAGTCTTCTTGCTTTATGGAAATGCTGCACGACCGTGTGGGTCTACACGACCATGCTTTGGATACTGTTGATGGGTGTGATACAGCCGTGTGGGTAACATGATCATGCCTTGCTCCTCCTCTAGTGAAGCCACACGACCGTGTGGATTCACGCGACCAATATTGGTTGCCTTCATTTGCTGTCTAGATCGACCATGAACGTCATTTTCTTTTCGAATTTGACTCCTGTGAAAAGAAAATGCACAAAGAGTAAATCTCCAAAAAAAGAAAAATAATTATGCTGAAAGTAAGATAAGGGGTATAAAAATGCATAGATAAGGCATGCGCAAAGTATGTGAATGTGCGTCAAAATGTGCATAAAAGTATATATAATCTATGCACAGCACGCCCCCTGGTTTACACCTTTACTTATCCTCAAGTAAAATGTCGCAATCTAAACTCATGCACTCTACAATGCATCATAATCCCTAGTGTTCTTTCATAACTCTATCCATAAGTTTCATTGGTGAGTATGATTATAGAGATAACTCACGTATGACTTAAGCATAAGTTTCTTATGCACAATGCAATGAGTGACCCAAACTCTTCAAGTTTTAATTTTTGTCCTAGTCAAGTCGTCATCCAATCGAGTTTCTAATATTCCCGGTTATAGGTACTTACTTGCCACACACTTGTTTATATTCCTCAATCCACCCAAGGTCTCAAAGACATGTTCGATATTAAGAGAAACATAGTAGTTATTTCCTCAGTAACCTAACTCAATCTCAAAGGGTTAACTTGCTAGTCTCCACTCACGACAACTATTTTTTATATCCCTTATTCATTCATTTTTTTTATTTTTTTTAATCTTTTTTAGATACAAATGCACATTCGTGCAAATGTTGAGATATTTGATTTTTCCAAATGAGCTTACATTATTCGAGCATCATCCAATAACTAAAATGTAGTTTGAGAAATCACCATGGGAACCAAAGTACTAAATAAATAAGATGAATCAAGACTATTCCAAAGATAACAACCATTCAAGTTTAAGTAAAGTGAAAGTAAGATCCTTAAGGTTAGGCCAAAACTCAAATTTGTCTCCACATAATGCTTAGCTCATTTCATGCTACTTGAGATAGCAACATGAATCAAGAAATGAACGTGCTAATAATTTTACTATTGGACAAGTCAGCAGTGATTAAGAAAGATGTTCTCGATATGCCACATAACATTTTAAAAGATAGTCAAGTGACGATAAAAAGAATAAGTCTAACAAACAAAACAAAGGCATACGCAGAAACTAAAAGAAGGCAAAGCAAAACAAAATGCAGAACAGATAAAACAAATGAAATGAAAAACATAAAAGAAGAAAGAAGAAGCAGAAAATTAAGGTTGTGCAAACACCTCCACCCCCACCCAAACTTAAACTCTTCATCATCCCAATGAAGTCAAAATGGAGGTGGAGAGTGGGGAAAGGGAGGTCTATGCGGTCGGCAAGAAGGGAAACTATCCTGAGACTGACTCAAGATCCTATGGTATTCATAGAGGGTGTCTACTTGTTAACTAGTGATGCTCATGCCCTCCATGAATTCTCTCATTCTAGCCTGGTCAGTGTTATAATCTTGGACAAACTTGGGCACCTGGCCTTGGAAGTTCCTCGTGAACTGAAAATGATCACGCACCTCTCAAAACTGATCATCTGAAAAAGTGAAGCGGTCCTCCAACATTTGTCATTGGGTCTCATACTTTTTGTGAAGCGAGTCTAAAGAGGTGCGGAAGTCAGAAAAGTCGAATCTGGAATGACCCGTACCATAAGAAAAAGAGTTCCAAGCAGGTTCCAGATGTTCGGAAGGTTGCGGGACAGTTGGATCGTAAGAGAAGACGGAACCTTGGCAGATTCGTGTTGTGCAACGAAGAAGAGGTCACCGCTGTAGCAACTTCCAAGGAAAGTGTAAGTGGACCTATTACGCAAATTCTATATTTTTTTTTGAAAGAAATGGTCTTTTATTCCCTGCAATTAATTTGTTTCACTTCTGAACATTTCTGATTACTAATTTTCATTATTTCTGTAATTTTGGGCACTAGATTGATCATGAACTAAATGATAGGAATACATATTCCGAACATGTCTGACATCTGATTTTCGACTTCTACGATATTTCTGATCTCTGACCTCTCCTCTAGGAGGGATAATTCTAGAGGACTGATATCAGTTAAGCCATGCAGAACATGATCCAATTTAAGTGCCCACATGAAAATCTGTCTAAATTCTATTATTTTACTACTGCTTCTCAAAAATTTCAGTATTTATGTTTTGTCCCCCACTTGCTGAGTGATTCCCAAATCGCTCACTCCCTTACAAACAATTACAGATATAGATGAAAGGGGTACTGAGAATGAGATCGAGGATAGAGAACAAGCTGAGTTCTAGGGATGGTGAACCGGCTCAAATTTCGGGCAGGAGGACTAGAAATCTGCTACAGCTATGAATTTCTTAATTTAGCTAGGGGGATGTAATTTAATTTGTTGAGCAGTGAACACGATGTATTTTTGTGTTAGGTATGTAAAGACCGACTTTATGTGGCAATTACTATACTACTGAGACTAGTTGTTTTCGAACTTTGGGTTGAAAGCAACGCCGATGTCAACCCTCGATCGGTCACGGTCGTGGGTGTGACATTTTAGTGGTATCAGAGCCAGATTCTTTTTCCCTAATCGGGTAAAGCTTCTGCTGAAAAGAAAAGAAACCCCGACTTAAAATAACCTAATACGATTTCATAATTCGATCGAGTTAGACTAGTCAATTGAAACACACTAAGATAGAATTTTGGATTTTTATTTTTAAAATGTACAACTTTGGATTTTTATATGCATGATTCCCATTTCTACTCTTCTATATGTCTGTTAACTAGATTTATTCATTCTTTTTTGTTTATTTTTAATTATTTATCTATTTTATTTCTCTCTTTCTTTCTCTTCTAATGGTACATTATGTGAATTCTATCCATTTGCTACATGCACGATAGCTAGACCTTGTTATTTTAATTACATATTTAATTGCTTATTTCCTTCTTTCCTTTCTAATTTCACTAATTTAAATGTGTACGAGTCATGCAATTTTATCCATTTTGTTTGATATATTTTATTTATTTATTTTCTTTGTCCTTCTTTCTTTCCATTTTAGCTAACTTGAATTTCGTCCACTATCATGAACGTTAACCAACGTTTATCCATTTCTCTTATCTCCCATTCTTTTCAACTGTTACGTTCACGAGTTTAAAGTCCAACATTTATCTGTTGTGTTAAATATAAAGGGGTATATATATACGTATAGGATACATTAAATAATCGAACAATTGGCAAAGCTAGGCGGAGACGTTATCTTGCCGTGTTGGGTGTAGGATGATGACCAATACAACCGATGTAACTAGATAGTTAGAGAGACATTGAGGAATTAAAAATGGTCTTAGCATGTGAGCAACATGTGAAGATCGAATTTCAAGAATTAATCGACCACCTTCGACCAGACGTAACACGACTTGTCTTTTATCATCGCGCTGAAGAGAAACAACTCAAAGACACCTTAGAAGAATTGTGAGAGGCCCAAGACAAAATTCGAGGACTCACCTCTCGGACAAATGCACTATTGGAGCAAAAAAAAAATCTTGCAGCAACTGATGGATCATATCCAGCAGGAATATGACGAGTACTACAATCAAATGGAGAACCTGATGTTGGAACTGCAAGGCGAGATAGAACTCCTTGGTGAACAAAACATGGTCTTACTCGAAGCAATGGACCAACAACAAGGAGAAGACAGTAATGGGGAAGAAGAAGAGGGCCCCGAAGAGGACCCTATGTGTTGGGTGTTACTCAGAATTTCATTTTATTTCCCTTGTATAAAAATTTGTACAAGCACAAAACTTTTCCTAGCAACCCATGTGTTCTTAAACTTGGATTGGAAACGAAACTTAACATTTTTACTCCAAGTTCAAACCATGTGTTCTTCATAAGTTAAACTTGGATTGGAAATGAAACTTAACATTTTTACTTCAAGTTCAACTCATGTGTTCTTCAGAAGTTAAACCATATTACAGAAGTTGATTAAATATCTATTTCAAGGATTGACTTCCAGGTCGTTGGCGAGGCACTCGGCCTTCATGGTTATGGGATCATCCACCACTTCCTAGACAAAGCCTTTCAAAGAAATTGATTATTTAAACTCCTCACAGTAAACCCTTGGTTTAACTAAAGAGACCTCAATCGAAGCACAAGATCGAAACACAAAATCGAAGCACAAAATCGAAATACAAAATCGCTAGTCTCTTATATTGGTATTTCAGGATCCATAAAAAGAAAAACTAAACTAGTTCATAGTGGAATAAAGAACTAATTGTACCTTGTAGATAAAGACCTCTTGATCTTCTGCTGTATTCCTTTCCTCTTTTTGGACGTCGTATGGGTGACAATCTACCAAGACGAAGACACCCGACCTTCTCCTTCTTTTCCAAGCTTTCGACCACCAAAGAATACAAAGTGAAGAGGCCTTCTTCTTCTTCTTCTTTTTCTTCTCCTCCAAGCAATTGGCCACCAAGGTAGAGTCTTCTCCAAAGGGGCGCCAACCCTAATGAAGAAGAAAGGATGGATGCCGCCGACCTTTAGGGAAAGAAGACAATAGAAGAAGATAGAAGAAGGGTCGGCCACACAAGAGAATAAAAGAGGAGCCTTAGGTTGTGTTGGTTTTTAGGCACCTCCCTCCTCCTCTTTTATAATCTTTGCTAGTGGCTAATAAGGAAAGTTTTTAATAAAATTTTCTTTTATTTGCTATTGTAGATGGTTACAAAAAAGAAAAGATTTTAACAAAATTAAAATCTCTCTTTTAAACCATTGTAAATAGCTATAAAAGGAAATATTATAACAAAATTTTATTTTAAACAAAATCTTCCTTTTAATCCTATAATGGTTGGTTACAAAAAAAGAAAAGATTTTAACAAAATTAAAATATCTCTTTTAACCATTATAGATAACTACAAAAAAGGAAAGATTTTAACAAAATTAAAATCTCTCTTTTAGTCCATTGTAGAAAGCTATTAAAGGAAAGATTTTAACAAAATTTTATTTTCAACAAAACTTCCTTTTCTCTTCTTGTATGGCCGGCCCCATGCTTGGGCACCAAGCATGGCTTGGCTAGCCCCTTGCTTGGGCACCAAGCAAGGATGTGGCCGGCCCCTCATTTGAGTAAGAAGGAAAATCAAAACGGGTGATCTACCAAGATGAAATCCACCCAAGTCTTCTCTTCTTGCATCCAAGTTTCGGCCACCAACAACCTCCAAAGGATGATGAGTTTCGGCCACCAACCAATCTTCAAGGGATGCTAGGAAACAATGTCTCCTTTCTCCTCTTCTTCTTCAAGCAAAATCCGGCCACCAAACAAGCTCCAAGAGATGATGCTGCCGGCCACCAAAGAGGAAGAGTAGGAGAATAGGAAGGGTCGGCCACAAGGAATAAGAGAGGAAGAATAATAGATGTGCTATGGGGTGAGACACCCCCTCCTTCTCTTTTATATTCCTTGGTCTTGGCAAATAAGAAAAGTTTTAAATATAATTAAAACTTCCTTAATTTCTTTACCAATGACTAAAAAGGAAAGTTTTAAAACAAAAAATTAAAACTTCCTTTTCTTCTTGTCATGGCCGTCCACCCCTTTAAATCCAAACAAGGAAAGTTTTAAACATGAAATTAAAACTTCCTTATTTGTTTCTGGTAAGAAAAATTTTAAAATAAAATTTATCTTTTAAATCCCTTCATGGTTGGTTATAAAAGGGAAATTTTATAAATTAAAATCTCTCTTTTAAAACATGTGGATGGTTAAAAAAAAGGAAAGTTTTATCAAAAAATTAAAATCTTTCTCTTAACTTCAAATAAGGAAATATATCAAATCTTTCTCTTAATCCTTTGTAGAAAGATTTTAAAATTTTAAAACTTTCTTTTAAAACCATGTCCTCCACAAAAGGAAAGATTTTAAAATTTAAAACTCCTTTTAATCTTAATGTGGTTGGCCACCCTTGCTTGGGCTCCAAGCTAGGGCCGACCACAACTTGGCAACCATCTTGGTTTGGTTTGGCCGTCCCTAGCTTGGGCTCCAAGCTAGGCTTGGCCGGCCACCAAGAGGTGGGTAAGAAGTTGGGTTTTTGGTGGATATAAGACTTTATAAATAAGAGGTTACAATAGGGACCGAGAGGAGGAATTGATTTTGGTCTCCCGATGAGCTTGAGCTTCCCATGTTCTTCTCGAACACCCAACTCGAGTTCATCAATAATAACTCATACCACTAAAGAGTTATTATTGCACTACCGCACCAATCCCATATACAATATGAGCTCCTTCTTATTATGAGTACGTTAGTCTCCTTATGTTTAAGATATTGAATGTCTACTAATTAAATGAGTTACTAACAACTCACTTAATTAATATCTAGCTCCAAGAGTAGTACCACTCAACCTTATCGTCATGTCAGACTAAGTCCACCTGCAGGGCTTACATGACAATCCTTATGAGCTCCTCAAGGGGACATCATCAACCTAGATTACTAGGACACAGTTTCATTCTATAATCAACAACACACCATATAAATAATATCATTTCTCAACTTATCGGGCCTGTTGATTTAACGAACTAAATCACACCCTTTGATAAATTAAAGAAATAAATATTAAGTATATGTGCTTGTTATTATATCATGATTAAGAGTACGCACTTCCATAATAATAGAGGTTTTGTTTTTTAATATAGTCAGTATAAAAAGAAACTACCTCAAATGGTCCTGCTCAATACACTCATAATGTCCTAGTATAATTTATTAGTCAAGATAAACTAATACCTAATTATACTACAACCACTTCAATGGTTTGCCCCATTCCATCTTGGTTGTGAGCAACTATTTATAATTTATAAGGAACTGATAACATGAACTTCTATGTGTCTCCTCACACCATGTTATCTACAATATCAATTAAACGGACAACTACACTTAGTATAAATGTAGATATTTGACAAATGTGATTCTTATTTCAAAATAATTATTTACAAAAGCTAGACTTTTAGTATACACTCTAATAGGGGGATAAAGTTTTATCCCCCCAGGGTGCCTGGAACCCCTTCGGGGCACCTCGACCAAGGCTATAAATATAGCCTTGGTTCATAAGCTTTTAATTAACATAAGAAATTCACTTCCAACATTTGTACGCTCAATTTCTAGATTAGCTTCTCTATTTTGCACTTCAACGTTGTATGAGGCTTCTTCGCCTGAAGGAGTATTTAGTGTTACATTCTCCTTGGATTAACAACCTTCTCGGTTGTAACCAAGTAAATCCCGGTGTGCCTCATCTTTTCTATTTTCGGTTTAAGTTATAATTTATGCTAGTGTTCTGTTAAAAGATCGAGAAGGGTTGTGTTTTTTTTGTAGGCTATTCAACCCCCCTTCTAGCCGGCCTAGCAGTCCAACAGATACCTTTACCATGACGTGTCTCCACATCAATATTGTATTCTTTGAACTTATCAAAGCACTCAGACTTGCGGCGCATCAAGTAAATGTATCCGTATTTCGAATAGTCGTCTATAAAAGAGACAAAATATTCGAAACCACATCTTGCCTAGATAGTCATAGGTCCACACAAATCAGAATGAACCAATTCCAACACATCTTTGGCTCTATACCCCTTGGTCTTAAAAGGTCTCTTGGTCATTTTTCCTTCCAAGTAAGATTCGCAGGTTGAAAAATTTTCCACCACTAATGAACCCAAAGGTCCATCGGCTATTAGCCTTTGAGTTCTACTCAAGTTAATATGACCAAGCATTAGATACCAAAGATATGTTTGATTTATATCTGAAGGTTACTTTCTCTCATTAGAATTAGAAGATGTGTTATTAATTTTCATTTGTTATATCGTGGGAGTTATTGGATTTAGAGTATACAAATTGCCAACCAACGTACTAGAACAGATAACTACCCTATTTTTCTTGACAACTACTTTGTTATCAAAAGAAACAGAATATCCATCCATAAATAGTTTAGAAACTAAAATCAAGTTCTTTATAAAACATGGTACATAAAGACAATTTCTCAAAATCAATGTTTTATTTCTATCAAAAGATAAATAAACATCTCCCACTGTAACAACCGCCACTTTTGTAGCATTGCCCATGTAGATGGCAATATCCCCTTCATGTAGTCGTCGAGTTTCCTGGAACCCCTGCAATGAATTGTAGACATGATCAGTGGCTCTCGTATCTACACTCCAGGTGCCAGTAGATAACACCACTAAACATGTTTCAACCACTAGAGAATAAGATATACCTTTATTGTTCTCCTTTCTGCGAGGACAATCCACTTTCCAATGTCCAGACTGCTTGCATGTGAAGCACTTGCACTTTGACTTCTTCACACTTGCATGCGGCCCAGACCCTAGAGATCGATTCACTTTCTTTGCTGAACCAACTTGTTTCTTTTTCTTCTTTCTGCCTTTTGGCTTAGAAGCAGAAACATTTTCAGCAATGCGAATTTGAGAACTTTGGTGAAATAGCCCTTCTGTTGCACGAAGTTCTGTCAGAAGTTCCACCAACAAATAAACTCTTTTGTTCATATTGTAGTTCAGGTGGAACGACTCAAAATTTGTAGGCAGCGTTTGGAGAATGATGTCAGCCTGGGTTTCCCCATCGATTTCTGCTCCAAGGACTTCTTGTTAGAATGTATACTAAGAGTCTAGCTTTTTGTAAACATTTATTTTGAAATAAGAATTACATTGGTCAAATATCTACATTTATGCTAAGTATAGTTGTCCATTTAATTTATATTGTAGATAACATGGTGTGAGGAGACACACAGAAGTTCATGTTATCAGTTCCTTATAAATTATAAATAATAACTCACAACCAAGTTATATTGTAATTTGGTATTAGTTTATCTTGACTATAAAATTACACTAGTACACTATGAGTGTATTGAGCAGGACCATTTGAGGTAGTTTCTTTTTATACTGACCACATAAAAGAACAGAACCTCTGTTATTATGGAAGTGCGTACTCTTGATCATGATATAATAACAAGCACATATACTTAATATTTATTTTTTTAATTTATCAAAGGGTGTGATTTAGTTTGTTAAATCAATAGACCCGATAAGTTGGGAAATGATATTATTTATATGGTGTGTTGTTGATTATAGAATGAAACTGTGTCCTAGTAATCTAGGTTGATGATGCCCCCTTGAGGAGCTCATAAGGATTGTCATGTAGACCTTGCAGGTGGACTTAGTCCGACATGACAATAAGGTTGAGTGATACTACTCTTGAAGCTAGATATTAATTAAGTGAGTTGTCAGTAACTCATTTAATTAGTGGGCATTCAATAACTTAAACACAGGGAGACTAATGCACTCATGATAAGAAGGAGTCCATATTGTAATATGGGATTGGTGTGGTAGTGCAATAATAATTCTTTAGTGGTATGAGTTATTATTGATGAACTTGAGTTGGGTGTTCGGGGCGAACACAGGAAGCTCAAGCTCATCAGGAGACCAAAACTAATTCCTCCTCTCGGTCCCTATTGTAACCTCTTATTTATAAAGCCTTATATCCATTTAGAGCCAAGATTCTTACCCATCTCTTTGTGGTCGGCCAAGCCAAGCTTGGAGCCCAAGCTAGGGCCGACCAAGCCAAAGGATGGAGCCAAGATCAATGGCTGACCAAGCTTGGAGCCCAAGCAAGGTGGCCGACCACACATTAAATACAAGGGTGATTATAAATTTTAAAAAATCTTTCCTTATGTGGAAGCTATGGTTTTAAAAGAGAGTTTTAAATTTTAAAATCTTTCCTTTTATAGTTTTCTACAAAGTATTAAGAGAAAAGTTTGATATCTTTCCTTATTTGTAGTTAAAAGGAAGACTTTAATTTTTGATAAAACTTTCCTTTTTGGTAACCATCCACATGTTTTAAAAGAGATTTTAATTTATAAAATATTCCTTTTATAACCAACAAGGGATTTAAAAGATGAATTTTTTTTTATTAAAATTTCTTATCGGAAATAAATAAGGAAGTTTTAATTTTGTGTTTAAAACTTTCCTTGTTTGGAGCACTTGAATATGATCGGCCATGACAAGCTTAAAAGGAAGTTTTAATTTTTTGTTTTAAAACTTTCCTTTTTAGTCATTGGCAAGGAATATAAGGAAGTTTTAATTATGTTTAAAACTTTCCTTTTTTGCCAAGACCAAGGATTATAAAAGAGAAGGAAGGGGTGCCTCACCCCACAACACATCTTCTATTCTTCTCTTCTAATTCCTTGGTGGCTAGCCCTATTCTTTCTCTTCTCTCCTTTTGTTTTCTCTCTTGGAGGCTGGTGGCATCAATTGTGGGAGATATCTTGGTGGCCGGTTGATTGAAGGAGAAGAAGAGAAGGAAACTCTCTTGTCTAGCATCCCTTGGAGGTTAGTTGGTGGCCGGATCTTGGAAGCAAAGGAAGAAGCTTGGGTGGATTTCCTCTTGGAAGATCGTCGCCCACATGACGTCCAAGAGAAGAAGAGGAATACAATAGAAGATCAAAAGGTCTATAAGCTATAAAAGGTATAACTTGTTATTAGTTTCCACATCATAACTAGTTCATCTTTTGTATAGATCTTGAAAAACCAAACACAAGAGGTTATCGATTTTAGTTATCGTTTTTGTTATCGATTTTATTTTTCGATTTCATGTTTCGATAATGTGTTTCTATTGAGGTCTCTATAGTTAAACCTAGTTTACTGTAAGAAGTTAAATATCCGATTTCTTTGTGAGGCTTTGTCTAGGAAGTGGTGGTTGATCCCTTACCCAAGAAGGCCTAGTGCCTCGCCATGTTTAACTTGGAAGCCGATCTTTGAAATAGATATTTGATAACTTCTGTAATATGGTTTAACTTAGGAAGATCACAACGGTTGAACTTGGAGTAAGAATGTTAAGTTTTGTTCCCAATCTAAGTTCAACTTCTAAAGGGAAATTTGGATTAATAATGTTAAGCATTATTTTCAATTCAAATTTAACTTTAGTAGAATACATGGGTAGCTAGGATAGTTCTATGTTTGTATAAATTTTGTACAGGGGAACTAGGACGGTATTCAGAGTAGCAACCAACACTTCCATCTCATTCAAAAGAGTCATCATTTTGAGGATATGATCCCTTACAGGTGTCCCCTCAGTCATGGTGGTCGTCATCAAGTTTCTCATAGCCTCCTGCCTAGCAGCCCGATTCTGGTGTCCGAAGAGTTCCTTGAGATTGTGCATCATGTCATAAGCGGTAGGCATGGCCTGATGTTGATGTTACAACACATTTGACATAGAAGCCAACATGTAACACCGAGCCATCTCATCTGCCCTGCCCCATTTCTTATGATACTCAATCTCCTCTTCACTAGAATCGCTATTAGGCAGGCTTGGATAGATCTCAAAAAGTACAAACTTGTAACCTTCAGCAGTTAAGATAATGTCCAAGTTTCGTTTCCAATCAATGTAATTGGGACCAGTAAGTTTGTTTTCTTTCAATATAACAACAAGAGGATTGAAAGTCATTTGAAATCCTAAGAATCATAAAATATTTGGTCAAAACTTTAGAATTTAAAATAATATTGATTCCTCAAACAATATCATTTAAATTCACCAACATCTCAAAACACCATGAATTTTGTATGCCACGATAGTGTGGACGTATACAAATTCAAACATTTGTAAGAGGGAGGTTTACCCATTAATTTTATTATCTTGTCAACCTAGCTTTATGAAAAATAAAATTAATAGTTGATTTTTCTTCGGTCACACAAATAATAGCAGTGACTCCGATGGGGAGGATACTATTAAATGCGCCTAAGTGTATACCATTACTTGATACTTAGTCTATTAAATAGGATTGTGCCCCTTCAGATGGAGAAGATTACAAAAACCTAAATAATTTCTTATAATCATCCATAAAGGGAGCTTGATCTAGTGATCTGCAAACAAACTCATCCGATGTGGAGGAACACACTCAAAGCCAACGCACAAGTTTAAATGCATCACTTACAAACCAGTAATGGAGACCATGGAATTTAAATAATTCCTCTCCCACTTCGTTATTTAAAACAAGGAATTTTAACATGCACACACACACAACACATATAAACAGCATAAAAGGTAATAAATATGAAAAATAATTTTCCAACTATTATGGCCTCATCCATAGCTGTCCTCCGTGTGCCACCAACCCTAGCCGCTGCCAACGGGTCATGTTGTCGCGTCTATCTTGCTTCCTTTTCCACTACGCCTCTGGTCCTCAAATAGCACCACGCCTCGCATGGATACGATTAGCAATAAAAATAAAATTTTACATTTATCGATCATATATTCCACAAGGGAATGCACATGTAATCTAGATCGAACATAATGTAAAATCTTAAAACTAATACAGCTTCTGGTGTATTTAATAATTACAATCATGCACACACATAAAATGCCCTTGACATATCCGAGGGTCCAAATCACACACAAACACAATAGGGTCATAATAGTTGGAATTAGGATGCATGCAATCATAGAGTTAATCTATTTGCACATCCTACTATTATCCTGCCTAAATTTATGTATGAAAAGTGCAAAATTTAACTGAAAACTAAACACACTGAGGCAGAAAACTAGCTCTGATACCAATTGTTGGCGCTACTAGGAATTCCGTTCTTTTCCCCTGTACAAAAATTTGTACAAGCACAGAACTTTTCCTAGTAACCCATGTGCTTTTCAGAAGTTAAACTTGGATTACAAACGAAACTTAACATTATTAATCCAAGTTCAATCCATGTGTTCATCAGAAGTTAAACCATATTACAGAAGTTGATTAAATATCTATTTCAAGGATTGGCTTCCAAGTCGTTGGCGAGGCACTCGACCTTCTTGGGTATGGGATCATCCACCACTTCCTAGTCAAAGCCTTTCAAAGAAATTGAATATTTAAACTCCTTACAGTAATCCCTAGGTTAAACTACAGAGACCTCAATCAAAGCATAAGATCGCTAGCCTCTTGTGTTGGTACTTCAGGATGCATACAAAGGAAAACTAAACTAGTAAACAGCGGAAACAATTAACTAGTTATACCTTTCTTTGTAGCTTAAAAACCTCTTGATCTTCTACTGTATTCGTCTCCTCTTCTTGGACGTTGTGTGGGCGACAATCTACCAAGACGCAAAAACCACCCAAGTCCTTCTTTCTTCCAAGACTTTCGGTCACCAAGGGATCAAAGCTAGGAACACCACCTCTTGTTCTTCTTTCTTCCTTGCAACCCGTCGGCCACAAGATGGTTGAAGCCTCTTGATGCTGCCGGCCTTAGGTGAGAAAGCAAGGGGAGAAAAAGAATATGAGGGGGCCGACCACAAGGAGAATAGAAGAGGAATAGAAATTGTGTAGATGATTATTTCCTCTAAGGTACCATCTATCCTCTTTTATAATCCTTGGTAATGGCTAAAAAGGAAAGATTTTAACAACAATTAAAATCTCTCTTTTAAATTTTCTATTGTGGATGACTACAAAAGGAAAGTGTTAAAATTAAAAATCTCTCTTTTAAACATTGTAGATGGCTACAAAAAGGAAAGCTTTTTAAAATTAAAACTTCTCTTTTAAATCATGGTTACAAAAAAGGAAAGTTTTAACAAAAATAAAATATCTCTTTTAAACCAGTGTAGATGGCTATAAAAGGAAAAAAAATTTAAATTTAAACTCTCTTTTAAAACCATGTGAATGACTTCAAAAAAGGAAAGTTTTTAAAATTTAAAATATCTCTTTTAAAACATTGTAGATGGCTACAAAAAAAAAATTTAAAAAATTAAAAACCCACTTTTAAACCCATCTTGGTCGACCCCTTGCTTGGATACCAAGCAAGGGGTGGCCGACCCCTTGCTTGGGCACCAAGCAAGGATGTGGTCGGCCATAAGGATGACTTGGGTGGATGCGAGGCTTTATACATAGAGGCTACAACAAGGACCTAGAGGAGGAATTGGTTTTGGCCTCCTGATAAGCTTGAGCTTCTTGTGTTCGACCCGAACACCCAACTCAAGTTCATCAATAATAACTCATACCACTAAAGAGTTATTATTGAACTACCGCATTAATCTCACATTACATTATGAGCTCCTTCTTATCATGAGTGCGTTAATCTCCCTGTGTTTAAGATATCGAATGCCCATTAATTAAATGAGTTACTGACAACTCACTTAATTAACATCTAGCTTCAATAGTAGTACCACTCAACTTCATTGTCATGTTGGAACTAAGTCCACCTGCAGGGTTTACATGATAATCCTTTTGAGCTCCTCAAGGGGACATCATCATCCTAATAGGACATAGTTTCCTTCTATAATCAACAACACACCATATAAATAATATTATTTCCTAAGTTATCGGACCTATTGATTTAATGAATAAATCTCACCCTTTGATAAATTAAAGAAATAAATACTAAGTACATGTGGTTGTTATTATATCGGGATTAAGAGTATGAACATCCATAATAACAGAGGTTCTATTCTTTTATGCAGTTAATATAAAAGGAACAACCTCAAATGGTCCTACTCTATACACACATAGTGTACTAGTGTAATTTTATAGTCAAAATAAATTAGTACTAAATTACACTACAACCATTCCAATGGTTTGCCCCAATCCATCTTGGTTGTGAGCTTCTATTTATAATTTATAAAGAATTGATAACATGATCTTCTGTGTGACACCACACACCATGTTATCTATAATATAAATTAAATGGACAACTGTATTTAACTAAATGAAGACATTTGACCAATGTGATTCTCATTTCAAAATAAATATTTATACAAAAAGCTATGCTTTTAGTATACATTCTAATATAGACATACGTTAACGGGATATGCCTGTCACTAGCGTCCCTCAGTTATACAATCTAGGTTATCCCTCTAGGAGATTTATAAGCACACACAAACATCCAATCAAACATGATAATTAAGTCCAAACACAGGAATTCACATAAGATCGAATAGATACAAAGCATGATAACATCATTTGGAAAGGAAATTGGCATATCCATGAGTTCTTACATCAAATCATACCACAACTACTCCTTTAATCCTAGAGCAAAGGATCTATTCCATGGCACTAAGATAGAGATCCAAAAACAAATAGATCACAAGCATTGAAATCCCAAATTAAAGAGAAGAGAAGAGAAGAGAAATGCTTATCCAATGGTGTTGAGTGATCTTTGGATCAAATCTAGAGCTTTCAGAGTTGATGTGGAGATAGAGATGGCCTCAGATCGTCAGATGAAGGTCGGAGAAAGCGAGAATTGGTACTAAGATGGATCTCCCCAAAGGGGAAGCCTTCCTCCCTAGAAAGGGGGAGAACCCCCCCTTTTATAGAGCTGGGCACACCCGTGGCACGACCGTGTGGACTCCACACGACCTCCTTCTTTCTACTATCTGCCAGGGTGACACGGCCGTGTGACTTCCACAGCCATGTTCTGATTTGGCTATGGATAGGCTAAATGGCCGTGTGGATTCACATGGTCGTGCTCTTCTTCTCTTCTACTTTGGCCACACAATCGAAGTCTTCTTGCATTTTGGAAATGTTGCACGACCGTGTGGATCCACATGGCCATGCTCTGGATGCTGCTGATGGGGGTGACACGACCATGTGGGTAACACGACCGTGCCTTGCTCCTTCTCTAGTGAAGCCACACGACCATGTGGATTCACACGGCCAATATCGGTTGCCTTCATTTGCTGTTGGGATCAACCATGAATGATGTTTTCTCTTCGAATTTGACTCTTGTCAACAGAAAATACACAAAGAGCATATCTTCAAACAAAGAAGAGTAATTATGCTGAAAGTAAGATATGGGGTATAAAAAAGCATAGATAAGGTATGCGTAAAGTATGTGAATGTGTGTCAAAATATACATAAAAGTGTATATAATCTACTCACATCATAGCACGCAAGTGCTATGTTGATATAAGCAAGTGCTATGTTGATATAATCAAAACTAGGGCCAACTCCACTCGGAAGATGCAATGGATAGAAGTCAACTGATGTGCGTAGATTATATACACCTTTTATGCCAGTTTGGACGCACATTCACATACTTTGCACATGCTTTATCTACATATTTTCATACTTCCCGCTTTCCTTTTAGCATATTTACTCTTTTTGTTCGGAGATCTGCTTTTGTGCATTTTCTATACACAGGAGTCAAATTTGGTGAAGGATTCATGTTCGAGGCCAAATCTCCAAGCGAAGCTAGAGAGGAAGGCGTCATTCCTTAACCTCACACGACCCTACCATGGGGGGTTACCCAGGCCGTTTGGAGATCCTTGGCCGTGTGGCTGCAGTAGAGGAGGAAATTGCCACGGCCGTGTGAACCTCACACGGCCGTGCCAAGATTTGAAGCCAAATGGAGCCAGGCCGTGTACACCACACGACCATGTAAGATTTCCATAGACCAGGGAAGCCCTGACCGTGTACACCACACGGGCCGTGTAGGGTTTCCAATGAGCAAGAGGGTTCTGGCCATGTACACTACATGGTCGTGCTAGGTTTCAAGAGGTAGAAGCAGTCCAGGCCGTGTAGATCTACACGACCATGCAAGGGGGGCCATGGAAGATGCATGTCACAGCCGTGTACCACACATGGCCGTGTAAGATTGGTAGAGAAGGGAATGACTTTGGCCGTGTGAACCTCTATATAAAGCCTCCTTCATGTTTTGAGAGGGGATCTTCTTCCTTTTGGGGGGAAACAAAATTTGGGGCGTTCCTTACCATTCTTGGAGGGATTTTCGACGATCTAAGGGCGGATCTTCATCGAATCGACTCCGGGGGAACGAGAATTGGATCCGAAGATGGTTCTTCATCGTAGATAAGCTTTTCTTCCCTTTCTTTCTCAGATTTGGGATCAAGATGCTTGTATTCTCTTTATCTTTGGATTTCTTTCCTTGTTCTATGGATTAGATCTCTTGTTCTAGGATGGAGGGAGTATTTGTAATGGAGATTTGATGTAAAACTCTGGTGGATTTGCCTAATTCCCATTTTTATGATTTTGCCCTATTTGTTTCCATTTGATCTTGTGTGGATTGTTGTGATTAGGACCTATTACCATGCTTGATTGAATGTTTGAATATCTTGTGGATCTTGTAGATATTGTTGCTCATTCGATTTTTCGAGGAACGTTCGTGACAGGAACAAGCTCGTGTAAGGACGTTTGAGGGGTAATCTTGAAGGGAAAATTAGGTATTTCAAGAGGGTAGGATAGATTATATGCATTAATCTTTGTATCTTAATGAGGTTGAGAAGTGATGAATTCTTATGTTGATTATCCGAGGGACGCACGTGACAGGCAAGCCCGTGTAAGGACAACATAGGTTTCATTCCTAATTGATCTCATTTAGATATATTTCAGTTCTAGGCCGGTTGTTTATTGCATGAGGGAACCGACAACCTTCTACAAATGATGGACAATTGAGGAATAAGATTTGGTAGATCATTACATTGAATAACATTATAAAGAAACCAAAACTCCTAGAACATACCTTTACCATTGCTCTTATTCTTGTTTCTTATTCTTTCATTTCTTTGTTTACCTTTCATTGTTACATTTAGATTTTGAAAACTAATTGATTAGTTGTTTAGCTAACTCGCGTTGAGACATCTTTAGTGGTTATTCCAGTACCTGTGGATACAATATCTTTTATTATTACTTATGACATTTCCGTACACTTGCGGAGAGTCAACAAGTTTTTGGCGCCGTTGCCGGGGACTGCGCTATAACATTAGGGATTATTAATTGAGTTAGACTAAACATAACTTTTCTTTTCTTTTCATTTGCATAGTTAAATCTAACTTTTAGAATTCTGTTTTCATAACTTTTGCTTGTATATCTTGCTACCACTTAATAATTTTCTGATCGTGGTAACTGTAATTTTGTATCTCCTATTTCTCTTCTTTTGCACATCAAACATGGTATTCAGGTCATTAGGAGATTATTGTGCCCCAAGGTCTGCCAAAGGATTAGGGCCAATTGTTTACCCTGAAATTCGAGCAAGAGATTTTATGCTTAAACCATCCTTTATCTCAATGATTCAGCAAGCTCAGTTTGGGGGTCTAGAGATTGAGAACCCTTATTTACATCTAACGGAATTCTATAGATATTGCTATACTGTGAAATATGAGGAGGTTCCGTCTGATGTTATACAACTACTGGTTTTTCCTTTTAGTCTGAAAGATGCTGCGAAGAGATGGTATAATTATCTGAAATCTCAAACTATCAAAACTCGGGATGAGTTTGAGTAGAAGTTCTTGGGAAAATATTTTCCCCCTCAGAAGACTACTTATTTGAGAAGTCAAATCTTGAATTTTAAGCAACTTGTTAGGGAGGAGCTACATCAAGCCTGGGATAGATATTCATCTCTTTTATAGTTATGTCCGCATCACGGTATTGAGAAATGGTTAATCGTGTACTTATTCTATGTGGGGTTTTCTTTCTCAAATAAAAGTCAATTAGATATAACCTCTGGAGGATCTTTTTTGAAGAAAAGCTTAGAGGAAGCCAATGAGATAATTTGCAGGATTGCATCAAATTTTAATGATTAGTCATGACAGAATAACACAACTCTAACGGCTAATACAATTGAAGAAAAGGAAAATGGTGAGAAAGGAATTACTCTGAATCAGAATGATCTTCAAGTATTATTGCCTTGGTGTTATGAGTCTCTTTTAAAAATATTTGATGAAGAAATAGTTTCAACGGAAGAGATGAAAGGGGATGATATTTCTCTAGAAGATGAAGAAGATTTGGAGAAGGGATCTCAAGAAGAAGAAATTAAGTTGATAGAGCAAGAGCTAACTGTGCCAGAAATAACACCACCTCAACTTGAACTTAAGCCATTACCATCAACCCTAAAATATGAATTCCTTGGACCAAATTCCACTTTTCCAGTTATAATAAATGCCAATTTAACTTAGTCTGAAACACAGAGATTGATTAAAGAGTTAAAGTCGCACAGAAAAGTAATTGGATATACAATTAATGATATCAAAGGGATTAGTCCTTCCCTTTGCATGCATAGGATTTTACTTGAAGAGGGTTATAAAAATTCAATTGAACATCAGAGAGGTTAAACCCAAATCTGAAAGAGGTAGTAAAGAAGGAGGTGCTCAAACTTCTTGATGCCGGGATCATTTATCCAATTTCAGATAGTGAATGGGTGAGTCCAGTACATATAATCCCAAAGAAAGGGGGAATGACTGCTATAAAAAATGAGGATAATAAACTGATTCCAACACGAATACTAACAGGGTGGTGAAAGTGTATTGATTATCAAAAGTTGAATAAAGAAACTAGAAAGGATCATTTTCCCTTGCCTTTTATTGATGAAATGTTTGAGAGATTGGCTAAGCACTCATATTTTTACTATCTGGATGGATATTCAGGATTTTTCCAAATCCCAATTCATCCTCAAGATCAAGAGAAGACCACTTTCACATGCCCCTATGACACTTTTGCTTATCATCATATGCCATTTGGGCTTTGTAATGCTCCAACTACTTTTCAGAGATGTATGATGACAATTTTTTCAGATTTAATAGAGAAAATTATGGAAGTGTTCATGGACTATTTCTCAGTTTATGGGAATGATTTTGACACTTGTTTGTCGAATCTTTCTACAGTTCTTCAAAGATGTGAAGAGGCAAATTTAGTATTAAACTGGGAAAAATGTCATTTCATGGTTAGAGAAGAATTGTTTTGGGACATAAAATATCTGAATTTGGGATTGAAGTGGATCAAGCAAAAGTAGAAGTAATAGAGAAGTTACCCCCACCAATTAATGTAAAAGGAGTAAGGAGTTTCTTGGGGCATGCCGGATTCTATAGGCGTTTTATCAAGGACTTCTCAAAAATTTCTAAGCCTTTAACAAATTTGTTAATTAAAGATGTTGAATTTTATTTTGATAGTGATTGCATGGAGGCTTTTAATAAAATCAAAAGTGCTCTTACTTCAGCTCCAGTAATCCAAGCTCCAGATTGGAATTTTCCATTCGAGATAATGTGTGATGCTAGTGACTTTGCAGTAGGAGCAGTTTTAGGACAAAGAAAAAATAAGATTCTACATGCAATCCATTATGCAAGTAAAACACTTGATGCAGCTCAAGTGAATTATTCCACTACCGAAAAAGAACTCCTAGCCGTAGTATTTGCATTTGATATGTTTAGATCGTATCTGGTAGGTTCAAAGATGATAGTTTATACTGATCATGCAGCCATCCGATATTTACTAGGTAATAAAGATGCTAAACCTTGGCTTATCAGATGGATTTTATTGCTTCAAGAGTTTAACCTTGAGATTAGAGATAAGAAGGGAGCAGAAAATGTAGTGGCTGATCATTTATCCAGAGTATGGTAAAATAAAGAAAAGGATGCAGATTTTGACTTACCTATTGATGATGTTTTTCCCGACGAGCACCTTCTAGCTTTGTCAACTGTTAAAATACCTTGGTATGCAGATTTTGTCAATTTCCTGGCAAGTGGAGTTTTACCCCCAAATTTCTCCAATCAACAAAAGAAAAAGTTTTTTTTTTTCAGATGTGAAGAACTATATTTGGGATGAACCCCTACTTTATAAGAAATGCAATGATGTGATTTATCGAAGATGTATACCTGAGGAGGAAGTCAGAGATATCTTATTTCATTGTCATTGTTCTTCTTATGGAGGATATTTGGGGAGTGCTAAGACAATAGCGAAAATTCTTCAAGCAGGTTTTTATTGGCCAACACTATTCAAAGATACTAAGAGATTTGTACAGTCATGCAATCAATGTCAGAGGACTAGAAATATTACTAAGAGGAATGAAGCACCACTGAATTACATACTTGAAGTAGAATTATTTGATGTATGGGGAATAGACTTCATGGGGGCGTTTCCTCTCTCATATGGGAACATGTTTATCCTTGTAGCAGTGGATTATGTATCTAAATGGGTAGAAGCTATAGCCTCTCTTACAAGTGATGCCAGAACAGTTATCAAATTGTTTAGAAGCATAATTTTTCCAAGATTTGGTATGCCTAAAGCAGTCATTAACGATGGTGGATCACACTTTATAGAAAGACAGTTTGAGAATTTACTTAGAAAATATAGAGTGAGCCATAAAGTAGCAACACCATATCATCCATAAACTAATGGGCAAGTTGAAATTTCTAACCGTGAAATTAAAGCCATACTAGAAAAAACAGTATCTACTTCACGGAAGGACTGGTCATTAAAGCTAGATGATGCCTTATGGGCATATCGTACTGCCTACAAGACTCCTATTGGAATGACTCCATTTCAGCTAGTTTATGGAAAGCCTTGTCATCTTCCAGTAGAATATGAACATAAGGCTTATTGGGCTATTACAAATCTAAACATGAATCTCAAGGAAGTAGGAGAGAAAAGGAAGCTTCAGTTAAATAAGCTTGATGAATTAAGATTAGATGCCTATGAACATGCTAGATCTTATAAGGAAAGGACAAAGAAATGACATGATCAATACATTCTCCGAAAAAGTTTCAAGGAAGGAGATCTAGTTTTATTGTTTAATTCAAGACTAAAGCTTTTTCTGGGAAAGCTTAAATCAAGGTGGACGGGTCCATTCGAGGTTAAAAAGGTTTATCCTTTTAGAGCGTTAGATATTTGGAATAAAGAACTTGGAATAATTAAGGTAAATGGCCAACGGTTGAAGGAATATGTGCACAGTATGAAATTAGAGGAGAAACAAAGGTTGTACTTTTCTGAACCTCGTCCTCCGGATTGATTATGTAGTTAGTTCCATTTTATGTTTCTATTTTTCATTGTAGTGGTTTTACTTGATTTTTGCTTTATTTTCAGGTTAAATTCCACTTCCATGAGCTAGCCATGATATTTTCATGGGCATGGAAGCATAGGAGAAATAAGGAAGAAGTGGAACTTTCTTTTGGAATGAAATAGAGCATGGCCATGTGTCATACACGGTCAAGTATATCTTGCAGAGGAGGAGGTTGCATGGGTCATGTCTACATGACACGGCCGTGTGGAGACTCTAGAGGAGGAAAGCTTCTTGGTCGTGTCTTACACATGGTTGTGTGAAGATTCCAGAGAAGGAAAGGTTCTAGGGCGTGTCCCATACACGGCCGTGTGTAGTTCCAGTGGAGAAATTTGTGTTGTCGTGTTATCAAGCATGGCCGTGTATGGTTTCCCGAGGCGAGGAAGGATGAGGCCGTGCCAATTGCCATGACCGTGTATGACATCCCGAGGAAGAGATGGGCATGGCCGTGTCTAAGACACGGCCGTGTGAAGAAAAATGACTTAGGTCGTGCAATAATACACGGCCCAGTCCATACCCTTAAAAGGGGTTAGGGCACGGGGTGTGCCGCACACCCCTTTCTTCTTCCTTTTCCTCTCTCATTTCCTTATCTCTAGGGTTTCAAACTACCACTTCTAATTTCTTCCTCTCATTCTTCTTTTAAAGGCTCAAATCTCTTCTACCATGGAAAATGTGATAAGGGGGACTTCTTCTACAAGACAAGGGAAGGAGAAGATGGTTGCAACAAAAGAAAGAAATTCTTGTTTCAAAGGTATTTCTAATGACTTTGGTATTATTTTCTCTAGCGAGGAACAACATCTTAGGTATTCTTCCTTATGTAAACACCCCCTTGTGAGTACCAAATTTATGGATGACACAACTTTGGAAACATTAGGGTTTAAGGATGATTTAAATTGGTTATTTGAAAGAATAGGTTGGAGTGGTTTAATGAATATGAAATATCCTACTTACCCTAGAATTGTTTTTGAATTTTAAAGTTCTATAATGGTTGATAATGTTCAAGGTGGGGGTAAACTAAAATTTCTACTATTTAATGAGGATTATGAATGGACGTTAAGCGACTTTAATACTTGTTATGAGTTGCCAAAGAATGATATGTGTATAATTTTACCATAGTTCGAAAAATCATGCTTTTGGCAACACATTTCTGAACAATCACATTTTAACCCTCACAATTCTAGAGCTCTTCACATCATTAACCCCATTTTCAGATACGCTTATTTAGTCATGAAAAATACTATATTTGGGAGAGAAGATAAAGAGGGGTTAGTAAGACTTGTGGACTTGTATTGTTTATGGGCAATGGTTGAGAATATTGCAATTAGTTCTGGTTATTTCTTCCTTAAACATTTAGTAAAACTTGGGAAATCTGACTCTACCACACCTATTGTTTTAGGAGGATTGTTAACTCAGGTTGTTTTGGTGTTAGGATGTGATTTAAGTGAATTGGAAATGATTGATAATTCTTGTAGATTAGACTTGAATTCATGTTTAGCAATAAAGATGATAAGGCGTGAAGAACATGGATATAGTCTTCTTATTAAGAATAATTTTCCTTTAAAATTGCCAAATCATGATCTCACTACCATTCATGTTAAGGAAAATTGGTGTTTGAAATTAGCAAGTCAACATTCTAAAACATTGTCAACTTTAGCTTCAAAAAGAGTTCCTTTGGTCAATTGTGATGTTCATAGTTTTAATTTCCAAGAACTTCATTCTGCTCTGGACAATGTTCATAGTGATTTAGATGTGACTAAAAATTTTCTCACTAGTAATGAACGTATGGAAGAGGAACAATTTAATAAACTGCTAGAATGTTTCAAAAGTGAGAGAGAATTGTGTGAAAAGATTTTTCGATTTATGAATTCTTATAGAGCTCATATGGAATTTAATGAGGATTTTCGTGGCTATATGAGATGGTTCCAAGATGATGTTGATAAACTATTTGAGTATCATATGTTTTTTAGAGATGAAGTAAGGTGGTTTATTAATTCCTTTCCTTTTCCCCTTCCTAAATTTCCTGATTTACCACCTCCTCCACCATATTGATTTCATCGGGACGATGAAAATTTTAAGTCTGGGGGGGTGTCGAACCTGATTTTTCTTTTTGTATTCTAGTTTTCAGTTTTTACTTGTTTTCTGCATGCTTAGTTTTTGTTTTGCATTTGTTCTTGCTTTGATTGCTTGATTTTTTTATAATCACTTGACTATCTTTTGAAAATCTTGTGGCATATATCTTGAGAACATCAAAACTTCACTTATATGCTTTCTTGTCTTTAAATTTAAATGTTAACACGTTCATTATCTAGATTCATGATATTTTAAATGATGTTAGTAGTATGCTTAATGAACCTCTTTTCTCTATCTCGGGTAGCATGACATAAGCTAAGTATCTTATGGAGATGAGTTTTAGTTTTGGCTTGACCTTAAGGATCTTACCTTCACTTCACTATACTTGAGCTTGAATAGTTGACATCATTGAAATAGTCATGATTCATCTTGTTTGTCTAGTACTTGGTTTTCATGGTGATTTCTCAAACTTCATTTTGGTTACTGGATGAGGCTCAAATCATGTAAGCTCATTTGGAAAAATCAAGATATCCCAACATTTGTGCTAAAAGTACATTTGTAAATAAGTTTTGCACAATGAAAATACTTATGAAAAAAAAGTGAAAAAAATAGAAAAAAAGTGAATAAGGGATATAAAAAATAGTTGTCGTGAGTGAAATCTAGTAAGTCACCCCTTTGAGACCGAGTTAGGTTATTAGGGAAATGACTGCTTAGCTTCTCTTGAGATTGAGCACGCCTTTGAGACCTTGGGTTGATTGAGAAATATGAACTAAGTGTTTGGCAAGTAAGTGTCTATCACTGGTTACTTGTCTATCACCGGAAAATTAGGATTCAAATTTGATGATGACTTGACTAGAACATAGATTGAAACTTGAAGAATTTTGACTTACCTTGCACTGTGCACAAGAGACTTATGCTTGAGCTATACTTATCTTGTTTCCATGATCATGCTTGTTAATGAAACTTTTCGATAGAGTTAGGAGAATCCATTAGGGATATGAGAGCATTGTAAAACAAAGTTTAGATTGCAACATTTTGCTTGAGGGCAAGCAAAGGTTTAAGTCTGGGGGTGTGATATGCGTAGATTATATACACCTTTTATGCATGTTTGGACGCACATTCACATACTTTGCACATGCTTTGTCTACGTATTTTCATACTTCCAACTTTCCTTTTAGCATATTTACTCTTTTTGTTCGGAGATTTGCTTTTGTGCATTTTCTGTACACAGGAGTCAAATTTGGTGAAGGATTCATGTTCGAGGCCAAATATGCAAGCGAAGCTAGAGAGGAATGCGTCATTCCTTAACCTCACATAGCCCGGCCATGGGGGGTTGCCCAGGCCGTGTGGAGATCCTTGGCCGTGTGGCTGTAGTAGAGGAGGAAATTGCCACGACCGTGTGAACCTCACACGACCATGCCAAGATTTGAAGCCAAATGGAGCCAGGTCGTGTACACCACACGACCATGTAAGATTTCCAGAGACCAGGGAAGCCATGGCCGTGTACACCACATGGGTCGTGTAGGGTTTCTAGTGAGCAAGAGGGTTCTAGCCATGTACACCACATGACCATGCCAGGTTTCCAGAGGCAGAAGCAGTCCAGGTCGTGTAGATCTACACAACCATGCAAGGGGGGTCATGGAAGATGCATGTCACGACCGTGTACCACACATGGCCGTGTAAGATTGGCAGAGAAGGGAATGACTTTGGCCGTGTGAACCTCACACGGCCGTGCCTCGAGGTCATGTGGCGCTCAAACCTCACCTCTATATAAAGCCTCCTTCATGTTTTGAGAGGGGATCTTCTCCCTTTTGGGGGGAAACAAGATTTGGGGCATTTCTTACCATTCTTGGAGGGATTTTGGGCGATCTAAGGGCGGATCTTCACCGAATCGAATCTGGGGGAACGAGGATTGGATCCGAAGACAGTTCTTTATCGTAGATAAGCTTTTCTTCTCTTTATTTCTCAGATTTGGGATCAAGATGCTTGTATTCTACTTATCTTTGGATTTCTTTCCTTGTTCTATGGATTTGATCTCTTGATCTAGGATGGAGGGAGTATTTGTAATGGAGATTTGATGTAAAACTCTTGTGGATTTGCCTAATTCCCATTTCTATGATTTTTCCCTGTTTGTATCCATTTGATCTTGTGTGGATTGTTGTGATTAGGACCTAATTACCATGCTTGATTGAATGTTTGAATATCTTGTGGATCTTATAGAGATTGTTGCTCATTCAATTTTCTGAGGGACATTCGTAACAGGAACAAGCCCGTGTAAGGACGTTTGAGGGGTAATCTTGTAGGGGAAATTAGGTATTTCAAGAGGGTAGGATAGATTGTATGCATTAATCTTTGTATCTTAATGAGGTTGAGAAGTGATGAATTCTTATGTTGATTATCCAAGTGACGCACGTGACAGGCAAGCCCGTGTAAGGACAACATAGGTTTCATTCCTAATTAATCACATTTAGATATATTTTAGTCCTAGGCTGGTTGTCTATTGCAAGAGGGAACCGACAACCTTCTACAAATGATGGACAATTGAGGAATAAGATTTGGTAGATCATTACATTGAATAACATTACTAAGAAAACAAAACTCCTAGAACATACCTTTGCCATTGCTCTTATTCTTGTTTCTTATTCTTTCATTTCTTTGTTTACCTTTCATAGTTACATTTAGCTTTTGAAACCCAATTGATTAGTTGTTTAGGTAACTCACATTGAGACATCTTTAGTAGTTATTCCAGTCCCTGTGGATACGATATCTTTTATTATTACTTACGACATTTCTGTACACTAGTGGAGAGTCAACATCAACATCATCTGGGAAGCACCGCTTACCCTAGTCTTTGAAGAGAAGGAAGAGGTTCAAATTCGACTAGGCTGACTAGAAGCCACTTCCGACCTATCTTTGAAACTTAAAGAAGAGCTTGTTGCATGTTTAACATGTAACAATGATGTTTTTCTTGGGATCCCAAGGAGATCAAAGGCATCTCTCCTATAATCATGGAGCACGCACTTTATGTCTTCCCTAAAGCTTGGCCAATCAAGCAGAGAAAGAGAGATTTCAGGACGGACCAGAATAAGATCATCTACACAGAAGAAGACAAGCTATTGGAGGTTGGCTACATCCAATAGGTGCAGTTCCCAAGCTAGTTAACCAATGTGCACTACAACAAAATTGTTAAAAGACAACACCACAAAGACAACAATTTTAGAAGGAACTATTGTTAATTTGGTAAAAGACAACGGTTTTTGACAAAACCGTTGTCTTTGTGTAACACCCATGAAATTATAAGAAAAGTATATGAGTGTTATTTTCTTTAGAGCATATAAATAAAAAGAATAAGAGAAAAGAAAAAAAATAGAAATCAAAATAGAATAAGAAGAGAGGAGGTCAAGGATTGAACCTTGAACCTCCCACAAGTAATAGAGTTAAATTAGTGGATGGAACCATTAGAGAAATGAATGATAAGTGAATAAAAGAGAATAGAAATAGTAGTTAAAGGAGAGAAAATGGTTAAGTAAAAGAGCAAGAGAAAACCAAGTTGCTTACCTTCTTTTTCCTCTTGGTTAAGAAAAGAAGCAAGCAAAAGATAAATTGCCTACTCCCCTCCCTCTCTCTATTTTCATGGGAATTAAAGGAATGAGGGAAAAGAGGAGTTGAGGGAATGAATGAAGACATGTTTCATTTACAAAGGATTAAATTGGATTGGGAGAAGAAAAAAACAAGAGATTAAATTCTTTTTCTTCCTCCTTCCTTCTCCTTCTTCATTCTCCACCGAAACCAAGAGCCCCTCCCTCTCCTTATTCTAAAAGCTAAGCTAAGTTCCTCTCCAAGAAAACTAATTTTCGAGAAGAAGTCTTCAAGATCTACCCCTTCCAAGCAAGAGAAACAAAAGGAGGTGCAAGAAGAAGAAGCTCTCTCCTTCCTTTGCACCTAGGATACCTTTTTCCTTAAGAAAATCCACAAGCGAAAGGAATTAAGTATCCCCTCACCTGTGGTACAAGTAGTTTATAGGTGCTTTCATTTATGAAAATAGATTTCTAAAAACCTAAGGGGTGATCCATGGTAAGTTCGACCAACAAGAAGAGGGACCCTAGAAAAGATTAGACCCTAAATATGCTCACCTAGTTTTCTTATGATATGAACCCTTGATAAGAGCTTTGCTTAATATCCTCCTACTTATATGTGGCTTAGAAATTGAATTTTCTCTCTTTAAACTTTCAGCCAAGGCAAGATTAAGGGCCTAGGAGAACTTAAAACCTAAACCAAGCATGCTATGATTTTTCCTTATGATAGAATATGAAGTAACATGATTTTTCTCATGATTGTATGTGGAGTGGAACCTTATTTCATGCTTCATGGACTTTCGGCCACAACAAGTTTAAGGGCCTAGGAAACTTGGAACCTAACCTAATTATGCTCATGATGTCCCTTGTAATAATTGCTATGATATTGGTTTAGGGTTTCCATGCTTTTATGACACTTGAAACCTAGTTCCAAGATTTACAAGTTTCGGCCACAACAAGTTTAAGGGCCTAGGAAACTTAGAACCTAACCTAATTATGCTCATGATATTCCTTGTAATAATTGCTACGAAATTGGTTTAGGGTTCCCATGTTTTTATGACACTTGAAACCTAGTTCCAAGCTTTACAAGTTTCGGCCACAACACGTTTAAGGGTCTAGGAAACTTAGAACCTAACCTAATTATGCTCATGATGTTCCTTGTAATAATTGCTATGAAATTGGTTTAGGGTTCCCATGTTTTTTTGACACTTGAAACCTAGTTCCAAGCTTTACAAATTTCGGCAACAACAAGTTTAAGGGCCTAGGAAACTTAGAACCTAACCTAAGTATGCTCATGATGTTCCTTGTAATAATTGTTATGATATTGGTTTAGGGTTCCCATGTTTTTATGACACTTGAAACCTAGTTTCAAGCCTTAAAGGTTTCGGCCACAACAAGTTTAAGGGCCTAGGGAACTTGGAACCTAACCTAATTATGCTCATGATGTTCCTTGTAATATTTGCTATGAAATTGGTTTAGGGTTCACATGCTTGAATGTTGATTTTAACCCAATGTGATGCTTGATAAGATTCGGCCATGATAAGTTTATAAGCTTAGAACCTAACCTAAACATGCTCATGATGTTCCTTATGGTATATGATATGATATTGGTTTAGGGTTCAAATGCTTGTATGCTGATTTTTAACCTAAGACACAACTATATGTTTCGGCCACTATATGACATTAGGGTTAGGGATCTAAATATGATTTCCCATGTACCTCACATGCAATGTTTTATGATGTGGTAAGAGCTTGCTATGCTTCTATGTTTAATTAAGTATACTTATGATCTATGGATGTTGGTAACCCTTATGATGTGCTGTGTGCCCAAGTTATGCATGCTATTTATGATGAGCTGTGTGCCCAAATTATGCATGATATTATGATGAGCTGTGTGCCCAAACTATGCATGCTTTTATGATGAGCTGTGTGCCCAAACTATGCATGCTTTTATGATGAGTTGTGTGCCCAAAATATGCATGTACTTATGATGTGCTGTGTGCCCAATTTATATATGCTATTATGATGAGCTGTGTGCCCAAATATTGTATGGTATGATTAAAAAAATATGATGTGCATGAAATAATAAGAACCATGATATGTATGACATGCTACTTTACTTTATATGGCTTGTACCAAGGGTGGGCTCCATAAGCACCCCGGGGTCGATGGACTAAGAAACGGGCCTCATTAGGGATGGGCTCCTAAGTGCCCCTAGATCGATGGACTAAGAAACCGGCCTAGTATGTATGCCTTGTAGGGTTCAAGACTTGCTACCTTGGACCTACATAGGACGCGCGCATTTATGTATGTGGTACAAGCCGGGGCCCTAATCATGTTGAGATTATGTTTAAGTATGTATGTAATAAGTTTTCAAAAGACATGTTGCATATATTTTTCATGATACATGTTTTTGAAAGTCATCTCAAATAACACTTTATGATTATCTTATGATATGCCATGATACTTATGATTATGTTATGTTATGCTAGGATGCACTTTATGATTATATCATGATATGTCATGATACTTTATGATTATGTTATGATATGCCATGATACTTATGATTATGTTATGTTATACTAGGATGCACTTTATGATTATATCATGATATGCCATGATGCTTATGATTATGTTATGTTATGCTAGGATGCACTTTATGATTTTACCATGATATGTCATGATGCTTATGACTATATTATGTTAAGCTACGATGCACTTTATGATATGCCATGATACCTTACGATTATGTTACGACATGATGCTTCTATACATGATATGATGAGTTTGCCTTTATGCTTTATGCCTTGGAGATTATGCTATGCTATACGTTTGATTTTGTGAGTAGGAAAGGATCTTACTGAGCCTTGTGTGATCATAGCTTACTTTCCTTATACCACAGATAAGGGCAAAGAATGGATATACTAAGGGAGCAGCAGGAGGAGGCAAGAATGACGTGTGTAGTAGTGACTCGGCTAAAGAGAAAGACCTGCTTCTAGTTAATAAGAATTATGCTTATGTCGTTCTTTTATGACTCCAGGACATTTCATCATGCTCATTGGTATTATGGCTTAAAGTTATGTTAAGCATGCTATGTGACTTTATACGATAGGTAGTTAGTGATGATGATTTGAAAAGTAAAGGAAAAGTTTAAAAAAAAAAAGAAAAATAATATACTATAGATAAGACTTCCGCTGTTTTAAAGAAGAAAAGATAAGTAACCCCCGTCAGCTTGAGAAGGAAGGGGCGGGGAGTTACAGTTTGGTATCAGAGCCTGGTTTAGCCTTTTCACTACACACATGTCAAGCCTCCATCCTGCCGCTCCAAGTAAGAATCTATATGCTTAATTTAATTCTACTATGATGCTTTAATATTATGCATGCTTACTTATTCTTCGATGATGATAAGTCACAGTTCTAGTTTAGGTATGCATGATGGTAGGATAAGAATAATAATGATCTTATGTTAGCCTGGATAGAAATAACGATAATTTATTGTCATTTAATGAAGATAAGCATGGCTAGGAGACGTACTAACCGGGCAGACGAGACAGCGATTCCACCAGATCTGACCCAGGTAGTCACCGACCTCCAGCGTCAAATAGCGGAGCAACAACAGCTGATCACAACTTTGATGGGTCAGCAAGAAAATCCTGCCACCCCACCAGTAAATCAGAATGCAGTGCCCGTCATCCCCGTAGTTGCACCAGTACCACCGATAGCCCCTGTCCCAGTGGTCCGACAAGAGACCTACTTGATACAGTGGCTAAGGATGAAGCCGGAAAACTTCTCAGGTACTTGCGAGCCATGGGACGCTCAGGCCTGGTTCAAGACAGTGGAAAGCATAGTGGAATTACTGGACTGACCCGTATTGGAAAAGATCAAATTTGTATCATTCTGCTTTTCCGGAGACGCAAGAATGTGGTGGGAAAGAGTGAAGTCAAAGAGACAGACTAATTTGATGAACTGGACTGACTTCGAGATAGAGTTCTTAGAAGAGTTCTTCCATATGCAAGTGACGAACCGGCATTACGACGAATTCACTGAGTTTCGGCAAGGTGACCTATCAGTGAACGAAGTAGTAAAGCGCTTCAACCGTCTGGCATGCCTATGTCCAGAGTTGGTTCGCACAGAAAGAGAAAGGGTCAGACTGATGCTGAAGATGCTTCGACCCGAGATAGCACTGAACGTGGCCGGCGGAATTAATAGACCGCAGACTACAGAGGAATTGGTCAGCAGTGCCCTAATCATAGAATATTATCAGAAAGCGATGAACAAGAATAAGAGTCAGGCCCGAACAAAAGGACAGAGACCCTCAGGTACCAAAACAAGCTGGAAAGGGACCTTTACCGGAAAAAGGAAACAATAGGACAATGCTAAAGGTGGCTCAGTGAATAAGCAACCGAAATACCCCCAGTGCACTATTTGCGGAAAGCTGCATTCCGGAGTATGTCACAAGGGTACAAGAAGGTGCTATAATTGCGGAGGGGAAGGACATCTGGCCAGAGACTGCACTAACCGGTTTCAGGCACCATCTCAGCAGAATAACCAGAACAAGAATGCCCCCTCACAACTACATTAGATGCAAACTGCTATTGAAGGAACACCGATTAGCCAAGGAAGATTGGAAGCCCCGCCAACTACAACAAATGCCAGGGTTTTCTCGCTTACTAAAGAAGATGTGGCGAGCGCCTCTACCGTCGTTACAGATCAGCTGCCTATTTTCAGTCAGTATGCTATAGTATTATTTGATACTGGGGTGACACACTCGTTCGTCTCAGCACCATTTACGAAGAAATTAGACATACCACCCCAAACACTAAATGGCACGTTCTTAACAACCCTACCATCGGGGGAAGTTATGTCATCAGATCATATGCTGCGGGTCGTACCTATCCGAATTGCAGACAGGGAACTCTACTGCAATCTGATAGTACTCGACATGCGAGATTATGACATTATACTGGGCATGGATTTCCTGAGCAAGTACGACTCTTCAATTGAGTGCCGTAAGAGAAAGGTAATCTTCCGACCTGAAGCCGAACCGATGTTTGAATTCATTGGGGAACCTGGGAAAGAAACTGAAAGATTCTTTTCAGCTGTAAAGGCACAGAGGATGTTAGACAAAGGATGTACTGGATTTCTAACGCACGTGATTGATATAAGTCGAACCGGGGGCCAGAAGCTAGAAGAAGTCAGGGTGGTATGCAACTATCCAGAAGTATTTCCCGATGAACTACCAGGATTAGCCCCTGATAGAGAAATAGAATTTACGATCGAATTAGTTCCTGGTACTAAACCAATCTCTAAAGCACCTTATCGGATGGCGCCGACTGAGTTGAAGGAACTTCAAGAACAGCTGCGGGAGTTACTCGACAAGGGACTTATTCGCCCTAGTCACTCTCCATGGGGAGCTCCGGTACTGTTTGTGAAAAAGAAGGATGGGTCTATGCGAATGTGCATAGACTATCGAGCGCTGAACAACGCGACAATCAAGAACAGATACTCCCTTCCATGGATCGACGATCTGTTCGACCAATTGAAGGGAGCAACTGTCTTCTCGAAGATTGACCTAAGGTCCGGCTATCATCAAGTGAAAGTGAAACAAGATGATATACCAAAGACAGCCTTTCGAACAAGATACGGACACTATGAGTTCGTAGTTATGCCCTTCGAAGTGACAAATGCCCCTGTTGTGTTCATGGATTTGATGAATCGGGTATTTGCGTCATATCTCGATAAATGTGTGATCGTCTTCATTGACAATATTCTCATCTATTCAAGAACCCAGTAAGAACATGCCGAACATCAGAATATTGTACTACAGATTCTCCGAGAAAAAAAACTATAAGCAAAGTTCTCCAAATGTGAGTTCTGGCTAGACCGAGTAATATTCTTGGGTCATGTCATCTCCAAGGATGGAGTCATGGTAGATCCAAGCAAGATTGAAGCCGTAAGTAACTGGAACAGGCCAAAGAATGACAGCGAAATCAGAAATTTTCTGGGGTTAGCGGGCTACTACAGGAAGTTCGTAGAGGATTTCTCCAAAGTTGCAGCCCCTATGACGAATCTCACCAAGAAAAACAAAAGGTATGATTGGACAGACGACTGCGAGAAGAGTTTTACGGAACTGAAACAGAGACTGACCAGTGCTCCGATCCCTACTCTTCCGGAAAGTAACAAAGGCTTTGATATGTATAGCGATGCTTCCTTACTAGGACTTGGAGCTGTACTCATGCAAGACGGCAAAGTCATCGCCTATGCCTCTAGACAACTCAAAGAGCATGAAAGAAATTACCCCATTCATGACTTAGAACTAGCAGCGGTGGTCTTCGCTCTAAAAACATGGAGGCATTACTTAAATGGAGCCCAGTGCAGGATTTATACAGACCACCAGAGTCTAAAATATTTCTTCATGCAAAATGACCTAAATATGAGACAACGCAGATGGCTCGAGCTAGTCAAGGATTACGATTGCGAAATCTTTTATCATCCGGGAAAAGCGAACAAGGTGGCCGATGCACTCAGCCGGAAGTCCGGTACCACCTGACGTCGCTATTCTAAGTTCGAGGACGAACTTTCTACAAGGTAAGGGGTACTGTAACACCCACAAAATTATAAGAAAAGTATATGGGTGTTATTTTCTTTAGAGTATATAAATAAAAAGAATAAGAGAAAAGAAAAAAAATAGAAATTAAAATAGAATAAGAAGAGAGGAGGTCAAGGATTGAACCTTGAACCTCCCACAAGTAATAGAGTTAAATTAGTGGATGGAACCATTAGAGAAATGAATGATAAGTGAATAAAAGAGAATAGAAATAGTAGTTAAAGGAGAGAAAATGGTTAAGTAAAAGAGCAAGAGAAAACCAAGTTGCTTACCTTCTTTTTCCTCTTGGTTAAGAAAAGAAGCAAGCAAAAGATAAATTGCCTACTCCCCTCCCTCTCTCTATTTTCGTGGGAATTAAAGGAATGAGGGAAAAGAGGAGTTGAGGGAATGAATGAAGACATGTTTCATTTACAAAGGATTAAATTGGATTGGGAGAAGAAAAAACAAGAGATTAAATTCTTTTTCTTCCTCCTTCCTTCTCCTTCTTCATTCTCCACCGAAACCAAGAGCCCCTCCCTCTCCTTATTCCAAAAGCTAAGCTAAGTTCCTCTCCAAGAAAACTAATTTTCGAGAAGAAGCCTTCAAGATCTACCCCTTCCAAGCAAGAGAAACAAAAGGAGGTGCAAGAAAAAGAAGCTCTCTCCTTCCTTTGCACCTAGGATACCTTTTTTCCTTAAGAAAAATCACAAGCGAAAGGAAGTAAGTATCCCCTCACCTGTGGTACAAGTAGTTTATAGGTGCTTTCATTTATGAAAATATATTTCTAAAAACCTAAGGGGTGATCCATGGTAAGTTCGGCAAACAAGAATAGGGACCCTAGAAAAGATTAGACCCTAAATATGCTCACCTAGTTTTCTTATGATATGAACCCTTGATAAGAGCTTTGCTTAATATCCTCCTACTTATATGTGGCTTAGAATTTGAATTTTCTCTCTTTAAACTTTCGGCCAAGACAAGATTAAGGGCCTAGGAGAACTTAAAACCTAAACCAAGCATGTTATGATTTTTCCTTATGATAGAATATGAAGTAACATGATTTTTCTCATGCTTGTATGTGGAGTGGAACCTTATTTCATGCTTCATGGACTTTCGGACACAACAAGTTTAAGGGCCTAGGAAACTTGGAACCTAACCTAATTATGCTCATGATGTCCCTTGTAATAATTGCTATGATATAGGTTTAGGGTTTCCATGCTTTTATGACACTTGAAACCTAGTTCCAAGCTTTACAAGTTTCGGCCACAACAAGTTTAAGGGCCTAGGAAACTTAGAACCTAACCTAATTATGCTCATGATGTTCCTTGTAATAATTGCTATGAAATTGGTTTAGGGTTCCCATGTTTTAATGACACTTGAAACCTAGTTCCAAGCTTTACAAGTTTCGGCCACAACAAGTTTAAGGGCCTAGGAAACTTAGAACCTAACCTAATTATGCTCATGATGTTCCTTGTAATAATTGCTATGAAATTGGTTTAGGGTTCCCATGTTTTTATGACACTTGAAACCTAGTTCCAAGCTTTACAAGTTTCGGCCACAACAAGTTTAAGGGCCTAGGAAACTTAGAACCTAACCTAATTATGCTCATGATGTTCCTTGTAATAATTGTTATGATATTGGTTTAGGGTTCCCATGTTTTTATGACACTTGAAACCTAGTTTCAAGCCTTAAAGGTTTCGGCCACAACAAGTTTAAGGGCCTAGAGAACTTGGAACCTAACCTAATTATGCTCATGATGTTCCTTGTAATATTTGCTATGAAATTGGTTTAGGGTTCACATGCTTGAATGTTGATTTTAACCCAATGTGATGCTTGATAAGATTCGGCCATGATAAGTTTATAAGCTTAGAACCTAACCTAAACATGCTCATGATGTTCCTTATGGTATATGATATGATATTGGTTTAGGGTTCAAATGCTTGTATGCTGATTTTTAACCTAAGACACAACTATATGTTTCGGCCACTATATGACATTAGGGTTAGGGATCTAAATATGATTTCCCATGTACCTCACATGCAATGTTTTATGATGTGGTAAGAGCTTGCTATGCTTCTATGTTTAATTAAGTATACTTATGATCTATGGATGTTGGTAACCCTTATGATGTGCTGTGTGCCCAAGTTATGCATGCTATTTATGATGAGCTGTGTGCCCAAATTATGCATGATATTATGATGAGCTGTGTGCCCAAACTATGCATGCTTTTATGATGAGCTGTGTGCCCAAACTATGCATGCTTTTATGATGAGCTGTGTGCCCAAACTATGCATGTACTTATGATGTGCTGTGTGCCCAAATTATACATGCTATTATGATGAGCTGTGTGCCCAAATGTTGTATGGTATGATAAAAAAAAATATGTTGTGCATGAAATAATAAGAACCATGATATGTATGACATGCTACTTTACTTTATATTGCTTGTACCAAGGGTGGGCTCCATAAGCACACCGGGGTCGATGGACTAAGAAACGGGCCTCATTAGGGATGGGCTCCTAAGTTCCCCTAGGTCGATGAACTAAGAAACGGGCCTAGTATGTATGCCTTGTAGGGTTCAAGACTTGCTACCTTGGACCTACATAGGACACGTGCATTTATCTATGTGGTACAAGCCGGGGCCCTAATCATGTTGAGATTATGTTTAAGTATGTATGTAATAAGTTTTCAAAAGACATGTTGCATATATTTTTCATGATACATGTTTTTGAAAGTCATCTCGCATAACACTTTATGATTATGTTATGATATGCCATGATACTTATGATTATGTTATGTTATGCTAGGATACACTTTATGATTATATCATGATATGTCATGATACTTTATGATTGTGTTATGATATGCCATGATACTTATGATTATGTTATGTTATGCTAGGATGCACTTTATGATTATATCCTGATATGTCATGATGCTTATGATTATGTTATGTTATGCTAGGATGCATTTTATGATTTTACCATGATATGCCATGATGCTTATGACTATATTATGTTAAGCTAGGATGCACTTTATGATATGCCATGATACCTTACGATTATGTTACGATATGATGCTTCTATACATGATATGATGAGTTTGCCTTTATGCTTTTTGCCTTGGAGATTATGCTATGCTATACGTTTGTTTTTGTGAGTAGGAAAGGATCTTACTGAGCCTTGTGTGCTCATAGCTTACTTTCCTTGTACCACAGATAAGGGCAAAGAATGGATGTACTAAGGGAGCAACAGGAGGAGGCAAGAAGGACATGTGTAGTAGTGACTCGGCTAAAGAGAAAGACCTGTTTCTAGTTAATAAGAATTATGCTTATGTCATTCTTTTATGACTCCAGGACATTTCATCATGCTCATTGGTATTATGGCTTAAAGTTATGTTAAGCATGCTATGTGACTTTATATGATAGGTAGTTAGTGATGATGATTTGAAAAGTAAAGGAAAAGTTTAAAAAAAAAAAAGAAAAAGAATATACTATAGATAAGACTTCCGCTGTTTTAAAGAAGAAATGATAAGTAACCCCCGCCAGCTTGAGCAGGAAGGGGCGAGGCGTTACACTTTGAGCGCCTAAAAAAATAAAAGACAATAGTTTTGTAAAAATCGTTATCGTTGAGCGACTTTTTGTAAAATCAACAACACTTTTTACAACAGTTTTCTAAAACTGTTGTCTTTAAGCGCTTTTTTAGGGGTTAAAGACAACAGTTTATTAAACTGTTGTCTTTGGCTTTATTCTTTCACCGTTTTTCTCCTTCGTCGTTTTTGTTGTAGCAGTGGTTTGCTTCCCTCTCTCCGAAAATTTTTTTCCGCCCTGTTTTCCCCCCTTAGCCTACCCGAACCCTAAACCTCTCTCCTCATATGATCTTTCTAAACTAAAGGCTTCTCTCACTCACTGTCTTCGTTGTCTCCTTCTCCAATCCTCTCGTGGCGGTGGCGGCTCTCCATTCCATCGCCTCTTGATCCAGCTGAGTTCTTCCTTCATGGCGCCCGTCGCCCTTGCAGCAGACTGTATCCTTCCTTCTTCTCCTTGCTTGTCGCCTCGGCTTCGAGGGTTCTTGGAAGGGTTTATGCGAGGGTTCCTCAATTGATCGTGAATGATCACTTTTGGTTCCATTTCCTTTCTCTTTTCGTGTTTCTTTCTTAGCCGATTGAGGTTTTGGATCCCGTAGCTTTCTTCTTCTTCTTTTTTATGTAAATGGTGCTTCTCAGATCTTTGTTAGGGTTCTGTTCAATCATAGAGAAACTTGTATCAGGTTAGTTTATGCATTTTAATTTCACACTTTCTCGGTCATCTCAGCTTTTAGCTTTTCTTGCCAAAAAGATTGCTTTGTCTGGTTGGTATTATCCTTAACGCTACACTGCAAAAGCTTCAAATTTATTGCAGAATCTGTCTTTGGATCCTCAGCCGAAGTCCAAAGATGCTGTTGAAGCCACCAAGTAGGTAATAGTTTTTATTCAGTGTAGTTTTTTTCTTGCATAAGCTATCTCTGGACCTTGAACATAATTGGTGCGAGTAAATGGGTGCTTCTGAAATTTAGGTTTCTGTTGCCCATACTGGATCGAGTAATGTTGAATCGTCAAGTATGTGGACTCCTTCAGAGGGTTCGTCGGCACCTGTTCTGTCTGAATTTACTGATGGTGGCAATTATTATGTGTTCGCTTGTTATGCATCCCCAACCTATTTCTTTGGGGGTGGTGAATTGTAATGAAGATTGTTTGGTCACTGCACTTATCTGCAATCTTTTGTTCCTAGCTATATAAATGTCATTTCTGTTGCATTCTTCAGGTTATGATTAGGCTGTCAAAGACTAGAATGATTACTCCACGTAAGTGAATCAATGATTACTCCACCTATTAAGGTTTGTATTGGCATTCCGACGATGACCTAGTTATCATGTATCTTCTGTATTAATGTTGTAGATCGTCTTGTGTGGAGTAGAACTCGATGAGCCTTCTTCCTGGCTAAAAGATCTGGAGATTGCATATCTTTAAATGATATAACTTTTTTTTAAAATTAAACGAGGGGGAAATTTAGGTAGTGAGTTACTGTGGATTATGGAATTTATGGGTTTAGGGAAACTAGATTTTGGAACTGCTTCTGGTTGGGAGTTTATGCGATGCTTGTTTAATCATTCCATGAGGCTGCTGTCTCATGTCTTCTTCTTCCTCTTCGTCAAACAATTTACACTGCTAAATTTTATTCACCGGGAGCATGGTGATAGTTAGTAACCGGGATGCACTTCTAGAAGAAGTTATGAAAATTATGTCTAATATTCTTTAAATATAATTTGATTATTCTCTAGTATGAAAATAGATGAGCTCATTCTTCTTACCTTGTTGCTGTTTAAAGTGATAATGGTTGCTTGCATTTTACTTGGATTCAGAATGAAATAGATTAGGCTGTTGATTTATTTGTCAAGTAGTTATTTCATGCTTGAATCCTTTACTACATTTAGTATGAGAAATGATGACTCTGTGCTAATGCCCTGTAGTAGGCAAAGTGGTGAGTCCTTAGTTTTGTAGTAACAACTATTCTTAACTATCTAATTGTCTATGAAGTTGCATTTGCTTTCATTCTTCAAATTTGACTGAACAGTTGCTTTCCTTGTAAAAGACGTATTAGTGTACTTTTTGTTGTATATATTTTTCTAGTCAAAGAAAAGAGGACTTTCTTTGGAGGAGAAGCATGAGCAGATTCTCCAAATCTTTTATGAGTCCCAAGACTTCTTCCTTGTAAGCTTTCTAGTTCATAAGTCAATATTAATCCTAGATCTCAATCATTGTGTTGTTTGATACATTACTTTTTGGTACGATATTGATAAATTTGGTCCATGGAGTAGGCTCATGTACTAAATGAATATTTATCTACTAGTTTTTAAGCAGACATTCCGTTCTACTTTTCATTCAGATAGTGTTATTTCTATTATTTGAGTAGTTACACCAGTTATTACGTTGTTTTTACTAATAGTGTTGTTAGAGGTAGCATTGATGCACTAAAACTTATGGTATTAAATATTCTGTTAAATGTCATTTGTAAATCTACGCAATCCTTCTTACAAGTTACAACTAATATGAATAGTAATGATACACTCATGAGTGAAATGTCAAGGATGCATACCAACTGGACTGGAACAAGGTGATTAAGAATTTGTTCTTTATTTTTATTTTCTAGGTTATTGAATGCCTATATATAATATACCTATTGAGGCAACTTGTTTTAACTTGCTTGTTTCATTCTTCATATTGTGTCTACTAAGATTATTTTTTTACTATTTGTTGTTGCTAGGCTAGAAGAGCTTTGAAAATTCGAGAGTGAAGACAACTCATACAAATCAAGAATTTAAAATCATTGGGATAAGTGGCAAGCCTCGCAAAGATGAAACCAAACTAGTTGAGGAGATAATGACCTTGTTTTGGATATTTTTATCTTCTAATATATGTTTATATTTTTCAGGTTCTATTGACAAAGTTTCCTAGCGTGCCACCAACATTCCAAGTAACATCAAATGTTGTCTAGGATTTGACAATTACAAGTAATATTCACTCAACAATCTATATTTCTTTATCTATTTTTTTATAATTAATTAAATGCATTAGTTGAACTGTGGTGAACTTTTGGAATTGACTTATCTATGTTGATCATGTTTCTTCATTCATTTGGTAGTTTGATATCAACCAGATGACACGATCTGGCGGATTTAGCTTAGGAGGAACTTTTCAATCTAACCTTCAGCAACAGCAACTGCATACTACTACAGCCCATAGTGGTGAGCTGCCTTTTGCCACTGGAAACACTCAAGACCTACGTTCACATGACTCTGATTTCTTTCCTTCTCATGGTAATTATCATTCACAGGTACCATGCCCTGGCTGGCTACAATTCTTTAGATAGTTTAATCTTTATTAATACTATGGATTAAATGGTTTTGCCCTCAATTTTATACAGATTCAAAGCAGTGGAGACCCTAGTATTGGGTTGAGACCGTTGAACTCTCCTACACCAACCTTTGGTATGAGTATGTATAAGCAACTGATTCAGCAATATCAACAACCATAAAGTCTTTCTCAACTTTGACTACAGTAGATGTTTGATGTTTGCCAGTCATATAGAGATCAAAATGTAAAGTCCAGTCGGGTAGCAATTACCGCCTGATCTATTTGGCATGCTTGGATTATTGAGTGTTATTAATATGAATGATCCAGATCTAACATCTCTTTCATTGGGAATTGATTTAACAACAGTAGGACTGAGCTTGAGCTCAACAGATAGTCTTTATAAAACATTTGGTTCTCCATGGTCTGATGAGCCTGCCAAGGGGGAGCTTGAGTATTGCAGTCCAACATGTTATTATGCCAAAACACCACCACCTCTACATGTAAGCTTTTATGTTGTAGTTTTATTTGCCGATATGAATGGGGTAGCTGAAGAGTATATGATTTATCAAATATGTTATTGTGGTTGTAGCAACTACATTTCTCCAAATTTCAGCTATCAACCCTGTTTTACATCTTCTACAAGTATTATATTCTTCCCTTTTATTTTTGGTGCTTTGCTCACATACTTTTCTTCACAAAAATCCAGAATGTTGGAAAAGGTTGACATGGAAGAATCAGCAAGTGAGAAAGAGGAGTCCAATGAAATTCTACAAGTTGAAGATTTTGCTGGGGCTTGAGTTGACAATAATTACTTGCAATCCTACATGGCATGAACCACCATCACAAGTTTCTAGTCTTTTGACAATTGTTCATTAGTTGTAAATGAAGTTTATTTGTTTATTTGTATTGGGATAAATTTTATTTGAATATTAGACATGTTTCTTCTTTTGTGATTGTAATATAATTCTTATATAAGTAACATTTTGAATGACATTAATATGGGAAATATTATTTCTTTTGTGATTATGATTCTTTATTATATATTTATATTGAAATATAATATATTGGTATTAAAAGATAATAATTTAAAAGACAATGATTTAAAACCGTTGTTGTTGTCTATCACCCTTAAAGACAACGGTTAAAAATCGTTGTCGTAGCCCCAAAAACAGTTGTAAACTAGCAGTGTTAATAAAAAATGCTCTAAACAACAACAGTTTTAAACCGTTGTCTTTTCATTCAAAGACAATGGTTTAAAACTATTGCAAAACTGTTATCTTTTCATTCAAAGACAACGGTTTAAAACCGTTGTCGTAGCCCCCACTTTTAACAACACTGCCAATTACAACGGTTTTAAAGGGCCTACGTCAACGGTTTTTAACCGTTGTCTTTTAATGTTTTGTTGTAGTGGTGGTCCTGGTGTCCAAGCTAGGAAACAAATGGAGGGTTTGCATCAACTTCAGGAACCTTAATAAAGTATATCCCAAGGATTATTACCGCTTGCCCGTAATTGACTAATTAGTAGATTCAACTTTCGGTAGTGAGTTGATTTGTATGTTGTATGCCTATCAGGGGTATCATTAAGTACCGTTCACCAAGAACAACCAAGAAAAGGCCATCTTTATAACTATTGAAGGCACTTATTGCTATAGTATTATGTTGTTCAAACTAAAGAATGCAGGTGCTACTTACCAACAACTTATGGACAAAGTGTTCTGAAAGCAGATCAGGTGGAATATGGAAGTTTATGTGGACAACATCTTTATCAAATCCCTCTGGGCGACTGACTTGTGTGCCGATGTGGAAGAAATCTGCAAGACTTTAAGGCAATATAGACTAAAGCTCAACCCCAGCAAATGTTTATTCGGACCAAAAAGTGGGTGGTTCCTAGGATACATTGTGATCGAGCGGGGGATAGAAGCCAACCCAAGTAAGGTACAAGCCCTCCAAGACATGGCTCCCCCGCATAATCTGAAGGAGGCATGTTACGAACCGCAAGTGCACGGTTACGTCGTCAGTATTACAAAAGATTATCGATCCCACAGGGATTGTTGATTAAGCACTAGTCAACTTCGCACGGCGAATTATCTAGACAATCTAAAATGGTTCACAAACGCTAGAGAGAAAGAAAAGAGAAATGAGAGCGAGAAAAGAGCGTAAGTGAATGAAGGGGAAAAGATACTAGGATTTGGGTTTCGTTGCAATGCTAGTTAATGTCCCTATGCCATGTTCATTTACCTAACTCCATACTTACACTCGTGTAGGAGTTCTAACTAAAGTCCGATACTATCTCGCGAAGATCGCACTGAAGAGTTTATCCAAGTTCTACCACCATTAAGTAGAAGAGGTAATTTAGGAAGTCTGATTATAGGGAACATCCTTCTCACACAAGGGCCCACGGTCCACGTTCCTAGATTATACGGTTGGTCCCTTTGGAAATCGCCAAGAGGGGAGGGGTGAATTGCCCTGCACAAAAAAACACAACCCTTCTCGAACTTTTAAAGAAACACTTGCATAAATTATAAAAGCAATAAATTAAAAAGAAAAGGCAAAGGAGTTTACTTGGTTACAACCAAGGAGGTTGTTAATCCAAGGAATGAAACACACACTAAAGATCTCCTTCAAGCGGAGAAGCCTCTTACAGCAATGATGTATAAAAAATAGAAGCTAAACTAAACAAGAGGAGCATACAAGTGTTGAATATGCAATTGCTTCTTGTATTTTAGCTTCTTGGACCAAGGCTATATTTATAGCCTTGGTCGGGGTGCCTGGAAGGGTTCCAAGTGCCTGGGAGGGGATAAAACTTTATCCCTTTTTGCATAGATTGTGTTTGACCACGATCTGGATAAAATCCAGGTCCGGTCGCTCGGAAGGGTTCCAGGCACCCAGAAGAGTTCCAAGCACCCCGGACTGGTTCTAGGCACCCCTGATTGGTCCGGGCGCCGAGACTGGTTCCAGGCACTCGGACCAAGAAAGTCAACAGTGTTGACTTTTTCAGTCCCATCCCTCTGCTCCGGTTCAGCTCGCCTCGATCTGGGTCTTCCGCTCCGGCTCCGCTTGTTTGGGTGATCTCGGCCATCCGGAATAGGGCTCACCCGAACCCAGGCGCCTTCTTCTCGAGCAGCCTTCCTCCCCGATTTCTCGTCCCTCGAACGTCGCTTACGTTCTTCTCATCCACGGGTGTACTCTTCCACGACACCTCGTCCCTCGAACGCACCGAGCTCGTCGGCTCTCTCCCCGTGTCGTCCTTCTCACTAGCCGCGTCTTCTACTCGACTTCCTATGCTCCTAAGCTTCTGCACACTTAGACACAAGGGTTAAACCAAATAGGACCTAACTTAACTTGTTTGATCACATTAAAAACAACCTTGGGGTTCCAACAATCTCTCCCTTTTTGATCTGAGCAACCCAAGTTAAGCTAGGGTAAACAAATGCAAGAAAAAAATGCAATGTAAAGATAATTAATTTTGAAAATAAGTGCAAACAGATTTTTCAGCTAAAAATTAGATTATACCTCCCCCTAGACTTAATATATCCTTCTCCCTCTTTGATCACATAAAAAAATGGGCTTCCTTAATAAGTCAAAGGGTATTTTTACAAAATTACAATAAATTAGAAAATTTTAAGTGTTAAAAAAAATTCTAAGTGAGAAAATTTTATGTAGAAAAATTTCTAAGTAACACAATTTCTAAGTAAGAAAAATTTTAATTTTCTAAGTTAAAAATAAAATATTTATGCAATGGAATAAATAACTTAAAAAATATTTTAACAAAAATAATTTAAATATTGAATTTTTCTAAGTGAAATTTTTAGAAGAAATTTTAATAAGTGGTAAACCATTGACAAATATTGAAAGCAATTAACTATTTTATGCTTATCAGTTTGTCAATTAAATATTTAATTCAGAAATTGGCTTCCAGGCTATGGCGAGGCATTAGGCCTTCTTGGTTATTGGATCATCAACCACTTCTAGACAAAGTCTTTTAATGAATTCAAATATTCAATTTTCTACCTGAAATCCCTTAGTCTAATTTCTTTTTCAATTTAAACAAGTTTTTGGAACCCAATATAGGTTTCTTCCTACAGGGTTAATCAGGTATTTTCTAGGTATATAAGCTTTTGATATTTTTTTTATCTGTCTTTCATGAAACCTATAGTACCAGTTTAATCCTTTATAGTTTTTATAGGCAGAAGTATTTGAACAAGCAAAATTTTTCAAGTTTTCTATTTCTTTTTTTAATTTATCATTTTCAAGTCTTACTTTATCAAAATCTTATATCAGACATGATTTTGCTAAAATTTTCTTTATTTCTAAATTTTTATTTTTTAATTTATTATTTTTAATTTTTAATTTTTAATTTGTACATAGATTTTGTCATAGACTTAATACCATAATAAAGTTGATGAGGAGGTAAGAGACATATCTCACTTACCATATCAGACTTGAAGCCTGACTCTCCCCCTGCTTCACTGCATTCATCTGAAGTTGCTCCCTATTCATCGATGCTGGCTTTTAATGTACTTTGCCCTTCATAGCTTTCCATCAGTGTTAGTCCGACATATTCTTGTATTTCGTGCTCAGATGATGAACTATTGTCCCAAGTAGTTTTCAGATTCTTGTGCTTCTTGGGTATCTTGACTTTATCCTTCTTGAGTTCTGGGCAATGCTCTTTTAAGTGTCCTTCCTTTTGACATTGGTAGAAACGAACCCTTCTTCTATTTCATAGATTTTTCTTATTCTGCATTTCTTTAAATTTATTAGATCTAAAGAATTTTTTTTAATTCCTTACCATATAAGCTTCTTGATCTTCTTCTGAGTCGGACTTGGGTTCATCCTTCTTGGTTGCATTTAGCGCCATAATCCGGCATGAGTCTTTTGACGTCGCTGCACATCTAGTTTCATGTAATTCAAGAGTAGAAAAGAGTTCCTCTAGGGTACTTACCTCCAGGTCGTTTGAGATGTAGTAAGCGTCGATTATTGAGGTCCATTCTAGAGTCTTGGGAAAGGCATTGAGTGCGTAGCGTATCATGTCCCGATTGGTTACTGTTTCTCTGAGGTTTTCAAGTCTGGTAATTAGTTATTTTACCTTTGGGTGTAGATCGGCTACCTTCTCACCTTTTTCTACACGGATATTTATCGGTTTGTTTTGAAGTATATCTCTCCTTACAAGTTCAGCTTCGGATGTGCCTTCGTAGAGTTCCAGGAATTTTTCCCAGAATGCTTTCGCCGACGAGTAGTTCTGATGCAGTTGACTTCTTGAGGCAGCAACACGCTTAGCAAGTGATATTCCTCCCGGTTATTTGCTTCGAAATCATTTTGTTCTTTCTTCGTCCAAAGACTTTCTTCTTTTTCTTCTCTATTTTGATTCGTAGGAGCTACAAAACCATATTTTATTATTAAACCAATTTCAAAGTCTATTTTCAGAAATACCTCCATAAGACATTTCCAGTGTGCGAAGTCTCCCTAGAATTTTGGTGGACCTATGCTTGGTCCGGACATTGGTTGCTTTGCTTCGGTCGGCGGTTAGTCCTTCTGAAGCATCCTCACTCTGATACCACTTGTTGGACCCTTTAGAGGCCGGCAAGAGGGGAGGGGTGAATTGCCCTGCACAAAAAAAAACACAACCCATCTCAAACTTTTAAAGAAACACTTGCATAAATTATAAAAGAAATACATTAAAAAGAAGAGGCAAAGGAGTTTACTTGGTTACAACCAAGAAGGTTGTTAATACAAGGAATGAAGCACACACTAAAAATCTCTTTCAGGAAAAGAAGCCTCTTACAGCAATGAGTACAGAAAATAGAAACTAAACTAAACAAGAGGAGCGTATAAGTGTTGAATATGCAATTGCTTGTTGTATTTTAGCTTCTTGGACAAAGGCTATATATATAGCCTTGGTCCGGGTGCCTAGATGGGTTCCAGGTGCCTGGGAGGGGATAAAACTTTATCCATTTTCACATAGATCACATTTGACCACGATGTAGATAAAATCCTGGTTCGGGCGCCCGGAAGGGTACCGGGTGCCCGAACCAAGAAAGTCAATAGTGTTGACTTTTTCAGTCCGAGCCCTCTGCTCCGGTTCAGCTGGCCTCGATTCAGGTCTTTCGCTCCGGCTCCGCTTTCTTGGGCGATCTCGTCCATCCGAAATAGGGCTCACCCAAACCCAAGTTCCGGCCTTCTCCTCGAGCAGCCTTCCTCCCCAATTTCTTGTCTCTCGAATGTCGCGTACGTTCTTCTCATCCACCGATGTACTCTTTCGTGGCACCTCATCCCTTGGATGCACCGAGTCCGTCTGCTCTCTGATAAGCGAGTCTGTTACACTCGTAAATCAAATTAACAAATGTATGTCCACTGAACCCCTTAATTTTGCAATAACGTTGTAGTAATGAGCCCAGGATCGATCTCTCGAGGAACAAACGGTAGGATGTAATCTTAGGATCGTATTTTATTCCTATTTTGGGGGTTTTTAATATGGAATTGGGGGTTTAAACTTTGAATATAAATCTAACAAATGAAAAGAACAGAAAAATAATAACTAACCTAATGCATAAAGAAACCTAACTATGTGCCAATAATCAAACCACAACGCATTGTCACCCTACGTTTTGATTAAATCATCACCACACTTAAACTAAATATGAAATAACGAGACATAATTGAATTCTAATCTAAAGCAGAATTTAAACCCTAATTTAAGACTTAAACACTAAACAATTAACCAAGCATCAATTAAACACAAGTAGAGCTTCAATAATGAAGTGAAATGCTAAATTACTTGCTAAAAACATAACAAACATAAAAGGAATCTGTTCTAAGCTATAAAATAGTAGCAAAATGAAATAAACCCTAACCGATCCAATCTCTCAACCAATCTAACAAGCTTCACATTCTTGTCGTCACACAAGAGTGCCAAAGTCGAGAAGACCCAACTCCGGACCTCAGCGAAGCATCTCAGCTGCGTCTCAATTCAAAGTATGCTCAACAACGCCGACATACCACCCCCAGTGGGCTAGAACAACCCTAAACCCACTCAAGTGCCGAAAATCTGGATTTCTGCTACACGGAGCTCTCTGGATCTGGGATGATGTTGCGGACTGCGGATGGGCATCGGATGAAGCTCAATAACGCCGGCGGACCACCTCCAAGCGTCACTAATGGGAATCGGAGTCGCCGATTGGAAGACCACCTCCAAATCTGACGAAAATAGAGAAATGCCGCGAGCCAAATTCCACCGGAGGGAACACCCTTCGTTGGCTCCAGAAGATCGGGAAGAGCTGTTGTGAAGCTCTATAATGAAGTTGAAGCTTGGGAGGTTGATTGGAGAAGGAATCGGGGTCGAAATCCGGAAGAAGACGCGCGTCGGGACGAAGCTGCGCTGTGGAGGATCGACGAAGCAGAAAGAACACTGTAGCTTCCCTTTTGAATCTGATCCAGATCTGAACAGACGGCTGTAATCGATTTGGCTCCTGATCAACGGTGGAAAGTCATCCAAAATCTTATCCGGAGGTACTGATCTTGATCTATGGTCTGGATCTAATCTCCCTTAGGTCGGATCGATCAGATCTTCACTGGATGGTTCAGATCTGCCCAATCTTTGATGAATGGCCCAGATTAATTCGGGCTTGATTAATGGTTGTATGAACTCAGATCTGAATCAAAAGCTCTGGATCTTCATCTATGGCTGAGATATCCTCCTCATTAGATTGGATGGGCCAGATCTTCAATGGATGACTCAGATCTGCTTGATTGTAGATGAGCGGTCCAAATAACTCCAAGGTTTGATCTTCTCGTTTCAACTCATATTCGAGCACAAACTTGGTCCAAATAGATCCAAATCCAAGATCCTTTGATGCCTACAAAATAAGAATCAAATATTAGTATCAAATAACACAAAAATACAATAATTTGTAATTATGTCCAAGAATAAGACAATGCACAAAAATGTGATGTAACCATTATTTAAACCTATGAAATCAACATCAAACCATGCATATATGAATCAAAATAATACAGTAAAATCATGGTTATCAAATCACCCACACTTAGCCTTGAATGTCCCGTGAAAGTAAAGAAAACTAAAAATCATCTCTACAGAAAATTCCCTAGCAATACCTAGAAGATAGTAAAAAGAATTTAATTAAGACCATCTAAAGATCACAAACAATCATGAATACAATCCAAACAATAATCAGTAGGTATGGTAGTTTCAATCCAATTGAAAAATTAAGCAAGTTGCAATCTCACAAGGAATTTACCTATTCTAGCTCTCACACTCAAGCATATATAAGTGGAGCTCACTCAATGCAACTCACAATATTTCACTACTATAAGCTTGCTTATTTTCTAATTCTCCACCACTATAAACATATCATACATGAATCAAAAGGATTTATCAACAAGAATTGAAATGGAATCAAAAAGAATAAGTGAAGTGAATGAAATAGGCAAAAGAAAAGTGTTCAATGAAGTATTTGAGAAGATGAGAGTATTGGAGGAATATACTTGATGAGTTGACCCTTTTGATGTGAAAAGAGATAAATATCATTTGTCATTACCACTTCAAAGTATCAAGCTAACCTCCCCTCCAATTTAATAGCAAACTAAAAATCTTGATACTCTTCCTTCACACTTGATACTCTTGATTTGCCAAAAAAATTTTTTTTTACTGTTTTTCCCACTTCAATTCCAGCACTTTGAAACTCAAAAATAATCTCAAATCATGAAGAATAATTCTCTCCCCCATACTTAAAACATTGGCCGTCTCGGACAATACAAAACAATTCTTGCATTACAAAAACTTGATACAATTCTAACCACTATAAATTTTTCCTTTTCCTGCAGATTCAAACTTGTTACCTGATGACTAACAACTTAATACCCTTAGAACCATGAGATCCATTTCCTTGTTTTCATCAGCCTTTAAAATATGAGCTGCTATGAAAAATTCCAGCAGCCACTCTGAAATCAGCAACAGATTTATATATCTTGCAGATTCTTAATCGATCATCTGAGATTAAGTTCTCAGTCCTACACAAAAGGATCTTCAACAACAGTAACTGCAGAGACATAACAGAAGTTAATAGCTTGGTCCTGCCCTTTTCCTCAACTTTTCAGAATTAAGGATACCATCTTGGAGTAATTCATGACTAAAATGGTACTCCCCAATTGAAGTTCGAATTTTGATCCATGATTTAACATGCAAGAATTTTTGAACTATAAACCTGCATACTGCTGTGAGCATAATTTTAGAGATTGAGTTGAGTTGAAGAGGAAATGCAGAAAGCAACTTGATACAAGTTTATACAAGTAGTACTTATGATTTTACTGCACACTGTCACTGTCCAAATTCAGCCATGCTTTGTTTATGAAAATTCAAAACTTCATTCCTGCAGATCAGGAAACTTAGAGTTTAATCCCACTGATCTAAATTCTCAAACTGAATTCATTCAGAACTAAAGTACACAAAACAAGTTTGTTTCCGATGTAATATCATATTTCAAAGGATTGTATCAGAATTCCAGTGATTCTGATGTCTCGGCTGCCTCTCAACATATTCACAAGGTCAACTTCAGGATTAACTCTGGTTTTGGTCAAAGATAGCCAAACTCTCACAAAGGCTAACTGCCAAATTGCAGAGTCAATGAATTCCTGCTCTTCCTGCCTTAATTTCAGTTAGCAACTAAAATTCTGTTCTGCAGATTCTTAGCTGCATATTTTTCAAAATTCCCAATCGAATATGAAATTCCTTAATTTGGTTCATCACATGCTCTGAATTTCATTCATTCCTTATCAACACATAAAAATCCTGATAACTTATGGCCACTACACAGTGGTCATATGAATTTGTCCTTGAGTTTCCAGATTTAACTTCAATGACATTTCCTAGTTAGTAAGCCTTTGAAGATAGTTCATTTGATAATGAATAAAGATGGCTTAAGTTCCATTCATTTCAGATTCAATTAACAAGAAAGCTTGGCAAAAATTCAGCAGATTACTCTTAGCACAAAACTGGTCTGTTTTCAATTCAGGATGCAGTTTCAATTCCAGATGCTAACTTCTTTTATCTTAACATCTTCTTCTACCAATTTGACTGGCTGCAAGACATAACCTCTTTTCCTACAATGGCACACAAAAAAAATTCAGCTTGAATTTTACTTCCTTCTGCTGCAAAAACAGTCTAGAACCAAAGCTGTAGTTTTGTTTAGTCTTCAGTTTTCAGCTTAATTTTTCCTGTTTGGTATCAAGTTTCTTGCCTTAAATTCTTGAAAACTCTGGAGAAGAAAGTTATCCATTTACCACCACTCAAATAACAGCTGGGTTATGATTTTTCAGTGATCCAATAGCTCTACACCATGTAGCACAGTTTAGTGCATTTCTGAATTTCCTATACAGCACCTCTGACTTTGTGTCAACTACACATCATTTAGCTGCCAAAAAAATCTCAATTCCTTTTTATCTAGCTTCTTAAGATCCCTATTGATGCATACTTCACAGAATTCCAGGTTTCAACAATTCAACTTGTTACAACTTATTCCCCAAATTGGCACAGAAATGACCCATAAGCAGAAATTCTAGGCATTCTATTTAGCTGATCTTTAAATTTTCGAATCTGTTTGAACTTGAACCTTCAAAAGACTATCTTCTTTATCATCCAGTAATAGTTAGTTTCCATTCAATCCTTTCCATCCGAAGAGATCAGTATGCAGTTTTGCACATTCCTACACTGCAACCATTTCCAGCAGGTTCATTTTTGGTTTTTTCAGCCTTCCATTCTCTGCAAATTTATGTTTCTACAGCCTACTCTAAGCAAACCTTTTTATTGTCTCCAGTAATGTTCATATGCAGTCATATTCACTAGCATTCCTTCAACCTTTCCTTATTCCACAATTTCAGTATCTATTCCTACAGAATTACAACACAATTGCAACAACAAACTTATCATTTCTTAGCAACAACACAGTTCTAAAATCAGAAAATTTCAGTTACTCTCCCTAAATCACAGAAGATTTTAGGAAATTAGCAACTCAAATGGCAAATGAAGACCAAGTGCTTCGTTTGATCTTTTACTGTCCTGATGTTTGCGAAAGAATTTTTGACATAGCTTTTAAAATCCAATTCACAACCCCATTTTCCACATCACAAATAGCTCCAACTTGCTGGATAAATTCCAGTATTGAAAATCAAAGTAAACATCTTGTTACATTAGTAACTGTAAATGTTCCAAATGATTAACACTCAACTCGTACTTGTTGGTACATTGGTTTCAGTCTTGCATTTCCTAGTTTCAGAAATTCTAAGTTACTTCCTCAATCATAGAAAATGAAATCCAGGAATTCAGAACAGTTTTTCTCTTGCATAGTATGGCACAAACTAGCACATCTCCTATATAAATTTCATTTCTGCAACTTACATCATTTTTTTCATTTCTGCACATTCCTATAGCTCACTGCATCTTTTCAGTAATTTGGAATCAGAATCTGTAGAGGTTAATGATGCAAGATTACCATTTGTTCCTTCACTCTTGAAATCTTGACCATATCTTCTCCTTTTCTTGATACTGCTTCTGAATTTTTGATACTCCATTCATTTCAAATTGTCTGAATTTTTTTTTTTCAGAATTGCACAATGCTGCATCTCACAGAATATGAGTTTACATATTAGTACACTTTATACCTTCATCTGATGCTACTGCTTTCTCACTTCAACCTTCAACAATTTAGTCCTAAGGAACTTAACCATCATTCAGTCAAATAATAGCTTGAATTCCCATCTTGTCTCAGCAAATGACTTCAATTGGAAAGTGTATTGACAGTCCAGAATTTCAGCATCTTGATACTATAAGAATTTTTCCAGCAACTTCAAATTCAGAAATCAGATTCATCATCTTCTTCCTTCATATTTCTCCTAGAGTTTGGAATGTATCAACATAGTATCAAGTCTCAAAATTCAAAGCAATTGTAACTTACTCTTAACATGATAAAACTCAAGAAATGGAATCATTTAGCATACAATCTTTAGAGCACTTCATTCTTGACAATATTTTCAGCATTTTCTTTTCTAGTACAGTAGCAACTCCATCTTTAAAACCTTTAGCATTTAACACCATTGCATCTTCTAAATCTCCATCATTGGCTTGAACTTGAATCTCATTCACAAATGAATCCAAAAATTCAAAAACACTGTACGCTTCCCCCACACTTAATCCTTTGTCCATCTAGTCAATTCAATTCACCAAGAATTCAACCAAAACACCCAATTAAAGAATTACAAGCAAAGATTATCAAGAATTAATATGCTAGATGAGAATGTATAAAGAAATTTGTGAGGAAAGGAATTGGAAAGTATGAAGGGGAACAAAATTGACAAAATCCTTAATTTCCATGCATACCAATGTTATTATGACTTTGAAAAGAAACTAAGCAAGTTCTAGAGTTTCAATTGCTATGAGTGCATGTCACACAAAGAAAATAATAGTGTATATGCTTAAAGTGGTCATCACTAGGCAATTTTATGGAATCAAGCTCAATTAACCAAAATGGACTCCACCACCATTTTAACCAATATCATGTAAGAAAAAGCATCCAATCATGTCACATGACCTAAAATTGATGATCAAATTTAAATAAAAACTTTTACCATCTTAAAAATATTACTAAACAATTCATGGAGAATTTTATTCAAATAACATGCTATGTATTAACAAAATGCAAAGTATGAAAGTAAAATGCAAAATGCAAAGTATGAAACTAAAGAAAGTCACTCAAAAAGAATTTATTAACAAAGCATGAATTAAAATGCAAAAGAAAGCTAAATTAGAACCAACTCCCCTTTCATTTCCCGATGGTTGAAGATGATCTAACAAAAGAAGCCACCCCGGAAGTGGAGTAATCATGGTTCTACTCAAATTCTTCTTATTAATCCTTTTTCCCTTGAAAATTCTTTCTGGAGGTCTGAGTCGGTTCAGTGTAAGCATCCACTCTGGAAGCTTATGTTCTCCTACAACATCAATAAAAGAAAATACCTCCCACACACATGTGGGATAAAAAGAAAATAGGAGAACATTAGTGTGGGTAAAAGATATTTCAAGAAATGATTCACATCTAATAAAATCAATAAATGGTACCTCTATGAAATTTTCTGATGTATCACAAACAATACTTACCTTATCATGTTGAAAGGTACCTGGAGTGGTGATTATTACCTCTTCCTCATCAAGTAAATGCTCATACTCTAGTTCTGGAGATTGTACAACTTCATGTAGTGATTCTTGGGTGCTTGGCTACGTAGCACAAGTCCCTACACTTACATCCTCAATTCTTGGTGATTCTTGAGGTAATGCTTCCAGTAAGCATTCCTCTACACATAAATCCTCTTCAAAATCAATACCTGCATCATTCACAACATCTAGAGCAACATCATTAGTAGAATCAGAAATTTGAACAACTACATCATCATCACACATAATGCTAGAAAAATTTTGTAAAGAAATGGGAGTAGGGTCAGACCTGACAAAATCACTACTCTCCATCTCTCCACTGCAGTTTTGTGCTTGTAACTGATTGATTGATAATGCAATCTGATCTAACTGACTCTAAATATTCTGTATCCTTGCAAATTGTTGCTCTTGATGCTCTCTCATTTGTTGCATAACTTCATTGCATTTCCAAACTGACTCTGTAAATCGTTCTTGTACATCCTCATGCTAATATTCAGGAACATAAATCCCTGTCTGAGGTTGATCATAATAACTCTCCATCTTATCTCCAAAATATGGATAATATGGATCCATGGTCAAATAGAATTTCCTGTTCTTACACAACAACTAGAAAATTAAATCAGAAGACTCAGGAATAAATAAAATCAACACATGGATATATAAGCATGAAAGCAATTGAACAACAAAATTTCTAGGTTTTCCAAAATAAAAACAATCCTAAAATTATCAAACATTCCATATTTTCCCCGACAATGGCGCCAAAATTTGATAAGCGAGTGTGTCACACTCGTAAATTAAATTAACAAATGTATGTCCACTGAACCCCTTAATTTTGCAATAACGTTGTAGTAACAAGTCCAGGATCGATCTCTCGAGGAACAAATGGTAAGATGTAATCTTAGAATCATATTTTATTCCTATTTTGGGGGTTTTTTAATATGGAATTGGGGGTGTAAACTTTGAATATAAATCTAACAAATGAAAAGCACAAAAAAATAAGAACTAACCTAATGCATAAAGAAACCTAACTATGTGCCAATAATCAAATCATAACGCATTATCACCCTACGTTTTGATTAAATCATCACCACACTTAAACCAAATATGAAATAACGAGACATAATTGAATTATAATCTAAAGCAGAATTTAAACCCTAATTTAAGACTTAAACACTAAACAATTAACCAAGCATCAATTAAACACAAGTAGAGCTTCAACAATGAAGTGAAATGCTAAATTACTTGCTAAAAACATAACAAACATAAAAGGAATCTGTTCTAAACTATAAAACAGTAGAAAAATGAAATAAATCCTAACTGATCCAATCTCTCAACCAATCTAACAAGCTTCACATTCTTGCCGTCACACAAGAGTTCCAAAGTCGAGAACACCCAACTCCAGACCTCAACGAAGCATCTCAGCTGCGTCTCAGTTCAAGGTATGCTCAACAACGGCGATGGACCACCGCTGGCGGGCTAGAACAACCCTAAATCCACTCAAGTGCAGAAAATCTGGATTTCTACTACCCGGAGCTCTCTGGATCTGGGATGATGTTGCAGACTGCGGATGGGCATCGGATGAAGCTCAATAACGCCGACGGACCACCTCCAAGCGTCACTGATGGGAATCGGAGTCGGCGATTGGAAGACCACCTACAAATCTAGTGAAAATAGAGAAATACCGTGAGCTAAATTCCACCGGAGGGAACACCCTTCGATGGCTCCAGAAGATCGAGATGAGTTGTCGTGAAGCTCTACAATGAAGTTGAAGCTCGAGAGGTTGATTGGAGAAGGAATCGGGGTCGAAATTCGTAAGAAGACGCGTGCCGGGATGAAGCTGCGCTGTGGAGGATCGACGAAGCAGAAAGAACATTGTAGCTTCCCTTTTGAATCTGATCCAGATCTGAACGGACGGCTGTGATCGATTTGGCTCCTGATCAACAGTGAAAAGTCATCCAAAATCTGTGGTCTGGATCTACTCTCCCTTAGGTCGGATCGACCAGATCTTCACTGGATGGTTCAGATCTTCCCAATCTTCGATGAACGATCTAGATTAATTCGGGCTTGATCAATGGCTGTGTGAACTCAGATCTGAATCAAAAGCTCTGGATTTTCATCTATGGCTGAGATCTCCTCCTCATTAGGTTGGATGGGCCAGATCTTCAATGGATGACTCAAATCTGCTTGATTGTAGATGAGTGGTCCAAATAACTCCACGGTTTGATCTTCTCGTTTCAACTCATATTCGAGCACAAATTTGGTCTAAATAGATCCAAATCCAAGATCCTTTGATGCCTACAAAATAAGAATCAAATATTAGCATCAAATAACACAAAAATACAATAATTTGCAATTAAGTCCAAGAATAAGACAATGCACAAAAAAGTGATGTAACCATGATTTAAACCTATAAAATCAACATCAAACCATGCATATATGAATCAAAATAATACAATAAAATCATGGTTATCACTCTCTCCCAATGTCATCTTTCTCGCTAGCCGCGTCTTCACTTCGACTTCCTATGCTCCTAAGCTCCTTCACACTTAGACACAAGGTTAAATCAAACAGGACATAACTTAACTTGTTTGATTACATCAAAAACAACCTTGGGGTTTAGCATATACAAGTCACTTCCTAACATTAATTTTGGAGAAACCTTTAAACTCTAATTAGTTTTCCTTGTAGAGAGTCGATCCCCGTTTCAAGGAACTACCGTAGAAAGTAAGGGATACCTTCTGTCACAAGGTCCCATGATCTTACATTCCAAGGCTCTTCCTCTACATGGTGATCTAACCCTACATCTACATGGATTTACCTCACACACATTTTGTCAAACGCATACAAGGCACAACACACATAGATGATGATATAAACACTTCATTGCATAGGAAAATGTCCAAATACATAGTTCATACATCACAACATATTACAACTACTTCCTACATCTTAAATCTAGAGATCTACTCCATTACAAGGGAATTACAACCAAAGACAATAAGCAAAGCAAACCATGACTCAATATATGGAGATAAAGAGAAGAGAATGCTTATCTTTGAAGCGTACCATCCTTGGAAGCACTCCCTTGCTCTGGAGGAGGACGGATTGGTGAAGATGAAGGAGATCTAGGGCCTCCCCAAAGGGGAGAACCCTTCCCCAAGCAATGTGGAAGAACCCCAAGCCAAAGATGAGTAAAAAGGGGAGAAACCCCCCCCCCCTTTTATAGAGCAGGGCATAGGCACCACACGTCCCATGACACGGTCGTGTGTATCTTCCTCTCAGCCAAGGTGACATGACCGTATAAATTCACACAGTCGTGTTCTGCTTTTAGCACTGGATGGCCTACACGGCCGTGTGAGTCGCATGGCTTGGCTATACTTGCTCTCTGGAAAATGTTGCATGATCGTGTGGCTCACACGGCCTGGGCATGCACGAGCTTTAGAGAAATGGCACGACCATGCCATTTAGCACGACCTTGCCTTGCTTTGTCTCTAGATTGTTGGTACGGCCATGCCATTTGGCATGGTCGTGTGCTGCCTGGCCACAGGGAGATTGACACGGCCATGTGGGTCACACGACCGTGGCATGATTTACTTCAGGATGGCCACACGGGCGTGTGGCCTACACGACCCAAGCTTGATTTCTTCCGAAGTTGCTCCCATGTGCGTTTTTACTCCATTTTCACTCCAATATGCATCATGTCAATCAAAATATGCAAAGAACAAATCTATGAACAAAATATAATGGAAGTATGATATTATAATAAAATAGGGTGCAATAAATATAGATTATGCTAATGAAATACAAGTAGATGTGCGTCAAAACATGCATAAAAGTATATATAATCTACGTACATCAAGACGCAAAGACTGACCGACCGGATCATAGCCCTATCTCACTTCATCTCTAGATCGGTCGATCAAGGCTTATCTTTTTTTATGATCCTTCACCGAGTGACCAAATTTCAGTGAGATGCTAACTGCAACAAAGCTTTTGAGGAGTTAAAAGATTATTTGTCTGCCCTGCCTATACTTGCTAAGCTAGTGGTGAGCGAACCTTTGTGGGTGTATTTGTTGGCCAATGAGCACACAGTCAGATCAGTATTGGTTATGTAAGATACCGCAAAATTAAATAATAAATATTATTGGACGAAAAATCTTATTAGATTTTTCAGGAACTTTTAGAAATTTTTAAGAATTTAAATGGAGTCCGTATAACCCGTTTTAAGGGGATGGATTCGGGGTATAGAGGAAGCCTGTTTGGAACACCATTTAAATGGGAATTGATTAGGGAGTGAACTTAGACATCAATTAAAGATAACCTAGGTTTTAACTTCTTAATCCCCGATTCTTATCTCTTCTTCTCCGATCCCGCATCTTCCCCAATTCGACGCTGTGGACGACGCCACCCGCTCCCTCGACTCATCGTCGCCGGCGTGTGAGCTCCACCCGAGAGCCACTTGGTTGTTGTCGGAGGGCCATCTTGTCTGTACCTTCTTTCCGATCTCCTCCTCCTCATATCGCGCCCGAAACCCCTTCCCTCCCCGGCGAATTCTCGCCTCACCGACGCCGAGCTCACGATCGCCGGCCATCTTCCTTTAGGCGAGGCTAGGGCAAAGACTCCATTGACTCCTCTTGCGATCCTTTCTCCTCCCCTCTCATGCGCAGGCGCCTGACACCGACGGAGAGCTCCCTCTGCCGTGATTCTGTTCTCGCCGAGTCGCCTGAGGAGGAGTTGCCGAATCTTGACGGCTCCGACCATCTCCGACGATGCGATCCTCTCTTAGGCTGTGCTTGTGCGCGTGCGGCAGTGACTCGGCGGAGCTAGGGCACGGCAAGGAGAAGGGATTCGCCTTGTTCCCCACAGATCGTGGCCCTTTTGGTTCTCCTCCTTGATCTGGTTACTGGTGGGCATTGCAGATCGTCACCATCTGAGGTGAATTTTGTGATACCAACTATAGGTGATCGATTGAGGTAAGAGTTCAATTGAGGTACATGTTGTCTGGTTTGTTAGAGTTCTAGGAAATTCATGGTTGTGTAATTGTTTCCTGGACTGATCTTGGGCAGAATTGATGTAGGAATTCTTGGTGGTTGTGTGCAGAGGTTAGTAGAGGGCTGTTGAGCTATTGGATTTGTTGCCTCCTTTAAGGTAAGTGTGTTTCTTTTGATCTATTATTGATCTGTTTTGTTAGGATTGCTAATGGTTATTTGATTTTGTCTAATTTAGATTACAAAGAAGCATGTGGAAGGATTATGAATAGGGATGATGGTGTTAGGTTTAGTAGTAAATGAGTTACTAATTATAGATGAATTGGTGGAGTGTTGATGATGGTATTGGGTTAATATAGCATGTATCGGATTTCATTTAAGGTTGTAATCTATGTAGTTTGGTTGATGAGTGTTTGATTGTGCGAAGTCATGGATTAAATGATGGATTATGTAGGGTGGATGAATATAATGATTTCATGTTTGTCATTGGGATCATTAGATTGATTATTAGATGTGGGGTGTTTAGTTTATGATTGGAAGGATTTATGATGAGTTGGATTAGTGTTTGATTGATGATGAATTATGTGAGTTGGATTTAACATGTGTTGATTAATGAGTTTTGGATTGATTAATAGATTATGGATTAAGTTGGGATCTAGAAGGAGTGTAATCAAGGATTATTTGGAGGATTAATTAGAGATCAGATTTGGTTGGAGTGATCCTAATTGGGTTAGGGCTTTTATTTAGCTATTTGATTCATATAAATTTAGCTAAATGAAATATATGTATTGATTTATACAGGACTTTGATGTGGGATGTTCATCACGATGTGGGATTTATTTTATCATGATCGACAGATAAAGGCGGGTATTTCTTCCTTGACTCTATGTAGATTTTTATTGAGCTTAGTGCATGGTTATTATGTGATGGTTTAGGCTGCTTTACCTTATATCGTGTTCGTTTGTCACTTTCCTGCTTGATGCTTATGCTTGATCTTTGAGGTTTTCTACTTATATCATATATAGTCTCTACTCTTGATTTCTACTCTGCGGTGATTACACGTGTAGAGTATGTATTGTAGGGATTGTCGAGTGGTTGGATTTACCATGCTGATTTTGCATATAATGTGGATTGTACGTAGCTTGGTATGTGTTTTAGGAGTCTTCATGTTGACCGTACATTTGCATGTTGTATGTACACACGTGTTTGGTTATGTACTCTTGGAGGAGTTGTGTTGATTGTATGTTTGTGGTTTATACACGTGTCTGATGTGTTTATTATTGGAGGATACATGTTGATTGTACTTATGTTCTGTGTATATGTGTCCAGTGGAATTATTAGAGATTTTTGGTTGATCATACATGGGTAGTTGTGTACATGTGTTTGGTGGGATGTGTGGATTTATCATGACGATTACATTCATGCTGTGGAGTGCTTATGTGGTTTAGAGGTTGCATGGATGATGACGGTGTTTGTATCATGATTATATATATATCATGTTCATCATTCATTGCATCTGACGACTAGTCTCCCTTGTGGTTGAGAGGGTCGTCAGTCTTTTTATAGCTGTCCACTCTACCACTGATGGAGAGTGGTAGCTGGGAGTGGAGCTATGTCCCGTCGCGCTTACTCAGCTGCTCATTATTTTTACTCTGTCAGCCTCGACCACTCTGGAGTAGTGGATCTTGAGGGTACAGTAGTCAGGGGGCTTGAGTTGTGAGTGGTCAGGGACCCTTAGCTATGTAGTTAGATAACTACATAGTATACTGTCGCCTCAGTCGCTTTATAGCGGTTACGTGCGTGAGGCTTGTACGGTTTGTCACGGACCCAAGCCTCTCGGCCATACATGGGTCGTGGTGTCTGGAGAGGTGGCGGGGGTGACCATGGAGCATGCATACACATTTGCATATGATGCGCGGTGCATCGATGGATATATATTTGCATGCATGCCTAGTAGATACTAGTTGCATGTGATTGTGATTTGTTGCATTTGATTGAGCTATGGTTGTTGCATATGGTTGTCATGCTGCATACATGTCATTTATTTTACATGTATATGCAGTCATACTTATATTGCACAGGTGTCACGGGTATATCTATTGCAGATCCGGTGAGTTTACTGATCATTGTACCATGTGTCGATTTCAGATTGGGTATGTATCCGTCATTATGTTAGTTGTGGTTTGTACAGTTTATGTCAGGTTATTATGTCAGATATGTTTAGGTGCATTGATTATGATAGTATGATCATGTTCTTTATTCCCTACTGAGACTGTATACTTGTGATCTCCATGTTGTTTATGGACCATGTACTATCTTTTCTATTACCCGCTGAGTAACATATACTCACCACCGCATGTATACATTTATGTTTCAAGTAGCTTATAGATGGTTGGTGTTGCTCGGAGTATCCTGTCTGCCGGGTCCTATGTCACATCTGAAGACTGCTCTTGTTTTCTTTTATATATCTTTTTATTATTTTTGGCATTGTATTTATGTGTAGCCATGTGGCTATCTTGTGGTTTTGGCGTTGTATTTGTGTTTAAGCCGTGCCGGCATGCATTGTATTTATTTGGTTTGTGTGGGATTTCCTTCATTTTTTCGCTGTGTTTTAGTATAGCCGTGTGGGCTATTTTATATATTACTGCGTGGTTGTGATTGTTTCATTCCAGCCGAGTGGGCTGTTATTATAACTGCGTGGTTGTGTATATAAATGTTCCAGCCGCATGTGGCTGATGTATTTTGTTTGTAGTAATGCTTCATATTGTCACCGGTACAGGGGAGATGCTGTCGAATTTTTGTCTGACAGGGACTCCTTTGGGGGCGTGACAAGTTAGGTAGGAGGGGAAAGATTAATAGCTTGTATACTTTTTAAGTTATTTATTAAACGAAGTCGAATGTTTTTACACCATACTTGAGAAATTATCATATGGACTGATCTTAGCTGCTTGGAGGTGTCGCCCTTATTTCCTTTCTCACCCAATCATGGTATTACTAATAGTACTTTGGGTCAAGTGCTTGTCAACCCAGAAGCCTTTGGGAGGTTGATTAAATGGACCATGGAGCTCAGTGAATGTGACATACAATATCAACCCCAAGCGGGCATCAAGGCTCAAGCCTTAGCTGATTTCATAACAAAGGTGCAAAACCCTAAGCCTAAGGAAACATGGAAAATATATGTGGATAGATCATCTGTTGGTGCGGGAAGCGTCCGACGATCGAACCTGAGTTTTGATAATGGAAAAGGATTCAAAGTTAAGGTGTGTTGTGGACTGACGTGCTTGATTGAGTGTTTCAGGTAAGTCCTAACTGTGGTTAGGCAAGGTAAAAACCCTAGGGGGTGGTAACCCTAGGTCATAGGGAGTGGTAACCCTATGCTGAAAGTCTTGGTGGGTCGAGTGCTTCAGGCAAAAGTCCTAGGGGGTGGTAACCCTAAGTGGAAAATCCTGGTGTCGCGAACCAGGTGGAAGACTGGACGGGTCGGGAAGCGGGCGTTCAGCAGAAAGTCCGGAGGCATCGAACACCGAGCAAAAGTCCAGTCGATTTGGAGGATCGCACTGGCAAAAGGTAAAATCTCCTGAGTGGAGTAGGTGAGGATGCGTTCCCCGTAGAGGGAACAGTAGGCGTCGGGTCGACCTAGGGCTTCTGGTCGGAAATTCAAAGTCAGACTCGGACAGTCTGGTGACTGTCAATTTTATTTATATATATTATCTTTTGTGTTCTAACTCTATTTTGCAGGTAACTAACATTTTTATGCAGAGTTAGAACTGACTGGGATCGGTCGACCGAACCTCCAAGCTACCATATCAGATCTCCAGAAGTTGGACCGGGTTCGACCAGGGATCGGTCGACCGGACCTCGGGATTGGTCGACCGAACCTGGGATAGGTGTCGACTGGATCAAGATGAGGTGTGCGGGTCATAGGAGACTGATCGGTCGACCAGACCCTGGGATCGGTCGACCGAACCCAGGGATAGAGTTTGACCAGATCGAAGCTGAGCGATGGATCGACGGATCAGATGCGGTGGAGATCATCTGATCGATCGACCGAACATGAGGATCGGTCGACCGATCCGCTTCGGGTCAAACCTGATCCCGAGACTTGGGGATCTGGATCAGACCTTGCAGAGCTATAAAAAGAGGCCTCGAGGTGCAGCTCAGAACATTGAATTCCGAACAGAAGTGCTGTGCTCTTGTGTGCTACATACGCTTCAACAACGCCCTACCGCTACAACGAACTGAAACTCCAAAGCTCTTCTATTTTCTTGTTCGTTGTTATAACTTTCTTATTTTCACTTAACTGTAATTGCTTCTAGCTTGTAATAATTCCGGATTTATAGTTGTTGCCCACCGAAAGCGGTCAAGGACCGTGGGCCTTCGAGTAGGAGTCGAGATAGGCTCCGAACGAAGTAAAACACTTGCGTCTTTTGTGTTTGTATTTACTTTCCGCTGCGTTTCTACTCTGTGTCTTAAATCGCTAAAATAGCCACGAGCGCTATTCACCCCCCCCCTCTAGCGCTTTCGATCCATCAATTGGTATCAGAGCGGGGTCGTTTTGAATCGGTGCAACCACCATTCAAAACAATTTTTTCGTGGTATTTTCAGATTTTTCGGAGTCAATTAGAATTTATCTTCATAGCTATATTCTAATTCTTTTCTCGAATCGGTTTTCTGCTCGGAGTTGGTGCAACACCACCCGAGTTCATGTTCTATTTTTTTTTTCTTCCGCACTACTAAGCCAGGACCAAGTCCTGGAACTTTTTGTTGTTTATTTTCTTTCATAGTTGATCTAAAAATGGCCCTTCAAGAAGACTACAGTACAGCCCACCCCCCGCTATTCACCGGAGACGACTTCGGGTACTGGAAGGGTCGGATGGAGGCATATCTCCGGACTCATTTTGAAGTCTGGATGATTGTCAAAATCGGATTCCAACTACCAACTGATAGCACCGGCAAACCACTACCATACGAGGACTGGGACGCATCTTTGATTAAGAAGGTGGAAGCTAATGCCAAGGCGACCTGCACCCTCCAATGTGGCTTATCAAAAGAAGAACTCAACTGTTGGACCCCATGGTAGTTTTGATGTGATCAACCAAGTTAGTTAGGTCCTGTTGTGTTTGATCCCTGTGTCTGAGTATGCAGGAGCTTAGGAGCACAGGAAGTCGAGCGGAAGACGCAGCTAGCGAGAAGGACAGCACGGGAAGGGAGCCGAAGGGCTTGGTGCGTCCGAAGGACGAGAGAGCTGCGGAAGAGTATTCCGGTGGGCGTGAAGAGCGTGCACGGCGTTCGAGGGACGTTAAGCCGGGACGGAAGGCTGCTCGAGGAGAAGGTCGGGAATTGGGTTCGGGTGAGCCCTATTCCGGTTGGCAGCAATCACCCAAAAGAACGGAGCGAAGGAAGCTGAAGAAACTAAGCTGGAAGCTTGGAGGCGCCCTTGAAGGCGCCTTCAAGCCTCTTGAAGGCGCCTTCAAGCCTATCGTTGCGGATAAAGTTTTATCAGCTGACCGAGCTGGAGGCGCCTTGAACCTTGTTGGAGGCGCCTTGGACCCTCGGGATAGACTTTCCAGGAGCTATAAAAAGGCCCCTGGAGCTAGGAATTCAACAACAACTCAAACAATCAATCTGTAATCAATTCCTAGCAACTAAGTGAGCGTTCTAAGTGTAAAAAGGCTTCTCCGCCTACAATAAAGGAGATTCTGATAGTAGAGCTTTTTAATCGCCCTGGATTAACAACCTCCTTGGTTGTAACCAGGTTAAATTCTGTTTCTGTTTCTTTTCCTGTCTCTTTAATTTAGTTGTTATTTTATTGCTGATTTAAATTCTGAGTTGAAATCCGAGGAGGGTATAGTTTGTTTTTGTTTTCAGCAATTCACCCCCCTCTTGCCGGTCTCCGTTGCACCAACAAGTGGTATCAGAGCCTGATCGCCTCAGAAGGACTAACCGCCAACTGAAGCACTACGATCAAGACGATGGCCGGAGCGAACATCCATCCCCCGAAGTTCGACGGAGATTTCGCTACATGGAAGCGAAAAATGGAGGTATTTTTTAAAACCGATTTTGATATTCTTATTACAATGAAATATGGTTTTGCAGCGCCGAAAGACAAAGAAGAAAACACATGGAGCAAGAAGGAGCAAGCCGATTTCGTCGCCAACGGAAAGGCAGAGTTCCACATGCTTAGTGTGCTGCCGCCGCAAGAAGTAAATCGGATCGGAAGCTACGACTCAGCGAAAGATCTCTGGGAAAAATTCCTGGAGCTACACGAAGGTACTTCCGAAGCGAAGCTAGCGAAGCGCGACATCCTCCGGAACCAGTTAACGAACCTCCGGATGAACCAAGGCGAGAAGGTAGCGCAACTCCAAGCGAGAATCAAGGAGCTAATAACGCAACTAACGAACCTTGGAGAAGAGGTAACCAACCGGGACTCTATCCGGTACGCGCTCAACGCCTTCCCTAGAACTCCAGAGTGGGCTTCCTTAGTAGATGCGTATTACATCTCTAAGGACCTCGAGGTAAGTACTTTAGAACAATTATTTTCCACTTTTGAACTTCACGAATCTCGAGTTTCAGAACCCAACGGAGCAGAGAAGACAAGTCAGAACATTGCCTTAAAGGCAAAGATGAACAGTTCTGACTCCGAAGCCTCAGTCGACGAATCCGAAGCGGCACTACTGGTAAGACGCTTCAATAAGTTTTTTAGTACTAATAAATTTAAATCGCAGAGGCATCATCGAAAGAAGAGGACGGTTCGCTGCTACAACTGCAACGAAGAGGGACACATCAAAGATGACTGCCCAAAACTAAAGAGAAAGGAGAAAGAAAGGGCAAAGCCAAAATACAAGAAACCAGAACCCTCCAAGCACAAGAATCTGAAGGCTACTTGGTCAGATTCGTCAACCTCCGAATCGGAAGTCGAAGAATTCTCGGGACTAGCACTGATGGCCAACCATCAGAAAGAAGAAACGTCCAGCTCAGAGATGAGCATCGATGAAGGGGGAGGAACATCAGAAGAAGAAAGCAGCAGTGAAGGGGGAGCGTCACCAGACCAGGTAAGTAAGGTACGCAATCTAACCCCAACTCAATCTTTCAAATTTATCAAGTCTCTTTCTAAAGAGTTAGATCAATTAGAAAAAGAGAATGCTGAACTAAAGTTGAACTTAGCAAGAGCATGCCCGTTAGAAATGTATGATCATCTAAAATCAGAAAATGAAAATTTAAAATTAGAAATTGAAAAATTGAAAAATGATGCATGCTTAAAGAAATTTCCAAAGTCAAAAATTAGAACTTATGGTAAATTAAATTGGTATATAAGGAAGCATCAAGGTCAACTTATAAAAATACCAAGAAACTATGTACCCCCTAGATTTTTGAATAATCCTGTAGGAAGGAACCTCTATTGGGTTCCAAAATCTGTGCTTAATTAATTTTTCAAAAATTAAAAGCTTAAAGTGAGAGAATTAAACATTGAAATTCTTTATGGAAGCTTTGTCTAAGGAAGTGGTTGTTGCTCCAATAACCAAGAAGGCCTAGTGCCTCGCCACGACCTAGAAGCTAAAATATTGGAAGAAAATGTTTAATTAACTTTTTTGAAAGAGCATTAAACTAGAATCAAATAATGCTTTAAAAGTTTTTAAATCTTTTTAAATTCTAAAAAGTCAGATTGTGAAAATAAAAAAAAATATTTTATTGACTTAGAAATTTTTTTTTGGAAAAATTCGTTTTGACTTAATTTTGACTTAGAAGATTATTTTTCTTGAATAACATAGAAATTTTTTTTTTGAATTCATTTTTAACTTAGAATTTTTAAAATTCTATACATTTCACTTAACTTAAGTTATTTGTTTCAGATTTTCTTAACCCCATTTTTGCTATGATCAAAGGGGGAGAGAAAAGTACAAGTTTAGGGGGAGTTAGAAAAAAAATTTAAAATTTCTGTTATTATTTTTATAAAAAGTGTTGCAATTTTACTAATTGCAAAAATTATGTTTAACTTGTTAGTTTAGTAATTTTTCTTTAAAATTACTTTTTATGTCTATTTTAACCCTAACTTGAACTTGGGTTGATGCACATAAAAAAGGGGGAGATTGTTGGACCCCATGGTAGTTTTGATGTGATCAACCAAGTTAGTTAGGTCCTGTTGTGTTTGATCCTTGTGTCTGAGTGTGCAGGAGCTTAGGAGCACAGGAAGTCGGGCGGAAGACGCAGCTAGCGAGAAGGACGGCAAGGGAAGGGAGCCGACGGGCTTGGTGCGTCCGAAGGACGAGAGAGCTGCGGAAGAGTACTCCGGTGGGCGTGAAGAGCGTGCGCGGCGTTCGAAGGACATTAAGCCGGGACGGAAGGCTGCTCGAGGAGAAGGCCGGGAATTGGGTTCGGGTGAGCCCTATTCCGGTTGGCCGCAATCACCCAAAAGAACGGAGCGAAGGAAGCTGAAGAAACTAAGCTGGAAGCTTGGAGGCGCCCTTGAAGGCGCCCTGGAAGGCGCCCTGGAAGGCGCCCTTGAAGGCGCCTTCAAGCCTGTTGAAGGCGCCTTCAACAGGTCAGTTTTGACCGTTTGCGTGCGGATAAAGTTTTATCCGCTGACCGAGCTGGAGGCGCCTTGAACCTTGTTGGAGGCGCCTTGGACCCTCGGGATAGACTTTCCAGGAGCTATAAAAAGGCCCCTGGAGTTAGGAATTCAACAACAACTCAAGCAATCAATCTGTAATCAATTCCTAGCAACTAAGTGAGCGTTCTAAGTGTAAAAAGGCTTCTCCGCCTACTGTAAAGGAGATTCTGATAGTAGAGCTTTTTAATCGCCCTGGATTAACAACCTCCTTGGTTGTAACCAGGTTAAATTCTGTTTCTGTTTCTTTTCCTGTCTCTTTAATTTAGTTGTTATTTTATTGCTGATTTAAATTCTGAGTTGAAATCCGAGGAGGGTATAGTTTGTTTTTGTTTTCAGCAATTCACCCCCCTCTTGCCGGTCTCCGCTGCACCAACATCAACCACGTCGGCCCCTTCAACAGTGCTAAGGAGTTGTGGGAGAAACTCATTGAACTTCACAAAGGGACGTCCGACACCAAAGTAAGTAAAAGAGACTTAATTTTCAATAAATTATTTAATATCAAACTGCAGGAAGGTGAGACAGCTGCCCAACTCCATGCCCGGATTCAAGATCTAGTCAACGGTCTTCATGCAATTGGACAGAAGGTAGACAACCGGGACATCATAAGGTATTCTTTAAACACCTTTCCGAGGAACACCTTGTGGGCATCCATGGTAGATGCCTACAAGGTTTCTAAGGATTTATCTACTATTAAGTTAGATGAACTTTTTGCAGAATTCGAACTTCATGAACAGACTAATGCACGCCCGACCAAGAAAGGGTTGGCTTTGGTTGCAGGAACAGGGAGAATGCGCGAATCAAAGATAAAGCGCAGAACCGAACCTGAGTCAGAAGAAGAACCAGATTCGGAAGATGACGACAAGCTTACAACCGAAATAGTCAACCTGGTAAAGAAACTCTGCAAAAAGAAGGGCTTCAACAAAAAGGATGTCAGAAAGGCCATCCAGTCCAAAGAAGCCCAACCAAACTCAAAGATCAAATTCGAAGTGACCTGCTACGGGTGCAATCAGAAAGGGCACATCAAGGCAAACTGCCCGAACCAAAAGGATCCAAAGAAACCAAGGAGGAAGAAGGCCTTGAAAGCAACATGGGACGAGTCCTCTTCCGAGGAATCCGACGATGAAGAACTCGAGCAGACGAATTTTCTTGCGTTGACAGCCCGGGACTACAACAACGAATCCGGAAGCGAGGACGAATCGGAAGCCGAGTCTGAGAGAAGCCACGGATCTGCATCCGTTTATGAAGGGTCAAACCCCTCTGTAAGTAAAAATCATTTATATAGCTTAATTAATTATTTAATGCATAAAGTAGCTAAGTCCAAAATTCGAATCAAGTCGCTTCTAAAGGAGGTAACACTCCTTAAAGAAATGACTAATAACGAATCCTTGACTGATCCAGTTCAGACTGGAACCACAACTCAAGTTCAAAAACTTGAGGAAGAGAATTCCAACCTCAAAAGTCAAGTCAAGGATTTGAAGACAACCTTAGAACGATTTTCCTTGGGGTCCAAGAATCTTGACTTGATTCTTGGAACACAAAGGGCAATCTACAATCGAACTGGACTATGATACAAATTGAAAAAGAAGTATAAGTCATATTTATCTCTAATACAAAGGACAAATAGAAAAATGGTCCAAGCATGGGTTGCCAAGTCCAACCTGATCAATCAAGTTGGACTCAGACAATATTGGGTTCCTAAAGATCAAATACATTATCTCGATAGACCATATCGAGGCTATAATCCAGGGGGAGCTAGAAGAAAAACGATTAAATTAAATTAAAAATTCAAATAAAAATTCGAAATTCGAAATTCAATTAAAAATTTGAAATTAAATTAAAATTCGAAATTCAATTAAATTAAAATTTAAAATTCAATTAAAAATTCGAAATTAAATTAAAATTCAAAATTCAAATAAAATTAAAATTTTGAAATTAAATTAAAATTTGAAATTCAATTAAATTAAAATTCAAAATTTAATTAAAAATTCAAAATTAAATTAAAATTCTAAATTCAAAATAGAAGGAGGATCCAGAATTGCGGGCACCCGCAACTAATCTACCCGAAATGGGTAAACAAGAGTAGTCTGCCGGCAGGGTAATTAAGGTTAGATAAAATGGACTAGGTTTAACTTAACCCACGGTACTGGTGAAGTTTTTGGATGATAGTACGTTAGGGAAGCTTGGGCATCGCATGTCTAGGAAGATATGGCTTCGACCTGGTGCATTTGGCCAAGTGGAACTGACCGAAGCTACCCTTAAATGGATCGTAACTAGTTAGACCAAGGTTTAGTATTAAGTTTAATGGGTAAGACTATTTGGAAAACCTCGAAGGCATGGTTACTTTAATGAGTTCCTTGTGACTCACCATAGCCCAGAAGTTTATCCAAAGAATGCTTATTTGTTAAACCCAAAGCTAAACCTGAATCTAACACAAAATTAAACATAATCCTAAAATTGAACCTCAATTCATCTCACAAAAATTATAGGAGTCCCTGATTGAAAAATTAGATCGGATGAGATGACTAAGAATAGAAATTCAAAATTACATTCATAATTATAATGAATTGAAATTCAAAATTAAAAATCAACTTAAATATTTTTCAAAATTAAAATCAACTTAAATATTTTTCAAAATTAAAATCAACTTAAATATTTTTCAAAATTAAAATCATCTTAAATATTTTTCAAAATTAAAATCAACTTAAATATATTTCAAAATTAAAATCAACTTAAATATTTTTCAAAATTAAAATCAACTTAAATATTTTTCAAAATTAAAATCAACTTAAATATTTTTCAAAATTAAAATTAACTTAAATATTTTTCAAAATTAAAATCAACTTAAATATTTTTCAAAATTAAAATTAACTTAAATATTTTTCAAAATTAAAATCAACTTAAATATTTTTCAAAATTTAAAATTAATTTAAATATTTTTCAAAATTAAAATCAACCTAAATATTTTTCAAAATTAAAATTAACTTAAAATATTTTTCAAACTTAAACATTTTTCAAAAATTCTTCAATTAAACGTTAAACCACCATAGAATTAACGAATTGTTAACTCAGATTGGGTAAGATGCAAAAATAAAGACTTACTTCAATCAAACTGTCTTTTGATCCATTAACTACTTTATGTGTAGGAATTGGATCAATGGATGTTGGACAGTAGATGCTCCAGACATATGACTGGAGATAGGTTGAAGTTCACTAAGCTAAAACTAAAGAACCTAGGATCATTTGCTTTTGGCAACGATGGAAAACTGAAAGTAATCGGAAAAGGTAATATCGAACTTAACTCCGATTTTATTATTCGAAAAGTGTTATTAGTTGAAAATTTTAATTTTAATTTATTAAGTATAAGCTAATTATGCGATACTCGTTACTCAGTTACTTTTACCAAGTCCGAATGTATAGTCAAACATATTGATAATCCAAAAATCATACTTAAGGGCACTAGGAAAGATAATGTCTACACCATTTATCTACCAACACCCTCAATAAAGTGTTTTCTAACACAACAAGAGGAAACTGAGTTGTGTCACAGGAGATTGGGTCACACTCACACGAGACTCATTTCAAAAATGAGTCAAAATGGACTAGTCAGAGGATTGCCCAAATTAAAAGTTATTGAAAATTCAATCTGTAATGCGTGTCAACAAGGAAAACAAACCAAGTCAACCCACAAGTCAACCAATCTAGTTAGAACTACTTGTTTACTTGAGCTCCTTCACCTAGACCTATTTGATTCACACGGAGCCAAGTCACTAAGCAAGAACCAGTATTGCTTAGTTATAATAGATGACTTCTCCAGGTTCACCTGGGTAAAATTTCTAAAAACAAAAGATGAAACCTTTGAAATATTTAGTAATTTTTGCAAATTAACAGAAAATGAAAAAGATACTAAAATTAAAAGAATAAGAAGTGACCATGGAGGAGAATTTGAGAATCACAACTTTACTGAATTTTATGAAATAAATGGGTACAAACATGAATTCTCCTGCCCTAGGACCCCTCAACAAAATGGTTTAGTAGAATGTAAAAACAGAACCCTATAAGAAGCTGCTAGAACCATGTTAAACGAATATAAACTATCTAATCAATTCTGGGCTGAAGCAGTTAGTACAACATGTTACATTCAAAATAGGATTTAATTAACAAATTTCAAAATAAAACACCCTATGAAATTTATTATAATAAAATTCCCAAATTAAACTATTTAAAAGTATTTGGGTGTAAAGTCTTCATTTTGAACACTAAAGACTACTTAGGGAAATTTACATCAAAAACAACCCCGGGAATAATTTTAGGGTATTCAACAACCAGTAGAGCATATAGAGTGTATAACAAAAATACCCTAAAAGTAGAAGAAACAATAAATATAATATTTGATGAAGAAAATAAATTACCCAACACAATAAATGAAAATGAAAATACAGAAAATATTAACCAAGTAAACAGAGAAGATGACGAAATTCAACCTGAACCTATTGAATCTGAAGAACTAATCACTAACTCAAATAGTATACGACCAACTAGGACAAGCACAAATCACCCATCTGACCAAATTTTGGGTGATCCAACTGTAGGAGTTAGAACTAGATCATCTTATCGAAACCAAAGCCAAATAGCCTTGATTTCAAAAATCGAACCCAAAACCATAGAAGAAGCCCTACCAGACCCAGATTGGACTCTAGCAATGCAAGAAGAATTGGCCCAATTTGAAAGAAATCAAGTCTGGGAATTAGTGCCTAAACCCGTTAACAAATCCATAATTGACACTAAATAGGTTTTTAGAAACAAATTAAACGATCAAGGTGAAATAGTTAGAAACAAAGCTAGGTTAGTAGCTAAAGGATTCAGTCAAGTAGAAGGGTTAGACTATGACGAGACCTATGCTCCAGTAGCAAGACTTGAATCCATTAGGATGTTGCTGGCCTATGCAGAACACAAAGGTTCAAGCTATTTCAAATGGACGTAAAATCTGCATTTTTAAATGGATTTATTAAAGAAGAAGTATATGTAGGTCAACCCCCAGGATTTGAGGACTTAGAACAACCAAATTATGTCTTTAAATTAAAAAAAGCCCTATACGGACTAAAACAAGCACCTAGAGCTTGGTATGAACGACTGCCCAATTACTTAATATCAAAAGGATTTAACCAAGGTCTAATAGACCCAACCCTTTTCGTAAAAACCTTAGAAAATGACATTTTTATAGCCCAAATTTACGTTGACGATATTATTTTCGGTTCCACAAACTCTAAATTTCTAAAAGAATTCACCAAACTAATGGAAAATGAATTCGAAATGAGTCTGGTAGGAGAACTTAATTTCTTCTTAGGTTTACAGATTAAGCAAACTAAAGATGGAATTTACATTTATCAAACTAAAAATGCTAAGGAATTAATTAGAAAATTTGGCATGGAAAACTCAAAAATAATCAATACCCCAATAGCTACAAATGCTAAAATTGACTCAGACTTAGAAGGTAAATCGGTAGACTTGAAATACTATCGAAGTGCGATAGGAAGTCTACTGTACCTAACTGCGAGTCGACCAGACATTATTTTTGTAGTAGGTATGTGTGCACAATACCAATCTTGTGCAAAAGAGTCTCACTTAACCCTTGTCAAAAGAATTCTTAGGTATGTTAAGGGAACTCCAAATGTAGGACTATGGTACCCTAGATCTGGCACCCTTGACCTAACCGGCTACTCTGACTCAGACTATGCCGGATGCAAGCTAGATAGAAAAAGTACAAGTAGTAGCTGTCAATTTCTCGGACAATGCCTAGTAAGTTGGTCAAGTAGAAAGCAACACTGTGTTGCTTTATCTACCACTGAAGCTGAATATATAGCCTTAGGTGAATGCACATCTCAGTTGCTGTGGATGATGCATACCCTTAAAGACTATCAACTGGAGTATCATAAAACTAAAATCTCAATTGATAATATAAGCTCAATAAATCTAACAAAAAACCCAATTCATCACTCAAGGACTAAACATATAAAAGTGAAGCACCATTTTGTAAGGGATCACGTAGCTAAGGGTGATATTGAACTCAACTATGTTGAGTCAAAATCAAACCTAGCTGACATCTTCACAAAGCCCTTACTTGAACTTGAGTTCAGTGCACTTTGAAGGCAAATAGGAATGTGCTGGGTAGAATAGATATTAATTTTCAAAATTCACTGTCTTACTTCAAAACTCATTCTTTTATTCTTTTCAAAATCTAGGAAAAATAATGATTTTAAAATCCCATTTTCTTATACTTTTCAAAAATATGACTTAGCCTAGACTCTACCCTAGAAATCTTGTTCCCCTAGATTTAAGCCAGAGCATCTCACAAACACCTAGGTATACCTTGCTTGTGTTTGTAAAACATAGAATGGTGTGAGATGCATAGGGTACAGCCTGGACTCAAGAATGTCTATTTCTGTGCATCAATATGAGTCTGGGCGTTAAATACTTTATTAACAGTAATCAAGTCAAGTCTTCCAGCGTTAGTCAAATCTAACTGGACTAAATGACTTTACTTGTTAACCAAGTGAAAGCTATTGCCCTCTAGGTAATCAGCAAGTAGCTAACGGTTAGACAGTTGGTGAAGGAAATGTTAAGCTTAAGCATGCTTTTACTTTAGGGCTCTGATACCTGATCAAAACAATTAAGTTAACAATTTAAATAAGTTAACAATTTAAATAAGTTAACAACTATTTAACTTGACTCATGCTTGGACTTAAGGACCAACTGAATAAATAACCTAAATCTTTAGTTACTCCCTCTTCGTCCTAAGATTTCATAAATTCTTACTCCTATTTTCTTCAAAATTAGTTTTTTAAGTACCTTTTCAAACTGAAACTACATTTTCAAAATTTAATGTTTGCAAAAGGCTTAGCTAAGTGGCATAGATAGCAACCTTCAAACTTAGCCATCTTTATAAATTTTTGCCTCGTTACCTATTAGATTCATTCTATACTTAGCTAAAGCTATTAAACACATATTTCTGTACTTGCATAATTTAACTTATGACTTTCAAAAAATTTTGCTAAGTAAAAAGAATAATTTTTCAGTAAAATTTTATGATAAGCTAAGTGTTAAACAGGCATTTCCTCTTTCAAAGAATAAATCTATTTTTTTCTAAAAACTTAATACTTGCTTTCAACTAGCTTATTTTTTTTTGATATATGGCAAAGGGGGAGAGTAGGAAATTCAAAATTTAAAAGAAAAAAAGTGTTGCTTTTATTAAGGGGGAGAGTAGGAAATGCAAAAGTAAAAGGAAGCCCTGTATTAAGGGAGAGTTTCATAAAGTTCGAGTGTTAGCTTAAGTTGTGCTTTTATTTGAATTTACATACTTAAGTTTGCTCACTTAAAATTTGTCAATATAGTTGTTTTACTTAACTTTGAATTTAGGTTGCCATAATCAAAAAGGGGGAGATTGTTGGTGCGGGAAGCATCCGACGATCGAACCTGAGTTTTGATAATGACAAAGGATTCAAAGTTAAGGTGTGTTGTGGACTGACGTGCTTGATTGAGTGTTTCAGGTAAGTCCTAACTGTTGTTAGGCAAGGTAAAAACCCTAGGGGGTGGTAACCCTAGGTCATAGGGAGTGGTAACCCTATGCTGAAAGTCTTGGTGGGTCAAGTGCTTCAGGCAAAAGTCCTAGGGGGTGATAACCCTAGGTCAAAAATCCTGGTGTCGCGAACTAGGTGGAAGACTGGACGGGTCGGGAAGCGGGCGTTCAGCAGAAAGTCTGGAGGCATCGAATACCGAGCAAAAGTCCAGTCGATCTGAAGGATCGCACTGGAAAAAGGTAAAATCTCCTGAGTGGAGTAGGTGAGGACGTGTTCCCCGTTGAGGGAACAGTAGGCGTCGGGTCGACCTAGGGCTTTCGGTCGGAAACCCGAAGTCAGACCCGGACAGTCTGGTGGCTGTCAAGTTTATTTATATATATTATCTTTTGTATTCTAACTCTGTTTTGCAGGTAACTAACAGTTTTATGCAGAGTTAGAACTGACCGGGATCGGTCGACCGAACCTTAGATTCGGTCGACCGAACCTCCAAGCTACCAGATCAGATCTCTAGAAGTTTGACCGGGTTCGACCAGGGATCGGTCGACAACACCTGGGAAAGGTGTCGACTGGATCAAGCCGAGGTGTGCGGGTCAGAGGAAACTGATCGGTCGACCGGACCCTGGGATCGGTCGACCGAACCCAGGGATAGAGTTTGACCAGATCGAAGCGGAGCGACGGATCGACGGATCAGATGCGGTGGAGATCATCTGATCGGTCGACCGAACATGAGGATCGGTCGACCGATCCACTTCGGGTCAAACCTGATCTCGAGACTTGGGGATCTAGATCAGACCTTGCAGAGCTATAAAAAGAGGCCTCGAGGTGCAGCTCAGAACATCGAATTCCGAACAGAAGTGTTGTGCTCTTGTGTGCTCCATACGCTTTAATAACGCCCTGTTGCTACAACGACCTGAAACTCCAAAGCTCTTCTATTTTCTTGTTCGTTGGTATAACTTTCTTATTTGCACTTAACTGTAATTGCTTCTAACTTGTAATAATTCCAGATTTATAGTTGTTGCCCACCGAAAGTGGTCAAGAACCGCGGGCCTTTGAGTAGGAGTCGAGATAGGCTCCGAACGAAGTAAAACACTTGCGTCTTTTGTGTTTGCATTTACTTTCTGCTGCGGTTCTACTCTGTGTCTTAAATCGCTAAAATAGCCACGAGCGCTATTCACCCCCCCTCTAGCGCTTTCGATCCATCATCATCCACTCGGTAGGGCAGTGGAATAGGTATTATTATGATATTACCCAGGGAGGACAGAATGCACCTATCAGTTCATTATCGGGCTACAAATAATGAAGCCAAATATGAAGCATTGATAGCTGGCCTACAGGCTACAAGACACATAAGAATTATTCAGATTCTCAGTTAGCTACGCAGCAATTATCAAATAATTTTAAAATTAATAATAAACGACTCAAGATCTATGCAGAAGTGTTCGAGAATCTTAGATCCTAATTCTAGGAGGTGATCATACAAAATGTTCCTCAAGCAGAAAATCAAACAACAGATGACTTGATAAAATTAGTTTCTTCCATAGTTCCATGGACCCTAGATAAGCCTATAGAACATACACTGTTAATGACTTGCATTGAATGATAGGCTGACCTTGAATAGTAGAACGATTGGAGAATATTGTTGGTGCAGTGAGCACTAGACGATCGAACCTATGTTTTGATAATGGAAAAGGGTTCTGTTGGATCAAGAAGCGCTAGAGGGGGGGGGGTGAATAGCGCTTGTGACTTTCACTTTTGATATTTAAAAACGTATGAGAAAAGCAGCGGAAATTAAAACAAAACACGCACAAAAAGATCCAAGTATTTTTGCTTGGTTCGGAGCCTTGGGTGACTCCTACTACAAGGCCCACGCTCGTTGAGCATTTACTTTGGGCAATCACTATAATATCGCAAAGATTACAAGTATGAAGAAGTACAATAGTAATTTAAATAATACCGACAACAAAGTTACAGAAATTGAAGCGTCGGGTCGTCGGGATGTTGCTACAGCACATCTGGAACGTCTCTTGGGCAGTGCACAACTGAAGGATCACTTGAGAATTGTTTAATTAAGATGTTGGTCGAATACCCCTTATAAAGCCCACTGAGGATGCCTTCAACCTCCTTGAAGGCGCCTCCAATCACCGAGTAAACCGTGCAGATTAGATCAGAAGTAGTCGCAGGATATCCTCTTGAAGGCACCTCCATACCCCTTGAGGGCACCATCAAGCCTGTCTGAGGCACCTCAAGCATCCATGAGGGCGCCTCCAGCCTTGCTGCGAGCACATCTCCTTTGCACTCGAGGCGCCTCCAAGCTCCATGAGGGTGCCTCGGGTACTGTTCATCCGAGGCATAATGCGCTCTTTTGTCCCTGTAAAATATATTAGTTCACAAAACAACCATATATCCTGCAAAACAAAGTTATCACATAATAAACATGATAATAAAATATTTTGACAGTCTCCAGACTGTCCGATTCTGACTTCAAATTTCTGACCAAAAATCCTAGGTGGAACCGACGCCTACTGTTCCCTTCGCGGGGAACGCGTCCTCACTTACTCCACTCAAGAGAGCATACCTGATGCCAGTCCGATCCTCCTGACCGACTGAACTTTCTGCCTAGGGTTACCACCCCCTAGGACCCAGGGTTACCACACCCTAGGGGTTTTCCGCCACCTAGGATTACCTCCCCCTAGGAACTAAGGTTACCCCCCTTAGGATTTCTATCATCTAGAGTTACCACCCCCTAGGACCTAAGGTTGCCGCCCCTTAGGGTTTTCCTCCACCTAAGGTTACCACCCCCTAGGACCTAAGGTTACCGCCCCTTAGATTTTTCTACCACCTAGAGTTACCACCCCCTAGGACCTAGGATTACCACCCCCTAGGATTTTCCACCTGCCTAACCGCAGTTAGGACTTTCCTACAACCTCATTCACACACATTAGATAACAAACCAACTTAACTTGAACCCTTTGACATAATCAAAATGCCGGTTCGATCGTCGGATGCTTCCCGCACCAACAATCTCCCCCTTTTTGATTATGGCAACACGGTTCAAAGTTAAGTAAAAATATGACAAATTTAAATATGAAATTAAGAAATTTAAACATAAGCATGAACGTAAAAATTTGTAAAACTTAAGCTAAGAATAAGTAGAGAGAAATTTTTTTTTACGTAATTCTAAGCTCCCCCTGAATAGTAGCACTTAGCAAAATTTAGCTTTGAAAATATTTTGAAAAATATCTAACTTTTTCAACAAAAACTTAGAAAATTTTATATCTTTTTCCAAAAACAAAGCTAAATTTTCGGCTTTACGAATAATTGCTTTAAATATCTAATTTTTATATCTTTAACCTTTTTTTTTACAAAAGCATAGTTAAGTACTTAGCTTGAAAAATACTTAGCTCTTTCAACAAAAAATTTAGCAAAACTTAGCATTTGAAAATAATTACTTTGGAAAACACTTTGCTAAATTTGAAAAACCTTTGAAAGATTTTGACAACCCCTTAAAAGTATTGATAAATACTTAACTTTTAAAAGAATTTTCTTGATAGAAGTTTAGTTTAAGTACTTAATTTTAAGAGGATTTTCATAAAAGCTTAGCTTAAGTACTTAGCTTTGAAAACATTTATATTTTCAACAAAGACTTAGCTAAATTTTGAGAGTAAATGTTTTGTCAAGTACTTAGCTTTCAAAACTTAACATAAAAACACTTTGATAATTTAGTACTTAGCTTTAAATGTAAAACACTTAGCTTCAAGTAAAGTTTTTTTAAAAAAAAATACTCAACTTAAAACAGATTTTAATAAAAATCTTTAGCTTAATAAAAAATTTAAATGAATCTTAGATTTAAAGTTAAAAACTTAACTAAAAAATATTTTCTTGAAAAACTACTTAATTAAGTAAGTGATTTGAAAAATACTTGAGCAAATACTTAGTTTTTGTAGATAATTTTTCATTTTAAAAATAAATTGAATTTTTTGGAAATATTTTGAAACAAAGTTTTTTTTTAAAAAAAAACTTAGCTTGACTCCCTTCACTCCCCTTAATTAATGGCTTAATAAATTCTTAGGGTCCTAGAGTCCAGGCATATAAAATAAAAACATTGTTAAATTTTTACATATGATTTTCCTAAATTTTCATCTCACCTATTCTAGGTTATCAAGCATGTTCAGCTTATGAGTGAGTGTGAGACGGAGTTGTCTTTATTTAAAAATATTGAAATTTAGATTTAAAATATAACTTTGAATTTTCCATGAGTATGAATTTCAAAAAAAAAAGTAAACATTTTAAAATCTTGAAGATTTTGAATATATTAAAAGTTAGTTAGGTTTAAAATTATAATCTTAGATATTAAATATGATTTGAAAACCATTTAGAAATAATTAAGTTTTTGAAACTCTAAGAACTAATAATTTGAGATTTAATTAAGATATATAGATTAATAATCAAATAGTTTTATTAATTATGATTTTGAAATTATAATTTTGGAAATAATGATTTTGAAATTAATTATGTTTTTTTAAAATCATTATCAAATTAATTATGATTTTTAAAATAATTTTCAAATTGAGTAAGATTAATTATGGTTCTTAAAATAATTTTCAAATTGAGTGAGATTAATTATGATTTGAAATTATAACTTTGTAAATAATGATTTTAAGTTTTAAAAATATCAAAAATAATTAATTTACTTTGATTGAAATTAATTAGGCTTTTGAAATTAATTAATATATATATATATATATATAATTTAATTATGATTTAAACATTAATGTTAAAATTAATTAAGTTAATTTAATTGAATTGATTAAGTATTTTAATCAATTGTTGATTACAATTTGTAAATTAAATTGTTAATTAAATTGGTAAATTAATTCTAGATTTATACCAAGATCCATCTCACCCTTTTCTAAGTTATCAACCAGGGAACGTTATTGATTTTTGTGAGATGGTTATCTTTATATTTAGATTATTTCTAAGAATTAATTTACATTTGAGTTAGACTTGGGTTTTCTAATTAGTCAATTAAATACACATTTCAAAGATTGGCTCCCAGGCTGTGGCGAGGCACTAGGCCTTCTTGGGTATGGAATCATCCACCACTTCTAAACAGAGCCTTTCAAAGAAATTATATATTTAATTTTCTTTTTGAATCCCCTAGGTTTAACTAATCAAGTGTAAATTATGCCTAGGTCCTTAATCTAGCATAATCTAAACATATAATAAGAGTAGAAAAAATAAAGCAAGCATTAAACAATTCTATTTGTTTATAAAGATAGTTTTTCGATTGGCTCCCCCTGGATTATAGCCTCGATATGGTCTATCAAGGTAATGGACTTGATCCTTGGGGACCCAATAGTGTCCAAGTCTGACTTGATTAGTCAGATTTGACTTGGGACTCATGCTTGGACTACTTTTCTATTTGATCAATTTACAAGTGATAAATACGACTTGTATTTGTGTTTGGCCTTAAATCCAAGTCCGGATTTGTTGTAAATGACTCGTTATTTTCCATGAACCAGATCAAAATTCTTGGAACCCAATGTGAACCATTCCAGCATCTCCTTGATCTCTTTAACTTGAGTTTTCAAATTGGAGTTTTCTTCCTCAAGTTTTTGGACTTGAGTTGAACTTCCAATTTGAACTAGCTCAGTTAAAGGACTCAAGTTAATCACTTCCTTAAGGGTTGTTACCTCCTTTTGGAGTGACTTAACTCGGACATTAGATTTAGCTAATTTCCTTAACAAATAAGAAACTAACTTTTGTAAATCGTTTACTTGAGTTCCGATGAATAAAGAACTTACAGTGGAGTTAGGCCCTTCGAAAATGGATACGGATATGTGGCTTCGCTCGGACTCGGTATCTGATTCGCTCTTGATTTCGGACTTGAACTCGGACTCGGTTTCGACGATGTTCGCTCGTACCGGTAGAGTGAGAAAGCTCGTTTGTTCTTCTTCGTCGGATTTGGATTCGTCTGATGACTCAGACCATGTTGCCTTTAACACCTTCTTCTTTCTAGCCTCCTTTGTCTTGCTTGTACCTGCAACCAACGCAACACCTTCCTCGGTCGGAGTAGCATTAGTTTGCTCAAATAATTCGTCTACTAAATCATGCTTACTTACTTTCGTATTGGAAGTACCTTCGTGTAGCTCAATCAACTTCTGCCATAATTATTTTGCACTTGAGAAAGGCTGACGCGGTTCAACTCCTCATTGGTTAGTCCGCACTGAAGTGTATACGTTGTTTCGGCATTTGCTTCTACCTTCTTTATGAGTGTTGCATCCCAGTTCTCGCATGGGATAGGTTTGTCGACGCCGTCAGCTGGTAGTTCTAGTCCAATTTTGATGATCATCTAGACTTCAAAGTGAGTCTGGAGATACGCCTCCATCCGGCCCTTCCAGTAACCGAAGTCATCTCCGGTGAAGAGAGGTGGGTGGGCGGTGCTATAACCTTCTTGGAGAGCCATTAGAGATCTAGCACGAGAGATGAGAAAATAAAGAAACGAGTCCCAAGACTTGATCCTGGATTAGTAGTGCGGTTTAAAACAAGAATAAAATATGATCTCGAGTGGTGTTGCACCAACTTCGAGAAAAATTCGATTACGAAAAATCTGATCGGAAGGCGGCAAAAATACTGACTCCGATCGACTCCGAAAAACTAAAATCACCACGAAAGAGTGCTTGATTGATGGTTGCATCAAATCGAAGTGACCCCGGTCTAATACCAATTGTTGGATCGAGAAGCGCTAGAGGGGGGTGAATAGCACTCGTGGCTTTCACTTTTCATAATCGAAAATGTACGAGTAAAGTAGCGGAAATTAAAACAAAACACGCACAAAAAGACCTAAGTATTTTTACTTGGTTCGGAGCCTTGGGCGACTCCTACTCCAAGGCCCACACTCGTTGAGCATTTACTTTGGGCAATCACTATAATATCGCTAAGATTACAAGTATGAAGAAGTACAGCAGTAATTTAAATAATACCGACAACAAAGTTACAGAAATTGAAGCGTCGGCTCGTCAGGGTGTTGCTACAGCACGTCTGGAACGTCTCTTGGGCAGTGCACAATTGAATGATCACTTGAGAATTGTTTAATTAAGCTACTGGTCGAATACCCTTTATAAAGCCCACTGAGGGTGCCTTTAACCTCCTTGAAGGCGCCTCCAATGACCGAGTAAACCGTGTAGATCATATCAGAAGTAGTTGCAGCATATCCTCTTGAAGGCGTCTCCATACCCCTTAAGGGTGCCTTCAAGCCTGTCGAAGGTGCCTCAAGCTTCAAGAGGGCGCCTCCAGCCTTGCTGCACGCACATCTTCTCCTTTGCACCCGAGGCGCCTCCAAGCTCCATGAGGACGCCTCGGGTATTGTTCATCCGAGGCATAATGTGCTCTTTTGTCCCTGCAAAATATATTAGTCCAAAAAACAATCATATATCCTGTAAAACAAAGTTAGCACATAATAAACATGATAATAAAATATTTTGACAATCTCCGGACTGTCCGATTCTGACTTCGAATTTCAACCGGAAACCTTAGGTCGAATCGACACCTACTGTTCCCTCCGCGGGGAATGCACCCTCACCTACTCCACTCAAGAGAGCATACCTGATGTCAGTCTGATCCTCCAGACTGACTGGACTTTCTGCCTAAGGTTACCACCCCCTAGGACCCAGGGTTACCACCCCCTAGGGTTTTCCACCACCTAGAGTTACCACCCCCTAGGACCTAAGGTTACCCCCCCTAGGATTTCCACCACCTAGGGTTACCACCCCCTAGGACCTAAGGTTGTCGCCCCTTAGAATTTTCCTCCACCTAGGGTTACCACCCCCTAGGACCTAAGGTTACCACCCCTTAGGGTTTTCCACCACCTAAGGTTACCACCCCCTAGGACCTAGGGTTACCACCCCCTAGGGGTTTCCACCTACCTAACCACATTTAGGACTTTACTGCAACCTCATTCACATACATTAGATAACAAACCAACTTAACTTGAATCCTTTGACATAATCAAACACCGGTTCGATCATCGGATGCTTCCCGCACCAACAGGTTCAAAGTTAGGTTGTCTTGTTGTCTAACAAATATGATTGAGCTTGCAGGAAAGTCCTAAGTGTTCTTAGGCAAAAGTCCTAATGGATACTTGGCAGGTGGAAAATCCTAGGGGGAGGTAACCTTAGGTCCTAGGGGATGGTAACCTTAGGTTTTGGAAAGCCCTAGGGGGAGGTAACCCTAGGTCCTAGAAGGTGGTAACCCTAGGTGGAAAGTCTTGGCGAGTCATGAACTTTGGGCGAAATCCTAGAGTCGGGGACTCTAGGTGAAAATCCTGGTGGTTGCAAACCAAGTGAAAGTCTAAACGGGTCATGGAGTGGACATCCAGCATGAAGACATGAAGTCTCAGGCGATGATCAAAAGTCCAGTTGGTCTAGAAGACCGATCTAGCAACCGGTAACTTCTCCTAAGAGAAGTAGGTGAGCACGCATTCCATGTTGAAGGAACAATAGGCATCGGTTCGACCTTGGGTTTTCGGAGAAAATTCGAAAGTCAAAACTGGATAGTCCAGAGGCTATCAAAAGTTATTTTTTCATATTACTTTATTTGCTATTTTCTAACTCTATTTTGCAGGAGACTAACACTTTTTGCAGGGTTAGATTCGGCCTTGATCGATCAACCGAATGTCCAGATCGGTCAACCGAACCCTCCAACAAAAGGATCAGATTTCCAACGAGCTAATCAGGTTTGACCAAGGGATTTTACGTGCGCGTTGCTATGGAACATCTCAACAACATAATCAGAACATTCTTCTTACGTGCGCGTTGCTATGGAACATCTCAACAATGCCTAACTACTACTCCGATAATCGACGATCAATTATTTATTCTCTGTTTTTGGTAAATCTCATTTTCATTATTACACTTGTACTAGTCTTTGTAAAGTGTTTTCAAACTTATAGTGATTGCTCAATGTAAGCGATCAATGATTGTGGGTCTTAGAGTAGGAGTCGCCACAGGCTCCAAATCAAGTAACCAAAATTGTAAATAAAAATTTCAAATTTCACATAACTTGTTTTAAGTGTAGGAAGAGAGGGCAACATAGAAATTAGTGTCCTACTCGTAAGATTCGGATGGCACAACCAGAGGAGAAGGAGTCATCAGAAGAGTCAAACGAAGAAGAACACGAGCAAGCAAGCTTTGTTGCTCTACTAACACAAGTGTACGTTGCCGAAACTAAGCCCGAGTCTAAAACAGGAGTGGAATCAGAAACTGAGTCTGAAAGAAGCCATAGATCTGCATCTGTTTTTGAAGGGTTAAATGACATTGTAATTTCTCTATTCGCTGGTACTCAAATAGATGAATTGCAAAATTTAATTGAATACCTATTAAGAAAATTAACCAAATCTAATCTCTAGGTCAAGTCACTTCAAAAGGAGGTAACAATCCTTAAGGAAGTGATGAACTCAAGTTCTTTAACTGAGCAAGTTCAAGAAGGAACCTCAACTCAAGTCCAATAACTTGAGAATGAGAATTTCAATTTAAAAACTCAAGTCAAAGAACTCAAGGACTCATTGGAACTTGTTATGATTTCGTAAGTACACAAATTTGTCGTCAGTAATAAAGATTATTGATCCCACGAGGACTGGTTATAAGCACTAGCAATGGTTCACTTAGGATTAGCTAAACTATCGATGGTTGTAAGTTATCTAAAGAAAAGAGATTGGGAAGCTGAAATGAGAACTAGTGAAGAGAGAGTAATTAACTTGGTTTATGAAGAGTTCTAGGAGTTCGGTTTCATTGTGATGGTATTGATGTATCACGTTTTATCCTTTACTCATTGCCCATCAACATGCATTCACCAGAAGCTAAAGCAACTATCCTTAAGTACTAAATAGAGAAGATCCCTATAAAATCCTGTTACGGTTAACCCTTGTCACTAGAGCACCACGGTAGATCACAAGAACGCAACTCTAATTGGTGTTATTAAGGATAGAAATAAGGGCTTAGTTTGGTCTCTTACTTCCTTGCGGAGAAGTTGCCTCTCCTTTCAAGGAGATACCCTAGATGTTCGTGAATGGGTTATCCCTGTCACTAGGGCCCCTCGGGTATACGATCTAAGATATTTTCTCTATGAGGTTGGCAATTCCTACACAATCAATTAATACGATATGGAAATCTAGAAACAAGTCTCATGCATAGTAGTTGAAACAAAGCAAGCGAAATCACCCAATGAATAAAGACATAAATATGAATCTTACATCAAAATCAATCCACAACTACTTCCTAATCCTAGAACAAGGAATCTACTCCATAGACACCGAAGAAAAACCCGAAGATATAATGTAATTAAGCATACAATCCTCAAACAAGAAGAGAGAAAGAGAAAGGATGCTTATCCAACGACGACGAGTGATCTTCGGATCCAATCCTTTGCTTCTGGAGTTGATGTGGTGATGAAGGATCGCTGGACGGAGGCCTTGGACGGCGTGGAACGACACGAAGGCAATTCTCCCTCTTACGGCTCACTTTTTCCCCCGAGGAGAAGGGTTAGAACCCTTTTTATAGGCTATGGTACGGCGTCGCGGCACGACCGTGCAGATATTGCACGGATGTGCCTTCTTTTGTCTCTAGTTGTGCTGCACGGTGGTGCCAATTGGCATGACCGTGTGGATCTGGGGCACTGCTCCAGGGACACAGTCTTGAAGGATCGCAAGACTATGTATGGCTTGACTGCTGGTCATGGGGGCACGGTCGTGCAGGTTTACACGGCCATCCATGGATCCATCTTTGTTTGGAATCACGATCGTGCAAGAGTTAAATAGTCGTGCACTGTTCTTTCTCTATTTGGCCACACGGCCGTGCGAGGTTGCACGGTCGTATTCTCTGCCTCTTTCTGGTGCGTCGACAATCACGGTTTTTGCTCTGAAAGTTGTCCTTGTCAACATAAAACCAAACAAAGAGCATATCTCCGAACAAAAGAGTATTTATGATGAGTATATGGTAAGAGAGACGATCATGCAAAGAATATATACACATAAAGTAAGTGAATGTGCGTTAAAACATGCATAAACGATCATAATATTTACGCACATCACACCCCCAGACTTGAACCTTTGCTTGTCCTCAAGCAAAACGCTGCAAACTAAGTTCATGAGTTCCTGCAGTGTTTCATAATCCCTAGTGCATTCGCCTAACTCTATCAACTAGTTTCAATGATAAGCACGATTGTGGAGTAACCTAAGTATGGCCTAAGCATAAGTTCTTTGTGCTCAGTGCAATAAGTAACTCAAACTCTTCAAGTTTCAATTCTCTGTCTTAGTTAAGTCATCATACAATTGAGTTCCTAATGCTCTCGGTGATAGGCACTTACCTGCCACACACTTGCTTCATTTTCCTTAAATTACACAAGGTCTCAAAGGATACTACTCGGAATCAAGAGAAACATAACATTTATTTCCCTGGTAACCTAACTCGGTCTCAAAGGGGTAAATTGTTAGTTTCCACTCACGACAACTATTTTTTATCCCTTATTCATTTTATTTTATTTTATTTTATTTTATTTTATTTTTGGTGCTATAGAGGTGTTAGTGAGAGCCCTAGAGCCAATCATGTGATGATTGTTGTATGGACTCAATGTATCATATTCCTATATGTTTATAAAGGCATTTCTTTATGGTTATTATACTTGTATTGGTGCCAAATAACTAAGTATAATAGCGTCCATGAGTAGAAGGTTCTTATCTATATCAATCGATTGATTGAATTGATAGTGAGATGATATAGAGAACACTACTCTTAATCATTCCTAGTCAAGTATTAACATTCAGGGACAATGTTAATGCGATGAGACTAGCATGTAGGTCAACTCGATGACTTGATCTCACAAGTCATGGATATAGAGATATTAAGTTGACACATGGGTATGCATTAGAGAATGTATACTGAATGACCCGCCATGAGAAAGTATCATGGATCATTATATGAGTGTTATATACTTTCTCATGCGACTATTAGTATGACTATCAGTCCTTTGACCTGAAGTCACCATGGTTCCCTACATAAGGAGCTGCATATTTTGGCTTCATCAAACGTCACCCGTAACTGGGTGGACTATAAAGGCGATTACTGGGTATGTAACAAATTATGCGGAGGGATGTGAGTGATGTAGATGGGATCTATCCATCTTTTATGACGAGAGTGGCATCATGATTCTTGATAGAGTGAGACCACTAAGTGCATGGCCATGCCCAAATGAGTCAATATGAGATATTGAGCTCATTTGATTGGAGTGAGTCTACTTGGAGTTCAAGATATAGATTGATTAGAGGATGACACGGTTTATGCCTCAATTGATCGATCTAGATGTCATGGATAGAAGAACATTGTCACATATTGTGAGAGTCACAATTAGTAGTCACAAAGGTTATGTTGGATCTCAACATTCTTGTAACTTGGGTAGCAATGATGTATTGCTAGATGCCGCTCATTGCTTATGTTTCTAAATAGGATTAGAAACATTGCCAACATTGCAAGAACCTATTGGGTCACACACAAAGAACAAGTGGATGGAGATTAGGTTCATATGATGAACCAATTGGATTAGGTTCATGTGATGTACCAAAGATTGGATTAGGATTAATTCAAATTAGACTTATTGAGTTAGACCCAATTAGATTCAATTGTTGGATGAGTCTAATTTAAAGTTGATTCATTGGGTCAATTTATATTAATGAATTAAGATTCATTAAATTGAAATTGACTTGAATCAAAGGTTGGATTTAACTCAATAAGGAAGAGAAGTGGTCAATTTTGACTTGACCAAATGGGAAGTTGAAACATCAAGTTTGACTTGACCAAATGCCACTTGATGAAGGTTGACTCATTCTACATGGCATGACTAACCAATACATCCTTGCCACATCATCTCCACATCATCAAGGGAGAGCAAGAGGCATGGAATGCCAAGAGCCAAAGATCCTTGGCATTCCATGTGTGGCCGGCCAAAATGAATAAGAGATTCATTGGCATTGATTTGGGTGTGATGAATGTCTTCTTCCTCCTTAGCTCTTTCTTGTTCCCATCTTTTCTTGGCCGAGAGTTCCAAGCAAGAAAGGTGAAGGTGATTGAGTTTAATTCAAAGAAGAAAGGGTAAGTGAAAGTCACATAGAGGGCTTTAGAGAAGTGTATGAGATTTATTCTCTCTTCTTCTTTACTCCTTTCTTCTTCCAATCCCATCAGAGAGCCCTTGGGAGTGCTAGCACACTTGTGGTGCTCTTTCTCTCCATCTAGAGTGGTTTGAGAATCACTTCTTGTTCGTGTGGATACTACTAGAGGTGTGTACGCTTAAATACACTTGAGATCCGAAGGACCTTGGACGAGCGGGATTTGCGAAGGGCTTCACTTTAAAGGTATACTCCTTATCATGTAGTTCTAAAGTAGATCTAGAGTAGAAAACTATGTCCATGAAATTTTTGTCTTCGCACGGATCCAGTGGCTAAGAACTTTGGGGTTTCCGCAACGCAAAAAGCGATTTTTGCGGCTCGAAAGTTCCTACAAGAGGTGTAGCACTAATCACAAATGCGAGATGCATATGTTGGGATTTATATTTTCTAAATCAGCTTCCATGATCCGAGGTCATCCAATAACCAAAATGTACATAAGAAATCACCATGGGAACAAAAGTACTAAACAATTTGGATAAATCATAACTATTTCAAAAATATTTCTACTATTCAAGCTTAAGTACTTAAGTGCAGTAAAAATAAAATCCTTAAGGTTAGGCCAAGACTTAAACTAAACTCCATACAATACTTATCTTATTTCATGCTACTAAAGATAGAGAAAGGAGATACACCAAACATACTAACACTATCTTGACAACACATGAACTAAGAAAATGTTAGTCATTTTGCTATCGGACAAGTTAGTAGAAAAAGTAGAAGATTTGATGTTCTCAAATATGCCTCAAAACTATTTTTTTTTTATTTTTTTCAAAAAAATGATGAAGAATTACAAGTAGGAAAGTGCAAATGAGATGCAAATAGAAAATGAAACTAATAAAATGCAAATAAACAAAGCAGACTGATAAAATATGTAGAAAGAAAAGAAAAACTAGAAAGAGCTGTGTGCTGGAGGGAAATCTAGGCATTTACTTGTGCAGACACAACACCCCCCAGACTTATACTTTTCATCGTCCCGATGAAATCAATACGGTGGCGGGGGTGGGGGATAAGGGGGTCCCCGATGTGTGCTGGAGGGAAATCTAGGCATACCAGGAAGATGACCAATGTGTTGATGATATTGATAAAGGGGATTTACTTGTTGTCTAGTAATATCCATATCATCCATAAAATTCCTCATTCTTTCTTGGTCAACATCATAGTCCTGAACGAATCCTGACACTTGACTATGGAAATCCCTAGTAAACTAAAAATGATCTTGTACCTCCCTAAACTGGTCATCAGATAACTTAAAACGACTCTCCAATAATTGTTGTTGGGTATTTTTCTTCTCATGAAGGGAGTCTAAGGAGGCACGGAAGTCAGAAAAATCAAATCTAGAAGGTCCCGTACCATAGGCAAAAGAGTACCTAGGAGGTTCCGGATATCTAGAAGGTTGCAGGAATCCTGATGACGAGGGCTCTTGGTGGTACTCGATATCTTCTATAATAGAGGGAACAGTTTCAGGGATTAAGTTAGTAATCACCCAATTCACGGGGTTGCGAACTGAAGTGCGCCCGGGGCAAGGAAGGGGTAATGGCGAACTCATTCTCATCCCGACAAACCATATTCATTGCTAGACAAGAATCGATGTCGACCTTGTCATTACCATGAATGACCTCTAACCCATCAAGCTCACAACCCAGATTGAATGCTATTTGGGTGATTAATCCACCAAACACTATCATCCCCGAAGATGCTTTAGCTGCCCTCAACAAATTTTGTAAGAAATGAAATCCGTAATCAAAACCCACTTTATTCAATATCGCCCAAAGAGAATAAAGCTCTACCTTTCTAACCACCCCATCACTCTCTCCTCGACCAAAGATCATTTTGCTCATCACTCGGTGAAGGTATCTAAAGGTCAGGTTTTGCATACGGGATGCCTTAGCTCTAGAGGGTTCATAATGGTTCTTTGATCTAGTTATTGACATACAAAATTCATTCCATTTTATCTCATCATCAAATCTACGGGCACCACCAATAGGTAAATCAAAATAATTATTAAAATCACTAAACGTCCACCGAACTTCTTTATTCATCAACCTAAAAGTTATGACCCCTACGTAGTCATCCTCAGACAAAAATTTAACATCAATTGAGCTCAAAAATTCAAGGACTAGGCGGGGGTAAGTTGGTGAATGAGCGTACATAATATCATTCCAATCTAAGGAACTAATCATCCAATCTACGTCATCCCTAATTCCTAGCATATCCAAAGTAGTGGGATCCATATATCTAGTGCATATAATTCATCTAGCGACAAGGATATCATATCTATCTTTATGTTCATGATTTCTAAAAATAATATTAAATTCATTTTCATTACCTTCGTCGCGCGCCACCCTTTTTCCTTTGCCTATTGAAGAAGAAGCCTTCCCTTTGCCTTTGTCGCCTCCCGACGCATCACCTTCGTCAGATCCACCGCTTCCTCAATGAAGTCTCTTCAAGATTTGCGAAATGATGTGCAAGGTGAACTTTGAGGAATTTATTCTAGGTGGAGATGGATCTTGAGGATGGAAGAGGAGGAGAAAGAAGAAAAAAAGGGGAGTTGCTTCTCTCTTTCCAGATTTGTGGCCTAAAGAAGTGTTAGATCTAGATGTAGATCTAAATAAAGATGAACTTTAGAGGTAGGGATTGGGGTTTGATGAGGTGTAGTGGGGAGGAGAAAACTTTTGGGAGAGAAGGAGATGGGAGTTAGGCCTTTTAGAGGGTTGGGTGGTCGACACGGGTAGGGGCATAGCCGTGTCTTATAGACACGGTCGGGTAAGTAGGGTTTCTGCACAGCCGTGCCAATTGGCATGGCCCCCTCTCTTCTCCCCTCGACCAAAATCGCACGACCGTGCTGGTTGGCACGACCTGTGCCTTCTTCCTCTCTACCTTGATCACACGGTCATGTCAATTGGCACAACCCATGTCTCCTTCTCCACTGGTGGTTTTGCACGGTCGTGTCAATTGGCACGACATGTGTCCTTTTCTTTGCATAGGCCACACGACCGTGAAAGGTTGCACAACCAATGGCCTTTGTCCCTCTATCGACTTTGCATGGTCGTGTGGGGTCACACGACCAACTCTCTTAAGCGTACGGTGACTCGTCTTTCGCCTTTTGGCTCCTCTGACGCCTCCACGCCCATGAAACGCTCACAGCCAGCTCATGGAGGCTATGCACATCTTGAAAGTGAATACCCAAAAATAAAGAAATAATAAAAGTACTCGACTGAACTTACTAGAGAAATAAAATGATAAACAGAATAATGAACTAAAATGAAAAACTTGTTAGTTAGAGCCCTAGAGCCAATCATTTGATGATTGTATTATGGACTTGTTGTATCATATTCTTATATAAATAAAGGTATTTATTTTGGTTATTATACTTACTTGTATTGGTGCCAAATAAACTAAGTATAATAGCGTCCTTGAGTAAAAGGTTCTTACCTATATCAATCGATTGGTTGAATCGATAGTGAGATGATATAGGGAACACTACTCTTAATCATTCCTAGTCCAGTATTAACATTCAAGGACAATGTTAATACAATAAGACTAGCATATAGGTCAACTCGATGACTTGATCTCACAAGTCATGGATATAGAGATATCAAGTTGACACATGGGTATGCATTAGAGAATGTATACTGAATGACCCGCCATGAGAAAGTATCATGGATCGTTATATGAGTGTCATATACTTTCTCATGTGGCTATTAGTATGACTACTAGTCCTTAGACCTGAAGTCACCATGGATCCCTACATAAGGAGTTATGTACTTTGATTTCGTCAAACGTCGCCCGTAATTGGGTGGACTATAAAGGCGATTACTGGGTATGTAACAAATTATGCAGAGGGATGTGAGTGATGTAGATGAGATCTATCCCTCCTATATGACGGGAGTGACATCGATATTCTTGATAGAGTGAGACCACGAAGTGCATGGCCATGCCCAAATGAGTCAATATGAGATATTGAGCTCATTTGATTGAGTGAGTCTACATGGAGTTCAAGATTTAGATTGATTAGAGGATGACACGGTCTATGCCTCATATTGATCAATCTAGATGTCTAAGATAGAAGGACACTTTTCATATATTGTGAGGAGTCACAATTAGTAGTCACAAGGTGATGTTGGATCTCAACATTCTTGTAACTTGGGTAGTAATGATGTGTTGCAAGATACCGCTCATTACTTATGCTCCTAAATAGGTTTAGGGGCATTGCCAACGTTACAAGAACCTATAGGGTCACACACTAGGGACAATTAGATGGAGATTAGGTTCATATGATGAACCAAGAGGATTAGGTTCATGTATTGAACCAAATTGGATTAAGAGTAATCCAAGTTAGGCTAATTGAGTTGGACTCAAGTTGATTCATGTGTTCAATGAGTCTAATTTAGATTATGACTCATTGAATCAATTTAATTAAATGAATTAGATTCATTATATTAAGTTGGTTTGAATCAAATGGTTAGATTAGATCAACCATGAGAGAGATTTGGTCAAGTTTGACTTGACTTAAGAAGGAAGATGAAAGGTCAAGTTTGACTTGACCATTTGCCACCTCATTTGTGAGTTGGCAATAGGAGGATAAATGATGATGTGCCACATCATCAAAGCTAGCACATGTGTGTGCCACATCATGGAGGTTACAAACCCCTTTCCATTTAATGTGGCCGGCCACATTAATTGTAAGGGAGTTACAATTGTTGCCGGCCACTCAAAATGAAAGTGAATGAATTATTCATTCAAGTGTATTCATTCTATCTTCTTCCTCCTTGAGCTCTTTCTTCTCTCCCTCTCATCCTACCTTTGCCGAACCCTACTAAGGTGCTAGCACACTTTAGTTTGGTTTTTCTCCCTCTTTTGTTCGTGTGGATACGTGTAGAGGATTGTCTACTTTGACAATCTTGAGATCCGACACCTTGGACGAGCGAGATTCGCGAAGGGCGCGCATCAAGGGTAAAAGGCTCTTCTCCTAGTATAGATCTAGGTTTTAGTAAACTCGTACTCGAATTTTTTGTTTTATTTTACTTCGCACGGATTCGGTGACGGGGCTTTCGGGGTTTCTGTGACACGAAAAAGCAGTTTTCGCGGCCCGAAAAACCCAATAGTGGTATCAGAGCCACGTGTGAAGTCTTGTATGAGTTTATTTTGTATTTTTATGAAAAATATAAGTTATGTAATATTCTGTAAATTTCCTAATTTTATAGTTTTTATGGGTATTTTTCTCGTAGAAGCGAAGCACAAGTGTTTCGACACTTGTAGGCTTCGAATACCGAGAAGATTTTTCCGAAACGGCAAGGTTTCGCCCCAAATCTTTTTGGGACAGTGGGCTAAGGCACTGTAGGATCGCTAAGGAACACTCGCGATGGTTAGATCGCGGGTAGGGGCGCTGCCCCTGGCCCCGCAAGGGGATTCGTTCCGCGATTGCCCCCGGAAACCCGCTAAACGGAACCGTCGGGAATTTTACTCATAAAAATTATAGTAAAAATTACAGAAAATTATAGAAAATACATAATTTATAATTATGTATCATTTTGTGATATTCATGGCCCAAAAAGACCCAATTTGATTGGAAATGTGTTGTAATTCATAATACGGCCTGCGTGCCGTCATGTGATGTGCGTGTTGTATATTTGATTCGCGGCCTGCGCGTCGTGCCTTTCTCTATTTTATATTCTTGTTGTAAATTAGTTTAGACTCGAATATAACTCGAGTTTCAAAAATTGTAATGTACAAAATTGGAGCGGTGGAAAGTCCACTCGAGACGGAGTTACGAGGAGGGCGCGAGCAACACTAGGTGGTCAAAGGGAGGAGCTTGAGAAGCTGTTGACCTTAGGTTGACCATCCGATCTTCTCATTGGCTTGAGAAGATCGTAGTAGGGCCATGACTAATCACAAATAATTTAATTAATTTCTTGTGTGTATGTGATGCATAATTAGTAATTAATTAGTGCCTAACGATTAGATTAGATCTAAATCGTGTACAAGATGCACCCTCTCGATTAGATTAGATCTCAATCACGTCAACTCAAATGTCTACCGTGCCATGATACCTATCATGTTGGGTTTTTCGGGACGCGAAAACTACTTTTCCGCATCGCGGAAACCCCGAACCCCAAGCCACCGGATCCGTGATAAGTAAAATAAAATAAAAATTTTACGAGTACGAGTTTCTTACATCTAGATCTACACTAGGAGAAGGAAGTTACCCTCGATGCGATGCCCTTCTCAATCCCGCTCTTCCAAGTGATACCGGATCTCGAGGTTGTCAAGTGTACAACCCTCTAGAAGTATCCAAAAGAACAAATAGGTGGAGAAACCTAACACAAAGGTGTGCTAGCACCTTTGTAAGGTTCAGCCAAGAGAGGAGAGGGAGAAAGGTTGAGAGCTTGAGGAAGAAGATGATGGAATGAATGCCTTGAATGAAATCAAAATTTCATTCATCACAAAAGTGGCCGGCCACATAATGGAATTGTAACCTCCATTCATATTTAATGTGGCCATTAAAGGGGGATTTGTAACCTCCATTAGGTGGCACACACATGTGCTAAACATGATGATGTGGCACATTATCATTGGCCACTTAATGCCAACTCACAAATGATGTGGCTTAAAGTCAAGTCAAACTTGACTTTTCCTCTTCCTCTCAAGTCAAGTCAAACTTGACATTATAACTCCCATGGTTGATCTAATCTAACCATTTGATTCAAGACAATTTAATATAATGAATCTAATTCATTTAATTAAATTGATTCAATGACTCATAATCTAAATTAGACTCATTGAACACATGAATCAACTTGAGTCCAACTCAATTAGTATAATTAGGATTACTCTTAATCCAATTTGATTCATCACATGAATCTAATCCTCTTGGTTCATCATATGAACCTAATCTCCATCTAATTGTCCTTTGTGTGTGACCCTATAGGTTATTATAGCATTGGCAATGCTCCTAAACCCATTTAGAAGCATAAGTAATGAGCGGTATCTAGCAACACATCATTACTACCCAAGTTATAAGAATGTTGAGATCCAACATCACCTTGTGACTACTAATTGTGACTCCTCACAATATATGACAAGTGTCCTTCTATCCTAGACATCTAGATTGATCAATATGAGGCATAGACCGTGTCATCCTCTAATCAATCTAAATCTTGAACTCCAAGTAGACTCACTCAATCAAATGAGCTCAATATCTCATATTGACTCATTTGGGCATGGTCATGCACTTCGTGGTATCACTCTATCAAGAATATCGATGTCACTCCCGTCATATAGGAGGGATAGATCCCATCTGCATAATTCGTTACATACCCATTAATCGCCTTTATAGTCCACCCAGTTACGGGTGACGTTTGATGAAGCTAAAGTACGTAACTCCTTATGTAGGGATCCATGGTGACTTCAGGTCCAAGGACTAGTAGTCATACTAATAGCCACATGAGAAAGTATATGACACTCATATAACGATCCATGATACTTTCTCATGGCGGGTCATTCAGTATACATTCTCCAATGCATACCCATGTGTCAACTTGATATCTCTATATCCATGACTTGTGAGATCAAGTCATCGAGTTGACCTACATGTTAGTCTCGTCGCATTAACATTGTCCCTGAATGTTAATACTCGACTAGGAATGATTAAGAGTAGTGTTCCCTATATCATCTCACTATCGGTTCAACTAACCGATTGATATAAGTAAGAACCCTCTACTCAAGGATGCTATTATACTTAGTTTATTTGGCACCAATACAAGTAAGCATAATAACCAAAACCAATGTCTTTATTTATATAAGAATATGATACAACGAGTCCATACAATAATCATCAAATGATTGGCTCTAGGGCTCTAACTAATTATCTCCCACTAGCACTAGTGCCAATCAGTGTAGGCTCTAAGCCGCAATGACCTAGTGTGACCATCATACTTCCTCTGTGCCAAAGCCTTGGTCAAGGGATCTGTGATGTTAGCCTCTGTGGGTACTCTGCAAATCTTCACATCTCCTCTCTCGATAATCTCTCGAATGAGATGGAAGCGCCGTAGTATGTGTTTGGTCCGCTGGTGTGAGCGAGGTTCTTTCGCTTGTGCTATAGCTCCATTGTTGTCACAATAGAGCTCAATAGGGTCAGCAATGCTAGGAACCACCCCAAGTTCAGTGATGAACTTACGGATCCAAACTACCTCCTTTGCTGCCTCTGATGCAGCGATATACTCGGCATCTATTGTAGAATCAACAACTGTGTCTTGCTTTGAACTCTTCTAGCTTACAACACCACCATTTATGCAAAACACGAACCCCGATTGCAATCGATAATCATCCTGGTCGATCTGGAAGCTGACATCACTGTAACCCTTTACAGCTTGTTCATCACCTCCATATATCAAGAAATATTCTTTAGTCCTTCTTAAGTACTTAAGAATATTCTTCACCGCTATCCAGTGACTTTCACCTGGATCTGACTGGTATCTGCTCGTCATGATCAAAGCATACGAGACATCCGGACGAGTACATAGCATGGCGTATATGATAGATCCTATGACTGAGGCATAAGGGATCTGATCCATGTGGTCTCTCTCCTCTCTAGAAGAGGGACCTTGAGTCTTCGAAAGACTCACGCCATGTGACATCGGCAGAAATCCCTTCTTGGAGTTCTGCATGGCAAACCGTAGGAGTACCTTGTCAATATATGTACTCTGACTTAGGCCAAACAATCTCTTAGATCTATCTCTATATATCTGTATCCCTAGAATGCAGGCGCTGAGAAATAGCAGGGCATTGGCAAAGGGCGAGGTGGACCTATGAGTAGGCAATGGAGCACGGGTTACTGCTGTTGCTGTAGGGACTTATTTTCTATCTCTGCCCTTTGGACTTGTACTAGAGTTGGATGATTGTTGTTATGTGTCTGCTTTAACTAAGAACATAATTTCAGTTTCTTGTTTGGACAAGAAATGTTTCTTTTTTATAATTAAGGACAAATGTTGTTTTGTTTATTTAAAAGATATGTTCTATTGTAGTGCACCTCTGATGAACGGACTCTACATTCTAGACCTTGAAAGCCCTATCTATAACATAAATACCAAGAGATTCAAGTCAAATGACTTGGATCAAACCTATCTCTGGCACTGTCGCTTAAGTCATATACATGACAAGCGCTTATCCCAGCTCCATAAGGATGGTTTTCTGGACTCATTTGATTTTGAATCTTATGAGACATGCAAGTCACGCCTACTAGGCAAGATGACCAAGACTCCCTTTAGTGGGCACAGCGAAAGAGAGATTGATTTGTTAGGACTTATACATAGTGATGTATGTGGCCATTTTAATGTCGCTGCTAGAGGCGGTTATAGGTACTTCATCACATTTACTGATGACTTCAGTAGATATGGTTATGTGTACTTGATGACACATAAGTCTGAATCATTTGAAAAGTTCAAAGAATTCAAGAATGAAGTACAAAACCAGCTTGGCAAGAGTATTAAGATACTTCGATCAAATCGAGGTGGAGAATACCTTAGCCATGAGTTTCGTGACTATCTAGCTGAGTGTGGGATTCTATCCCAACTCACTCCTCCTGGAACACCACAGTGGAATGGTGAATCCGAAAGGAGGAATCATACCCTATTAGATATGGTACGGTCTATGATGTGTCACACAGATCTTCCTACATTTCTTTGGGGCTATGCTCTAGACACGGCAGCTTTTATACTCAACCGAGTTTCTGATAACGGAAGGCAATTCCAAGGTAGAAAGATTTGAGAATGGTGTTTGGGATATGACATCACATATGCCTTTGCCTCTCTAACTTACCCATAGAGTAATAGACAAGCAAAAGTAACAAATAGAGAAATCATCAGAGGGCTTAAAACTAAAGTAGATTATGTTAGTGGTAGTTGGGTGGACACTCATAATAAGAAGGAGCCCAAAAATGTAATTTGGGATTGGTGCGGTAGTTCAATAATAGTTCTCCAGTGGAATGAATTATTATTGATAAAATTAAGTTGTGTGTTCGGGGTGAACACGAGATGCTTAATTTTATCAGGAGACCAAAACCAATTCCTCCTCTCGGTCCCTATCGTAGCCTCTTATTTATAGAGTACTATACCCACCTATACCCACCTTCATACCCATGTTGTAGGGAGCGGCCAAGCTAGCTTGTGGATCAAGCTAGGGTCGGCCAAACCATTGGTTCATGGGTGGCCGGCCCTAGCTTGAACCCAAGCTTAGGTGGCCGACCCTATTAAATTAAAAAAGAATTTTAAATTTAAATTTTTCTTATCTGAAAGATATAATTTATTGGAGAGATTAAAAATTAAAATATCTCTTTTATAAGTCTCTACAAAAGATTAAAGAAAGAGATTAAAATCTCTTTGAAATAAGGATTTTTGCTCACCAAAGGTGGCACTTAGTTTTAAGTCGATTGGAGTGAACCCAAAAGCAAATAATAAGCCTTCTATGGTTAAGGCAAGCAAATTAAACTTTGCACCATTTAACTTTTCTAGGGATTCACGTAGAATTGGATTTGCAGAAATGTTACTTAGATTAGGGAGGGGAGGAAGATCTTGTTGCTAGGCCACAAGGTAAGATGGAGAAGGTGAAAGACGTATGAAGAAATATTTATCTCTCCATTCACCCTGGGCTGGAACTCGATTAAACAAGATTGCTTTAGAGTGAGCCTAGAACTTAAATAAACCCTTTGTCACTTGATGAGGACCAAAATAATAGTGGAATAGGTGAGGAGATAAGGGGGCATTCAGTAGTCGAAAGGCAATGACCGCACCACTTAAGATGTTGAAGGATTGGGAAATAAGTTGGTGTAATGGAATGTTAAAATATCGGCTAACATCAATAAAAAAAGGGATGCAAGGGAAGACAAAAGCTTGATATAACTTATTCCCTAAAAATGGCAATGCTCTCTAGTGGAGGATGGTGAGGACGGTCTTCTGGAGTAGGGATGACCATATAAGAAGGGATATCATAGTTGAGATTGAGGTCATAGGCATCGTTAAGGGTGAAGCTAGAAGAACATTGTGCATACCACTCATCACTCGCTACCATTCTTGAAAAAGAAAAAGATTGCTAGGAGCAACAACAAGAAGGGAACGGAAAGTAGGAGAAAAAATGATGAAGACGAAGATGAAAAGACTTAGGGTTTTTTTATAGAATTTTTATAACAATTCTTGGAAAATATTTTCTAAATAAAATCACCAAATTATAATGGTAAAAAAGGTGGGATTGGTCATGAGCCATTAATAAAGACATGGGCAAATAAAAAGTCGTACACCTATGATGATGCATCAACACGTGCCATCAATAAAAAGTTGTTTGTAGTAAATGATTTGATGGACTCTTAATCAAAGTGATAGTATTTTTATCGAGGCATGTTACCGAGGCAAACAAGGTGTTCTGTATAATTCCTCGAGATGAGAATAACTGGAGTGTCTTGGGAGGTTAATAATTCCTTTTCCTTAGCAAATAGCTCCGCCTTTTTTAGATCGATTGATTCATCAATCAAGGATAATAGAATAGAGTGCATTGCATAAAATAAAAGATGCCTTAGTTAGAGAAAGTGTAAGCATCAAAGTTAACAAAGCTTACCAAAGGAACATGGTAGTATATTTTGAATGGGGCTTAAACCAAAAATATTTAAGAAGCTCTCCTGTAACCATTCTTGAATTTTAAAGCATTGATGGCTCAATTTGGGGAGATAGGTAAGAAAAATGGGATCCTTTTTCAATCTGGTAGGATCAGGAAGAGGAGGAAAGGAAGTTTGCCAAGCAACAGGCTAAGTGACAGAATCGGGTATTTATACGAAGAAGAAATGAGATTTTCAACCCTTATTCAAAGATGGCATGTCCTAGAAGAAGATTACTTTCAATCAAAACTGGAATAGGAAAACCCCAAATTCTGATTTTTTTTTTTTTAGAATAGGCAAATAGATAAAGATTGCGAGGAGTAGGAGAAATTTTGAACAGACAAAACAACATGAACATCCCACGCATATAACGGAATTCATTCTGTGCAAATTATTGTAGTGGGATGCAGAAATACTGACTTACTTCTAATAAAAATGGGTGAATGGGAAAACATAAACTAGCCACTAATTGATTGGAGAAGAAAGTCACATGATTATTAGGGTGAAGATGAGGATGCTCATCCGAGTAAGGAATACGAATTCGATAATTGTGAGGAATTTCATATCTAGAATGGAGATAGGCCCTATCAGAGGCATTGAACTTCGAAGAAGTAAGAGTATACTAGGGAGCGAAAGATTCTTGAACCATGGTAGAATGACAAGCAGGCAGAAGGTCAATGACTTACTGGGCTTAAGATTAGGAGTAGAAAAAAACCGAGGGAAGAAGAGATCGCCAAAAGGAGAGATTGAAGAAGATAAAAAATAAAGTGCGGAGAGTGCATAGGGTCTAGGGATTTATAAGAAAGAATTTAGTTACCACCGTTAGATTAAAACTGCATGCATAAGGATGATCGTTGATTTGCAAAGTTGAATGTGACATTGTGTTATATGAAGTAGTAGATATCAGCAAACCTCGCAAAGAATGAGTATCGGGGCCACGTGGCATTCATCCATAAATGGGCATTTATGAGGGGCGTGACAATTAAAACATTTTGTAGTCAAAAATACCTTTTCGCATGTCCTCAGTACTGGCTCTAGCAGGAAGTGGATTATATTTTAAAAAGATCATCAAGTGCCTAGAAGCACGATCAAAAACATAAACCTTGAAAATCACTAAGTATAGGAGAACGAGCGAGACTAAAACTCGAGTCCAGTAAGTAAACTATGTCTCCTTCGACTAGACTTGAAGGGGAGGCTATTGATACTGGTCATAATGAGCGGATCCAAAAGATGAAGTAGTAGTCAAAGTCAAGGTGAGGTGGTGGTCAAAGACAAAATGGATGATCAATCCATACCTAGTTCTGTTGATCGTCCAGCCTCAAAATTCTTAGATCTTGCCCATATGACTCCACAGCAGAATGTCTAGATAAGGACAACTAGGTGTGAACTTGGTTGAATATAAAGAATTTAGGTTTTACTTTGAAAATAAAAAAGTAGGATGTTCCGTCAGATAACGATCGACCGGATTTAAGGAAAGCAAGGTCGGGCAAAGGGTCGGCCGGTCTCAGTAACACTTAGCCTAACAAAAATATACTATTGGTCGGATGAAGATCGAACGAACATAAAGGTTCTCTGTGAGCATCTGGCCGGGTAAAGCCTGGGTTGGCCCAGAGATGCTTATGTTAGGATGTATACTAAAAGTCTAGCTTTTGTATAAACATTTATAAGAATCACATTGGTCAAAAGTCTATATTTATGGTAAGTATAGTTGTCCATTTAATTTATATTATAGATAACATGGTGTGAGGTGACACACAGAAGATCATGTTATCAGTTCCTTATAAATTATAAATAGTAGCTCATAACCAAGATGGAATGGGACAAACCATTGGAGTGGTTGTAGTGTAAATTGGTATTAGTTTATCTTGACTATAAAATTACACTAGTACACTATGAGTGTATTGAGCAGGACCATTTGAGGTAGTTCTTTTTATACTGACTACATAAAAGAACAAAACCTCTGTTATTATGGAAGTACGTACTCTTAATCATGATATAATAACAAACACATATACTTGATATTTATTTCTTTAATTTAGCAAAGGGTGTGATTTAGTTCTTTAAATCAATAGGCCCGATAAATTGGGACTTGATATTATTTATATGGTGTGTTGTTGATTATAGAATGAAACTATGTCCTAGTAATCTAGGTTGATGATGTCCGCTTGAGGAGCTCATAAAGATTGTCATGTAAACCCTGCAGGTGGACTTAGTTCGACATGACAATAAAGTTGAGTGGTACTACTCTTGGAACTAGATATTAATTAAGTGAGTTGTCAGTAACTCATTTAATTAATGAGCATTCGATATCTTAAACATAGGGAGATTAATGCACTCATGATAAGAAGAAGTCCATAATGTAATTTGGGATTGGTGCGGTAGTTCAATAATAACTCTTTAGTGGTATGAGTTATTATTGATGAAGTTGAGTTGGGTGTTCAAGGTGAACACAGGAACCTCAAGCTTATCGGGAGACCAAAACTAATTTCTCCTCTCGGTCCCTGTTGTAGCCTCTATAATGCATTGTATCCACAAAGTCCACTTCTTACCTAAGTAATGGGCCAGACACATCCTTACTTGGAGCAAGGGGGTCGGCCAAGCATTATTTTGGAGCTCATGTAGTGGTCGGCCAAACCATGCTTGGTGACCAAGCATGTGGTCGACCATAGGTAAAGGAAAACAAAAGTTTTGTTTAAAATACAATTTTGTTAAAATCTTTCCTCATTTGTAGTTATCTACAATGGTTAAAAGAGAGGTTTTATTTCGTTAAAATTTTTCTTTTTTGTAGTTAAAAGAAATATTTTAATTTCCTTTTATAGACATCCTCATGGTTTTAAAAGAGAGTTTTAAAATTTTAAAATATTTCCTTTTATAGCTATCTACAAAAGATTAAAGAGAGATTTTAATTTTGTTAAAACCTTTCCTTATTTGTAGTTATTTATAATGTTTAAAAGAGAGATTTTAATTTTTAATAAAACGTTCTCTTTTTGTAACCATGATTTAAAAAGGAGAAGTTTTAATTAATCTTTCTTTTGTTGTAGTTGTCTAGATGTTTTAAAAGAGAGAGATTAATTTTAAAACTTTCCTTTATTGCCATGTACAATAGGAAATTTAGAAAAGAGATATTTTAATTGTTATTAAAATTTTCTTTTTTCAATGAGAGGCCACAAATAAGGAAGTTTTAATTATGTTTAAAACTTTCCTTTTTTGCCGTGACCAAGGATTATAAAAGTGTTAGCATTTCGAGCCGCAAAAACTACTTTTTGCGTTACGGAAACCCCGAAGCTAGCCACGGATCCGTGCAAAAATATATAAAATAATCTTGTACATGTTTGTCTACACTAGATCTACCTTAGATCTACATGAAAAGAGTGTTACCCTTGTAGCGATGCCCTTCACTTATCCCGCTCGTCCAAAGGTTGTCGGATCTCGTAGAGTGTCAAGTGGACACTCCTCTACACGTATCCACACGGAAAAAAAAGGTAGAGAGAACAACTTAGAGTGTGCTAGCACCCTTGAGAAGTTTCGGCAATGGAGGATGAGAGGGAGAGAAAAACTAGAGAGGAAGAAGAAGAAGTGAATGAGCACACCATGCTATTCATTCACACACCTAAAGTGGCCGACCACTTAATGGAGGTTTAATACCTCCATGGAACACCAAGAGTCATGGCTCTTGGTCTTACTCATGAGGTGGCACACAATGATGTAGCCTTGATGATGTGGAACATCATCATTGGCCGGCCCCATGCCAAGTCACAATGAGGTGGCATTTGGTCAAGTCAAACTTGACCCTTCATCTTCCCTCTCAAGTCAAGTCAAACATAACATTTTTATCTCCCATGGTTGATCAAACCTAACCTTTGATTCAAGTCAATTTAATTTAATGAATCTCTATTCATTGAATTAAATTGACTCAATGAATCATAGTCAAAATTAGACTTATTCAACACATGAATCAAATTGAGTCCAACTCAATTAGTCTAATTTGGATTACTCTTAATCCAATTTGGTTCATCATATGAACCTAATCCTCTTGGTCCATCATATGAACCTAATCTCCATCTAATTTCCCTTTGTGTGTGACCCTATAGGTTCTTGTAACGTTGGCAATGCTCCTAAACCCATTTAGAAATATAAGTAATGAGCGGTATCTAGCAACACATCATTACTAGCCAAGTTACAAGAATGTTGAGATCCAACATCATCTTTGTGACTACTAATTGTAACTCTCACAATATGTGACAATGTCCTTCTATCCTTGACATCTAAATTGATCGATTGAGGCATAGACCATGTCATCCTCTAATCAATTTATGTCTTGAACTCCAAGTAGACTCACTCTAATCAAATGAGATCAATATCTCATATTGACTCATTTGGGCATGGTCATGCACTTAGTGGTCTCACTCTATTAAGAATCATGATGTCACTCCCGTCATATAGGAGGGATAGATCCCATCTACATCACTCACATCCCTCCACATAATTTGTTACATACCCAGTAGTCGCCTTTATAGTCCACCCATTTACGGGTGACGTTTGACAAAGCCAAAGTATGCAACTCCTTATGTAGGGAACCATGGTGACTTCAGGTCCAAGGACTAATAGTCATACTAATAGTCACATGAGAAAGTATATGACACTCATATAATGATCCATGATACTTTTTCATGGCGGGTCATTCAGTATACATTCTCCAATGCATTCCCATGTGTCAACTTGATATCTCTATATCCATGACTTGTGAGACCAAGTCATCGAATTGACCTACATGCTAGTCTCATCATATTAACATTGTCCCTGAATGTTAATATTTGACTAGGAATGATTAAGAATAGTGTTCTCTATATCATCTCATTATCGATTCAACCAATCGATTGATATAGATAAGAACCTTCTACTCAAGTACTTTATTATACTTAGTTATTTGGCACCAATACAAGTAAGTATAATAACCATAAAGAAATGCTTTTATATATATAGGAATATGATACATCGAGTCCATACAACAATCATCACATGATTGGCTCTAGGGCTCTCACTAACAAAAAGAGAGGTAGAGGGTGCTTCATGAGACACACAACCCTATTCTCTCCTCTCTTTTCCTTGGTGTGGCTGACTCCCTTTCTTCTTCTCCTTACTTGTGGTCGGCCCTCTCATCCCCTCATCTATCAAGGGCCGGCGGCACAAGAGAGGTTCATCTTCATCTAGATCCGAGGACATACAAGGGACCTCTCTTCCTCACCTTTGGCTGGAGGCAATTTCATCCTTACTTTGCTAAGGCCGACGGAACAAAGAGAGGAAGAAAGCTTGTGTTCGGTTGCTTGGAGGAGAAGAAGAAGAGAAGGTAATTTCCTATTTTGGCATCCCTTGGTGGCTCGAGAGTCTTGGAGGAGAAGAAGTGGTTCAAGTGGATTCCATCTTGGTAGATCGTTGCCCATACAACGTCCAAGAGGAGGAGAGGAATACAACAGAAGATTAAGAGGTCTTTAGCTACAAAGAAAGGTATAACTAGTTATTTGTTTTCGCATCATAACTAGTTCATGTTCTTTGTATAGATCTTGAAAAACCAAACACAAGAGGCTATCGGTTTTAAGTTATCAGTTTTGCTATCGATTTTATTTTTTGATTTCATGTTTCGATATTGTGCTTATATTGAGGTCTCTATAGTTAAATCTAGTTTACTGTAAGAAGTTAAATATCTGATTTTTTTGAGAGGCCTTGTTTAGGAAGTGGTGGATGATCCTATACCCAAGAAGGCCTAGTGTCTCGCCATGTTTAACCTGAAAGCCGATCTTTGAAATAGATATTTGATAACTTCTGTAATATGGTTTAACTTAAGAAGATCACATCGGTTAAACTTGGAGTAAAAATGTTAAGTATCGTTTCCAATCCAAGTTTAACTTCTGAAGGATAATTTGGATGAATAATGTTAAGCATCATTTGCAATCCAAATTTAACTTCAGTAGAGCACATGGGTAGCTAGGATAGTTCTATGTTTGTATAAATTTTTGTACAGGGAAACTAGGATGGTATTCCGAGTAACAACCAACAATTGGTATCAGAGCTAGGTTTTAGCCTCTGTGTGTTTGGTTTTTAGTTTAATTATGCACATATCATACATAATTTAGGCATGATAATAGTAAGATGTGCAAATAGATTAACTTTGTGGTTGCAGGTATCCTAGATCCAACTATTATGGTCATGTTGTATTTGTGTGTGATTGGACCCTCAAACATGTCGAGGGCATTTTATGTGTGTCCATGATTGTAATATTAAATACAGCAGGAGCTGTATTAGTTATTAGGATTTTACATTTTGTTCGATCTAGATTATATGTACATTCCTTTGTGGAATATAGGATCGATAAATGTAAAATTTTATTTTTGTCGTGGATCGTGCCCTTGCGAGGCGTGGGACTATTTGAGGACCAGAGGAGCAGCGGAAAAAGAAGCAAGATAGATGCGACTACTAGACCCAATGGCGGTGGCTAAAGATGGCAGCAGCTAGGGTTGATGGCACACGGAGGACAGCTATGGATAAAGGCAATAATAGTTAGAAAATTATTTGTCTTATTTATTGCCTTTATGCTGTGTGTGCTTGTGTTTATGTGCTTGGGTACATGTTAAAATTCCTCGTTCTAAATAACTAAGTGGGAGAGGAATTTAATTAAATTTCATGGTCTCCATTACTGGTTTGTAAGTGATGCATTCAAACTTGGGCGTTGCCTCTGAGTGCCTTCCTTCACATCGGATGAGTTTGTTTGTGGATCACTAGATCAAACTTTCTTAATAGATGATTATAGGAAATTATTTAGGATATGTGTGATCTTCTCCATCTGAAGGGGCACAATTCTATTTAGTGGACTTAGTATTAAGTAATGGAATACACTTAGGCACATTTAATAGTATCCTCCCCATCGAAGTCACTGCTACTATTTGTGTGACCGAAGAAAAACCAACTACTAATTTGTCATAAAGCTAGGTAAAACCCCTTCTTACAAATTATTGAATTTGTATACATCCACACTATCGTGGCGTACAAAATTCATGGTATTTGAGGTAATTTTATTTGTCATAAAGTTAGGTTGACAAAATAAAACTAATGAGTAAAACCACTGTAACACCCACGAAATTGTAGGTGTAGGAATATTATTTTCCTTAAAGCATAGAATAGGAGAAAAAGGAAAATAAAAATAAAAGAAAATATAGAATAAGAAGAGGTGAGGTCCAGGATTGAACCTTGAACCTCCCACAATACATGGAGATAAATTTATGAATGATAACCATTAGGATAAGGAGAAATGATTGGACAGGAAGGAATGAAAAATTTAGTTCAAGGAGAAAAGAAAACTAAGCAAAAAGAACAAGAGAAAACCAAGTTGCTTACCTTCTTTTCCCTCTTGGTTAAGAAAAGGGAGCAAGCAAAAGAGGGATTGTCTACTCCCCTCCCTCTCTCTATTTTCGTGGGAATTAAAGGAGTGAGGGGAAAGAGGAGTTGAGGGAATGAATGGGGACATGTTTCATTTGGCAAAGGGATAAATAGGGTTAGAGAAGAAAAACAAAGGATTTAATTCATTTTCTTCTTCCTCCTTCTCCCTTCTTCATTCTCACCGAACCAAGAAACCCCTTTCCTCTCCTCATACCAATTTTTAAGTTAAGTTCTTCTCCAAGAAAGCTAATTTCCGAGAAGGAAACTTCAAGTTCTAGCCCTTACAAGCAAAGGAAACAAGAGGAGGTACAAGAAGAAGAAGCTTCCACCTTCCTTATCACCTAAAACACTTTTCTCTCTAAGGAAAACCACAAGCGAAAGGATGTAAGTTCCCCTCACCTGTGGTACAATAGCTCTTATTTTTCTATGAAGATTCGGTCACATGAAAAGGTTAAGAAAACATCAAGAAGAAATTCTAACCAAGATAAGACCAAAGGAAGGACCTAGAGAATGAAAGGATCTAAAATTTATATGCTTGATATTTCTCTTGTAGCATGTATTTTATGGTAAGGATTTATCTATGTTAAAATGTTTGGTAGAACTTAGATTCATGAGTATTCGGCCATGGTAGAACTAAGGGCCTAGGAGAGCTTTAATTTAAAACTAAGTATGCCAAGATCTCCTTAAGATAAGATATGAAACTATTATGATATGCCCATGATTATATGTTAAGTTGAACTCTATTTCATGTCCATGAAGGTTCGGCTATGTTTGGATTTTTGTTCTTAAAAAGCCTAGGAGAATTTAAAGCAAATCTAAGATGCTCATGATCTCCTTGATGAAATGTTATGTAGCTAATCTAATGTGCTTATGTTTATTGTTGTATGGAAATTAAATTCATGTTATATAACCTTCGGCCACTTCATGATTTAGGACTTAGGAAACTTAGAACCCAACTCAATCATGCTCATGTTATTCCTTGAAATGTTTTCTAAGAAAGTTGTTTAAGGTTCTCATGTTTTTAGGGCACTTGAACCCTAATTTGAAGCCCTACAAGTTTCGGCCACTTCAAGATTTAGGGCTTAGGAAACTTAGAACCTAACTCAACTATACTCATGTTATTCCTTGATATATTTGCTATGAAGGTTGTTTAAGGTTCTCATGCTTTTAGGACACTTGAACCTAAATTTTAAGTCCTATAACATTTGGCCATTACAAGATGTAGGACTTAGGAAACTTAGAAACCTAACTCAACCATGCTCATGTTATTCCTTGATATATTTGCTATGAAAGTTGCTTAAGGTTCTCATGTTTTTAGGACACTTGAACCCTAATTTTAAGCCCTACATGTTTCGGCCACTTCAAGATTTAGGGCTTAGGAAACTTAGAACCTAACTCAACTATGCTCATGTTATTCCTTGATATATTTGCTATGAAGGTTGTTTAAGGTTTCTCATGCTTTTAGGACACTTGAACCTAAATTTTAAGCCCTATAACATTCGGCCATTACATGATGTAGGACTTAGGAAACTTGGAACTTAACTCAACCATGCTCATGTTATTCCTTGAAATGTTTGCTATGAAGGTTGTTTAGGGTTCAAAAGCTTGAATGATAGTTTTTTTAACCCAATGTATGCTTGATAAGTTTCGGCCATGATAAGTTGTAAGCTTAAGTGACCTAGAACTCTATCTAAACTTGCTAATGATAGTTCTTATGGTATAAGAAATGATGCTTACTTAGGGTTCACATGTTGGTATGAAGTTTACCAAAAAAAAAAACCCAACCTATATGGTTCGGCCACTAAAAGACATTAGGGTTAGAAATCGAATTATGTTTTCCATGAATCTTATATGCCATGATTTTGAGATTTCTATGCTTCTATGTTGATTGTGCACACTTATGATCTATATATGATGGAGACCCTTATGCTATGGTGTGTATTATGTATGATGAAGCTATGTGCAAATTTATCCATGATATATGTGATAAGCTGTGTGCCCAATTTATGCATGAAATATATGATGTGCTGTGTGCCAAATTTATGCATAAAAGATATGATGTGCTGTGTGCCCAAATCTTTACATACCATTATGATGAGCTGTTTGCCCAAAAGTCTATATGGTATGATATGATAAGTGACACGATGTACAAGAAAAGATAAGAATCATGATATGTAAAAGCATGCTATTTTACTTTATGTATGGCTTGTATCAAGGGTGGGCTCCATAAGCGCCCCGGGGTCGATGGACTAAGAAACGGGCCTCGTTAGGGATGGGCTCCTAAGTGCTCCTAGGTCGATGGACTAAGAAACGGGCCTAGTATGTATGCCTTGTAGGGTTCAAGACATGCTACCTTGGACCTACATAGGACGCGCGCATTTATGTATGTGGTACAAGCCTGGGCCCTAATCATGTTAAGATTATGTTCAAGTATGTATATTATAAGTTTTCAAAGGATATATTGCATATGTTTTCATGATACATGTTTTAGGAATTCACCTTGCATATACCTTATGATTATGCCATGATATTTATGATGATGTTATGATATGTCAGGGTGCAATTGATGATTATGTTATGTTATGCCATGATACCTTACGTTTATGTTGCGATATGCCATGATATGCTGCATGATATGATGAATTGCCTCCATGTATTATGTCTTGTGATTTTGATATGGTATACGGTTTTTGTGAGTAGGAAAGGAACTTACTGAGCCATGAGTGCTCACAGCTTACTTTCTTGTACCACAGATAAAGGCAAAGAATGGATGAACTAGGGGAGCAGCAGGAGGGGCTAGAAGGATGTGTGTGGTAGTGCCTTTGCTAAAGGAGAAAGACCTGCTTTTTATTTAATAAGAACTATGCCTAGTTATGTTACTGCTTTATGACTCCATGACATTTAATTTTGTGTTTGGGCATTATGACTTACAAATCATGTTAAGTATGCTATGTGTTTTTATATGTCCAAGTGATTAGTCATGTTGATTTTAAAGAAAAGAAAAGTTTTTAATTTCTATAAATAAGACTTCCGCTGTAATAAGTAGGTATGTATGGGTAAGTAACACCCGTCGCCTTAGCAGGAGGGGCGGGGCGTTACAGTTTGGTATCAGAGCCAAGTTTTTCCAATTCACTACACACATGTCAAGCCTCCATCCTGCCGCTCCAAGTAAGAATTTAATTTTATTGTCTGTTTTATGATGCTTTAATATTATGCATGTTTATTTATTTTTATTTTTTTCGTTATTTAGTTTAGGTATGCATGATGGTAGGATAGGAATAGTACTAACCGTTAGGCAACCGAATAGGAATAACGATAGTTTATTGTTATTTATTGAAGATAAGCATGGCTAGGAGACGTACTACTCGAGCAGACGAGACACCGACTCCACCTGATCTGACCCAGGTAGTCACTGATCTCCAGTGTCAGATCGCGGAGCAACAACAGCTGATCACTACATTAATGGGTCAACAAGGAACTCCTACCACTCCGCCAGTAAATCAGAATGCGGTGCCCGTCGTGCCAATAGTTGCACCAGTACCACCGGTAGCCCCTGCCCCAGTGATTCGACAGGAAACCTACTTGATACAGTGGCTGAGGATGAAGCCGGAAAACTTCTCGGGTACTGGCGAGCCATGGGATGCCCAGGCCTGGTTCAAGACAGTAGAAAGCATAGTGGAACTGCTGGACTGGCCCGAATCGGAGAAGATCAAGTGTGTATCTTTCTGTTTTTCCGGAGATGCGAAAATGTGGTGGGAAAGAGTGAAAGCAAAGAGACAGATCAATCTGATGAACTGGACGGACTTCGAGATAGTGTTTTTCGAGGAGTTCTTTCATATGCAAGTGACGAACCGACACTATGACGAGTTCATCGAGTTTCGGCAAGGTGACCTATCAGTAAATGAAGCAGTAAAACGTTTCAACCGTTTGGCACGCCTATGTCCAGAATTGGTTCGCACTGAAAGAGAGAGGGTCAGACTGATGTTGAAGATGCTTCGACCCGAAATAGCACTGAACGTGGCCGGCGGAGTTAATAGACCCCAGACTACAGAGGAATTGGTCAGTAGTGCCCTCATCACAAAGCATTATCAGAATGTAATGAACGGAAATAAGAGTCAGGTTCGAACAGAAGGAAAGAAATCCTCAAGTAATAAGACAAGCTGGAAAGGGACCTCCACTGGAAAAAGGAAACAATGGGACAATGCAAAAGGTGGCCCAGTGAATAAGCAACCAAAGTACCCCCAGTGCACTATTTGCGGAAAGCTGCATTCCGGAGTGTGTCATCAGGGTACTAGAAGGTGCTATAGTTGCGGAGGAGAAGGACATCTTGCCAGAGACTGCACCAATCAGTTCCAGGCACCACCTCAGCAGAACAACCAAAACAGGAATACCCCCTCACAACTACATCAGATGCAAACTACTATTGAAGGAACACTGATTGGCCAGGGGAGATTGGAAACTCCACCAACTACGACGAACGCCAGGGTTTTCTCGCTTACTAAGGAGGATGTGGAAAGTGCCTCTACTGTCGTCACAGGTCAATTACCTACTTTTAGTCAATATATCAAGGTTATATCTGATGCTAAAGGCGAACCAATGATCGAAATTATTGGGAAACTGAGAGATATTACTAGTCAATGGATCGAAAATATTGTTAGTTAGAGCCCTAGAGCCAATCATTTGATGATTGTATGGACTCATGTATATCATATTCTTGTATATTAATAAAGGCTTTTGTTTGGTTATTATACTTATTTATATTAGTGCCAAATAGACTAAGTATAATAGCGTCCTTAAGTAGAAGGTTCATACCTATATCAATCGATTAGTTGAATCGATAGTGAGATGATATAGGGAACACTACTCTAAATCATTCCTAGTCGAGTATTAGCATTCAGGGACAATGTTAATACAATAAGACTAGCATGTAGGTCAGCTCGATGACTTGATCTCACAAGTCATGGATATAGAGATATCAAGCTGACACATGGGTATGCATTAGAGAATGTATACTGAATGACCCACCATGAGAAAGTATCATGGATCGTTATATGAGTGTCATATACTTTCTCATGTGGCTATTAGTATGACTATTAGTCCTTAGACCTGAAGTCACCATGGATCCCTACATAAGGAGTTATGTACTTTGGTTTCGTCAAACGTCACCCGTAACTGGGTGGACTATAAAGGCGATTACTGGGTATATAACGAATTATGTAGAGGGATGTGAGTGATGTAGATGGGATCTATCCCTCCCATATGACGGGAGCGACATCGGTATTCTTGATAGAGTGAGACCACTAAGTGCATGGTCATGCCCAAATGAGTCAACATTAGATGTTGAGCTCATTTGATCGAGTGAGTCTACTTGGAGTTCAAGATTTAGATTGATTAGAGGATGACACGGTCTATGCCTCACATTGATCAATCTAGATGTCTAGGATAGAAGGACAATGTCACATATTTTGTGAGGAGTCACAATTAGTAGTCACAAGGTGATGTTGGATCTCAACATTCTTGTAACTAGGGTAGTAATGATGTGTTGCTAGATACCGCTCATTACTTATGCTCCTAAATGGGTTTAGGGCATTGCCAACGTTACAAGAACCTATAGGGTCACACACTTAGGACAATTAGATGGAGATTTGGTTCATATGATGAACCAAGAGGATTAGATTCATTTGATAAATCATATTGGATTAAGAGTAATCTAAATTGGGCTAATTGAGTTGGACTCAAGTTGATTCATGTTTAAATCAACTTAATTTAATGAATTAGATTCATTATATTAAGTTGGCTTGAATCATATGGTTGGATTAGATCAACCATGAGAGAGATTTGATCAAGTTTGACTTGATTTGAGAGGAAGAGAAAAAGTCATGTTTGACTTGACTTTTTGCCACATCACTAGTGAGTTGGCAAGATGTGGACCAATAGGATTGCTCCACATCATCAATGTGTGCCACCTCATGGAGGTTACAAGCCTCCATAGCATTTAATGTGGCCGACCCACATTAAATGAGGAGGTTACACATGTTGCCATGTCATTTAGTGAGGTGGCAATATGTGGACCATTAGTGTTGATCCACATCATCCTAGAGTGCCACCTCATGGGGGTTACAACTCTTAATGGTTTCATATTAATTGCAATTAATACAATTAATTTGGTGGTTTTACCATGGAGAGTGGCCGGCCACTTTGGGTAAAAAATGAGAATTTGATTTTTCATTCAAGTGTTGCATCTTCTTCCTCCTTCCTCTCAAGCTCTCCCTCTCCCTCTCCTCCTTACTTGGCCGAACCTTACCAAGGTGCTAGCACACCTTTGTGTGAGGTTTTCTCCACCTAAGTTGTCCGTGTGGATACTTCTAGAGGACCGGCGCTTGACGGTCTTGAGATCCGGCAACACCTTGGAAGAGCGGGATTCGCGTAGGGCGCGCATCAAGGGTAAACACTTTTTCCTCGTAGATCTAAGTAGTAGATCAGTTTTTGAACTCGTACAAGAAATAGTTTTTCGAATTTTGTATACGAATCTTTGCACGGATCTACGGCTTTGGGTCCTTCGGGGTTTCCGCGACGCGAAAAAGCGGTTTTCGCGGCTCGAAGAACCCAACAGTGGTATCAGAGCCACGTGCAAAGACTTGTACGAGTTAGTTTTTGGTTTTTGGAAAACAAAAAGCTTCTGTGATTTTCTGTAAAAATTCAATTTTTATGTTTTTATGGGTAATTTTTCCTTATAGGCGAAGCACAAGTGTCTCGGCACTTGTAGGCTTCGGCTATCGGGAAGAATTTTCCCAAACGGCTTCGTTTCGACCCAAAATCTTTTGGGACAGCGGACTCGGGTGCCTTTAGATCGCAATGGAGCAACTCACGATGGTTAGATCGTGGGTGGGCGCTGCCCCTAACCCCGCAAAGGGATTTGCTCCGCGATCACCCGAAATCGCTAAAAGCGAACCCGTCGGGAAGATTTTTCCGAAGCGGTAATGTCTCGCCCAAATCGTTTGGGACAGCAGGTTTAGGCGCTGTTGGATCGCAAGGAACCCTCGCGATGGTTAGATCCCGGGGGGCGCTGCCCTGGGCCCCGCAAGGGGATCCGCTCCCGAAAACCGCTAAACGGGACCGCCGGGAAATTTTACTTGTAAAATTGTAAAAAATTATTTTAAAATTACAGAAAATAAGAAAATATATAATTTTGAATTATATATTAATTTTGTGATAGTCATGGCCCAAAACCCAATATGATTGATTGTGTTGTAATTCATAATACGGCCTGCGTGCCGTGATGTGTTTTCGCATGTTGTATTTATTTTATTATTCGCGACCTGCGCGTCGTGCCTCGTCTTTTATTCTTGTTGTAAATTAGATTTAGACTCGAATGTAACTCGAGTTTCAAATTGTAATGTACAAATTGGAGCGGTGGAGGGTCCACACGAGACGGAGTTCCGAGGCGGGCACGAGCAACACAAGGTGGTCAAAGGGAGGAGCTTGGAGAAGCTGTTGACCCTAGGTTGACCATTCGATCTTCTCATTAGCTTGAGAAGATCGTAGTAGGGCCATGACTAAATCACAAATAGATTAATTAATTAATTATTATGTATCTGATGCATGTTTAATAGTTAATTAATTAATTAGTGCCTTAACGATTAGATTAGATCTAAGTCGTGCACATGATGCACCCTTGCGATTAGATTAGATCTAAGTCGTGCACAAGATGCATCCTTCTCGATTAGATTAGATCTAGATCGAACCAACTCTAAATGCCTAACCGTGCCGTGATACCTATCACTACCTCGATCACATGTATTGTTGAATCTGCCAAAGCAGAGCAATACATATTATCTTGGTAGGGTACGGAGGGACAATCTTGGTCCCGCCTATCAACGCATGGGTGAATACAAACTCAATTAGATTGGGTATTCCTAGTTACTCGGTTGGATCGAGTCAACTATAGGCATTATTCCAACGGTTGGAAAAGATAGGTCAAAATCACATCTATATTAACTCTCGGGCGTATTAGCCAAAGCTAACTCGAGTTTTAATATAAATGCGGATATTGATTCTATAAACAAGAGTTGCATAGAGATGTAATTGGTAATCGTTACCTACCGATCATACTAAGCCTTGGGCGTATTAGCCAAAGCTAACTCAAGGGTTAGTATGATGTGGATCTTGTCCCACAAGAATTAAGGTATTCAGTGGGAGCATCATTTAGTTAAAGGCCTAATTAAATGATTTTAAAAGAATATGATATTTATTTCTGCAAATTTTTCTGTTGTAGATAACCATGACGTCAAATACGAACATTTTCTCTCTGCAATCTGTCCTTAAGAAGGACAAGCTCAACGGAGCAAATTTCCTGGACTGGTACAGGAATCTGAGAATAGTTCTCACCCAAGAACGTAAACTGTACGTTCTGGAGCAGCCCCTTCCGGAGGCCCCTCCTGCCACGCGGACCGAGATGCTTACAAGAAGCATCGAGATGACGCATTAGATGTGTCTTGTCTTATGCTCGCAACCATGAACTTTGAGCTTCAGAAGCAACATGAGTTTATGAGCGCTTACGATATGGTTGAAAATCTTTGTCACCTATATCAAGGACAAGCAAGGCACTGGAAGAGGAACTCCAAAGAATACCTGGAAGATCTTAAGAAGAAGAGAAATAAAATTTCTACTTCAGGTATAAATGTTATAGAAGTCAACCTCTCTATTTCTTCATCGTGGGTATTAGATACCGGATGTGCTTCGCACATTTGTACTAATGTACAAGCGCTGAGGAATAGCAGAGCATTGACGAAGGGTGAGATAGACCTACAAGTAGGCAATGGAGCACGAGTTGCTGCTATTGCTGTAGGAACTTATCATCTATCTCTGCCCTCTGGGCTAGTACTAGAATTAGACGATTGTTGTTATGTGCCTGCCTTGACAAAGAACATAATATCAGTTTCTTGTTTGGACAAGAGAGGATACTCGTTTATAATAAAGAACAAATGTTGTTCCGTCTTTTTAAACGATATGTTCTATTGTAGTGCACCTCTGATAAACGGACTCTACATTCTAGACCTAGAGAGCCCTGTCTATAACATAAATACCAAGAGGATCAAGTCGAATGACTTGAACCAAACTTACCTCTGGCACTGTCGCTTAGGTCATATAAATGACAAGCGCTTATCCCAGCTCCATAAGGATGGTTTGCTGGACTCATTTGATTTTGAATCATATGAGATATGCGAGTCATGCCTACGAGGCAAGATGACCAAGACTCCCTTTAGTGGGCACAGTGAGAGAGCGACTGATTTGTTAGGACTCATACATAGTGATGTATGTGGCCCTTTCAATGTCGCTGCTAGAGGCGGTTATAGATACTTCATCACATTTACTGATGACTTCAGTAGATACGGTTATGTGTACCTGATGACACATAAATCTGAATCCTTTGAAAAGTTCAAAGAATTCAAGAATGAAGTACAGAACCAGCTTGGCAAGAGTATTAAGGTACTTCGATCAGATCGAGGTGGTGAATACTTAAGCCATGAGTTTCGTGACTACTTAGCTGAGTGTGGGATTTTATCTCAACTCACTCCTCCTGGAACACCACAGTGGAATGGTGTATCCGAAAGGAGGAATCGTACCTTATTAGATATGGTACGATCTATGATGAGTCACACAGATCTTCCGACATATCTATGGGGATATGCTCTAGACACGGCAGCTTTCATACTCAACCGAGTTCCATCAAAGGCCGTGATAAAGACACCATATAGGATATGGACTGGGAGAGATGTCCAGGTGTCTTTCATGAGGATTTGGGGTTGTGAGGCTTACGTTAGACGTCAAGTCTCAGACAAATTAGGACCCAAATTCGACAAGTGCTATTTCATCGGATATCCCAAGGAAACTAAGGGATATTACTTCTACATTCCCAGTCAGCACAAGGTAGTTGTGGCAAAGACTGGGGTCTTTCTAGAAAGGGACTTTGTTTCTAGAAAGACTAGTGGGAGCGCGTTCGATCTTGAAGAAGTTCAAGATGCGAACAATAGCACTAATGCCTCGATGGAAATTGAACTGGAACCACAAAGTGTTGTGGATGATGTTGTTCCACAAGGAGTTGAGGAACAACAACCAGTTCAAGTAGACATACCTCTTCGCAGGTCTGATAGGGTACGTCGTCAGCCTGAGAGATACTCATTTCTCTTGTCTGACCATGATGACATTGTGCTCATAGAGGATGAGCCTACCACCTATCAAGAAGTTGTGATGAGACCAGATTCCGAGAAATGGCTAGAAGCCATGAGATCCGAGATGGAATCCATGTACACCAACCAAGTATGGACTTTGGTTGATCCACTTGAAGAGGTAAAACCCATTGGGTGCAAGTGGGTCTTTAAGAGAAAGACTGACATGGATGGACTTATCTATAAGGGTCGCTTGGTAGCTAAAGGTTTCAAGCAGATTCATGGTATTGACTATGATGAAACCTTTTCTCCAGTAGCGATGTTTAAGTCTATTCGGATCATGCTTGCTATTGCAGCCTACCATGACTATGAGATATGGCAGATGGATGTCAAAACTACGTTTCTGAATGGAAACCTGCTCGAGGATGTGTACATGACACAACCTGAGGGTTTTGTAGATCCACAGCATACTAGCAGAGTATGCAAGCTGCATAGGTCCATTTATGGACTAAAGCAAGCTTCTCGGAGCTGGAATCTTCGATTTGATGATGCGATCAAACAGTTTGGTTTCATCAAGAACGAAGATGAGCCTTGTGTCTACAAGAAGGTTGTAGGGACATAGTTGTCTTCCTCATATTATATGTGGATGACATACTACTCATTGGGAAGGACATCCCTATGCTTCAGTCTGTCAAGACCTGGCTAGGGAGTTGCTTCTCAATGAAGGACTTAGGTGAAGCATCCCGCATTCTAGGGATACAGATCTATAGAGATAGATCTAAGAGATTGCTTGGCCTAAGTCAGAGTACATATATTGACAAGGTACTCCTTCGGTTTGCCATGCAGAACTCCAAGAAGGGATTTCTGCCGATGTCACATGGCGTGAGTCTTTCGAAGACTCAAGGTCCCTCTTCTAGAGAGGAGAGAGACCGCATGGATCAGATCCCTTATGCCTCAGCCATAGGATCGATCATGTACGCCATGCTATGTACTCGACCTGATGTCTCGTATGCTTTGAGCATGACGAGCAGATACCAGTCAGATCCAGGATAGCGGTCAAGAATATTCTTAAGTACTTAAGAAGGACTAAAGAATATTTCTTGATATATGGAGGCAATGATGAGCTAGCTGTAAAGGGTTACAATGATGCTAGCTTCCAGACCGACCAGGATGACTATAGATCGCAGTCGGGGTTCGTATTTTGCATTAATGGTGGTGTTGTCAGCTGGAAGAGTTCGAAGCAGGATACAGTAGCTGATTCTACAACAGAAGCCGAGTATATTACTGCATCAGAGGCAGCAAAGGAGGCAGTTTGGATCCGCAAGTTCATCACTGAACTTGGGGTGGTTCCTAGCATCGCTGACCCAGTTGAGCTCTATTGTGACAACAATGGAGCTATAGCACAGGCGAAGGAACCTCGCAAACACCAGCGGACCAAGCACATACTACGGCGCTTCCATCTCATTCGAGAGATTATCGATAGAGGAGATGTGAAGATTTGCAGAGTACCTACAGAGGCTAACATCGCAGATCCCTTGACCAAGGCTTTGGCACAGAGGAAGCATGATGGTCACACTAGGTCATTAGGCCTTAGAGCCTATACTGATTGGTGCTAGTGGTGTTAGTTAGAGCCCTAGAGCCAATCATTTGATGATTGTATGGACTCATGTATATCATATTCTTGTATATTAATAAAGGCTTTTGTTTGGTTATTATACTTATTTATATTAGTGTCAAATAGACTAAGTATAATACCGTCCTTGAGTAGAAGGTTCATACCTATATCAATCGATTAGTTGAATCGATAGTGAGATGATATAGGGAACACTACTCTAAATCATTCCTAGTCGAGTATTAACATTCAGGGACAATGTTAATACAATAAGACTAGCATGTAGGTCAGCTCGATGACTTGATCTCACAAGTCATGGATATAGAGATATCAAGCTGACACATGGGTATGCATTAGAGAATGTATACTGAATGACCCACCATGAGAAAGTATCATGGATCGTTATATGAGTGTCATATACTTTCTCATGTGGCTATTAGTATGACTATTAGTCTTTAGACCTGAAGTCACCATGGATCCCTACATAAGGAGTTATGTACTTTGGTTTCGTCAAACGTCACCCGTAACTGGGTGGACTATAAAGGCGATTACTGGGTATATAACGAATTATGTAGAGGGATGTGAGTGATGTAGATGGGATCTATCCCTCCCATATGACGGGAGTGACATCGGTATTCTTGATAGAGTGAGACCACTAAGTGCATGGCCATGCCCAAATGAGTCAACATTAGATGTTGAGCTCATTTGATCGAGTGAGTCTACTTGGAGTTCAAGATTTAGATTGATTAGAGGATGACACGGTCTATGCCTCACATTGATCAATCTAGATGTCTAGGATAGAAGGACAATGTCACATATTTTGTGAGGAGTCACAATTAGTAGTCACAAGGTGATGTTGGATCTCAACATTCTTGTAACTTGGGTAGTAATGATGTGTTGCTAGATACCGCTCATTACTTATGCTCCTAAATGGGTTTAGGGCATTGCCAACGTTACAAGAACCTATAGGGTCACACACTTAGGACAATTAGATGGAGATTTGGTTCATATGATGAACCAAGAGGATTAGATTCATTTGATAAATCATATTGGATTAAGAGTAATCCAAATTGGGCTAATTGAGTTGGACTCAAGTTGATTCATGTTTAAATCAACTTAATTTAATGAATTAGATTCATTATATTAAGTTGGCTTGAATCATATGGTTGGATTAGATCAACCATGAGAGAGATTTGATCAAGTTTGACTTGATTTGAGAGGAAGAGAAAAAGTCATGTTTGACTTGACTTTTTGCCACATCACTAGTGAGTTGGCAAGATGTGGACCAATAGGATTGCTCCACATCATCAATGTGTGCCACCTCATGGAGGTTACAAGCCTCCATAGCATTTAATGTGGCCGGCCCACATTAAATGAGGAGGTTACACATGTTGCCATGTCATTTAGTGAGGTGGCAATATGTGGACCAATAGTGTTGATCCACATCATCCTAGAGTGCCACCTCATGGGGGTTACAACTCTTAATGGTTTCATATTAATTGCAATTAATGCAATTAATTTGGTGGTTTTACCATGGAGAGTGGCCGGCCACTTTGGGTGTGAATGAGAATTTGATTTTTCATTCAAGTGTTGCATCTTCTTCCTCCTTCCTCTCAAGCTCTCCCTCTCCCTCTCCTCCTTACTTGGCCGAACCTTACCAAGGTGCTAGCACACCTTTGTGTGAGGTTTTCTCCACCTAAGTTGTCCGTGTGGATACTTCTAGAGGACCGGCGCTTGACGGTCTTGAGATCCGGCAACACCTTGGAAGAGCGGGATTCGCGTAGGGCGCGCATCAAGGGTAAACACTTTTTCCTCGTAGATCTAAGTAGTAGATCAGTTTTTGAACTCGTACAAGAAATAGTTTTTCGAATTTTGTATACGAATCTTTGCACGGATCTACGGCTTTGGGTCCCTCGAGGTTTCCGCGACGCGAAAAAGCGGTTTTCGCGGCTCAAAGAACCCAACAAATATGTCTAGACAGCTCTCTACTATGACCATAGCACCCACGTTATTCGATAATCTATTAGAGAAACAAACCAGTGACCAAAGTCTCCAAAGGATTAAACAAGAAACCCTAGAAGGAAAGAATGACGGATTCCGGATCGCGGACAATGGAATATTATACCTCAGGGATCGATTATGTATTCCCGAGGATCCAGAGTTACGAAGAAGGATACTAGAGGAAGCTCATTTAACACCCTATGCAATGCACCCAGGATCCACCAAAATGTACCAAGATTTGAAAAAGAAATTTTGGTGGTCCGGTATGAAAAGAGATGTGGCTCGGTATGTCGGTACTTGTCTGACCTGTCAGAGGGTTAAAGCAGAACATCAGAGACCGGGAGGATTACTGCAGCCTGTCCAAATTCCAGAATGGAAATGGGAAGATATCTCTATGGATTTTATAGCAGGGTTACCCAAGACAACAAACGGCTATGACGCCATATGGGTAATCGTGGACAGATTAACTAAATCTGCCCATTTTCTAGCAATCAAAATAACTTATTCGATTGAGAAACTGGCTCAATTATATGTCAAGGAAATTGTTAGACTACATGGGATCCCGAAGACCATCCTTTCAGACAGAGATGGTCGTTTCGTTTCACATTTCTGGGAGTGCATTTAGAAGACTCTTGGTACGAAGCTATTGTTCAGTACTGCCTTTCACCCTCAGACCGACGGACAAACAGAAAGGGTTAATCAAGTGCTAGAAGATATGTTACGGGCATACGCATTGGACTTCAAGGGAAGCTGGAGCCGATATTTATGCCTGGCGGAATTTGCCTACAACAATAGTTACCAAGCTACTATTGGGATGGCACCTTACGAGGCTCTGTACGGAAGGAAATGCAGATCCCCTATATGTTGGTACGAAGGCGGTGAAAAGAAGGAGATGGGATTCCAGACCGAGTTCATCGATAGCACCACTCAGGCTATACAGAACATCCGCCAATGAATAGAAACTACTCAGAGTAGACAAAAGAATTATGCGGATAAGCGACGAAGGCCATTGGAATTCAGTGTCGGAGACTCAGTTTTTCTCAAAGTAGCTCCTATGAAAGGGGTAATGAGGTTTGGTAAGAAGGGGAAGCTAAGCCCACGTTATGTGGGACCATACCGAGTTCTGAAAAGAATTGGCAAAGTAGCTTATGAAATAGAGCTGCCTCAGGAGATGTCAGCCATCCACAACGTGTTCCACGTCTCGATGCTAAAGAAATGCATTCCGAACACAGATCAAGTAATTGAACCACGGGTAGTACAAGTGCAAGAGGACCTAACTTACAAGAGTTGACCAATTCAGATATTGGATCGAGATGTCAAAAGACTAAGGAACAAGGAAGTCCCCTTAATAAAGGTTCTATGGCAAAACCAACGATACGAAGAAGCCACGTGGGAACGAGAAGATGACATGAGACAGAAGTACCCATCGCTATTCTAAGTTCGAGGACGAACTTTTTATGAGGTATGGGGTACTGTAACACCCACGAAATTATAGGTGTAGGAATATTATTTTCCTTAAAGCATAGAATAGGAGAAAAAGGAAAATAAAAACAAAAGAAAATATAGAATAAGAAGAGGTGAGGTCAAGGATTGAACCTTGAACCTCCCACAATACATGGAGATAAATTTATGAATGATAACCATTAGGATAAGGAGAAATGATTGGATAGGAAAGAATGAAAAATTTAGTTAAAGGAGAAAAGAAAACTAAGCAAAAAGAACAAGAGAAAACCAAGTTGCTTACCTTCTTTTCCCTCTTGGTTAAGAAAAAGGAGCAAGCAAAAGAGGGATTGTCTACTCCCCTCCCTCTCTCTATTTTCGTGGGAATTAAAGAAGTGAGGGAAAAGAGGAGTTGAGGGAATGAATGGGGACATGTTTCATTTGGCAAAGGGATAAATAGGGTTAGAGAAGAAAAAAAAAGGATTTAATTCATTTTCTTCTTCCTCCTCCCTTCTTCATTCTCACCGAACCAAGAAACCCCTTTCCTCTCCTCATACCAATTTTTAAGTTAAGTTCTTCTCCAAGAAAGCTAATTTCTGAGAAGGAAACTTCAAGTTCTAGCCCTTACAAGCAAAGGAAACAAGAGGAGGTACAAGAAGAAGAAGCTTCCACCTTCCTTATCACCTAGAACACTTTTCTCTCTAAGGAAAACCACAAGCGAAAGGATGTAAGTTCCCCTCACCTGTGGTACAATAGCTCTTATTTTTCTATGAAGATTCGGTCACATGAAAAGGTTAAGAAAACATCAAGAAGAAATTCTAACCAAGATAAGACCAAAGGAAGGACCTAGAGAATGAAAGGATCTAAAATTTATATCCTTGATATTTCTCTTGTAGCATGTATTTTATGGTAAGGATTTATCTATGTTAAAATGTTTGGTAGAACTTAGATTCATGAGTATTCGGCCATGGTAGAACTAAGGGCCTAGGAGAGCTTTAATTTAAAACTAAGTATGCCAAGATCTCCTTAAGATAAGATATGAAACTATTATGATATGCCCATGATTATATGTTAAGTTGAACTCTATTTCATGTCCATGAAGGTTCGGCTATGTTTGGATTTTTGTTCTTAAAAAGCCTAGGAGAATTTAAAGCAAATCTAAGATGCTCATGATCTCCTTAATGAAATGTTATGTAGCTAATCTAATGTGCTTATGTTTATTGTTGTATGGAAATTAAATTCATGCTATATAACCTTCGGCCACTTCATGATTTAGGCATTAGGAAACTTAGAACCTAACTCAATCATGCTCATGTTATTCCTTGAAATGTTTGCTAAGAAAGTTGTTTAAGGTTCTCATGTTTTTAGGGCACTTGAACCCTAATTTGAAGCCCTACAAGTTTCGGCCACTTCAAGATTTAGGGCTTAGGAAACTTAGAACCTAACTCAACTATGCTCATGTTATTCCTTGATATATTTGCTATGAAGGTTGTTTAAGGTTCTCATGCTTTTAGGACACTTGAACCTAAATTTTAAGTCCTATAACATTTGGCCATTACAAGATGTAGGACTTAGGAAACTTAGAAACCTAACTCAACCATGCTCATGTTATTCCTTGATATATTTGCTATGAAAGTTGCTTAAGGTTCTCATGTTTTTAGGACACTTGAACCCTAATTTTAAGCCCTACATGTTTCGGCCACTTCAAGATTTAGGGCTTAGGAAACTTAGAACCTAACTCAACTATGCTCATGTTATTCCTTGATATATTTGCTATGAAGGTTGTTTAAGGTTTCTCATGCTTTTAGGATACTTGAACCTAAATTTTAAGCCCTATAACATTCAGCCATTACATGATGTAGGACTTAGGAAACTTGGAACTTAACTCAACCATGCTCATGTTATTCCTTGAAATGTTTGCTATGAAGGTTGTTTAGGGTTCACAAGCTTGAATGAAAGTTTTTTTAACCCAATGTATGCTTGATAAGTTTCGGCTATGATAAGTTGTAAGCTTAAGTGACCTAGAACTCTATCTAAACTTGCTCATGATAGTTCTTATGGTATAAGAAATGATGCTTACTTAGGGTTCACATGTTGGTATGAAGTTTACTAAAAAAAAAAAACCCAACCTATATGGTTCGGCCACTAAATGAAATTAGAGTTAGAAATCGAATTATGTTTTCCATAAATCTTATATGCCATGATTTTGAGATTTCTATGCTTCTATGTTGATTGTGCACACTTATGATCTATATATGATGGAGACCCTTATGCTATGGTGTGTATTATGTATGATGAAGCTATGTGCAAATTTATCCATGATATATGTGATGAGCTGTGTGCCCAATTTATGCATGAAATATATGATGTGCTGTGTGCCCAATTTATGCATAAAAGATATGATGTGCTGTGTGCCCAAATCTTTACATACCATTATGATGAGCTGTTTGCCCAAAAGTCTATATGGTATGATATGATAAGTGACACGATGTACAAGAAAAGATAAGAACCATGATATGTAAAAGCATGCTATTTTACTTTATGTATGGCTTGTATCAAGGGTGGGCTCCATAAGCGCCCCGGGGTCGATGGACTAAGAAACGGGGCTCGTTAGGGATGGGCTCCTAAGTGCTCCTAGGTCGATGGACTAAGAAACGGGCCTAGTATGTATGCCTTGTAGGGTTCAAGACTTGCTACCTTGGACCTACATAGGACGCGCGCATTTATGTATGTGGTACAAGCCTGGGCCCTAATCATGTTAAGATTATGTTCAAGTATGTATATTATAAGTTTTCAAAGGGCATATTGCATATGTTTTCATGATACATGTTTTAGGAATTCACCTTGCATATACCTTATGATTATGCCATGATATTTATGATGATGTTATGATATGTCAGGGTGCAATTGATGATTATGTTATGCCATGATACCTTACGTTTATGTTACGATATGCCATGATATGCTGCATGATATGATGAATTGCCTCCATGTATTATGTCTTGTGATTTTGATATGGTATACGGTTTTTGTGAGTAGGAAAGGAACTTACTGAGCCATGAGTGCTCACAGCTTACTTTCTTGTACCACAGATAAAGGAAAAGAATGGATGAACTAGGGGAGCAGCGGGAGGGGCTAGAAGGATGTGTGTGGTAGTGCCTTGGCTAAAGGAGAAAGACCTGCTTTTTATTTAATAAGAACTATGCCTAGTTATGTTACTGCTTTATGACTCCATGACATTTAATTTTGTGTTTGGGCATTATGACTTACAAATCATGTTAAGTATGCTATGTGGTTTTATATGTCCAGGTGATTAGTCATGTTGATTTTAAAGAAAAGAAAAGTTTTTAACTTCTATAAATAAGACTTCCGCTGTAATAAGTAGGTATGTATGGGTAAGTAACCCCCATCGCCTTAGCAGGAGGGGCGGGGCGTTACAACCTCCTCTTACAAATGATTGAATTTGTATACGTTCACACTAACATGACATACAAAATTCATGGTGTTTGAGGTAATTTTAGGCTGATAAGATAATTAATGGGTAAGACCCTCCTCTTACAAATATTTGAATTTGTATACGTCCATAATATCGTGGCATACAAAATTCACGGTGTTTAAGGTGTTGGTGAATTTAAATGATATTGTTTTGAGGAATCAATATTATTTTAAATTCTAAAGTTTTGACCAAATATTTGATCGAAGACAGACCAACTATTAATTTTATTTGTCATAAAGTGAGGTTGACAAGATAATAAAATTAATGAATAAAATCTCCTCTTACAACTGCTTAAATTTGTATACATCCACACTGACGTGGCATACAAAATTCACGAGGATTTTGAGGTGTTGGTGTAAAATACCAAACCAGATAATAATTAAATAATAAGATTAATGGGTGAATAATTTTATGGGAATTTTCAGAAATTTTCAGGAATTTTTAGGAATTTTTTGGGAATTAATTGGAGCTCGTATGATGAATTTAAAGGGGATAAATTTATAGGCTTGGTAAAAAGCCGTTTAGATATCCCAATTAAGTTAGGAGTTGATTGATTAAATTAACCTAAAGTTAGTTAATTTAAGTATAGGTATAAAAATATAACCTAGGTTTGCTTTTCCCTCATCACGCCAATTTACTTTCCTCCCCCACCCTCTCTCGGCGCCGCCGAACCTACCTCCCTCTCGCGCTCGCACGCGCAGGCGGCGCTGTGCATCGTGCCCGACGCCGCTTCCTCCTCCTTTGTTGGTCTTCTGCTCCCTCTTATCTCCTCCGTGAGCACTCTTCACCCGAACCATCGTCGTCGGCGTCGAGAGCCACCAGCCGAATGCCACCCGACGATGCCCTAGGACGCAGTCGCCGTTGATCTTTGGGCTACACCTCCACCCTTCGATCGATCGAGCAGTGCCCTAGCCCTTTTGCGTGAGCGAGGATTGGTGATGCTACAACTACCGCCGACACTCAAGATCCTTCATAGCTGTGGATGCCACCTCTTCTCCCTCCGGCCACCAGCAAGATGTCTTCTCCTTAGACGATGTTCCTGATCAGAGGCAGTTTGAGGTGTTGGCTGCTCGTGCCCTAATCGCACTCTTCCGAGCCCCTTTCTTCCTCTCGCGAGCACCACCGTTGTTACCCTACCACCGGCTGCCACTAGCCGATAGCCAATAGCCGACATCATGTGCTCAACCAGCATCACGTGTCAACCCCTGTCAATGATGAGCCAGGCTATCCTTCTTCATCTTCCCCACTGCTCAGGTGTCGATGCTAACTCCGTCAGTCTTGGTGCTGCTACTTACTATAGCCACAAGACTTGTCCCCATCGACAAAAGGGTATGATCTGATCTGTAGCATACAACCTTGTTGAAGTCCAGCCGGCAAACATTGATTTGGGGTGTTCGATTGGGAAGACAACAGCTCCACTTTGCTCCAATCATGGAATTCCGGCAGCAACAGTTTCAGCCGAGGGTCATTAGAGATGTCTTCGAGGTTAGGTAAGTCGTGGAGGTAATTTCGAATATGAACTAGATTCGATTCTAATTGTAGAACAGTTAGGTGTTCTAATTCTATTTAAATGTGATCTGTTGCTTGGATGGGTACGAAGATACATCATATTATGTTAGAGATTCTATAGATTGTTGTTACTTGGATAATTAGGGGTTAGCGGACTTAGAATGATTTATGATGAGTTTTCATTAGTAAGCAATTGGTAATGAATTAAGTGATTTATGATGTTAGGTCCAGTTATATATGAATTACTAGATATCAATTTGGATAGGAAGATGAAACAATCGGTTGATTGAGGATTATTTGATTATCATTAATTAGGGTTGATCAATGATCATTTCGTTTAGGGTTTTTCTCTATTAGTTTAGGTCTTAAAGCTTGGCTAATGGTTGTAGACGTGATTAGCTAAACTATACAATGTGTGATTTGCAGGACGTTGGTTCGAGACAAGCGTTTTGACGTGGGATTGTTTGGCACAATCGATAGATAAAGGCGGGTATTTATTACTTTGATTCTTTAGTTCTTTGAACTTAGTGCATGAATTATTTTGGATAAGGACTGCTTTACCTTGACTCCACTCATAATTTTTCCTGTGCTTGATACTTCCACTCAAAACCCTCGAGATATTCGTTTTTATATCCATACAGTCTCTTGTTGCTATCAATAATATTTAGCAGATACTAGATTACCAACTGTGTATGTTTTGTTTATTGTTTACTTGTGTACCGTAATGAGCATGTTGGTTTCATGTAGCATATCTTATACCTGATTTTAGCTTATGTTTATATGATGACTGTTGCATTGTATGCATCATGTCATTGCATTCATGCAGGCGACCACTTCTTCCTTATGGGGGAGTGAGCCGTCGGGCCGCGCCGCACACTCGGCCACTCATGGGTAGTGGTAGCTGGAGGAGATGCCGCTTGTCCTGTCGTGCCGCACTCGGCCACTAATGGATAGTGGTAGCTGGAGTTGTGAGCAGCAGGAATCCCCTTCGCTTGGTAGCTAGATAGCTACTTAGCACCTGTCCATCAGGTCACTCGAGAGGAGTGGTGGCTTTTGGGTGGTACAGTTGTCATTGATCCGGCCTCTTGACCATACAGGGGTCGTGGTGCAGAGAGGTGGGTGGGGTGACCATCCATGCATACGTTGTTATTATGTCTGCTGTTAGTATTGCTTATTTATGCTGCTGTTATGAGCTTATGCTGTGGTAGCTAGCTTATACTACTGTTGTTTCTTATGCTGATATGCTTTCTTATGTTTGAGATATACACTCGTTATAGGTGTTTAGACACTGGTATATTTATTGGTAAAATGGACACATCTTACATATTACCTTGTAGTTTTAGCAGTACTGTAGCAAGTTTGTGCCACCCCTGACCTTCTGTTGTTAGCCTAGAACATGGCTTCAGGTATGAACACTTAAGTTAACATCACGGTAGTATCTGCTATCTCCTTTATGAGACTGTATACTGTTGGTTTATTCTCTATTTATATGTTATGTTCATGCACTATCTTTCCTTACCCGCTAAGTTCCAATACTCACCACCCTGTAAAATGGTTTTCTTTCGCCAGGTAGTAGTAGATGATTCATGGATGCTTGGAGAGATGTCGGCTGCCAGTCCTGGGTCCTGCATTATATCGGTTTTATTTCTGCTTTATTTGTATTTTTAGTATACAACGATTTTGGTATTGTATGCATTGATCTATGTTTGGAGTTTGATTCGTAGTGTTTTGCTTTTGTGTTCTTGTGGTTGTGTAAGCCTAATTGGCTAGTAAATTTTAGTTGTGGATTGTGGTCTTTCTCTTCGTTTTTCCACTACATTTTTGATACAGCCGTGTGGGCTAAATATTAACTGCGTGGTTATGTTGTTTTTATTTTATGTATGTTCCAGCCATGTGGGCTGATGGTTATATAGATATATGGTGTGTATTTTTTGCTTCATATTATCACCCTATCTTTCCTTACCCGCTGAGTTCCAATACTCACCACCCCGTAAAATGGTTTTCTTTCGCCAGGTAGTAGTAGATGATTCATAGATGCTTGGAGAGATGTCGGCTGCTAGTCCTGGGTCTTGCATTATATCAGTTTTATTTCCTCTTTATTTGTATTTTTAGTATACAACGATTTTGGTATTGTATGCATTGGTCTGTGTTTAGAGTTTGATTCGTAGTGTTTTGCTTTCGTGTTCTTGTGGTTGTGTAAGCCTAATTGGCTAGTAAATTTTAGTTGTGGATTGTGGTCTTTCTCTTCATTTTTCCGCTGCATTTTTGATATAGTCGTGTGGGCTAAATATTAATTGCGTGGTTATGTTATTTTTATTTTATGTATGTTCCAGCCGTGTGGGCTTATGGTTATATAGATATATGGTGTGTATTTATTGCTTCATATTGTCACCCGTACAGGGGAGATATTGACGGATTTTTGTATGGCAGGGACTCTTCTGGGGCATGACAGTTGGTTTTGATCAAATATTTGTGATTCTTAGGATTTCAAATGGTTTTCAATTCCCTAGTTGAGAATACACTTACAAGTCCCAATTATAATGATTGAAAACAAAACTTGGATATTAAGGTGGACTGTCCTCTCAGAAATGAGAACAATAAAGGTGTATCTTATTTATTAGTTGTTGAAACATGTTTAGTGGTGTTATCTACCGGTACCTGGTGTGTAGATACGGGAACCACTGATCATGTCTGCAATTCATTGCAGGGGTGCCAGGAAACCCGACAACTACATTAAGGAGAAATCACCGTTTACATGGGCAATGCCATGAAAGTGGTGGTTGTTGCAGTGGGAGATGTTTATTTATCCTTTGATAGGAATAAAACATTGATTTTGAGAAATTGCCTTTATGTATCAAGTTTTAGAAAGAATTTGATTTCAGTTTCTAAACTATTCAAGGATGGATATTCTATCTATTTTGATAACAATATTGTTATCAAGAAAAATAGGGAAGTTATCTGTTCTGGTACGTTGGTTGACAATTTATATACTCTAAATTCAATAACTCCCACGATGCAATAAATGAAAACTAATAATACATCTTCTAACTCTAATAAGAGAAAGCAACCTTCGAAAATGAACCAAATATATCTTTGGCATCTAAATCTAGGTCATATTAACTTGAGTAGGATTCAAAGGTTAATAGTAGATGGACTTTTGGGTTCATTGGTAGTGGAAAATTTTCCAAACCTGCGAGTCTTGCTTGGAAGGGAAAATGACAAGAGACTTTTTAAGGCCAAGGGGTATAGAGCCAAAGATGTGTTGGAATTGGTTCATTCTGATTTGTACCTATGACTATCCAAGCAAGAGGTGATTTCGAATATTTTGTCTCTTTTATAGACAACTATTCGAGATAGGAGTACTTTTACTTGATGTGTCGCAAGTCTAAGTACTTTGTTCAAAGAGTACAAGGTTGATGTAGAGAAACGTCATGGTAAAAGTATCAAGACACTACGATCTGATCATGGTAGAAAGTGCCTCTTAGGATAGTTTAGGAGTTACTTATCAGAGGTCGGGATTCAATCCCAACTGTCTGCACCTGGTACACCCCAACAGAATGGTGTGGCAGAAAGAAGGTATAAGACTCTTATGGAAATGATTAGATCAATGATGAGTTATTCAGAATAACCAAATTTGTTTTGGAGATATACTCTGGAAATGATAGTGAACATAGTACCTTCTATGTCAATACCCGCTACTCCCATAGAATTATGGAATGGTCGTAAGCCTAGTCTGAAATATATTTGGATTTGGAGTAGTCCAACACATGTGCTGAAGGAAGACACTAATAAGTTGGAATTACAAATAGGAGTTCACTTGTTTGTGGGTTATCCTAGAGAAACGAAAGAAGGTTTATAGTCCTAAAAATCAGAAGGTCATTGTTAGCACCAATGCCCGAATTTTAGAAGAGGGCTATGTAATGAACCACAAGCCCATGAGTAAAGTTATTCTTAAGGAAATAAGAGAGGACACGTCTAATCTAGTACTAACAATACAAGATGAGATACCATAAGAAACTGCAACACGTGTCACAAATGATACACAATTATAGACAGTGTCTCGTCGTAGTGAGAGGGTTGTTAGGCAATATAATAGATTCATGTTTTGGGAGAGTCTTCAGACTTGATCCCTAGTGAACATGAACTTGATCCCCGAATATATGACAAAGTACTCCAAGATAAAGATACAGTATCTTGGCAAAGAGCAATGAACTCTGAAATAGAATCTATGTATTTTAATCAGGTCTAGGAGCTTATAGAACCACCAGATGGTGTAAAAGCCATTGGGTGTAAATGGATCTACAAAAGAAAAAGAGGGACAGACGGGAAGGTGGAAACCTTCAAAGCAAGGCTTGTTGCGAAGGGGTATACTCAGAAAGAGGGAATCGATTATGAGGAAACTTTTTCGCCAGTAGCTATGCTTAAGTCTATCCGGATACTCTTATCTATTGCTACTCATATGGATTATGATGTTTGGCAAATGGATGTCAAGACAGCTTTCCTAAATGGAAGTCTTAAAGAAAACATCCATATGAAGCAATCAGAGGGGTTTATTGAAAAAGGAAAAGAGCATCTTATATGTAAGCTCAATTAGTCTATTTATGGACTGAAGCAAGCTTCAAGATCTTGAAACATCCGATTTAATGAAGTAATCCAGTCTTATGGATTTATTCAGTGTCTGGATGAGTCTTGTGTATACAAGAAGTGTGACGGAAACGTGGTGGTATTTCTTGTACTATACGTATATAACATTTTAATAGTTGGCAACAATGTCAAAGTGTTGTCAAAAGTAAGGGTATGGTTGTCCAAGCAATTCGATATGAAGGACTTGAGAGAATGCAGACATATTCTTGGAATCAAAGTAAGGGATCGTAAGAAAAGAATATTATGTTTATCCCAAGCTTCGTATACTATCCTAGCTCGTTTTAGCATGCAAAACTTCAAGAAAAGTTTTCTACCTTTTCGGCATGAAGTATCTTTATCTAAAGAGATGTCTCCTAAGACATTAAAGGAGATAGAAGAAATGAAGGCAATACCTTATGCTTCAGTTGAAGGAAGTCTAATGTATGCAATGCTATGTATGAGACCGGATATCTGTTTTATCGTGGGCATGATTAGCAGAGTAACCCAAGACAAGGACATTGGACTACCGTAAAACATATATTAAAGCACCTGAGAATGACTAGAAATTATATGTTGGTTTACCAAGCAGATAACTTGCTCCCTATGGGTTACACGGATTCGGATTTCCAATCAGATAGGGAAAATAGTAAGTCAACCTCGGGGTTTTGTGTTTACTTTAGGAAGTGAAGCCATAACAATGGAGGAGTGTTAAGCAGAAATGTGTTTCAAACTCCACTATGGAAGCTGAGTATGTGCCAGCCTCTAAGGCAGCCATAGAAGTTGTATGGCTCGGTAACTTCATGATGGACTTAGATGTGATTCCTGGTTTGCCCAAAAATTATTATAGTTTATTGTAATAATAAGTGGTGCAGTAGCAAACTTGAAGGAACCACGAGCCCATAAGGCAAGTAAACACATAAAGCACAAGTACCACCCAATATGAGACATCATATAATGAGGAGAAGTTGTTGTCGCCTAGATTGCATCAGCAGATAACCTAGATCTTTTCACTAAGGCCCTTAAGGCAAGAGCTTTTGATTGAAATGTTGAAAGGATGGAAATCAGATGTATGGCAGCATAGTCTTTTAGTATAAGTGGGAGATTGTTAGGATGTATACTAAAAGCCTAGTTTTTTGTATAAACATTTATAAGAATCACATTGGTCAAAAGTCTACATTTATGGTAAGTGTAGTTGTTCATTTAATTTATATTGTAGATAACATGGTGTGAGGTGACACACATAAGATCATGTTATCAATTCCTTATAAATTATAAATAATAGCTCACAACCAAGATGGAGTGGGACAAACCATTGGAGTGGTTGTAGTGTAAATTGATGTTAGTTTATCTTGACTATAAAATTACACTAGTACACTATGAGTGTATTAAGCAGGACCATTTGAGGTAGTTTCTTTTTATACTGACTACATAAAAGAGCAAAACCTTTGTTATTATATAAGTGCGTACTCTTAATCATGATATAATAACAAGCACATATACTTGATATTTATTTCTTTAATTTATCAAAGGGTGTGATTTAGTTTGTTAAATCAATAGACCCGATAAGTTGGGACTTGATATTATTTATATGGTGTGTTGTTGATTATAGAATGAAACTGTGCCCTAGTAATATAGGTTGATGATGTCCCCTTGAGGAGCTCATAAAGATTGTCATGTAAACCCTGCAGGTAGACTTAGTCTGACATGACAATAAAGTTGAGTGTTACTACTCTTGGAGCTAGATATTAATTAAGTGAGTTGTCAGTAACCCATTTAATTAATGGCCATTCAATTCTTATACACAGGAAGATTAATGCACTCATGATAAGAAGGAGCCCATAATGTAATTTGGAATTGGTGCGGTAGTTCAATAATAACTCTTTAGTGGTATGAGTTATTATTGATGAACTTGAGTTGGGTGTTCGGGGTGAACACAGGAAGCTCAAGCTCATCGGGAGACCAAAATCAATTTCTCCTCTCGGTCCCTGTTGTAGCCTCTATAATGCCTTGTATCCATAAAGTCCACTTCTTACCTAAGTAATGGGTCGGACACATCCTTGCTTGGAGCAAGGGGGCCGGCCAAGCATTATTTTGGAGCTCATGTAGTGGTCGGCCAAACCATGCTTGGTGACCAAGCATGGGACCGGCCATAGGTAAAGGAAAAGAAAGTTTTGTTTAAAACAAAATTTTGTTAAAATCTTTCCTTATTTGTAGTTATCTACAACGGTTAAAAGAGAGATTTTATTTTGTTAAAATCTTTCCCTTTTTGTAGTTAAAAGAAAGATTTTAATTTCCTTTTATAACCATCCTCATGGTTTTAAAAGAGAGTTTTAAAATTTTAAAATATTTCCTTTTATATCTATCTATAAAAGATTAAAGAGATATTTTAATTTTGTTAAAAAAATTTCCTTATTTGTAGTTAACTATAATGTTTAAAAGAGATATTTTAATTTTTGATAAAGCTTTCTCTTTTTGTAATCATGATTTAAAAAGGAGAAGTTTTAATTAATCTTTCTATTTTTGTAGTTGTCTACATGGTTTAAAAGAGAGAGATTAATTTTAAAACTTTTCTTTATTGTCATGTATAATAGGAAATTTAGAAAAGAGAGATTTTAATTGTTGTTAAAATTTCCTTTTTTAAATGGGAGGCCACAAATAAGGAAGCTTTAATTATGTTTAAAGCTTTCCTTTTTTTGCCGTGACCAAGGATTATAAAAGAAAGGTAGAGGGTGCTTCATGAGACACGCAACCCTATTCTCTCCTATCTTTTCCTTGGTGTGGTCGGCTCCCTTTCTTCTTCTCCTTACTTGTGGCTAGCCCTCTCATCCCCTTATCTATCAAGGGCCAGCGGCACAAGAGAGGTTCATCTTCATCTAGATCCGAGGACATACAAGGGACCTCTCTTCCTCACCTTTGGCTGGAGGAAATTTCATTCTTACTTTGCTAAGGCCAGCGAAACAACGAGAGGAAGAAAGCTTGTGTTCGATTGCTTGGAGGAGAAGAAGAAGAGAAGGTAATTTCCTATTTTGGCATCCCTTGGTGGCTCGAGAGTCTTGGAGGAGAAGAATGTAACACCCATAGGATCCCTAGAAATTTTACATAAATTTATGCATGATTAAAATGGGCCTTATGTGGATTTTTCAAAAATGAAAGAAAATAGAACCAAAAAGAGGCATGACCAAGGTTTGAACCTTGGACCTCTTAGCAAGTTACAAGCCTTATGAGATATGTGATAACCAGTAGCCCCAGCAAGGGTGTGTTGTTAGGAAGGAAAGGGACATGGTAGTTAAGGGTAAGGGAGGTGAATGCTCCCTTCACTTAGAAGGAAAAGTTTGAGTTTCCTTCTTCCTTCCTAATGAAAAGATGGTTTTGCCTTCTTCCTTCATTTAGAATAAATAGGAGAAAGAGAATGGAAAATTCATTTTTCCTTTCTTCTTCTTCCTCCTTCCTTCCTCCCACCGAAACCCTAAGTTCTCTCCTTCCCATTGCCGAATTCAAGTTAAGGGGTCTTCTTCCTAGGAAAACTTCACAAAGCAAGGGTACTTTTCCATAGTAAACCAAGCGAAAGGATGTAAGTATTCCCCTCACCTGTAGTACAAGTAGCTTTGAGTGTATTTCATGTTCTAATGTTGCTTACAACTTAGGATTAATCCTTACATGTTTCGGTCAAGACATGAAATAAGATTCAAAATTTGAACCATGCTTGCCTATGACTCCCTATGATGTGTAACTATTATATGATGAAGTGTCATGCTTTAAATTGTTAAATGAAAACTAGAAACATGCTTATAGGTTTCGGCCAAGGCTTGAGCATTAGGGTTGGAAACTCATTTGTGTTTTCTCATTTGCTATAACATGTATGGTATGATATTAGCTTAAAAGTTTCATGCTTAAAATGGTTTAAAAGAAACTAGAATCATGCTCCTTTAAGGTTTCGGCCAAGAAGGAATAAGTGAATTAGAGGAAGTTTAGAAACTTAACTATGATTGCTTATAATTCCTTATGATGTGTAACCCACTATAGGATGTTAGTTTAAAGTTTTTCATGTCTTATGTTGCTTAAAATGATATGAGCATGCTTACATGTTTCGGCCAAGACAAGGAAATTAGGTTAAGGAGCTACCTAGGGCTCCTAAATGTCTCACATGTTATGCTAAGTGTCATGAGATATTAGGTTAATGATTCCATGTTTTTATGTTGCTTGAAAACCCATGAGCATGCTTGCATGTTTCGGCCAAGACAAGGAAATTAGGTTAAGGAGCTACCTAGGGCTCCTAAATGTCTCACATGTTATGCTAAGTGTCATGAGATATTAGGTTAATGATTCCATGTTTTTATGTTGCTTGAAAACCCATGGGCATGCTTGCATGTTTCGGCCAAGACAAGGAAATTAGGTTAAGGAGCTACCTAGGGCTCCTAAATGTCTCACATGTTATGCTAAGTGTCATGAGATATTAGGTTAATGATTCCATGTTTTTATGTTGCTTGAAAACCCATGAGCATGCTTACATGTTTCGGCCAAGACAAGGAAATTAGGTTAAGGAGCAACCTAGGGCTTCTAAATGTCTCACATGTTATGCTAAGTGTCATGAGATATTAGGTTAATGATTCCATGTTTTTATGTTGCTTGAAAACCCATAAGTATGTTTTATGTTCAGCCAAGTCATGATTTAGGATTTGCAGAAAGTTCAAAACCCCATCTATGCATGAAAATGACTTTTATGATATGACATATGTTGTGTGCACTTATGCCATCATGTTATGATTCCCTATGATATGCTATATGTTGTGTGTGCCATCATGTTATGTTTCCCTATGATATGCTATATGTTGTGTGCACTTGTACCATCATGTTATGTTTCCCTATGATATGTTATATGTTATGTGCATTCATGCCATCATGTTATGACTCCCTATGATATGCTATATGTTATGTGCACTTTATGCCATCATTTTATGCTTATGGAAGGCTTATGTATGATGAAAAGCCTAAGAGATGCTTCCCTATAAGTTGGGATTAAGAGCACTCTTCATGATATGACAAGGAACATGATATGCTATGATATGACAAGGAACATGTATACTATTTTACTTTGTATGGCTTATACCGGACCCTAAGCATGGTCCACAGGATGGGCTCCTAAGTTACCCCTAGGTCGATGGTCAATGAAACGTGCCTAGTACGGGATGGGCTCCTAAGTTGCCCCTAGGTCGATGGTCAAGGAAACGGGCCTAGTGCCTAATAAGTTCGAGATTAGCTACCCCGGATTTATTTAGGATGCGTGTAAATTCATGTATGTGGTACAATGTCAGGCCCTTATGTTGAGATTATGTTTAAGTACTTATATGATTTATGTTTTCAAAAGATCATCTTGCATTTACTCATTCCATGCTATATGATATATGTTTTCAAAAGACCATCTTGCATCTACATATTTCATGCTATTTGATTTCGTATGCTTTAGGTAGATGCTCTTTTGAGATGTTTTCATGCTAAATGATGTCTATGCCTTAAGAAGATGTTCTTTTGAGATATGTTTATGATACCTAGATGAACATGCTACTACCTTATGCTTATGCTCTTATATGCTAGGTTTATGGTTTGCCCCAATAAGTATGACATTATTTTAATGCTAGCATGCTATTGTTAAATCTAGATGTTGGGTAAATGAACATGACACTACTCTATGTTTAATTCATGATTTATGGTTTTTTGTAAGTAGGAAAGGATCTTACTAAGCATATGTGCTTATAGCTTTATATTTCCTTGTACTGCAGAAAAGGGTAAAGAATGGCTAAATTAAGGGGAGCGGCAGGAAAGGCAAAGATGTGTGTGGCAGTGGCATGGTGGAATAGATCTATTTGTGTTTCAAGACTTATATATGTCTAAGTTTTGCATGTGAACCTATTATGCTACTTGATGCTTTTAATGGATACTACTTGATATTAACTTAAATCTGTTTGGATGATTTATATGCTTATGTTTCCCCTTATTCCATGTTAGTATGATTTATGCTCTCATATTAAATTATCATGTATCATGTTTAAGTAGTAGATATTAAACCAAGTTATATGCATGAATGCTAGTATGTTCACATGATATGTTGAAAGGATTAGCATGTCACATGTTTAATATGTTACATGATTATTACATGATTATATATTGTTCACATGTCATGTCTTGTTAATATGATTTTATGATTAGAATATTGAATTAAATTCTTCCACTGTCATGATTTTATGTATGTATGTTCCCAGTAACCCCGTCCTTTCTAAGTAGTAGGAAGGGTGAGCGCTACAGTTTGGTATCAGAGCAAAGTCTGCCTTCCCACTACACACACATCAAGCTTCCATCTTGCCGCTCCAAGTAAGAAATTCTATGTCTACCCTATTTTTTTTATGTATGATAAGGAATGCTTTAGTCTAAGTATGCATGAATGTAGGTTAGACTAATAAGAAATTCTATGCCTACCTTATTTTCTTTTATGTATGATATATGCCTACCTTATTTCTTTATGTACGATAAGGAATGCTTTTAGGCTAAGTATGCATGAATATAGTTAGGAATGATGATAACTTATGCTAGCCTTGTTGTCATTTATGAAGATAAGCATGGCTAGAAGACGCAATAACAGGGTCGATGAGGCCGTACCCCCACCTGATCTGATGCATGTAGTTACTGAACTTCAGCGTCAGGTTACGGAACAACAGCAAGTGATTAATACTCTAATGAATCAACAAGGGAACCCTGCCACCCCACCAGTGAACCAGAATACGATGCCAGTCATACCTGTAGTTGCACCAGTACCACCGATAGGCCCAGCCCCAGTAATTCGACAAGAGGCGTACCTAATTCAGTGGCAGAGGCTGAAGGCGGAAAATTTCTCTGGCATTTGTGAACCATGGGACGCTCAAGCCTGGTTCAAGATAGTAGAAAGTATAGTAGAGCTGCTGGATTGGCCTGAACATGAAAAGGTCAAGTGTGCATCGTTCTACCTTTCGGGAGATGCCAGAATATGGTGGGATAGGGTTAAAGCAAAAAGACAAGTGAACCAAATAAGATGGACGGACTTCGAAGCGGAATTTTTCGAAGAATTCTTCCATATGCGCGTCACCAACAAGCACTACGACGAGTTCACCGAGTTCCGGCAAGGTGATCTATCAGTTAACGAAGCGGTGAAAAGATTTAACTGATTAGCACGCCTATGCCCAGAGTTGGTCAGTACAGAAAGAGAAAGGGTCAGACTCATGCTGAAGATGCTCAGACCCGAAATAGCTCTGAACGTGGCCGGTGGAGTTAATAGACCGTAGACCGCAGAAGAGCTAATCAACAGTACCCTGATCACCGAACACTATCTGAAGGCGTTGAATGAGGGCAAGATTCAAGTCCAGTCAGGACGACAGAAATCTCAAAGTAGTAAAGTCAGCTGGAAAGGAAACCACAATGGTAAAAGAAAGCAATGGAACGACTCTAAGGGTGGTCCAGCGAGCAAGCAACCCATGTTCCCTCAGTGCACCACATGTGGAAAGAAGCATCTTGGAAAATGTCGTATGGGCACAAATAAGTGCTACAACTGTGGACTGGAAGGGCATAGAGTCAGAGACTGTCCTACCCAGATTCAGACACCCCCTCAGCAATATGTCCAGAATAGGGGTGCTCCCCCACAGCTACGCCAGATGCATACTGCCATAGAAGGGACTCAAATAAGCCAAGGGAGATTGGAAGCTCCACCAGTTACGACGAATGCCAGGATTTTCTCCCTCACCAAGGAGGACGTGGCGAATGCTTCTATGGTTGTCACAGGTCAGATATTTATTTTCAGTCAGCATGTCACTGTATTGTTTGATACTGGAGTAACACACTCGTTCGTCTCTACGCCTTTCACAAGGAAGATAGACATGCCACCACAAGCTTTAGATTTCAAGTTCTTAACAACCCTGCCTTCGGGAGAAGCGATGTCATCTACTCATATGCTGCGAGCCGCACCCATCAGAATCGCAGATAGAGAACTCTATTGCGATCTGATAGTGCTCGACATGCGGGATTATGATATTATATTGGGCATGGATTTCCTGAGTAAGTACGGTGCTTCGATCGAGTGCCGAAAAAGAAAAGTGGTCTTTCGGCCTGAAGCAGAATCGATGTTTGAATTTATTAGGAAGCCAAGGGAAATTATGTGTTATGGGGTCGACAATATGTCCGGACAGCTCCTTACCCTAACAATAGCACCGACGCTGTTCGACGATATATTGGGAAAGCAAACCCGTGACCCAAGCATCCAAAGGATCAAGCAAGAGGTCTTAGAGGGAAAGAATGATGGATTCCGTATCGCTGATAGTGGAATACTATACCTCAGGGATCACTTATGTATTCCCGACGATCCAGAGTTGCGAAAGAAGATACTCGAGGAAGCCCATGCAGCACCCTATGCTATGCATCCGGGATCCGCCAAGATGTACCAAGACCTGGAAAAGAAATTCTGGTGGTTCGGTATGAAAAGAGACATGGCTCAGTATGTCAGTACCTGCTTGACCTGCCAGAGAGTTAAAGCAGAACACCAGAGACCTAGAGGAGTACTGCAGTAAATTCAGATCCCAGAATGGAAATGAGAGGATATTTCTATGGATTTCATCTCCGGACTACCCAAAACGATGAACGGCTACGATGCTATATGGATAATCGTGGACAAATTGATGAAATACGCCCACTTCCTAGCAATCAGGATGACCTACTCAATTGAGCAACTGGCTCAATTATATGTCAGGGAAGTTATTAGATTACATGGGATTCCTAAGACCATCATTTCTGACAGAGATGGTCGCTTTGTTTCACATTTTTTGGAATGTGTTCAGGAGGCTCTTGGCACGAATCTATTGTTTAGTACTACTGCCTTCCACCCTCAGACCGACGGACAAACAGAAAGGGTAACCAAGTACTAGAAGATATGTTACGAGCTTGCGCCTTAGACTTTAAGGGGAGCTGGTGCCGATATCTATGCTTAGCGGAATTCGCCTACAATAATAGCTACCAAGCTACTATTGGAATGGCGCCTTACGAGGCTTTGTACGAGAGGAAATGTAGGTCCCCTATATGCTGGTACGAAGGTGGTGAGAAGAAGGAGATGGGATACTAAACAGATTTCATTGACAACACCACCTGTGCTATACAGGACATCCGCCAAAGAATAGAAACTGCTCAGAGTCGGCAAAATAACTATGCGGATAAGCGGCGAAGGCCGTTGGAATTCAGTGTCGGGGAGTTAGTATTTCTCAAGGTACCTCCTATGAAAGGAGTGATGAGATTCGGAAAGAAGGGAAAACTAAGCCCGCGCTATGTGGGACCATATTAGATCATGAGAAGAGTCGGCAAGGTAGCTTACGAACTGGAGCTACCTCCGGAAATGTCAGCTATTCACAACGTGCTCCATGTTTCATGGCTCAAGAAATGTATTTCTAACACAGACCAAGTGATTGAGCCACAGATAGTGCAAGTTCATGAAGACCTAAGTTATGAGAGCCGACCGGTTCAGATACTAGACTGAGATGTCAAAAGACTAAGAAACAAAGAGGTGCTCTTAGTAAAGGTCCTGTGGCAAAATCAACGGTCCGAAGAAGCCACTTGGGAACGCAAAGATGATATAAAACACAAATACCCAGAGCTATTCTAAGTTCGAGGATGAACTATTATGAGGTATAGGGGATTGAAACACCCATAGGATCCCTAGAAATTTTACATAAATTTATGCATGATTAAAATGGGCCTTATGTGGATTTTTCAAAAATGAAAGAAAATAGAACCAAAAAGAGGCATGACCAAGGTTTGAACCTTGGACCTCTTAGCAAGTTACAAGCCTTATGAGATATGTGATAACCAGTAGCCCCAGCAAGGGTGAGCTATTAGGAAGGAAAGGGACATGGTAGTTAAGGGTAAGGGAGGTGAATGCTCCCTTCACTTAGAAGGAAAAGTTTGAGTTTCCTTCTTCCTTCCTAATGAAAAGATGATTTTGCCTTCTTCCTTCATTTAGAATAAATAGGAGAAAGAGAATGGAAAATTTATTTTTTCCTTTCTTCTTCTTCCTCCTTCCTTCCTCCCACCGAAACCCTAAGTTCTCTCCTTCCCATTGCCGAATTCAGGTTAAGGGGTCTTCTTCCTAGGAAAACTTCACAAAGCAAGGGTACTTTTCCTTAGTAAACCAAGCGAAAGGATTTAAGTATTCCCCTCACCTGTAGTACAAGTAGCTTTGAGTGTATTCCATGTTCTAATGTTGCTTACAACTTAGGATTAAGCCTTACATGTTTCCGTCAAGACATGAAATAAGATTCAAAATTTGAACCATGCTTGCCTATGACTCCCTATGATGTGTAACTATTATATGATGAATTGTCATGCTTTAAATTGTTAAAAGAAAACTAGAAACATGCTTATAGGTTTCGACCAAGGCTTGAGCATTAGGGTTGGAAACTCATTTGTGTTTTCTCACTTGCTATAACATGTATGGTATGATATTAGCTTAAAAGTTTCATGCTTAAAATGGTTTAAAAGAAACTAGAATCATGCTCCTTTAAGATTTCGGCCAAGAAGGAATAAGTGAATTAGAGGAAGTTTAGAAACTTAACTATGCTTGCTTATAATTCCTTATGATGTGTAACCCACTGTAGGATGTTAGTTTAAAGTTTTTCATGTCTTATGTTGCTTAAAATGATATGGCCATGCTTACATGTTTCGGCCAAGACAAGGAAATTAGGTTAAGGAGCTACCTAGGGCTCCTAAATGTCTCACATGTTATGCTAAGTGTAATGAGATATTAGGTTAATGATTCCATGTTTTTATGTTGCTTGAAAACCCATGAGCATGCTTGCATGTTTCGGCCAAGACAAGGAAATTAGGTTAAGGAGCTACCTAGGGCTCCTAAATGTCTCACATGTTATGCTAAGTGTCATGAGATATTAGGTTAATGATTTCATGTTTTTATGTTGCTTGAAAACCCATGAGCATGCTTGCATGTTTTGGCCAAGACAAGGAAATTAGGTTAAGGAGCTACCTAAGGCTCCTAAATGTCTCACATGCTATGCTAAGTGTCATGAGATATTAGGTTAATGATTCCATGTTTTTATGTTGCTTGAAACCCCATGAGCATGCTTACATGTTTCGGCCAAGATAAGGTGTTAGAGTGTATACTAAAAGCCTAGCTTTTGGTATAAACATTTATCTAGAAATAAGAATCACATTGGTCAAATATCCACATTTATGATAAATATAGTTGTTCAATTAATTTATATTGTAGATAACATGGTGTGTGGTGTCACACACAGAGGATCATGTTATCAGTACCTTATAAATTATAAACAGTAGCTCACGACCATAATGGAAAGGAACAAACCATTGGAAGGTCGTAGTGTAATTAGGTATTAGTTTATCTTAACTATATAATTACACTAGTACACTTAGAGTGTATTGAGTAGGACCATTAGAGGTCGTTTCTTTTATACTGACTTTATAAAGAAACAAAGACCTCAGTTATTATGGAAGTGTGTGCTCTTAATCCTAATATAATAACGAGCACATATATTTGATATTTATTTCTTTAATTTATCAATGGGTGAGATTTAGTTCGATGAATCAATAAGCCCGATAAGTTGGGAAATGATATCACTTATAGTGTGTGTTGTTGATTATAGAAGGAAACTGTGTCCTAGTGATCTAGGTTGAGAATGTCCCCAAGAGGAGCTCATAAGGATTGTCATGTTAAACCCTGCAGGTGGACATAGTCCGACATGACGATGAAGTTGAGTGGTACTACTCTTGGAGCTAGATATTAATTAAGTGAGTTGTCAGTAACTTACTTAATTAGTGGACATTTGTTATCTTAAACACAGGGAGACTAACACACTCATAATAAGAAGGAGCCCAAATGTAATTTGGGATTGGTGCGGTAGTTCAATAATAGTTCTTTAGTGGAATGAATTATTATTGATGAAATTTAGTTGTGTGTTCGGGCACGGGATGCTTAATTTCATCGGGAGACCAAAACCAATTCCTCCTCTCGGTCCCTATCGTAGCCTCTAGTATATAGAGATTTATACCCACCGCATACCCACCTTCTTACCCATCAAATGGGGCCGGCCAAGCTAGCTTGGAACCCAAGCTAGGGCCGGCCAAGACCAAGTGGATGAGCCATGTAGGTGGCCGGCCAAAGCTTGGGTCCCAAGCTTAGGTGGCCGACCACTAGAATATTAAAAGGATTTTTATTAAAATTATTTCTTATGTGGATATCATGATTTTAAAAGAGAGTTTAAAAATTAAAAATTTCCTTTTATAACTTTCTACAAAAGATTAAGAGAAGAGATTAATCTCTTTCCTTATTTGTAGATTAAAAGGATGGTTTTAATTTTTGGTAAAAACTTTCCTTATTTGTAAATCATCTACATGTTTAAAAGAGAGTTTAAAATTTGAAATCTTTCCTTATTTGTTGATTAAAGGAGGATTTTAAATTTTAAGAAAACTTTCCTTTTTAACCATGTTCATGATTTAAAAGAAAGTTTAAAAATTAATAATTCTCTTTTATTAGTTTCTACAAAAGATTGAGAAAAGATTTGATATCTTTCCTTATTTGTAGATTAAAAGAGATTTTAATTTTTAGAGATAACTTTCTTTTTATCCACATGTTTAAAAGAAAGATTTTAATTTATTAAATTTCCTTTTTATAAACCAATCATGAAGGGATTAAATTATTGGAGAAATTTTATAAATTTCTGGAGACAAATTAGGAAGTTTTAATTAATTAAAACTCTCCTTGTTTATAGCTTGATGGTGGCCGGCCATGTAAATTGAGAAAAGGAAAATTATTTTTAATTAAATAAATTTTTCCTTTTCATGGCAAAAGAATTAAGGAAGTTTTTAATTAAATTTCCTTATTTGCCAAGACCAAGGATTATAAAAGAGGGGGTAGAGAAGGCTTCATTGAGAACAACCTCTATTATTTCTCTCCCTCTTTTCCTTGGTGTTGTGGCCGGCCAACCTCTCTTCCTTTCTTCCTCTTGGTGGTGGCCGAACCTTCTCTATTGGCTTGGAGCTCTTGTGGTGGCCGGATACTACTTGGAGAAGAAGAAGAAGGAGGAGAGAAAGCTTGTATCCCTTGGAGCTTGGTTGGTGGAAAAAGATCTTCATCTTTTGGAAGCTTTGTGCTTGGCCGAAACTTGAAGAAAGGAGAAGAAGGTGCTTTGGTGGATTCTCATCTCGGAAGATCGTTGCCCACACAACGTCCGAGGTTAGAAGAGGAATACGGTAGAAGATCAAGAGGTCTTTCTAAAAGGTATAACTAGTAATTTTTCTTTCCGCATCATGCTAGTTATTTAAGGAAATAATATCAAATACAAGAGGCTTACGATTCTAGTATTTCGAATATGTTTTTCGAAGTTGTGTTCTTTTGTTTTATTTTTCCTTGTGATTTGATTGTTCTTTTCGGTTAACCTAAAGTTATTTTAGGAAATTAAATATTAGATTTCTATAAAAGGTTTTGTCTAGTCGGTGGTGGTTGCTCCCATATCCAAGAAGGCCATGTGCCTCGCCACGTCGATCGGGAACCAATTATGGAAATTAATATTTAATGGAATTAATAACTTAAGGTGATTTGGGTCGAACGTGTTAAGTTCCGCAGGAGATCCAAGTCAAAACCTAAAAGAACAAATAGATTAAGTTTTGGATCAAACGTGTTAAGTTCCGCAGGCGATCCAAAATTTAATTTAAAAAAACACATGGTAGCTAGGAAAAGGTTCAGACCTTTGTACAAAATTTTTGTACAGTGGAACCTCTAGTCTTTCCGAGTAGCAACCAACAATTGGTATCAGAGCTAGGGTTTTGCCTCTGTGTATTTGGTATTAGTTTAATTATGCACATGTCATACATAATTTAGGCAGGTTAATAGTAGGATGTGCTAACTTTGTAGATGCAGGATCCAACTATTATGGCTTATAGTTATTATGTGTGTGATTGGACCCTTGGACATGTCAAGGGCATTTTATTGTGTGTGCATGATTGTATTATAAAATACAGCAGGAGCTGTATTTAGTTTTATTAGGATTTTATTTTTGATCTAGATACATGTACATTCCTTTTATGGAATATAGGATCAAAATGTAAAATTCTATTTATGTCGCGGATCTAATCTTGCAAAGCGTGGAACCTTCTGAGGACCAGAGGCGCAGCGGAACTAGGAGCAAGATGGATGCGACAGCTAGACCCGGTAGCGGTGGCCAAATATGGCAGCAGCTTGGGATGACAACACACGGAGGACAACTAGAGATAAAAGCCATAATAGTTGAAAATTAGATTTTCTATTTATTGCTTTTATATTGTGCTGTGTGTGCATGTTGGTTTACATATTTAGTAGGCTAGCATAGTTAAAATTCCTCATTTATAAATAACTAAGTGGGAGAGGGATTTTTAAGTAAATCCCATGGTCTCCATTACTGGTTTGTAAGTGATGCAAACAAGCTTGCGCGTTGGCTCTGAGTGCCTTCCTCCATAACGGATGAGCTTGTTTGTGGATCACTAGAACAGACTTCCATTTTTGGATGACTATAGGAAGTTAATTAAGAGCGTGTGATCTTCCCCAACGGAAGGGACATAATCTTATTAATGGACTTAGTGTCAAGTAATGGTATACACTTAGACACATCTAATAGTATCCTCCCCATCGGAGTCACTGCTATTATTTGTGTGACCAAATGAAACCAACTATTAATTTGTCATAAAACTAGGTTGACAAGATAATAAAATTAAAGGGTTAAAACCCCTCTTACAAATGATTGATTTTGTATACGTCCACACTAACGTGGCATACAAAATTAACGGTGTTTGAGATAATTTTATTTGTCATAAAGATATGTTGACAAGATAGTTAATGGGTAAAACCCTCCTTTTACAAATGTTGAATTTGTATACGTCCACACTAACGTGGCATGCAAAATTCACGGTGTTTGAGGTGTTGGTAAATTTAAATAATATTGTTTGAGGAATCAATGTTATTTTAAATTCAAAGAGTTTTGACCAAATATTTGATCAAAGACAGATCAACTATTAATTTTATTCGTCATAAAGTAAAGTTGACGAGATAATAAAATTAATGAATAAAATCTCCTCTTCGATTTTGTATACACAAAATTCATGGAGATTTTAAGGAGTTGATCTTGACCAAATATTTTTGAGATTCTTAGGATGTTTGTCAATCCCTAGTAGTCATACTATAGAAAAGACTTAGTAGTCCCAATTGTAATGATTGGAAATAGGACTTGGACATTAAGGTAGACTGTCTTCTTAGAACTAAGAACAATTTAGGTGTATTTAATTCATTAGTTGAAACATGTCTAGTGGTGTTATCTACCAGAACCTGGAGTGTAGATACAAGATGTCATTAATCATGTCTGCAATTCATTGCAGGGTTCCAGGAAACCCGACAACTAAATGAAAGGTAAATCACCGTCCACATGGGCACTACTGTAAAAGTGGTAGCTATTGCAATGGGAGATGTTTATCCTTTGATAAGAATAAAATATGGATTTTAAGTAATTGTCTTTACGCACCAAGTTTAGAAAGAACCTGATTTCAGTTTCTAAACTATTATAGATATTATGTCTATTTTGATAACAAAGTTGTTATCAAGAAAAATAGGAAAGTTATCTATTCTGGTATGATGGTTGACAATTTATAATCCAATAAACTCCCACGATGCAACAAATGGAAATTAGTAACACATCTTCTAATTTTAAGAGAAAGCAACCTTCGGAAATGAACCAATTATATCTTTGGCATCTAAAGCTAGGTTATACTTGAGTAGGATTCATTGGTAGCTGATGAACTTTTGGGTTCATTGGTAGTGGAAATCTTTCCAACCTATGAGTCTTACTTGGAAGGAAAATAACCAAGAAGCTTTTAAGTCCAAGGGGTATGGAGTCAAAGATATGTTGAAATCGGTTCATTCTGATTTGTGTGATCCTATGACTATCCAGACAAGAGGTAGTATTGAATATTTTGTCTATTTTATAGACAACTATTCAAGATACAAATAAATTTACTTAATGTACCGCAAGACTAAGTACTTTGATTAGTTCAAAGAGTACAAGGTTGATGCGGAGAAATGTTAAAGTAAAAAGTCACTATGGAAGATCGTAGTGGCAAGTACCTCTTGAGAGATTTTAGGAGTCACTTATCAAAAGTTGGATTTCAATCCCAACTAACTGCATCTGGTACACCCCAACAGAATGGTGTAGTAGAAAGAAGGTAAAGGACTCTTATGGAATAATTAGATAGATGATGAGTTATTCAGAAAATTACCAAATTTGTTTTAAGGATAAACTCTGAAAACGAAAGTGAACATAGTACCTTCCAAGTTAGAACTCTCTACTCATATAGAATTGTTGAATAGGTGAAAACCTATTTTGAAGCATATTCGGATTCGGGTAATCCAGCACATATGTTAAAGAGAGACAATGATAAGTTGGATAGGAGTTCACTTGTTTGTAAGTTATCCTAGATAAACAAAAGTAGGTTTATAGTCTTAAAAATCAGAAGGTCATTGTTAGCATCAATGACTGATTTTTAGAAAAGGACTATATAATGAACCACGTGCTCATAAGTAAATTTGTTCTTAAGGAAATAATAAAGGACATGTCTAACCTAGTACCAACTGTACAAGATGAGATACCACAAGAAACTGCAACACGTATCACAAATGATACACAATTGCATAAAGTGTCTTGTCATAGTGGGAGGGTTGTTAGGCAACCTAAATAGGTTCATGTTTTGGGAGAGTTTTTGGACTCGATCCCTGAAGGACATAAACCTGATCTCCGGACATATGACGAAGCACTCCAAGATAAATATGCAGCATCTTGGCAAAGAGTAATGAATAATAGAATTAGAATATATGTATTCTAATAAAATCTGGAAGCTTATAGAACCACCAAGTGGTGTAAAAGCCTTTGGGTGTAAAAGGTCTATAATAGGAAAAGAGGGATAGACAGGAAGGTTGAAACCTTCAAAGCAAGGCTTGATGAAAAAGAAACTTTTTCACTGGTAGCCATGCTTAAGTCTATCCGGATTCTTTTATCTATTTGGCAAGTGGATGTCAAGACAACATTCCTTAATGGAAGTCTTGAAGAAAGCATCCATATAAAGCAACCAGAAGGGTTCATTGCAAAGGGCTAAGAGCATCTTGTGTAAAGCTCAATCAGTCTATGGACTGAGGCAAAGCTTCAAGGTCTTGGAACATCCGGTTTATCAAAGTAATTCAGACCTATGGATTTATTTAGTAACCGGATAAGTCTTGTGTATACAAAAGGTGTGATGGAAGCGTGGTGGTATTTCTTGTACTATACGTAGATAACATTTTTGGTAGTTGGAAACAATATCAAAATGTTGTCAGAAGTAAGGGTATGGTTGTCCAAACAATTAGATATAAAGGACTTGGGAGAATGTATATATTCTTGAGATCAAAGTAATAAGGGATCGCAAGAAAAGAATATTTTACTTATCCCAAGCTTCATACATCGGAAAAATCCTTGCTCGTTTTAAAGCATGCAAAACTCCAAGAAAGGTTTCTTACCTTTTCAAGATGGAGTAACTTTATCTAAAGATATGTCTCTGTAGACATTAAAGGAGATAAAGGAAATAAAGGCAGTTCTTTATGCTTCGGCTGTCGGAAGCCTAATGAATGCTATGCACGAGATAAGAAATCTGTTTTGCCAAGGGCATAGTTGGCAGATATCAAAGTAACTCTGGACAAGGACAGTGGACTGCAGTAAAGCATATATTGAAGTACCTTAGATGCACTAGAGATTATATGCTAGCTTACAAGGCGATTAATTTGGGTCCTGTGGGTGGCATGGATTTTGACTTCCAATCGGATAGGGACAATAATAAGTCAACCTCGGGGGTTTGTGTTTACTTTAGGAGGTAAAGTCATAACTATGGAAGAGTGATAAGCATAGGTGTTTTTCTGGACTCCACCATAGAAGTTTAGTATATGGCAAGCCTCTGAGGTAGCCATAAAAGCTGAATGACTCAATAACCTCAAGATAGACTTAGATATGATTTCTGGTTTGTCCAAAGATTATTACAATTTATTGTAATAATATTGGTGCTGTAGCAAACTCGAAGAGTCTATAAAGGCAAGTAAACACAATAGAGCGCAAGTACCACCCAATACGAGAAATCGTATAACGAGGAGAAGTTGTTCCGCCTAGAATGCATCGGATGATGACCTATAGATCTTTCACTAAGGTCCTTAAGGCGAGAGCTTTTGATAGACATGTTGAAGGGTTGGGAATCGGATGTATGGCGGCAGATATGGCGACTTAGTCTTTTAGTATAAGTGGGAGATTGTTAGAGTGTATACTAAAAGCCTAGCTTTTGGTATAAACATTTATCTAGAAATAAGAATCACATTGGTCAAATATCCACATTTATGATAAATGTAGTTGTTCAATTAATTTATATTGTAGATAACATGGTGTGTGGTGTCACACACAGAGGATCATGTTATCAGTACCTTATAAATTATAAACAGTAGCTCACGACCATAATGGAAAGGAACAAACCATTGGAAGGTCGTAGTGTAATTAGGTATTAGTTTATCTTAACTATATAATTACACTAGTACACTTAGAGTGTATTGAGTAGGACCATTAGAGGTCGTTTCTTTCTGACTTTATAAAGAAACAAAGACCTCGATTATTATGGAAGTGTGTGCTCTTAATCCTAATATAATAACAAGCACATATATTTGATATTTATTTCTTTAATTTATCAATGGGTGAGATTTAGTTCGATGAATCAATAAGCCCGATAAGTTGGGAAATGATATCACTTATAGTGTGTGTTGTTGATTATAGAAGGAAGCGTGTCCTAGTGATCTAGGTTGAGAATGTCCCCAAGAGGAGCTCATAAGGATTGTCATGTTAAACCTGCGGTGGACATAGTCCGACATGACGATGAAGTTGAGTGGTACTACTCTTGGAGCTAGATATTAATTAAGTGAGTTGTCAGTAACTTACTTAATTAGTGGACATTGTTATCTTAAACACAGGGAGACTAACACACTCATAATAAGAAGGAGCCCAAAATGTAATTTGGGATTGGTGCGATAGTTCAATAATAGTTCTTTAGTGGAATGAATTATTATTGATGAAATTTAGTTGTGTGTTCGGGCAGGATGCTTAATTTCATCGGGAGACCAAAACCAATTCCTCCTCTCGGTCCCTATCGTAGCCTCTAGTATATAGAGATTTATACCCACCGCGTACCCACCTTCTTACCCATCCAATGGGGTCGGCCAAGCTAGCTTGGAACCCAAGCTAGGGTCGCCAAGCTTAGGTGGTCGCCACTAGAATATTAAAAGGATTTTATTAAAATTATTTCTTATGTGGATATCATGATTTTAAAGAGAGTTTAAAATTAAAATTTCCTTTTATAACTTTCTACAAAGATTAAGAGAAGAGATTAATCTCTTTCCTTATTTGTAGATTAAAAGGATGGTTTTAATTTTTGGTAAAACTTTCCTTATTTGTAAATCATCTACATGTTTAAAGAGAGTTTAAAATTTGAAATCTTTCCTTATTTGTTGATTAAAGGAGGATTTTAAATTTTAAGAAAACTTTCCTTTTAACCATGTTCATGATTTAAAAGAAAGTTTAAAATTAATAATTCTCTTTTATTAGTTTCTATAAAAGATTGAGAAAAGATTTGATATCTTTCCTTATTTGTAGATTAAAAGAGATTTTAATTTTAGAGATAACTTTCTTTTATCCACATGTTTAAAAGAAAGATTTTAATTTATTAAATTTCTTTTTTATAAACCAATCATGAAGGGATTAAATTATTGGAGAAATTTTATAAATTTCTGGAGACAAATTAGGAAGTTTTAATTAATTAAAACTCTCCTTGTTTATAGCTTGATGGTGGCCGACCATGTAAATTGAGAAAAGGAAAATTGTTTTTAATTAAATAAATTTTTCCTTTTCATGGCAAAAGAATTAAGGAAGTTTTTAATTAAATTTCCTTATTTGCCAAGACCAAGGATTATAAAAGAGGGGGTAGAGAAGGCTTCATTGAGAACAACCTCTATTATTTCTCTCCCTCTTTTCCTTGGTGTTGTGGCCGGCCAACCTCTCTTCCTTTCTTCCTCTTGGTGGTGGCCGAACCTTCTCTATTGGCTTGGAGCTCTTGTGGTGGCCGGATACTACTTGGAGAAGAAGAAGAAGGAGGAGAGAAAGCTTGTATCCCTTGGAGCTTGGTTGGTGGAAAAAGATCTTCATCTTTTGGAAGCTTTGTGCTTGGCCGAAACTTGAAGAAAGGAGAAGAAGGTGCTTTGGTGGATTCTCATCTCGGAAGATCGTTGCCCACACAACGTCCGAGGTTAGAAGAGGAATACGGTAGAAGATCAAGAGGTCTTTCTAAAAGGTATAACTAGTAATTTTTCTTTCCGCATCATGCTAGTTATTTATGGAAATAATACCAAATACAAGAGGCTTACGATTCTAGTATTTCGAATATGTTTTTCGAAGTTGTGTTCTTTTGTTTTATTTTTCCTTGTGATTTGATTGTTCTTTTCGGTTAACCTAAAGTTATTTTAGGAAATTAAATATTAGATTTCTATAAAAGGTTTTGTCTAGTCGGTGGTGGTTGCTCCCATATCCAAGAAGGCCATGTGCCTCGCCACGTCAGTACTGGGAACCAATTATGGAAATTAATATTTAATGGAATTAATAACTTAAGGTGATTTGGGTCGAACGTGTTAAGTTCCGCAGGAGATCCAAGTCAAAACCTAAAAGAACAAATAGATTAAGTTTTGGATCAAACGTGTTAAGTTCCGCAGGCGATCCAAAATTTAATTTAAAAGAACACATGGTAGCTAGGAAAAGGTTCAGACCTTTGTACAAAATTTTTGTACAGTGGAACCTCTAGGCTTTCCGAGTAGCAACCAACACAAGGAAATTAGGTTAAGGAGCTACCTAGGGCTTCTAAATGTCTCACATGTTATGCTAAGTGTCATGAGATATTAGGTTAATGATTCCATGTTTTTATGTTGCTTGAAAACCCATGAGTATGCTTATATGTTTCGGCCAAGTCATGATTTAGGGTTTGTCGAAAGTTCAAAACCCCATCTATGCATGAAAATGACTTTTATGATATGTCATATGTTGTGTGCACTTATGTCATCATGTTATGATTCCCTATAATATGTTATATGTTGTGTGCACTTGTGCCATCATGTTATGTTTCCCTATGATATGCTATATGTTGTGTGCACTTGTGTCAACATGTTATGTTTCCCTATGATATGCTATACGTTATGTGCACTCATGTCATCATGTTATGACTCCCTATGATATGCTATATGTTATGTGCACTTTATGCCATCATGTTATGCTTATGCAAGGCTTATGTATGATGAAAAGCCTAAGAGATGTTTTCCTATAAGTTGGGATTAAGAGCACTCTTCATGATATGACAAGGAACATGATATGCTATGATATGACAAGGAACATGTATGCTATTTTACTTTGTATGGCTTGTACCGGACCCTAAGCATGGACCACGGGATGGGCTCCTAAGTTGCCCCTAGGTCGATGGTCAATGAAACGGGCCTAGTACGGGATGGGCTCCTAAGTTGCCCTTAGGTTGATGGTCAAGGAAACGGGCCTAGTTCCTAATAAGTTCGAGATTAGCTACCTCAGATTTATTTAGGATGAGCGCAAATTCATGTATGTGGTACAATGTCGGGCTCTCATGTTGAGATTATGTTTAAGTACTTATATGATATATGTTTTCAAAAGATCATCTTTCATTTACTCATTCCATGCTATATGATATATGTTTTCAAAAGGGTAAAGAATGGCTAAATTAAGGGGAGCGGCAGGAAAGGCAAAGATGTGTGTGGCAGTGGCATGGTGGAATAGATCTATTTGTTTTTCAAGACTTATATATGTCTAAGTTTTGCATGTGAACCTATTATGCTACTTGATGCTTTTAATGGATACTACTTGATATTAACTTGAATCTATTTGGATGATTTATACGCTTATGTTTCCCCTTATTCCATGTTAGTATGATTTATGCTCTCATATTAAATTATCATGTATCATGTTCAAGTAGTAGATATTTAACCAAGTTATATGCATGAATGCTAGTATGTGCACATGATATGTTGAAAGGATTAGCATGTCACATGTTTAATATGTTACATGATTATATATTGTTCACATGTCATGTCTTGTTAATATGATTTTATGATTAGAATATAGAATTAAATTCTTCCGCTGCCATGATTTTATGTATGTATGTATGTTCCCAGTAACCCCGTCCTTTCTAAGTAGTAGGAAGGGTGGGCGCTACAAAGAAGTGGTTCGAGTGGATTCTATCTTGGTAGATCGTTGCCCACACAACATCCAAGAGGAGGAGAGGAATACAACAGAAGATCAAGAAGTCTTTAGCTACAAAAAAAAGGTATAACTAGTTATTTATTTATGCATCATAACTAGTTTATGTTCTTTGTATAGATCTTGAAAAACCAAACACAAGACGCTATTGGTTTTAAGTTATCATTTTTGTTATCGATTTCATGTTTCGATAATGTGCTTCTATTGAAGTCTCTATAGTTAAATCTAGTTTGCTGTAAGAAGTTAAATATCCGATTTCTTTAAGAGGCTTTGTCTAGGAAGTGGTGGATGATCTCATACCCAAGAAGTCCTAGTGTCTTACTAAGTTTAACCTGTAAGCCGATCTTTGAAATAAATATTTGATAACTTCTGTAATATGTTTTAACTTAGGAAGATCACATCGGTTAAACTTGGAGTAAAAATATTAAGTATCGTTTCCAATCCAAGTTTAACTTCTGAAGGATAATTTGGATTAATAATATTAAGCATCGTTTGCAATCCAAATTTAACTTTAGTAGAGTACATGGGTAGCTAGGATAGTTCTATGCTTGTACAAATTTTTGTACAGGGGAATTAGGACGGTATTCTGAGTTGCAACCAACAGCTTAACCTTGTATATATCTTTTAACATATGAGTGATCATATAGAGACCGAACGAATATAAAGGTTCTTTGTGAGCACCTGATCAGGCAAAGCCCGGGCGGGCCCAGAGAGGCTTAACCTCATATATATGTTTTAACATATGGTCAGTCATATAAAGGCCTAATGAACATAAAGGTTCGTTGTGAACACCCGATCGAGCAAAGCCCAGGCGGACCCAGAGATACTTAACCTTATATATATCTTTTAATATATGATAGGTCGGACAAAGGCTGAATGAACATAAAGGTTTGTTGTGAACACTCGATCGGGTAAAACTCGAGCAGGCCGAAAGATGTTTAATCTTATATATATCTTTTAATATACGATCAGTCGGGCGAAGGCCTAACGAACCTAAAAGTTCTTTATGAACACCCGGGTGGGCAAAGCTTGGGTGAACTCAGAGATACTTAACTCTCTCTCTCTCTCTCTCTCTCTCTCTCTATATATATATATATATATATATATATATATATATATATAATTCTTAATATATAGTTTGTCGGGTAAAGCTCAGATGGACTTAAATATAAGTGCTCTTATAAAATTCTTAATATAAGATTAGCTGTACGAAGACCTATCAAACACGAGACTTCCCTTATACTCCCGGGTGGGTAAAGATCGAGCGGGCTTAAAAACACTTACCCTTAGGAAACTCTACATATCCGCTCGGTCGAGCACAGGTAGACCAAAGTTTAAGTTATTTAATGTCACATTGTCCTTGAAATAAAGCTCTAACATACATGATCTGTTGGAGTGTATACTTAAAAGTTTAGCTTTTGTACACATTTATTTTGAAATAAAGAATCACATTGATCAAATGTTTACATTTATTTGTTAAATGTAATTGTTCAATTAATTTATATAGTAGATAACATGGAGTGTGGAGTCACACTTAGAAGATCATGTTGTCGGTTCTCTATAAATTATAAACAGTTGCTCATGACTAAGATGGAAAGGAACAAACCATCAGAATAAACGTAGTGTAATTAAGTATTAGTTTATCTTGACTAATAAATTACACTGATACACTTTAAGTGTATTGAGTAGGATCATTTAGGTAAGTTCTTTTTGTACTGACTTAGTAAAAGAACTAGACCTTAGTTATTATGGAAGTGTGTGCTCTTAATCCTAATATAATAACAAGCATGTATATTTAATATTTATTTTTTTGACTTATCAAAGGGTGAGGTTTAGCTCGATAAATCAATATGCCCGATAAGTTGGGAAATGATATTACTTATAGTATGTGTTGTTGATTATAGAAGGAATCTGTGTCCTAGTTATCTAGGTTGAGAATGTCCCCAAGAGGAGCTCATAAGGATTGCCATGTTAAACCCTGCAGGTGGACCTAGTCCAACATGATAATAAAGTTGAGTGATACTACTCTTGGAGCTAGATATTAATTAAATGAGTTGTCAGTATCTCACTTAATTAGTGGACATTCGTAATCTTAAACACAGGGAGACTAACACACTCATGATAAGAAGGAGCCCATAATGTAATTTGGGATTGGTGCAGTAGTGCGGTAATAACTCTCTAGTGGAATGAGTTATTATCGATGAACTTGAGTTGTGTGTTCGGGGCGAGCACGGGATACTCAAGCTCATCGGAAGGCCAAAACCAATTTCTCCTCTAGGTCCCTGTTGTAACTTCAATAAAGCCTCAAGTCCATCCAAAGAAAAGCCTATCTTGGTGTCCAAGAAGGGGCCGGTTCATGGCCGGCCACATATTCTCTAGAAGTGGTCGGCCCTTGCCTTGGGCAAGGGGGCCGACCGCAATATTTAAATTAGGAATGTTGTTTTTGAATTTTTAAATTTCCTCAGATAATTACAATTTGTAAAAAGAGAGATTTAAAAATTTATAAAATTTTCCTAATTTAAATTAGGCCACAAGGTTTTAAAAGAGAGTTGTAAAATTTATAAAACTTTCTTTTAAAAAGAAATATTATTAGAGATGTTTTAAATTTTAAAACTTGGTTTTAAATTTTAAAACTTTCCTTTTAATATCCACATTAGAAAAAAAAAAGTTTGTAAAATTTTATTAGAAGTTTTCTTCTTCTTTTAAAATTTTATAAAAAAATTTTCTTTCTTTCCCTTTTAATAAGTGGTCAGCCACCTTGCTTGGTGCCCAAGCAAGTGGCCGGTCAAATAATTAAACATCAACAAATAGTTGTTTAATTAATAAATCAATCTAGGATTGATTAATTAAAAGGAAAGAAAAAGAAAAAATTAAAAGGAAATAGGAATGAGTCTAATTTTTATAAAACTCTTTCCATAATTTTTCGTTGGGAAACTAATATAAAAAGGGGGGAAGGGGAGGCCTTGAAAAACATAACAATTGATATTGAGTTGTTGGAGATCATCAAGTGGCCGGCCCCTCTCCCTCTCTTCCCTTTGCTCTCTTTTGCTCCTTTGTGGTGGTGGTGGCCGAATTCTAGAGAAGGAGGAGAAGCTCTCCGGGTGGTGTTCATCTTGGAGGATCGTCGCCCACACGATGTCCAAGAGGAGGCGAGGGATATGGCAGAAGATCTCGAGGTTTTTAGCATACAAGGAAGAGGTATAACTAGTATTTAATTTCCGCATCATACTAGTTAATTTTTCTTTGTATAAATACCAAATACAAGAGGTATTCGATTCTTGTTTTTCGAATTTAATTTCGATGTTGTGTTCTTTTTTCTTTTTTCCTTGTGATTTGATTGTTCCTTTTGGTTAACCTAGAGTTATATAAGGAAATTAAATATTAACTTTCCTTAAAAGGCTTTGTCTAGTCGGTGGTGGTTGCTCCCATATCCAAGAAGATCAAGTGCCTTGCCATGCAGTACTGGAAGCCAATTTTAGAAACTAATATTTAATTGAATTTATAACCTAGGTGATTTGGATCAAACGTGTTAAGTTCTGCAGGAGATCTAAATCTAAACCTAAAAGAACATATAAGTTAAACTTGGAATCAAACGTGTAAAGTTCCTCAGGAGATACAAGTTTAACTTAAAAGAACACATGGTAGCTAGGAAAGGTTCAGATCACATACAAAATTTTTGTATAGTGGAGCCATTGGGTTTTCCGAGTAGCAACCAACAATGATCTACCATATAATTTCATGAATAAAGCTTTGTCAAACTATGGGCGCTACATTAGTCCCTTAACAGATCCTTGTAGTATTTAACATGTGATAGGGCAGATTAATACAATGCAAAGTAAAATAGCCAGCCTTAGGGATCGGCCAAGATACTATAACAAAATACAATGATAAGCAATATGGTCGACCTTTTGGACCGGCCAAAATATATTTAGCAAATAAACAACCAACAACCTTTTAACTGCCTAGCATAGTTATCATAGAATATTCTTTTGGAAACTCCTCGGGAGTTTATCTAGTTTATCATCGATGATTCATCTATAACGACATCTCTCGCCAACGACTTCAAAAAAGGTTTAAGTTATAAACGACAAAAAAGTTATATTTGCAGGTATAAAAAGATTCCTTAGAAGCTCTTCGAAGAATTACCTAACAAACTCGACGCATGAAGTTCCCTCATGGCCACGAAGATCATGGGAGGTGGTATAAAAAGGGAGGGTCCTCTCAGTTGGTAAGATACGTAATTCTCACATCTAAGACATTCATAGGCACATCCACTACTGTTCTCTTTCTTCCACTTGCAAGAAAACTGTCTTGACTTGAGCATCGGAGGGCCTTGTCAAAGACCCCTTCCCTGGTTTTTGGTCACTAACGCTTCTTTGGATCATTCGGTGGTGCGCAGGATCATTAAGAGCTTCATCCCAAATTGGAGGATCAACCATTCGTCGACAAACCATCCACCTGAGCTAACGCGCCATCTCCTTAGCCTTCAAATAGGATGAATATATATGGTGAATACAAACATTGAGTTCTGGTTTATTAACTAAAAGGAGAAAGGAAGGCAAAGCAAATCATAGTAAATTTTGAAACAAGTCGGGCGGATGATTCTGGAGTAATCTCTTGTGGTCAAGGAGCGAAGGGATCAGAAGCTAGATAGCCGCCCTCCTTTAGTTGCTCCACCACGCCATCAGCTTCGAGAAGAAGGGCTTTATTAATAAAGCCGGCTATGGTGCATTGAAGTCGCATGATTGGAGGAGAGATTTCTTCCTTATTTTGAATTTCTCATCTTCCCCCACTTGGTAGGCTGCCAACTTGGCCTGGGCAGCTATTAATTCAACCGAGAGACCTACCAGCTTAGATTCTTTAGTAGATAATGTGGTCTGGGTGGTCGCTAGGTCTAAGCATAGGGAATCTCGCTCATCATTTTCAGCTATCAACTCAGACTCTTTATTGGCTAGCTCGGTATCATATGTAACTTTTATCTCCTTTAGATGAGCGGAAAGGTGTTCAACCTCTATAGTTTTCTCGCCCAGTTCCGCCTTCACTTTCGCCTGGAAAGTTGTATCTAATCGGAGTTGGGCTTTAGAAGTTTCTAGGATGGTCTTTAATTTGGTCGCTTTCTCAAGCTCAATTTTTGCTAACCTTTGAGCCTCTTGAAACTGAGTCTCTAGCTCGCTCAACCAATCATGAGAGGGTACGGTAGCAGCCTCAAAAACACACTGCCTTAGGGATTCACTTTCTTGAGCTAGGACTGACAATTGTTGTGTGAGGCTCATCCCAGTCACCCATCGCTAGAAGACAAATAGCGTTAGAAATATACAACATGAGAAACAAAAAATAAAATCATATTACCTTCGTTAGTTCTTATGAGTACTCATCAATTAGCTCCATGGAAGTAAGCTCGCTCAGCTAGTTTTCTGCTACCTCCCATGCCTCTGTTAAGCGACCCCTTAGAAGTATTTGGCCAGTAATCAAGGGGATAATCGATGAAGAAGTTATGGCTTGGATGGATGGTAGATCAAGGGTTGTTGATAATTGATAAGACCTCCTTGGCACGGCAGAGATGGAGACTGATGGGGTACTCGTACGAGGAGACACAAGAAGAGTAGGAGTCAGAGAGCTGCCCAGCAGGGAAGTGACCTCCTATGCTTGAGTGGTTTCTAGCATTAGACTGACAGGAGGGAGGGCAGACAAAGTCCACTCTAAAGATTGTGCTTGTTCTTCTTCTCAAACAGGTTCTTCATGGGCGGGTGATAAATGGAGGTAGGGCACTTCGATGGAGGGTGTTCATCTTTTAGGGACTTGGGCATGGAGAAGCTTACGTCGTTTGTGTCTCCTCTTTGGGACAGCTTCAGCTTTCATAGGGGAATCCTCAGACACCGAGAAGATCAGGAGATGACTCCCTAGAAGTAGTGGTCGCACTAGATTCAGCCGTCCGGTTGCCAGAGGCCTCGTTGGAAGGGATGACTGGCTGAGAAGCCCGCTCAACCAACAGTGCCCGCTCCTGAGCAAGGAGCTCTTCTTCTTCTAGGTAAATCTCGTCGGCGGCCAATGATTCAAAAATGGCTTCCACTACATAAAATGAGAAATATCTTAGTTAGTAATAATATAATGACCAAGTTACCAAGACTTACCAAAAGAGCAAGACTGCTTTGTCCTAGTGGGGCTCAGGCCAAACAAGTATAGTAGGTCTTCGTGTAGCCACTTGTGGATTTTAAAGTATTGTCCACTCAGTTTAGTGGAATATGAAATGAAGGCTAGGTTGCACTTATAGTTTTCAAGATCAGGAAGAGGAGGAAAGGAAGACTACCATTCACTAGACCAAGTGGCGGGCTCAAACATCTCAATGAAGAAGAAGCAAGATTTCCAACCCTTGTTCAAGGAAGACATGTCCTAAAAAAAAATTGACTTTGGGCGGGATTGAAAAAGGAAGATCCCCAGTTCTGATTTCTAGGGTAACAGAACAAATGGAGATTGTGAGGAGTTAGAGGAATGTCGTATAAGCGAAATTGGATGAACATTTCGTACATAGCACGGAATGCATTCGGAGTAAATTATGGTAAACGGATATTGAAATACCGATTCACCTCTGACATGAATGGAGGGATGGGGAAACGTAGATCAGCTGCTAACTCATCATTAAAGAAAGTGATGTGGTCAATAGGAGGATGATGAGGATGAGCGTCCGGGGAAAGAATAACAATACGATAGCTTTTTGGGATCTCATACCAAGAGTGGATGTAAGATCTATCAGAATTATCAAAATCCTAGCAGGTAAGAGTATACCAAGGGCAAAGGATTCTTGAGCCATGAGAGAAAGTAAAACAAACAAAGAAAGAGCACTTACTAGATCACTTAGGGTGCAAAAGAGAAGAAGTTTGTAGAAGAGAAGTCGCCGGAGAGAAAATCGGGAAAGACGAAAGGCAAAGTATTGGGAGTTTGTGTCGCTTAGGGTTTTTACAAAGTATAATTTAATTACCGTCGTTCGATCAAAATATTAGGCACATAACGGATCATTGATCTGCAAGAGGAGAGATGTTGTCGGTCCGTATGAAGAAGCATGCTTCAGAGGTCATTTCAAAGAACAAGTGAAACCACGTGACATTAACTCATAAATAGGCATTTATGATGGAGGTGACAACTGAATCATTCCACTACCAAAACACCTCTCTGTGCGCCCTTAGTACTCTCTTCTAAATAGCCAGCTACTAACAGGCAGTTTTTGAAAAAATACTATTAAGTGCCCCAGGTGCAAATGAAAATGTAAATTTCCGGATGAACTTAGCAAAATGGGCGAACAGACAAAAATCAAACTTGGGTCCAATCAGTTGGCTACACCTCCTTCCACTAGACTTAAAGGGGAGGTTGGTGATATGGGATGTAACGAGCGGACCCAGAAGATGACATAGCGGTCAAAGTCAAGGTGATGGGGTGGTCAAAATTAAGATGACGTGGTGGTCAAAGTGAATGGAAGAGAATATTCCCCACCTGGCTTTGATGTTCGCCCAGCGCTAAGTCCCTCAGGTCCAGCCTAACCAGATTACAAGCCGTTTGGGAGAGGGCTGACCGACCTTAATCCGGTCGAACACAAGGGGTTTAGTGCTTTACTCTTGAACAAAAAAGATAATATGTCCGATCATTTAATAGCCGACCGGTTTTAAAGACGGTCGACCTTATAGGTCGGTTGGAACGTCCGACCCACCTCGCAATTGATCAACCATAGGTCTGATCGAGGGAAAGGTCAAACTCCTTACTCTGTACGAGCCTCTCTACACATGCCCAATCAACCCTATTACTGGTCATCCCTATGGGTTTCCACACAATGATATGCCTGTGTAGTCATTCGATAATAGAATCGGGCAGGTTTATATAGCTTCATACCCATCCCTTATATGAACAAAGATAAGTTTTCTTTACGGATCCGACCAAAATTCCAGGTGCACTTTACCTACAAATTATTACATGCTCGGTTAGACAAAAGGTTGGCCAGGCCTAAGGCACTTAGCTTCATATTGAAGCCCAAACGGATTTCCAACATGTATAGTTTATCATATGATTTCTTGAATGGATTTTCAGCACACCCAATGTGTCATATTATTTTTCGAACGGATCACTAATACTATGTAGTACATAATTGAGCAACTTAATGCATAAAGACGGTTGACCTTATAGGTAAGTCGGGATATACTCAACCGACAACATGAGCAAAGAGTCCTAAAAACTTGTCCGAATAACAACCACATGTCAGAGAATATTCTTTTAGGACATTCTTCAAGGATTATTGTGTCTCTCATCAATCGATCACTTATAACAGCATGTTCCTTTAATGACCTTAGCAACAACATATGTTATAAACGATACAAGAGATATACATATAATTAAATGGAAGATTCATCGAATAATTATTGAACATTACATAGGTTGTACACTTTTCCTTACCCAACAACCTTAGTCATTCTTAGTCATTTCATGATTACAGAGGTTATGAAAGGTGGTATGTAAAGGGGGTCCTCTCAGTTGGCAAGGTACATTCTCTAAACATCTGAAGCTTACTCTCGCACTTATGTTCTCTACTATTCTTTATTCACCCGTTTGGAATTGTACTGACTTGAACGTCGGAGAGTCTTTGTCAGAAACTCCCCCTATTTTCTGGACACTAAAGTTTTATTTGCTCGTCAAAGTATGCACAGGATCAAAAGGAAGTCCCCTCGTGGAGTAAAAAATCTTCTCCCAATTAACAACTAAGCTACCATACTCAGCATGTATCTCTTTAATTTTCAAATAGGATCGACAATAAATCCATCTAATCCAAATTTGTCATTCTCAACCAGGACACTCACATGGAGTCCAACAAATGCTAAGCTAGTGGACTCCGCCCGTAATGAAATCAAGTTCTAGTATCTACCACCAACTCCACACTCCACATGGGCCTTCATTCCTTACCCCGGGCTCCAATGCAACAGTAAGAGATGGGACGGATAAACTCGAGTGTGAGGGTTCGATTGTCATGATGAGCATTATTAAATGTCCACGATGCTCTAACTTCTTATGAATTAAGGTGTAGATCCGCTGTTACTTCTTGATTTAAGAGGTGACCGTCCCTTAGGCATCCACCCAACAATTAGTTAATGTCTTCCTCTCGGTTGGATCTAGTGGCTAGCGCATGAGGTGTTGTCATCATGAAGTCTGGAGTTCGAATCTCGACAAAATCGAGATAAATGTCTCTCTTATGTGCTAGTCACTATTCCAAATGCTAACAGCCGCCCGTGATTTACCTCCTCCGTGTTAACCCTGGGATGAGTTGGCGAGAGCGCTGAGGACGAACGTATTTATCTTTTATCACCCAGAATTAGTTAATGCCTTATAGAAAGAAAAAAAAAATGGGCCTTCATCCCTCCAATAAAATAACTACGACATCTTGATTCATACATATTGCCCTTGAGAATTGAGACCAAGCAAGTGACCAACCTTGACACTTGATGAAATATCATCAAATATACATCTAATGTTTGGAGATATTTGTAGGTTGTAAATAAATTAAATATTCATTAAAAAAAACTTGGTGTTGGTTTAATAAAGTTTATTTATATTTATTCAATAATAAAAAATATAAAATAAATACAGTGATTCGTTGATCTTCATAAATAATTTATGAATAAAATTATTTATTAAAATATATAAAATTCAATTAAAATTTTATTTTGATTTGTAAAATATTACAATCTTAAATTATTCCTAATATGTTAAAAAATAATATATATTTCATATACTAGATAAATATTTTATTAAAATTATAAAGACAACAATGTTAATTAGTAGCTGAGCATAGCTTGGGTTTGATAAGATTTTTAATAAATAAATTTAAACAACCTTATAAGAAAATAAATAAGTTTGACTCTAATTGAATTGAACTCATTTACACCAGGAGCATCCCAATCATGGGAGCTCTTCAAGAGCTCCCTGGCTACCCACATTACTGCCCATTACAACAAAAAAAAAAACATGATTTCATCATAAATTTGTAACATATTTAGCTAAAAAACTAGTTTCGACGCAAATTAGCGGCCAAACTCGTGACAAAATTATTTTAGTCATAATATTAGCAACCAAAAAACATTTGTCGCTATATATGATGCTAAAAAATAATTTGTCACTAAATGTGTCGCTAATTTGTGATCAATAATGAATTCATCATAGAGTCTACGACGAATTATGAATTCGACGTAGATTGGCAACGAAATATGAATTCGTCCACAAATTTAGGGATTGGGATTGCCAAATTCGATACAAAAATCATTTGCATCTCCACATTTGGCAATCCAACCAAGTTTCCTAGCCAAATTTGGTGACGAACCTAGGTTTTGTCGGCAAAATTGACGACGAACAAGATATTCGTTGATAATTTGGCGATGAAAATGATATTTGTCACCAATTTTGGTGATGAAAATGACTTTCATTGCCAAATTTGGCGATGCAATTGGGTTTTCGTTGCCAAAAATTGGCAATCCAATTAGGTTTCCTTGCCAAATTTTACGATGAAACCTGCTTTTGTCACCAATTTTTGTCGTCAAAATTGACGATCCAACTAGGTTTCCTCGCCAAATTTGGCGATGAACAGGATTTTCGTAGCCAATTTGGTGATAAAAATAAGTTTCGTCACCAAATTTGGTGATCCGACCAGGTTTCCTAGTCAAATTTGATGGCAAACCTGGGTTTCGTCGCCAAATTTGGCGACGAACAAGATATTATCGCCAATTTGGTGGGTGACAAAAATGATATTCATCGTCAAATTTGACAACGAAATCAGGTTTTCATCGCCAAATTTGACGATCCAACTGGGTTTCCTCACCAAATTTGGCGACAAACTAGATTTTTGTTACCAATTTGGCGACAAAAACATGTTTCCTTGCCAAATTTGCCAATTCCAAGTTTCCTAGCCAAATTTGACAACGAACAAGATATTCGTCGCTAATTTGGCAATGAAAACGATATTTATCGCCAAATTTGATGATGAAATCGAGTTTTCATTGAATATTATTTTCGTCGCCAAATTAACACCAAATATCTAATTCGTCGTCGAAGTTGACAACAAACAGGATTTTGTCGCCAAATTTAACGATCCAACCAAGTTTTCTAGCCAAATTTGGCAATGAACCTAGGTTTCGTCACCAAAATTGTTGATGAACAAGATATTTGTCACCAATTTGGTGATGGAAACAATATTCATTGCCAATGTTGATGACAAAAAATGGCTTTCGTCTCCAAATTTAACTACGAACAAGATTTTTGTCACCAAATTAGCGACGAAAATGGGGTTTGTCACCAAATTTTAGCAACGAAAATAAGTTTCATTACAAAAAAAAACTAAATCCCAAACACCTGTCCCCCTAAACCCCTATCCCTAATTTCACTTCCCACTCCCTAGCGACGGCGACGACGATGAACGTCCTCTCCCCTCTCTTTTCCCCTAATCAAAGACGATGACTGGCCTTCACCGGCCACAGCTACCCTTGCCCAGCCGCTGCTAGCCCGGCTGGCCACGGCTGGTTGTCGTCGCCAGTCATTGCTGGGTGTGGAAGTTTAACTAAAGCCCCCAGCTTCTTTATCTTGGTGCAAAAAGTCAATTCGCTAGCCCCAGCGCCCCCGTCAACCTGTTCCAGAATCAATACGGAGGAGGTAAATTACGAGTGGCTACTAACCTTTGGAATAGTACGCATGAGGGGGATATTTACCTCGGCTATGTCGAAATTTGAACTAAACCTCATGATGATAATATTTTATGTGATAGCTACTAAATTGTCTCGAGGGGACTAGTGGAGTGGCTTCTTTATCTTAACCCTATTTGAGGTGGCTACACTTGGATTAAAAGAACCCTAGAGAATAATATTTGACATTTAATGCTGATCATGTTTTTGCTGTAGTTTAGAAATTAATAATTCAGGATTGTCAATTATCTTCTTGACCTCCCATTAATTCGATTTCCTGCTTATTCAAATAGTTTGTTGTTACGATGTAATGATTACTTAGAATCCCGAGCCTTTTCTCATGTATCAATACATTATTATCATTGTTTATAGCGTAATTGATATTGTTCTCGTAATTAAGAGAATGAATAGTAAAAGATTAAAAGTTTATTATGTGCCACCATTTAAGTGTCTTCTATATTTGTTTTGCTTATGCAGTCGGCCAACATCCATACGGGAAAGAGGCAAGATCGTAATGAAGAACTATCATCCTATCTGAAAATTAGATAAATCACGTGTTGGGTAGGTGGCTATGCGGTTAATTAAGAAAAGATTATAAATGGGAAGAAAAAGGGACTTCTTCTTCTTCGTGTACACTAAAAAGAGCAGATAAAATGTCAGCGTCAAAATTAGGGAAAGAGTCTTTAGCATGAACTCTCCGATGCTCAAGTTAGTACGGTGTTCGAGCAGGAAAATGGAGAGATGAACAGTAAATGTGTGGCGTAAGTAAGATTATCGTAAGACGTGTATCTGGCCAATGGAAAGGACCCCCCTTTATATATAACCTCTCATAACCTCCGCAGTCATGAGGTGACAGAAAATGTAGAATATCAAAGGTTATCAGGTAAGAGAAGACTTACAGCATGGGAGATGTACTACCACCGTCCGAGAAAGCTTTCATTACTCATATGTGCACATCTTTTGTAACTTACACCATTAATAAGACAGTTAAAGGAATATACTGTCATAATATATCAGCTGATAGAAAGTGTAAAGTTACCTTCGAAGAAGGTTCCAGTGAATGCTCATATTACAAAAGAGGAATATTCTCTGACAAACAGTTGTTACTCTGGCAGGTTGTTGTGATTCTCTAACGATATTGTCTGTTGAGTGTATCTCGACCGAATTTTTAAACCAGTTGACTATATAGTCATACTTTCCTTAAACCGCTCAATTATGCACTAGGTGATGCTAGGGATATGTTCTTGAAGTAATATGAAACTAAGTCCCCTAAGTCGGCTCGGTTCTATAACTGACCAGCCATATACCGGGATACTTGTCTCTGAGAAATGGGAAACTGAATCTAGACAGATTCGATCGGTACTTTAAGTTAATCATCCATATAATTGAATACTTGCTTTTGTAATGAGAACCTGAGATCTGGAAGTTCGACCGAGTTTATAAGGAGAATTGCTTTATACTTTTATCTTCTATATGTATATGCGATGGGCATGCTGAGCTATATAAACCTAACCGAAGTTATTATTGACCAGCTATATGAAGAAGGACTGCATGTGAGAAAATCTATAGGATTGACCGATAGTGGGGTAAATTGGTCATATGCTAAAAGACTTGTATTTAGTATGAGCATGTTCAATACAAGGAGATGAGCATGCTTAGTTTATAAGGAGAATTGTTTTGCCCTTTTATCTTTCATATGTATAAGCAATGGGCATGCTGAGCTGTATAAACCTAACCGAAGTTATTATCGACCGACAATATGAAAGAGGATTGACATGTGAGATAGGATCGACCGGTAGTGTGGTCGACCGGTCATATGTTGAAAGACTTGTCATGAGAGTGAGAAGCTAGATCCTCTTACTCTGGTCGGACATATGATTGGCCGACTCTATAGTAGGTCAGACATCTCCTAAACTTGATCGGTTATCAAATGATCATATATATAATAGATGTCTTAATACATGAATGAAGTACTAGGTCTCCTAGGTTCGACTGGCTCATAGACCGATTGTCCTCGTACTAAAGGCCTTAGCGCTAGGTGAAGAGCAAAGTCTTGTGGAGATTGACACGGTGACTACCACATCTCCTTGATTTTAATTATCATGTCACCTTGACCTTGACTACAATTTCCATAATATCCCGTAACAAACTTCATGTTCGAGATTATGATGTAGCTTTATCAAGTAATACTCCCCGACCATTTCAATATCAAGTCTATGAGAATGATGACATGGATGAGGTATTCTGTAGATTAGATATATTTGTGAGAATTACTGTACCATACATATATTTCACCAATGATTTGTGCAATTATACTTTTAGTTTTATTCTAGATATGACTTGTTTTTTACTGGCTTCCTCGGCTTATTTGAAAGCCTGCAGTTGTGTTTGAATAAATGGGTACTGGGTCAATTGTGAGCAAAGTTATGTTTTCCTGAATAATATGTAACGTCTGAACTTTGGGGTTGTTCGATATGTTCTTATTAACTTGATCTTTATTTTTGTACCTCATTAATGAAGGTTCAAATTTGGTAAATATATTTCAAAATCTGCTTGGTAATTTTTTTTTTTAAATTACCCATGAAATGAATATCAACCAATAAGCAAATTGAAAATTGCTACTAACAGACAATATGGAGAATATGCAGTTAGAGGGTACATCAACTACACTACACTTTAGACACTCGTAATTAAAGACAAACCATACTTTAGTATCACAGTCAGGGGGCGTTTGGTTTAAGGGAATAGGAGTGGAAAATGGGAATAGGAATCGTTGATTCCCATTGTTAATGTTTGGATTATAGGAATAGGAATGTAAATAAGGGAATGAATCCTTGAAATTGGGTAATAACTCATTCCCATGTACCTCCCCTTCAATGAGTCATTACCCTATTTTCATCAATCAAAATATTCCCTTATTCCAAAAATACTCTTGAGCTAAAATTAAAATTTTCTTCCTTAATATCAAATATCAAAATATATTTATTTATTTTTTCTTTCATATCACTTCTCTCTCCTTGTTCTCTCTCATCATATTTTCTCTCTCATCATTTTATCACATACTTTCTCTCTCCTATCACACTCTCTTTCCTTTTTTTCTCATTCCTTTTTTCTCATTACACTTTCTCTCTCATTATACTTTCTCTCTCCTCAATCTCTTCCATCGTACTCTTTTCTTTCTTTTTTTTTCTCATCATACTTTCTCTCTCCTCAATCTCTTCCATCACACTCCCTTTTCTCTTTTTTTCTCATTTACACTTTCGCTCTATTCACACTTTCTCTCTCCTCAATCTCTCTTGTCACATTCCCTCTTTTTTTCCTCAACACACTTTCTCTCTCATCATACTTTCTCCCTCATCATACTTTCTCTCTCCTCAATCTCTCCCATCACACTTAATGTTCTCTTTTTTTCATCACACTTTCTCTCTCATCATAATTTATCTCTCACCATACTTTCTCTCTCCTCAATCTCTCTCATCACACTCTCTCTCCTTTTTTTTTCTCATTACATTTTCTCTCTCTTCATCCTCTCCCATCGTACTTTCTCTCACATCATATTTTCTCTCTCATCTTCTCTCATCATGCTCTCTCCTATCACACTCTCTTTTCTCATTTTCTCTCATCACACTTTCTCTCTCTTCATTTTTTCACATCACACTTTCTCTCTCTTCATTCTTTCTCATCACACTTTCTCTCTCATCATTCTCTTTCATTATATTTTTCTCTCACATTTATCTTTCTCTCACATCTAATTTTTTCTCTTATTTTTCTTTAAGGGTAAAAAAGGAAATTTTGATTTATTCCGATAGAAAATATGCAACTAACCAAATATTGCTTTTAAGAGTGATATTCATGCTCATACTCATTCCCATTCCACAATACAATGATTCCCATTCTGATTCCTATTCACCAAACGCCCTCTCAAAGTTTCAACAATGTAACTTGTGTTCATGTACTTTTGTGTGACCAGACTTGTATTATCATTCGAACAACAAATAGGTCGCTCTAGCTCAAAAGTTTCAGTGAAAACAATTGTTGTCTTATTCATGTAACTTTGTTCCGCTCAAACTGCAGGATGTATACTTGGATAAAGGATCCAGTGGAGTCGTCATTTCTTCTTTGAGGCTTGGCGGTGATAACCCGAGGTAGATATTTTTTAAGCTTTCCCTTAATTTTTTTAAAGCATGACTCCAAATTGACTTCTCCCTCTGTGTATACTGCAGTTGTCTTTTCACCAACTCCGGCTGGTTCACTTTTGAGGATGAAAGTACCATGGATCCTATGAGCACTACAACATGCACCTGATAAGATGGACGATGCTAATCTAAATGAGACATTAAGTGGCGGTGACAGATGAGGTGGTGGTTGGAGTTGAGGAGCTTGAGAAGGCAGGGATGCCGGACACAAGTATTTAGACTCAGATTTCATGTCCCAAGGCTTCTAGTGTGAAGACTGGTCAAATAATGGAAAGGATGGAATTAGTGAGATTTGAATACTTAGATAATAGAAGTAGTGGAAGGGATGGAGTTAATAGGATAATGGAAGATGGAAGCAGTAGGGTTGATGGGAGATCAAATCTTTACTCCCACCACTATAAATAACTTCACACCTATTGAAGGGAAGGTTTGACCATAAGAGAAGACAGAACCTCGGCAGATTCATTTTGGAAAAGGAAGAAGAGGTCCCGCCGTAATAACTTCTAAGGAATGAGTAAGTGGACTTATTATACAAATTCTGGATTTTTTGAAAGTAATAATTTTTATTCTCTGAAAATTAATTTATTTCACTTCTAAATATTTCTGATTACTGATTACCGTTATTTCCATAATTTTGGGCAATAGACTAATCGTGAACTAAATGATAGGAATACGTATTTTGAACATGTCCGACTTCTGACTTCTGACTTCTGTAATATTTCTGAACTCTGACGTCTCCTCTAAGAGGGATAATTCTATAGGGATAATATTAGTTAAGCCATGAAGAACATAATTTAATTTAAGCACATATGTAAAAATCTATGTCTAGATCCTTTTTTTTTGTTATTTTTACTATTGCTTCGCAAGAATTTCAGTATTTATGTTTTATACCCCGCTTGCTGTGTGATTCCCAAATCACTCACCCCCTTACAATCCATTTCAATTAGAGACAAAAGTGGTATTGAGAATGAGATCAAGGATAGAGAGAAAGTCGAGTTTTGGGGATGGTGAATCAACTCCAATTACAGACATGAGAACTAGAATTCTGCTACAATTATGAGTTTCTTAATTTAATTAGGGGAATGTAATTTAATTCATCGAACAGTGAAAGTATTGTACTTTTTATGTTGGGAATGTAAAGATTAACTTTATATGGTAATTACTAAACTACCGAGGCTAGTTGTTTTCGAACTTTGAGTTGAAAACAAGCCCGATGTCAATCCCCAGTCAGCCCCCGGTCATGGGGGTGACATTTAAGTAGTATTAGAGTCAAGTTCTTTTTCCCTAATCGAGTAGAGCTTCTGCTGAGAAGAAAAAAACTCCAACCTAAAATGACCTAATTTGATGTCGTAATTCAACCGAGTTAGATTGGCCAATTGAAACACACTAAGGTAGAATTTTGGAATTTTATTTTTATGTGTACAATTTTGGATTTTTATGTGTATGATTCCTATTTCTATTTTATTTATTTTTAATTATTTATTTTTTTTTCTTACTTCTTTTCTATTCTCACTAGTTTGAGTTTTATCCACTTCTGTTCATGCACGTTAATTAGATTTTATTCATTTTATGTTCTTCCTTATCTAGTGGTATGTTAACGAGTTTAAAGTTTAACCATTATCCAGTGTGTCATGGGATGTTAACATTGTGATATCCTTTTATATATATATGTATATGGGATATATTGAACATTCGAACCATTGGCCAACCTAGGCGGAGACATTACCTTGACATGGGGTGTAGGATAATGGCCAATGCAACCACGCAATGTAACTAGACAGTTAGATAGAGAGGTCGAGGAACTAAAAATGGCCTTAGCGTATGAACGACGGGAGAAGATTGAATTGTAGGGATTAGCAAACCACCTCCGAGCAGATATAACACAACTTGCCTTTTATCACCACGCTGCGGAGAAACAACTCAAAGATCCACTAGAAGAATTGTGAGAAGCCCAAGACATAATTGGAGGACTCACCGCTAAAAAAAAATCACTATTGAAGCAAAAATAAATCCTGCAACAACAGATAGATCATATCCAACAAGAATACGATGGGTACTACAATCAAATGGAAAACCAGGTGGTAGAACTGCAAGGCGAAATATAACTCCTCGGTAATCAAAATGCGATCTTACTTGAAGCTATTGAGCAACAACAAGGAGAAGACAATAATGGGACAGAGGAAGAGGGCCTTGAAAAGGACCCTATGGAAGATAAGGAGTTAGGAGATGGAGAAATAATAGACTAGGCAACAGATAACTAGGATTTAGAATAGAGTGCTTCATTATGTTATGTTATGTGGTTATTCATTAAAATCATTTAAAATGATTTTCTCTACTCTGTCCTAGCATTAAGTTACACATTCCAACAACTATCCTTAAAATATCATGATCTTGTAGGAAATGACACCACGAGCAAATCATAACTCATGCTACACTTTTCCTCGAGAAAATAACAACGAAGCAGGTGGTAGTGAACAACCACCACCAAGATCACCAAATGACAACGAAGCAAGTGGTAGTGAACAACCGCCACCCAGAGCACAAGGCTTAAGTCGTGAGGAAATAGTGGCTATAGCAACAATAGTGGTGACTATACGTCAAGGGTTTGTAAATCCAACTCCTAACCAACCACCACCATGAGCCCATCAACCCAATGGGACTAAATGTAAAATATCGTAACAAAATAATAATAATATAATAAGGTTTAATGGACGAATAACCTTAACAGAATTTTTCAGAATTTTTAAAAAAAAATTGAGAATTTTTCAGAGCTCGTATGACGTATTTTGAGGGGACGAATCTATAGGCTTGGAAAAAGTCTGTTTGGAATACCATTTATATGAGAATTGATTTATCAAATAACCTAAGTAAATGTATACATTAAAACATAGGTTTCTTTTTTTTATTTCCCCGATTCATTCCTCCTTCGCCCGAATCACCGCCGCCCTCTCCCTCTCGCGACGACTCCTCCCGATTTCCCCATCTCCTTCCCTGATTGTCCTCTGCCCCCATCGAGCATCGGCGCTAGCATTCTTCACAGTCGCAACACCACCTCGTCTCCCTTCTCTCTGCATCTCCTCCAACCACCACGAGCCGACGCTAGGTCATCGCCGCTTTGTTCCATCTCCTTCTCCGATCCCGTCGTCGTGCCCTAAATCCACTGCCGGTCGTCGAATCCAAGCGGAGCAGCAGCAATTTCATCAAGAAGGTTCATCACTTCTTCCTCTCCACCAGATCTTGATTCCTTGTCTTCGTCGGCATAGGTCTGCAGCCGATCCTTTGAGAGGGATGGACCAGCCATCTCCTTCTCTGTTTTCCCGATCCTCCCATTCCACCGCCAGTTCCTTCTTCATCCATCTCTTCAGTCATCTTCTGTTTAGTCTCCAGCAAAGGGGAAGCGACCGACACCAATTTAGGTAAGACATATTCGGTATTTGGAATGGTGAAGACCTCAATTCCATTTTATAATTGGGATGTCTGAGTTGAATTGTTTAGTTGATCAGTGTAGCTCCGGCCACTATTTTCTGACAATAGCTACACCTAGCTCCGCCCATAGGTTCTGGCAGCAAACTGCTCTAGCCAAGAGTTAACAATGGAGCATCCAGATTTAGGTGAGTAATTGAAGCTGATTGATTATTTGGATAATGATAGGATTTCTACTCTGCCCTTTGAATTACAGGACTTTGTTATGGGACAAGCGTCATGACATGGGATTTATTTGACATGCGCTATATTTGAGGCGGGTACCTTTGACTTATCTCTTTTGACATTGTCATTATAATATGTGTAGTAATTTATAGCTAGTAGTAATGGTTGTGTTTTTAGCCACCATTGGTATGTCACTACTTGATACCTATAGTATGCCTTTGTTTGTTATTATCTGTTATGCATTTAGACTTATATTCTTTTGTTCTTACCATGTGTACTTATGATCATATAAGTAGTGACATACATTGTCTTACTGTGTACAGGACTAGTTACTAGACATACCTGACATGTGTACCTAGTTTCATGATACTTAGATCCTTGTTAGATTTCTTTCCCTTTTGATATATATTATGGAGGTGTCAGAATTTACATGTTGTAGTGTCATGCACCATCTTGTATGATTGCATGCTGAGTGATTGTCGACTCCATTGTTGTTGAACACATCGTCAGTTACATGATCTACACACACAACCACTCATGGGTTAGTGGTAAATCAGGCAGGGTGTGTGCAGTTTGCTCTGTCAAGGCTCCGCTGGTTCGCTCATGGGTAGCGATGACTGCAACGTGTAGTGGGTAGGGATCCCTCCCCTTGACCATGATAAAAGGAGATGGGAGCTTAGGCTCCCCCACTATGTTTGGGGTAGGAGGATAGGTGTACTTCGATAGCATCATGTCCACTCCGTCATTCAGGAGTAGTGATGGCAGAATGCACAGTTGTCATAGCCCTACCCACTCGGTCTCACAATCATGTGTGAGATAGCGGACTGGCATCAGGGGTGACCATGTCATTTGCATCATATGCATGGATTACATTTATTATTTGTGATTGCTGCATTTCTATGATTGTATATGATTGGCATGCATACAGGAGACATGATGGGTTTGGTTTGACGACCTTTATGTCAGGATAGGAGGCCCAGGTGAGTACAGTTATTCTCCTGTCTTTCAGTTTTGCATTCCAGTTATTATTTAGGAGACTGTACTGCATGATTATTACTGTTGGTTATATTTTACTATGCATGTCAGCTTGATACCCGCTGAGTCGTTGAACTCACACCGTTGCTTTATTTTTCTATTTCAGGTTGAAGTCATCAGGAGGTTCCAGTCGCTAGTCCCCACTAGGAGTCGAGATGGTTATCTATTTTTAGACTTGTGTTTCCTTGTTAGTGAACTACATTCTTGTGATGTGTGTGTTTTACACTCTTGGATTTTATATCGTGATTCGGGTATGCTACCCATGTTTTTCGTTGCGAAGGTTTTTCGTTGTAGTGGTGTAGGTTTTTATTAAACTGCATGGTTGTGATTGTCAATCGGAGGCTGGACTATATAAACTGTGTGGATGTTTGTTTATTTTATTGTATATGTTCCGACCATGTTGGCCGAGAATTGAGAGGCCCTGAGAGCTTGTAGATAAGTTTCAGATTATCACCCGTACAGAGGAGATGCTGCTGGAATTTCCTCTGATAGGGACTCCCTCGGGGCGTGACACTAAACACCATTATAAGTACCTTCGGAGGGCAAGAGTTTCAAGCTTCTATGGGAACTTAGACCTAGAGGTGGGGCAAAACTGGTTGAAGGAGATAAAGAATCATCTCTGATTGCTAGAAGTTCCCCAAGAAATTAAACTAGAGGTGGTAACTGTTAGAGTGTATACTAAAAGCCTAGCTTTTGTATAAACATTTATTTAGAAATAAATGATCACAATGGTCAAATACCTACATTTATTTGTTAAGTGTAGTTGTTCAATTACTTTATATTATAGATAACATGGTGTGTGGTGTCACACACAGAAGATCATGTTATCAGTTTTTTATAAATTATAAATAGTTGCTCACGACTAAGATGGAAAGGAACAAACCATTGGAATAGTCGTAGTGTAATTAGGTATTAGTTTATCTTGACTAATAGATTAAACTAGTACACTCTAAGTGTATTGAGTAGGACCATTTTAGGTAAGTTTTTTTATACTGACTTGATAAAAGAACTATACCTTAGTTATTATGAAAGTGTGTGCTCTTAATCCTAATATAATAACAAACACATATATTTAATATTTATTTCTTTAATTTATCAATGGGTGAGATTTAGTTCAATAAATCAATAGGCCCGATAAGTTGGGAAATGATATTACTTATAGTGTGTGTTGTTGATTATAGAAGGAAACTGTGTCATAGTAATCTAGGTTGAGAATTACCCCAAGAGGAGCTCATAAGGATTGTCATGTTAAACCCTGTAGGTGGACTTAGTCCGACATGACGATGAGGTTGAGTGGTACTACTCTTGGACTAAGATATTAATTAAGTGAGTTATTAATAACTCTTTTAATTAGTGGTCATTTAACATCTTAAACATAGGGAGACTAACACACTCATAATAAGAAGGAGCCCAAAATGTAATTTGGGATTGGTGCGGTAGTTCAATAATAGTTCTTTAGTGGTATGAATTATTATTGATGAAATTAAGTTGTGTGTTCGGGGCGAACACGGGAAGCTTAATTTCATCGGGAGACCAAAACCAATTCCTCCTCTCGGTCCCTATTGTAGCCTCTTGTATATAGAGAGTTATACCCACCACATACCCACTTCTTACCCACCTTTATACCCATCCTATTGGGGACGGCCAAGCAAGCTTGGAACCTAAGCTTAGGCCGACCAAGTAAATAGGATGAGTTGAGTTGGTGTGGCCGGCCCTAACTTGAACCCAAGCTTGGTGTGGCCGGCCACATCATATTAAAAAGAGATTTTTATTAAAATTATTTCTTATGTGGATATCATGGTTTAAAAAGAGAGTTTAAAATTTAAATCTTTCCTTTTATAGCTTTCTACAAAAGATTAAGAAAAGATTTGAAATCTTTCCTTATTTGTAGATTGAAAGGTAGATTTTAATTTTGAAAAAACTTTTCCTTTTTAACCTTGTTCATGATTTAAAAGAGAGTTTAAAAATTAAATATTTCTTTTATAAAGCTTCTACAAAAGATTAAGAAAAGATTTGATATCTTTCCTTATTTGTAGTTTGAAAGAGATTTTAATTTTTAGAGATAACTTTATTTTTATCCACATGTTTAAAAGAAAGATTTTAATTTATAAAAATTTCTTTTTATAAACCACCATGAAGGGAAAAATTATTGGAGAAATTTTTTATAAATTTTCGGAAGCAAATTAGAAAGTTTTAATTTTTGTGTGAATTATTAGAGATGATTATCTATTTTCGGACTTGTGTTTCCTTGTTAGTGAACTACATTCTTGTGATGTGCGTGTTTTGCACTCTTGGATTTTATATCGTTATTCGGGTATGCTACCCATGTTTTCCGTTGCGAAGGTTTTTCATTGTAGTGGTGTAGGTTTTTATTAAACTGCATGGTTGTGATTGTCAATCGGAGGCTGTACTATATAAACTGCGTGGATGTTTGTTTATTTTATTGTATATGTTCCGACCATGTTGGCCGAGAATTGAGGGGCCCTGAGAGCTTGTAGATAAATTTCGGATTGTCACCCGTACAGAGGAGATGCTGCTGGAATTTCCTCTGGCAGGGACTCCCGGAGGGCGTGACACTAAACACCATTATAAGTACCTTCGGAGGGCAAGAGTTTCGAGCTTCGATGGGAACTTAGACCCAGAGGTGGGGTAAAACTGGTTGAAGGAGATAAATAATCATCTCCGATTGCTAGAGGTTCCCCAAGAAATTAAACTAGAGGTGGTAACTGTTGGTTAGTCCTAGGAAAACGTACCGGTTCCACTGTACAAAATTTTTTTTGTACAAGTGTCGAACCTTTCCTTAAATAACCTATTGTGTTCTTTAGAAGTTAAATTAGGAATCGCAGACGGAACTTAATATCATTGATTCCAAATTTAACTTATCTGTTCTTAATGGTTTAGATTTGAATCGCAAGCGGAACTTAACACTATTGATTCAAATCTACCTAAGTTATTAATTCCATTAAATATTAATTTTCAAAATGGCTTCCAGGACTGCATGGTGAGGCACATGACCTTCTTGGATATGGGAGCAACCACCACCGCCTAGGCAAAGCCTTTTAAGGAAAGCTAATATTTAATTTCCTTAAATAACTCTATGTTAACCAAAAAGAACAATCAAATCACAAATTCGAAAAAGAAGAAAACAGAAACTCGAAAAACTTATTCGATAAACTAGATCTAATTGCCTCTTGTATTTATAATTCTTACAAAGAAAATAACTAGTATGATGCGGAAGAAAATTACTAGTTATACCTGTAAGACCGTTAGATTCGATAGAGGGGGGGTGAATATCGATTCGAAAATCTCGAGTTAAGACGCAGCGAAAAAGTAAAGAAGTAAAGAGATGAACACTGTTGATTTTTACTTCGTTCGGAGCCTGTGACGACTCCTACTCGAAGGCCCGTACTCCTTGAGTACTTTCGTTGGGCAATTCACTAGCAATTCGGATAATTACAATTTACGTACAAATATTGCTAATGAAAAGAAAGAAAACAAAGCTAACCGACAAACAATGAATTAAAAAGAGAACCGGAGTGAGTCGTCGGAGCTTTGTGAACGTCGTTGGAGCGCAGAGCAGCAGAGTGATTGGACTCAGAGTTCTCAGAAGACTCATATATTGAAGCTCCTGCCTGGGGCTTCTTTTATATGCTGCTCCGGGCGCCTGGATCCCTTCCGGGCGCCTGGAATGTGACGTAACACTCCCAACCAGCATGCTCCAAGTGTCAAAGTCGTCCTGGGGATAAAATTTGCCTCCGGGCGCCTGGATCCCTAAAAGGCGCCCGGACCCTCACTGTTCCCTACCTGCAAAACAGTGTTAGTCCGAGGCAAATAAACCCTACAGCACAGTTTGTTAGCACATTTTTACAGATACGCTAAGTAATAAAAATTAGCATCAAGAGTATGACTTAGATTCCGTCTTTCCGAGACCGGAATCTAGTCACAATCTCGACTTAGATATCCGAAATGGATCTAAGTCGGATCGACGCCTAATGTTCCCTTCCCGGGAACGCGTCCTCGCAGTCACTCCCCTCCAGTGACTTACCTTACTTACCTGCCAGACGTTCGGTCAGCCCGTCGACCCGTCTGGACTTCTTGCCAAGCGTCTGGTCAGCCCGTCGACCCGCTTGGACTTCTCGCCAGCTATCCGGTCAGCCCGTCGACCTAGCTGGACTTCTCGCCAAGCGTCCGGTCAGCCCGTCGACCCGCTTGGACTTCTCGCCAGCTATCCGGTCAGCCTGTCGACCTAGCTGGACTTCTCGCCAAGCGTCCGGTCAGCCCGTCGACCCACTTGGACTTCTCGCCAGCTATCCAGTCAGCCCGTCGACCTAGCTGGACTTCGTGCCAGATATCTGGTTAGCCTGTCGACCTGTCTGGACTTCTCCTGCACACTCGATCAAAGTGTCAGACAACAACACAACTAACTTAACCTATTTGTTATTCATCAAAACCTGGGTTAGACCGTTAGTGCTACCCGCACCAACAATCTCCCCCTTTTTGATGGAATGACAACCTGGTTAAGTTAGTAAAAGCATATGTACGAAACAACATGCATTTGTGTGGTTTTAAAGTTAAATTGGTTTAGCTAACTTAACCACCTAACCCTTCTCCCCCTTTGGCATTCATCAAAAGAACAAGGGTAAACAATCATAGTGTAGAGTTACTGAAAACAATAACACCTAATCTTGAAAAATAACTGAGTTTGGTTCAGGATTCAAGGACAAAAGTACAATTTTTAAATCCAAGAAAAGATCAAGTTGACTGGGGGGAGTATAAAGATTTGAAAACTTTTAAGTTTAATTTTCAAACATAAGTGTATAAGGTCTAAATTTCAAGATTAAATTTTCAAAACAAGTTTCAACTTTGAAACGCTTTTCAAACATAAGTTTTCAAAACCAAAATTTCAAAACTAAGTTTGAAAAATCTATTTTTCAAAACTAATTGAAATTTATTTTTCAACACTAAGTTTGTAAAAGATTCAAATTTCAAAATCAAGGAAAATGTTTTTGAGAAGCTTAGTTTGTAAAATAATTTTTGTAAAATTTAACCTTCAAATCAAATTGTCAAAACTAAGTAAAATCAAATTTTAAGAACTAGATTCAGGAACATTTTCGAAGTAAAGTTAAATTAAATTTAAATCTTTACTTTTTAGAATGTTTTGATAAAATTTATTTTCCAAAATCAAATTTTCAAAGTTTAAACGTACTAGATTCAAAATCATGGTTTAAAATACTTGAAAAGTTCAGTTTTCAAAGACTAGGTAAAAAGGATAAAAAGTTTGTGAAAAAAATTTCACAATTTTAAACAAGTTGTTTTTAAATTTTGATTTTCAAAATTAAGTTTAAAATTCAATTTGAAAAACTAAAGTAGTTTTATTTCTCCCCCTGAATTTGATACTTAACGCTTACCAGCTGTCTAACCAATTAGGTACTAACTAACTATCAGAAGATAGTAGCTTTCACTTGGTTAGTCAGATTAAGTTAATTATGATCAGTCAGTGTTTGACTTGACTGATGAACTTTAATCTGATTAATATCTGAATTGTATTTAACGTCCAGACTTATGCTGATGCACTGAAATAAGCATCTTAAGTCCAGACAGTTGGCCTATGCATCTCACCCCTTTCTATGTTTATCAAACACAAGCAAGGTAAACCTAAGATGTTGGTGAGATGCTCAAGAACTAAACCTATGGGTACATGCTTTCTAAGGATGTAAAACTAGTCTAAGGCAAAAAAATTTTTTTTTGAAAAATCTAAAAATGGAAAGTTTTGAAAACAAACAAGTTTAACCTATAATTTGATAAAACCATTTTTGAAAGTATTTTGAAATTTCCTAGTCTATTGAGCACATCCCTAATTGTCGTCGTAAGTTGCTAAATTCACTCTCAGGGAGTGGTTTTGTAAAAATGTCAGCTAAATTTGATTTAGACTCAATGTACTTGAGTTCAATATCACCTTTAGTAACATGATCCCTGATGAAGTGATGCCTAACTTCAATATGTTTGGTTCTTGAATGATGTACAGGATTCTTGGTTAAGTTAATCGAACTTATATTATCAATTAATACTTTTACATTTGTGATATTTAAGTTGAAATCTTTTAGAGTATGCATCATCCATAATATTTGTGCAACACACTCGCCTATAGCTATGTATTCTGACTCAGTTGTAGATAGTGCAACACAGTGTTGCTTTCTACTAAACCAGCTGACAAGGGATGGACCAAGTAGTTGGCATCCACCACTTGTGCTTTTGCGGTCTAATTTGCATCCAGCATAATCTGAGTCAGAATATCCTATTAATTCAAAGTTGTTGGTCCTAGGATACCAAATTCCTACATTTGTGGTTCCCTTGAGGTATCTAAAGATTCTTTTGACTTGAGTCAAATGAGATTCTTTAGCACAGGTTTGGTATCGTGCACACATACTAACTGCAAATAAAATGTCAGATCGGCTTGCAGTTAGGTAAAGTAGACTACCTATTGCGCTCCGATAATGTTTTAAGTCTACTGATTTCCCATTAGGATCATCATCTAGGATTGTGTTTACGGCCATAGGTGTTTTTATTTCTTTAGTGTTTTCCATTCCAAATTTTTTAAGTAATTCCTTAGTATATTTTTGTTGATAAATATAATTTCCTTCATTTGTTTGTTTGACTTGTAACCCTAGAAAATAAGTTAATTTTCCTACCAGACTCATTTCGAATTCGTGTTCCATTAGGTTTGTAAATTCGTTTAAAAACTCTGAGTTTGTTGAACCAAAGATGATATCATCTACATAAATTTGAGCTATAAAAATATCTTCTTTTATTGATTTCACAAATAGTGTTGGGTCAATTTGACCTTGGTTGAACTCTTTAGAGGTTAAGTAAGAGGTTAGTCTTTCATACCATGCCCTAGGTGCCTGTTTAAGTCCATATAATACCTTTTTTAATTTGTAGATATAATCAGGGTGTTCTAGGCTTTCAAAACCTGGTGGCTGACCTACATAAACTTCTTCTTTTATCAATCCATTAAGAAAGGCAGACTTGACATCCATTTGGTATAGTTTGAATCCTTTATGGGTTGCATAGCTTAGTAACATTCTAATGGACTCTAGTCTAGCTACCGGGGCATAAGTTTCATCGTAGTCAAGTCCTTCAACTTGACTGAACCCTTTGGCAACTAACCTGGCCTTGTTCCTAGTAATTTCTCCAGTTTCACTTAACTTGTTTCTAAATACCCATTTGGTTTCTATTATTTTCTTATCGTTAGGTGGAGGTACTAGGTCCCAAACTTCATTGCGCTCAAATTGAGCTAATTCTTCTTGCATAGCTATGACCCAGTCTAGGTCAAGTAGAGATTCAGCTACAGTTTTGGGTTCAATATTTGAGATTAACGAGATTTGACTTAGGTTTCTGAAAGATGACCTAGTTTGGACCCTCAGGTCTGGGTCACCAATTATTTGATTAGTAGGATGGTTTGGGTTGACTCTTATGGTTCTAGGAGGTTGACTTTCTTGTAGTTGTTCTTCTTCTTCATGATTTTGGGTTTGGTTTGTTCCCTCAGAATTGATATGTTCGTGAACAGAGTCAACTGGTTGAGGTTGGGCTTGTTCTAGGTTTTGATTGGATTCTTTGAATTTTACATTGGTGGTTTCCTCAATTCTTAAAGTGACTTTATTATAAATTCTGTAGCCTCTGCTATTCAGAGAGTAACCTAGAAAAATTCCATTTTCTATTTTGGAAGTGAATTTGCCTAAGTGTTCTCTAGTATTTAGGATAAAGGCTGGGCAACCAAATACCTTAAAGTATTTTATATTAGGTTGTTTGTTGTAAAATATTTCAAAAAATGTTTTATTGTGTTTTTTGTTTAGTGTTGTTCGGTTTTGTACATAGCAGGCTGTACTAACAACTTCTGCCCAAAAATATTTAGGTAAGTTGTATTCATTTAGCATAGTTCTAGATGCTTCAAGTAAGGTTCTATTTTTCCTTTCTACAATTCCATTTTGTTGGGGAGTTTTAGGGCAAGAAAATTCATGATGGTAGCCATTTTCAAGGCAAAATTTATCAAAATTATGATTTTTAAATTCTCCTCCATTATCACTTCTGATTCTTTTAATTTTTATGCCTTTTTCATTTTCAATTTGTTTGCAGAAATTTGTAAAAATTTCAAAGGTTTCATCTTTATTTTTTAAGAATTTGACCCAAGTGAACCTGGAATAGTCATCTATTATAACTAAACAGTATAGACTTCCATTTATTGATTTGACCCCATGGGAGTCAAATAAATCTAAGTGTAAAAGTTCTAGGACTGAGTTGGTTTGGGATTCATTAATTGGTTTGTGGGTAGATTTTGTTTGTTTGCCTTGTTGACAAGCATTACATATTGTTGAATCTAAGTTAGGTAATTTTGGTAAGCCTCTAACTAGACCATTTAATTTACTTATGTTTCTGAAATGTGTGTGTGACATTCTTCTGTGTCATAACCAGGTTTCTTCTTTTTGCGTTAAATAACACTTGACTGAAGAGGTGGTTAAGTTGATGGCATAGATATTGTCTTTTCTAAAGCCTTTTAGGCTTATAGTTGGATTATCTACATGTTTGATCAAACATTCTGAGGATAGAAATTTTACCTTATACCTAGTGTCACACAATTGACTTATACTCAGAAGATTGTATTTAAAATTTTCAACAAGTAGAACATTTGAAATTATGAAATCTATTTTTAATTCAATATTACCTATACCAATTACCTTGAGTTTACCGTTGTTTCCAAAGGCAACTGTTCCTAGGCTTTTATAGGTTAATTGAGTGAACTTGGTGTGATCTCCAGTCATATGTTTGGAGCAACCACTGTCCAAAATCCACTTGGTTTCCTACAACAAGTAGGATTTTTATGTTAGTCTTAGTTTATCAATTTTTAATCAATCAATTTTTTTTTTTTAATTTTGAAATTGATTTTTAAGTTTAAAGTTAAAATTTTGAAAATAATTTTTAAGTTTAAAACTAACATTTTGAAAATAATTTTTAAGTTTAAAATTAAAATTTTGAAATTAATTTTTAAGCCTTATTCATCTCACCCGATCTATATTATCAATCAGGGAATCCTATGATTTTGTGAAATGAAATTAGATTTTTAATTATGGAGTTTTGGTTTAACGTGTGTTAGATTCAGATTTAGTTTTGGTTTCCACAAATAGGCATTCTTCGGATAAATTTCTAAGCTTGGTGAGTCACATGGACATCATTAGAAGTAACCAACCTTTCGAAGTTTTTCGAATAGTTCTATCCACGGACCTTAGTACTAAATCTTGGTCTAACTAGTTAGGATTCGTTTAAGGGTAGCTTCGGTCAGTTCCACTTGGCCAAATGCACCAGATCGAAGTCATATCTTTCTAGACATGCGATGCCCAAGCTTCCCTAACGTACTATCATCCAAAAACTTCACCAGTACCATGAGTCAAGTTAAACTTGGTCTCTCTTTAACTAATCCTAATTACCCTGCCGGGTTAGTTTGTTTTGGGTTACCCTGTCGGGTAGGTTAGTTTTGGAGGTGCCAGCTATTCTGGAGCCTCCCCCTGAATTATTGGCCATTAATTTAGATTTTGGGTTTGTGTCGATTCTTTTTATAGTTATAATCAACTTGGTGATAATCTAAATTTTGTTGAGTTTTGAATTTTGATTTTAATTTAGATTTATATTTTAGTTTTTGATCTGATTTATTCAAGTTTATATAATGTATTTTATCTTTAGGTATATAGAATTGATTAAGTCCTACTTGCGTGGTTAAGCACGCTTTCGGGACCCAAGCTTGTTTAGTTGCTTTGTGTTGGGTTAATAATGATTTAAAGGTTTTGTTTGAGTTTGACTTATATCCAAGTCCGGTTTTATTATAGCATGTCTTTTGGTTATTTAGAATTAAATCTAAATTTTTAGATCTTGTTGTGAATTTTTCCAACAATTCTTTTAACTTATTAATTTCATTTTTTAATGATAAATTCTCTTCCTCAAGTGTTCGATCTTGAGTTGGATTCGAATTTTTTAATTGTTCCTTGAGGTTTTGATTTTCCTCAAGAAGCGATTTATTTTTATTTTCCAATTTAACTAATTTTTTATTTAAACACGAGATAATTCTAAAGAATTTACGATTTAAGTTTAGGTATACCTCTTCGGAACCTTCGGAAACGAGTGCGGACTCGTGGCTCGATTCGGGTTCGGACCCGTCTTCCGATTCCTCTGATTCGTCTTCCGTTTCAGCTTCGCGAGCCATCAGTGCGAGGTGACTTTGGTGCTTTTGCCTTTCTCCCTCCGATTCGTCTGAGGAGGAATCGTCCCATGTTGCTTTGAGGGCTTTCTTCTTTGTTGACTTTGGTTTGTCAAGTTTCAATCTTGGGCATTCGTTCTTGTAGTGCCCCTTTTTGTTACATCCGAAACATGTGACATTTCTTGAGTCGGCTGGCGAACTGATCTTCTGAAGATCCTGTTTGCTGAAGCTTCTCTTTTTCCTGGTGAACATTTTCCTTACCAGGTTCACCAGGTGTTCTTCGTCTTCAGAGTCTTGATCGGAATCTTCTTCAGATTCGGGCTTGTTCTTCTTTTCTTTAGAGGAACCTGCAAATAAAGCTACACCTTTCTCGACCCCGGCGTTAGTTTGCTCATGAAGTTCTAATTCACAAAAGAGTTCATCCAATTTTAATTTAGATAAATTTTTTGAAATTTTGTAGGCATCTACGATTGATGCCCACAAATTGTTTCGCGGAAAAGCATTTAACGCGTACTTGATTAAGTCTCGGTTCTCCATTTGGTGGCCTATCGCGTGGAGACCGTTGAGGATATCTTTGACCCTCGCGTGGAGCTGACTTGCCGTTTCTCCTTCCTGCATTTTTATATTAAAAATTTTATTTAACAGCAAATCTCTTTTTGTTACCTTCGCGTCGCTTGTTCCTTCGTGCAGCTCGATCAGTTTATCCCAAAGCTCCTTAGCGTTTTGATGCGGTCCGACCCGGTTCAGTTCTTCTCGTGTTAGTCCGCAGTGTAGAGTATTGATGGCTTTGTTTTCAATTGATGCCTTTTTCTTTATATCATTTGTCCAGTCTTCAGGGTCTACTATGTTCCCGGAGTTGTCTACTGGAATTTTGTAAGCCCTTGTGACGCTCATCCATTGGTCGTAGTCTGTCTTCATGTAGACCTCCATTCTCCTCTTCCAGTACGAAAAGTCATCCCCGTTGAATAAGGGAGGACGTACTGTGCTGAAGCCTTCTTGTTGAGACATCTTATCCTGCACACACTAAATTAACTGGAAAAAAAATCCCAAGACTTCGTCTTGGATTAGCAGTGCGGGAGAAATAGAAACTCTAAGTTGGTGTTGTACCAATTTAGATTTTAAATGCAACGAGAAAAAATCTTCCAAAAAGATAATAATATCAGTTTGGAATTGTTAAAAAAATGATTTCACCCCCTGTCTGATTGGTGGTTGCACCAAATCAGAGCGGTACCGGCTCGATACCACATGTTAGATCGATGAGTTAATCTCGAGTTAAGACGCAGCGGAAAAGTAAAGAAGTAAAGAGATGAACACTGTTGATTTTTACTTCGTTCGGAGCCTGTGACGACTCCTACTCGAAGGCCCGTACTCCTTGAGTACTTTCGTTGGGCAATTCACTAGCAATTCGGATAATTACAATTTACGTACAAATATTGCTAATGAAAAGAAAGAAAACAAAGCTAACCGACAAACAATGAATTAAAAAGAGAACCGGAGTGAGTCGTCGGAGCTTTGTGAACGTTGTTGGAGCGCAGAGCAGCAGAGTGATTGGACTCAGAGTTCTCAGAAGACTGATATATTGAAGCTCCTGCCTGGGGCTTCTTTTATATGCTGCTCCGGGCGCCTGGATCCCTTCCGGGCGCTTGGAATGTGACGTAACACTCCCAACCAGCATGCTCCAAGTGTCAACGTCGTCCTGGGGATAAAATTTGCCTCCGGGCGCCTGGATCCCTTCCGGGCGCCCGGAGCCATTCCGGGCGCCCGGACCCTCACTGTTCCCTACCTGCAAAACAGTGTTAGTCCGAGGCAAATAAACAGTTAGCACATTTTTACAGATACGCTAAGTAATAAAAATTAGCATCAAGAGTATGACTTAGATTCCGTCTTTCCGAGACCGGAATCTAGTCACGATCTCGACTTAGATATCCGAAATGGATCTAAGCCGGATCGACGCCTAATGTTCCCTTCCCGGGAACGCGTCCTCGCAGTCACTCCCCTCCAGTGACTTACCTTACTTACCTGCCAGACGTCCGGTCAGCCCGTCGACCCGTCTGGACTTCTTGCCAAGCGTCCGGTCAGCCCGTCGACCCGCTTGGACTTCTCGCCAGCTATCCGGTCAGCCCGTCGACCTAGCTGGACTTCTCGCCAAGCGTCCGGTCAGCCCGTCGACCCGCTTGGACTTCTCGCCAGCTATCCGGTCAGCCCGTCGACCTAGCTGGACTTCTCGCCAAGCGTCCGGTCAGCCCGTCGACCCGCTTGGACTTCTCGCCAGCTATCCGGTCAGCCCGTCGACCTAGCTGGACTTCGTGCCAGACATCTGGTCAGCCCGTCGACCTGTCTGGACTTCTCCTGCACACTCGATCAAAGTGTCAGACAACAACACAACTAACTTAACCTATTTGTCATTCATCAAAACCTGGGTTAGACCGTTAGTGCTACCCGCACCAACAATACCTTCTCTTTGTAAGCTAATGACCTCGAGATCTTCTGCCATATTCCTCGCCTCGCCTTGGACGTCGTGTGGGCGACGATCCTCCAAGATAAACACCACCCAAAAGCTTCTTCCTCTTCTTCTAAAATCCGACCACCACCACCACTAAGGAGAAGAGAGCAAAAGGGAAAAGAGAAGGGAGAGAGGGGTCGGCCACCCAGAGATCACCAAGCAAAAGAATAAGAGTTGTATCTCATGAAGCCCCCTCACCCCTTCTTTTATATTACTTGCCCAAGGTAAATAAGGAAAAACTTTTTACAAAAAATAAAATCATCCTCTAGTTTTTCCTTTTTCCTTTTTATTTTTCCTTTTCTTTCCTCTTGATTGAATCAATCACCAATTTTGATTGATGATGATTTTATTTATTTTATTATGGTCGGCCCCTTGCTTGGGCACCAAGCAAGGTGGCCGGCCACCTCATCAAGGGAAAGAGGAAATATATTTTTTATAAAATTTTACAAGAAAAACTCTTATAAAATTTACAAGCTCTCTTTCCTAAAGTAGGATTTAAAAAAGGAAAGTTCTAAAAATTAAAACCATGTTTTAAAATTTAAAACTTCTCTTATAAAATTTCATATTTTAACATGATAATAGCAAATTTTAATTTTAAAACTTATCTTCCTTTTTTTCTAAACCATGAGGATGGTTAAAAAAGAAATTTTTAAAACTTTTAAAACTCTCTATTAAAACATGTGGCCAAGTTCAAATAAGGAAAGTTTTTAAAATTAAAATCTCTTTTAAAAAACATATAGTTTTCTACAAAGAGAAGATTTTAAAAATTCAAAAACAACCCTCCTTATTTGAATATTGTGGTCGGCCCCTTCATGCTTGGTCACCAAGCAAAGGGTCGACCCCTATAGAAGAGGATGTGGCCGGCCCTTGCTTGGTCACCAAGCATTGGATCAACCCACATCTTGGACACCAAGAAGAGCCTTACATTTGGATGGACTTGAGGCTATAATGAGGCTACGACAGGGACCTAGAGGAGAAATTGGTTTTGGCCTTCCGATGAGCTTGAGTATCCCGTGCTCGCCCCAAACACACAACTCAAGTTTATCGATAATAACTCATTCCACTAGTGAGTTATTATCGCACTACTGCACCAATCCTAAATTACATTATGGGCTCCTTCTTATCATGAGTGTGTTAGTCTCCCTGTGTTTAAGATTACGAATGTCCACTAATTAAGTAAGTTACTGACAACTCACTTAATTAATATCTAACTCCAAGAGTAGTACCACTCAACTTCATTGTCATGTCAGACTAGGTCCACCTGCAGGGTTTAACATGACAATCCTTATGAGCTCCTCTTGGGGGCATTCTCAACCTAGATAACTAGGACATAGATTCCTTCTATAATTAACAACACACACTATAAGTAGTATCATTTCCCAACTTATCGGGCATATTGATTTATCGAACTAAACCTCACCCTTTGATAAGTCAAAGAAATAAATATTAAATATATGTATCTATTATTATATTAGGATTAAGAACACATACTTCCATAATAACTAAGGTTTAGTTCTTTTACTAAGTCAGTACAAAAAGAACTTACCTAAATGGTCCTACTCAATACACTTAATGTGTATCAGTGTAATTTATTAGTCAAGATAAAATAATACTTAATTACACTACGACTATTCTGATGGTTTGTTCCTTTCCATCTTAGTCGTGAGCAACTGTTTATAATTTATAGAGAACCAACAACATGATCTTCTAAGTGTGACACCACACTCCATGTTATCTACTATATAAATTAATTGAACAATTACATTTAACAAATAAATGCAGATATTGACCAATGTGATTCTTTTATTTCAAAAATAAATGTTTACAAAAGCTAGGCTTTTAGTATACACTCCAACAATCTCCCACTTATACTAAAATACTAAGTTGTCATATCTGTTGTCATACATCTGATTCTCATCCCCTCCACAAGTCGATCAAAAGCTTTCCCCGGAAGGGCCTTAGTGAAAGGATCTGCCAAGTTATCTGCTGATGCAATCTTGGCGACGACAACTTCTCCTCGCTTGACGATGTCTCGTATCATGTGGTACTTGCGCTCTATATGTTTACTTGCCTTATGAGCTCGTGGTTCCTTCGAGTTTCAACTACACCGCTATTATCACAATAAATTATGATGATCTTGGGCAAACCAGGAATCACATCTAAGTCTATTAGAAAGTTCCTGAGCCATACAGCTTCTTTGGCTGCCTCAGAGGCTGCCACATACTCAGCTTCCATGGTTGAGTCTGAGACACATTTCTGCTTAACACTCCTCCATGCAATGACTCCACCTCCTAGAGTAAACACATAGCCTGATGTAGACTTACGGTTGTCCCTATCTGATTGGAAGTCCGAATCCGTGTAACCTACAGGGAGCAAATCGTCTACTTGGTAAACTAGCATATAATCTCTAGTCCTTCTCAGGTACTTTAATATATGCTTTACAGCAGTCCAATGTCCTTGTCCAGGGTTACTCTGATATCTGCTGACCATGCCCACGACAAAACAGATATCAGGTCTCGTACACAGCATTGCATACATAAGGCTTCCTATAGCCGAAGCATAAGGGACTGCCTTCATTTCCTCCATCTCCTTTGATGTCTTCAGAGACATCTCTTTAGATAAGGCTACTCTATGCCTAAAAGGTAAGAAACCTTTCTTGGAGTTCTGCATGCTAAAACGAGCAAGGATTGTATCTATATATGAAGCTTGAGATAGGCACAACATTCTTTTCTTGCGATCCCTTATGACTTTGATCCCAAGAATGTGTGCACATTCTCCTAAGTCCTTCATATCAAATTGTTTGGATAACCATACCCTTATGTCCGATAATATCTTGACATTGTTACCAATTAACAAAATATCATCTACGTATAGTACAAGAAATACCACCACGTTTCCGTTACACTTCTTGTATACATAAGACTCATCTGGACACTGAATAAATCCATATGACTAGATTACTTCATTAAACCGGATGTTCCAAGACCTTAAAGCTTGCTTCAGTCCATAAATGGACCGATTGAGCTTACACACTAGATGCTCTTTGCCCTTTTCAATGAACCCTTCTGGTTGCTTCATATGGATATTTTCTTCAAGACTTCCGTTAAGGAAAGCTGTCTTGACATCCATTTGCCAAATCTCATAATCCATATGAGCGGCAACGGATAAGAGTTTCCGGATAGACTTAAGCATAGCTACCGGCGAAAAAGTCTCCTCATAATCGATTCCCTCTTTCTGAGTGTAGCCTTTCGCAACAAGCCTTGCTTTGAAGGTTTCTACCTTCCCATCTGTCCCTCTTTTCCTTTTGTAGATCCACTTGCATCCAACGGCTTTTGCACCATTAGGTGGTTCTACAAGCTCCCAGACATTATTAGAGTACATAGACTCTATTTCAGAATTCATTGCCTTTTGCCAAGATACTACATCTATATCCTGGAGTGCTTCATCATATATCCGGGTATCAGGTTCATGTTTACCCGGGATCAAGTCCGAAGATTCACCCAAAAACATGAATCTCTCAGGTTGCCTCACAACCCTCCCACTACGACAAGGCACCGTCTGTGGTTGTGTATCATGTGTGACACGTGTTGTAGTCTCTTGTGGTACTTCATCTTGTACTGTTGGTACTGAAATAGACGTATCCTCTCTAAGTTCTTCTAGAACAATTTTGCTACTGGGCTTGTGATCCATTATATAGTCTTCTTCTAAAAATTGGGCATTGGTGCTAACAATGACCTTCTGGTCATTAGGACTATAAAATAAATCACCTTTCATTCCTCTGGGATAACCCACAAACACACGAACTTCTGTACGAGATTCTAACTTATCAGCATCTAGTTTCAGCACATGTGCTGGACTACCCCAAATCCGAATATGTCTTAAAATGGGCTTACGCCCATTCCACAATTCTGTGGGAGTAGAAGATACTGATTTAGAAGGTACTAAGTTTAAAATGTGTGCTGCCGTTTCCAGAGCGTATCCCCAAAACGAATTTGGTAATTCTGAATAACTCATCATCGATCTAACCATCTCCATAAGAGTCCTATTCCTTCATTCTGCCACACCATTCTGTTGGGGTGTACCAAGTGCGAATAATTGGGATTGAATCTCGACCTCTGATAAGTAATTCCTAAACTCTCCTAAGAGGTATTCGCCACCACGATCAGATCGTAGTGTCTTGATACTTTTACCTAGACGTTTCCCCACATCAGCCTTGTACTCTTTGAACTTATCAAAGCATTCAGACTTACGGCGCATCAGGTAAATGTATTCATATCTTGAATAATCATTTATAAAAGAGACAAAATATTCAAAACCACCTCTATCCTGGATAGACATAGGACCACACAAATCAGAATGAACTAATTCTAACGCTTCTTTGGCTCTATACCCCTTGGCCTTAAAAGGCCTCTTGGTCATTTTACCTTCCAAGCAAGATTCACAAGTTGGAAAATTTTCCAACTCTAATGAACCCAAGAGTTCGTCAGCTATAAGCCTTTGAATCCTACTTAAGTTAATATGACCAAGCCTTAGATGCCAAAGATACGCTTGGTTCATCTCTGAAGGTTCTTTTCTCTTATTAGAGTTAGAAGATATGTTATTAATTTCCATATTTTACTTTGTGGGAGAAATTAGATTTAATGTATATAAATTGCCAACCAATGCACCAGAACAGATAATCACCTTATTTCTCTTTATAACCACATTGTTACTAAAAGAAACTGAATATCCATCCAAATACAGTTTAGAAATTGAAATTAAATTCTTTCTAAAACTGGGTACATAAAGACAATTTCTTAAAACCAAATTTCTATTCCTATCAAAAGATAAGTAGACGTCGCCCACTGCAACAGCCGCCACCTTAGTAGCATTGCCCATATAGACGGTAATCTCTCCTTCAGATAGTTGTCGGGTATCCTGGAACCCCTGCAAAGAATTGCAGACATGATCAGTGGCTCCCGTATCTACACACCAGGTGCTGGTAGATAACACCGCTAAACATGTTTCAACTGTTGGTTGCTACTCGGAAAGCCTATAGGTTCCACTGTACAAAAATTTTGTACAAAGGTCTGAACCTTTTCCTAGCTACCATGTGTTCTTTTAAATTAAATTTTGGATCTCCTGCGGAACTTAACACGTTTGATCCAAAACTTAATCTATTTGTTCTTTTAGGTTTTGACTTGGATCTCCTGCGGAACTTAACACGTTCGACCCAAGTCTCCTTAAGTTATTAATTCCATTAAATATCAATTTCCATAAAAGGTTCCCAGTACTGACGTGGCGAGGCACATGGCCTTCTTGGATATGGGAGCAACCACCACCGACTAGACAAAACCTTTAATAGAAAGCTAATATTTAATTTCCTAAAATAACTTTAGGTTAACCAAAGAGAACAATCAAATCACAAGGAAAAGAAAGAAACAAAAGAACACAACTTCGAAAAACATATTCGAAATACTAGAACGTAAGCCTCTTGTATTTGGTATTATTTCCATAAATAACTAGCATGATGCGGAAATAGAAATTACTAGTTATACCTTGTAGAAAAACCTCTTGATCTTCTACCGTATTCCTCTTCTAACCTCGGACGTTGTGTGGGCAACGATCTTCCAAGATGAGAAACCACCAACCACCTTCTTCTCCTCCAAGCAAGGTTCGGCCACAAAGGAAACTTCACCAAGGAGGAAAAACAAAATACTAACCAAGCTCCAAGAGATGCTAGCTTTCTCCTTCTTCTTCTTCTTCTCCGAGTATCCCGCCACCACAAGAACTCCAAGGGAGAGGGAGAGGTTCGCCACCACAAGAGGAAGAGAAGGAGATGATGGCCGCCACACCAAGGAACAAAAGAGGGAGAGGAATAATAGATGTTGTGTCTTGTGAAGGCACCTCACCCCTTCTTTTATATTCCTTGGCCTAGGTAAATTAGGAAATTTAATTACAACAAATTTTCCTTAATTTCCTTGACATGATTTAATTGAGAAAAATAAAATAATATTTCCCAATTAAACAATGATGGTCGGCCACATCAAGAGGAAACAAATTGGACAAGTTTTAATCAACAATTAAAACTTTCCTTATTTGTTTCGAAATTTTAAAAATAAAATTTCTCTTTAAAAATCTCTTCATGGTTAATAAAAGGAAATATCTATAATTTTAATTTTATTAACATGTGAATAATAATTTTAAAGAGAAAATAAAAAACTCTCCAATCTACAAATAAGGAAAGAGATCTAATCTCTTTCTTTAATCTTTTGTAAAACTTTTACAAGAGAGATATTTTAATTTTAATTCTCTTTAAAATATATCTTCCACATAATAATAAAATCTAAAATTAAATTTCTTTTTTATTTAATTATGGCCGGCCCTACTAGCTTGGGTTCAAGCTAGGGCCGGCCACCTTAAACCCAAGCTTAGGCCGGCCCTAGCTTGGTTCCCAAGCTAGCTTGGCCGGCCCCCTTTAGGTGGGTATAGAAGGTGGGTATATGTGGGTATAGTACTCTATAAATAAGAGGCTACGATAGGGACCGAGAGGAGGAATTGGTTTTGGTCTCCCGATAAAATTAAGCATCCCGTGTTCGCCCTGAACACACAACTTAATTTTATCAATGATAATTCATTCCACTAGAGAACTATCATTGAACTACCGCACCAATCCCAAATTACATTTTTGGGCTCCTTCTTATTATGAGTGTGTTAGTCTCCCTGTGTTTAAGATATCGAATGTCCACTAATTAAGTGAGTTACTGACAACTCATTTAATTAATATCTAAGTCCAAGAGTAGTACCACTCAACCTTATTATCATGTCGGACTAAGTCCACCTGCAGGGTTTAACATGACAATCTTTATGAGCTCCTCTTGAGGACATTATCAACCTAGTATCACTAGGACACAGTTTCCTTCTATAATCAACAATACACACTATGAGTGATACCATTTCCCAATTTATCGGGTTTATTGATTCATCGAACTAAATCTCACCCATTGATAAATTAAAGAAATAAATATCAAACATATGTGCTTGTTATTATATTAGGATTAAGAGCACACACTATAATAATGAAGTCTTTGTTCCTTTATAAAGTCAGTATAAAAGGAACGACCTCAAATGGTCCTACTCAATACACTCAGTGTACTAGTGTAATTATATAGTCAAGATAAACTAATACCTAATTACACTCTACGACTTTCTAATGGTTTGTTCCTTTCCATTCTGGTCGTGAGCTATCGCTTATAATTTATAAGGTACTGATAACATCATCTTCTGTATGTGACACCACATACTATGTTATCTACAATATAAATTAAATGAACAACTACAAACAAATGTAGATAATTAGACCAAATGTGATTCTTTATTCATAATGAATGTTTACAAAGCTTAGGCTTTCAGTATACACTCCAACAATCTCCCACTTATACTAATGACTAAGCTGCCATATCTTCTACCATACATCTGATTCCCATTCCCTCCACATGCCGATCGAAAGCTTTCGCCGGAAGGGCCTTAGTGAAAGGATCTGCCAGGTTATCTGCTGATGCAATCTTGGCGATGACAACTTCTCCTCGCTTCACGATATCTCTTATCAGGTGGTACTTGCGCTCTATATGTTTACTTGCCTTATGGGCTCGTGGTTCCTTCGAGTTTGCAACTGCACCGCTATTATCACAATAAATTGTGATGATTTTGGGCAAACCAGGAATCACATCTAAGTCCATTAGAAAGTTCCTGAGCCATACTGCTTCTTTAGCTGCCTCAGAAGCTGCTACATACTTCGCTTCCATGGTTGAGTCCGAAACGCATTGCTTAACACTCCTCCATGAAATGGCTCCACCTCCTAAAGTAAACACATAGCCTGATGTAGACTTACTGTTATCCCTATCTGATTGGAAATATGAATCCGTGTAACCCACAGGGAGCAGATCGTCTGCTTGGTAAACTAGCATATAATCTCTAGTCCTTCTCAGGTACTTTAATATATGCTTTACCGCAGTCCAATGTCCTTGTCCAGGGTTACTCTGATATCTGCTGACCATGCCCACGGCAAAACAGATATCAGGTCTCGTACATAGCATTGCATACATTAGGCTTCCTACAGCCGAAGCATAAGGAACTGCTTTCATGTCCTCTATCTCTTTTGAAGTCTTTGGAGACATCTCTTTAGACAGCTACTCCATGTCTAAAAGGTAAGAAACCTTTCTTGGAGTCTTGCATGCTAAAACGAGCAAGGATTGTATCTATATATGAAGCTTGGGATAGACACAACTTGCGATCCCTTATAACTTTGATCCCAAGAATGTGTGCACATTCTCCTAAGTCCTTCATATCAAATTGTTTGGACAATCATACACTTACGTCTGATAACACTTTGATATTGTTGTCAATTAACAAAATATCATCTATATATAGTACAAGAAATATCACCACGTTTTCGTTCCACTTTTTGTATACACAAGACTTATCCGGACACTGAATAAATCCCTATAACTGGATTATTTCATTAAACTAGATGTTCCAAGATCTTGAAGCTTGTTTCAGTCCATAAATCGACCGATTGAGCTTGCACACTAGATGCTCTTTGTCTTTTTCAATGAACCCCTCTGTTGCTTCATATAGATGTTTTCTTCAAGACTTCCGTTAAGGAAAGCTGTCTGGACATCCAATTGCCAAACCTCATAATCCATATGAGCAGCAATGGATAAGAGTATCCAGATAGACTTAAGCATAGCTACCGGTGAAAAGGTTTCCTCATAATCGATTCTCTCTTTCTGAGTGTACCCTTTCGCAACAAGCCTAGCTTTGAAGGTTTCTACCTTCCCGTCTGTCCCTTCCTTTTGTAAATCCACTTGCATCCAACGGCTTTTACACCATCAGGTGGTTCTACAAGCTCCAGACCTTATTAGAGTACATGGACTCTATTTCAGAATTCATTGCCTTTTGCCAAGATGTTGCATCTATATCTTGGAGTGCTTTCATATGATCGGGATCGGTTCATGTTTACCCGGGATCAAGTCCAAGACTCTCCCAAAACATGAATCTTTCAGGTTGCATTACAACCCTCCCACTACGACGAGGCATCGTGGTTGTGTATCATGTGTGACACGTGTTGCAGTCTCTTGTGGTACTTCATCTTGTACTTTGTGTACTGAAGTAGACATGTCCTCTCTAAGTTCTTCTAAAACAACTTTACTACTGGCTTGTGATCCATTATATAGTCTTCTTCTAAAAAGCGGGCATTGGTGCTAACAATGACCTTCGGTCTTTAGGACTATAAAATAAACCACCTTTCGTTCCTTTGGGATATCCTATAAACACGCGAACTTCTGTACGAGATTCTAACTTATCAACATCTGGTTTCAAGACATGTGCTGGACTACCCCATATCCGAATATGTCTTAGACGGTTTTCGCCCATTCCACAATTCTATGGGAGTAGAAGCTGATTTAGAAGGTACTAAGTTCGAACGTATACTGCTGTTTCCAGAGCATATCCCCAAAACGAATTTGGTAATTCTCAATAACTCATCATTGATCTAACCATCTCCATAAGAGTCCTATTCCTTCGCTCGCTACACCATTCTGCTGGGTGTTCCAGTGCACAATTGGGATTGAATCCGCCTCCGATAAGTAATTCCTAAACTCTCCTAAGAGGTATTCGCCACCACGATCTGACCGTAGTGTCTTGATACTTTACCTAGTCGTTTCTCCACATCAGCCTTGTATTCTTTGAACTTATCAAAGCACTTGGACTTGCGGCGCATTAGGTAAATGTATCCATATCTTGAATAATCGTCTATGAAAGAGACAAAATATTCAAAACCTCCTCTTGCCTGGATAGACATAAGACCACACAAATCAGAGTGAACCAACTCTAACACTTCTTTGGCTCTATACCCTTGGCCTTGAACGGCCTCTTGGTCATTTTACCTTCTAAGCAAGATTCACAAGTTGTAAAATTTTCCAACTCTAATGAACTTAAAAGTCCATCGGCTATAAGCCTCTGAATCCTACTTAAGTTAATATGACCAAGCCTTAGATGCCAAAGATATGCTTGGTTCATTTCAAGGTTCTTTTCTCTTATTAGAATTAGAAGATGAATTATAAATTTCCATGTTTTGCTTTGTGGAAGAATTTGATTTAAAATATACAAATTGCCAACTAATGCACCAGAACAGATAATCACTTTATTTCTTTTAATAACTACATCGTTACTAAAGAAACCGAATATCCATCTAAAAACAGTTTAGAAACTGAAATTAAATTCTTTCTAAAACTGGGTACATAAAGACAATTTCTAAAACCAAATTTCTATTTCTACTAAAAGATAAGTAGACGCCTCCCACTGCAGCTGCCACCTTAGTAGCATTGCCCATATAGACAGAATCTCCCTTCAGATAGTCGTGGGTTCTCTGGAACCCTGCAGTTGCAGACATGATCATGGCTCCTGTATCTACACACCTGCTGGTAGATAACACCGCTAAACATGTTTCAACAACTAGAGTATGAGATATACCTTTGTTTTGGTTCTTACGAGACGATCCGCCTCCAATGTCCTCGCCATTGCGATGAAGCACTTGCCTTCTGCCTTCATTCAACTTTAAATCCTGTTACTGAGATTTATTCACTTTCTTCGCACCACTTTGTTTCTTCTTCTTCTTACCTTTCGGTTTAGAAGTAGAACCATTTTCAACATAGTGAATTTGAGCATTGTGACGAAATAACCCTTCTACGCTTGAAGTTCCTATCAGTAGTTCCGCTAATGAATAAATCCTCTTATTCATATTATAGTTCAGGCGGAACTGCTCAAAACTTCTAGGTAGCATTTGGAGGATCATATCGATCTGGGTTTCCCCATCAATTTCTCCTCCAAGGATCTGTATCTCGTTCAGATAAGCCATCATCTTTAGGATATGATCCCTTACAGGAGTACCCTCTTGCATGGTGGCTGTCATTATCTTTCTCATAGCTTCTTGCCTAGAAGCCCTATCCTGATGACCAAAGAGTTCCTTGAGATTGTTCAAAATATCATAGGCTGTTGGTAAATCTTGATGCTGATGTTGCAATACATTTGACATTGAAGCCAAAATGTAACACCGCGCCATCTCATCTGCTTTTACCCATTTCTTATGATATTCAATCTCCTCTTGGGTAGATTCACCAGTAGGTGCTTCAGGGCACTGCTCAGTCAGTACAAATTTATAGCTTTCAGCAGTAAGAACAATATCCAGGTTTCTTTTCCAATCTATGTAATTAGGTCCAGTAAGTCTATTCTGTTGAAGTATGATGGACAGTGGGTTGAAAGTCATCCTAAGAATCACAAATAACTTTTGGTCAGAACTCTAAATTTAGAATAATATTGATTCCTCAAACAATACTATTTTAAATTAACCAACACCTCAAAACACCGTGAATTTTGTATGCCACGTTAGTGTGGACGTATACAAATTCAACATTTGTAAAAGGAGGGTTTTTGACCCATTAATTTTATTATCTTGTCAACCTAACTTTTTGACAAATAAAATTAATAGTTGGTATCTTTTGGTCACACAAATAATAGCAGTGACTCCGATGGGGAGGATACTATTAGGTGTGTCTAAGTGTATACCATTACTTGACACTAAGTTCATTAATAAGATTATGCCCCTTCCGTTGGGGAAGATCACACGCTCTTAATTAACTTCCTATAGTCATCCATAAATGGAAGTCTGTTCTAGTGGTCCGCAAAACAAGCTCATCCGTTATGGAGGAAGGCACTCAGAGCCAACCTCGTTTGCATCACTTACAAACCAGTAATGGAGACCATGGGATTTACTTAAAATCCCTCTCCCACTTAGTTATTTATAAATGAGGAATTTTAACTATGCTAGCCTACTAAACTTGTAACTAACATGCACACAAGACAATATAAAAGCAATAAATAGAAAATCTAATTTTCAACTATTATGGCTTTTATCTTTAATTGTCCTCCGTGTGTTGTCATCCAAGTCGCTGCCATATTTGGCCATCGCCATCGTCTAGCTGCATCCATCTTGCTCCGAGTTCTGCTGGTCCTTAGAAAGTTCCACGCTTGCAAGATTTGATCCATGATAAATAGAATTTTATATTTTGATCCTATATTCCATAAAAGGAATGTACATGTATCTAGATCAAAAATAAAATTCTAATAAAACTAAATACAGCTCCTGCTGTATTTTAATACAATCATGCACACACATATAAATTGCCTTGACATGTCCAAGGGTCCAATCACACACATAATTAACTAAAAGCCATAATAGTGGATCCTGCATCCACAGAGTTAGCACATCCTACTATTAACCTGCCTAAATTATGTATGACATGTGCATAATTAAACTAAATACCAAATACACAGAGGCTAAACCCTAGCTCGATACCAATTGTTGCTACTCGGAAAGCCTATAGGTTCCACTGTACAAAAATTTTGTACAAAGGTCTGAACCTTTTCCTAGCTACCATGTGTTCTTTTAAATTAAATTTTGGATCTCCTGCGGAACTTAACACGTTTGATCCAAAACTTAATCTATTTGTTCTTTTAGGTTTTGACTTGGATCTCCTGCGGAACTTAACACGTTCGACCCAAGTCTCCTTAAGTTATTAATTCCATTAAATATTAATTTCCATAAAAGGTTCCCAGTACTGACGTGGCGAGGCACATGGCCTTCTTGGATATGGGAGCAACCACCACCGACTAGACAAAACCTTTAATAGAAAGCTAATATTTAATTTCCTAAAATAACTTTAGGTTAACCAAAGAGAACAATCAAATCACAAGGAAAAGAAAGAAACAAAAGAATACAACATCGAAAAATATATTCGAAATACTAGAACGTAAGCCTCTTGTATTTGGTATTATTTCCATAAATAACTAGCATGATGCGGAAATAGAAATTACTAGTTATACCTTGTAGGAAAACCTCTTGATCTTCTACCGTATTCCTCTTCTAACCTCGGATGTTGTGTGGGCAACGATCTTCCAAGATGAGAAACCACCAACCACCTTCTTCTCCTCAAGCAAGGTTCGGCCACAAAGGAAACTTCACCAAGGAGGAAAACAAAATACTAACCAAGCTCCAAGAGATGCTAGCTTTCCCTCCTTCTTCTTCTTCTCCAAGTAGTATCCGCCACCACAAGAACTCCAAGGGAGAGGGAGAGGTTCGCCACCACAAGAGGAAGAGAAGGAGATGATGGCCAGCCACACCAAAAGAAGGAGAGGAATAATAGATGTTGTGTCTTGTGAAGGCACCTCACCCCTTCTTTTATATTCCTTGGCCTAGGTAAATTAGGAAATTTAATTACAACAAATTTTCCTTAATTTCTTGACATGATTTAATTGAGAAAATAAAATAATATTTCCCAATTAAACAATGATGGTCGGCCACATCAAGAGGAACAAATTGGACAAGTTTTAATCAACAATTAAAACTTTCCTTATTTTGTTTCAGAAATTTTAAAAATAAAATTTCTCTTTAAAAATCTCTTCATGGTTAATAAAAGGAATATCTATAATTTTAATTTTATTAACATGTGAATAATTTTAAAGAGAAAAAAAACTCTCCAATCTACAAATAAGGAAAGAGATCTAATCTCTTTAATCTTTGTAAAACTTTTACAAGAGAGATATTTTAATTTTAATTCTCTTTAAAATATATCTTCCACATAATAATAAAATCTAAAATTAAATTTCTTTTTTTAATTATGGCCGGCCCTACTAGCTTGGGTTCAAGCTAGGCCGCCACCTTAAAACCTAGGCGGCCCTAGCTTGGTTCCCAAGCTAGCTTGGCCGGCCCCTTTAGGTGGGTATAGAAGGTGGGTATATGTGGGTATAGTACTCTATAAATAAGAGGCTACGATAGGGACCGAGAGGAGGAATTGGTTTTGGTCTCCGATAAAATTAAGCATCCCGTGTTGCCCCGAACACACACTTAATTTTATCAATGATAATTCATTCCACTAGAGAACTATCATTGAACTACCGCACCAATCCCAAATTACATTTTTGGGCTCCTTCTTATTATGAGTGTGTTAGTCTCCGTGTTTAAGATATCGAATGTCCACTAATTAAGTGAGTTACTGACAACTCATTTAATTAATATCTAAGTCCAAGAGTAGTACCACTCAACCTTATTATCATGTCGGACTAAGTCCACCTGCAGGGTTTAACATGACAATCTTTATGAGCTCCTCTTGAGGACATTATCAACCTAGTATCACTAGGACACAGTTTCCTTCTATAATCAACAACACACACTATGAGTGATACCATTTCCCAATTTATCGGGTTTATTGATTCATCGAACTAAATCTCACCCATTGATAAATTAAAGAAATAAATATCAAACATATGTGCTTGTTATTATATTAGGATTAAGAGCACACACTTCCATAATAACTGAAGTCTTTGTTCCTTTATAAAGTCAGTATAAAAGGAACGACCTCAAATGGTCCTACTCAATACACTCTGAGTGTACTAGTGTAATTATATAGTCAAGATAAACTAATACCTAATTACACTACGACTTTCTAATGGTTTTTTCCTTTCCATTCTGGTCGTGAGCTACTGTTTATAATTTATAAGGTACTGATAACATCATCTTCTGTATGTGACACCACATACTATGTTATCTACAATATAAATTAAATGAACAACTACAAACAAATGTAGATAATTAGACCAAATGTGATTCTTTATTCATAATGAATGTTTACAAAGCTTAGGCTCTCAGTATACACTCCAACATCAACAACTAGAGCATGAGATATACCTTTATTGTTCTGATTCCTACGAGGATAGTCCACCTTCCAATGCCCTGTCTACTTGCAAATAAAGCACTTGCCTTTCGGCTTCTTCATTCCGGCTTTTTGTCCCTGAGGTTTATTCACTCTATTTGCCGAAAAGACCTGTTTCTTCTTCTTCTTGCCTTTCGATTTAGAAGTAGAACCATTTTTAGTATAGTGAATCTGAGAACTTTGACGAAATATACCTTCTGCTGCTTGTAGTTCTGTCAGAAGTTCCGCCAACGTATACTCTCTTTTGTTCATGTTATAGTTCAGGCGGAACTGCTCAAAACTTCTGGGTAGCATTTGAAGAATTATATCGACTTGGGTTTCCCCATCGATTTCTCCTCCAAGAACTTGTATTTCATTTAGATAGGCCATCATTTTGAGGATATGATCCCTTACGGGTGTTCCCTCAAACATGGTGGCCGTCATTAGCTTTCTCATTGCCTCTTGCCTAGCAGTCTGACTCTGGTGCCCAAAGAGTTCTTTGAGATTGTTCATTATATCATAAGCTATTGGTAAATCTTGATGCTGATGTTGCAATACATTTGACATTGATGCCAAAATGTAACACCGCGTCATCTCATCAGCTTTTACCCATTTCTTATGATACTCAATCTCCTCTGGGGTAGAGTCACCGTTAAGTGCATCAGGGCAAGCCTCAGTCAGTACAAACTTATAGCTTTCAGCAGTAAGGACAATGTCCGGGTTTCTTTTCCAATCAATGTAGTTGGGTCCAGTAAGTTTGTTCTCTTTCAGTATAATGGCTAGTGGGTTGAAAGTCATCCTAAGAATCACAAAAATAACTTTGGTCAGGACTCTAAATTTAGAATAATATTGATTCCTCTAACAATACTATTTTAAATTAACCAACACCTCAAAACACCGTGAATTTTGTATGTCACGATAGTGTGGACGTATACAAATTCAACATTTGTAAAAGGAGGGTGTAACCCATTAATTTTATTATCTTGTCAACCTAACTTTTTGAAAAATAAAATTAATAGTTGGTTTCCTTTGGTCACACAAATAATAGCAGTGACTCTGATGGGGAGGATACTATTAGACGTGCCTAAGTGTATACCATTACTTGACACTAAGTCCATTAATAAGATTGTGCTCCTTCCGATGGGGAAGATCACACGCTCTTAATTAATTTCCTATAGTCATCCAAAATGGAAGTTTGATCTAGTGATCCGCAAACAAACTCATCCGATATGGAGGAAGACACTCAGAGCCAACGCGTAAGTTTGTTTGCATCACTTACAAACCAGTAATGGAGACCGTGAAATTTATTAAAATAAATCTCTCACCCACTTAGTTATTTAAAGTGAGGAATTTTAAACTATCCTAGTATACATCATATGCATACACACACATCACAGTAAATAAAAGCAATAAATATGAAAATTATTTTCCAACTATTATGACCTTTTTCTGTTACTGTCCTCCATGTGCTCCAACCCTAGCTGCTGCCGTCTTTAGCCATCGCCATCGGGTCGAGTCGTCGCATCCATCTTGCTTCTTATTCCGCTGCGCCTCTGGTGCTCCATAAGTACCACGCCTCGCAAGAATCCGATCCGTGACAAAAATAGAATTTTATATATATCGATCCTATATTCCACGAGGGAATGTATATGTAATCTAGATCGAAAATAAAATTCTAAAATCCTAGGGATTCAACCCTATATTCCACGAGGGAATGTATATGTAAAATTTTACATATATCGATCCTATATTCCACTATTGATTCAAATCTACCTAAGTTATTAATTCCATTAAATATTAATTTTCAAAATTAGCTTCCAGGACTGCATGGCGAGGCACATGACCTTCTTGGATATGGGAGCAACCACTACCGCCTAGGCAAAGCCTTTTAAGGAAAGCTAATATTTAATTTCCTTAAATAACTCTAGGTTAACAAAAAAGAACAATCGAATCACAAATTTGAAAAAGAAGAAAACAGAAACTCGAAAAACTTATTCGATAAACTAGATCTAATTGCCTCTTGTATTTAGAATTCTTACAAAGGAAATAACTAGTATGATGCGGAAGAAAATTACTAGTTATACCTTCTCTTTGTAAGCTAATGACCTTGAGATCTTCTGTCGTATTCCTCGCCTTGCCTTGGTTGTCGTGTGGGCGACGATCCTCCAAGATGAACACCACCCAAAAGCTTCTTCCTCTTCTTCTAAAATCTGGCCACCACCACCACTAAGGAGAAGAGAGCAAAAGGGAAAAGAGAAGGGAGAGAGGGGTCGGCCACCAAGAGATCACCAAGCAAAAGAATAAGAGTTGTATCTCATGAAGCCCCCTCACCCTTTCTTTTATATTACTTGCCCAAGGCAAATAAGGAAAAACTTTTTACAAAAAATAAAATCATCCTCTAGTTTTTCCTTTTTCCTTTTTCCTTTTCCCTTTTTATTTTTCCTTTTCTTTCCTCTTGATTGAATCAATCACCAATTTTGATTGATGATGATTTTATTTATTTTATTATGGTCGGCCCCTTGCTTGGGCACCAAGCAAGGTGGCCGGCCACCTCATCAAGGGAAAAAGGAAATATATTTTTTATAAAATTTTACAAGAAAAACTCTTATAAAATTTTACAAGCTCTCTTTCCTAAAGTAGGAGTTAAAAAAGGAAAGTGTAAAAATTAAAACCATGTTTTAAAATTTAAAACTTCTCTTATAAAACTTCCTTTTTTAACATGATGATAGAAAATTTTAATTTTAAAACTTATCTTCCTTTTTTTCTAAACCATGAGGATGGTTAAAAAAAGGAAAGTTTTAAAACTTTTAAAACTCTCTATTAAAACATGTGGCCAAATTCAAATAAGAAAAGTTTTTAAAATTAAAATCTCTCTTTTAAAACTTATAATTTTCTACAAAGAGAAGATTTTAAAAATTCAAAAACAACCCTCCTTGTTTGAATATTGTGGTGGGCTCCTTCATGCTTGGTCACCAAGAAAAGGGTCGACCCCTATAGAAGAGGATGTGGCCGGCCCTTGCTTGGTCACCAAGCATTGGACCGGCCCACTTCTTGGACACCAAGAAGAGCCTTACATTTGGATGGACTTGATGCTATAATGAGGCTACGACAGGGACCTAGAGGAGAAATTGGTTTTGGCCTTCCGATGAGCTTGAGTATCCCGTGCTCGCCCTGAACACACAACTCAAGTTCATCGATAATAACTCATTCCACTAAAGAGTTATTATCGCACTACCGCACCAATCTCAAATTACATTATGGCACTACAACAAAATTGTTAAAAGACAACACCATAAAGACAACGGTTTTAGAAGAAACTGTTGTTAATTTGATAAAAGACAACGGTTTTTAGCAAAACCGTTGTCTTTGAGCGCCTGAAAAAAATAAAAGACAACAGTTTTATAAAAACCGTTGTTGTTGAGCGACTTTTTGTAAAATCAACAACACCTTTTACAACAGTTTTCTAAAACTGTTGTCTTTAAACATTTTTTTAGGGGTCAAAGACAACAGCTTTAATAAACTGTTGTCTTTGACTTTATTCTTTCGCCGTTTTCCCCCTTCGTCATTTTTTGTTGTAGTAGTGGTCGAAAAATTTTTGGCGCACTATTTTCCCTCCTTAGCCTACCTGAACCCTAAACCTCTCTCCTCGTATGATCTTTCTCTCATATGGCTCTAGGCGTTGCCTCTGCCTCGGCCGCGTCCCGACCCTCGTCATCTCCTCCCCCGATGCTGCCCGGGATGTCCTCCGCACCCACGATCACATCTGTGCCAGCCGCTCCTCCACCACCGTCACCTGCATCCTCCTCGATGGTTGCAGCGACATGGCCTTCGCCCCCTACGGCGATGAGTGGAGGCAACGCCGACAGATATGCACCCTCCACCTACTGAGCCCCAAGATGGTACAATCCTACGCTCTGGTTCGCGAGCAGGAGGTGGCCACCATGGTTGCCGCCATCTGCTCCCGTGGATCGGCAGCGGAGATCGACATGTCCCCCGTCCTGTTTGCCTTCTCCAATGACATCCTGTGTCGAATAGTCACGGGGAAGAAGTTCGAAGGGAAGAAAGGGTTGTTCTCGAAGCTCATCTCAGAGAACTCGGTGCTGCTGGCCAAGATTTATCTCGGGGATTACCTCTCGTGGCTTGGTTGGGTGGATTGGTTGCTCGGCAAGGTGGCGCGAGTGAAGAAGAACCATAAGAGGTGGGACAATCTGCTGGATCAGGTTATCAAGGAACATGAAGAGCGAGTGTCGTCGCATGATGAGAAAGATTTCGTAGATGTTTGGATCTCCCTTCAGAAGGATCCCGTGTTGGAATCCATCCTCACTCCGGAAGTCATCAAGGCGCTTCTTCAGGTAGATTAATTCTTCCTCTGCTCAACTTCCACAGCAAATAGGTCGAATAGCTGAACCGTATGAGGACATTCCCTAATACATTTTTAGGGAATTTCTTCTTGTGAGACAATTATTTTTTCAAAACAATCTTAAAAACTTTATTGACTTGGACTAGTGGTTTTAATGTTCAGAGGTTATATGTGGAAAATTGTTCAATAAAGTATAGAAACGTAGTGGTGTTATTTTGGTCTGTGGTAGATCAGCATCGACACTACATCTCCATATATAAATGTATTGTCTAAGTTCCAATATGAATGGTTATATCACACTCTATACGGTGCAAAAGTAATTTAGATTTACTCTTTATTTGTATTACATTTGCTGATTTCTTAAATTTATATCACCAAAAGATTAGAGCTTGGAATTCCAGAATTCACAAGTGCAAGGACGGAAGTTGTTTATATATGGTTATCCTTTTAGAGTATCTAGTAAGTCATTTCCTTATCTGATCTCCGAGCAACCATTGAGAAGAGTACAATACTGTGGAACGCTTTAATCTTCTATGAGATGTTGTACTTGATTTGCACTAACCACTCAAATTCATTGAACCTAACTCTTTGAAGCAAAAAACACTACAACTATGTAGGATTCTTAGCATATATGATCCTTGTGAGATAAATGAATTATCTTTCATACAGTTAATTATCATATATGTATGCTAGTTAACCACAATTTGGCTTGGAATACAGGTGGAAATTCCTGCCTCTGCATATTTCTTTTGTATTTCTTCTGTTGCAGCAACAGTCTTCTTTTGTATCGTGTATTCTAGTATATTTTCGGTCCTAAATTTTGCCCAGTAATTCCTGCCTCTGCGTTTCTATACTTTATTGAACAATTCCCATTCCAATAAGGAATTAACTAAAAGAACAATCCATTCCATTCAATTCCAAGTTCATCCCCCATTGGAATCTTTCACCATCCTTGGGATCGCAAAACCCCACATCCATGCCTTGCTAGTTTCCTCCCGTCTGAACTCCCTGCCTCTGACACCTTCCTTACACACATTGCTTCTCTAGTCGATAACAACAAAAGGAAATTGGAGCTACAGGAAGGCAACAAGTTTTGTTTTAATTTTTTTTATTTCTATTATTGTTTTTGTTTATGGTGGTGCACCTGTCACAGGGAGTGGCTAATGTGTTGAAGTTGCTTCCTTTTCTGTATTTTTTTTGTTTTTCTTCTCCTCATGTGCCTTTCTTATTGAAGGTGTACCTGCCCGTTTTCTTCGGTGTGGTTGGTAGTCCAGCCAGGGAGGGAAGTTTTGGAGAGAAGCTGAGTTCGGTTGGGGACTGGAAATTGGAAAAGGGATTTCTTTTAGCTAGGTGCATAATATCATTCTAATGCAGTGGGACTGCTTTGGTAGAAGTAGCATCAGGGGCACTGATGGTGAAGGGTGAATGCTGGCGTGTTTGTCAGGAAATATTGTAGAACAAATTAAAGGAGGTAAGTATTTTGCTAAACCCTAATCTAATTTCTGGCCCGAGTGTTCTGGTTCTATTTCGGATTTTGTAGTTGCAGGAAGAGAAATATGTCAGCAAAGTTTCTATAAGCATTTGCTGCTGATCATGACAATCCAGAGTTGCAGAGGCAAATAGGGTGCATGACTGGAATCTTCCAAATGTTCGACCGACAACAAATTCTCACTGGAAGGCGTTTGAATGTTAGTAGTGGCCACAACCACAAAACTCTCCCTTCCGGTAACATTTTTTCCCTTCCCTTCCATTGTTTGATACAGTTTGTTTCAAAAACTGAGACTACTGTTACTTAGAATTCATAAGTCTTCCCATAAAGAAGACATTATAGATGTCTTCTTGTTTATACTACTGTTACTTAGTATTCATAAGTCTTCCTAAAAACTTTATTGTTTTAAAAATATTATTATCTTTCTTATTTATTGAATATAGATGTCTCTACTATTATGACTGTGTGTCCTGGACTAGTGGTTGGCTTTCTACTTGCAAATCAAAATGTCAAGGATGCATACCAACTGGACTGGAACAAGGTGATTAAGAATTTGTTCTTTATTTTTATTTTCTAGGTTATTGAATGCTTATATATAGTATACCTATTGAGGCAACTTGTTTTAGCTTGCTTGTTTCATTCTTCATATTATGTCTACTAAGATTATTTTTTCACTGTTTGTTGTTGCTAGGCTAGAAGAGCTTTGAAAATTCGAGAGTGAAGACAACTCATACAAATCAAGAATTTAAAATCATTGGGATAAGTGGCAAGCCTTGCAAAGATGAAATGTGAGTTTTTTCGAGTTGTGTTGTTTCATTATTTGTCAGCATTTTGCAATCAATTGGCTTATAAGAATTTTTGAACCATATGCAATGAAGCATTATTTTAAAAACTAGGAGAAGTTGCTTTTATATACCAAATCGCTGTAATGAAGAATTTTTGAACCATATGTAATGAAGCATTTCACTACAAAGATATACCAAATCACTGTCAACATTTCAATGAGCTTCCTTGGTGGAAAAGTCAAGGTTGAAGCCTCAACAACGAATGAGTGTCCTCAGTGAGGTATGTGCCGATCTTTAAGATTGGTTTTGTTGGTATGACCTGTATGTTATTTTTTTCATGCTTATCCTTGGATGATAGGCTTTGAGGTTCAATAATTATGATCCTAACCCACTCCTACATGCATGTGGCGTTAGCATTGTCATTGCTTTTACTCAAATAGGAGGCATAGTATTACATCCTCCCCGGGTATGGTTTTATGTTTTGAATTTATACTTTTACGTATTATTTGAGGTTATTTATGACAACTAAAACAAATGTTGCAGCTCAGAGTTGGCAATGGAGAGGACTTTATTCCATCAAGGGAGAGATGGAATTTTAACCAAAAGGTGTGTTTTTTTTCTTTCAATGAGTTTATTCTTTAAATTGTTAGGACCCTTGTATTGAAAAATCTGGACTGTGATTTCACTTGGAGGTCTGACTATTCTTTTCAAGTTAAACTTTTGAAAATTCTCCCTTTTGGCTATATGAACCGGGTGTTGGTTGCTACTCGGAAAGCCTAGAGGTTCCACTGTACAAAAATTTTGTACAAAGGTCTGAACCTTTTCCTAGCTACCATGTGTTCTTTTAAATTAAATTTTGGATCGCCTGCGGAACTTAACACGTTTGATCCAAAACTTAATCTATTTGTTCTTTTAGGTTTTGACTTGGATCTCCTGCGGAACTTAACACGTTCGACCCAAACCACCTTAAGTTATTAATTCCATTAAATATTAATTTCCATAATTGGTTCCCAGTACTGACGTGGCGAGGCACATGGCCTTCTTGGATATGGGAGCAACCACCACCGACTAAACAAAACCTTTTATAGAAATCTAATATTTAATTTCCTAAAATAACTTTAGGTTAACCGAAAAGAACAATCAAATCACAAGGAAAAATAAAACAAAAGAACACAACTTCGAAAAACATATTCGAAATACTAGAATCGTAAGCCTCTTGTATTTGGTATTATTTCCAAAAATAACTAGTATGATGCGGAAAGAAAAAATACTAGTTATACCTTTTAGAAAGACCTCTTGATCTTCTACCGTATTCCTCTTCTAACCTCGGACATTGTGTGGGCAACGATCTTCCGAGATGAGAATCCACCAAAGCACCTTCTTCTCCTTTCTTCAAGTTTCGGCCAAGCACAAAGCTTCCAAAAGATGAAGATCTTTTTCCACCAACCAAGCTCCAAGGGATACAAGCTTTCTCTCCTTCTTCTTCTTCTTCTCCAAGTAGTATCCGGCCACCACCAAGAGGAAGAGAGGAAGAGAGGTTGGCCGGCCACAACACCAAGGAAAAGAGGGAGAGAAATAATAGAGGTTGTTCACCATGAAGCCTTCTCTACCCCCTCTTTTATAATCCTTGGTCTTGGCAAATAAGGAAATTTAATTAAAAACTTCCTTAATTCTTTTGCCATGAAAAGGAAAATTTATTTAATTAAAAACAATTTTCTTTCTCAATTCTACATGGCCGGCCACACCAAAGCTACAAACAAGGAGAGTTTTAATTAATTAAAACTTCCTAATTTGTCTCCAGAAATTTATAAAATTTCTCCAATAATTTAATCCCTTCATGATTGGTTTATAAAAAGGAAATTTAATAAATTAAAATCTTTCTTTTAAACATGTGGATAAAAAGAAAGTTATCTCTAAAATTAAAATCTCTTTTAATCTACAAATAAGGAAAGATATCAAATCTTTTCTCAATCTTTTGTAGAAACTAATAAAAGAGAATTATTAATTTTTAAACTTTCTTTTAAATCATGAACATGGTTAAAAAGGAAAATTTTCTTAAAATTTAAAATCCTCCTTTAATCAACAAATAAGGAAAGATTTCAAATTTTAAACTCTCTTTTAAACATGTAGATGATTTACAAATAAGGAAAGTTTTACCAAAATTAAAACCATCCTTTTAAACTACAAATAAGGAAAGAGATTAATCTCTTCTCTTAATCTTTGTAGAAAATTATAAAAGGAAATTTTAATTTTAAACTCTCTTTAAAATCATGATATCCACATAAGAAATAATTTTAATAAAATCTTTTTAATAGTGGCGGCCACCTAAGCTTGGGACCCAAGCTTTGGCCCTACATGACTCATCCACTTGATCTTGGCGGCCCTAGCTTGGGTTCCAAGCTAGCTTGGCCGGCCCCATTGATGGGTAAGAATGTGGGTATGTGGGTATAAATCTCTATATACTAGAGGCTACGATAGGGACCGAGAGGAGGATTTTGGTCTCCCGATGAAATTAAGCATCCCGTGTTCGCCCCGAACACACAACTTAATTTCATCAATAATAATTCATTCCACTAAAGAACTATTATTGAACTACCGCACCAATCCCAAATTATATTTTGGGCTCCTTCTTATTATGAGCGTGTTAGTCTCCCTGTGTTTAAGATATTGAATGTCCACTAATTAAGTGAGTTACTGACAACTCATTTAATTAATATCTAAGTCCAAGAGTAGTACCACTCAACCTTATTATCATGTCGGACTAAGTCCACCTGCAGGGTTTAACATGACAATCCTTATGAGCTCCTCTTGAGGACATTATCAACCTAGTATCTCTAGGACACAGTTTCCTTCTATAATCAACAACACACACTATAAGTGATATCATTTCCCAACTTATCGGGTTTATTGATTTATCGAACTAAATCTCACCCATTGATAAATTAAAGAAATAAATATCAAATATATGTGCTTGTTATTATATTAGGATTAAGAGCACACACTTCCATAATAACTGAGGTCTTTATTCTTTTATAAAGTCAGTATAAAAGGAACGACCTCAAATGGTCCTACTCAATACACTCTAAGTGTACTAGTGTAATCATATAGTTAAGATAAACTAATACCTAATTACACTACGACCTTCCAATGGTTTGTTCCTTTCCATCTTGGTCGTGAGCTACTGTTTATAATTTATAAGGAACCGATAACATGATCTTCTGTATGTGACACCACACACCATGTTATCTACAATATAAATTAATTGAGCAACTACATTTATCATAAATGTAGACATTTGACCAATGTGATTCTTATTTCTAGATTAATGTTTATACCAAAAGCTAGGCTTTTAGTATACACTCTAACAATCTCCCACTTATACTAAAAGACTAAGTGCCATATCGGCTACATCCGATTCCCAACCCTTCAACATGCCCATCAAAAGCTCTTGCCTTAAGGACCTTAGTGAAAAGATCTATAGGTCATCACCGATGCAATCTAAGCGACAACAACTTCTCCTCGCTTATACGATTTCTCGTATTGGTGGTACTTGCGCTCTATTGTGTTTACTTGCCTTATAGACTTATGGTTTCTTCGAGTTTGATACTGCACCAACATTATTACATTAAATTGTAACAATCTTTGGACAAACCAGAAATCATATCTAAGTCTATCTTGAGGTTATTGAGTCATTCAGCTTTTATGGCTACCTCAGAGGCTTGCCATATACTAAGCTTCTATGGTGGAGTCCAGAAAAACACCTATGCTTATCGCTCTTCCATAGTTATGACTATACCTCCTAAAGTAATCACAAAACCCCGAGGTTGACTTATTATTATCCCTATCCGATTGGAAGCCAAAATCCATGCAACCCACTAGGACCAAATTAACTGCCTTGTAAGCTAGCATATAATCTCTAGCGCCTCTAAGGTACTTTAATATATGCTTTACTGCAGTCCAATGTCCTTGTCAAGGGTTACTTTGATATCTGCTAACTATGCCCTTGGCAAAACAAATTTCAGATCTCGTGCATAGCATACATTAGGTTGTCTAACTGCCGAAGCATAAAGAACTGCCTACATGTCCTCAATCTCCTTTAATGTCATCGGAGACATCTCTTTAGATAAAGATACTCCATGCTTAAAAGGTAAGAAACCTTTTGAGGAGTTTTGCATGCTTAAAACGAGTAAGGATTTTTCCGATGTATCAAGCTTGGAATAAATATATTTTTTTCTTGTGATCCCTTATTACTTTGATCTTAAAAATATATACATTCTCCCAAGTCCTTTATATCGAATTATTTGGACAACCATACCCCTACTTCTGACAACATTTTGATATTGTTTCCAACTACCAAAAATGTTATCTACGTATAGTACAAGAAATACCACCACGTTTCCATCACATCTTTTGTATACACAAAACTTTATCCGTTTACTCAATAAATCCATAGGTGTGGATTACTTTGATAAACTGGATGTTCTAAGACCTTGAAGCTTTGTATCAGTCCATAGACTGATTGAGCTTGCACACAAGATGCTCTTAGCACTTTGCAATGAACCCTTCTGGTTGCTTTATATGGATGCTTTCTTTAAGACTTCCATTAAGGAATGCTGTCTTGACATCCACTTGCCAAATAGATAAAAGAATCTGGATAGACTTAAGCATGGCTACCAGTAAAAAAGGTTTCCTTTTTCATCAAGCCTTGCTTTGAAGGTTTCTACCTTCCTGTCTATCCCTCTTTTTCTATTATAGACCTTTTACACCCAAAGGCTTTTACACCACTTGGTGGTTCTACAAGCTTCCAGATTTTATTAGAATACATATATTCTAATTCTATTATTCATTACTCTTTGCCAAGATGCTTCATATTTATCTTGGAGTGCTTCGTCATATGTCCGGAGATCAAGTTCATGTCTTTCAGGGATCGAGTTCAAAAACTCTCCCAAAACATGAATCTTTTAAGGTTGCTTAACAACCCTCCCACTACGACAAGGAATTTTCTGCAATTGTGTATCATTTGTGATACGTGTTGCAGTTTTCTTGTGGTATCTCATCTTGTACAGTTGGTACTAGATTAGACATGTCTTTTATTATTTTCTTAAGAACAAATTTACTTATGAGCACGTGGTTCATTATATAGTCCTTTTCTAAAAATCAGTCATTGATGTTATCAATGACCTTCTGATTTTTAAGACTATAAACCTACTTTTGTTTATCTAGGATAACTTACAAACAAGTGAACTCCTATCCAACTTATCATTATCTCTCTTTAACATATATGCTGGATTACCTGAATCCGAATATGCTTCAAAATAGGCTTACGCCTATTCAGCAATTCTATATGAGTAGAGAGTTATGACTTGGAAGGCACTATGTTCACTTTCATTTTCAGAGTTTATCCTTAAAACAAATTTGGTAATTTTCTTAATAACTCATCATCTATCTAATTATTCCATAAGAGTTCTTTTCCTTCTTTCTACTACACCATTCTGTTGGGGTGTACCAGATGCAGTTAGTTAGGATTGAAATCCAACTTCTGATAAGTGACTCCTAAAATCTCTCAAGAGGTACTTGCCACTACGATCTTCCATAGTGACTTTGTACTTTATTCCTCCGCATCAACCTTGTACTCTTTGAACTAATCAAAGTACTTAGTCTTGCGGTACATTAAGTAAATTTATTTGTATCTTGAATAGTTGTCTATAAATTAGACAAAATATTCAATACTACCTCTTGTCTAGATAGTCATAGGATCACACAAATCAGAATGAACCGATTTCAACATATCTTTGACTCCATACCCCTTGGACTTAAAAGCTTCTTGGTTATTTTCCTTCCAAGTAAGACTCGCAGGTTGGAAAGATTTCCACTATCAATGAACCCAAAAGTTCATCAGCTACCAATGAATCCTACTCAAGTATAACCTAGCTTTAGATGCCAAAGATATAATTGGTTCATTTCCGAAGGTTGCTTTCTCTTAAAATTAGAAGATGTGTTACTAATTTCTATTTGTTGCATCGTAAGAGTTATTGGATTAAAAATTGTCAACCATCATACCAGAATAGATAACTTCCCTATTTTTCTTGATAACAACTTTGTTATCAAAATAGACACAATATCTATAATAGTTTAGAAACTGAAATCAGGTTCTTTCTAAACTTGGTACGTAAAGACAATTACTTAAAATCCATATTTTATTCTTATCAAAGGATAAACATCTCCCACTGCAACAGCTACCACTTTTATAGTAGTACCCATGTGGACGGTGATTTACCTTTCATTTAGTTGTCGGGTTTCCTGGAACCCTGCAATGAATTGCAGACATGATTAATGGCATCTTGTATCTACACTCCAGGTTCTGGTAGATAACACCACTAGACATGTTTCAACTAATGAATTAAATACACCTAAATTGTTCTTAGTTCTTAGAAGACAGTCTACCTTAATGTCCAAGTCCTATTTCCAATCATTACAATTGGGACTACTAAGTCTTTCTATAGTATGACCACTAGGATTGACAAACATCCTAAGAATCACAAAATATTTGGTCAAGATCAACTCCTTAAAATCTCCATGAATTTTGTGTATACAAAATCGAAGAGGAGATTTTATTCATTAATTTTATTATCTTGTCAACTTTACTTTATGACGAATAAAATTAATAGTTGATCTGTCTTTGATCAAATATTTGGTCAAAACTCTTTGAATTTAAAATAACATTGATTCCTCAAACAATATTATTTAAATTCACCAACACCTCAAACACCGTGAATTTTGCATGCCACGTTAGTGTGGACAAATTTATCATTTGTAAAAGGAGGGTTTTACCCATTGACTATCTTGTCAATATAACTTTTGACAAATAAAATTACCTCAAACACCATGAATCTTGTATGCCACGTTAGTGTGGACGTATACAAATTCAAACATTTGTAAGAGGAGTTTATTAATTTTATTATATTGCCAATCTAATTTTATGACAAATCAATAGTTGGTTTCCCTTTGGTCACACAAGTGATAGTAGTGACTCCGTTGGGGAGGATACTATTAAATGTGTCTAAGTGTATACCATTACTTGACACTAAGTCCATTAATAAGATTATGCCCCTTCCGTTGGGGAAGATCACACGCTCTTAATTAACTTCCTATAGTCATCCAAAAATGGAAGTCTGTTCTAGTGATCCGCAAACAAGCTCATCCGTTATGGAGGAAGGCACTCAGAGCCAACGCGCAAGCTTGTTTGCATCACTTACAAACCAGTAATGGAGACCATGGGATTTATTTAAAAATCCCTCTCCCACTTAGTTATTTATAAATGAGGAATTTTAACTATGCTAGCCTACTAAATATGTAAACCAACATGCACACAATATAAAAGCAATAAATAGAAAATCTAATTTTCAACTATTATGGCTTTTATCTCTAGTTGTCCTCCGTGTGTTGTCATCCCAAGCTCTGCCATATTTGGCCATCGCATCCATCTTGCTCCTAGTTCCGCTGCGCCTCTGGTCCTTAGAAGGTTCCACGCTTTGCAAGATTCGATCCATGACATAAATAGAATTTTACATTTTGATCCTATATTCCATAAAAGGAATGTACATGTATCTAGATCAAAAAATAAAATCCTAATAAAACTAAATACAGCTCCTGCTGTATTTTATAATACAATCATGCACACACTATAAAATGCCCTTGACATGTCCAAGGGTCCAATCACACACATAATAACTATAAGCCATAATAGTTGGATCCTGCATCCACAAAGTTAGCACATCCTACTATTAACCTGCCTAAATTATGTATGACATGTGCATAATTAAACTAATACCAAATACACAGAGGCAAAACCCTAGCTCTGATACCAATTGTTGGTTGCTACTCAGAAAACCTAGAGGTTCCACTGTACAAAAATTTTGTACAAAGGTCTAAACCTTTTCCTAGCTACCATGTGTTCTTTTAAATTAAATTTTGGATCGGCTGCAGAACTTAACACGTTTGATCCAAAACTTAATCTATTTGTTCTTTTAGGTTTTGACTTGGATCTCTGCGGAACTTAACACGTTTGACCCAAATCACCTTAAGTTATTAATTCCATTAAATATTAATTTCCATAATTGGTTCCCAGTACTGACGTGGCGAGGCACATGGCCTTCTTGGATATGGGAGCAACCACCACCGACTAGACAAAACCTTTTATAGAAATCTAATATTTAATTTCCTAAAATAACTTTAGGTTAACCGAAAAGAACAATCAAATCACAAGGAAAAAATAAAACAAAAGAACACAACTTCGAAAAACATATTCGAAATACTAGAATCGTAAGCCTCTTGTATTTGGTATTATTTCCAAAAATAACTAGTATGATGCGGAAAGAAAAAATACTAGTTATACCTTTTAGAAAGACCTCTTGATCTTCTACCGTATTCCTCTTCTAACCTCGGGCGTTGTGTGGGCAACGATCTTCCGAGATGAGAATCCACCAAAGCACCTTCTTCTCCTTTCTTCAAGTTTCGGCCAAGCACAAAGCTTCCAAAAGATGAAGATCTTTTTCCACCCACCAAGCTCCAAGGGATACAAGCTTTCTCTCCTTCTTCTTCTTCTTCTCCAAGTAGTATCCGGCCACCACCAAGAGGAAGAGAGGAAGAGAGGTTGGCCGGCCACAACACCAAGGAAAAGAGGGAGAGAAATAATAGAGGTTGTTCACCATGAAGCCTTCTCTACCCCCTCTTTTATAATCCTTGGTCTTGGCAAATAAGGAAATTTAATTAAAAACTTCCTTAATTCTTTTGCCATGAAAAGGAAAAATTTATTTAATTAAAAACAATTTTCCTTTTCTCAATTTACATGGCCGGCCACACCAAAGCTACAAACAAGGAGAGTTTTAATTAATTAAAACTTCCTAATTTGTCTCCAGAAATTTATAAAATTTCTCCAATAATTTAATCCCTTCATGATTGGTTTATAAAAAAAATTTAATAAATTAAAATCTTTCTTTTAAACATGTGGATAAAAAGAAAGTTATCTCTAAAAATTAAAATCTCTTTTAATCTACAAATAAGGAAAGATATCAAATCTTTTCTCAATCTTTTGTAGAAACTAATAAAAGAGAATTATTAATTTTTAAACTTTCTTTTAAATCATAAACATGGTTAAAAGGAAAATTTTCTTAAAATTTAAAATCCTCCTTTAATCAACAAATAAGGAAAGATTTCAAATTTTAAACTCTCTTTAAACATGTAGATGATTTACAAATAAGGAAAGTTTTTAAAAATTAAAACCATCCTTTTAAACTACAAATAAGGAAAGAGATTAATCTCTTCTCTTAATCTTTTGTAGAAAATTATAAAAGGAAATTTTTAATTTTAAACTCTCTTTAAAATCATGATATCCACATAAGAAATAATTTTAATAAAATCTTTTTAATATTCTAGTGGCCGCCACCTAAGCTTGGGACCCAAACTTTGGCCGGCCACCTACATAACTCATCCACTTGATCTTGGCGCCTAGCTTGGGTTCCAAGCTAGCTTGGCCGGCCCATTGGATGGGTAAGAATGTGGGTATCGGTGGGTATAAATCTCTATATACTAGAGGCTACGATAGGGACCGAGGAGGAATTGGTTTTGGTCTCCGATGAAATTAAGCATCCCGTGTCGCCCCAACACACAACTAATTTCATCAATAATAATTCATTCCACTAAAGAACTATTATTGAACTACACCAATCCCAAATTATATTTTGGGCTCCTTCTTATTATGAGCGTGTTAGTCTCCCTGTGTTTAAGATATTGAATGTCCACTAATTAAGTGAGTTACTGACAACTCATTTAATTAATATCTAAGTCCAAGAGTAGTACCACTCAACCTTATTATCATGTCGGACTAAGTCCACTGCAAGGTTTAACATGACAATCCTTATGAGCTCCTCTTGAGGACATTATCAACCTAGTATCTCTAGGACACAGTTTCCTTCTATAATCAACAACACACACTATAAGTGATATCATTTCCCAACTTATCGGGTTTATTGATTTATCGAACTAAATCTCACCCATTGATAAATTAAAGAAATAAATATCAAATATATGTGCTTGTTATTATATTAGGATTAAGAGCACACACTTCCATAATAACTGAGGTCTTTATTCTTTTATAAAGTCAGTATAAAAGGAACGACCTCAAATGGTCCTACTCAATACACTCTAAGTGTACTAGTGTAATCATATAGTTAAGATAAACTAATACCTAATTACACTACGACCTTCCAATGGTTTGTTCCTTTCCATCTTGGTCGTGAGCTACTGTTTATAATTTATAAGGAACCGATAACATGATCTTCTGTATGTGACACCACACACCATGTTATCTACAATATAAATTAATTGAGCAACTACATTTATCATAAATGTAGACATTTGACCAATGCGATTCTTATTTCTAGATTAATGTTTATACCAAAAGCTAGGCTTTTAGTATACACTCTAACACCGGGATCATATAATATAAGTCTCCCTTTTGTCTTGTCTTTTGCTTTTAAGAAAACAAATGATTCATCCAAGGGACCTATCTTAAATGCTTTTGAGATATACAAGTATATGGAGATAAATTATGGATCCCTAGATGGTAAGTAAAGAAATATCTTGTTAATTTGGTAATCTAGAGCAACACTGTTTTCTTTTAGAGTGTATCCTTTATACCTCTTTTCTCTTCAGCACTGACCATGGAAAGCTTTGTATCACATTACCCAAAAGAAGTTTGGGCACAAGAAGGTGGAGATCCATGCTTACCAGCTCCATGGTCATGGGTTCAATGTAATTCAGATCCGCAACCACAAATTGTTTCAATGTACTGAATGCTTCTCTAACTCTCATTGGTCTTTGTCATGTTTGCTTTGCTTTCCCATGCATGATTTCCAGTTTCTCTAGCTGACCTATGAATTGTTGCTAATGTACAAATTTTAGCTATCTTCTCGCCGCGTGAACTAATGAATAGATTCGTATAATGAACAGTAGACTATCAGGGAGAAATTTGACGGGGAATATACCTGCAGAGCTTGCTAGTTTAACTGGCCTAGTCGAATTGTAAGTTAGAATCTACTTCTGTTCCAAGTCAATTTATTTCATTCGGCACAACTGTTGATGGATTTAATGATTCCTTGTCACTGTGTCAAATTCAAATATTTCAGATGGCTTGATGGAAACGTGCTTTGTGGCCATATACCTGCTCTCGGTGCATGCTTAAGTCTTAGAAACATGTAATATATAAATATTGCTGGTTTATATATCAAACACTTAATCATTCGCTAGACTTTTTGAATTGTTTTTTTGCAGTCACCTTGAGAACAATAAGTTAACTGGTGATCTATCATTTTTGGATGGCCTATCAAATTTACAAGAACTGTATGTCCTTTCTTGCCATTATATTGTCATTTAACGAACATCAATGTTTGCCCAAATTTGTTCTCTTTTAACGTTTGGCTTTGTCTAGCACCAACTCCAGCATGAAGTAACTATTGAGCTTGCAGGTACGTGCAGAACAATATGCTGTCCGGAACAGTACATGGTCATCTTCTTGGCAAAAATATAGTTTTCACGTGGGTATTTCTTATTAGATTGTGTTGAATATCTCTTTAAGTCCTACTTTCCAATGAAATTACAATTATCAAACTTGGGTATGCTATTTTGAGGCGTATCCCCAAGAAACTTAGACTATTTTCAAGAGAAGGTAGGTACGACTCAATACAACTGACTAACTTTTGTCTGAAACATGTATATGAATTAAAGATATTGTTTTTTCATTTGCAGATGATCTTCCACCTCCCCAACCATTCCAAGAGTTAAGTGCTTCTTTCGGAGGATTTGGCATTGAAACAGCACATAGATATTGGTTATCTGAAATCAACGATGCCACAGAAAACTTTGCTAAAAAAGTTGGTTCTGGGGGCTATGGGACTGTGTATTATGGAAAGTTGAAAAACGGAAAAGAAATTGCCGTCAAAGTTCAAACCAATGATTCTTGTCAGGGAAACAGACAGTTCTCAAGTGAGGTAGCCGTTTACATAGCTTTGGGTAAAAGGGTTACTCTTAATTGCTTAGATGATTGCTTAGCCAAACCAAAAAGATATGCTTAAGGTTCTTCATAAAGTGTGTTTATGGTAGCTTGCTGAAGGATTGCACTAAGTTATTATTGCACCAGTTTGACCAATAAAATTTGTTCCAGGTTTCTCTACTTTCAAGAATACATCACAGAAATCTGGTTGAATTTCTCGGTTACTGCCAGCAAGAAGGCAAAAGCATTCTTGTATATGAGTTTATGCATAATGGAGCACTGAAAGAGCATCTTCATGGTAAGCATCATTCTGTTATGTTTCATATTTATCTAAGTTAAGAGTAATTAGTTGGTTCTGGGTATTCGCAGGCTCCTTGTCTCAGGAAAGTCCCATCAGTTGGATAAACAAACTTAACTCTTTGTATAAATCCTTTCACACTTGATACGCATATTGGTGTAATAAGCAAACTTAACTCTTTGTATAAACATGTCAAAGGTCCAGTAGCTCTTGACATATTACAACCTCTAATGTTGGTGATAAAAATATATACTGGAGACTAGCTAGACTTGTTGTTGAATTGGATTAAAATCATGTGATTTTTATTTTCACAGGAAGTAAAAGGGTGTTATATACTTAGCCAGTTTTGGTACTTTAATCACAGGAATTACACAAGTAGAGAAGATTTGATCCAACAAAACAATATACTTTGGCATATATATGTGTGATATATTGTTATGGGTACTATTTAGTTTTGTAAAGTTTGGTGATGTTTGGATGTTGATGTTTGGTACTTTAATGATGTTTGGATTGTAGGTTCTTGATCAATGATATTTTGTAGATAACTTGAACTGAAAGTGAGTTATGCAGTAATTTTAATTTGTGCCTAGAAAGAAGTATTGTTATCATATTCAATTGTGTACAGCGTCTTTGTCATTTTCATCTTTATGCCATTTACTCCTGGGAAATGACTTAACTTGCAATCATATGCTATTTACCTCAGGGAAAAGATAATGATCCCGTACCCAGAAAGGAGAAGAAAAGAGAAGCTAGGAGGGAGGAGAAAGCAGAAAAGGTTGCAGTTATTGATATGGTGTTTAGAAGATGCACAGTGTTTAGAAGATGCACAGTAGAGAAGACTTGATCCAACAAAATAAGATATTTTGGATTTTATATATATGTGTGATATATTGTTATGGGTACTATTTTGTTTTGAAAACTTTTGTGATGTTTGAATGTTGATGTTTTGTACTTTAATGAGGTTTGGATGATGATGTTTGGTACTTTAATGAAATTTGCATTGTAAATATTGATTATGTTTGGATTGTAGGTTTTTTATCAATGAAATTTGCACTAGATGATTTGCCCTGGATGAAATTTGCACTGGATGATGATGTTTTTTATAAACTGTTGAGTAGGAAAAGATTAATAAATTTTTTATTTATTGTCAACACACTACAACAAAAACCCTCATAGACATCGGTGGAACAACAACAGTTTTAAGCAAAAACCGATGTCTATGAGTATTTTACACCGGTTTTTCCAAAAACCGGTGTCTATGAGCACAGATTTTCGCTCATAGACATCGGTTTTTTAGCCGATGTCTATGAGCGCCTTTTTTTTTATTAATAGACACCGGTTTTAACATCGGTTTTTAAAACCCGATGTTAATGAACCAAAAAAAAAAAAAATTAATGTTTCCACTAGTCAAAATTTACAACACTTCGTTCCTTTCAAACCTAAACCAATATCGCGCCGCTTCTCTCAACCTAAACCTAAACCTCCTGACCATCTCTCTCAGCCTCATCTTCCCCTTCCCCTTCCCAAAAAATGTCAATTTCTTTGCGCGTGTCCTTCGCTCCGCACCTCCTTCTCCATGCCACATTCCGCCGGAATTCCATCGGCCGTCGATATAGAGTTTTTACTATCAGGATCTGCAGCTATCAGGCAATGGCGTCTGCTGAAGCCAAGACGACCCAGCCGCAAACCCTAGACTCTAAGGAGTCTCACTACATGAAGCTCCTCAGCCGCTCCTGCAAAGCCGGAAAGTTCAACGAGTCCCTCTATTTCCTGGAGTACATGGTGGGCAAAGGCTACAAGCTCGACGTCATCCTCTGCACTAAGCTAATCAAGGGGCTCTGCAGCTCGAGGAGCGTCGATAAGGCCGTGCGCGTGATGGACATCCTGGAGTCTCACGGTGAGCCCGATGTCTTCGCTTATAACGCGCTCGTCAGCGGCTTCTGCAAGGCCGGCCGCATCGAATCGGCTATCGAGGTCCTCGGTCGGATGAAGAGCCGGCGCTGTCCTCCGGACATCGTCACCTACAATATTCTCATCGGCTGCTTCTGCACCAGGGGGAAGCTCGACCTGGCCCTGGAGGCCTTGGACAGGCTTCTGGACGACAAGTGCCAGCCGACTGTTGTCACCTTCACCATCTTGATCGAGGCGGCGCTGCTGCAGGGAGGGATTGGCGATGCCATGAAATTTTTGGACGAGATGATGTCGCAGGGGCTTCAGCCGGATAACTACACTTACACCGCCATAATCCGAGGGCTGTGCAGAGAAGGAATGGTGGATGCGGCGTACGAGTTCCTCAAGAGCTTGCCTTCGAGAGAATGCGACCCGGATGTAATGTCCTACAACGTCTTGCTCCGTGGGTTGTTGAGTTACAAGAGATGGGAAGATGGAGAGAAGGTTGTTGGTGAAATGCTTGAGACAGGTGTGAAGCCCAATACTGTTACCTATAGCCTTTTGATCAACTCTTTGTGTCATGAAGGTAAGCTAGACAGAGCAAAGCAGTTGCTTGACGATATGATCAGCAGAGGGCTGAAGCCTGATTCTTATAGCTATGACCCCTTGATCTCTGCTTATTACAAAGCACAGTGGGAAATTCTTAGGTCCGTGCTTTGTGAGAATTATATTGTGATAGAGCTTGTAATTGGAAATCATCTGTCTTTTTCTTCATTCATATTTGCAAATAGCATCTTAAAATCTTGTGTTAAATACTTATTCCAGGTTTTTATGAATGTGTTTGCAGTATGTTCTGTAATCTTTTTGAAAACTATTGGTAATATTTTGGCATAGCTGGTATTGATTTTCTATATACCTCCTTTCCTTTAAAAGCATTAGTTCTTCTTACTATTTCTGAACTTGACTTCTCAATCTTGGGTTACCAAATTTCTCAGTAACCTGATTTACAGGTCTTAGCTAGAGGCATAGAGTGCGACATTGCATTACTTGCAGTTGAGAGTGAAGAATTCTGGAAAGGTGCTGAACCACTTCGTTTTGGTCAATTGCCTTGCCTTCAGGTTGCTGTTGTTCATGAATTGCAAAAATGTTGCTCTTCCTTCATGATAAGCAACTTTTCCATAAGTAATTTGTGTTTCTTTTGATGCATCATTGAACCTGGTATTAGCCCTTCTCCAGTTGTTCATTGAATTGGCTTAATTATTTTTTAATTCCTATAAGCATTTTGCTTCAATGATACAACATATGATTGTTTTTTTTAATCCCTGACTTGCAGGATAATGAAGAGCTGGAAAATTGTAAATAACTGGCCTACACTTCTATATCTATAATTTTGATGAATTAAGTGTATCAAAATGCCATAATTAGCCTTTTTGTTCATCAAAGCAAACTCCAGTTACCAAGTTTGATAGATTGCTTGTGGTTCTTGTCACATAGTGGTTAGGTATTTATCCAATGTGAAGAAAGTGAGGAAATTTTATGTTCCATTTTGAATCACTGGTAGATGATGGGCTATTATAATATAATCTATAATGTTCTTTCATAAGGCAACGTACTCCATGTTTCTCCAAGTGAATTTATGCTTTGCCACTTGCAGCATGTTTTCTTTTGAAACAATAAAGATATTGATTATCCACACTTGAATTTTATCAGTGGTAATATGTACTTTTGGTATGCCAAGTCTGTATTTGTTGTCAAATCTTTATGTGATGAAGTGTGATCAAGTAGAAGTTCAGTTGTTGCAACAGTTAACATTTTCTAAGGCTCTCTTTTCTATAGGGTTATTTAATCTAGTTGTTCTTCCATAATTCATCAAACTAACAAGTTATATGATACACATGATTCAGTAACTGTTGTAGGATATCCACTTGGTGGAGATACAATCTCTGTGACAAAGGGTGTGGTATCACGAATTGAGGTTTGATTTCATGAAATTGTGATCATAAGCTTTTAGTATTTTTTTGGTGAATTTTATATTCTTGTTGAGATTGTTTTATAGATGATAAATTGCTGACTTAAGTGTTATCAATTTTAAGTTGGTTGAAAATTTTAGAACATGGTGTCCAAATGAGCTTTTTAATATTAATCATTGTCCAAATTTTAGAACATGGTGTCCAAATGAGCTTTTTAATATTAATCATTGTAATGCAATTGTAATAATATGAATCCTTTACGTTATTTTTGTATGTTTCATTGTAATGCTAAGTACCGCTCCTGAGCCTTGTTTCCCCTTGTTGTGATTAGGGACAAATTAGTGCATACTCGCAGTCTGGGTGACTATACCTGTATTTTTTTAGTAAGCTTACCGATTCTGATTGATGCCTAACAGGACCTAAATGACAATATGGCCATGGGTTTAAGTAATAAAAACACTTCTTATCTGTGTAATTATGAGTGCATAATATATCAAACATTTTAAAGATTTTTTTACTTTTCTCTATTTTGTAGGAATCCATAAATTGTATCAGCTTTAGTAATAAAAGTTCTAGATATCTTTGCTCTGGAGGAAGTGGGCATATTGTCAGAATATGGGACCTGCAGAGGAAAAGGTGCATCAAACGGTTGAGTGGTCATATTGACACAATTACAGGTGTAATGTACAACTGCAAAGATGAACATTTAGCATCCATCAACGAGAAGGGGGATCTCATACTTCATTATCTTGCTTCCGGAACACGGGCTGAACTCAAGGATCCAAATGGGCAGGTTATTGGCTGTCAAATATTTTGAAAATTCCAAACTTTCGCTCTACTAACATCTTTTTTGGTTTAACATGAATCTGTATCGGTGATGCGATTGCAGGTACTAAGAGTACTTGATTATTCTCGATTTAGTCGACATCTTTTGTCAACAGCTGGGGATGATGGATCTGTTCATATTTGGGATACAACTGGTCGCAGACCAAAGGTTAATAAAATAATATTTCTTAATCTGCTAAAATGAAGGAGAAATTGTATTTGTTCCCTGCATTCACTAAAAAATTGATCTCCATTCACTCTGGCTCTTGGTGTCAGGTTTCTTGGTTGAAACAGCATTCTGCCCCAACAACTGGTATTTGCTTCTCTCCATCAAGTGACAAGGTATTATCTTCCTAGGAATCTATTAAATGATTTGGATTTCTGGTGGATAATTATACATGGTTTGGCTAGTTTAGTTGGATGGGAGGTGCTTGTTCTATAGAAAATCAATGGCCATTATATCCTGACTTGTTTTCCCTGTAGATTATTGTTACAGTTGGTCTTGATAAAAAGTTGTATATGTTTGATTCTGGAACAAAAAGACCCTCATATTGCATGCCTTTTGAGGCACTCTTCTCATTGCTGGCATACTGTGATGATGGTAATCTATTGGCTGCTGGGACAAATAATGGACGTGTAGTATTCTATGATGTTCGAGGGAAACCTCAACCTTTCACAGTTCTTCGTGCATACAGTAGTTCAGAGGTAAGATATCTTATCTGCCAAGAATAGCATGTATTTCATAGTCATCTTGATTCTTTTTTTCACTGCTTCATTAAATAGTCTATTTATATGCTGATGATAGCATGCCTTTCATAGTCATGTTTGTTCTTTTTATGCTAAACAATCCTGTCAGGTCATGCAGAACATGCAAGCATATAGATGCTGCAAAGGTTTTTATTAGTTTATTTGATCTCATATGATAGATTTAGATTCAATTTCATCAAGTAATATGAGAAAATCACACGTTTGGGTTTTAGATTATTAGATCACAGGCAGTATAGAGGTAGTACAATAAATAGTATATCTCTTCATTTGCTTGTTAACTATGAACATTTTCTTTGTTCTTCTATGCTTCCTTCACTGTTATATTCGTTATCTTCCACAGCAGCCTTTAAAAACTCAGTATTCTATTTTATTTGATACATGCACACATTTGTTTTAGTTATTTGACATATGGTGAATTTATGTGTTTTTACAGTTTACAAATCTCAAGTACTCCAGAGTTGAAATTGATGAAGTGCGGTTCGAGTGGGCTGAATGCATGCTAGATTACATTTGAGACAGTTGTACCTTGATGTGTTAAAAGAATGTTATACTTTGATTTTGATATCTATTAGCTAGCTTTTGATGTAAAAAGAATGTTTGGGTATTTTATGGATATTGTTGTAAGAAGATTATTTATATAATTTGTGAATATTTGTGTATTTTATGGATATTATTGAATGAAGAATATTTGTACAATTTGTGAATATTTGTGTATTTTTTTTTGTTATTGTCGATTTTAAAATCAAATCTGTACTGTTAAAAAAAATACATATTACATCGGTTTTCCACCGATGTAAAACCGGTGTTATAAAGTAATATTACATCGGTCATTTACCGCTGCCAAAACTGGTGTTATTAACATACAATATTACATCGATTTTACACCGTGTATGAAACGGTGTCGTTAAGTGATACTACACCGGTTAATAACCGATTCGAAAACCGGTGTCGTTAAGTGATACTACACCGGTTTTAACCCGATGTCTAAAATGGCAGACTTTTAACATCGGCTTCATAGACATCGGTCGAAAATCAAATAGACACCGGTGGAAAACCGATGTCTATGAGCGATTTTGTTGTAGTGACATGTTGTATATTGTACCCAAAGACATCAGTTTAAATATGTCAAACTATTGTTAATAGCGTTAAAATACAACAGTGAAAAATCATTGTCAAACTGATGTTAATTAACATTGTTCGCTAAAAAGACAACGGTTTTTAACCGTTGTCAAACCAATGTCATTGGCAAAAAAGACAACGGTTTTTAGCCGTTGTCGTAGACAGTTCAAAACAGTTGTTGAAGAGCCTAGGCATACGCTCAAAGACAACGGTGAAAAACTGTTGTCTTTGAAGGAAAAGACAACAGTTTTTCACCGTTGTAAAAAATGTTGTCTTTGCCTTCAAAGACAATGGTTAAAAACTGTTGTCTTTTACCACCCCTTTTAACAACACGGCCTTTAACAACAGTTCAAAATGGCCTACGACAACGGTGAAAAACCGTTGTTGTTTGACTTTTTTCTTGTAGTGCGGGCTCCTTCTTATCATGAGTGTGTTAGTCTCCCTATGTTTAAGATTACGAATGTCCACTAATTAAGTTACTGACAACTCACTTAATTAATATCTAACTCCAAGAGTAGTATCACACAACTTCATTGTCATGTCGGACTAGGTTCACCTGTAGGGTTTAACATGGCATCCTTATGAGCTCCTCTTGGAGACATTCTCAACCTAGATAACTAGGACACAGATTCCTTCTATAATCAACAACACAGACTATAAGTAATATCATTTCCCAACTTATCGGACATATTGATTTATCGAGTTAAACCTCACCCTTTGATAAGTCAAAGAAATAAATATTAAATATATGTGCTTGTTATTATATTAGGATTTAGAGCACATACTTCTATAATAACTAAGGTCTAGTTCTTTTACTAAGTCAGTACAAAACGAACTTACCTAAATGGTCCTACTCAATATACTTAAAGTGTATCATTGTAATTTATTAGTCAAGATAAAATAATATTTAATTACACTATGACTATTCTGATGTTTGTTCCTTTCCATCTTAGTCGTGAGCAACTATTTATAATTTAAAGAGAACCGGCAACATGATCTTCTGAGTGTGACACCATACTCCATGTTATCTACTATATAAATTAATTGAACAATTACATTTAACAAATAAATACAGATATTGACCAATGTGATTCTTTTATTTCAAAAATAAATGTTTACAAAAGCTAGGCTTTTAGTATACACTCCAATAGTAACCCCATTCTTGGTGGATAAAACTGCAAAGTGGTGGGAGAGCATTGTACCTCCCATGTTGGAAATGGGACCAATCACATGACAGAAGTTTTGGGAAGCCTTTTTGAGGTAATATTTCCCAATGGTCATATGACTTCAGAAGCTGACTAAATTCAACAATCTCACTCAAGCTCCAGAAATGTCAGTAGTAGAATATTCATCCAAGTTCCACGCACTAGGAACCTATTCTCCAGCAATCATGACAGATGAGACATTAAAACTTTATCATTTCAAGAAGAGCATGAATAGCAGAATTCAGTCAGCTCTTGCGGTCTTCGAGCCAAGGGATTTTGAAGATGTAATGAGGGTAACAATCTGAGCTGAAATGGATATCAAGCGGCAAGAAGAGGAAAATAATTTAAAAGGCCCACACGAGTCAGGGCTCCTCTAGCAATGGTCAAATGTTCAAAAGGTTAAATCTTTCAATCCACCAACGCAGAGGACTCGCACCCCTTTGGACCAACCAAGAGGCTAAGGCGTGTCCCACTTGCAAAATTGCGCACCCTGGAGAGTGCAAGAAGAAGGCAGGAACGTGCTTTCGATGTGGACAAGGAGGCATCGTATCGCTCAATGCCATTATCCGGAGTAAAAGGCTGGAGGTGCAAGACATGATACAAGTACAAGGGCTCAGGGAGATAAAAAAGTAGTTGCAAATGCCCGTGTATATGTCATAACCCAAGAAGAAGCAAAGGTAGTCAATGACATCGTGGCAAGTACCATTCTAATCAACAAACTACCTGCTTATATATTATTTAATTACGGTATCACACACTCATTTATCTCTAAGAGAATTGCGAAGAAAATAAGGGCCAAATTAGAAAACTTAGAAGAACCTTATAAGGTAGCGACACCAGCAAATAAAACCCTAGAAAAACGCACACACTATATAAGAGTTTTAGTACCCAAATAATAAATCAAGAGTTTAGGGTCTATCTAATCTAACTCAACATGGTGAAGACCATCCGATTCCAAACTTAGATCAAGAAGAGATCGTGTTCCATGGTAAAGTTAAAGAGCGGAAATCTCTCTTATCCTCTTCTCAAACTTGGAAAGCCATGAAATGTGGGGAAAAGTATACCTTGCAATGATGAATGAGATCAAGGAAGACTCTGAGTTAAGACTAGAAGATATACCGATAGTAAGGGAATTTCCAGATGTGTTTCCAGACGAACTTCTAGAGAACCTCCGGACTGAGAAATTAAATTCGAGGTCAATTTAGTGTCAAACGCCACGCCTATTTCAAAGGCTCCATACCGAATGACCCAAGTGGGATTCAAGAAACTCAGTGAATAACTCTAAAAACTACTAGATAAGACCCAGATAAGGCCAAGTATATTACCATGAGGAGCACTAATGTTATTCATAAAGAAAAAAGATGACAACATGTGATTCTACATTGATTATAAGGAGTTAAATAATATCACAATCAAGAACAAATACCCTCTACCAAGAATTGTTGATCAATTCTTGATCTATTTGACCAACTCAAAGGAGCTAAAGTGTATTCAAAGCTCAACTTGAGGTCAGGATACCACTAGTTTAAAATCAAAGGAGAAGAGCTTCTAAAAATTGCTTTTCAAACGAGAAATGGGCGTTACGAATTCACAGTAATCCCATTTGGATTAACAAACACTCCCATAGCATTCATGGACCTTAAGAATCATGTCTTCAAACCATTCTTAGACAAGTTTGTGGTATTATTTATCGACGATATCCTGGTCTACTCATCAAGTAAAGAAGACCACATAGAACACCTCCGACTTACACTGAAACTCTTTGTGAGAAACAATTATACGTCAAGTTCAAGAAATGTGAATTCTGGCTAAAGAGTGTAATCTTCTTGGGTTATATCTGTAAGACCGTTCGATTCAATAGAGGGGGGGGGTGAATATCGATTCGAAAATCTCGAGTTAAGACGCAACGGAAAAGTAAAGAAGTAAAGAGATGAACACTGTTGATTTTTACTTCGTTCGGAGCCTGTGACGACTCCTACTCGAAGGCCCGTACTCCTTGAGTACTTTCGTTGGGCAATTCACTAGCAATTCGGATAATTACAATTTATGTACAAATATTGCTAATGAAAAGAAAGAAAACAAAGCTAACCGACAAACAATGAATTAAAAAGAGAACCGGAGTGAGTCGTCGGAGCTTTGTGAACGTCGTTGGAGCGCAGAGCAGCAGAGTGATTGGACTCAGAGTTCTCAGAAGACAGATCTTTCGAAGCTCCTGCCTGGGGCTTCTTTTATATGCTGCTCCGGGCGCCTGGATCCCTTCCGGGCGCCTGGATCCCTTCCGGGCGCCTGGAATGTGACGTAACACTCCCAACCAGCATGCTCCAAGTGTCAACGTCGTCCTGGGGATAAAATTTTCCTCCGGGTGCCTGGATCTCTTCCAGGCGCCCGGACTTCCGGGCGCCCGGAGCCATTCCGGGCGCCCGGACCCTCACTGTTCCCTACCTGCAAAACAGTGTTAGTCCGAGGCAAATAAACCCTGCAGCACAGTTTGTTAGCACATTTTTACAGATACGCTAAGTAATAAAAATTAGCATCAAGAGTATGACTTAGATTCCGTCTTTCCAAGACCGGAATCTAGTCACGATCTCGACTTAGATATCCGAAATGGATCTAAGCCGGATCGACGCCTAATGTTCCCTTCTCGGGAACGCGTCCTCGCAGTCACTCCCTTCCAGTGACTTACCTTACTTACCTGCCAGACGTCCGGTCAGCCCGTCGACCCGTCTGGACTTCTTGCCAAGCGTCCGGTCAGCCCGTCGACCCGCTTGGACTTCTCGCCAGCTATCCGGTCAGCCCGTCGACCTAGCTGGACTTCTCGCCAAGCGTCTGGTCAACCCGTCGACCCGCTTGGACTTCTCGCCAGACATCTGGTCAGCCCGTCGACCTGTCTGGACTTCTCCTGCACACTTGATCAAAGTGTCAGACAACAACAAGACTAACTTAACCTATTTGTCATTCATCAAAACCTAGGTTAAATCGTTAGTGCTAGCCGCACCAACAATCTCCCCCTTTTTGATGGAATGACAACCTGGTTAAGTTAGTGAAAGCATATGCAAGAAACAACATGCATTTATGTGGTTTTAAAGTTAGTTTGTGTTTTCAAATTAGTTTAGCTAACTTAACCACCTAACCCTTCTCCCCCTTTGGCATTCATCAAAAAAACAAGGGTAAACAATCATAGTGTAGAGTTACTGAAAACAATAACACCTAATCTTGAAAAATAACTGAGTTTGGTTCAGGATTCAAGGACAAAAGTATAATTTTTAAATCCAAGAAAAGATCAAGTTGACTGGGGGGAGTATAAAGATTTGAAAACTTTTAAGTTTAATTTTCAAACATAAGTGTATAAGGTCTAAATTTCAAGATTAAATTTTCAAAACAAGTTTCAACTTTGAAACGTTTTTCAAACATAAGTTTTCAAAACCAAAATTTCAAAACTAAGTTTGAAAAATCTATTTTTTCAAAACTAATTGAAATTTATTTTTCAACACTAAGTTTGTAAAAGATTCAAATTTCAAAATCAAGGAAAATGTTTTTGAGAAGCTTAGTTTGTAAAATAATTTTTGTAAAAGTTAACCTTCAAATCAAATTGTCAAAACTAAGTAAAATCAAATTTTAAGAACTAGATTCAGGAACATTTTCAAAGTAAAGTTAAATTAAATTTAAATCTTTACTTTTTAGAATGTTTTGATAAAATTTGTTTTCCAAAATCAAATTTTCAAAGTTTAAACGTACTAGATTCAAAACCATGGTTTAAAATACTTGAAAAGTTCAGTTTTCAAAGACTAGGTAAAAAGGATAAAAAGTTTGTGAAAAAAAATTTCACAATTTTAAACAAGTTGTTTTTAAATTTTGATTTTCAAAATTAAGTTTAAAATTCAATTTGAAAAACTAAAGTAGTTTTATTTCTCCCCCTGAATTTGATACTTAAAGCTTACCAGCTGTCTAACCAATTAGGTACTAACTAACTATCAGAAGATAGTAGCTTTCACTTAGTTAGTCAGATTAAGTTAATTATGATCAGTCAGTGTTTGACTTGACTGATGAACTTTAATCTGATTAATATCTGAATTGTATTTAACGTCCAGACTTATGCTGATGCACTGAAATAAGCATCTTAAGTCCAGACAGTTGGCCTATGCATCTCACCCCTTTCTATGTTTATCAAACACAAGCAAGGTAAACCTAAGATGTTGGTGAGATGCTCAAGAACTAAACCTATGGGTACATGCTTTCTAAGGATGTAAAACTAGTCTAAGGCAAAAATTTTTTTTTTTGAAAAATCTAAAAATGGAAAGTTTTGAAAACAAACAAGTTTAACCTATAATTTGATAAAACCATTTTTGAAAGTATTTTGAAATTTCCTAGTCTATTGAGCACATCCCTAATTGTCGTCGTAAGTTGCTAAATTCACTCTCAGGGAGTGGTTTTGTAAAAATGTCAGCTAAATTTGATTTAGACTCAATGTACTTGAGTTCAATATCACCTTTAGTAACATGATCCCTGATGAAGTGATGCCTAACTTCAATATGTTTGGTTCTTGAATGATGTACAGGATTCTTGGTTAAGTTAATCGAACTTATATTATCAATTAATACTTTTACATTTGTGATATTTAAGTTGAAATCTTTTAGAGTATGCATCATCCATAATATTTGTGCAACACACTCGCCTATAGCTATGTATTCTGACTCAGTTGTAGATAGTGCAACACAGTGTTGCTTTCTACTAAACCAGCTGACAAGGGATGGACCAAGTAGTTGGCATCCACCACTTGTGCTTTTGCGGTCTAATTTGCATCCGGCATAATCTGAGTCAGAATATCCTATTAATTCAAAGTTGTTGGTCCTAGGATACCAAATTCCTACATTTGTGGTTCCCTTGAGGTATCTAAAGATTCTTTTGACTTGAGTCAAATGAGATTCTTTAGCACAGGTTTGGTATCGAGCACACATACAAACTGCAAATAAAATGTCAGGTCGGCTTGCAGTTAGGTAAAGTAGACTACCTATTGCGCTCCGATAATGTTTTAAGTCTACTGATTTTCCATTAGGATCATCATCTAGGATTGTGTTTACGGCCATAGGTGTTTTTATTTCTTTAGTGTTTTCCATTCCAAATTTTTTAAGTAATTCCTTAGTATATTTTTGTTGATAAATATAATTTCCTTCATTTGTTTGTTTGACTTGTAACCCTAGAAAATAAGTTAATTTTCCTACCAGACTCATTTCGAATTCGTGTTCCATTAGGTTTGTAAATTCGTTTAAAAACTCTGAGTTTGTTGAACCAAAGATGATATCATCTACATAAATTTGAGCTATAAAAATATCTTCTTTTATTGATTTCACAAATAGTGTTGGGTCAATTTGACCTTGGTTGAACTCTTTAGAGGTTAAGTAAGATGTTAGTCTTTCATACCATGCCCTAGGTGCCTGTTTAAGTCCATATAATGCCTTTTTTAATTTCAATTTGTTTGCAGAAATTTGTAAAAATTTCAAAGGTTTCATCTTTATTTTTTAAGAATTTGACCCAAGTGAACCTGGAATAGTCATCTATTATAACTAAACAGTATAGACTTCCATTTATTGATTTGACCCCATGGGAGTCAAATAAATCTAAGTGTAAAAGTTCTAGGACTGAGTTGGTTTGGGATTCATTAATTGGTTTGTGGGTAGATTTTGTTTGTTTGCCTTGTTGACAAGCATTACATATTGTTGAATCTAAGTTAGGTAATTTTGGTAAGCCTCTAACTAGACCATTTAATTTACTTATGTTTCTGAAATGTGTGTGTGACATTCTTCTGTGCCATAACCAGGTTTCTTCTTTTTTTGTTAAATAACACTTGACTGAAGAGGTGGTTAAGTTGATGGCATAGATATTGTCTTTTCTAAAGCCTTTTAGGCTTATAGTTGGATTATCTACATGTTTGATCAAACATTCTGAGGATAGAAATTTTACCTTATACCTAGTGTCACACAATTGACTTATACTCAGAAGATTGTATTTAAAATTTTCAACAAGTAGAACATTTGAAATTATGAAATCTATTTTTAATTCAATATTACCTATACCAATTACCTTGAGTTTACCGTTGTTTCCAAAGGCAACTGTTCCTAGGCTTTTGTAGGTTAATTGAGTGAACTTGGTGTGATCTCCAGTCATATGTTTGGAGCAACCACTGTCCAAAATCCACTTGGTTTCCTACAACAAGTAGGATTTTTATGTTAGTCTTAGTTTATCAATTTTTAATCAATCAATTTTTTTTTTTTATTTTGAAATTGATTTTTAAGTTTAAAGTTAAAATTTTGAAAATAATTTTTAAATTTAAAACTAACATTTTGAAAATAATTTTTAAGTTTAAAATTAAAATTTTGAAATTAATTTTTAAGCCTTATTCATCTCACCCGATCTATATTATCAATCAGGGAATCCTATGATTTTGTGAGATGAAATTAGATTTTTAATTATGGAGTTTTGGTTTAACGTGTGTTAGATTCAGATTTAGTTTTGGTTTCCACAAATAGGCATTCTTCGGATAAATTTCTAAGCTTGGTGAGTCACATGGACATCATTAGAAGTAACCAACCTTTCGAAGTTTTCTGAATAGTCCTATCCACGGAACTTAGTACTAAATCTTGGTCTAACTGGTTAGGATTCGTTTAAGGGTAGCTTCGGTCAGTTCCACTTGGCCAAATGCACCATATCGAAGCCATATCTTTCTAGACATGCGATGTCCAAGCTTCCCTAACGTACTATCATCCAAAAACTTCACCAGTACCATGAGTCAAGTTAAACTTGGTCTCTCTTTAACTAATCCTAATTACCCTGCCGGGTTAGTTTGTTTTGGGTTACCCTGTCGGGTAGGTTAGTTTTGGAGGTGCCAGCTATTCTGGAGCCTCCCCCTGAATTATTGGTCATTAATTTAGATTTTGGGTTTGTGTCGATTCTTTTTATAGTTATAATCAACTTGGTGATAATCTAAATTTTGTTGAGTTTTGAATTTTGATTTTAATTTAGATTTATATTTTAGTTTTTGATCTGATTTATTCAAGTTTATATAATGTATTTTATCTTTAGGTATATAGAATTGATTAAGTCCTACTTGCGTGGTTAAGCACGCTTTCGGGACCCAAGCTTGTTTAGTTGCTTTGTGTTGGGTTAATAATGATTTAAAGGTTTTGTTTGAGTTTGACTTATATCCAAGTCCGGTTTTATTATAGCATGTCTTTTGGTTATTTAGAATTAAATCTAAATTTTTAGATCTTGTTGTGAATTTTTCCAACAATTCTTTTAACTTATTAATTTCATTTTTTAATGATAAATTCTCCTCCTCAAGTGTTCGATCTTGAGTTGGATTCGAATTTTTTAATTGTTCCTTGAGGTTTTGATTTTCCTCAAGAAGCGATTTATTTTTATTTTCCAATTTAATTTATTTTTATTTAAACACGAGATAATTCTAAAGAATTTACGATTTAAGTTTAGGTATACCTCTTGGAACCTTGGAAGCAGTGCGGACTCGTGGCTCGATTCGGTTCGGACCCGTCTTCCGATTCCTCTTCGCGAGCCATCAGCGCGAGGTGACTTTGGTGCTTTTGCCTTTCTCCCTCCGATTCGTCTGAGGAGGAATCGTCCCATGTTGCTTTGAGGGCTTTCTTCTTTGTTGACTTTGGTTTGTCAAGTTTCAATCTTGGGCATTCGTTCTTGTAGTGCCCCTTTTTGTTACATCCGAAACATGTGACATTTCTTGAGTCGGCTGGCGAACTGATCTTCTTTCTTGTGAAGCTTCTCTTTTCCTGGTGAACATTTTCCTTACCGGGTTCACCAGGTGTTCTTCGTCTTCAGAGTCTTGATCGGAATCTTCTTCAGATTCGGGCTTGTTCTTCTTTTCTTTAGAGGAACTTGCAAATAAAGCTACACCTTTCTTGACCCCGGCGTTAGTTTGCTCATGAAGTTCTAATTCACAAAAGAGTTCATCCAATTTTAATTTAGATAAATTTTTTGAAATTTTGTAGGCATCTACGATTGATGCCCACAAATTGTTTCGCGGAAAGCATTTAATGCATACCTGATTAAGTCTCGGTTCTCCATTTGGTGGCCTATCGCGTGGAGACCGTTGAGGATATCTTTGACCCTCGCGTGGAGCTGACTTGCCGTTTCTCCTTCCTGTATTTTTATATTAAAAATTTTATTTAATAGCAAATCTCTTTTTGTTACCTTCGCGTCGCTTGTTCCTTCGTGTAGCTCGATCAGTTTATCCCAAAGCTCCTTAGCGTTTTGATGCGGTCCGACCCGATTCAGTTCTTCTCGTGTTAGTCCGCAGTGTAGAGTATTGATGGCTTTGTTTTCAATTGATGCCTTTTTCTTTATATCATTTGTCCAGTCTTCAGGGTCTACTATGTTCCCGGAGTTGTACTGGAATTTTGTAAGCCCTTGTGACGCTCATCCATTGGTCGTAGTCTGTCTTCATGTAGACCTCCATTCTCCTCTTCCAGTACGAAAAGTCATCCCCGTTGAATAGGGGAGGACGTACTGTGTTGAAGCCTTCTTGTTGAGACATCTTATCCTGCACACACTAAATTAACTGGAAAAAAATCCCAAGACTTCGTCTTGGATTAGCAGTGCGGGAGAAATAGAAACTCTAAGTTGGTGTTGTACCAATTTAGATTTTAAATGCAATGAAAAAAAATCTTCCAAAAAGATAATAATATCAGTTTGGAATTGTTAAAAAAAATGATTTCACCCCCTGTCTGATTGGATCAGAGCGGTACCGGCTCTGATACCACTTGTAAGACCGTTAGATTCGATAGAGGGGGTGAATATCGATTCGAAAATCTCGAGTTAAGACGCAGCGGAAAAGTAAAGAAGTAAAGAGATGAACACTGTTGATTTTTACTTCGTTCGAACCTGTGACGACTCCTACTCGAAGGCCCGTACTCCTTGAGTACTTTCGTTGGGCAATTCACTAGTAATTCGGATAATTACAATTTACGTACAAATATTGCTAATGAAAAGAAAGAAAACAAAGCTAACCGACAAACAATGAATTAAAAAGAGAACCGGAGTGAGTCGTCGGAGCTTTGTGAACGTCGTTGGGCCTTGAGCAGTGAGTGATTGGACTCGAGTTCTCGAAGACCGATCTTTTGAAGCTCCTGCACAGGGCTTCTTTTATATCTGCTCGGGCGCTGGATCCCTTCCGGGCGCACGGATGTCCATAACACTCCCAACCAGCATGCTCCAAGTGTCAGCGTCGTCACCGGATAAAATTTGCCACAGGCGCTGGATCTCTTCAGGCGCCGGACTCAGGCGCCGGAGCCATTCGCCGGACCTCATTCCTACCTGCAAAACAGTGTTAGTCCGAGGCAAATAAACCCTGCAGTACAGTTTGTTAGCACATTTTTACAGATACGCTAAGTAATAAAAATTAGCATCAAGAGTATGACTTAGATTCCGTCTTTCCGAGACTGGAATCTAGTCACGATCTCGACTTAGATATCCGAAATTGATCTAAGCCGGATCGACGCCTAATGTTCCCTTCCCGGGAACGCGTCCTCGCAGTCACTCCCTTCCAGTGACTTACCTTACTTACCTGCCAGACGTCCGGTCAGCCCGTCGACCCGTCTGGACTTCTTGCCAAGCGTCCGGTCAGCCCGTTGACCCGCTTGGACTTCTCGCCAGCTATCCGGTCAGCCCGTCGACCTAGCTGGACTTCTCGCCAAGCGTCTGGTCAGCCCGTCGACCCGCTTGGACTTCTCGCCAGACATCTGGTCAGCCCGTCGACCTGTCTGGACTTCTCCTGCACACTTGATCAAAGTGTCAGACAACAACAAGACTAACTTAACCTATTTGTCATTCATCAAAACCTAGGTTAAATCGTTAGTGCTAGCCGCACCAACAATATCATATCAGTAGAGAGAGTATCAGTGGACCCAAAGAAGGTGGAGATGATAGTAGAATGGTTACGACCAACAATAGTTACCGAAGTTCGAAGCTTCTTAGGATTAGCTGACTATTATAGGAAATTCGTCGAAGGATTTTCTTCCATAGCCATACCTCTGACCAAACTCACCCAGAAAAATTTCAAGTTCAATTGGGATGGAGATGTGAGAGGAGTTTTGAGACCTTAAAAGGAAAACTAGCGTCGACACCAATATTGATTCTACCCACTGAAGGCAAGAGTTTTATTGTCTATAGTGATGCTTCAAAAGGAGGCCTGGGTGCATGCTTATACAAGAGGGCAGAGTGATTGCGTAAGCATTAAGAGAGTTAAAGACATATGAGCAAAATTATCCTACCCATGACCTCAAGCTGGTAGTAGTAGTCTTCACTTTAAAAATTTGACGACACTACTTATACGGGGTTAAATGTGAAATCTTTGCCGACCACTAGAGCTTCAAATACTTATTTACTCAAAAGGAACTAAACATGAGGTAGAGATGGCGGATTGAGTTCCTCAAGGAGTACGATCTCATTATTAGTTACCATCCAGGAAAAGCCAACAAAGTGGCAGACGGTTTGAGCCTAAAAAACTTAGAAAAGAGGATTCTTGCTTCAGTGCCAGTCGAACCATGCATACACGAAAGAATCAAAATGAGCTAGAACCAATACCCTAATTTGATTAAACTCAAAGCCCAAGCATAGGAGGGAAAATCTTCATAATTTCAGGTAGATGGTAATAACACAGTTTAGATGAGGGAACAACTATGTGTACTAAATGTTGACAACCTCCGAAAGGAAGTACTATCTGAGGCACACAAATCTAAATTCTCAATTCACCTCGGAAGCACAAAAATGTCTAAAGACTTGAGAAAAGCTTCTGGTGGAGTGGAATGAAGCGAGACGTGGTAGACTTCCTAACTAAGTGTTTAGTGCATCAACAAATGAAGGTCAATCACTAGCGACCTAGAGGACTCTTACAATTATTAGAAATTTCAAAATGGAAATGGGAACACATTTCAATGGACTTTGTGGTAGGGTTACTGAGATCACGCTAGAGTCATGATGCTATATGGATAATTATGGATAAACTTACCAAGTCTGCTCACTTCATATCAGTCGGCATAAATAATATTCTCAACAAGCTAGCAAATCTTTATATGAATAACATAATGTGACTTCATGGAGTGGCGATATCTTGTCTGATAGGGATTCAATATTTGTGTCCAGATTTTGAAAAAGCTTCTAACAAACAATGGACTCTAAAGTTACTCTTAGCATAGCTTACCATTCACAAACCGATGGGCAAATGGAAAGAACCATCCAAACACTCAAAGATATGTTGCGAGTATGTGCGCTAGATTTTAGTTCAAATTGGGCTGACCATTTGCCTTTAATCGAGTTTGCTTATAATAAAACCTACTATAGCAGTTTCGGGAGGCCCCGTATGAGGCACTATATGGATGAAAATGTCGATCGCCTTTATACTGGGATGAAATAGGAGAGAAAACACTTATGGGGTCAGAGCTTATACAAGCCACTGTGAGTAAGGTGAAAATTATTCGAGAGCGACTAAAGATGGCCCAAGTCCGTCAGAAAAGTTGGCCTGATGCAAAATGAAGGCCCTTAGAATTTGATATTGGTGAGGAAGTACATATAAAGGTATCACCGATGAAAAGTGTGGTGAGATTCCGCAAATCAAGAATGCTGAGTCCTAGATACATTAGAACATTTGAAATCTTAGGAAGGGTCAGTACCCTAACATATAGACTGACCTTACCTTCGACGTTATCGAGAATCTACAATGTCTTCCATATCTCTCAATTGAGAAGATATGTGGAGGACCCGAGTCATATCCTGAAAGAAGGTTACCGTTGGTAACTCAAGGAAACTTAAGGGAAAACCTGAAGTACAAAAAGATCCCGATTTGAATCGTGGATTCAAAGGATCAGGTGTTGAGACGAAGGACTATTCTGTATATTAAAGTCTAATGGTATATAACCATACTAGGAGGGATAATTGTAGAGATCTAATATCAATTAAGCCATGAGGAACATGATTTAATTTAAGTGCCCATGTGAAAATTTGTGTCTAGATTTTTTTTTTTGTTATTTTTACTATTACTTTGTAAGAATTTCAGTATTTATGTTTTATCCCCCCCTGCTGAGTGATTCCCAAATCACTCACCTCTTACAACTCATTTCAATTAGAGACAAGTGGTATTGAGAATTAGATCAATGATAGAGAGTAAGCTGAGTTCTGGTGATGTGAACCGACTCTAATTACGGACAGGAGGACTAGAATTCTACTGCAACTATGAGTTTCTTAATTTAGTTAAGAGAATGTAATTTAATTCGTCAAATAGTGAAAACAGTGTATTTTTTTATGTTGGGAATGTAAAAATTGACTTTATGTAGCAATTACTATACTACCAAGACTGGTTGTTTTCGAACTTTGGGTTGAACGCCGATGTCAGTTCCCGATCGATCCTCGGTCATGGGGCATGACATCTAGTGTAGATAAATCCCTTAATGATATGTCCATAGACGTGGCAAAATTGAATGTCATCGACGATGTGAGCCTTTTCTAGTTAGGAAACTTTTGAGTATTTGTATCTCTACGTGTTGTATGGATATGATGTGTTGTATGAATTTTGTGTATGTTAATCTCAATTAAACATGTTTGGTTACAAATGTATACATGATAAAATGTAAAAATTTGAGGAAAAATTTTTAGTTTTGTGATAAATTTTGCAACGAAAATTTTTTTGTCACGAACTAAATCACTATGCAAATATGTGATAGTGTTTCATCGCAGATTTGAGACGAATTCATATTTGTCGTAAATTGGCCAAGAAAAGCTATTTTCATCGTAGATTTACGACGAAAATATTTTCGTAGCAGATTTGTGATGAAAATTTTCTTTTCACAAATCAACAACGAATATGAATTCATCACAAACTCTGATGAATCCACTTTTGTCACAAATTTGTGATGAAACACTATTTTCGTCACATATTTGCTTTTGTGAATTTTGCGATGAATTTTATTTTCATCGCAAAATTACAATGAATTTTACGATAAAAATAAGTTTGTCACAAAATCTGTGACAAATTTTCTTCCTTTGCTGCCAAATTTGACGATGCCTTATTAGTGACGAAAACTTTTCGTTGTAGATTTTGTCACAAAAGAATTTTGCTGCATTAAAAAAAATCTCTCATCAATTTATTCATGGGTACTATATTTTTTATTATATATATTTCTTATTCCTCTTTTATATTTTACATTATATACAATTATTTTTTAAAAAAAAAAATAGGAAGTGAATTCTTCGAGTCTACTGCTTTATTTTTTCTTAATTGGATCGAGTTTCTATTTTTTTTAACAAAAACTAAAAAAATATTCTAATAATAAAAAAATTGAAAAAGCGACTCTTTCATGAAATTGAAGCTCCCTCCCTCTATGTCACCACGTCCACAGTTTGGAAGCCCTAGTGCACCAAATACCAATCTCTTCTATTGTAGTTGCTCATATCGTCATTAAAAATTGTTTTACATAAATCCATTTATTTCGTTCTCACCCTAATTTCTTGACTACTAGCTTATCAAAAATATCATTTCAACCTAAAAAAAAAAATACTAGAGTTTAGGTACTATTTAAAAAAATAATTAAGGTAAAGGATCACAGTCAGAAATGACCCTCCCTCAAAAAAAAAAAAATAAAAAAAATACACACACAAGTCTACTTTACAACCATGATCCACGCAGCATGACTACAAATTCACAAACAAGTCAACATGGCAAATTGTGGCTAATTTGCAGTTGTGATTCATAACTAGCCTGTGACAGCGACTACCGCTCGCACACAATCTACAATCGATAATTTGTAGCCAAACAACAAGCTTATGATCATCGATTGGTGGTTAATTAGGCTATGACCGCGACTCATGATCAAGTTTGACTTCGTGAGCTTGCCAACAGTGTTGGATCCCCGAGTCCATCAGAGTTTTTCATGAGAGTCTCACGAGAGAAATGAAATCTTGGATAAGAAAATATTTTAAAATTAATCTGGATTTAGCATTATCCCAGGATAGGAAGTTGTCTCAATGATGACAAAAGGTGAATATGTTCGTCCCTAGTGACCCCGTCAATCCGTCCCTGGGTTAATAGGGAGGAGGTAAATCACAGGCGACTACTAGCCTTTGGTATAGTGACTACACATAAGGGAGACATTTACCTCGACTTTTACCGAGATTCAAACCTCAGACCTCATGATGGGAACACCTCATGTGCTAGCCACGAGACCCATCCGAGGGGACAGGAAGTTGTCTCAATACTCTTATAATTGATGGTCCATCATTGAATTTGTTTATCAATCTTTTATCTATTTATTATTATCAATTAATTTGATTGATCTCATTCATAGAAGTTTTCTATCTGATGCGGTGATGATGAAGGGTCCCATCTCGTTACCACGGTGGAGGTCAAAATTAAAACGGTCAACGCGTAGATGACATCGGCCAGTCGGGCGAAGCATGCCCCGACCGGGGGAGAAGGCCCTGAACCATCGCTACCTTCAACACATGTAGAAGTCAAATGACTGACGCTCAATGAAGACAATATGCAGAAGCCGCCCGATCGAGCGACTTCCCCGCTCGATAAGGAACCAATATTCATCATTGGTAGATGGAACTACTGCCAAGCGGCTACCCTGCTCAGCTAGGCAGCCGAGCATGACATCGACATAATTCAACTTCGGTCGAGCGGCTACCTAGCTCGGCCTGGCAGCAGGTCTTAACTAGCGGAGTGGAACTTTAGTCGAGCAAACACACAAAGGAGTATCGAGATTTTGGTCGATCGGACGGGTCACTAGAGCGGCAGAAGGCCTGTCGAGCGATTGACCCGCTTGGCCTTATAGTACACTCCTTCTGATATCCAACGACATCCTTTTGGGAGTTAATGCCGTTGACATCGGGCATAGACAGACAGAAGATCGTACGGCGGAAGCTTCCACTGTCACTTTAGAGATATGCTCGGCCTGTTAAAGTACTATGTCAGGAAAACTTTACTGACAAGTCTTTTCAGGGGAAGCTTTGAGAAGCGTGTTTACCTTGGGAAGCGTGCACGAGCGCTACCGGAACTCTATATAAAGGGGGATCTAAGCATCAGTGGAAGTATGCGATATTCACTGTTGGCGTACAGTCTTCTTATTGCTACGTCTTATTCTTCATCGTTGGTGACTGACTTGAACGTCAGAGAGGGCTAACGCTGGGGACCCCTTCCTTGGCTCGGCACTGACGTAGTTTGTATTACAGGTCCGAGCGGAGTCCACAAGAGGTCAGCGCGAGCGCTACATCTCCATCTTTTCGTCTCTTCGACTTTCAGACAAGATCATTATTCACCATCAAAATAAATTAAGAAGCACTTACAATAGACTATCCTCAGCCTAATATTTTTAAATCAATCATCTATTAAGAAAAATTTATTTATTAATTCATTAAAATTAAGACTCAATGCTTAAATACGTAAAACACTTAAAAAAAAAAAAAAAATCTATCTGCATCATTGTCATGTGACAACAAAGATAACAAGATATCTCCAGACTATCTTATAATTCATGGTCCATCTTTGAAATTGTTCGGTCATCTATTATTATTTATTTATTTATTTATTTATTATTATTATTATTATTATTATTAGACATAAATTAAGGTGAGAAGAAATCGGAGAAAAAAAAGGGGATTCCAAATGTATAGATTCCAAAGGTATTCAAGGATGCTGCTTTGAAGCCACTACCATAAGGAGAGATGCTGGAAAAGGTAGTTGAAAATAATCAAATACTAATATAAGTTTAGAAATAAAATAAAAATATCTTATTGATTAGATTACCTTATTGAAGCCCATCTAGGGAAGGCAATCTCCGACATAAATTACCTTAAAACGGTAAGCTTTATAGCCCTGAAAATATTAAGAAATATATATATATAGATTACCTTATTGAAGCCCATCTAGGGAAGGCAATCTCCGACATAAATTACCTTAAAACGGTAAGCTTTATAGCCCTGAATATATATATATATATATATATATATAACTCAGTGGTAAAGTGGCGGGACTTATTCTCATATAACGTGGCGGGACTTATTCTCATATAACGATGGTTCTAATTTGATGTTGGATATTTTTGAACGTCCATGGAGTTTACTATTAATTGCGTTGGGAGTCTTCATCTATTTATTTATTTATTTTTTTAATATAAAGCTTATAGACCGTCCATTTATAGAATTCTCTTCTCCATGATATCCATCCATATTTTTTGAATTTATTTGATAGGCATTTCATGGGATCGACCGTCCTCTTATAGAATACCTAAATTATATATAAAAATGTTTAATGTAAAAAAAGTTATATAATAATTTGGAAAACTCAAAACCCTACAATTTTGACTTGTTTTTTAGACAACGAATCTTAAGAAGAGGCGTTTCTTTCTCGCCAAGCCAAGCCAAGCTCCAATCGAAGAAAGCATGAAGCTTCGGATCCGCTCCATGGCGACGAAGGAGACCCTGAGGATCGAAGCCCCCAATTCCTGCTCCATCAACAATCTCAAAACCCTCGTCGCTCGCGCCCTCTCCACCGCCGCCTCGACTTCCTCGATCTTGCCGGAGTCGGTTCGCCTCTCCCTCAACCGCAAGGACGAGCTTTTCGCCTCATCGGACCAGGACTCCCTTCAAGCTATCGGGCTCACTTCTGGCGACCTCATTTACTTCTCGATTGCCTCCGACTCCCAAACACTAGCCCCGTCGGCGTCCTGTCGCCCCTCTCCAATGGGAATATCGAATCTTCATCCGGTTTCGCTGATGGATAATCTCGGGGATGACGGTGATGCATCGGTAAGCCTTCGATCTGTGAATCTAGCTCTATTGTCTTCCCCCGTCCATGCTTCGAAGGTAAATGCAGATAGCTCGAGTATTGGGCAAGTTTTGGTTCCAGATAATTCCACCGCCATAGCCACAGAGCCGATTGTATCTCAACTAGAGGAAATAATTCAAGAAGATGACAAAATGGAGGTAGACGTAGAGGACATGATAACGGGGAAGTCTTTCTCGGTTCCTTGTTTTCTTGAGAGGGTTATGGAAGCCGAGAAGGGGGAGACTGAGGGCATTTTGGGGCGGCTTGTGATCACCATCCAAGCTGTTTTTCTTGAGTCAGGCTTCGTAGTTAATGATGGTGGAAGTGGCTATGGATCTCGATTGCCTGAAGGATGGTCATCAAAAGCTTCTAACTTTTCAATTCATTACACTCTTCCTGAACTCACAGAAGCCCGTGATGGAAGGAACGCCAAGGCAGCCATATTGAGGTTCTCGGTGATGGGGAATTATGCCACGGTTTATGGATTCCTGAGTGGAGCTCATCCGGATGTTTACCGAGTCTGTTTTGATCTGCCAAAGTTGGCACCTATATTGTCCTCATCATTTGATTCCCTCAGTGGATCTGAAGAAGAAGAGATTTTTGAACTGTGGAAGGTTGTCAAGGATATGCTCTCATTGCCTCTTCTCATTGATCTCTGTCACAAGAATGGATTGCAATCGCCAGCTTGCTTTATGCTCCTTCCTACAGATCTTAAGATCATGATTTTCGAGTTCCTTTCAGGCATCGATGTTTCTAAGGTTGGCTGCACTTGTTCTGAGTTGAGGTTTCTATCATCAAATAACGATCTTTGGAAGAAGAAGTTTCTTGAGGAATTTGGGGATGTTGATGAAAGGTTACTTATAGGAAGAAGCTGGAAAGATAAATATGCAAATTACTGGGTGAGAAAAAAGAATGCTGACAAGAGGACTGAAAGGAACATATTTACTATGCGGAATACGCGGTTTGACCCATTTATTCCACAAAGATTTCCGATGATGGGGGGAGATTATGACAGGTTCCCCGAAATTGGCAGTATGATTCCGGGTGGTCCGAGATTGGGATTTGCACCTCTTCGGGGTCGAAGGAACTTCTCCCCTAATTGCAACCTCGGAGGCAATGAGCCAGGGTTCCTTGGGTAAAATGCTTTCATCTTAGTAGTTGTTCAATAAGCCGATACATTGCATAGTTTTTACCCTCTTCTTATTCATAGATGCTATCAGTGGTTCATTCTGTTCATAAGTTTGCTAGGGAAATAACTGCTTTTGCATGTATAGCATATCAACTGAACTCAGTTTCTGATTTGTCTTTCCATCAACAATGTTTTATATACAAGTCATGTTTTGGAAATGCAATATGCAATATGGCACTGAGTATTCTGTTCTTTAATTCATGTGGTGTAGTCTTTGACTATTTTCCAACTATAGGTTTTAAATGCCTTGAAAGTAAATTGATTTTTGCCTAGATAGAGGTTGCCTTGTAAGTGCAATGTATTATTTTCTCCTAAATTAGATCCTCACTAAATGATTGGTAGTGAGAAATGCTAAAGTATTAACAAAATATAGAACCCATTTGTCCTCCAAATAGGCAAGAACCACTTTATTGTTCATTAAGGATATTAGCAAATTATGCCTCTTACTCCATAGATAACCTAATAAATGGCTTCCATTATGATTCGTTTTGTTGGAGATGATTGTCGAGATTTTCCATCATTTTCATTTGGTTACACATCATCCTATCTGATGAACACTGTATCACCTATTCTAAAGAGCTCAAGTGCTAACCTTTTTCTAGAGCCTAGAAATATTTCTCTTCACTCCCCGTTTCCTCGCTTCCCCCTCCTCCCTCCTCTCCTTCAAGAGTAGGCATAGCCTTAAATTGAAGAAAACGGAACAATTAAGGAATTTTTTCCTAGCTTCCCCTTTATCTTTCCGTAAGTAAAACAAAACCGACAGTGCTTGGTTTATGGAAATAACCATACTATACAAATTATCACAAAATAAATACTTAATCTGACTGCAAAAATTAATTTAGGATATCAGTTTCTCGTGGAAGAATGACTTTCTTTATAAATAATAGTTATTTTTTTATTCATTCCATTCATCAAATATATAAGTGTTTAAGCATTCAAAAGTTTATATTATGATGTGAACTAGGCAGGCAACAACTTAAGTAGACCCAGCACGTTGAGTAGGCTGATTAAGCTAAACGAGCTAGATGGCTGGTGACAAACAAGATGATCACATTGGATGAACCTATCAAGCAGGTTCGTCTGAATGGACCAATCAAATTGGTTGGGCTAAGCGGGTTGAATGAGTTAATTCCATTTGACAAAGCCATTACTCTAGGTTTGCAAACTACAATTTTCTTACCGAAAATATCAACGCCCACGCCATTATTTAGAAAAATAAACAAAGAAACGCCAATAAATAAATAAAAAATAAATAAAACCATGACAAACGTAAAGATTTAGATTTATGACTTGAAATGTATTCTCGAGCCATTTGCATTTAGAAGCTGGACGCAATTTCGTCAGTTTTGGGATTTGGTCGAGACGTTCGACTGCTACTAAGTCGCCTTCTATACTTGCTCTGTCCAATGCCGAGAAGAAAATCGGTAAATATGTGCTCATATTCTGGCATTTTACTGTAACCTGCAACCATATAAGTAACTTGTCTCAGGAGAAACACAAGCAAGACTAGTTATATAAACACCTATCATTCGATCAACAATGAAGAACAATTGAATTCAAAACTATAGAGGAAACTCCAAATGGACTAGTGACAAAATGTGAGAATTATTTGAATAAGTTGGTGCGAGAAGAAACAATTTTCCTGCGCAAATGCAGTTCTATGAACTGTTAAAGCATGGTACAATTTGCATAACGTGGAAAAATGAGATGCTTTAGTTACTAACTAATAATTTAGGATTTAGGATTTAGGGTTTAGGGTTTAGGAAAATACTTAGCTGTCATGTTCAGTAATATAACATGGTTTGATTCCATATGGTAAAAGTATCTAAATGAATGAGAAAGACCAAAACATACATGTGGCCACTTACCAGGAAAGTAGTTGATATCTATAACATAAAACCTGTCCCTTGTTCCGCGCTCTCTGATTATGTCTATGTTGAACAATCGAAGGCCCTATACGTGATAAACACGAGACGGGATTATATTATGCTAGCCTACAAAACATTATTCGGTACAATACGACACCAGTAGAATCCAACTGACCAGTCGATTACGGAGCTCCTTGGCAAGTTTCTCAAGCAATGGCCTTGGAGGGAGTTCTAGATCGATTATAAAGTTCAAATCAGTGACAAACTACTGCCGAATATCAGTATACATAGAGACCACACGAATTGCACAGCTCCTACCTGCAATACTAGGGTCCAAATCGGCATCATCTGCAGATGCTGCTGCACATGAAACTCTAGGAAACCGAAAAGCGCCTTTATTGCTTAACTGTTCCCGCTTATCGACATCGGGAAGGGAAAATCGACGAACAACTTTTACTGCCTCTCCAACAATATAGACCTTGAAGAGAATACCACCTTTGAAACGGTGAGGAAAATGTTTTAGAAGGAATATATGCAGAGACTAACTAGTCAGATAACATCCAAAAATCACATACCATGATTAATGAATTCTTGAAGAACCAAGGGTGGATCAAGCATTGACAATGAAAACTCATCATAGGCAAGTGATAACTCATGAGACTTAGCACTGCCATCCACCAGTAATGGTTTAACAACTGCATGCATAATTAAAAGAATTATGAGTTGATCACAGACATAACTCTCTTAGAACATGATATGCGATATTTTGATTCAAAAATAGGAAGGCAACAAGATGTTGAAGGAGGGCATTACCTAATGGCAGACCAAGCCTAGCTTTTCTAACAGCTTCAGGGATTGATGATGGTTCTTTGCTAATAACTAATTGCTTTGGAACGCCAACTTTACCTGGAAAAGAATTGAAAATTTCGACTGGGTTTCGATTGTAATTGTTCGAAACTAGAAGCAAAAGCAATAAATAAATAAATATTTGATGCCTACTAAAAGTTAGCAAAGAGAATCTCAAAATCCTCAAAAATTCTCTAGTCAAGTGATATATTACACACTAATTTCTTTAACAAATGAAGTTTGGATGAAACAAACTAGGGTAGAAGCAAAACTAAAACAAATTACCATAGCTGTCCGACAAGTTTAAATCGACTACGACCTGAAGCATTGATTGTCGATTATGAAGGTGTTGTATGGAAATTGGGGGATCAAGAACAGTAACTCCTGGATTCTCTTCCCTATAATCCTTCAAAAAATAAGGAAAAGAGGGTAAAGACATGAAAAGAGAGAGAGAGAGAGAGAGAAATCCCAAGTCATGCATATTTAAATGCAACCTCAAGAGATATCGAAAAGTAAGAGAATGGACAAAGATGTATGAAATCTTGACACTTATCCTATCGACAATCATGAAATTAGAAATCAATGGATTCTGCAGGGTTTTCACAGTACAGAATAGCTCAAAGTACCGTATTCTCTCATTAGCAATCCATATATTACTCTGAACTATTATCATTCAGATTGGTTAAATGAGCACAATTTAGATGATGAACTATCCGGATCGGCTAAAGAGGGAAGAATGAAGACTTTTATTTATTTACCTCCAGAACATGTTGCCACTCTTTTCCAGTTAACTGCAAAAAAAAAAAAAAAAATTATAGATTGATAAGAAAAGTTGGATGAATGCATTTCCTCAAGGATCGTAAAAAGTGCCAGTAAGAGGAATTCTTAAAAGGAAAATGCCTACAGTCTGTTTGCCTGTTTTCATAATAAGGATCTTTCATCTATCTACCAAAGTTTAGTGCTAGCCTTGATCATTCTTAGGCTAGTTTTTCTGAGTGATTAAATGAAAGATCATCAAGTTTTGGACTACTGACCTTGTGAAGAACAATGTCAAAAGGACCTTGATCCAGAAGAGACCGGCTCTGATCAATGGCCACAAATATAATCCCTTTCTTCCTGCATGTCTCAATACATGAACATTGAAATGGAAGCGACTTGCAAATCTTAAATCCGATGCAATAAAAATTAATCAGTCTCATCAAAAAGTCAGCAGCATAGCATAGATCAGGGGACAAATCAGATGCAATTTGTAAACAATGAACTAAACCGTTAGCAATGTAATATTAATTAATGTCTAACAGAAGAAAACTTGAAAGAAAAAAAAAAAATCTGATTGCACAGTTCAAAAAGGTTAAGAACAGCCATGTGACAGAAAGAAGTAAAACAAGGTCAATAAGGTTCACCTAGCCAATCTTTCGAGCTTTGGCTGGAAGAAGCTCTTCACTTTTTTGGATGTCAGAGCGTACCCGACGATGAGCCTCTGCTGCGGCGGCGGATGAGGTAACGACATCAGGTGCACCTGCTCATTCTCCTTGTCCTCGTCACTCCACGGGACGGGGATTCCCAGGTCGAACCTCATTCTCCGGCCGGCGTAAACAAAAGCCAGAGTTTGGAATCGAGGGGACGAGAAGCGAGAGCAGGGAGAGGGGGAGGGGATAATTGTGAGGCTTGCGAGCCGGGTATTTGTAGAAGACGGTCAGTCAAACAAGTAGCTGCAATCATTCCGAGACGCCACACAGATTCTGAAACTAGAGGACAGTGCACCGGCTCTAAGTCTGAAACTCTCTATTCAAACGAGATATGAAATTTGCTCACGGCTCCTCCAACTCAAACATCAGTGGCCTTGTGTGATCAAACATCAGGAGCGACAAGTCTAAAACCATAATGAATGAATTCTACTCCCTTGGTAGAAAATATCAGTGCACAGGAATTCCAACTTGCAACAGCAACCATAGATAAACCCTCTCTCTACCCATCAATACAATGTGGCAAATACAAGCATCATATACTGATGTAGAAACAAGCCATGATTCAGGAAAAAAGTGTGGCTGTGCCTCCCTGCGAAATATATTAATTCTACAAATTTAAAAAGCTTGTATTTAATTTTAAGCCCGTGCAAATTATGGTCCAAAACATATGGAGCAATATGATTGATCGAATTGGAGGTAGTTTCTGAAGTAGAGCCAAGTGTGAGGTTCATTTTTGTTTGGAAGAAAAATAACTGAAGAAGCAAGAAATGGCAATGGAGGCCAGGGAGGTCCTAGTCGAAGAGGAAGTCGTGTCATATGTGTGTGACTGCAATTAAAGATGATGCTTTCCCATGAAAGGCAATGCCAAGATCTTTTGTTTTTTCTTTTCTTTTCATTTTCCCCTGGCCATTGGTTTCAAACAAAAACATGAATAATTTATTCATGTGATGGTGAATGACTCCTGTCGATCTTTCAAGTATGATTGATATAATGTCCCAGGCATTTTTTTTTTCATATATCTCAGAATCGAATATCAATTTTAATAAATTAATAGATTAATTTCTCTTAATGAGTGTTGATATCACTGGACTAATGATTAATCCGTTTTGAATGTATTTCAATTTATGTTAATGGTTGATGAAAAAGTTCATCAACTAAAAAAATAAAAAATGAGGGGCAGTATACGGAATGCCACGTTATTTGTTTGGCGGAATCTGTCCAAATTGCTTGGTTCCACTTCTGGCAAATATGCCAGCAAATATAAGAAAAAATATTTTCTAACATATTTTATAATCACATCTAAATAGTAGAAAAAACCATATATTTTTTCTATTAAAATGATTTTTTTAGAAATAAAAGTATATTAGTGTAAACTATTTTCCAAATAAATTAGCTTAGAAGATGGCTCAAATCGAGTCAAAATGGCATGACCTGTGACCTTCTAATTTGAGTCGGGGATAGGCCCATGAGATCGAGGTTGTGCTCGAGTACTTGCTCAGTCTTGTATCCACTCCCATCACACTTGGGTTGGGTAGGTCGAGTTTGTCAAATTTAGACATTGTGCGTTTGCTATTTCATAGATGATCCAGTAGCATAATACATATTTTTTTTTTCTTAAATAACTCTAACAATTTTATGAAATAAGTGGTTGTGCAAAACATTTAACTAGTTCAATATTATATTACATAGGACATAAAGCAGTACTCTTGAAGTGGGAGTATATACAATGGAAAATTCAATTGTAGCAAAAAAAAAAAAAAAAAAAAACTCTTTATATGGATGGATTCTTAACGTATAATCAATTTTATTGTTATAGTAGTTTCCATGGATTGACGCAATTATATTAGTTTATACAAAAGTATTATTGTCAATAGATTTGGATTGCTTTTTAGCAATACGAAATGCCCTGTTGATTGTTTTAATCCATCCTTGCATACATTATTATTACTAGATAAATTTCTCGTGATTTCCCTTCCTTTCAAATAGTAGAAAGTCATCCTAAAGGGATCGCTGAGATTATAATTTCACCTTGTTATAGTAAGTTAGCATAAATCTACATTCATATGTTGATAAACCATGCTTAAATTTTAAAGTCATTTTGTAGATTGTGTTTCACTTATATTTGTATAAGTCAATGAATATTTTTCTATATTTCAAAACATTCAAGACAAGCTACTAATGTTTATAACTATGGTTTCAATTTTATTGGAGCCCCAAATTTATGATATTTTAATATTCTCTATTATTTTTTTTTTAAAAGATCACTTTTAATTTTAAATTATCTTTAATAATATTAATTTTAAATTTTAGTTTATTTTTGTTGGGTATTCGGGCCACAAAAATCGCGTTTTCGCTTCGCGGAAACCCCGAATCACCCATGCCACTGGATCTCGTGCGAAGGATAGATTTCAAAAATTTAAATACGAGTACGAGTTTACTAAAACTTAGATCTACTCCTAGATCTACATGGAAGAGATCTATACCTTCGATGCGTGCCCTTTTTCGTATCCCGCTCGTCCAAGATTCGTCGGATCTCGAAAGTATCAAGGATAGATACTTCTCTATACGTATCCACACGAACACACTAGGTGGAGATAACCAAAACAAGGTGTGCTAGCACCTTATGGGATTCGGCCAAGGAAAGGAGAGGGAGAGCAAAAATGGCTAGAGGAAGGAGATGAAGTGAATGCACATGAATGAGAAAATGAATTCACATCCACAACAAAAGGTGGCCGGCCACTTTCCCAAGTGTAACCCCTATTTTTGCATTAAGTGTGACCATTAAGAGATTTGTAACCTCCATGAGGTGGCACACACATGTGCTAAACATGATGATGTGGCACCTCATCATTGGCCACTTAATGCCAACTCACCAATGAGGTGGCATGAAGTCAAGTCAAACTTGACTCTTCATCTTCCTCTCAAGTCAAGTCAAACTTGACTCTTCATCTTCCTCTCAAGTCAAGTCAAACTTGACTTAATCTCTCTCATGGTTGATCTAATCCAACCATTTAATTCAAGCCAATTTAATATAATGAATCTAATTCATTTAATTAAATTGATTCAATGAGTCATAATCTAAATTAGACTCATTAAACACATGAATCAACTTGAGTCCAACTCAAGTTAGCCCAATTAGGATTACTCTTAATCCAATTTGATTCATCAAATGAATCTAATCCTCTTGGTTCATCATATGAATCCAATCTCCATCTAATTGTCCTTAGTGTGTGACCCTATAAGTTCTTGTAACATTGGCAATGCCCCTAAACCCATTTAGGAGCATAAGTAATGAGCGGTATCTAGCAACACATCATTACTACCCAATGTTACAAGAATGTTGAGATCCAACATCACCTTGTGACTACTAATTGTGACTCCTCATAATATATAACAAATGTCCTTCTATCCTACACATCTAGATTGATCAATATGAGGCATAGACCGTGTCATCCTCTAATCAATCTAAATCTTGAACTCTAAGTAGACTCACTAAATCAAATGAGCTCAATATCTCATATTGACTCATTTGGGCATGGCCATGCACTTCGTGGTCTCACTCTATCAAGAATATCGATGTCTCTCCCGTCATATAGGAGGGATAGATCCCATCTACATCACTCATATCCCTCCGCATAATTTGTTACATACCCAGTAATCGCCTTTATAGTCCATCCAGTTACGGGTGATGTTTGACGAAACCAAAGTACATAACTCCTTATGTAGGGAACCATGGTGACTTCAGGTCTAAGGACTAGTAGTCATACTAATAGCCACATGAGAAAGTATATGACACTCATATAACGATCCATGATACTTTCTCATGGCGGGTCATTCAGTATACATTCTCCAATGCATACCCATGTGTCAACTTGATATCTCTATATCCATGACTTGTGAGATCAAGTATCGAGTTGACCTACATGCTAGTCTTATTACATTAATATTGTCCCTGAATGTTAATACTCGACTTGGAATGATTAAGAGTAGTGCTCCCTATATCATCTCACTATCAGTTCAACTAACCGATTGATATAGGTGAGAACTGTCTACTCAAGGACGTTATTATACTTAATTTATTTGGCCCCAATACAAGTAAGTATAATAACCAAAAACCAAATGCCTTTATTTATATATAATATGATACAACAAGTCCAAAATACAATCATCAAATGATTGGCTCTAGGGCTCTAGCTAACAATCTCCCACTAGCACTAGTGCCAATCAGTGTAGGCTCTAAGCCCAAATGACCTAGTGTGACCATCATGCTTCCTCTGTGCCAAAGCCTTGGTCAAGGGATTTGCGATGTTAACCTCTGTAGGTACTCTGCAAATCTTCACATCTCCACTCTCGATGATCTCTCGAATGAGATGGAAGCGCCGTAGTGTGTGTTTGGTCCGCTGGTATGAGCGAGGTTCCTTCGCCTGTGCTATAGCTCCATTGTTGTCACAATAGAGCTCAATAGGGTCAGCAATGCTAGGAACCACCCCAAGTTCAGTGATGAACTTGGGAATCCAAACTGCCTCCTTTGCTGCCTCTGATGCAGCAATATACTCGGCCTCTGTCGTAGAATCAGCTACTGTGTCCTACTTCGAACTCTTCCAGCTCACAGCACCACCATTAATGCAAAACACGAACCCCGACTGCGATCTATAGTCATCCTGGTCGATCTGGAAGCTAGCATCACTGTAACCCTTTACAGCTAGCTCATCATTGCCTCCATATATCAAGAAATATTCTTTAGTCCTTCTTAAGTACTTAAGAATAATCTTGACCGCTATCCAGTGACTTTCACCTGGATCTGACTGGTATCTGCTCGTCATGCTCAAAGCATACGAGACATCAGGTCGAGTACATAGCATGGCGTACATGATCGATCCTATGGCTGAGGCATAAGGGATCTGATCCATGCGGTCTTTCTCTTCTCTAGAAGAGGGACCTTGAGTCTTCGAAAGACTCACGTCATGTGACATCGGCAGAAATCCCTTCTTGTTGTTCTGCATGGCAAACCGAAGGAGTACCTTATCAATATATGTACTCTGACTTAGGCTAAGCAATCTCTTAGATCTATCTCTATAGATCTGTATCCCTAGAATACGAGATGTCTCACCTAAGTCCTTCATTGAGAAGCAACTCCCTAGCCAGGTCTTGACAGACTGAAGCATAGGGATGTCCTTCTCAATGAGCAGTATGTCATCCACATACAATATGAGGAAGATAACTATGTCCCCTACAACCTTCTTGTAGACACAAGGTTCATCTTCGTTCTTGATGAAACCAAACTGTTTGATTGCATCATCGAATCGAAGATTCCAGCTCCGAGAAGCTTGCTTTAGTCCATAAATGGACCTATGCAGCTTGCATACTCTGCTAGTATGCTGTGGATCTACAAAACCCTCAGGTTGTGTCATGTACATATCCTCGAGTAGGTTTCCATTCAGAAACACGGTTTTGACGTCCATCTGCCAGATCTCGTAATCGTGGTAAGGTGCAATAGCAAGCATGATCCGAATGGACTTAAACATCGCAACTAGAGAAAAGGTTTCATCATAGTCAATACCATGAATTTGCTTGAAACCTTTAGCTACCAAGCGACCCTTATAGATAAGTCCATCCATGTCAGTCTTTCTCTTAAAGACCCACTTACACCCAATGGGTTTTACCCCTTCAGGTGGATCAACCAAAGTCCATACTTGGTTGGTGTACATGGATTCCATCTCGGATCTCATGGCCTCTAGCCATTTCTCGGAATCTGGTCTCATCACAGCTTCCTGATAGGTGGTAGGCTCATCCTCTATGAGCACAATGTCATCATGGTCAGACAAGAGAAATGAGTATCTCTCAGGCTGACGACGTACCCTATCAGACCTGCGAAGAGGTATGTCTACTTGAACTGGTTGTTGTTCCTCAACTCCTTGTGGAACAACATCATCCACAACACTTTGTGGTTCCAGTTCAATTTCCATCGAGGCATCAGTGCTATTGTTCGCATCTTGAACTTCTTCAAGATCGAACGCGCTCTCACTAGTCTTTCTAGAAATAAAGTCCCTTTCTAGAAAGACCCCAGTCTTTGCCACAACTACCTTGTGCTGACTGGGAATGTAGAAGTAATATCCCTTAGTTTCCTTGGGATATCCAATAAAATAGCACTTGTCGGATTTGGGTTCTAATTTGTCTGAGACTTGACGTCTAACGTAAGCCTCACAACCGCAAATCCTCATGAAAGACACCTGGGCATCTCTCCTAGTCCATATCCTATATGGTGTCTTTATCATGGCCTTGGATGGAACTCGGTTGAGTATAAAAGCTGCCGTGTCTAGAGCATAGCCCCAAAGGTATGTCGGAAGATCTGTGTGACTCATCATCGATCGTATCATATCTAATAGGGTACAATTCCTCCTTTCGGATACATCATTCCACTGTGGTGTTCCAGGAGGAGTGAGTTGGGATAGAATCCCACACTCAGCTAGATAGTCACGGAACTCATGGCTAAGGTATTCTCCACCTTGATCGGATCGAAGTATCTTAATACTTTTGTCAAGCTGGTTCTGTACTTCATTCTTGAATTCTTTGAACTTTTCAAAGGATTCAGACTTATGTGTCATCAAGTACACATAACCATATCTACTGAAGTCATCAGTAAATGTGATGAAGTATCTATAACCGCCTCTAGCAGCAACTTTGAAAGGGCCACATACATCACTATGTATGAGTCCTAACAAATCAGTTGCTCTCTCGCTGTGCCCACTAAAGGGAGTCTTGGTCATCTTGCCTCGTAGGCATGACTCGCATATCTCATATGATTCAAAATCAAATGAGTCCAACAAACCATCCTTATGGAGCTGGGATAAGCGCTTGTCATTTATATGACCTAAGCGACAGTGCCAGAGGTAGGTTTGGTTCATGTCATTTGACTTGAACCTCTTGGTATTTATGTTATAGATAGGGCTCTCAAGGTCTAGAATATAGAGTCCGTTTATCAGAGGTGTCCTATAATAGAACATATCGTTTAAAAGACGGAACAACATTTGTTCTTTATTGTAAATGAGAAACCTTTCTTGTCTAAACAAGAAACTGATATAATGTTCTTAGTTAATGCAGGCACATAATAACAATCGACTAACTCTAGTACAAGCCCAGAGGGCAGAGATAGAAAGTAAGTCCCTACAGCAACAGCAGCAACCCATGCTCCATTGCCTACTCGTAGGTCCACCTCACCCTTTGTCAATGCCCTGCTATTTCTCAGCGCCTGCACATCAGTACAAATGTGAGAAGCACATCCAGTATCTAATACCCATGATGTAGAAATAGATAGATTGACTTCTATAACATATATACCTGAAGTGGAAGTCTCACTTCGCTTCTTCTTAAGATCCTCCAAGTATACCTTGCAGTTCCTCTTCCAGTGCCCAGTCTGACCGCAGTGGAAGCAGGTAGCATCCTTGGCGACCCCTCCTTTAAGCTTCAGTTCCTTGCCTTTGCCCTTGGTTTGGGACTTTCCCTTACCTTTGGGCTTGCCCTTGCCCTTGTGTTTCTGAACCATCAGAACAGAGTGGGGCTTTGCCTTCTTAAGGTTCAGCTCAGCAGTTCTTAACATGCTAAGCAGCTCGGGCAGTGGCTTGTCAATCTCGTTCATATTGTAGTTTAGAACGAATTGACTGTAGCTATCCGGCAAGGATTGCAAGATCAGGTCAGTTGCCAGCTCTTGGCCAAGAGGGAACCCCAACCTTTGTAAGTTCTCTATGTACCCAATCATTTTGAGTACATATAGGCCTACGGGAGCCCTGTTTGACATCTTGCACTGAAACAGTGCCCTTGAGATCTCAAATCTCTCATGCCTCGCTTGACCTTGATACAGTTGACGAAGATATTCAACCATATTGTAAGCGCCCATTAACTCGTGTTGCTTCTGAATCTCAGAGTTCATGGTCGCGAGCATTAGACAAGACACATCTAATGCGTCATCTTGATGCTTCTTGATAGCATCTCGGTCAGCTCGCGGGGCAGTGGCAGGAGGAGCCTCCGGAATGGGCTGCTCCAGAACGTACAGTTTATGTTCTTGGGTGAGAACTATTCTTAGGTTCCTGTACCAGTCCAGGAAGTTTGCTCCGTTGAGCTTGTCCTTCTCGAGGACAGATCGCAGGGAGAAGGTGTTCGTATTCGACGTCATGGTAATCTACAACAGAAATAAAAGAAGAAATAAATATCATATTCTTAATCATTTAATTAGGCCTTTAACTAAATGACGTTCCTACTGAATTCTATAATTCATGTGGGACAAGATCCACATCATACTAATCCTTGAGTTAGCTTTGGCTAATACGCCCAAGACTTAGTATGATCGGTAGGTAACGATTACCAATTACATCTCTATGCAACTCTTGTTTATAGGATCAAGATCCGCATTTATATTAAAACTCGAGTTAGCTTTGGCTAATACGCCCGAGAGTTAATATAAACGTGATTTTGACCTATCTACCAACCATTGGATAATGTCTATAGTTTAAACTCGATCCAATTGAGTTAACTAGTTACTCAATCTAATTGAGTTGTACTCACCCATGCGTTGATAGGCGGGACCAAAATTGTCCCTCCGTACCCTACCAAGATAGTATGTGTTGCTCTGCTTTGGCAGATTCAACAACAACATGCAATCGAGGTAGTGGTAGGTATCACGGCATGGTAGGCATTACGAGTTGACGCGATTTAGGTCTAATCTAAATGATGATGCGTATCAAATACTTGATTTAGATCTAATCTAATCGTGGGGTGCATCATGTGCACGATTTAGATCTAATCTAATCGCTAGGCACTAATTAACTACTTAATTAAACATGCATCACATACATATAAGCAATTAATTAAATTATTTTGTGATTGTGTCATAGCCCTACTACGATCTTCTCAAGCCAATGAGAAGATCGAATGGTCAACCTAAGGTCAACAGCTTCTCAAGCTCCTTCCTTTGACCACCTCATGTTGCTCGCGCCCTCCTCGTAACTCCGTCTCGAGTGGACCTTCCACCGCTTCAAAATTTACATTACAATTTTGAAACTCGAGTTATATTCAAGTCTAAATCTAATTTACAACCAGAATATAAGAGAAAGGCACGACGCGCAGGTCGTGAAAATAAAATAAAATAAATACAGCACGCACATCACATAACGGCACGCAGGCCGTATTATGAATTACAACACATTTCCAAATCCAATTTGGGTCGTTTGGGCCATGACTATTACAAAATTAATATATAATTCAAAATTATATATTCTATAAATTTCAGTAATTTTTTTTATAATTTTACAATTTTTACAGGTACAATTTTCCCGGCGGTTCCGTTTAGCGGTTTTCGGGCGCAATCGCGGAACGAATCCCCTTGCGGGGCCAAGGGCAGCGCCCCTACCCGCGATCTAACCATCGCGAGGGTTCCTTTGCGATCTAACAGCGCCTTAGCCCGCTGTCCCAAAAATATTTGGAGCGAAACCAAGCCGTTTTGGAAAAATCTTCCCGGTAGCGGAAGCCTACAAGTGCCGAAACACTTGTGCTTCGCTTCTACGAGAAAATTACCAATGAAAACTATAAAAACACTAAATTTACAGAAAATCATAGAAGCTATTTTTCATAAAAATAAAAAATAAACTCGTACACGACTTCGCACGTGGCTCTGATACCACTGTTGGGTATTCGGGCCGCGAAAACCGCGTTTTCGCGTCGCGGAAACCCCGAATCACCCATGCCCCTGGATCTCGTGCGAAGGATAGATTTCAAAAATTTAAATACGAGTACGAGTTTACTAAAACTTAGATCTACTCCTAGATCTACATGGGAGAGATCTATACCTTCGATGCGTGCCCTTTTTCGTATCCCGCTCGTCCAAGATTCGTCGGATCTCGAAAGTATCAAGGATAGATACTTCTCTATACGTATCCACACGAACACACTAGGTGGAGATGACCAAAACAAGGTGTGCTAGAACCTTATGGGATTCGGCCCAGGAAAGGAGAGGGAGAGCAAAAATGGCTAGAGGAAGGAGATGAAGTGAATGCACATGAATGAGAAAATGAATTCACATCCACAACAAAAGGTGGCCGGCCACTTTCCCAAGTGTAACCCCTATTTTGCATTAAGTGTGGCCATTAAGAGATTGTAACCTCCATGAGGTGGCACACACATGTGCTAAACATGATGATGTGGCACCTCATCATTGGCCACTTAATGCCAACTCACCAATGAGGTGGCATGAAGTCAAGTCAAACTTGACTCTTCATCTTCCTCTCAAGTCAAGTCAAACTTGACTTAATCTCTCTCATGGTTGATCTAATCCAACCATTTAATTCAAGCCAATTTAATATAATGAATCTAATTCATTTAATTAAATTGATTCAATGAGTCATAATCTAAATTAGACTCATTAAACACATGAATCAACTTGAGTCCAACTCAAGTTAGCCCAATTAGGATTACTCTTAATCAAATTCGATTCATCAAATGAATCTAATCCTCTTGGTTCATCATATGAACCTAATCTCCATCTAATTGTCCTTAGTGTGTGACCCTATAGGTTCTTGTAACATTGGCAATGCCCCTAAACCCATTTAGGAACATAAGTAATGAGCGGTATCTAGCAACACATCATTACTACCCAATGTTACAAGAATGTTGAGATCCAACATCACCTTGTGACTACTAATTGTGACTCCTCACAATATATGACAAATGTCCTTCTATCCTACACATCTAGATTGATCAATATGAGACATAAACCGTGTCATGCTCTAATCAATCTAAATCTTGAACTCCAAGTAGACTCACTAAATCAAATGAGCTCAATATCTCATATTGACTTATTTGGGCATGGTCATGCACTTCGTGGTCTCACTCTATCAAGAATATTGATGTCTCTCCCGTCATATAGGAGGGATAGATCCCATCTACATCACTCACATCCCTCCGCATAATTTGTTGCATACCCAGTAATCGCCTTTATAGTCCACCCAGTTACGGGTGACGTTTGTCGAAACCAAAGTACATAACTCCTTATGTAGGGAACCATGATGACGTCAAGTCTAAGGACTAGTAGTCATACTAATAGCCACATGAGAAAGTATATGACACTCATATAATGATCCATGATACTTTCTCATGGTAGGTCATTCAGTATACATTCTCCAATGCATACCCATGTGTCAACTTGATATCTCTATATCCATGACTTGTGAGATCAAGTATCGAGTTGACCTACATGCTAGTCTTATTACATTAACATTGTCCCTGAATGTTAATACTCGACTAGGAATGATTAAGAGTAGTGTTCCCTATATCATCTCACTATCAGTTCAACTAACCGATTGATATAGGTGAGAACCGTCTACTCAAGGACGTTATTATACTTAATTTATTTGGCACCAATACAAGTAAGTATAATAACCAAAAACCAAATGTCTTTATTTATATAGAATATGATACAACAAGTCTAAAATACAATCATCAAATGATTGGCTCTAGGGCTCTAGCTAACAATTTTTATGTTATTTGTTAAAGATTTTTTCTTTTTAAAATATAATCTACTCTTAGTTTTCCGCATTGATTATAAAAAATGTGCGCTCTCATAGTCATGGTGATCTCATGCCCTTCCTCTCTATTGTAGATGTTCTTGTGCCTTTTTCCTCATTTGTGTAATGATCTTGTATCATTCCTCTCCCTCATCGATACTCTCTAAGGATACTCTTTTTTTCCCTCATTGGTGATCTTCTTTCCTCACTCTTTCTTCATCTCCCTGGATAAAAATAGAAATTAAGGTTCCTCATTTATTTGATGCAAACTAAAATGCTAATCTGTTTAAGCATCAAGTAAACAATGACCACATGTTATATATGGAAATTAAATAATAATAAAATAATAAATATTAATTAAGAAATAATCTTATAGAATTTTTAGAAAATTTTAAAAAAATTTCATGATTTAAATTGAATTCATATTTTTAAGGGCATAAATTTATTAGACCTTGAGTGAACGTTCACTAGGCTCAAATGTCTAACCCAAATCTCTCTGCCAGAGGAACGATAGTAGCAAGTATACTCGACCAGTATCGTAATTTCCTCCTACAGACCACCAGAGGACACGACTATAAGACCGCTTGGATACCCACCTACCAGAGGGGAACCAAGCCCATCAACACCCCAACCCATTTATGAACAAAGACCTGCAAGAACGAGATTCAGGGGTGGAATGAATAATGAAATGTGGAATCTACCGTCGGCCCAACAACAAGGAGACACCATGTTCATTATCCCAGAACAATTAGGCCTTTTTGATAATGCATTGTCACGTTGAGAATCAATTACAAAAAACTATCGCCAATGAGGCCTTTACTAATCCCAGAGATAAAATAAACTACACGGAGAATCTCTTAGGAGAAATTGAGAAGATAACATGGGTGCAATGGTGCATGAGCTACCCAACAGAGTATGAAGCCCTCATTAATACTGGAGAAGGGAGAGAAGGCACTCAGAATATCCTCTCACAAATGAGAAGGGTGTTCTCTTCTGAAGATCCTACTCAAGGATCAATAGTCATCCAGGACGTTGCTTATCGAGATATGGAGAAACTCTCTTGTGATAACGTCAAGAACATCATCCAGTTCCTGAATGACTATATGAGACTAGCATCCAAAACTAGAAGATTATTTGTAGGTCCAGAGCTTTCAGAAAAATTATGGTTTAAAATACCTGGAGAACTGGGGAATCGAATAAAAGCAGCATTTGACACCAAGTACCCAGGACTGAACGTCAGTGTCCTACCAAAGACACTTTTTGCTTATAAATTTTTAGAACAAGAATGCAAAGATGCGGCATTTAAGCGAGCTTTAAAGAACTTATCTTTCTGTATCCAAATTCCAATACCAGACTACTACAAAGGGCAAGAGAAGAAGAAATATGGCATCAGGTGCTCAAAGACTTATAAGGGCAAATCACATGAATCCCATGCTAGGATTGAAAAATGCAAGCACCTCATACAAAACAAAAAGTGCATGTGCTATCTGTGCGGGCAAGAAGGCCACTTTGCCCGAGAGTGCCCTAATGAGCACAGAAACATCAAAAGGGTCACAATATTTGAGCAACTAGACATCCTTGATGACTGTGATATACTATCAGTACAAGAGGAGAAGACCAAAGCGACACCATTTTCAGCATTTCTAAAGGAGAAGAGGACGATGAAGATCTCCAAAGGTCCATACAAACTCTTAGTTTATCTAACCATTCTATACTTATGCTTGGACAGTTAGAAGGAGGCTATCGCCCCCAAATTAGAGTAACAAATGAACAACTCAGTTGTCTACATGAATGGCACCACAACGAGCCCATTATTCCCCCTCATACAAGTTATTGTATATGCTGCAAAAGGGCTACATTACAAAGAGCAAGGATTCATTGCCCAAGATGCTTAGTCATGGCGTACAATCTTTGCGGACCTTATTACTTCAACAAGGAGGTACCTATCGCTCCATCAGCACTAACTCAATTTTTTTCCGAGAAAGTTATTACAAGGGCAGCAATACTACATTTGTGGTGTAAAGGAGAGATAGAACGCCTTCAAAAGGAAGTTGAATATTACAAAACCCAGTATGAGGCACTATTACTAGAAAAGGAACCGGGTCAAGACTTCCAGTAGCTAGAAAAAGAGAAGGAAGCTGAAACAGAAACTGCTAGCATGCTCCTAGAAGAAACACACCAAGTTACAGTGCAAGAAGCCAGGGGCCCTAAACTGGTGAAGAATATGTTGTATAATCTTACAGTTGATATGGAAATTCCCGAAGTACCAAGGTTTTCCCTGAAGGCCATACTAGACATAGGAGCCACTACCTGTTGCACAGATCAAAGGTCAGTACCCCCAGAGGCCCTAGAAAAGAATACATTCATAGTGAGCTTCAGTGGGATAAACTCGCAACAAACAACTAACATGAAAATGAAGTAGGGAAGGATGCTTTTTGGTGAGAACATATTCCGAATCCCATATACATACAATTTCCCCATGATACTAGGGGATAATATTCAAATGATAATTGGATGCAACTTCATCAAGGCAATGCATGGTGGACTCTGCATCAAAGGCAATGTCATTACTTTCTATAAGAATCTCACCTCCATTAACACGTTACCTGTTGTAGCTGCAACAATAGAAGAGCTTGATCTGGAAGAAGAAGAATACATCTAGATCAACGAGATGGTCAACTATTCTATTGGACCTTCCTAGTAGAGGTTTAAAACCCAATTTGGTCCCTTACTACAATTGCTAGAGGACCAAGGATATATTGATGACAACTCACTACAACACTAGGCAAAAAATAAAATTGTCTATCTGCTAGACATAAAAAATCCGGATTTCATTATTGAAGACAGACCCCTGAAACACCTGATGCCGCTCCAGAATGAAGCCTTCTCTAAACATATCAAAGCACTACTAGAAATTGAGGTAATTAGGCCCAGTAAGAGCCGACATAGGACCACGACAATTATAGTCAATTCTGAAACCATAGTTGATCCTAAAACAAGAAAAGAGATAAAAGGGAAGGAGCGAATGGTCTTCAACTACAAAATACTTAATGGTCTTATGAACAAAGACCAATACAACCTTCCTGAGATCAACACTATCCTAAAAAAGGTTAGTAACAACAAAATATATTCCAAATTTGACTTAAAAAGTGGTTTCCATCATGTTGCTATGCATCCAAACTCTATAGAGTGGACGACTTTCTCGGTACCCAATGTGTTATATAAATGGCTGGTCATGCTGTTCGGTTTAAAAAAATACTCCTACCATCTTCCAGCGAAAGATGTACAACTGTTTTAAAGGGACGGAGGATTTCATTGTAGTCTATATTGATGATATCTTGTTATTCTCTCCAAATGAGGAACAACATGAACACATTTACAAAGGATGTTATCAATATGTCAGGAGCATGGGTTGATACTCATCCCTATAAAATGAAGATTGCAGTTTCCGATATTGAATTCCATGGGGCAGGACTCAGAAACAGCAAGATACGTCTGCAACCACACATCATCACCAAGATTGCAGATTTTTAAGAGGAGGACTTAAAAACGACAAAGGGCATGAGGTCCTAGCTCGAACTTCTTAATTATGACATGAATTATATCCCTAACATTGGTAAATTACTGAGCCCTCTATATGCAAAAACAAGTCCCAATGGAGACAAGAGGTTAAATTCGCAAGATGGGCCCTCATCTGAAAAATTAAGGGTCTTATAAAAAATGTGCCTGATCTTGAAGTTCCCCCAGAAGAATGTTGTATCATCCTAGAAACAGATGGTTGTATGGATGGATGGGGAGAAGTTTGCAAATGGAGAAAAGGCATGTTTGACCCAAGAACATTAGAAAAAATATGTGCCTATTGAAGGGCGTTGGAATTCATTTCTGTTTAAATTTTCTTGTACAAAAATTATACAAGTACAGAACTTTTCCTAGCAACCCGCATGTTCGATCAGACATATGTTTAATCAATCAAGCAAGTTCTTGATGGATTAAAGCATACCTTGATCGAAGTACAAGATCGCTAAACCTTAGTATAAGGTATCGAGCATCTTGCTAAACCTTTGTTTATTATTTCATATCGTTGTATAGGATATTGAGTATCATATTAGACCTTTATTGTTATTTAGGCCTATGCATATACACTGGTGGGGTTAGACCAAGGTGTGACTATAGAGTGTTATATCGGATGGGATTGTACTTTTTCAACTTATTGTTATGTTGGTATATCCTAATGACCATTATCTCCCATTCATGATTGAGAGAGTCCTTAGTAATCGTTGGTATATCCTATCGACTATGGTCTCCCATTCGTGGTTAAGAGAGTCATCAGTGATTAGGATTCAAAGGACTGGCCACTATACCAGATAGTGGTAGCATGTATTGTCGCACTCAGTCCGTAACTAAATAGCTATATATCCTATCTTCACACCAGACTAGGTAGTGGTAGCGTATATTGTCGCTCGCAGTCAATAGCTGAGCAGCTAGATAGCTACCTCACCCTATCTGCCCACTAGACTAGATGGTGGTAGTGTGTATTGTCACCCGCAGATAGTAGATACCCTAGATGTGCTGTAACATATTGTTATGCTTGTTATGCAGGTGGTTATGGATGTACGATATGTACTCCCGATTTATTAGTTATATTTGGTTGAGCAGGTTAGTGTAGTATTATGTTATTGGATATGCTTTTAGTTAGTTGGTGATTATGTTGGGACACTTACGTTGGTTAGTAAGTACTTTATCTGAGACTGCATCCTTTGATCTCCTATCAGTATATTATTCATGCACTATTTTCTGTTGGTGCAAGTTGCACCAGAATCAAACCTGAGTTTTGATGTTGTCATAGGTTCAAGTTAAGTCTTGTTATGATCTAACAAGTTGACTGAGTGTACAGGATGTTTACTCAACCAAGAAAGACCTAGTTGGAGGCTAGGAAGGAGAAATCTTAGCAGATCGTGGAACCCAGGTGCAAGTCCAAGGAGGTCGAGAGGACCCGAAGCTTGGTAGTATGATCGAGAGGTCTGGAGGACCTAAGATCAAGGGAAAAGTCCTGGCGAGCCGATCAGAGCTAAGTAAAAGTCCAAACCAGATCTGGAGGATCAAAGTTTGGTGGGTAGGTTGAGGTAAACAACTGGAGGAGCGACAGTAAGGTCGAGTTCCAGAAGGGAACAACCCTAGGTCGCTGATCCAACTGAAGAAACCGGAAAAGTTTCCAAGTTGAGATCAAGAACAGTTCTTCTGTTCTTTTATTACTCATTCATTATTATACTGTGTGCTAACATCTATGTTGCAGGAAGTTTTTATTCTAACACTGTGTTGCAGGTCAGATTGGATCGGTCGACCGAACCAGCGGTTCAGTCGACCGAACCAGCGGTTCAGTCGATCGAACAAAGCATAACAGACAAAATCAGAAAGCAAACAGCTCAGACCAGATCAAAGTCAAAGTCCGATCAAAGCTTGATCGGTCGACCGAACAGTAAGATCGGTCGACCGATCCCTGGTGACTCAGCACAGACCAAGTTAACAAACATCGATCAGCAGAAAAGGGAAAAGGCTGATCGGTCGATCGAACTGGATGACCGGTCGACCGATCCAATCAAAATTAATTGCAACATTAATGAGGATCTCGACAGATTTCGACGAACAGGGAAATATACTGTTCAGTCGATCGAAAAATGGGTTCGGTCGACCGAACCATTCATGAGCATTTACTGCGATAGATCGAGCCAACTGCAGTCTTCAGCGAGGAAGGAATGGAGCTGGTTCGGTCGACCGAAAAGAGGGATCGGTCAACCGAACCTCCAGTACTCTTATAAATTGAGGCTCGAAGTCAGAGGTAGGAGATAACTTTCTAATAAATTCTGGTGCTCTTCTGCAAGTTGCTCACACCTACGATTTCAGCAAGCAACTTCATTCGTGCCGACCAAGCTTCGTCTTTCAAATCTTATTGTCGGTATACTTATTTTATATTGCACTCATTATACATAAGATAGTAGGTGTGTTACTATCTTAACATTCTTGTATCTGTACGATTCGCTTCTTTCCGAGGATTTCGAAAAGAAGGATTTTAGTGCTTTGCCCATCGGTGCGATCAAGGACTGCGGGCTTTCGAGTAGGAGTCAAGCTATACTCCGAACGAAGTAAAATACTTTATCTCCTTTTTATTTCCGCTGCACGACTTTGATTTGAAAGAAAAGAATAGCTTTAAAAAGCGTGATATTTACCCCCTCCCCCTCTATCGCTCCAAACGATCTATCAATTGGTATCAGAGCAAGTTAGCTCTAAAATTTCTTAACCGATTTTCAAAGCACCTTTTTAAAACTTTCTTTTCTTTTCCTTTAGAATATTTTTATTATTTATTCTTCAGGCATTACTAATCCCAAGACAAAAGTCTTGGAAATTTTTTTTTTTTAATTTTTATCTTGCAAGAATGATGAACTCGTATCAAGAAGGATATAGTACTGTCCGACCTCCACTATTCAAAGGAGAAAATTTTAGTTATTGGAAGAATAGGATGGAGTGTTACTTGAAGTCTGATATCGAGCTCTGGTTCACTATTTTGAAAGGATATACTCCCCCAACAAAGGACGGAACAACACTAGAACCAGAAGAATGGACTCCCCAAATGATCAAGAAGGCACAATTGAACTACAAGGCGATCAACACCATTCAGTGCAGGCTTACTATGGAGGAGTTGAACCGAATCGGTCCCTACGACGACGCCAAAGAATTGTGGGACTCGCTAGTCAAGCTACACGAAGGAACTGACGACTCAAAGATAAACAAACGAGATTTACTTTTAAATAATTTATTGAATATAAAAATGTTTCCCGGAGAGACGGCCTTGCAACTACACGCTCGACTGAAGGACATCTTAAACGACCTCCACCTGATCGGGCATAGTCTTGGAAACCGCAACACAATAACGTATGCTCTGAATGCTTTTCCGAGGAATGCTTTGTTGGCATCAATTGTAGATGCGTACAAAGTTTCCAAGGATCTTTCAATTCTTAAGTTAGACAAGTTATTTTGTGAATTGGAATTACACGAACAGTCTAACACAAGCCATGTCGAGAAAGGTGTAGCTTTGTATGCAGGATCAAGCAAGGAAACAAGATCAAAAAAGAAGACCGATTCAGAAAGTGAACCAGACTCGGACTCAACAAACGAAGAAGAATTAGTCAACATAGTCTGAAGGTTGTTGACTAAAAGGAAGTTTAGAAGAAGCACCAAAAAGTCCTCACCAAATCAGATCCAAAACAAATCAGAAGTGATTTGTTATGGCTGCAACAAGAAGGGCCATTTCAAAAATGAATGTCCAAATCAGAAAGAAGAAGGACCCAAATCATCAAGACGAAAGAAGGCTCTTCAAGCGACATGGGACGAAACTTCTTCCGACGAATCTGACGCAGAGCAAACGAAGCACTCGAGCCATCTTGCATTTATGGCAACAAACGAAGATTCTGGGTCTGAGTCCGACGAAGAGTACGAATCCGAGATTGACATCGAGTCCGATAGAAGCCCCGGATCGGAAGATCCCAATATGGTAACGATTTATTCAAAGTCTAACTTGCTTAAAGTAGTTAAATGTTTGTTTAAAAAATTATCGAAATCTGAAAAACAAAATAACTTGTTACTTAAGGAAATAGACTACCTTAAGCAACAAGTTAACTTGAGTGACTCGACTAACCGAGTTCAACTCGGAACTTCAACTCAAGTTGAAAAACTTGAGGAAGAAGATTCTGATTTGAAAGGTCAAGTCGAGCGACTCAAGAAAACGTTGGGAAGGTTTGAAATGGGATCCAAGTGTCTAAATATGGTACTTGGATCGCAACGAGCCGTGTACAACAAATCTGGATTTGGTTACAAACCCAAATAAACAAACAAACCAAACTTATCCTTAATCAGTCAAAATACTAGAAGTGAAGTCCAAGCATGGGTTCAAACAAAATTTTTAACCAAACAAATTGAACCAAACCACTACTTGGTCCCTAAGAGTCAAATCCATTACTTAGATATACCTTATCTAAGCTATGACTCAGGGGGAGCAAATAGAAAAAAAATCCAACCAACTTGATTAAACCTAACTCAATACTTAGGCTTAGGATTATTTTTCTGCTTAGAACGATTAGATAAAAAAGGTTTATCAAATCCTACAACATAGCACCGGAATGGATTGGGATGATAGTACGTCAAGGAAACTTTGTCGAAAGCATGTTTAGGCTAAATATGGAATTCTACCTGGTGCACTAGACTTAGTGGATCTAACCAAAGCTACCCCAGTCAAACATGGGCTAGTTAGACCAAAATTTAGTATTAAGTTTTTTGAGCGGAAACAACTTGGAAAGCCTTCAGCAAGTGGTCTAATGATATTCAAGTAGGTCGTATGCCTCGCCACTGAACTGAAAGCTTATCCTTAGGAAGCCTGCTTGATTAACCCAAAGCTAAGTTTGAATCTAACATGGGTTCAATAACCACTTTCAATAAATTCAAAATTAATTGAAATCTAATTCAAATCTAATTCGAACTTAACTAATTCAAATTAAAAATTATTTAAAACTATTTTAAAATTAATTAAAATGATTTAAAACTATTTTAAAATTAATTAAAATGATTTAAAACTATTTTAAAATTAATTAAAACTTAATTAAACTTATTTTTAACTATTTTAAAATTAATTAAAAATTATTTAAAACTATTTAAACTTAATTAAAACTTAATTAAACTTATTTAAAACTATTTTAAAATTAATTAAAACTTAAATAAAATTACTTAAAACTATTTTAAAATTCTAAAAACTTAATTAAACTTATTTGAAACTATTTAAAAATTAATTAAAAATTATTTAAAACTATTTTAAAATTAATTAAAAATTATTTAAAACTATTTTAAAATTAATTAAAACTATTTTAAAATTCTAAAAACTTAATTAAAATTACTTAAAACTATTTTAAAATTCTAAAAACTTAGTTAAAATTATTTTACTTATTAAAAATTTATTTTAAACTTATTAAAAATTATTAAAATTATTTTAAAACTTATTAAAATTATTTTGAATTTATTAAAATTATTTTATTTATTAAAATTATTTTATTTATTAAAAATTATTTTAAACTTATTATAAATTTATTTTAAACTTATTAAAAATTTATTTTAAACTTATTAAAAAATCATTTTAAACTTATTAAAAATTAATTTAAAACTTATTTTAAACTTATTAAAATTAAAAAAAAAACTATTTTAAAATTATTTTAAAACTTATTAAAAATTATTTTAAAAATTATTTATAAAATTTTTTAAACTTAACTATCTTAAAAATTATTTAATCTAAAATCATAAATACACTTTAACCAACTTTATAAACAACTAACCCACTCAATTTCATCCTTTAACCAAACTTTGATTTAATCCTACATTGTGTAGGCATCGAAAGCTCTGGATAAATGGATTTTGGACAGTGGCTACTCCAGACACATGACTAGGGATCAACACAAATTTACCAACATGAAATTCAAAAGCTTAGGGTCAGTTAACTTTGGAAACAATGGCAAGCTAAAGGTAATCGGTACAGGTGAAATTCAATTGCAGTCAAATATTTCAATTAAAAAGGTTTTACTTGTTGAACATTTTAATTACAATTTGCTTAGTATAAGTCAACTCTGTGATTCAGGATTTAAGGTTAAATTTTTATCTTCTGAATGCTTAATAACTTACAATGACTCAACTAATATCTTACTAAAAGGCTTTAGAGATAAAAATATATACTCTATTCATCTACCTAAAACAATATCCAAATGTTTTCTAACTAATAATGATGAAACTTGGTTATGGCATAGGAGATTAGCTCATACCCACCTTAGAAATTTATTAAATTTAAGCAAAAATGGTTTAGTAAAAGGTTTGTCAAAACTAGAAAATCCTATAAATAAATTTTGTAATTCCTATCAACAAGGAAAACAAATTAAATCAACTCATAAACCTATAAATCAAAATAGAACAAATAGAATACTTGAACTAATATATTTAGATTTATTTGATTCTCATGGAATAAAATCTTTAAATGAAAATCTTTATTGCTTAGTAATCATTGATGACTACTCTAAATTTACCTGGGTAAAATTCTTATCAAATAAAAGTGACACTTTTGAAACATTTAAACATTTCTGTAAACAAGTAGAAAATGGAAAAGAAATTAAAATTAAGAAAATAAGAAGTGATAATGGAGGTGAATTCAAAAATCAAAACTTTAATACTTTTTGTTTAGAGAATGGATATCACCATGAGTTTTCATGCCCTAAAACTCCACAACAAAATGGCTTAGTTGAACGTAAGAATAGAACCTTATAAGAAGCTGCTCGCACAATGTTAAATGAATATAATATACCAAAACATTTTTGGGCTGAAGCTGTTAATACAACTTGTTATGTCCAAAATCGAATTATAATTAACAAAGACCAAAATAAAACATCTTATGAAATTTACTTTAATAAAATTCCTAACATTAAATATTTCAAAGTTTTTGGTTGTAATGTTCACATCTTGAATCTTAAAGATCACTTAGGCAAATTTACTTCAAAAACTAACCAAGGAATGTTTCTTGGGTACTCATCTACAAGTAGAGCCTATAGAGTTTACAATAAATCTACTTTGAAAATTGAGGAAACCACCAATGTAACCTTTAATGAAAATGATCATATTTCAATCAATGAACATGGTCCAAATTCTAGTCATCCAGTTAATCAAGAAGAAGAAGATGAAACAAAAAATAAACAACCTAAAATTTCTAATCAAAGAATATTAAAATCTAATCCTAATCATCCAGTTGATCAAATCATAGGAAATCCTGAATTAAGGGTTCAAACAAGATCTGCCTTTAGAAACCTAAGTCAAATAGCATTGATATCTAAAATTGAACCTAAAACCATAAGTGATGCGTTAGTAGACCCTGACTGGATAATTGCAATGCAAGAAGAGTTAAATCAATTTGAAAGGAACCAAGTTTGGGATTTAGTACCTCCACCAAAAGGAAAAACAATTATAGACACCAAATGGGTATTTAGGAATAAATTAGATGATCAAGGTGAAATTCTACGAAATAAAGCTCGTCTAGTAGCCAAGGGGTTCAGTCAAGTCGAAGGACTAGATTACGACGAGACCTATGCCCCGGTAGCCCAGCTTGAATCAATTAGAATGTTGCTTGCCTATACAGCATTTAAAGGTTTCAAGTTATACCAAATGGATGTTAAATCTGCCTTTTTAAATGGTTACATTAAGGAAGAAGTCTACGTAAGTCAACAACCCAGTTTTGAGGATATAGAAAACCCAACCTATGTTTTTAAGCTAAAAAAGGCATTATATGGCCTAAAGCAAGCACCTAGGGCTTGGTATGAAAGACTGTCTAGTTTCTTAAAATCTAAAGGGTTTAAAGAAGGGCAAATTGATCCTACCCTATTTATAAAAACCTTTAATTCAGATATTTTCATAACACAAGTTTATGTTGATGATATTGTATTTGGTTCAACTAACTCACAATTCTTAAATGAATTCATAACCTTAATGGAAAATGAATTTGAAATGAGTTTAGTTGGTGAATTAAATTACTTCTTAGGTCTTCAAATTATATAAACTAAAGATGGTAACTATGTACATCAAACTAAATATACAAAAGATCTTATTAAAAAATTTGGTATGGAAGATTCAAAAGAAAGTAAAACTCCTATGGCAAGTAACATTAAACTTGATAATGATGAAAACGGTAAACCTATTGACTTAAAGCTTTATAGAAGCATGATAGGAAGTTTACTTTACCTAACTACGAATCGACCTGACATTTTATTTGCAGTTAGTATGTGTTCCCGTTACCAAACTTGTGCGAAATAATCCCATTTGTCCTTGGTTAAATGAATTATTAAATATTAAAAGGAACTGTCAATGTAGGAATTTGGTACCCTAGAACTTCACTTTTTGACCTAGTCGGATATTCTGATTCCAATTATGCTGGGTGTAAGTTGGATAGAAAGAGTACAAGTGGAGGGTGTCAGTTGTTAGGTTCGTCTTTAGTTAGTTGGTTTAGCCGTAAACAACAATGTGTTGCCTTATCAACCACTGAAGCCGAATACATAGCAATGGGCGAATGTGTAGCTCAATTGCTATGGATGTCACATACATTAAAAGATTTTAATCTAGATTATAAAAATGTAAAAACCTATATTGATAATATAAGTTCTATAAATCTAACTAAAAATCCAGTACATCATTCTAGAACTAAACATATAGAGATTAAACATCACTTTATTAGGGGTCATGTGTCAAAAGGAAATATTGAATTAAATTATATAGAATCTAAATCTAACTTGGCAGACAATTTTACTAAACCATTACCTGAAACAGAATTTAGTAATCTAAAACGACAATTAGGAATGTGCTTTATAGAATAGGTTTGTTTTTTTTTTTAAATTATTACTTAGTTTATCTTTCAAAATTATTTTTGTAAAAATTCCCTTTCAAAATTTTAGTTTTCAAAATTTATTTCAAATTTTCTGGAATAGCTTAGGATCTACCGTAGAATTGCATGATCCTATAGTCTTAGGAGCCAGCATCTCACAAACACAGTAGGATGCCTTGTTTGATAACTTAGAATGAGTGAGATGCTTAGGTCTTAGCCCTAGATTTCAGATGCTTATGTCTGTGCATCGTCATAAATCTGAGCTTTAAACAACATACATGAATCAATTTGGGTTAACTAACTAGTAAAAACCTAGTTAGTACTAAATACTCAAATTGACCAACCTGAGTCATCAGCTACTATCTAGTGGTAGTTAGCCTTGAACAAAGGTTGGACATTTCATCATAAGGACAATTTTCCTTAGTTTTCCTACCCATGCTTGGACTTTTAGAAATTTGTCAATTTTAGGGGGAGCTTCAAAACAAGATTTTTTTAAGCTTATATTATTGATCAAATTATTTTCAAAATATATTTTTCAATTTTCAAAAGATTATTTCTCAAAATATTTTTTAAATTCATTCTTTTCAAAATATTTTTTAAATATTTTTTCAAAATTCATTCTTTTCAAAATAGTTTTTTAAAATTCATTCTTTTCAAAATATTTTTTAATTCATTTTTTTAAAATATTATTTTTCAAAATTCATTCTTTTTCAAAATAGTTTTTCAAAATGTTGTTCTAAATTTATTCTTTTCAAAATATAAAATTTCAAATGTTTTAATTTTCAAAATCTCTTTCAAATTTTATTCTTTTTTTTAGATATTTTAAAAAAAAATAATTTTTTTTATATTCAAACTTAGTATTATGTTTAAATTCTTTGATAATTCTATTCATAATTTACTTTACTTAGTTAATATTTTCATATTTTAATCATTTAGAAAATGTTATGATTAAATCTTGCTTGGTTTTTGGTTCTGCCCCTATTTTTTATGTGTGTCAAAAGGGGAGAGATAGTGAATTCAGGGGGAGAAAAATTGCTTGTTTATTTACTTGTTGCATATTTGAACTTAACTTTGAACCTTGGTTGTCAAACATCAAAAATGCGGAGATTGTTGGTGCAAGTTGCACCAGAATAAAACCTGAGTTTTGATGTTGTCAAAGGTTCAAGTTAAGTCTTGTTATGATCTAACAAGTTGACTGAGTATGCAGGATGTTTACTCAACCAAGAAAGACCTAGTTGGAGGCTAGGCAGGAGAAATCTTAGCAGATCATGGAACCCAGGTGCAAGTCCAAGGAGGTCGAGAGGACCTGAAGCTTGCCAGTATGATTGAGAGGTCTGGAGGACCTAAGATCAAGGGAAAAGTCCTGGCGAGCCGATCAGAGCTAAGTGAAAACTCCAAACTAGATCTGGAGGATCAAAGTTTGGCGGGTAGGTTGAGGTAAACAACTGGAGGAGTGACAGTGAGGTCGAGTTCCAGAAGGGAACAACCCTAGGTCACTGATCCAACTGAAGAAACCGGGAAGGTTTCCAAGTTGAGATCAAGAACAATTCTACTGTTCTTTTATTACTCATTCATTATTATGTTGTGTGCTAACATCTATGTTGCAGGAAGTTTTTGTTCTAACACTGTGCTGCAGGTCAGACTGGATCGGTCTATCGAACCAGTGATTCAGTCGACCGAACAAAGCATAGCAGACAAAATCAGAAAGCAAACAGCTCAGACCAGATTAAAGTCAAAGTCCGATCAAAGCTTGATCGGTCGACCGAACAGTAAGATCGGTCGACCGATCCCTGGTGACTCAGCACAGACCAAGTTAACAAACATCGATCAGCAGAAAAGGGAAAAGGCTGATCGGTCGACTGAACCGGATGACCAGTCGACCGATCCAATCAAAATTAATTGCAGCATTAATGAGGATCTCGGTAGATTTCGACGAACAGGGAAATAGACTGTTCGATCGACTGAAAAATGGGTTCGGTCGACCGAACCATTCATGAGCATTTACTGTGACAGATCGAGCCAGCTGTAGTCTTCAGCGAGGAAGGAATGGAGCTGGTTCGATCGACCGAAAAGAGGGATCGGTGGACCGAACCTCCAGTACTCTTATAAATTGAGGCTCGAAGTCAGAGGTAGGAGATAACTTTCTAATCAATTCTGGTGCTCTTATGCAAGCTGGTCACGCCTACGATTTCAGCAAGCAACTTCATTCGTGCTGACCAAGCTTCGTCTTTCAAATCTTATTATCGGTTTACTTATTTTATATTGCACTTATTATACATAAGATAGTAGGTGTGTTACTATCTTAACATTCTTGTATCTGTACATTTTGCTTCTTTCTGAGGATTTCAGAAAGAAGGATTTTAGTGCTTTGCCCATCGGTGCGGTCAAGGACTGCGGGCCTTCGAGTAGGAGTCGAGCTAGACTCCGAACGAAGTAAAATACTTTGTCTCCTTTTTATTTCCGCTGCACGACTTTGATTTGAAAGAAAAGTCTAGTTTTAAAAAGCACGATATTCACCCCCCCTCTATCGCTCCAAACGATCTATCATTTTCTTCTATCCACTGAGTTGTTGTACTCACTAGCCTTTGCTTTTCCTTTAACTTTCAGGTTAGCAAATAGAAGAGGTGATGTGTCACTTAAAGGTCCTGGCTGCCAGCCCCACTCGAATTTAGATTTTTGTTTGAGTTGTTGGTGTACTTTCTGGTGTTTGAAATTTTGATTTTCTTTTTGTATCAAATATTTATGTTGTTGGTTATCTTTTTGGTTAGCCTAATATGATCACATGTTCATGTATACATATACGCATCATCTCTAATGTGTTTATTGATTTTATATCGCATTGGAGTTTATATGGGCTTGAATTCATTTGATATCGATTATTTCCTACATTGTCACTAAGGGATACCATCCGGTTTTGACGGATAAGTATACCCTCAGGGCATGATAATTTTATTGGTATCAGAGCATGATTTGAGTTCGAATGCTGGGTTTTTTTTGGATTTCCAGCTCATTTTGATTTACAATTTTTTGAGTTCAGATACAAGACAAGCCGAAGGACATCTCTGAGCTATAGGAAAGTAAAGTATACTTATAGTGATTATCTTACCTTTAAAATTTAGTATTTTACTTGGGTTATTGTTAGACAAGTTGAAAGTTATAGAAATTATGGTATGGTTGGCTAGATTCTCTCTAATTTTATTGTATGGTATAGCTATTTCTATACCTGACTATTAGTTACTTAGTTATTCATTTTTAGCATGATGACACTTAGTGAGTCAATCTTATTCATAGTTGTGGTTAGGGTCGATCACGAAAGTGACCAACTGACACTTTAAGACCAGAACCTAATGCAGAGAAGGTAGATTCTCCTATGACACCAACTGATACCAAGTTGGAAAGCATGTGTCAGGCTCGTCAATGACCTATTGGAGATCAAGAAGCACAGTCTCAGGTTAAGGATATTGGGGACCTTGTAGTTCGATGCTTGGTGTGTCAACAAGTGAAGGCAAAATATCAGAGTGACGCAGCGGAAGCATGGTAGGCCCATAACCCACAAGATGAGTCAAAGACTAGTAGTCTTACTTCGGAAGAATTTTGTACCTGAATAGAAAAGAGAGCATAGTACTATGATCTTTGGAGGATGTATGATTCAATTTGGGTGATCATTGATCGATTAACCAAGTTCATCCATTTTTCTACTGACATGCTAGATGACTCTTTGGATTACTTGGCAAAGTTTCCAATGAGTCATAGGTACAGAACTTTATTTTGTGTAAGATGTTAGACAGACAGATAGACAGAGCATATCATTCACTAACTGAAAAACTTACTTCGATCATGCAAGAAGAATTTCGAAGGCAACTAGTAGATCCTTTAGTGTATAAGGGATCTTATACCATTCTAGGCTTTTCAAGATATTAGAATGGACTAGTATCAGGGCATACTACATAGTTGTTACCTTTAGATGAAAATATCGTAGTAAAAAATTTGGGGTCAAAGTTTTATTAGTGGGGGAGAATATAATATGTTAAAAATATAGATAAAGATGTAAATAATTAAAATTTAACTTAATTAAATTATTTTAGTGAATAATTTATTAGAAATTAAGTTGATATGAATTTATAAAATTTATTGAAAATTTTTAAGATTTTAAAGAAATGGTTTTAAATTTTATGGGATCAATGGATAGGATTAGAAACATGTTTAGAAGTAGCCTAGTTAAAGGAGTCGATAATCCTAATTAACCTAAGCTTAGATTACAAAACCTAAGTTCGCGTGAACAATAGAGGTGGCTACTATTCATCTCTTCACACGACACACCGACGTGCGACCCGAACGCATTGCTCACCACCTGTAGGTCGATCATCGGTGCCACCCTCCGCCCAAAGCCGACGTTGCTTCCCTACCCACGCGACCGGCGAAATGTCAACGTCCTATCAATGTCCTTCCCCGACCATCGAGCACTGCTCCTCTGCCATTTTCTCTTGCGCACATGCACTGTTCACCATCACGTGCGATCAACAGCCAGGGATTGATCGTCGTCACTGTCCTTTTTCCTTGCGAGCAGCCGATACTAGCCCCACCTCTTGTCCTCTTCCCATCGTGACGCTACCTCGCGATCTCACATGCGCATAGTAGCCGCGCCGTCGCACATGATGCTCCCATAGGGCTATTTGCCCATGAGCCACTGTCGGCGCCTCTCTTCCCTGCTAGTGTACCTCACCACAGTCATCATCGTTGATGTTGGGCCATCGAACAGTCGCCATGAGTAGCTTCAGCCCAGTTGACTATCAGGTGGTCCTGAACCATAGCCGCCTCATGCCCGTAAAACATTTATTGTTGTGACTGTTTCATACCACAGCAACAACAATCCATCGTCGGGAGTCACCATCGGTGACAAAGACGATAAACAATAAGGTAAATTCATTGAATTAAGCTTTACATGGTTTAATTAGATTAGTTAATTAATAAAAATTAGTTTATTAATTAAATGATATTCAATTAATTAAGGTTAACATAGGGATGATTGGGTTTTAGATTATTGTGTAATTGGAGATTTATTTATTAATAGGAGAATTAATATTAGTTAATAGATAATTAATTATTATTTAATTAGTAAGTTAATTAGTTGTAACTATGAGTTAATTAATTAATAGATTTATTAATACTCATTATTAATTTAGATAAATTAAATAGATGATCAAGAGTTGAGTAGTAATGAAGTAATATAATCAATCGATTGATTAAATGATTTATAGATCCTTATATCAGCTTTATATCATATATTTGTAGGATTCAAGCTCGAGATAGACTTTGGACTTAGGACGATTAGGACAATATTTTACAATGAGGTGGGTAGTTTTGATCATAATGCATGATTATTTACTTACATGTTTTGTGAGGTCACAATTACTCATTTACCTTAAATCTATCTTATATTGCTCATGAGTTTGATACCTTATTGTTTATCCTTATATGTTGACTTATTCATGATTGTGTTTATATATATGCATGATATTACCATACTATAGTGTTGGACATTGGACATTCTGCTAGACCCTCTTGGTAGATGATTTGAGTTTGTAGTTATTATTAGGACAATCATACCATAGTATAGGGTATAGAGCATCTTGCTAAACCTTTGTTTGTTATTTTATACCGTAGTGTAGGATATTGAGTATCCTAATAAACTCTTGTTGTTATTTAGGCCTATGCATATACGCTAGTGGGGTTAAACCAAGGGGTGATTATAAAGTGTTATATCGGATGAGATTATGCTTTTTTAGCTTATCGTTATGTTAGTATATCCTAATGACCATGTCTCCCATTCGTGGTTGAGAGAGTCGTTAGTAATCATTAGTATATCCTGTTGAATATGTTCTCCCATTCGTAGTTGAGAGAGTTGTCAGCAATAAGGATACATAGGACTAGCCACTAGACTAGATAGTGGTAGCATGTATTGTTGCCCGCAATCCATAGCTAGATAGCTATATGTCCTGTCTACCCACTAGATCAGGTATGGTAGCGTGTATTGTCTGTTAGTATTAGCCTTAGCACCAATTATAAGATAATTGTAAAGGGCTCATTTTATATCATATATCATTATTAATAAAATACAAAGTTGGTTATTATATTTATTTCAGTTAAGTACCGATTGAATAAGTATAATAATATCCTTGGGTAGTAGGTTCTTATCTATAGCATATCAATTGGTTGAATTGATAGTGAGATATTGTAGATATACATAGAACACTACTCTTAACTATTCCTAGTCGAGCATTAATATACAAGGACAATATTAATGCGTTGATACTAGCATGTAGGTCAATGGATGACTTAATCTCACAAGTCATGGATATGAGATATCAGGTTGACACATGGGTATATATTAGAAAATATATACTAAATGACCCGCCATGAGAATGTTTCATAGATTATTATATGAGTGTCATAATCATTCTCAATTGACTATTGGTATGAATAGTCCTTAGACCTGAACTCGCTACGGTTCCCTACATAAGGAGTTTTGTACTTTGGTATTGGTAAACGTCACCTGTAACAAGGTGTACAATAAAGTCGATCATTAGGTATGCAATGAATTATGCGGAGGGATGTGAGTGATGTAGATGGAATCTATCCCTTCCTTATGACGGAAGCGATATCTGTAGGCCCCTTGATTAGTAGGACACAAGAAAGCATGACCATGTGCAAATGAGTCAATATGAGATATTGAGCTTATTTGATTGAGTATGTCTACTTAGAGATCAAAAAATACAAAGGTTGATAAGAGGATGACACGGTCTATGCCTCATTGATCAATCTAGATATCAAGGATAGAGGGATAAAGCCATACAAGATAATAACCATGGACAAGTTAGGTCAGATCTTGACTTTCTCGTCACTTGGGTAGCAATGATGCTTTGCTAGATGTCACTCATTGCTTATGTATCTAAATGTTGATTTGGATACATTGCCAACATTACGAGAACCTATTGGGTCACACACAAAGAACAAGTAGATTTGGAGATGAGTTCATATGATGAATCATTGGATTAAGTCTTATCTGAATTGGACTTATTGAGTTAGACTCAATTAGATCTAATTGTTGGATTAAGTCCATTTCAAACTAGACTCAAGGAGTCAATTCAAATTAATGAAATGTGATTCATTGAATTTGAAATTGCATGAGATTAATTGAGTAAGACTCGATTGAATTAGACTTGAGTAAGACTCAAGTGAGGATTAATGGAGAGATTTATTGAATTTTGAAATTCAATGATTCATTTCATTCAATTTTCGGAATTGAATTTGAAATGAGGAATTTCAAGTGTGTTCCTTAATGGAGTGTAAATGCTCATTAAGACTATTAATGTTAATTAAGTGTTTTCATTAGATTAAAATACTTAAACACTTTTCTCTTCATTTTTTGATATAGTTCTTCATTCTCCTTGCTCTTATCCTCTCTTGGCCGAAATCCTTTCTCTAGGTTACTAGCACAACCTATCTCCATTTTGTGAGTTTGTGAGACAAACAGACGCTTGTTCATGTGGATACCGTGAGGCGCGAACGTGAGATCGTGCTATGATCCGAGCTGTCAGAAGATTATGTGCACGCACCAAAGGTATAACCTCTTATCTTATAATCTTAGGAAAAACTTAGTATATTTTTCTTTCCCTTTGCATGAATCTCCTGGAAGGAACTAGATGGTTTCCGCTGCGCATAAACGTGTTTAGCGCTCTAGTTCATTACATTGTCGCCCACAAACAATGACATTCATGTGCTCTGATTGCCCACTGAATGTAAGATATGACAAATTAAATAATAAGTGTTATTGGAGAAATAGTCTTATTAGATTTTCTAGGATTTTTTAGAAATTTTTTGGGATTTAAACGAAAGTCATATGACTTATTTACGAGGATGAATTGAATAGATTTAAAGAAAGTCAATTTGTAATATCCATTTAATAGGAGTTGATTGAGAGATCAACTTAGGGGGTGTTTGGTTAAATGATGGGAATGACTATGAGTATGAGTTTGATAGTAGGGTGGAATGGAAATAGGAATGGAAATGAAACCCATCAAGTTATATGCGTTTGGTGATTCCCATAAATCTAGTAATCATTCTCAAAATGTCATTCCCAAACCCACAATTCAAACATTATTTTTTCCTATCATTCCATTCCATTCCATCATTCCCAAACCCATCAACCAAACACCCCCTTAGTGTTTAATTTATTAAAAACTAAGTTATTGATTATAAAAGTTATATTTTTTATTTATTCTTTGCTCTCCTCTCACTCTACGCACCGGCTCTCCCAATCCCCTCTCCCTCTCGCTAATCTCATCTCCATCATATCCCTAATGCCGCATCGCCATTTCTCCCGACCCGATGCCATAGCCACGCCACACCAGTTGCCAGCCATCGCAGCGCCGGTTGTCGTCGGCCGCTTCTTCCACGCATAGGAGAATAGCATAGTCGCGTGCGAGATGCCAACGCCCATTTCCCCTCTCGTCGCCCTCTTTCCGCGATCATCACCGTTGGCACCCCACTCCTAACTCCCGCCGCCACCACTTCACGTGAGACCAGCGCAGCGACGTTGATGTCATCGGCCACCGTGAGAACACTAGGCTCGTTGTTTCCTTCATCCGTGCCGAGCCAGACATCCATCGCCGCTCCTCCCTTCACGCAAGGCTAGGTCAGCAGCAGGCTGTGTGAGAGTCACCGGCTGCCCCTTGTTCCTTTTTCATCTACCATTGCCGGAGAGCTAAGGTAATGCAAGGGAGTTAGGGTTGTCATCCTCCCTCACATCAACTGTTGCAAGAAGCTGTCGCTGCTGCCACAGTGAGTTACCACTCTTTGCCCTCTTCAACTGTGCCTAGCCAACCAGTCATCGTCGCCTCATTTGTGTCATGTGCCATATCAACCACTGCTGGAGCAATGATTAACTACCGAAGAAGAGAATCATGGGTCATGGCGGGGGAGGAAGGGGCCAAATAATAGCTGGTATGTCCTTTATTAGTTGGTTCTTTGCCCATGGATATTGTTTCTATGCTAATAATGATTAATTAGTTCGGTTATTCTTAGAGCATAGTTGGGATCAACGGTGCCAAGGGGATATGTGGAGAAAACATCTTTATTGATAAAGGATATTGATATAGGACGAGCGTCATGACATGAGATTTATTTGACACGAGCTACATACTAAGGGATTTATTTGACACAAGCTACAAACTGAAGGCGGGTACTTCTTCCTTAGTTTATATAGTTCTTTAAACTTAGTGCATGGATTATCTGATAGATTAGGTTATTTTATCTTGACTCTTCTTATATTTTATCTGTGCTTGATACTTATATGCTTGATCTTTGAGATACTCTTTTTATTGTCTATACAATCTCATTGTTTGATATTCTTATTATGTAGGATACACACATGTATGGTATGTATAATAGGAATTTGCATTATGGTTGTTTATATGTAGTAGCATTACACACGTGTATGATATGTATTATAAGAGTTATCATGCTGATTATGCATATGCTAGTGCACACGTTCTTAGGTGTTGCTACATATTGTATACGTTGTTGGTAGATATTTGTTGGATCTTTTTATGATATAGGTATATGTGATTGATGAATCATGTTGAGTATTATTGGAGGTATCTAGTCGATTAGATCTGTGTTGTGGAATGTGTACATGTGTCTAGTGTATTTTTGGATGTATCTTATTGATTATATCTATTTTGTATGTGCACTCATGTCTATTATGTTTATTAGAAGTATTATGTTGATTATACTCATGGTATATGTGTATATATGTTATGTGAGTATTATTGATAGTGTATTGTTGATTATACCTACATTGTCATGTGCACACGTGTCCAGTGTGTACTGTTGGAGGTATCATTTTGATTATACCTATATCGTGTGTGCGTCGGGTGTGTACTATTGGAGGTATCATGTTGATTATACCCGTGTAGTATGTGTGCACATGTCTGGTGTGTACTATTGGATGATCATGCTAATCATACATATGTTGTGTGTGCTCACGTGTTTGTTGTGTGTGCACGTGTATTGGGTGTATTATTGGTAGCATCATGATGATTCTACCTATGTTGAGTGTCTACATTGTGTTGTTGACTGTATATCCTGTCAATTAAGAGTTACTAACTATGATGTTGAGAGAGGTGACGGTGACTGTCAACTAAGTCTCCTACTTGTGAGTGACCCACTACGATGTTGAGAGAGTTGACAGTGATTGTGATATGTATGCCCTGTCGATTAAGTCCCCTACGAGTGGGTGACCGACTATGATGTTGAAAGAGTTGACAATGATTTGTCAACTAATTCTCCTACTGGTGAGTGACGCATTACCATGTTGAGAGAGTTGACAGTGGAGTTGATATGCTTGCTGGGTTATTATATCCTTGGCTGCCCACAGTGATACGTGGTAGAGTGATCTCGCGCAGCCGGTAGCTAGATAAATACTTCTTTTCTGCCTATAGTGATCTATGGTAAAGAGATCTCGCGTAGACAGGGACTCTGACATTTTGAATTGCCCATAATAATCTGTGATAGAGTGATCTCGCACAATCCCTAGCTAGATAGCTAGATATCTTGGTCACTTGTATTTCTTATGGCGGGGTGTAACTCCCACATATGATGGTTTACTTGGGTTGTTACACCCTAGGCTACCCATAGTGATATGTGGCAGAGTGATCTTGCTAACCTATAGTTAGATAGCTACTTACTGTCTGCCCACAGTGATCTGTGGTAGAGTGATCTCGTGCAAATAGGGACCCTAACATTTCAAACTGCCCACAGTAATCTATGGTAGAGTGATCTCACGCAGTCCCTAGCTAGATAGCTAAATGTCTTGGTCATTTATATTGTTTGTGGTGGAGCGTTGCTCCCACATATGTTGTATTGCTTGTGGTGGAATATTGCTCCCACATATTGCGGATTGTCTATGATGGAGCGTTGCTCCCACATACTATGGATTGTCTATGATGGAGCATTGCTCCCACATACTGTAGATTGTTTGTGGTGGAGCGTCGCTCCCACATAGGATATATTGCTTGTGGTGGAGCATTGCTCTCACATATGACGTGTTCTTGTGATGGAGAGATGCTCTTACATTTGATGATCTATTACTGTTTTATCATATATAGTTATACTGCCACATATATTATCCAGGTGTTATGAGTAGGTTTGTTGTTGATCCCTAGTGATTTTCTAACTATTATATTGTGTGTGTTAGACTAGTACTGGTATGTGAGTTTATTATGCCATATATGATCATGTTTTTATTTTCCTACTGAGACTATATATCTTTGATCGTGTAACGCTTTTATCTATGCATGACCATATTCTTATTGCCCACTAGTAATCCGCACTCACCACTCCTTGTACTGATTTTTTTCTTTTGCCAAGTAATAGGTAGATGTTGGAGGAGTTACATGGAGGATCCTAACTACCAGTCTTACGTCACATCCGAGATCCATTTTTTGGTTATTTCGCACTGTGCTATTCTTACTTTGTTTTTCAAACTTGGTGTGTAGTGATTTGACTTGCTTTTGGATTTTAGCCTTATGGTCCATTTATTTTTTTTTTGAGTCTGTATTGTGGTGTAAATCATGCCAGCATGCAATCAGTGTTTTGTCTTACATAGTTTGTGTTTGTACTAGCCATGTAGGCTGAGTAGTTTTATTATCTTTCGCTGTATTCTCTATTTCAGTCATGTGGGCTACTTATATAATTGTGTGATTATGTTTTTTTTGTTCCAACCGTGTTGGCTGAGTATATAACTGTACGGTTGTGTATGTTCCAGTCGTGTATGTTCCAGTCATGTGGGTTGTTAATTATTTCTTGTGTAGCCTTGTGATCTTGTATTCATGATTCATTTGTCACTGCTACAAGGGAGGTGCTATCCGATTTTCGTCAGACAACCTTACCCTCAGGGCGTGACACTGGACCAGGTAGTGGTAGCGTGTATTGTTTCCCACAGTCAATAGCTGAGGAGCTAGATAACTACCTCGCCCTATCCGCCCACTGGACCAGATGGTGATAGCGTGTATTATCGCCCGGAGATAGTAGATACCCTAACTGCCCACGAAACTCATTCGTGGTAGCATGTTGTTGTGTGCAGTCAGGATTTGTTATATGTTTGTTATATGTTTGTTATATGTTCGTTATGTGCTTGTATGTGCTGAGTTTATGTAGGTGATTTTAGATGTACGATATGTACTCTCGATTTGTTAGTTATAGTTGGTTGAGCAGGTTAGTGTAGTGTTATGTTATTAGATATGCTTTTAGTTAGTAGGTGATTATGTTGAGACACTTATGTTGGTTAGTAAGTACTTTATCTGAGACTGCATCTTTTGATCTCCTGTCAATATATTATTCATGCACTATCTTATTCTATCCATTGAGGTGTTGTACTCATTACTCTTTGCTTTTTCTTTGACTTTCAGGTTAGCAGATAGAGGAGGTGTTGTATCGCTCAGAGGTCCTGGTTGTCAGTCCCACTTGAGTTTAGATTTCTATTTGAATTGTTGGTGTACTTTTTACTGTTTGAAAATTTTGTTTTCTTTTTGTATCAAATATTTATGTTGTTGGTTATGTTTTTGGTTAGTCTAATATGATTACATGTTCATGCATACATATACACATCATCTCTAATGTGTTTATTGATTTTATATCGCATTGGAGTTTGTGTGAGTTTGAATTTGTTTGATATAAATTATTTCCTATATTGTAACTAAGGGGTACCGTTCGATTTGATAGACAAGTATACCCTGAGGGCATGACAATTCCAATTTGTATTCAACTCATAATATATCTCTAGGTTTCATAAACAATCACTTAGAATTTTGCTCAACTCATAATGTATATCCAAAACTCTAAATATGACCTAGAGATATCGAAATTTTATGAAACAAATTTCTATGAATTCGTATTGTTCTCCTAACTATAAAATGACCTCATCCATAATTTTGACCAAATCAATTGATTGTGGTAATTTTTTGAAACACAAATTAATTCTTATACAAATAAAAAATTGTCACACTCAATTTATTATGTCAAAATTATGGATGAGGACTTTTTTATAATTAGAAGAATAATACAAACTCATAAAAATTTATTTCATGAAATTTTGATATCACTCGGTTCATATTTAGGTGTTTTTATTTTTTTTAATTTTTTTAATTGAATCTGGGATGAATCCTAGATTCATCCCAAATTCTGGGACAAATCCATTATTCATTCCAAAATCTGGGACGAATCCAGGTTTCATCCCAGATTCAAATAAAATAAAAAATAATTAAAAAAATTAGAAGGCCTTAATATGTACCTAGAGATATCGAAATTTCATGAAATAAGTTCCTATGTGTTTATATTATTTTCTTGATCATGAAAATGACCTCATCTATAATTTTGACCCAATAAATTGAGTGTTATAATTTTTTAACACAAATTAGGTCATATACAAATAAAAAATTACCACACTCAATTTATTATGCCAAAATTATAGATGAGGTTATTTTAATGATCAAAAGAGCAATACGAAGCCAAAGAGACTTGTTTCATGAAATTCTGATATATCTAACTCCATATTTAGGCATTCCATTTTTTTATTTTTTTCCCAATTTGGGATGAATCTAGAATTCGTCCCAGAATTCCTCCTAGATTCTGGGACAAATTCTGGATTCCTCCTAAATTCTGGGACGAAATTGGCGACAAAAATCCTTCGTCGCTAAAAAAACCCTAAAATCTATCCAAGTCACAATCCCCTTTCCCTACCCCTATTTACCTTCTCTTTGTAGCGACAGAATCTACCCAAGTCATGATCCCCTTTCCCTGCCCCATTTTCCTTCTCTCTGCAGTGGTGGCAACGATGGCGATCTCCAACGATTGACTCGATAAGACACCCTCTCTCCTTTCCCCTCTTCCCTCTCCGCTCTCCCCTCTCGCCTCTCTGCAGCTGGTCATAGCCGAGCCGCGTCTGTCCTTGGCTGGCCGTGACCACCTGAGGCTAGCCGCGGCTGGCCCTGGTTTGCCACGACTGCCCATGGCTAGGTAGTAACTTCAGTGGTTGTTCTTGTTCTTGGTAAATGTTTGTTAGTGTTTGTCTTTATCTTCATGGTTCTGTCCCCTTTGTTTGTTGTCTTATGGGTACAATCATTGAGCCTCATTAATTATCTCTTTCTGTGTTAGATTGGAATATAGGTGTATGCTTGTTTGCATTTGAGATAGCTAAAAGTCGCATAGTAGAATTGACTGTTGTTGGAATTTCTAGAATATTCTATTGGTTTTTTCGAGCCGCAAAAATCACTTTTTGCGTTGCGAAAACCCCGAAACCCCGATGCCAAGGATCCGTGCGAAGAAATAAAATTTTGAAAAACCTTCACGTACGAGTTTTCTAAGCCTAGATCTACAAGATAAGATCTTTACCCTTGTTGCGAAGCCCTTCGCATAATCCCGCTCGTCCTAGGTTCGCCGGATCTCGAGAGTATCAAAGTAGATACTCCTCTATGTGTATTCACACAAGCAAGAGATGGAGAAAAATCACACAAAAGGTGTGCTAGCACCTTTGATGGTCACTGCAAGGAGGAAGAGAGGGAGAGAAGAAAGCTTGGAGGAAGAAGATGGAGGTTTCAAAACAAAAAATGAAACTTCTCACTTGAATGAAAGTGGCCGACCACTTTTTGGCTTCTAAACCCCCATGGAATATCAAGAGTTAAGTCTCTTGATCTCCTCCATGAGATGGCATTTGGTCAAGTCAAACTTGACCAAATGAAGAAGCCTTGATGATGTGGCATTGGTCAAGTCAAAGTCAAGTCAAAACTTGACTCTTCATCTTCCTACTTAAGTCAAGTCAAACTTGACCACTTCTCTCCCTTGGATGATCTAATCTAACCATTGGTTCAAGTTAATTTTAATTTAATGAATCTCTATTCATTGAATTAAATTAATTAAATGAGTCTAAGTCCAAATTAGATTCACTTAACACAAGAACCAAATTGAGTCCAACTCAATTAGCTTAATTTGGATTACTCTTAATCCAATTTGGTTCATCACATGAACCTAATCCTTTAGGTTCATCAAATGAACCTAATCTCCATCTAATTGCCCTTTGTGTGTGACCCTATAGGTTCTTATAAAGTTGGCAATGCTCCTAAACTAATTTAGAAGCATAAGTAATGAGCAGTATCTAGCAACACATCATTACTACCCAAGTTATAAGAATGTTGAGATCAACATCACCTTGTGACTACTAATTGTGACTCCTCACAATATATGACAATGCCCTTCTATCCTAGACATCTAGATTGATCAATGTGAGGCATAGACCGTGTCATCCTCTAAACAATCTAAATCTTGAACTCCAAGTAGACTCACTCAATCAAATGAGCTCAATATCTCATATTGACTCATTTGGGCATGGCCATGCACTTCGTGGTCTCACTCTATCAAGAATATCGATGTCACTCCCATCATATAGGAGGGATAGATCCCATCTACATCACTCACATCCCTCCTCATAATTTGTTACATACCCAGTAATCGCCTTTATAGTCCACCCAGTTTCGGGTGACATTTGCGAAGCCAAAGTACGTAACTCCTTATGTAGGGAACCATGGTGACTTCAGGTCCAAGGACTAGTAGTCATACTAATAGCCACATGAGAAAGTATATGACACTCATATAACGATCCATGATACTTTCTCATGGCGGGTCATTCAGTATACATTCTCCAATACATACCCATGTGTCAACTTGATATCTCCATATCCATGACTTGTGAGATCAAGTCAACGAGTTGACCTACATGCTAGTCTCGTCGCATTAACATTGTCCCTGAATGTTAATACTCGACTAGGAATGATTAAGAGTAGTGTTCCCTATATCATCTCACTATCGATTCAACCAATCGATTGATATAGGTAAGAACCTTCTACTCAAGGACGCTATTATACTTAGTTATTTGGCACTAATACAAGTAAGTATAATAACGAAAACAAATATCTTTATTTATTTACAAGAATATGATACAACGAGTCCATACAACAATCATCAAATGATTGGCTCTAGGGCTCTAACTAACAATCTCCCACTAGCACTAGTGCCAATCAGTGTAAGCTCTAAGCCCCAATGACCTAGTGTGACCATCATGCTTTCTCTATGCCAAAGCCTTGGTCAAGGGATCTGCGATGTTAGCCTCTGTAGGTACTCTGCAAATCTTCACATCTCCTCTCTCGATAATCTCTCGAATGAGATGGAAGCGCCGTAGTATGTGTTTTGTCCGCTGGTGTGAGTGAGGTTCCTTAACCTGCGCAATTGCTTCATTGTTGTCACAATAGAGCTCAATAGGGTCAGCGATGCTAGGAACCACCCCAAGTTCAGTGATGAACTGCGGGTCCAAACTACCTCCTTTGCTACTTTTGATGCAGCAATATACTCGGCTTCTGTCGTAGAATCAGCTACTGTGTCCTGCTTCGAACTCTTCCAACTCATAGCACCACCATTTATGCAAAACATGAACCCTGACTACGATTGATAATCATCTTGGTCGGTCTGGAAGCTGGCATCACTGTAACCCTTTACAGCTAGCTCGTCATCGCCTCCATATATTAAGAAATATTCTTTAGTTCTTCTTAAGTACTTAAGAATATTCTTGACCGCTATCCAGTGACTTTCACCAGGATCTGACTGGTATCTGCTCGTCATGCTCAAAGCATACGAGACATGAGGACGAGTACATAGCATGGCGTACATGATAGATCCTATAGCTGAGGCATAAGGGATCTGATTCATGCGGTCTCTCTCCTCTCTAGAAGAGGGACCTTGAGTCTTCAAAAGACTCACGCCATGTGACATCGGCAGAAATCCCTTCTTGGAGTTCTGCATGGCAAACCGTAGGAGTACCTTGTCAATATATGTACTCTGACTTAGACTAAACAACCTCTTAGATCTATCTCTATAGATCTGTATGCCTAGAATGCGGGATGCTTCACCTAAGTCCTTCATTGAGAAACAAGTCCCTAGCCAAGTCTTGACAGACTGTAGCAAAGGGATGTCTTTCCTAATGATCAGTATGTCATCCACATACAATATGAGGAAGAAAACTATGCCCCTACAACCTTCTTGTAGTCACAAAGTTCATCTTCATTTTTGATGAAACTAAACTGTTTGATTACATCATCGAATCGAATATTCCAGCTCCGAGAAGCTTGCTTTAGTCCATAAATGGACCTATGCAGCTTGCATACTCTGCTTGTATGTTGTGGATCTACAAAACCCTCAGGTTGTGTCATGTACATATCCTCGAGTAGCTTTCCATTCAGAAACGCGGTTTTGACGTCCATCTGCCAGATCTCGTAATCGTGGTAAGCTGCAATAGCAAGCATGATCCGAATGAACTTAAACATCGCAACTAGAGAAAAAGTTTCATCATAGTCAATACCATGAATTTGCTTGAAACCTTTAGCTACCAAGCGACCCTTATAGATAAGTCTATCCATGTCAGTCTTTCTCTTAAAGACCCACTTACACCCAATGGGTTTTACCCCTTCAGGTGGATCAACCAAAGTCCATACTTGGTTGGTGTACATGGATTCCATCTCGGATCTCATGGCCTCTAGCCATTTCTCGGAATCTGGTCTCATCACAGCTTCCTGATAGGTGGTAGGCTCATCCTCTATGAGCACAATGTCATCATGGTCAGACAAGAGAAATGAATATCTCTCTGGCTGACGACGTATCCTATCAGACATGTGAAGAGGTATGTCTACTTGAACTGGTTGTTGTTCCTCAACTCCTTGTGGAACAACATCATCCACAATACTTTGTGGTTCCAGTTTAACTTCCATCGAGGCTTCAGTGCTATTGTTCACATCTTTAACTTCTTCAAGATCGAACGTTCTCCCACTAGTCTTTCTAGAAACAAAATCCCTTTCTAGAAATACCCAGTCTTAGCCACAACTACCTTGTGTTGATTGGGAATGTAGAAGTAATATCCCTTAGTTTCCTTGGGATATCCGATAAAATAGCACTTGTTGGATTTGGTTCCCAATTTGTCCGAGACTTGACATCTAACGTAAGCCTCACAACCCCAAATCCTCATAAAAGACACCTGGGCATCTCTCTCAGTCCATATCCTATATGGTGTCCTTAATACAGCCTTAGATGGAACTCGGTTGAGAATGAAGGCTGCTGTGTCTAGAGCATAGCCCCATAGGAATGTAGGAAGATCTGTGTGACTCATCATAGACCGTACCATATCTAATAGGGTATGATTCCTCCTTTCAGATACACCATTCCACTATGGTGTTCCAGGAGGAGTGAGTTGGGATAGAATCCCACACTCAGCTAGATAGTCATGAAACTCATGGCTAAGGTATTCCCCACCTCGATCTGATCGAAGTATCTTAATACTCTTGCCAAGCTGATTTTGTACTTCATTCTTGAATTCTTTGAACTTTTCAAAGGATTCTGATTTATGTGTCATTAGGTACACATAATGTAACGACCCGCCTTCTACTGACTAGGCTGTGAGGCCGATCACTACATTATGCTGTGCTAAATTACTATTGCGGAAATCTGGATTGATTAAAATTTTACTAAACCGATTACTGTAAAATCTGAACTTAATATTCTAGGTGTACCTAGGAGTTGTACACATGCTAGGGAAGATAATCTATGCCTCTCGGATGTTCTGCTAGCTGTAATCAAGCATTTCAATCGATCCATGAATCGATTGGGCTGTCGTATCGATCCAGTGATCGATCCAGGTTGATACTGGCACGGAGAAAAACTCTGTATCGGTCGGCTGACCGATCCATAAACTATATTGCTTCTGTATGCGGCTGGATCGGATCCAGAGTCACCGATCGGTCGGCTTGACCGATCCGGTGGCTCACCGATCGGTCGGCTTGGCCGATCCGGTAACTCAGCGATCGATCGGTGACCGATCGATGCTTCTATACTCTGTTCGCATCGGATCGGCCGGTGACCGATCCATGACGCTAACTCTGCATTTTGGTTGGTCGGTGACCGATCCGATGCTTTAACCAATCGATCGATCTGTAGATCGATCTGGGTTTCTGATTTCGAATCAGAACCCCTGATTTCAGCACTATTTCGTGCCCAACTCATACACATCAAGTCTATAGCAGCTAGAAACATTTTTAACATGTATTAGCTAACATTTTAAACATGATATCACACATGGTTCACTAATTCATGGCATGCAAATGTACTATGTGTAGAATAATAAGGTTCTAACAGTTAACTAATTTTGCTGAAAGTTCTAATGCATAAATAAAGCTGGTTAGATCCCTAAGATCTTTTATTCCAAGTTCCTTCCACACACATCTTCATCGCATTGTCCTCCAGCCTCCGCTAGTCCATTTTCCCTTTACCTTTATCTACAGTATAAGGAAAAAGTATCTGTAAGCTTAAAGCTTAGTAAGAAACCAGCTACCTCACAAAACATGCACACGATGCAATTTATGTTTTGAAAACATGCTATTTGAAATACGTATTGAACATAGATGAGCATGACATAGCAAAGTTACTAAGCACAAATACTGAAACATAGCATGCATATCAAAATCTAAGCATGGAGCTAACTCATGGTATCAATCAGGAAGAACTAAACTGAAACTGAAACTGAACTAAACTAAGCTGATATTGAATTAAATCCTGATCACATAGGTGACTGAGAGTTTTGAAAACTGTATACATAAGTAGATTAAAATAATAATCATGCTGCTGAGGGCCCTGGCAACTGTACGTGCTGTGCGCGCACCCCTAGCTAGACCCGGGATTGCAAGTTCCAAATCTAGTAGGGTTTACTAGGTTATCTGAACCTAGGGACGACTGTGGGAATCCAACCCAATGGATATCTGATCCTGTACAGTGCCACTGCTGAAAATAAAATACTGAATAACTATACTGTTTTATTTAGCCGTTTCTAGGTTATCTGAACATAGAGCTAGGTTATCTGAACCTAGAGGCGACTGTGGGAGCCCACCCATTGGACATCTAGTCCCATGTGTAACGACCCAATTTTCTCTATTTCAAGTTCTAAAAGTCCATAAAAATATTTGGAAATACTTTTAATATATTCTAGAGATTTTTAGGAATTTTTAGAGTATTTTTACGTAATTTTTGGAGGTCGTTTAGTAGGGTTACAAAAAGAAAGAAGTTTTAAAAAAAATGTTGAAGGTGAGATTCGAACCCACGATCTCGGGTCGGATTGACCCAAGCAAAACCGACCCAACCAGCTGAGCTACATGATTTTTGTTAATCATATATGGAGCGATATATATTTAACTAGTAGTTAGGAACAATAAAATAAATTGGAAATAAAAGGGGCGCGGCTGAGAATCGAAGCCCAGACCTGTGGCTTCGAGCAAAACTCAACGGACCAACTGCGCCAGCGGTCTTTGCTTATCAAATATGCAGCGACAAGTATATAAGGTAAAGTTAGAAATGAAAATAACCTAAGGTATAAGATTTAAATCTTATTTCGAAAACCTAAAATTTTCTCTCAAAATTCTTTTCCTCTTCTCCTTGCGTGCGACGACGCCGCTTCTGCCGAGCGAAGGAAATACGAAGCTTTAGCTTCGTCTCCGGCGGCCGGCGAGGGTTTTTCCCGGTGAGATCTTCACAATCGCGAGTCCCCTTCATCGAGGAGAAGGTGTTGCCGCAAGGGATCACGGGAATCTTCACCTATCCGGAACCCTAGACTTCTTCTTTCCGGTTGTAAGTCCAAGATCGCTCGGTGAGTTGCTTCTCACCTGCAGTAGGAGTAGTTCCGCGATTTTGCCTTCTTCATTTCCTTGCCGAGCATGAACAATCCTCCTTGTGGCATTGATTTAGAGTTTTTCTCTTGTTTTGTTTTTGAAGTTCTGCCGTGAGGTTCAAAAGGGTACAAATGCCGTGAGTTTCATTAGGGAAATAAAAGGGGAATTGTTAGGTTTTGGAAAACTTTGACCTTGCAGTGGGGATCTAATTCTATAAAGTAGGAGGTTTAATTTATGTTCTTTGCTTCCGGATCATGGTATACAGCATTGGGATAGCACCGAAGTTCATTCCTTGTTTCTTTTCCTTGTTCCGAAGCCTTGCATGAAACCTTAGAGTTTTCTTGTAGATAATTTTGAATTCTAGAAGTTAAATGGTGAAATCTGTAGGTTCCGTTGAATGCTAGCTTAAAGAATGTTGTTCTTTTTACTGGTGGGGGTAAATGGTTTGTTGTTTTTATCTATCTTTCTTTGTACCAATTAGAATGTTGGTATTGATAAAATCATCTACCTCACTTTCAGTTTCTCTAGTAGCTATTGAAGTTGATTAGGGGTTTAGTTTTGTATACAGTACAGCATTGAGATAATTGGAGATTTGAGAATAGCATGTGTTTAAGTATATCATTCTATGTTAGCTTTGTAGAATAGGTTTGTATGCCATTAACTGGACATGAACAACATATGCTTTAGTATATCATGTGGTAATTTTTGATTGTAGCAGAAATTATCCTTTCCTTATGTTCCACTTTGTTGGAATTAATTAGAATGAGCAGATTTCTTTTACATTGCTAATAGAAGAGCAGTTTTCTTTTTCTAGCTTTTCCTTAGCTATTTGTAAGCATGAGCAGACTTCTTTTCTATTGCTATTAGACGTACAGTTTCCTTTGCTATCAGTTTAACATGAGCAGTATTGATTCCTATTTTTAGTCCTTTGCTATTGAACTAATATGAGAAGTTATAAGCGAAGAAAGACCAAGGCTTTAATTTGATCTTAATTCCAGAAGTGGAATATCAAAAGCGCACACAAGGTGTTTGCTTAAATGCCAAGTAAGGGCTAGTATAAAGAAGTTATAGTTAAAAAGAAAGTATTTTACTTTTAAAGGGCATGTACCGGACACAAGGTCCAAGGGATGGGCTCCAAGATGCCCCTAGGCACAAGGCCTAGAAGTATCTTAGTAGTTTCGGGATTAGCTACCTCGATTCTTATTAAGAATGCGCGCTAAGTGGTATAATGTCGGGCCCAAAAGAAGTTTATTATTATTTTGAAGTATTAAAGTATAAGTTTTGAAACAAATGAAACAAGCTTCAAATATGTTTAGAATTAGAAAGTTTAGTTTCTTGTTATTTGAAGCATGCAGTAGTAGTTTTATTTGTTTCTTGCTATTAGATTATTCAGCATGTTTAGTTTTATTTGCTTTCAGCATGCTGTTATAGTTTTATTCTTATGAGCATGTTTAGCTTTACATGTTTAGTAGTTTTACATGTTTAGTAGCTTTACATGTTTAGTAGCTTTACATGTTTAGTAGCTTTCCATGTTTAGTATGCTTCCCTTATTGGTTTATGAGCATATTTAGCTATACAATGATTAGCATTTCAGTTAGCATGATTTCCTTTGCTATATATGAGCATGAGTAGTTTTATATGTTAGCATTCAGTTTTAGCATGTTTTTTATTTATATACATGCATATCGAGTTTTTGTGAGTAGATAGCGCTCACTAAGCTTTATGCTTATAGACTGCATTTCCTCCTACTGCAGATAAAGGGAAAGAAAAGATACAGTGAAGGAAGGCGACAAGGAGATGCAAGAGGAGTGTGTGATGTGTGGACTATGGAGGTCCTTGGGACTTAGCTAAAGAACTCATTTAGTTTAAGAATTTGTTTAGTTTAATTTCTTATTAAGTTGATAAGAAAATTATGTAGTAAGAGGTTATGTTTTCGGTTTTTCATTATCTGCATGATTTGAATTATTAAACTGCATGGTTGTGATTAGTTTTCATTTCTTATTAAACTGTGTGGTTGATTGAAATATATTTCCAGCCGCCTGTGGCTGAGTATATTATGCTTGTATTATGGAAAATGGTCACCGGTACAGGGGAGACTCTGCCGAAATTTTTCGGTAGGGTTTTCCTAGAGATTTTTAATAAACCGGTTAAGTAGAGTTAGTAGATAAGTAATGGTCACTCTTAGAGAGTAGTAGTAATAGTAAGAAGGGTGGTCGTTACACCATAAAAGCTGTAATAAAGCTAATTAACTGGATCAATACGTCTATACGGCATTTGACTGAGCTGAATAAATGCCCACTGAATCAAAAGCTGTCCTAATCTTTTTATCGAGCATTTGGTGTGCTCTAACTCTCCTCTCTAGTAGGGAGACCACCTCTAGGCACCCGACAACGTTTAACACCTCAAACTGAAGAGGGCAAACGCGTCCGGCCCATCTAGAGGTGCTCGACTAATCCCTAAAGCTGTGAGGAGGGTTAAATACACCCTAGATGTCGACAAAAATCCGAGTATAACTAATCTAAAAGCATACATTCAAACGGAAGCTACTTATAGTGCAGGTGAGGGGTTTCTTACCTCCTGTTAGGATTTTCTTACGATTCTAATCGCTGAATTTCCGGAGAAGACGATCCCTTCGACGATCTTTTCGTGTCTATGCGTTCCTCTCGCAGAGGGGAGCGTCCTCGTGTCGAAGTCGTCGCCGGAAAGTGCTCTCGGAGCCCTTGGGACGGAACCCTCGCTTGCTCTTGTGGTTGGCGCCGAGAGGAGGAAGAAAAGGGAGAGGGTCGGCGGAAACTAGGGTGAGGAGGAGCAAGTCACGTTCAAAGAGAAAATCCCATAACTCTTCACCCATTAATTCCCTATTTATATTAAGTGGGTATTTCAGCCCAACTTAAACTTAAATATAAATGTTTCCCTTTCCTTTCAGCACGGCCCTGCTGGGTTCAACTGGTTACTAGAATTACCCGTAAACCATAGGTCTCGGGTTCAATTCCCGCTCAGGCCGTTTTCGTTTTCTATTTGTTTTTGCTACTTCCGCTACTCTAAAAATTCTGTAAAAATATCCTAAAATTCCAGAAAAATCATAGAATATTTCTAAAATAGTTTTGAGAATTCTCGAGCGTTACACATAACCATATCTACTGAAGTCATCAGTAAATGTAATGAAGTACCTAAAACCACCTCTAGCAGTGATACTGAAAGGGCCACATACATCACTATGTATAAGACCTAACAAGTCAGTTGCTCTCTTACTATGCCCAATAAAGGGAGTCTTGGTCATCTTACCTAGAAGGCATGACTCACATGTCTTATATGATTCAAAATCAAATGAGTCCAGCAAACCATCTTTATGGAGCTGGGATAAGCGCTTGTCATTTATATGACCTAAGCGACAGTGCCAGAGATAGGTTTGGTTCATGTCATTTGACTTAAACCTCTTGGTACTTATGTTATAGATAGAGCTCTCAAAGTCTAGAATATAGAGTCCGTTCATCAGAGGTGCACTACAATAGAACATATCATTTAAATAAACTGAACAACATTTGTTCTTTATTATAAATGAAAACTCTTTCTTGTTCAAACAAGAAACTGATATAATGTTCTTAGTTAAAGCAGGTACATAACAACAATCATCTAACTTTAATACAAGCCCAGAGGGCAGAGATAGAAAATAAGTCCCTACAGCAACAGCAGCAACCCGTTCTCCATTGCCTACGCGTAGGTCCACCTCGCCCTTCGTCAATGCCCTGCTATTTCTCAGCGCCTGCACATTAGTACAAATGTGAGAAGCACATCCGGTATCTAATACCGATGATGAAGAAATAGATAGATTGATTTCTATAACATATATACCTGAAGTGGAAGTCTCACTTCTCTTCTTCTTAAGATCTTCCAGGTACACCTTGCAGTTCCTCTTCCAGTGCCCGGTCCGACCGTAGTGGAAGCAGGTAGCATCCTTGGCGACCCCTCCTTTAGGCTTCAGTGCTTTGCCTTTGCCCTTGGCTTGGGACTTTCCCTTGCCTTTATGCTTGCCCTTGCCCTTGTGTTTCTGAACCATCAGAATAGAATTGGGCTTAACCTTCTTAAGGTTGAGCTCAACAATTCGTAACATACTAAGCAGTTCAGGCAGTGGCTTGTCAATTTCGTTCATGTTGTAGTTCATGACAAACTGACTGTAGCTCTCTGGCAAAGACTGCAAGATCAGGTCATTTGCCAACTCTTGGCCAAGTGGAAATCCCAACCTCTATAGATTCTCTATGTACCCAATCATCTTGAGTACATATGGACCTACGGGAGCCCCATCTGACATCTTGCACTGAAATAGTGCCCTTGAGATCTCAAATCTCTCGTGCCGTGCTTGTCCCTGATATAGTTGACGAAGATGTTCAACCATATCATAAGCACCCATTAACTCATGTTGCTTCTGAAGCTCAGAGTTCATGGTCGCGAGCATTAGACATGATACATCTAATGCGTCATCTTGATGCTTCTTGTAAGCATCTTTGTCTGCTCGCGTGACATTGGCAGGAGGAGCCTCCGGAATGGGCTGCTCCAGAACGTACAGTTTACATTCTTGGGTGAGAACTATTCGCAGATTCCTGTACCAGTCTAGGAAATTTGCTCCGTTGATCTTGTCCTTGTCAAGGACAGAACGCAGAGAGATGGTGTTCGTGTTTGACGTCATGGTAATCTACAATAGGAAAAATGCAGAAAATAAATAAACATCATATTCTAGTAATCACTTAATTAGGTCTTTTAATTAAATGATGCCCCCACTGAATTCTATAATTCGTGTGGGACAAGATCCACATCATACTACGCTTTGAGTTAGCTTTGGCTAAATCGCCCAAGACTTAGTATGATCGGTAGGTAACTAATTACCAATTACATCTCTATGCAACTCTTGTTTATAGGATCAAGATCTGCATTTATATTAAAACTTGAGTTAGCTTTGGCTAATACGCCCAAGAGTTAATATAAACGTGATTGTGACCTATATACCAACCATTGGAAAATGGCTATAGTTAAACTCGATCCAATTGAGTTAACTAGTTACTCAATCTAATTGAGTTGTACTCACCCATGCGTTGATAGGCGGGACCAAAATTGTCCCTCCGTACCCTACCGAGATAGTATGCGTTGCTCTGCTTTGGCAGATTCAACAACAACATGCGATCGAGGTAGTGATAGGTAGCATGGCATGGTAGGCATTACGAGTTGACATGATTGAGATCTAATCTAATCGTCGAGGTGTATCATATACGCAATTTAGATCTATTCTAATCGTTAGGGCGCATCATGTATGCGATTTAGATATAATCTAATCGTCAAGGTGCTAATTAATTACTATTCTAGCATGCATCACATATACACACACAAGCAATTAATTAAATATTTTGTGATTAGTCATGACCCTACTATGATTTTCTCAAGCCAATGAGAAGATCGGATGGTCAACCTAAGGTCAGCAACTTCTCAAGCTCCTTCCTTTGACCACCTTGTGTTGCTCGCGCCCTCCTCGTAACTCCGTCTCGAGTGGACCTTCCACCGCTCCATTTTGTACATTACAAAAGTGAAACTCGAGTTACATTCGAGTCTAAACTAATTTACAAAAAGAAATAAAAATAGGAAAGGCACGACGCGCAGGTCGCGTATCAAATATACAACACACACAATCACACGACGGCACGCAGGCCGTATTATGAATTATAACACAATTTTCAATCTAATTGGGTCTTTGGGATATGACCATCATAAAATTATACATAATTCTAAATTATGTAATTTCTATATATTTCTATAAATTTCTTTAATTTTTCTTACAATTTTTATGAGTAAAAAATTTCCGGTGGTCCCGTTTAGCATTTTTCGGGCGCAATCGCGGAGCGAATCCCCTTGCGGGGTCAGGGGCAGCGCCCCTACCCACGATATAACCATCGCGAGTGTTCCTAAGCGATCATATAGCGCCTTAGCCCGCTGTCCCAAAAAGATTTGGGGCGAAACCTTGCCGTTTCGGAAAGTCTTCTCGGTAGTCGAAGCCTACAAGTGTCTAAACACTTGTGCTTTGCTTCTACGAGAAAAATACCCATAAAAACTATAAAAATAATAATTTTACAGAAATTTATAGATATGTAATTTTCATAAAAATACAAATTAAAACTCCTACGAGCTTCGCACGTGGCTCTGATACCACTGTTGGGGTTTTCGGGCCGCAAAAACCGTTTTTTGCGTTGCGGAAACCCCGAAACCCCCATGCCACGGATCCATGCGAAGAAATAAAATTTCAAAAAACCTTCACGTACGAGTTTTGTAAGCCTATATCTACAAGATAAGATCTTTACCCTTGATGCGAAGCCCTTCATGTAATCTCGCTCGTCCTAGGTTCGCCAGATCTCGAGAGTATCAAAGTAGATACTCCTCTATGTGTATTCACACAAGCAAGAGATGGAGAAAAACCACACAAAAGGTGTGCTAGCACCTTTGATGGTCACGGCAAGGAGGAAGAGAGGGAGAGAAGAAAGCTTGGAGGAAGAAGATGGAGGTTTCAAAACACAAAATGAAACTTCTCACTTGAATGAAAGTGGCCAGCCACTTTTGGCTTCTAAACCCCGATGGAATATCAAGAGTCAAGTCTCTTGATCTCCTCCATAAGGTGGCATTTGGTCAATCCAAACTTGACCAAATGAAGAAGCCTTGATGATGTGGCATTGGTCAAGTCAAAGTCAAGTTAAAACTTGACTCTTCATCTTCCTACTTAAGTCAAGTCAAACTTGACCACTTCTCTCCCTTGGTTAATCTAATCTAAGCATTGGTTCAAGTCAATTTTAATTTAATAAATCTCTATTCATTGAATTAAATTAATTAAATGAGTCTAAATCCAAATTAGACTCACTTAACACATGAACCAAATTGAGTCCAACTCAATTAGCCTAATTTGGATTACTCTTAATCCAATTTGGTTCAACACATGAACCTAGTCCTTTAGGTTCATTAAATGAACCTAATCTCCATCTAATTTCCCTTTGTGTGTGACCCTATAGGTTCTTATAATGTTGGCAATGCTCTTAAACCAATTTAGAAGTATAAGTAATGAGCGGTATCCAGCAACACATCATTACTACCCAAGTTATAAGAATGTTGAGATCCAACATCACCTTGTGACTACTGATTGTGACTCCTCATAATATATGACAATGTCCTTCTATCCTAGACATCTATATTGATCAATGTGAGGCATATACCGTGTCATCCTTTAATCAATCTAAATCTTAAACTCCAAGTAGACTCACTCAATCAAATGAGCTCAATATCTCATATTGACTCATTTGGGAATGGCCATGCACTTCGTGGTCTCACTCTATCAAGAATATCGATGTCACTCCCGTCATATAGGAGGGATAGATCCCATCTACATCACTCACATCTCTCCACATAATTTGTTACATACCCACTAATCACCTTTATAGTCCACCCAGTTACGGGTGACGTTTGATGAAGCCAAAGTACGTAACTCCTTATGTAGGGAACCATGGTGACTTCAGGTCCAAGGACTAGTAGTCATACTAATAGCCACATGAGAAAGTATATGACACTCATATAACGATCCATGATACTTTCTCATGGCGGGTCATTCAGTATACATTCTCCAATGCATACCCATGTGTCAACTTGATATCTCCATATCTATGACTTGTGAGATCAAGTCATCGAGTTGACCTACATGTTAGTCTTGTCACATTAACATTGTCCCTGAATGTTAATAATCAACTAGGAATGATTAAGAGTAGTGTTCCCTATATCATCTCACTATCGATTCAACCAATCGATTGATATAGGTAAGAACCTTTTACTCAAGGATGCTATTATACTTAGTTATTTGGCACTAATACAAGTAAGTATAATAATCAAAATAAATGTCTTTATTTATATACAAGAATATGATACAACGAGTCCATACAATAATCATCAAATGATTGACTCTAGGGCTCTAACTAACATATTCCTCATCTGCTTTGGAGTGCATTACTGGTACCTTTGTTTCCTTTATCTCTTTTCCTAATATATTGGGTTTTATTCGACCGACCGACCTCCTGGCTGGCCCCGACCGACCCCCAGCTTGATGGCTAGTCCTAGATGGCCGACTAGCCCTATCTAGGATAGCGGGCTAGCCGTAGCTATCTGTGCCAACTAGCTGTTTCATTTAGCTTTTGTAATTGATTTTTTAACTTCATAATGTTGTTTGTGCAGGTTTCATTTTGCTGGGAGCTTAGGGTAGTTGGTCACCTATTTTTGGTACTTCTTCATTCATTATTATATAATTATTTTTTGTTATATATATTTAACCACAAGTAATTATGTGATTGTTGATTAATTGCAATAGATCCAGTGTTTGCATGATTAGATTTCCTATAGATTTTTCCCATAGCATGCTATTGGTTCCTTTATGTTATATTTAGCTTTATGTGTAGTAGTTGCTACTAAGGTTGTAATAAACTGATACAGGTAAAATGCAGAATGAAAGAAGTTGGATGTATTAAAAAAATTTACCTAACCATGGAGGTTTAACTGATGAGTTTATTACTGGGTTGATATAATTTTTGAATTTTGCAACTAGTAATATTGAGTATATGGATTGTGAACCTTTCAATTTTTTATTTTTTATTAATATTGTTTATTTGTTTTGAACAAGATTTGTGAAGCAAATCAATGTCAGAGGAGAAGGTAAGTATTTAGTGTTTTACACATAAGAAATTTATTGCACATACCTTGTTTCTATATATTTCAATTATTTTTCTTATTAGTTTAAGTAATTCATGTTAGAAATGAAATGTTTTGTTTGTTTGTTTATTTCAATGTCTTGTGAATGCCATACTTGTTTCTACATATTATAATTACTTTCTTGTTAGTTTAATTAAATATCTTTCTTGTTAGAAATGGAATTTTTGTTTGTTTATTTGTTTTGATGCAGGAAAAGAAGATTGGATTGAGAAGAAGTTTGTTAGTTTAAGTTTTTATGTGTAGTTTATTGTGAACTTAGCTTGTTGGATGTGTATTTTATCATGACTTGTATGGATTTTTATGGTACTTTGTTGTATGGTACAAAAAACTTTGTTGTATGGACTTGTATGCATTTGATATTTTAAGATTTGATATTGTATTGTAGATTAATTTGATGTGTGAAATGTTAATTAGGATGTGTGATATATTAAATTGGATGTGTAGTATGTTTCTGATGTAAATAGGTGTGTTGTATTGTATTAACACGATAAATTATGGAAAAAAATAAAATTTGGTCAAAATTTCCAAATTTAGGGACGAATTTAGTGACGAAAATAATTCATTGCCAATTTATCAAAAATACTATGTAACGATAATATTGCGACGAATTGATTTTCGTCCCAAAATTCATCCCAGAATCTAGGATGAATATCTGAATTCGTCCTAGATTCTGGGATGAATCCATAGATTCGTCCCAAATTTTGGGATGAATTTTGGGACGAAAATCAATTTATCACAATATTCATCCTAGAATTCATCCCAGATTTTGGGACAAATTCTGGGATGAAAATTAATTTGTTATAGATTACCAACGAAATTATTGTTTGTCCCCAAATTTTATCTGCCCACATTCAGGGATGAAATATTTTTTGTTGCCAAATTTAGGATGAATCTTTTTTTTGTTGCCACGAATTTGGCAACAAACCGAAACTTAATTGCTAAATTTGTCAACGATATCTAAGTTTTGTTGTAGAATGTTTACGATAAATTTCATTTTTATTACAAAATTTGCAACGAATTTGGCCAAAAAAAAAGATAATTTGTCTCAAAATTTGTCCCAATTTTGGGGATGACAATTTTGGGACGAAAATAATGTTCGTCCCATAATTTGTCCCAAAGTTTTTGCAACAATTTTTTTTTATAAATTCGTCCCAAAATTTATCCCATATTGGAACTTTTTTTTTGTAGTGGAGGCTTCTCTGCCTCTAAAAATTTTATGAGAAGGAGACATTCATAGTGAATTTGTGAGTCTGAGTAGTGACCCTTAGATTAGTCATATCAAGAATATGGATACCAAGTAAAATCCAAGTGTTAGTATTGTGAAAATTCTTCGCTTCAAGTTTTCGCTGTAAATCAAGTTCGAAGAAGTGAAGTAAGCTAGCAAACTGTTCACCCCCCCTCCCCAACTCTTCTAACTCATACGTGGCTTAATAAGTGGTATTAGAGTCAGGTTTGTCTTCTTTAGACTAATCATCGGAGAGAGAAAAGAGCTAGAGGAAGAAGAAGAAACTGAAAGTGAAGCCCTATATATCAACAAGTCAAAGAACTCATCATTGAGGGAGTTCAACTTCAAAATGGATCCACAAGATGGATTTGGATATGACATCCGACCACCTCCTGCTTTGATAGTTAGAAGCTTCAACTTATGGAAATCAAGAAAAGAGAACTTCTTCATGATGATATAAAGCAATGGTTTTCTTTGATGGAGGGATTTGAAACCCCAATGAATAGTAAAGGGAAGCTTCTCAAGAAGAGCAAATGGACTAAGAAGTAAGTGAAGAGATCCAAGGAAAATGATGAGGTAACCAAAATTTTGGCTAATTTATTACCTAACAATATTTTGTGCAAGATAGGTAGATATGAGGATGCAAGTGAGTTATGGAAAAAATTGGCCAAGATCTATGAATATCCATCCTCAACACAAAGTTAAGAAAATTCAAAGAGGAGAACTCTTTGATTCAAGAACATGAGAATTTGGAGGTTGAGATGTATTCAATATCCGAGAAGAAAATTGAAAGAGTATCCACCTAAAAGATTGAGGTGGAGAGATCATTAATACCGGAATGAGAAGAAGTCTCAACATCCGAAATTAATGAAGAAGGATCATACATCACCCCTACAAATAAGGGTATAACAATTTCAATTGCTAAGAATAAAGATCACATCATTTGTTTTGAGTGTAGGGTGAAAGGATACTATAAGAGAAAGTATCCAAAATTGATTAAGAAGAAAGTTCAAGTGGTGTAACGACCCAACTCCTGGGTACTAAGCTGTGAGCCGGATCACTACATTAACTACTGATACTACTGTGCGGAAACTGGGTAAAATAAAATTTCACTAGTTGACTCTATTAAACTGACAACTGGTACACCCATGCTGTTATAAGGAAGAGTTCAAGACCTTTCCGGTTGGGGTATATATGCTAAGGAGGATACTTGACCTCCCATCTGAGCTAGAACTCGAATCTAACTTCCCAGCTAGCTGCTGTTCGATCCACGGATCGATCAAACTTGTCCTGCTTCTGTGCCCTTCTGGATCGGTCTGCGGACCGATCCAGGTGTGTCTGGATCGGTCTGCAGACCGATCCAGGCACCTGGAGACGCTGGGATACCTTCTGTTCAATGCTGGATCGGTCGGCTGACCGATCCAGGGAGATACAGTAGGCTACTATATCCATCTGGATCGGTCGGCTGACCGATCCAGGAGAAGGAATGGCACTGGATCGGTCTGCTGACCGATCCAAGTTCTGATAGTCTGAAACGAAATCAGAATTTCTGATTTCCAGCACTGATTCATGCCAAAACCTCACACTACCACTATCTAATGCATAATAAACATTCTAGCAACATGTAATAACAATTCTAAACTTAAGCTAAAGCAAGGTTTACTAGTTCATGGCATTTTAACCACTTAAAGTGCATGAAGGTATGAATTTCTAAAGTTCTAATTGCTTAAAACATGAAACTGAACTAATAAACTGAGAAGTGCTAAAGTAAATGCTAAATCCCCATAGGGTCTTTTATTCCAGTTCCTTCCACACACATCCTCATCTGCATTGACCTCCAACCTCCGCTGCTAATCCATTTTCCTTTTTCCTGTATCTGCAGTATAAGGAAAATAGTATCTGTAAGCTTTAAGCTTAGTAAGAAACCATCTACCTCACAAAAACATGCAACGATGCGATTATGTTTTTAAAACATGCGGTTTGAAAACTGAACTGAGCATGGCAACATGGCATGACATACAAACATGTACTGAACTGATCATGGCATACAAACAAGCTGAGCATAGCATACTGTATCTGAAACTAAGCATGAATACTGAACTGGTCATGCATATACATCTAACTGGTCATGAACTCAAATCATGAAACTTAACTGAGGTAATTAACTGTAACTGAAACTAAGTTAGTGTTTCCATCACTGATTACATATTTGGAAAACTATATATAATAATAGATGAAAATACTAAACATGCTGCTGGGGCCCTGACAACTGTACCTACTGTGCGCGCATCCCTACGAGACCCGGGATTGCAAGTTCCGAATCCAGCAGGGTTACTAGGTTATCTGAACCTAGGGACGACTGTGGGAGTCCAGCCCATGGATATCTGATCTAAGTACAGTGTCAACTGAATAAAAGTAAAATACTGAATACTGTTTTATTTTACTTTGCTGTTCTAGGTTATCTGAACCTAGAGCTAGGTTATCTGAACCTAGAGGCTACTGCGGGAGCCCACCCAATGGATATCTGATCCATTTAGCTGTAATAACTGATAATAAGCTGAATAAAATGTTTCTAATACATTTTACATGCTGTTAGGACGCCTACTGGAGCATCCTTCTGAACTGGGCATTCTACCGAATTCTTGGTGTGCACTAAAAGCACACCCTAAAACTGAAAACTGTAGAACTACTGAACTAATGCCAAAACTAACAAGCGAGAGCAATTATACTGCAGGTGAGGGGTTTCTTACCTCAATCGCAAGGTTTTCTTACGATTCTATCCACTAGGTTTTCCGGAAAACTGCTCCGTTCGACGAACCGCTTACGTCCTCACGTTCCTCTCGCGGAGAAGAACCTTTTTCGTGTTGGAGTCGTCGCTGGAAGATGTTCCCTTGCCCCTTGGCTTGGTGTGCCGTGCGTGAGGAAGAGGAGAAGAAGAGAGGTGCGGCGGTTTTAGGTTTCGGGTGAGGAAAAACTACGGTGAGAAATAATCTAAAACTTCTCACTTAAATCCTTATTTATATTTACTAATTAATTCATCCAAAAATCAATTATAAATATAATTGATTCCCTCTTCTTTCAGCACGGCCCTGCTGGGTTCAACTGGTTACTAGCATTATCCCTTACACTATAGGTCTCGGGTTTGATTCCCGCCTAAGCTATTTTGCGGTTCTAATTATTTTTGCTACTTCCGCTACTCGGAAAAATTCCGGAAAAATATCTAAAAATTCCAGAAAAATCATAGAATAATTCTAATGCAAGTTTGAGAATTTTCGGGCGTTACAATCCCCCATACCTTATAAAAAGTTCATCCCCGAACTTAAAACAATTCTGGGTACTTCTGTCTCATGCTGGCCTCTGTCTCCCAAGTCGCCTCTGCTGCTGTGTGATTTTGCCAGCTGACTTTGACTAATGGTACTTCCTTGTTCCGTAATTTCTTTACTGCTCGGTCTATTATCTGAATAGGCCGACTGTCATAGCTGAGATCATCACGGACCTGTACCAACTGGGGCTCAATCACCTGGGTGGCGTCTGGAATATGCTTCTTCAGCATGGAGACATGAAATACGTTGTGGACAGCTGACATCTCCTGAGGTAGCTCTAGCTCATATGCTACCTTGCCCACTCTCTTCGTGATAAGGTATGGTCCCACATATCTGGGAGCTAGCTTGCCCTTCTTCCCAAAACGCATGACTCCCTTCATGGGAGCTACTCTGAGGAAAACTGTATCCCCAACTGGTCTGCGTCGTGTATCAGCATAGCTCTTCTGACGACTCTGTGCTGTCTCTATCCTCTAGCGAATCTGCTGTATGGCTGCTGTGGTATCTGCTACTAGATCTGTCTGAAGCTCTAGTTCCTTCTATTCACCACTCTCATACCAGCAGGTGATCTGCACCTCCGCCCATAGAGTGCCTCATAAGGTGCCATGCTGTAGTGGCACGAAAGCTGTTGTTGTATGCAAATTCTGCTAGACTCGGATATTTGCACCAACTTCCTTGAAATCTAGGGCCAGGCCGGAGCATATCTTGAGTACACGATTTACTCGCTCGTCGACCATCCATGCGAGGATGGAAGGGTCTGAATTTTAGCGGGTGCCCATAGGTATGCATGCACACTTCGGAAGTGTGATGTAAATCTCTCTCATGCGATATAATGGTTCATGGGACTCCATGCAGCCTGACAATCTCCTTGAGATACAATTGAGCTAGCTGCTCCATGGAATAGGATATTCTGATAGCTAAGAAGTGGGCTGATTTAGTCAACCTGTCGACTATTACCCAGATGGCATCGAAACCATTCGTGGTTCTGGGTAATCCCACTATGAAGTCCATAGAGATATCCTCCCACTTCCATTCTGGAATCTGGATCGGCTGCAGAACTCCTCCTGGTCGCTGATGTTCTGCCTTAACCCTCTGACAGGTTAGACAGATGCTGACGTATCTGGCGATATCTCGCTTCATCCCAGGCCACCAAAATCGTTTCTTTAGATCCTGATACATTTTGGTGGAACCAGGATGCATCGCATAGGGAGTCCTGTGAGCCTCATCTAGAATCTATTTTCGTAGTTCCTCCTGATCTGGAACACAAAGTCTGTCACCACAGTACACTACCCCACTGGCGGACACTCTGAACTCTCCACTTTCTGATTCTGCTAACCCTTGCTTGATTTTCTGGATTTCAGGATCCTGCTCCTGAGCTGTCTGGATATCATCAAGCAAGGTAGATGCTAAGGACATAGCGGAAAGCTGCCCGACTATAAGCTCGAGACTAAAAGCTGTAATCTCCTTCCTTAGGGGTGGTGACATAGCTGCTAAAGATAATAAGGTAGCACTGGACTTCCTGCTGAGTGCGTCTGCTACCTTATTAGCTTTCCCTGGATGGTAGAGGATATCTATGTCATAATCCTTGACCAGCTCTAACCATCTGCGCTGTCGCATATTCAGATCCTTCTGAGTAAAGAAATACTTCAGACTTTGATGATCTGTATACACTCTGCACTGAGCTCCGTACAAATAATGTCTCCAAATCTTGAGAGCGAACACCACTGCTGCAAGCTCAAGGTCGTGAGTAGGATAGTTCCTCTCATAATCCTTGAGTTGTCTGGAGGCATAGGCGATCACCTTGCCCTGCTGCATCAGTACTGCTCCTAATCCCAATTTAGAGGCGTCACTGTAGATGTCGAAGCTGTCTGTGTTTTCTGGTATAGCTAAAATAGGAGCACTGGTCAATCTCCGTTTTAGTTCGCTGAAGCTGTTCTCGCAGTCCTCTGTCCACTGAAATTTCTTGTTCTTTCTAGTGAGAGCTGTCAGTGGGGAGGCTATCCTGGAGAAGTCCTCTACGAATTTCCTGTAGTAGCCTGCTAATCCCAGAAAGCTTCTGATTTCACTGGCGTTCTTGGGTCTCTTCCAGTTACTTATTGCTTCTATCTTGCTGGGATCTACCATAACACCATCCTTGGAGATGATGTGACCTAGAAAGGCTACCTGGTCTAGCCAAAATTCACATTTCGTGAATTTGGCGTACAGCTGGTTCTGCTGAAGGATCTGCAAAACTGTCTTCAGATGCTCTGCATGGTCCTCCTGAGTGCTTGAATAGATAAGAATGTCATCAATGAATACGATGACAAACTTGTCTAAGTATTCTCTGAATACTCTGTTCATGAGGTCCATGAAAGTAGCTGGAGCATTTGTCACGCCGAAAGGCATGACTACGAACTCATAATGTCCGTATCTGGTCCTGAAAGCTGTTTTAGGTATATCACCTTTCTTGACTCTAATCTGGTGATATCCTGATCTGAGGTCAATTTTAGAGAACACCGTGGCTCCCTTTAGCTGGTCAAACAGGTCATCTATCCTGGGGAGAGGGTACCTGTTTTTAATTGTGACCTGGTTCAAGGCACGGTAGTCTATGCATAGTCGCATGCTTCCATCCTTCTTCTTCACGAACAACACAGGTGCTCCCCATGGTGAGTGACTAGGGCGTATGAAACCCTTGTCAAGAAGCTCCTGTAATTGATCCTGAAGTTCCTTCAGTTCTGCTAGAGCCATGCGGTACGGTGCCTTGGAAATTGGATTTGTGCCGGGAATGAGCTCTATCTCCCTATCTAGTGCTAAGCCCGGTAGCTCTTCAGGAAGACTGCTTGGTAGTCACAAACGACTCGAACCTCGATAGCTGTTAGTTCTTGTCCTGGTTGGTGTTGACTACATTTGCTAAAACCCATGCATCCCGAATCCAATAATGTTGTGCTTTCAATGAGAGAAACTTCCTGGCTTTTCTCTTTGGTTTCCCATGTACTCAAACTCTGCTTGAGGTTGGAATATGACTTTCGTTTACGGCACTCTATAGAAGCCGTATCGATCGAAAAATCCATCCCAAGGATGACATCGTAGTCGATCATTTCTAGCACTATCGGATCACCAAAAGTTCTTCGTCTGCTATAATGGTAGCCTTTGCTCTGAGCCGGTCGTAGATGCCATAATGTCTCCCGAGGGTAGTTGTCGAAACCGACTATTGAGTACCTCTGGAGGTGTTGCTAATTTCTCGCAAACGCCTGGATACATAAGAGTGGGTTGCCCGATGTCGAATAAGGCGGTTGCATTATCTTTGTAAAATCGATTTGACTGTGACAAGCTGCCGAGGCATTTGCTACGTCCTCTGGTCGGTGAGAAAATCACGGCATTCGTGTTAGTGTGGGGCTTCTAATGCACTGGTGATCATGGACCATCTAAGGCAGCATACATCTGGTGTAGCTGCGCTGGCTGAGCTCCATACTATATCGGCTGAGGTTGAGGAAGACTGTTCTTGTTCGGGCACTACTTAGCCATGTGCCCTTCCTGTCCACATTCAAAACAACCTCGCGTACCCTTGCGGCAAACTCCTGGATGATGTTTCCCACAAATAGCACACTTGGGATGTCTGGAATGTTTTCTAGCCGGTCCTCCTTTCGGGTCACTGCCTGCCTTGCGTTTCCCCTTCCAGTTGGAGCTATGTCCCTGTTGTTTCTGCTGAGTACCTGAGCCAGCTTGTCCCTTGGCCTCTGTGGAAACCTGCTTCTGCTGGGTGATGCTGTGCTGATAGTGCTCGGTGATCAAAGCACTACTCACTAGCTCCTCTGTGGTTTGTGGCTTATGAACGCCACCAGCCACATTCATTGCGATCTCTGGTCTGAGCATCTTCAGCATCAACCGTACTCGTTCCTTCTCTGTACTGACTAGTTCTGGACACAGACGGGCCAACCTGTTGAATTTCTTCACGGCTTCCTGAACTGATAGGTTGCCCTGACGAAATTCTGTAAACTCGTCATAGTGTCAGTTCGTGACTTGCATGTGAAAAAATTCCTCGAAGAATTCTTTCTCAAAGTCGGCCCATGTCATCTGGTTTACTGGCCACTTCGGTTTAATCCGCTCCCACCACATGCGTGCGTCTCCTGTTAAACAGAAGGAGACACACTTCACCTTTTCGTGCTCTGGCCAATCTAGAAGCTCCATCGTTCTCTCCAGTGTTTTAAACCATGCCTGAGCATCCCATGGTTCGCTGGTGCCCGAGAAGTTCTCGGGCTTAATTCTCTGCCACTGGATAAGGTAAGCTTCTCTCTTAGCCCCTGCTACTGGGGCTACTGGTACTACAGGCTGAGCTGGTACAACCTCTGTGATTCTTGGAGTTGTGAGGTTCGATCCTGGAGTGACTGGGAGTAGTCTGTGGTTAGCCTTTAAGGAGGCTATCTCCTGCTGCTGTAGCTGAGCCACTAGTGCTTTGTAAGGTCCGGGAGGCACTGAACTACACCTCATCTTTGGGGCTCGGCCGATGCTTTCTTAGGACGTCCTCGTACCATTTGCTAAATAGCAGTGAACACATATGTATAACTAGGCTATCATGTTATAGTTAACTACTGGTAACATGTTAAATACTATCATTGTAAACATGAATTAATTAACTACCAACATGAGAGCAAACATGAAAGCACATATAACTGATATGAAAGCTGAAAACAAAACTGAGTGAGAGATGTTCTTACTTGGAAGCTGTAGGCACAATGCTGATGTGTGTGTAGGAAGTATGGAACACCGCTCTGATACCACTCTGTAACGACCCAACTCCTGGGTACTAAGCTGTGAGCCGGATCACTACATTAACTACTGATACTACTGTGCGGAAACTGGGTAAAATAAAATTTCACTAGTTGACTCTATTAAACTGACAACTGGTACACCCATGCTGTTATAAGGAAGGGTTCAAGACCTTTCCGGTTGGGGTATATGTGCTGAGGAGGATACTTGACCTCCCATCTGAGCTAGAACTCGAATCTAACTTCCCAGCTAGCTGCTGTTCGATCCACGGATCGATCAAACTTGCCCTGCTTCTGTGCCCTTCTGGATCGGTCTGCGGACCGATCCAGCAGAGACTGGATCGGTCGGCCAGACCGATCCAGGTGTGTCTGGATCGGTCTGCAGACCGATCCAGGCACCTGGAGACGCTGGGATACCTTCTGTTCGATGCTGGATCGGTCGGCTGACCGATCCAGGGAGATACAGTAGGCTACTGTATCCATCTGGATCGGTCGGCTGACCGATCCAGGAGAAGGAATGGCACTGGATCGGTCTGCTGACCGATCCAGGTTCTGATAGTCTGAAACGAAATCAGAATTTCTGATTTCCAGCACTGATTCGTGCCAAAACCTCACACTACCACTATCTAATGCATAATAAACATTCTAGCAACATGTAATAACAATTCTAAACTTAAGCTAAAGCAAGGTCTACTAGTTCATGGCATTTTAACCACTTAAAGTGCATGAAGGTATGAATTTCTAAAGTTCTAATTGCTTAAAACATGAAACTGAACTAATAAACTGAGAAGTGCTAAAGTAAATGCTAAATCCCCAGAGGGTCTTTTATTCCAGTTCCTTCCACACACATCCTCATCTGCATTGACCTCCAGCCTCCGCTGCTAATCTATTTTCCTTTTTCCTGTATCTGCAGTATAAGGAAAATAGTATCTGTAAGCTTTAAGCTTAGTAAGAAACCATCTACCTCACAAAAACATGCAACGATGCGATTATGTTTTTAAAACATGCGGTTTGAAAACTGAACTGAGCATGGCAACATGGCATGACATACAAACATGTACTGAACTGATCATGGCATACAAACAAGCTGAGCATAGCATACTGTATCTGAAACTAAGCATGAATACTGAACTGGTCATGCATATACATCTAACTAGTCATGAACTCAAATCATGAAACTTAACTGAGGTAATTAACTGTAACTGAAACTAAGTTAGTGTTTCCATCACTGATTACATATTTGGAAAACTATATATAATAATAGATGAAAATACTAAACATCTTCTTTGGGGCCACAGCAAGTACCCTCTGTCGCGCATCCCTACGAGACCGGGATTGCAAGTTTGAATCAAGCGGGTTACTAGGTTATCGAACCTAGGGCGAGGTGAGTCCATCCCATGGATATCTGATCTAAGTACAGTGCCAACTGAATAAAAGTAAAATACTGAATACTGTTTTATTTTACTTTGCTGTTCTAGGTTATCTGAACCTAGAGTTAGGTTATCTGAACCTAGAAGCTACTGTGGGAGCCCACCCAATGGATATCTGATCCATTTAGCTGTAATAACTGATAATAAGCTGAATAAAATGTTTCTAATACATTTTACATGCTGTTAGGACGCCTACTGGAGCATCCTTCTGAACTGGGCATTCTACCGAATGCTTGGTGTGCACTAAAAGCACACCCTAAAACTGAAAACTGTAGAACTACTGAACTAATGCCAAAACTAACAAGCGAGAGCAATTATACTGCAGGTGAGGGGTTTTTTACCTCAATCGCAAGGTTTTCTTACGATTCTATCATCTAGGTTTTCCGGAAAACTGCTCCGTTCGACGAACCGCTTATGTCCTCGCGTTCCTCTCGCGGAGAAGAACCTTTTTCGTGTTGGAGTCGTCGCTAGAAGATGTTCCCTTGCCCCTTGGCTTGGTGTGCCGTGCGTGAGGAAGAGGAGAAGAAGAGAGGTGCGGCGGTTTTAGGTTTCGGGTGAGGAAAAACTACGTTGAGAAATAATCTAAAACTTCTCACTTAAATCCTTATTTATATTTACTAATTAATTCATCCAAAAATCAATTATAAATATAATTGATTCCCTCTTCTTTCAGCACGGCCCTGCTGGGTTCAACTGGTTACTAGCATTATCCCTTACACCATAGGTCTCGGGTTCGATTCCCGCCTAAGCTATTTTGCGGTTCTAATTATTTTTGCTACTTCCGCTACTCGGAAAAATTCCGGAAAAATATCTAAAAAATCCAGAAAAATCATAGAATAATTCTAATGCAAGTTTGAGAATTTTCGAGCGTTACAAGTGGAACCCAAGGTCAAAGCAAAATCAAGGAATGCTGGAACCTTGACACAAAAGGGCAAGGATCATATAGTATGCTTCTTGTGCAATCAAAAGAGGAATTATCAAAATCAATATCCAAGGAGGAGACATTGAAGAAGAAACAATGGATGAAGCTCAAATCAAGGGGGAGCTTCTAAAAATTAAACTAAAGTACTATTAGCTAATGGTAATTCTTTATATTATGATAACAAGAATGCTAGAAATAAATGTTATCATTTTATTGTTATTTATCATGAAAATAGAAAGTATAACAATCCTAAGGAGAATTATAAATCGTATCATGCTAAACTACCTTACCTAAAGATAGGAAAGTAGAAAATAATATAGGCAAGAACCATAAAGAAGTTAGACCTATGCCTAGAAAAAGAAATGTCCAAAAGAAAAATGAAAAATCAATGGTTGAGAACTTAAGGTTTGAAAAACAAGTCTTAAGGTCAAGACTTAAAAAATTAGAGAGGACCCTTAAGAAAATGACAAATAAAGTCAAGGGGTCTAAGAAGAAAAACTTAGGCTTAGATAGGGAAGAGCAATCTAAGGGCAAGAAAGGTTTGGGACAAACCTGGAGCTAAGGAGGATGTGTCTGTTGGTGCAGCGAGACCAGCAAGAGGGGGGGGGGGGGGGGGGGGGAATTGCCTGTCACTCAAAAAGTATACCCTCCTCAAAGAACTTTAACTCAAAAATGAAAGCAACAAGAGTATTATAAATTAAATTACAGAAACAAAAGAGAGATGACTCAGCTATTTGACTTGGTTACAACCGAGACGGTTGTTAATCCAAGGCGGTTGGAAAGCGTACTAGAAACGTCTCCTTCTTTGAAGGCGAAGAAGCCTTTTACACTTTGAGAGCACAGAAGTTACTAAGAATGAAAGTATAGAATTGTTGTTTCGAATAGCTATTTGAGACCCCTTTATATAGGGGTTCTAGAACTTATCAGATCACCTGATCTTCGGGATCAGGTTTTGACTCGAGAGGGATCGGTCGACCAATCCCTAGGTTTGGTCGACCGAACCTGATGAACTCTCCCAGCTTTCCGTCTGGATGCAGGCTCTGTGGATCAAGCTTAGGTTCGGTCGACCGATCCTTACGTTCGGTCGACCGATCAGCCAACGGTCTCCCTGAGCTGGCCCGATCAGCACGCTCAACTAGGTCTTCTGGTTTATCTTCAGTTTGGTCGACCGATCTGAGGGTCCGGTCGACCGATCAACCAACGGCTGGATGCTGATGTGGCTGCGACGGCTGGCTTCTGAAGATAGGGGTTCGGTCAACCGATCATGGCGTTCGGTCGACCGAACACTTGCCAAGTCAACTCCTGGTTGACTTGCTCTGGTTCGGTTTGCTTAGGTGATTTCGGCCAACCGGAATAGGGCTCACCCGAACCAAATTTCCGGCCTTCTCCTCGAGCAGTCTTCCGTCCCGACTTTACGCCCCTCGAACGCCTGCACATTCTTCTCGCCCATCGGTGTACACCTCCGCAGCTCTCTCATCCTTCGGATGCACCTAGCCGTCGGCTCCCTTCCCATGTCGTTTTTCTCGCTAGTTGCGTCTTCCACTCAACTTCTTGCTCTCCTAAGCTCCTGCACACTTAAACACAGGGATCAAACAAACAAGACCTAACCTAAACTTGGTTGATCACATCAAAAAAACCACGGGGTCCAACAATCTCCCCCTTTTTGATATGCATCAACCCAAGTTTGAGTTAGGGGAAAACAAGTAAATAGTAATTTTAAGAAAATTACTAAACTAACATTTTAAGCACAAAAAATAAAGTTTGCAACATAAGGTACAAAAAAAATATTAAAAAATTAATTTTCCTAACTTCCCCTAAACTTGTCCTTAATTCTCCTCCTTTGATCACAACAAAAAGGGGGTAAAAATAATTTTCTAAGTCATTTTGAAAAAATTTGTTAAGTGAAAATTTAATATTATTTTCAGAAAAACTTAGCTTAGATAAATCTTATTTCAGAAAAGATCTTAAGTAAAGAAAAATGAAAATTTTTCTAAGTAAATATTTTTCTAGATAAAAAAATATTTTTAAAGAATTTCTAAGGAAATGTTTAAAAACTTTTCAAAGCATTATTTAATTCTAATTTTAATGCTTTTATCAGAAAGTTAATTAAACATTTTATTTCGATATTTCGGCTTCCAGGTCATGGCCAGACACTAGTCCTTCTTGGTTATTGGAGCAACAACCACTTCCTTAGACAAAGCTTTTATAAAGAAACTCATTGTTTAATTTTCTCACTGTAATATTTTAACTAAAAGAAAATTTTAAACTAGCAAAGATTTTGGAACCTAGTAAAGGTTCCTTCCTACAGGGTTGGTCAAAAACTTAGGGGGTACATATCCTTTAGGTATTCTTCTAAGTTGACCATGATATTTTCTTATATACCAGTTTAATTTTCCATAAACATTAATTTTTGATTTTTGAAAAGCATTAGTTTTTAAACATGAATTTTCAGTTTTCAATATTTCAATTTTCAAATTTAATTTCTCATTTTCTAAATTCAAAATTTCTAACATTGTTTTTAAATTGGAAATTTCCTTTTCTGATTTGACTAAGTCTTTAGTAAGTACTTTGATAAACTTAAAAGACTGAGAAGGAGTGAGATCACGTACCTTACTTACCTCACTTGGTGATGGTCCCCCTTCATCGTAACTTTCTTCTTCTGATTCTCCCCCTTGATCAATGCTCATCTCTGAGTCTGAGTCATCTTCAAAAAGATGGTTGGCCACCAGTGCTAGTCCCGAGAAAGCTTCGGCTTCTGACTCGGAGGATGAAGAATCATCCCATGTAGCCTTCAGGCTCTTGCGTGTAGAGGACGTCGATTTTTGAGGCTTCTCTTTGTTCTTTTTCTTCAGTTTGGGGCAGTCATCCTTGATGTGTCCTTCCTCGTTGCAGTTGTAGCATTGGACTGTCCTTCTGTTACGTTGATGCTTTCTCGACTGCGATTTAAATTTATTAGTTTTAACAAATTTATTTAGATTTCTTACCAATAATGCTGCTTCGTTTTCATCTATCGAGGCTTCAGAGTCAGAACCGTTTATTCTTACCTTTAAGACAATATTCTGACTAGTCTTCTCTACTCCATTGGGCTATGCAACTCGAAATTCGTGAAGTTCAAAAATAGAAAACAAATTTTCTAAAGTACTTACCTCGAAATCCTTAGAGATGTAGTATGCATCTACTAAGGACGCCCATTTTGGTGTTCTGGGGAAGGCGTTGAGCACGTACCGGATAGAGTCACGGTTCGTTACTTCTTCTCCAAGGTTTCTTAGTTGAGTTATTAGCTCCTTAATCCTTGCTTGGAGTTGCGCTACCTTCTCGTTAGTGTTCATCTAGAGATTTGTTAGTTGTGTCTGAAGGATGTCGCGCCTCGCTAGCTTTGCTTCCGAGGTACCTTCGTGGAGTTCTAGGAATTTCTCCCAGAGGTCTTTTGCGGAGTCGTAACTTCTGATCCGACTTACCTCCTGGGGCGGAAGAACGCTGAGCAAGTGAAACTCAGCCTTTCCGTTAGCCATGAAATCAACCTGCTCCTTCTTCGTCCATTGACATTCTTCTTTGTCTTTTGGAGATGCAAAACCATATTTCATTGTAATAAGAATGTCAAAATCCGTTTTAAAGAATACCTCCATTTTTCGCTTCCATGTAGTGAAATCTCCGTCAAACTTTGGGGGATGAATGTTCACGCCGGCCAATGTCCTGATCTTTATGCTTCAAACGGCGGTTAGTCCTTCTGAGGCTGTTGGGCTCTGATACCACTTGTTAGTGCAGCGGGACCGGCAAGAGGGGGGGGGGGGGGGGGAATTGCCTATCACTCAAAAAGTATACCCTCCTCAAAGAACTTTAACTAAAAAATGAAAGCAACAAGAGTATTATAAATTAAATAACAGAAATAAAAAGAGAGACAACTCAGCTATTTGACTTGGTTACAACCGAGACGGTTGTTAATCCAAGGCGGTTAGAAAACACACTAGAAAAGTCTCCTTCTTTGAAAGCGGAGAAGCCTTTTATACTTTGAGAGCACAGAAGTTGCTAAGAATGAAAGTACAAAGTTGTTGTTTCGAATAGGTGTTCGAGACCCCTTTATATAGGGGTTCCAGAACTTATCAGATCACCTGATCTTCGGGATCAGGTTTTGACTCGAGAGGGATCGGTCGACCAATCCCCAGGTTCGGTCGACCGAACCTGATGAAATCTCCTAGCTTTTCGTCTGGATGCAGGCTCTGTGGATCGAGCTTAGGTTCGGTCGACCAATCCTTGCGTTCGGTCGACCGATCAGCCAACGGTCTCCCTGAGTCGGCCCAATCAGCACGCTCGACTAGGTCTTCTGGTTTATCTTCGGTTCGGTCGATCGATCAGAGGGTCCGGTCAACCGATCAACCAACGGCTGGATGCTAATGTGGCTACGACGGTTGGCTTCTGAAGATAGGGGTTCGGTCGACCGATCATGGCGTTCGGTCAACCGAACACTTGTTAAGTCAACTCTCGATTGACTTGCTCTGGTTCGGTTTGCTAGGGTGATTTCGGCCAACTAGAATAGGGCTCACCCGAACCCAATTCCCAGCCTTCTCCTCGAGTAGTCTTCCATCCCGGCTTTACATCCCTCGAACGCCTTGCACATTCTTCTCGCCCACCAGTTTACTCTTCCGCAGCTCTCTCGTCCTTCGGACGCATCAAGCCCGTTGACTCCCTTCCCGTGTCATCCTTCTCGCTGGCTGCGTCTTTTTCTCGACTTCCCGCGCTCCTAAGCTTCTGCACACTTAAACACAGGGATCAGACAAACAGGACCTAACCTAAACTTAGTTGATCACATCAAAACAACCACGGGATCCAACAGTGCCATCATATCATCGAGTTCCATATAGCTATGGAACTAACCCTAGATCTAGAAGTAAAGTCAAGGTTACAAGAGAGGTTATCCCTAGAGTTGACTTTAAGGAGACTTGTGTGACTATGGCTTCTAATAAGCCTAGGAAAGTTATTAGGAAGGTTTCTAAAGAAGTTTTCCCTTGTGAGTACATAGAACACCCAAGGAGAACTAATAGATTTTGGATTTCTAAGAGTGTGTTCTCTACACATTATGTAAGATATCGTAAATTAAATAATAGGGTTATTTGAGAAAATAATCTTATTGGATTTTTTTGTGAATTTTTAGAGATTTTTCAAGATTTAAACGGAGTTTGTATGACTCGTTTTGAGGAGATAAATCAGTTGAGCTAGTTGGAGGCCTGTTTGGAACATCCCATAAGTGGGAGTTGATTAATCACATTAATATAAGGTTTAATTATATTAAACTTAGGTTTATATTCTCTCCATTCCTTCTTCTTTACTTCGTCCGATCCTTTCTCCCCTCTCCGTTCTCGCGCCGACTCCTTCCCTTTTCTCCTCATGCGTGCACGATGCTGCCATCGCACTGATCGCCGCAAGCTCACCGTCGGCGGCCATTTTCTTCTCCAGGGTGCATCATTAACATCAAACTTCTAGGTGGCTCGAGCCTCCCTTCTCCCTCTCCTTCTCGCGGAGATGCCTCCATCACGCCTTCGACGCTGACCAGCGGAGCATTCGTTGGCGCAGATCCGATCGTCAATGGCCCTCCTTCAGCCTCAGGCAAGGACGCCCGACTTTCCTTTATGCGCCACAACCGCCGTGTAGACCGATGCCAACCCTAGTCGCGGACATCTGGTGCTCGCCGGAAGCCGTGAGTGTGAGCCGGCGACAGGGTTGCTAGCTTCGATCACCGTGGCCAGCCGTCACCCTCTTCCTTACACACTGGTGCCCTAGATCCGACCCCTCCACTCCGGCCAATTGGTGTCGATGACTATGGACTTACTCCAGTTGTTTTCCCCTCGTCAAGAAGTTGACTACGGATAGACTTTGGCTACTTGTGGCTCGTTGCAACCACTAGACATCTACTTTGACCATCATTCTGCTCAAGATTCAGTGCTGGTCCCTTCCTTGTGATCAGAAGGCAAAGTTTGGTGAAGCTATTGGGGTTGCTATGTGTGGCTGAGTAGGTGCTGCATTCCGATTAGGTAACATTACCTAATTGGACCTTTTGTTCAATTTAAGTAATTAAACGTTGTTGAGGTTGATGTAGATTTATATTTGATTTAGGGTGATTGTTTGGATGGCAGAGGCCAAATGATTTCGGCAGTGAACCTCTTCAGCTGAGAGTTGATGGAGAAATCATCCAATTCAAATTTGGGGCTCTTGATTTGCTTTGGCGATCTTTCTTCAGCTAAGGATTTAAAGAAGGGGTTATTAAGATTAGTTTTCATGGTAAGCACATATCCGATCAATATATATAATGATATAAGTTTTAGAATGTGTTATTATGTGGTGGTTTGGGTAGTTGTTGATGATGATGTTTGGTTGATGTGGATTTATGACGGAGATTTGATTTTATGATAGGTTATTTTGGGTTGATATCATTATGTGATGGATTGGTAATTAAGAGATGGATTTGTTATTGGATTAAATGATGTGTTAATTTGGGGGAGTTTTAGAGATGATTCATATATAAACCTATTCTAATAAGGTTGTATGATTAAGGATTATTTAGGGGATTAGTCAGAGGTCAAATTTGATTGGAGTGATCCTAATTGGGTTAGAGATTTTATTTAGCTATTTAATTCATATGAATTTAGCTAAATAATATATATATATATATATATATATATATATATATATATATATATATATATATAAAAAATATATATATATATATATATATATATATATATATATATATATATATATATATATATATATTGATTTATGTAGGACTTTCATATGGGACGATCATCACAACGTGGGATTTATTTTAGCATGATCGACAGATAAAGATGGGTACTACTTGCTTTATCTCTTTAGTACATTGATCATAGTGCATGAGCTATATTTTTGGATAGTTCCTGTATTTATCTTGACTCCACTCATATTTTTCCTGTGCTTGATACTTACCCACTCAATCTTTGAGAAACTCGTTTCTGTATCTATACAGTCTCTCGTTGCTATCTATGTTATTTAGCATATACCAGTTACTAGATACTAGATATTAGATATTGGATACCAGATACTAGATACCATGATTACTTGTTTTGGATGTTGTATGTTTACATACCTTACTGAGCATGCTGGCTTCATGTAACATACATGTTTTCTGTTTATATATATTTGATGACTGCTGCATTTTACACATCATGTCATTGCATGCATGTCGGCGACCTTGTCTCCCTTGTGGGTGAGAGGTTTGTTGGCCAGGGTCGCACGCTCGGCCACTCATGGATAGTGGTAGCTGGAGCGTGCCGCTTGTCCTGACGTGCTCCCACTCGCTCACTCATGGGTAGTGATAGCTGGAGTTGCGAGCAGCAGGGACCCCCGTCACAGACGTAGCTAGTTAGCTACTATGCAACTGTCGCTCGGTCACTCGAGAGTAGTGGTAGCTGGAGTGGTGTACAGTCTGTCATTGTCCCAGCCTCTCGACCATACAATGGTCATGGTACAGGGGGTGGGCGGGAATGACCATCCGTGCATACGCTGTTATTATTATACCCGCTGATGTTGTTGCTTACTTATGTTGTTATTGCTTACTTATGCTGCTATTGCTTATTTATGCTATTGTTGCTTATTTATGCTGATATGCTCATATAGGTTGAGATATATACCTGAGGTATGAGTTTAGACACTGGGTTGTTTATTGGTAATATATATATACCTCACATGTTACCCATGTAGATATGAGCAGTACTGTAGCAAGTCTTTGCTATATCTGACCGTCTATTACTAACCTAGGATATGGTTTTAGGTATGGACACTTATTATGATATCCCTGTAGTATTTGCTATTTTCCCTACGAGATTGTATACCTTTATATCTCTAGTTCTTTATTATGTTCATATCCTATTTGTCTATTACCCGCTGAGTCTTAGTACTCACCACCCCGTAAACTGGTTTATTTCGCCAGGTAGCAAGTAAAGGATTTATGATCCTATCCGCCAGTCCCATGCCACATCGAGCTTCTCCTTTCATTAGTGTTTCCTTTCGTATTGTTGGTTTTGTACTTGTTCTTATATTTTTGTATTATTTTATATGGAGTTTTGTTTTGTGGTATCTTGTATTTAGTTGGAGGATGATGTGTTAAGATGAGCCGGCTCGTAGAGAGTTGTTTTGTTCATTTCATGTTCGTTATTTTATGATTTCCACTATGCTATGTTTCAACCGTGTGAGCTGCATTATTAACTGCGTGGTTGTGTGTATATTCCAGCCGTATGTGGCTGATGTATTTTGTATGTATGTATGCCTCAGATTGTCACCGGTACAGGGGAGATGTTGCTGAAATTTTTCGATAGAGATTCCTCTGGGGTCGTGACACATTAAATGGATTTAGAATGTACCAAATCTAATTGGAAGGGTACTTAACCCAACCATAGTGATGTTGACACTTGATGTGTACAAACTTCAAGTGCACAAAAATATTGTCAAGTAATAAAAAGATATCGATCCTACGAGGATTGTGAATCAAGTACTAGTTAGAATGGAAAAATAGGTTATCTATTGAATCAAGACTAGTTGAGTTAACAAGAGAGTTTAAGAGAACAATAGTGAGCTGAGAGTAGAGAGAATTAAGAGAGAGAGAGAGAGAGAGAGAGAGAGAGCTGAGCAGAGTTGGGGGGTTTAAGTGCAATCAAGAGAGAGTTGTAAGGGTTGAGAGCAATTGAGAGAGAGGAAGTGAACAAAATGGGAAAGCAATTCTAGGACTGTAGTTTCACCCAAATGATTGTAAACACATAATCTATATTTGGTTTTCTATCTTCAATGGTTATTTATTTAGGTAGACTATCTTATGATATCCGATGTGAACTTTTGGAACTACACCAACGTATCCATTCCAATTTATCTTCTACTTTCAGAGTGACAAAGCTAAGATATTATTTTTGACTCTATCACATGATCCCACAACCCCTAAATCACCTTCTCTTAGTGTGTGATGATGAATTATAATAGATCTATTAAGATCTATGATAGTCTATTGCTCCTCATGGCATACCAATCTACTTTTATAGTCGACTCTCCATGTTTCGGGTTTCTACCAGTCAAAAGATTGGGTCTTTTTAGTTCATCCCTAAATCCTCATGGAATATGAATCGTGTACTTTTGGCATAGAGATTATGTGTACATAGTAGCCTAGATCATAAACACACATATCATTGAATAAGAAATATTCAAACTCAATAGACTTAATAAAAGGGTATTTACATGTCAAAAGGGCTAATCCCTAGTCCTAGAATCAAGAGAACTACTCCATAGCAAGGGAATCACAAACCAAAGATACTAAGAGAATAATTCATGCAATCCAAAACAGAGAATAGGGGAGAAGAAATGCTTAGCGAGAAGATTTTCGATGTCTTTGGAATAGTTCCATGCCCCAAAGGTGCATGGATTGTCTTGATGGAAGAAGATGGCAGCCCTAGGATTTTTCCTAGAGGGGAAACCCTCTCCCCAGGAAGGGGATGGAGCCCCTTGTAATGCCCACCCTTCTCCTTACCTTAACTTATAGGACGGACGTTACCCTTAGCGGTACATCTTAAATTTTGTCATTCTTACACCTTATGAACTGCTCAGCCCATAGGTCTACTTTAACTTGTACAACTGATAGGACATGACCTGGGCCAAGAAAAGCTGCACAGCCGTGTAAATCCACACGGTCGTGTCCCCTTGGTCGAAAGAGAGAGGTACACGGCCATGTGAATCCACACGGCCGTGTCCCCTTGGCTGAGGGGAAGAAGTGCACGACCTTGTCTCAACACAGAGAGGAAGGGGTGCATGGCCATGTCATCTTGACAGAGAGGAAGGGGTGCACGGCCGTGTGAATCCACACGCCCGTGTCACCTTGGGCCGAGAAGAAGAGGTGCATGACCGTGTGAATCCACACGGCCGTGTCACCTTGGTCGAGACCAGGGAGTAGGGGACTGTGTGAGTCCGCACGGCTGTGACACAGGTCGTGTGGAGGTCACCCCTTGCTCCATAAGAGAGGTTGTTCTCCCCTGTGTACTCATCCTTGGCTTACCATTCTATCCCATTACTTGAGGAGGAGTCTTTGACACACCAATTACCACCAAACTGTAAATTCATCATAATGACCCTTACTAGTGTTTTAGGTGGAGCAGAAATAAAGAAATACATTAGCACCAAGGTTTAACATAGCCAATTCCAAGATCTTCTTCCACTGTTCCGTCGTACACACTCACAAAACACTGCTCCTGTTGTCTCCTCCTACTCGAGCTTTCCTTTACCTTTATCTGCAGTATAAGGAAATGCAAATCTATAAGCAAATATTTAGTAAGTACCATCTACTCACAAAACGATGCATTTAAAGAGAACATGTTTCCTTTTTAAAACTGGTTGCGAAAATCACAAAAGTTACACTTGACCGTAATTCACACTAAAACACATAAATTAGAATTAGATACACGACATGCATTTTTAAATAGGTTGATCATGCAAAACATCAACTCAAACCACGCTAGTAATATAATGAAAACAAGAATCTTGGCATATTATAGAGTTCATCAATCCTGCACTTTATAACTCGAGTTCTCAAACTTAGGAGGCTTCCACTAAGACAACCAATGAATTTTGAAATCTTTATATTACATAACTAGTGAAAATAATAATCACTTGATTGAGCCTGACATTGTACCATTTTGCGCACTTCCTTAATAAGATCCAAGGTAGCTAATCCCGAACCTATCAAGGTACTACTAGGCGGTCTAGGAGCCTAGGGGCGATCTAGGAGCCTACTCATGGACCTTATGTCCAATACATGCCTTTTTAAAGTAAAATACTTTCTTTTAACTATTAATTTCTTGTATTTGCACTTCCTTGGCATTTACCTAAACACCTTATGTGTGCTTAATCCCCTCACACTTATAGGGAAGCACTTTAGGGCATTTGAATACGCTTCTTAACCCCAAAACTAAATGGGAAGCAATTCAAGACACACTAAACATGCTCTTAGTGCCAAAACTTTAGAAGGCATCATAAATATCATAACATGCATCTTCTTTAACATGCATAAACATAACATCTTCTTTACATGCATAAAAATATGATATCTTCTTTTCATGCATAAAAACAATAACATAAGATGTATCGTCAAACAACTTATACTGCAGGTGAGTAGCACTTACATCCTCTCGCTAGATCTTACTATGATAAGGTGTAGGGAAGACAATCATCTCTTGCATGCTTTAATCTCCAAGATACCCTTCCCTCGTGTACTACCTCCTTGGGAGAACCCCTCCCCTTAGATTCCCTCTTTGGAAAGCCTTAAGACTTGGAGCCCTAGGTTTCTTGGCTGAAACTTGAAAGGAGGGAGAAGAAGTTTCGGCTAGAGGAGAAGAGGAAATGAAAATTAGGTTTTTAATCTCATCCATCCCCTTTTATACTAAGTGGAAGTTGAAGCATCCCTTCACACATAATTTGCATATAATGAATTGTTTCATATTGCTCATGTGATGCTTTACCATCACCTAATTGCTACTTAAATCAATCTTAATTAAGAGGTCTTGGGTTCAAATCCTAACCCGTGCCATTTATGAATATATTTTTATTTCTTTTCTCTTCTTCTATTCTTTTTTGCTCTTTTTAGAAGAAAGGAAATTTACGGGTGTTACAATCCCCATACCTTATAAAAAGTTCATCCTCGAACTTAGAACAAGTGTGGATACTTTCGTCTCATATCATCCTCGCGTTCCCATGTTGCCTCTTCATACTTTTGACTTTGCCACAACACTTTCACTAACGGTATCTCTTTGTTCCTTAGCTTCTTAACTTCTCGATCTATTATCTGAATAGGTCGACTTTCATAACTGAGATCCTCTTGAACCTGTATCGTCTATGGCTCAATCACTTGTTTTGCATTAGGAACATGCTTCTTCATCATTGAGACATGAAATACATTATGAATGGCTGACATTTCCTGCGGTAGTTCCAGCTCATAAGCTACCTTGCCAACCCTTCTAGTGATCCGGTATGGCCTCACATAACATGGACCCAACTTTCCTTTCTTTCCAAACTTCATCACTCCTTTCATAGGAGTTACTTTGAGAAACACTGAGTCCCCAACATCAAATTCTAGTGGTCTACGGTGCACATCCGCATAGCTCGTCTGCTGGCTCTGAGCAGTTTCTATCCTCTGGCGAATGTTCTGAATGGCTTTGATGGTGTCCTCAATAAGATCTGTCTGGAGTCCCATTTCTTTCTTTTCACCACTTTCATACCAACAGATAGGAGATCTACATCTCCTCCCATATAGAGCCTCGTAGGGTGTCATTCCGATAGTAGCTTGATAGCTATTATTATATGCGAATTCTGCTAAGCATAGGTATCGACACTAGCTCCCTTTAAAATCCAAGGCACAAGCTCATAGCATATCCTCCAGAACTTGATTTACTCGTTCTATTTGTCCATCAGTTTGAGGATGAAATGATGTGCTAAATCGTAACTTAGTGCCAAGAGCTCTCTGAACACACTCCCAGAAGTCTGAAAGTAAAGTGACCATCTCTATCATAAATTATGGTTTTGGGAACTCCATGCAATCTGATAACCTCTTTAACATTCATTTGCGCTAGCTGTTCTATGGAGTAGGATGTTCTGATAGCTAGAAAATAAGCAGACTTGGTCAATCTGTCCACTCTTAACCAGATAGCATCTAATCCATTCGTAGTTTTGGGTAGTCCTACTATGAAGTCCATAGATATATCCTCCCACTTCTATTCTGGAATCTGGATAGGCTGCAGAACTTTGTCTGGTCTCTGATGTTCTGCTTTAACCTGTTGGCATGTCAGGTAGGTACTGACATATCTTGCAATATCTCTTTTCATTCCTAACCACCAGAAGCATCCCTTTAAATCTTGATACATCTTGGAAGAGCCAGGATGCATTGCATAGGGTGCTCCATGGGCTTCATCTAAAATTTTCTGTTGGACCCCGTGGTTGTTTTGATGTAATCAACCAAGTCTAAGTTAGGTCCTTTTTGTTTTTTATCCCTATGTCTAAGGTTGCAGGAGCTTAGGAGCATAGGAAGTCGAGCAGAAGACGTAGCTGGCGAGAAGGACAACACGGGAAGGGAGCCGATGGGCTTGGTGTGTTCGAAGGACGGGATACTTGCGGAAGAGTACACCGGTGGGCGAGAAGAACATGTGCGACATTCGAGGGACGTAAAGCCGGGGTGGAAGACTACTCGAGAAGAAGGCCGGAGTTGGATTCGGGTGAGCCCTATTCCGGTTGGCCGCAATCACCCAAGCGAGCAGAACTAGAGCAAGTCAACCGGGAAGTTGACTTGACAAGTGTTCGGTCGACCGAACATCTTTATCGGTCGACCGAACATCTTTATCAGTCGACCGAATCCCTATCATCACAGACCAGCTGTTGGTGACACGTCATTAACCAACCGTTGGTGAAGTGATCAGGCCAGATCAGGTGGAGACAAACCAAAGACCTGGTTGAGCGATTTGATCGGGTCAGATCAGGTGGAGACCGTTGGCTGATCGGTCGACCGAACATTGTGATCGATCGACCGAACGTAGGCTCGATCCAAAGAGGCTGCATCTGGACGGAGGGCTGGGCAGGTTTAGCAGGTTCGGTCGACCGAACTTAAGGATTGGTCGACTAATCCCTCTCGAGTCAAATCTTGATCCCGAAGATTAGGTGATCTGATAAGTTCTGGAACCCCTATATAAAGGGGTCTCGAACAGCTATTCAAACATCAACTCTGATTTTCATTTCTAAGCAACTTGTAAGATCTCTTAGTGTAAAAGGCTTCTCCGTCTTCAGAGAAGGAGGCGTTCCTAGTGTGCTTTCCAACTGCCTTGGATTAACAACCCTCTTGGTTGTAACCAAGTAAAACACTGAGTCTATTTTTCTCTTTTTTAATTTTAGCTCTATTTAATTTCATAATTGTTGCTTTTATTTTAAAGTTGAAAGCTTTGAGGAGGATATTTTTATTTGTAGGCAATTCACCCCCCTCTTGCCGGTCCCATTGTACCAATAAGTGGTATTAGAGCCCAACAACCTCAAAAGAACTAACAGCCGACTGAAGTACAAAGATCAAGATAATGGCCGGCGCAAACATTCATCCCCCAAAGTTCGACAGAGATTTTGCTACGTGGAAGCGAAAAATGGAGGTATTTTTTAAAACATACTTCGATATTCTTATTACTATGAAATATGATTTTACAGCTCCAAAAGATAAAGAAAAGAATGCCAATGGACGAAGAAGGAGCAAGCATATTTCATAGCAAACGGAAATGCGGAATTTCACCTGCTCAGTGTTCTACCGCTTCCACCCCAGGAGGTAAGTCGAATCGAAAGCTACGACTCCGTGAAAAACCTTCTAGGAAAAATTTATGGAGCTTCATGAAGGTACGTCAGAAGCAAAATTGGCAAGGCGGGACATCCTCCGAACTCAGCTGACAAACCTCCGGATGAACAACAGTGAGAAGGTAGTGCAACTCCAAGCGAGAGTCAAAGATCTGATAACTCAACTGACCAACCTCGGAGAATCGGTAACAAATCAAGACTCAATCCGATATGCGCTCAATGCCTTCCCAAGAACTCCAGAGTGGGCGTCCTTAGTAGATGCTTACTACATTTCTAAGGATTTCGAGGTAAGTAGTTTAGAAAACTTATTCTCTACATTCGAACTTCACGAATCTCATATTGCAGAGCCTAAACAAATAGAGAAGTCAAACCTCAACGTTGCCCTACAAGAAGAGATGGACGATCCCGACTCCGAAGCGTCGATCGATGAAGCCGAAGCGGCACTATTAGTAAGAAAACTAAATAAATTTATTAAAACTAACAAATTCAGATCGCAGTCGAAAAAGCATCAACGTAACAAAAGGATGATCTGATGCTACAACTACAACGAGGAAGGGCACATCAAGGATGATTGCCCTAAGTTGAAGAAAAGGCACAAAGAGAAGCCTCAGAAATCAACATCCACTACACGCAAGAGTCTCAAGGCTACATGGGATGATACTTCATCCTCCGAATCAGAAGTCGAAGCCTACTCAGGAGTAGCACTGATGGCCAACCATCTCTTTGAAGATGATTCGGACTCAGAGAGGAGTATATATTAAGGGGGAGAATCAGAAGAGGAGAGCTACAATGAAGGGGGAGCATCACTAAGTGAGATAAGTAAGGTACGTGATCTTATCCCTACTCAATCTTTTCGATTCATCAAAATACTTACGAAAGATCTAGCAAAATTAGAAAAAGAAAATGCTAAATTGAAATTAAAATTAAAATTAGAAGAATCATGCTCCTTAGAGTTATTTAACAACCTAAAAATAGAAAATGCTAGTTTGAAATTACAAATTGAAAACTTGAAAACTACTGCATGTTCAAAAACAAATGGTTTTCAAGAACCAAAACTTAAAATTTATGGAAACCTAAATTGGTATATAAGAAAACATCAAGGAAAACTTAGAAAAATTCCCAAGACTTATGTACCGCCCAAATATTTAGCTAACCCTGTAGCAAGGAACCTATATTGGGTTCCAAAATCTCTACTAGGTTAAAATTCTCTTTAAGATTTTCAAAAGAAAATTTGTCTAAATCAGAAAATGACTTCAATTTGCCTAACTTAGAAAATTTGCCCCATTTTTTTTTTAAAAAAAGGACCTAGATTTTTTTGACAAAGAGCAAAATTTTTTTTAACATATTTTATACCCTGATTTTTTTTTTGTTGTGGTCAAAGGGGGAGAGATGGGTACAAGTTAAGGGAGAGTTAAAAGTTAAGGGGAGTTAAAATTATTTTCAAACTTTGTTTGAATTTTTTATTATTCTTTTCAGTAATTGGTAACAAATAGAACTAAATTTTATGTTGTAATTTATTTTAATTGCAAACTTATGCCTAAAATGGTAGTTTAGTAGTTTATTTAAATTATTACTTGTTTGGTTTACCCTAACTTGAACTTGGATTGATGTACATCAAAAAAGGGGAGATTGTTGGACCCCGTGATTATTTTGATGTGATCAACCAAGTTTAAGTTAGGTCTTCATTGTTTTTTATCCCTGTGACTAAGGTTGCAGGAGTTTAGGAGCGCAGGAAGTCGAGAAGAAGGCACAGCTGGCGAGAAGGACGGCACGGGAAGGGAGCCGACGGGCTCGGTGCGTCCGAAGGACGGGATAGTTGCGGAAGAGTACACCGGTGGTTTAGAAGAACGTGCGCGACGTTCGAGTGACATAAAGCCGGGGTGGAAGACTGCTCGAGGAGAAGGTCGAGAATTGGGTTTAGATGAGCCCTATTCCGATTGGCCGCAATCACCCAAGTGAGCAGAACTATAGCAAGTCAACCGAGAAGTTGACTTGATAAGTGTTCGGTCGACCGAATCCCTATCATCACAGACCAGCTGTTGGTGACACGTCAACAACCAACCGTTGGTGAAGTGATCGGTCGACCGAACCTTCTGATCGGTCGATCGGACCGGAGATAAACCAGAGACCTGGTCGAGCGATTTGATCGGGCCAGATCAGGTGGAGACCATTGGCTGATCGGTCGACCGAACACTGTGATCAGTCGACCGAACGCAGGCTCGATCTAGAGAGGTTACATCTAGATGGAGGGTTGGGTAGGTTCAGCAGGTTTGATTGACCGAACCTAAGGATCGGTCGACCGATCCCTTTCGAGTCAAATCCTGATCCCGAAGATCAAGTGATCTGATAAGTTCTAGAACCCCTATATAAAGGGGCCTCAAACAACTATTCGAACATCAACTCTGATTTTCATTTCCAAGCAACTTGTAAGAGCTCTTAGTGTAAAAGGCTTTTCCGCCTTCAGAGAAGAAGACGTTCCTAGTGTGCTTTCCAACTGCCTTGGATTAACAACCCTCTTGGTTGTAACCAAGTAAAACACTGAGTCTGTTTTTCTCTGTTTTAATTTTAGCTCTATTTAATTTCATAATTTTTGCTTTTATTTTAAAGTTGAAAGCTTTGAGGAGGGTATTTTTATTTGTAGGCAATTCACTCCCCCTCTTGTCGGTCCCACTGCACCAACATTTTCTTTCGTAGTTCTTCTTGATTAGGGACATAGAGGCGATTACTGAAATATAGTATCCCACGGTCTAATACTCGGAACTCTCTATTTTCTCCTTCCTGCATTCCCTGCTTGATCTTCTGAACATTAGAATCTTCATCCTGCCCTTTCTTTGTATCTTCAATCAAGGTTGACACTAATGCCAAGGTGGAGAGCTGCCTGGTAAAAATCTCAAGCCCAAAATTTACTATTTCTTTCTGTAGGGGATGGGACATAGCGGATAAGGATAATAACGTTGCAAAAGATTTCCTACTTAGTGCATCTGCCACTTTATTTGCTTTCCCTGGATGGTAGAGTATTTCACAGTCATTGTCTTTGACTAGCTAAAGTCATCTCTGCTGTCTCATGTTCAGATCTTTCTGAGTGAAGAAATACCTAAGACTTTGGTGATCTGTGTAAATCTTGAATTGAGCTCCGTATAAGTAATGCCTCCAAATCTTGAGAGCGAAGACTACCATTGCTAACTCAAGGTCATGAGTAGGATAGTTCTTCTCATAATCCTTGAGTTGTCTCGAGGCATAGGCAATGACTTTTCCGGTCAGCATCAGTACGGCCCCAAGCCCCAATTTAGAAGCATCGCTGTAAATATCGAAGCTTTCGTTATTCTCTGGAAGAGTCAGGATTGGAGCACTGGTCAGTTTCCTTTTCAATTTAGTGAAACTCTTCTCGCAATCCTCTGTCCACTCAAATTTCTGTTCTTTCTGATAAGTACTGTCAATGGGGAAGCAATCCTTGAGAAGTTCTCTACAAATTTCCTGTAGTAGCCTGCTAACCCAAGAAAACTCCTAATTTCACTAGCATTCTTAGGTCTATTCCAGTTACTCACAGCTTCTATTTTTGTTGGGTCGACCATAACCCCATCTTGGAAATGATGTGACCTAAGAAGGACACTTGATCGAGCCAGAACTCGCACTTGGAAAACTTTGCGTACAACTGGCTCTACTGAAGAATCTTTAATACTGTCGTCAGATGTTCTGCATGTTCTTCCTGGGTTCTAGAGTATATCAGGATATCATCTATGAAGACGATTATAAACTTGTCCAAATATGCATTGAATACTCTGTTCATCGGATCCATAAACGTAGCAGGAGCGTTCGTCACTTCAAAAGGCATAACTATAAACTCGTAGTGCCCATACCTCGTTCGGAATGTCGTCTTCGGCACATCATCCACTTTCACTTTCACTTGATGATATCGTGACTGCAAGTCTATCTTGGAAAAGACTGTGGCTCCCTTTAACTGATCAAATTGATCATCAATTCTAGGTAGGGGATACCTATTCTTAATTGTTACTTTGTTCATCACTCGGTAGTCCGCACACATTCGCATGGACCCGCCCTTCTTCTTTACGAACAACACCGGAGCTCCCCACGGTGAGTGACTAGACCGAAGAAAACCCTTGTCAAGTAGCTCCTACAGCTATCCCTGAAGTTCTTTCAATTCTGCCAGAGCCATGTGGTAGGGTGCTTTTGAGATTGGATGGGTAACAGGGATGAGTTCAATCTCAAATTCAATTTCCCTATTCGGAGCTAAACCTGGCAACTCCTCTGGAAACACTTCTGGGTAGTCACATACGACTCTAACTTCCTCTAGCTTTTGGTCTCTTTCTTGCTGGGTATTAACCACATGTGCTAGAAACTCGGCACACCCATCGGCTAATATTTTCTGAGCATTTATGGTCGATAACAATTTCTGGGTTCTCTTCCTTGATTCTCCGATGAACTCAAACTTAGACTCTGCCTCAGGTTGGAATAGGACTCTTCACTTATGACACTCGATGGAAGAACCATACTTGCTAAGAAAGTCCATCCTAAAAATGACATCATAATCAGACATGTTCAGTATTACCAGATCACTGTATAGTTCTTTGTCTGAAATTTTAACTGGCACAGCACGTAGCCAGTGCGTAGATGTCATTATCTCTCTCGAGGGTAGTGTCATCAAGAATTATCTGTGTTGGACCTCCGGGGGTATACCTATTCTATCAGCAAATGCCATGGAGACAAACAAATGGGTTGCCCAAGTATCAAATAACACAATTGCGTAATGACTAAAAATGCATATCTGACCTGCGACGACAGTGGTGGTGTTTGCTACATCTTCTTTGGTAAGGGAGAAAAGTTGAGCATTTGTAGAACTTGGTGGGGCCTCCAGTCTGCCTTGACTAATTTGAGGACCCTCCAATGCAGCCTGCATCTGGTGTAACTGCGCCTGGTTGCCTCCATACTAAACAGGTTGTGTTGGAGGTAGGTTGCTCTTGGTTGGGCAACACTTGGCTATATGCCCTCTTGACCACACGTATAACAACCACTAGTGCCCTTACGACAAATTCCAGCTACATCTTTCCGCACGTGGAATGTTGGTTAGTCCTAGGAAAATGTACCGGTTCCACTGTACAAAAATTTTGTATAAGTGTCGAATCTTCCCATAAATAACCTATTGTGTTCTTTAGAAGTTAAATTAGGAATCGCAGACGGAACTTAACATCATTGATTCTAAATTTAACTTATCTGTTCTTATTGGTTTAGATTTGAATCGCAAGCGGAACTTAACACTATTGATTCAAATCCACCTATGTTATTAATTCCATTAAATATTAATTTCCAAAATTAGCTTCTAGGACTGCATGACGAGGCACATGGCCTTCTTGGATATGGGAGCAACCACCACTGCCTAGACAAAGCCTTTTAAGGAAAACTAATATTTAATTTCCTTAAATAACTCTAGGTTAACCAAAAAGAACAATCGAATCACAAATTCGAAAAAAGAAGAAAACACAAACTCAAAAAACTAATTCGAAAAACTAGATCTAATGCCTCTTGTGTTTGGAATTCTTACAAAACACTACAACAAAAATATTAATAGACAATGGTTAAAAACCGTTGTCATAGGTCCTTTAAAACCGTTGTAATTGGCAGTGTTGTTAAAAGTGGGGGCTACGACAACGGTTTTAAACCGTTGTCTTTGAATGAAAAGACAATAGTTTTGCAACGGTTTTAAACCGTTGTCTTTGAATGAAAAGACAACGGTTTAAAACCATTGTTGATTAGAGCATTTTTACTGTAGTTACAACCATTTTGGGGGCTACGACAACGATTTTTAATCATTGTCTTTGAGGGTGATAGACAACAACAACAACAATTTTAAACCATTGTCTTTTAAATTATTATCTTTTAATACCAATATATTATATTTCAATATAAATATATAATAAAAAATTATAATCACAAAAGAAAGAATATTCTCCACATCAATGTCATTCAAAATGTTACTTATATAAGAATTACAATCACAAAAGAAGAAACATGTCTAATATTCAAATAAAATTTATCCCAATACAAATAAATAAATAAAATCTATTTATAACTAATGAACAATAGTCAAAAGATTATAAACTTGTGATGGTGGTTCATGCCATGTAGGATTGCAAGTAATTATTATCAACCCAAACCCTATCACAATCTTCAACTTGTAGAATTTCATTGGACTTCTCTTTCTCACTTGCTGATTCTTCCATGTCAACCTTTTCCAACATTGTTGATCATCAATTCCATAATAAATCCAGTCTTCCCACACCAGCTCCATCAAAAAGTCCAATCTTTCCACTCTTTTGATAAGGCACCAGGAGATCTCGACATATAAAAAATGCACATGAATATTCATTTTCATTGGATTAGGAGTCTCCAATACAGAAGTTGAAAAATGCACATATGAAAATGCTCACCCTTGTTTATCTCGTATAACAAAGGGTAGAGTGGTCTTACAAGGACTAAACAGTCTCAGCATCACCTGTCATGAGGTAAACGAAAGCAACTAAGAAAAACTCAAATTAAAAGTATATGTAAAAAAGTTGTTGTAAGATGGGAATAAGATTAAGATAATGAAAGATAACCTGGAAGACTGTCTTTAAAAGAGGCTTGTTTGCCACTAGTTCTCAACTAATATTATGGCACCACCTATATCATCGAGGCAAATGCTCACCCTTGTTCTAGAAAAAGGTAGCGACAAAATCATTAGTCAAAGCAATATATGATATGAACATTCAGGTCTAACACAAGCCATGTGAAAATTATAGAACCTTGCACAAAAAATAAGATAAAAACCTGAAGGAGAATCAGAAGTAACTAAGTGATTAAGTAATTGCCTTGAAAGAGCGCTGAGATACAGGATGAGCACATGTTCCAGATCAAAGATAGGTGCACCGATGGCAATTATTAGGTGTCCTTGGGGACGTCGAGCAATCCGGTTTCTAGAATCTTGAATGAACTTAGACACTTGAAGCCGTTGTTACTGGTTTTATGTTCTGTGCGTCATGCAAAGCATCCTGTAAACTCTTTACGGCACTATCGTAGTGCATAAACCCCATGAACCAAAATTCATGGTTATCGACCGACACAACCTGGATATACTTTTCTGCAGGTTTCTTTTTGCTTGTTGATGAATTAGTAGATTTGAGCTGATGTAGAGAAATAGCAACCTGCTCAGGATCCAGGAAGCAAATTTGTAAATATCATGTTAGGATAGGACATTCAATTCAAAATAGCAAACTACAAAGAGCAACAAAAAGAAACTAAAATGTAGTCGCTGTAGAAACAAGTGTAGTTCAAAAAGAAAATAATTAAACAAGTTATACGAGTTTTGCTATTGGTATGTGTAATAACTAGATCTTATTGGAATTTTTTATTAATGAAAATCATGTGGAATTAATAAACTGTGTTCATGAGTTGTCTATGAATAATTAAATTACACATCAAGGGATAGAATTATTGATAAATTTTCTAAACACACTGAATATGCCCACAAAGTTTACTACATAACAATTGACAGATATGGAACTATATGATCTGACCGCATACCACCTATATACAATATCTGAACCTTGCTGTGAAAGGTCATATCAGAAGTAATGTAGGCTAAGCTTTTGCATCTTGTCATCAAATTGATCCCTAGAGATTAAATTAGAATAAACAGATAGATTAGATTGGTATGACAGCCGGTTAAAAAATAACACCATATGAGACTACATAGGCATATTTGGGATACGTGATGCAAAATATTTCATATGCATGTAGACACATATGACCACTTCGAATTCATTCTACATTATTCTTTTAGAATTCATTGATCATTATGTTGACGATTTTCTTCAGATATATTATATAGAGATGTACATGAGATGTCTAGTTTAAAATTTTTTATATATAATAACCAATTTTAACTTCAGAGTATAAGAAGTGTTATTAACTTTTGTAATCATCATCCATCTTAGAGGAGTACCATATAAAAATGCAACTCCTACTAGTTATAAAAGGTAGACCATAGAATCGACTAAGTGACATTAATTGTGAAAGGCACATAGAAGAGCATGGTATGTTAGCTTATGCAAAGGAAACTTCATGCTTGACTTAATGCACTTTCTTCTTTACAATTATATGATTATACATATCAAGAATCTACTGCAAAGGGTAACATTCCTACAATACTTTTGTTAAATTTTCAAAAAAAAAAAAACAGAAAGTAAAGGAAAAAACCTAAAATTTCAACAAACTGGCAACCATAATCAATTAGTTGTTTTTGGCATGTGAGGCTGAAATTTTCCATGCTTGGTGTGATATCTGAAGAATTTAGTCATGCATACTAGCAAAGGTTGTCTCATTTACCTGGGCAATAGCAGCATAACGAGCAAGTCCCCATGCAGCCTCCTTAACAACCAGAGTAGAAGGTCCAGAAGGAATACTAACAGCTGTTCTCCTGCAATTTTTTCTCAAGTAATTAGAAGATACATATCGACATAATTGGATCAAGTACAATACGACAAAGCTAGTAAATAGGATGTAAAAAACTATACAAACCATTTAGCAAAACGTGCGCCGTGTTTGTAATACTCAGCACATCTTGAGGCCAATCCATCCAATCCTTGGCACCAAGATTCATTGTTTGATCCAGGTAATGGGACCAAACCCTTGACAATGGAACAAAGAAAAACAAACTTCAACATTTCATATGAGTAAAACAGAAATTGTCATAACTTTGAAGATAATAATTACCTTATCAACCTTAATACTGGGCATGATTTTCTCATGGTGTAAGCAGTCCACGAACTTCTTTCCATCTATGGTCGATTGGTATAGTGTTTCCTCATAAAGAATAGCCCCAGATATATATGCACCTAGACCCGAGGTGGTCAACAAAAGTTGTCTATAAGCTTGGCGGTTTTGTTCTGTATTCTCCAGACCAATTGAAGCAAGCCTCTTTCCACATGTAGCATTTGATTCATCGACAGCAAGAATTCCATGCCCAGGTGAAGCAATAGATTTCTAGAATAGTAATGAGCAAGCAATTGGCTAAGCAAAGAAAAAAAAGCAGACCAACACTGACAATGTTTACTAAGCAATAAAACAAAATTTATAGAAAAGCAAAAACCAAAAACACTGTACAAAATCCTGAGACAAATTTGCTTATTTTGTTTCAAAATAAAAGTGAAGAATCATTCACCAATCTACATTGCTTGTTAATCATCTTCTCTTTCTTTCTTATAGAGATGAATTTACACTACTTTACAAATGATTATCCTTCTATAGTTTCTCAAAAATTGTCATATGGCTGTGCGACAAATAAATAATAACGAACAAAAATATTGGTGTGGCCATATTTGGAACTCTGTCAAGAAACTAGAGGCCGTAACATGATACAACCTATCCAATATATCATCCAACTGTATATCGACAAATATTAATCAAAGTGAAAAACTAGATGCTTGAAAGATCTAAAAGTGAAAAAAAAACTATGAAAAATTGATAAATATTAATCAAAGGACTACATAATGGAGAGAAAGAATAGCAACATCTAATAGTTATCACACATTTACTGATTTAGGATTCAAGAGAAATAAATAAAACCAAGATTTTTTTAGCAATATTCATCAAAAGAAACTTTTTCCCCTTCATTTCTGAAACAAGATCAACATTTAGTAAAGAAAAATCCGAATTACCTCAACACCGTACTTTATGGCGACGCATGCAAGTGTGTCCAACTTGGATACATGATGCTCGATGTACTTCAACGCACAAGGAGACGAGGGAGGAGCAGAGGTATCATATTTTCTCTCATGGGAAAGAGATCCCATCGCTATAGGGTGAATGCGACAAAAAAAAATGGGGGTGAAAACCTAGAATGACATCAGTTTCTTCGATCGGCGACGCAAGGAGGTGGAAGAAGACGAACAAATCAAAATAAAAGAAGGAATTGGTAATGCAAACAAACCGAGAAATGGAAAGTAACCTAGATCAATAGATCTAGAACTCCAGATCATGTCCTGGCCTCCGTCGCGCATGCTCCCATGATCCGGACCCTTGCTGTCACCCTACGATCACTCTTCCCAGCTGTTGCTGCTCCTATGCGGCTCCAGTGAGCGAGAGATTGTGAGAAAAGAGGGATGAAAATGCTTAGGGATCGAGAAGGTAAGGGGGGAATGCGGCGGCAAAAAAATTTCGGGGAGAGGGAAAGAAAAAATGCGACAGTAAAACATGACGAAGGGGGAAAAACGACGAAGGAAAAAACACCGGTATTCAACATCACTTAATAGACAACGGTTTTCAAAAACCGTTGTCGTAATCCCAGAAAAGCGCACATAGACAACAGTTTTCAAAAATTATTGTCGTGGACTTTAAAAACCGTTGTCGTAGCCCAAAAAAAACATAAATAGATAACGGTTTTTAAAAACCGTTGTCGTAGGCAAAAAAAATTGCTAAAAGACAACGGTTTTTGTTAAAATCGTTGTTAAAAGGCAAAACAACAACCATTTGGCATAAAACCGTTGTCGTTTCAGTGTTGTTGAATGAGGATTTTATTGTAGTGAAAAGAAATAACTAGCATGATGCGGAAAGCAATTGCTAATTATATCTTCTCTTTGTATGCTAATGACCTCGAGATCTTCTGCCGTATTCCTCGCTTCGCCTTGGACGTCATGTGGGCGACGATCCTCCAAGATGAACATCACCCAAAAGCTTTCTTCATCTTCCTCTAAAATCCGGCCACCACCACCACCAAGGAGAAGAGAGCAAAGGGAAAGGGAGAAGAGAGAGGGTCGGCCACCAAGAGATCCTCCAAGCAAGAGAATAAGAGTTGTATCTCATGAAGCCTCCTCACCACTTCTTTTATAATACTTGCCCAAGGCAAATAAGGGAAGAATTTTTACAAAAATTAAAATCTTCCTCTAGTTTTTCCTTTTCCCTTTTTATTTTCCTTTTCTTTCCTCTTGATTGAATCAATCACCAAATTACTTGGGCACCAAGCAAGGGTGGCAGACTCCTATAAGAGGAAGAAAATAATAATTTTTTATAAAATTTTACAAGAAGAAAAACTCTTATAAAATTTTACAAGCTCTCTTTCCTAAAGTAGGAGTTAAAAAAGGAAAGTTCTAAAAATTAAAACCATGTTTTAAAATTTAAAACTTCTCTTGTAAAATTTCCTTTTTTAACATGGTGATAGAAAATTTAAATTTAAAACTTTTCTTCCTTTTTTTTTTCAAACCATGAGGATGGTTAAATAAGGAAAGTTTTAAAATCTTTTAAACTTTCTTTTAAAACATGTGGCCTAATTCAAATAAGGAAAGTTTTTTAAAAATTAAAATCTCTCTTATAGTTTTCTACAAAGAGAAGATTTTAAAAATTCAAAACAACCCTCCTTGTTTAATTAATGTGGTCGGCCCCTACTGGTTTGTTCATCAAACAATAGGGCCAACCCCCATGGAAGAGGATGTGGCCGGCCCTTGCTTGGTCACCAAGCATTGGATCGGCCCCCTTCTTGGACACCAAGATAGGCTTATATTTGGATGGACTTGAGGCTTTAATGAGGCTACGATAGGGACCTAAAGGAGAAATTAGTTTTGGCCTTCCGATGAGCTTGAGTATCCCGTGTTCGCCCCGAACACACAACTCAAGTTCATTGATAATAACTCATTCCACAAGAGAGTTATTATCGCACTACCGCACAAATCCCAAATTACATTATGGGCTCCTTCTTATCATGAGTGTGTTAGTCTCCCTGTGTTTAAGACAACGAATGCTCACTAATTAAGTAAGTTACTGACAACTCACTTAATTAATATCTAGATCCAAGAGTAGTACCACTCAACTTCATTGTCATGTCGGACTAAGTCCACCTACAGGGTTTAATATGGCAATCCTTATGAGCTCCTCTTGGGGACATTCTCTTCCTAGATAACTAGGACACAGATTCCTTCTATAATCAACAACACACACTATAAGTAATATCATTTCCCAACTTATCGGGCATATTGATTTATCGAGCTAAACCTCACCCTTTGATAAGTCAAAGAAATAAATATTAAATATATGTGCTTGTTATTATATTATGATTAAGAGCACACACTTCCATAATAACTAAGGTCTAGTTCTTTTACTAAGTCAGTACAAAAAGAACTTACCTAACTGATCTTACTCAATACACTTAGAGTGTACCAGTGTAATTTATTAATCAAGATAAACTAATTCTTAATTACACTACGACTATTCCGATGGTTTGTTCCTTTCCATCTTAGTCGTGAGCATCTATTTATAATTTATAAAGAACCGACAACATGATCTTCTGTGTGTGACACCACACACCATGTTGTCTACTATATAAATTAATTGAACAATTACATTTAACAAATAAATATAGATATTGACCAATGTGATTATTTTATTTCAAAAATAAATGTTTACAAAAGCTAGTCTTTTAGTATACACCCAACATGGAACACGTGGCATACTTGGGATGCTTGCTTACGGATCCTCCCTTCTTATTACTCCATTGCTTTCTCTTGGAGCTCCCCTTCCAGGTTGAACCTTGGCCCTGAGTTTTCTGAGTGCCAGAACTCCCTTGACCTTTGTTCTCAATCTGTACTGTCTTCTGTTGCTTGATGCTGTTCAGGTAATGCTCCGTGATCAGGGCACTACTAACCAGCTCTTTTACAGTCTGCGGTCTATTTATTCCACCGGCCACATTCAGAGCTATCTCTGGCCTCAATATCTTGAGCAATAGCCTTACCCTCTCTTGTTCTGTGCTGACCAGTTCGGGGCATAGGCGAGCCAGCCTATTGAATTTCTTCACGGCTTTGTCAACTGATAAACTTCCCTGACGAAATTCCGTGAACTTATCGTAGTGTTTGTTCATGACTCACATTTGAAATAATTCTTCAAAGAACTCAATCTCAAAGTTAGATCAGGTCATTTGATTCACTATTCTTTTTTCCTTGACCCGTTCCCACCACATTCTTGCATCTCCAGTGAGGCAAAGGAGGCACACTTTATCTTTTCTACCTCCGGCCAGTCAGTAGCTCCATTATGGTCTCTAGGGTTTTGAACCATGCCTGAGCATCCCATGGTTCATTGGTGCCAGAGAAGTTCTTTGGTTTCAGTTTCTGCTACTGGATGAGGTATGCTTCTTGCCTCACTACCTTTGCCGGGGCTACAGGTGTAACTGATGGAACTTCGGCTATGATAGGTGCCACCATATTGACTTTCGGTGGGACTACCGGAGAAGCTTGCTGATTAGCCGTCAGGGTGGCAATAACCTGCTGTTGCTCTGCCACTTGTCTCTGCAGCTGAGTTACTAGTTCCAAAAGGTTGGGTGGTGGAGCAGACTCATTCGTCTTTGGTTGAGGTTCATTAACTCTTGGTTGTCTAGCAGGTCGTCCTCGGGCCATCTACATATTTACAAACCAATCAGTGAGACAATGCATCCGGCCATCATCATTCTTACTTGCCATTATTAGCACTTTCAGGTATAAGCATGCTCTCATTCTTACTTGCTATCATTAGCACTTATTAGCACTTTCATGTATAAGCATGCTTAATTTTAACAACAGTCCTTACTAATCATAACAGAAATAAATGCGTAAAAGTTATGGAAACATACTTTCTTACTTGGAAGTTGCAGGATCAATGCTTGAGGTGTGTGTGGTGGAAGGATGGAACTTGCTCTGATACCAAACTATAACGCCCACCCTTCTCCTTATCTTAACTTATAGGACGGAAGTTACCCTTAGCGGTACATCTTAAATTTTGTCATTCTTACACCTTATGAACTGCTCAGCCCATAGGTCTACTTTAACTTGTTCGATTGATAGGACATGACCTGGGCCAAGCAAAGATGCACGACCATGAGAATCCACATGGTCGTGCCCCCTTAGCCGAGAGAGAGAGGTACATGACCGTGTGAATCCACACGGCCATGCCCCCATGGTCGAGGGGAAGGAGTGCACGGCCGTGTGAATCCACACGGTCGTGTCTCCTTGATAGAGAGGAAGGGGTGCACGGCCGTGTGAATCCACACGACCGTGTCACCTTGACAGAGAGGAAGGGGTGCACGACTGTGTGAATCCACACGGCAGTGTCACCTTGGGCCGAGAGGAAGGGGTGCACGACCATGTGAATCCACATGGTCGTGTCACCTTGGGCCGAGAAGAAGAGGTGCACGACCGTGTGAATCCATACGGCTGTGTCACCTTACCCGAGAGCAGGGAGTAGGGGACCGTGTGAGTCCGGACGACCGTGACACGGGTCGTGCGGAGGTCACCCCTTGCTCCATAAGAGAGGTTGTTCTCCCCTGTGTACTCATCCTTGACTTACCCTTCTATCCCATTACTTGAGGAGGAGTCTTTGACACACCAATTACTACCAAACTGTAAATTCATCATAATGACCCTTACTAGTGTTTCAGGTGGAGAAGAAATAAAGAAATGCATTAGTACCAAGGTTTAATATTGTTGGAATGTATACTAAAAGCCTAGTTTTTTGTATAAACATTTACTTACAAATAAGAATCACATTGGTCAATATCTACATTTATATGCTAAATCTAGTTGTTCAATTAATTTATATTATAGATAACATGGTGTGTGGTGTCACACACAGAAAATCATGTTATCATTTCTTTATAAATTATAAACAGTTGCTCACGACAAGATGGAAAGGAACAAACTATTGGAATAGTCGTAGTGTAATTAGGTATTAGTTTATCTTGACTAATAAATTACACTAGTACACTCTGAGTGTATTGAGAAGGATCATTTAAGGTAAGTTCTTTTTATACTGACTTAATAAAATAACAAGACCTTAGTTATTTTGGAAGTGTGTGCTCTTAATCCTAATATAATAACAATCACATATATTTAGTATTTATTTCTTTGACTTATTAAAGGGTGAGATTTAGCTCGATAAATCAATAGGCCCGATAAGTTGGGAAATAATATTACTTATAGTGTGTGTTGTTGATTATAGAAGAAAATTGTGTCCTAGTAATCTAGGTTGATAATGTCCCCAAGAGGAGCTCATAAGGATTGCCATGTTAAACCCTGCAGGTGGACTTAGTCCGACACGACAATAAGGTTGAGTGATACTACTCTTGGACTAAGAAATTAATTAAAGTGAGTTGTCAGTAACTCATTGAATTAGTGGACATTAGACATCTTAAACACAGGGAGATTAACACACTCATAATAAGAAGGAGCCCAAAACGTAATTTGGGATTGGTGCGTTAGTTCAATAATAATTCTTTAGTTGTATGAATTATTATTGATTAAATTAAGTTGGGTGTTCGGGGCGAACACGGGAAGCTTAATTTCATCGGGAAACCAAAACCAATTTCTCCTCTCGGTCCCTATCGTAGCCTATTATTTATAAAGTATTATACCCACCTGTACCCACCTTTATACACATCCTAAGGTGGCCGGCCAAGCCTTGCTTGGAGCCCAAGTAAGGGGTCGGCCAAATAAATCCTTGGATGAACCAAGTGGTGGTCGGCCCTAGCTTGAGTCCAAGCTTAGGTGGCCGACCACATCATATTAATAAGATTTTATTTTTAAAATTTTTCTTATGTGGATTCCATGGTTTTAAAAGAGAGTTTAAAATTTAAATCTTTCCTTTTATAGCTTTCTACAAAAGATTAAGAAAAGATTTGATATCTTTCCTTATTTGTAGATTGAAAGGAAGATTTTAATTTTGATAAAACTTTCCTTTTTTGTAACCATGTCCATGATTTAAAAAGAGAGTTTTAAAATTAAATATTTCCTTTTATAAGTTTCTACAAAAGATTAAGAAAATATTTGATATCTTTTCTTATTTGTAGATTGTAAGGAGATTTTAATTTCAAAGATAGCTTTCCTTTTTGGAAATCATCCACATGTTTTAATAGAGAAATTTTAATTTATATATTTTCTTTTATAACCAACCATGAAGGGATAAATTATTAGAGACATTTTATTTTTAAAATTTTCAGAAACAAATAAGGAAGTTTTAATTTTTGTTTAAAACTTGCCTATTTTGGAAGTTCTTAAGGTGGCCGACCATATGATTTATGAAAAGGAATTTGGTTTTAATTAATTAAATTTTCCTTTTCATGGCAAAGGAATTAAGGAAGTTTTTATTTAAATTTCCTTATTTTCCAAGACCAAGGATTATAAAAGAGGGGGTAGAGGTGCCTTCATGGGTGACAACTCTATTCTATTTTCCTCCCTCTCTTCTTTGGTGGTGGCCGGCCCTAGAGCTTCTTCTTCTCCTCTTCTCTTCTTCTTTAGTATCCGATTTCATCCCTCTCTTGGAGCTCTTGTTGGTGGCCGGTTCTAGCTAGGAGAAGAAGGAGAGAAAGGAGACTTTGTTTCTTGCATCCCTTGGAGCTTGGTGGTGGTGGCCGAACCTCTACATCCTTGGAGGAGTCTTGGTGGCCGAAACTTGGTGAGGGAGAAGAAGGGCTTGGGCCGTTCTCATTTCGGTAGATCGTTGCCCACACAACATCCGAGATAAGAAGAGGAATACGGTAGAAGATCAAGAGGTCGTTGTATACAAAGAAAGGTATAACTAGTAATTATTTTCCGCATCATGCTAGTTCTTTTTTGTATGAATTTCAAACACAAGAGGCATATGATTCAAGAGTTTCGGATTTGTTTCGAAGTTGTGTTTCTTTTGTTTTGTTTTTCAGATTTGTGATTCGATTGTTCTTTTCGGTTAAACCTAATGTTATTTTAGGAAATTAAATATTGAATTTCTATTAAAGGTTTTGTCGAGGCAGTGGTGGATGATCTCATACCCAAGAAGGCCTAGTGCCTCGCCATGTTTAACCTGGGAGCCGATTTTAGAAATAAATATTTAATCAACTTTATAACATAGGTGGATTTTGTAACGACCCATCCTTCTTACTACTACTCTCTAAGGGTGATCATTACCTATCTATTACTCTACTTACTAGTGTCACTGATGCTGTTATTAGCATCAGTTAGATTTATCACGGCTCAGAGGAATTTCTACCGAAAAATTTCGGCAGAGTCTCCCCTGTACCGGTGACCAAATCAATAATACAAACAATGTATACATAGCCACAGGCGGCTGGAACATATTTTTCACAATCACGCAGTGATAAAACCACAATAAGAAGAAAGAAACTACTCTAGCAATAGTAAACAACTATATCACTCCACGAATAATAAAAGAAAACTAATTACAAGTGCGGAATAAACTCAACTACAATCCCAATTGCATAATAACATTAAAAGAGAACTAAAAGAACTAAACAGAAAAGTCTTGGCAATTTGCCAGCTCATTCTGGATCTCTTCATAGTCCAGTCATCACACACCTTCATCACCACCACCTTGTCGCCTTCCTTTCATATTTTAGCTTTTCCTTTATCTGCAGTAGGAGGAAAAATAAAACTATAAGCGAAACGCTTAGTAAGTATTAATCTATCTCACAAAAACTTGAAGTGCATAAAAATAATGCAACAATACTAAAACTGAAATGCTACAAGAAAAGATACATGTACTCATGGTATACAGGAATAAAACTGAATACTAAACATGCTCACTAACTGATAGGAAAATAATGAAACTAATACTGTATGCTTAGAATTAAAAGAACTAAGCTTCTGTTGATTCTAAACATAGATTATACTTGTTTCATTTACTTATAACTTCCTATTTGAAATTAATCTTTTAATTTCACTTTTTCTTTCTTCTTCTTTCTCTTTTTCTTTCTTCTTTTTTTTCTTTGGGCTCAGTCTTAGTACCATCTTATGCGCGCTCTCTAATAGTGACTGGGGTAGCGAGCCTCCAACCCTATGAGGATAAAGACCTCGGTCTTACCAGGGCTAAGACCTCGGAATTGGTCACCTGGATTTGTTTAACGACAACCTCGGAAGTCGGGTACTAGCCTCTTACTTTAATTTACTTGTTATCTTTTCTAACTAGACCTTGGTCTTTTTCTTACTTGTAGTTACCCATAATCCTCAAAAGGTTTAATAGGGCACATAATCATACCACTAAAATACATGGCTGCTCATGCTTGTTAAAATAGCAAATGAACACTAGAAAATCTGCATATATGACTAATAAAAATCTGCACATATGACTAATAAAAATCTGCACATATGACTAATAAAAATCTGCATTTAAGCTATAAGAAATCTGCATGCCATACTAAACTGAAGTGCCTAAAAATAACATGGTACAACACTTAAAACCTCATGATCAAGAAAACCAAGAAGCTAACACTACATACTTAAATAAAGGTTGTTCTTGCTTTTTTGAGTAGCAAGGAAAATGCTAACTGCATGCTTAAATAACAAAGGTTATTCATGTTCAGAAACATGGAAATCCAAGGCTAAGATACTAAACTTAAAACTAATCATGTGCATGGAATTAGCAAAGATGAACTAAGCTACAATGAAAAATTCTGCATATAAAGAGATCCAACTACACTAAAATTCTGCACATGATATTCTAATAGCAAGAAAACTAAATTTCCAATGCTACTAAACAAGACTGATCATGTTTATTAAATAGCAAGAAAGCTAACACCATGTTCCTAGATCTAAGGTAATTCGTGCCCACTACTTAGCAAAAAAGAAGGGTCTAACAGGAATGCTGATTATAGGGTTGTTCTTGCCCAATGCAAAGCACAAAAAGGCCTATACAAACTTATTCACAGCTTAAGTTATTATAGAGTAAAGGAAACCTTTTAGCATGCTTTAAACCAAACTGAAACCAAGCAATTATACTTATCCAACAAGCATTCCTAGCTGCTCATTTCTGTTTACTCGGCCACAAAGGATTTAAAACTGCCTATCTAAAGGAGTGAACAAGAGCTGTACCAATTCTAATACATAACAAACCTCAAAGGCTGTTCTTATTCGTTTCAGCAAGGAAGAATCTAACTAAATAGCATTGCATGGCAACAGAACAACCTCACGGCGGCAAGCTTCAAGAACAAATCTTACTGCTTAAATCCCAATTCTGTAGAAATCTAAACCAAGGTTCAAAGAGGCAGATTCGGATGGAATCATCTAAACCAAGATAGTATAAATAATATCTACACTTATCCAAGAAGAAATCAGAAATCCGAATCCAAATCCTCAACTCACGGCAGTAAGCACAAGTACAAAAATCTGTACGACATGCTTCAAATTCCAGAGATGCTAGGAAAAATCCAAACGAATTCAGAGCAACTCCTACCACAGGTGAGTAGTACTTACCTACTGTTCTTGGACTTACAACCGGCGGTACGGCTGCTAGGGCTTCCGGGGAGATGAAGACTTCGGCTTCCCTTTCGTGCTCACGCGTTCTCTTAGGCGAGAGGAGCTCGGATCCGCAAGGTTCGCCGGAAGGAGGCCTTCGCCAGTTGCCGGAGACCAAAACCTAGCTTCTTCTTCATTGTCGCCCGAGCAGGAGCGCCGCACGCAGTCAGGAACGGGGAGAAGGGCAGATAGGGTTTTCGGCGAGAAAGGGAAAACTTATAACTAGGTTTAAATTCTGCTCCAACTACAACTTAATTAAATTCGCTCCCCTTCTTAATCACAAATCAACCGCAGCCTAGTTAGTTGGCTGGATTCAGCTGAGGTTTGGCTCGGGTCGAGGTTGTGGGTTCGAATCTCACCTTTAACATTTTTGGTCAAAACTTCTTTCTTTTTGTAACATACTAAACGACCTCCAAAAATTACATAAAAATACTCTAAAAATTCCTAAAATTCTCTAGAATATTTTAAAAGTATTTCCAAATATTTTTATGGACTTTTAGAACTTGAAATAGGGAAAATTGGGTCATTACAGATTTGGATCAATAGTGTTAAGTTCTGTTTGCGATCCAAATCTAAACCATTAAGAACAGATAGGTTAAATTTGGAATCAATAATGTTAAGTTTCGTTTGCAATTCCTAATTTAATTTCTAAAGAACACAATAGATTGTTTAGGAAAGGTTCGACTCTTGTACAAAATTTTTGTACAGTGGAACTGGTATGATCTTCCTAGGACCAACCAACAATTGGTATCAGAGCGAGGTTTGCCTCTGTGTGTTTTGGTTTTCAAATAGATTATGTACATGCCATACATAATTTAGGCAGGATAAGAGTAGGATGTGATAACTTTGTGGTTGCAAGCTCCAAATATTATGGCATATAGATATTGTGTGTGATTAGATCCTTGGACGTGTCAAGGGCATTTTATTGTTTGTGCATGATTATAATATTAAACATAGCAGGAGCTGTATTAGGATTTTATATTTTTGTTTCGATCTAGATTACATGTATATTCCTTTATGAAATATAGGATCGATATATGTAAAATTCTATTTTTATCGTGGATCGTATCCTTGCGAGGCGTGGTACTATTGGAGGACTAGAGGCGCAGCAGAAAAGGAAGCTCGATGGACCCGACGACATGATCCCTAGGGATGGCAGCATGCGAAGGACAGTGATGGAAGAAGTCATAATAGTTGGAAAATTAATTTCCATATTTATTGCTTTTATTTACTGTGATGTGTGTTTGCATGTGATGCATGCTAGCATAGGTTAAAATTCCTCACCTTAAATAACAAAGTGGGAGAGGGATTTTTAAATAAATTCCACGGTATCCATTACTGGTTTATAAGTGATGCAACAAGCTTGCGTGTTGGCTCTGAGTGCCTCCCTCCACAACGGATGGGTTTGTTGCGGATCACTAGATCAAACTTCCTTTATGGATGGTTATAAGAAATTATTTAGGAGCATGTGATCTTCTTCAACTGAAGGGGCATAATCCTATTTAATGGACTAAATATCAAGTAATGGTATACACTTAGACGCAATCAATAGTATCCTCCCCAACGGAGTCACTGCTATTATTTTGCAGGACCAAAGCAATACCAACTATTAATTTATCATAAAGCTAGGTAAATCCCCCCTCTTACAAATGTTTGAATTTTTATACGTTCACACTAACGTGACATACAAAATTCACGGTGTTTGAGGTAATTTTATTTGTCATAAAGTTAGGTTGACAAAATAAAATGGGTAATACCTTCTCTCACAAATAATTGAATTTATATACGTCCACACTAACTTGGCATACAAAATTCATGGCGTTTGAGGTAATTTAAGGTTGACAAGATAATGAATGGGAAAGACCCTCCTCTTACGAATGTTTGAATTTGTATACGTCTACACTAACGTGGCATACATAATTCTTGGTGTTTGAGGTGTTGGTGAATTTAAATAATATTGTTTGAGGAATTAATGTTATTTTAAATTTAAAGCCTTGACCAAATATTTGATCAAAGTAAGACCAACTATTAATTTTATTTGTCATAATGATAGGTTGACAAGACAATAAAATTAATGGATAAAATCTCTTATTAAAGTTTGAATTTGTATACGTCCACACTAACGTGGCATACAAAATTCATGGGGATTTTAAGGTGTTGGTCTTGACCAAATATTTTTGTGATTATTAGGATTTCAAATGTTTGTCAATCCCCTAGCTGTTATACTATATAATAGACTTAGTAGTCCCAATTATGATTGGAAACAAAACTTGGGCTCTAAGGTGGATTGCCCTCTCAGAAATAAGAACAATAAAAGTGTATTTAATTCATTAGTTGTTGACACATGTTTAGTGGTGTTAACTACCGGTACCTGGTATGTAGATATGGGAGCCACTGATCATGTCTGCAATTCATTGCAGGGGTTCCAGAAAACCTGACAACTATGTGAAAGGGAAAATATTGTCTACATGGGCACTGCTACAAAAGTAGCAGCTATTGTAGTGGGAGATGTTTATCCTCTGATAAGAATAAAACATGGATTTTGAGAAATTGTCTTTACATACCAAGTTTAGAAAGAACTTGAATTCAGTTTCTAAACTATTCTAAGAACTTGATATTCTATCTCTTTTGATAACAAAGTTGTTATCAAGGAAAAGAGGGAAGTTATCTGTTCTGGTACGTTAATTGGAAATTTATAAAATCCAATAACTCCCACGATGCAACAAATGGAAATTAATAACATATCTTCTAATTCTAATAAGAGAAAGCAACCTTCAGAAATGAACTAATCATATCTTTGGCATCTAAGGCTAGGTTATATTAACTTGAGTAGGATTCAAAGGATAATAGCCGATGAACTTTTGGGTTCATTGGTAGTGGAAACCTTTCCAACCTGCGAGTCTTATTTGGAAGAAAAAGTAACCAAGAAGCTTTTTAAGTCTAAGGGGTATAGAGCCAAAGACGTGTTGGAATTGGTTCATTCTGATTTGTGAGGACCTATGACTATCCAGGCAAGAGGTGGTTTCGAATATTTCGTCTCTTTTATAGACGACTATTTGAGATACTGGTATATTTACTTGATGCCCCGCAAGTCTAAATACTTTGATAAGTTCAAAGAGTACAGAGCTGATGCGGAGAAATGTCAAGGTAAAAGTATCAAGACACTACGGTGAGATCGTAGTGGCAAGTACCTCTTAGGAGAGTTTAGGAGATACTTATCAGAAGTCGGGATTAAATCCCAACTGACTGCACCTGGTACACCCCAACAGAATGGTGTGACAGAAAGAAGGTATAAGACTCTTATAGAAATAATTAGATCGATGATGAGTTATTACCAAATTCGTTTTGAGGATAAACTCTGGAAACGAAAATGAACATAGTACCTTCTAAATCAGAACCCACTACTCCCGTAGAATTGTAAAATGGGCATAAGCCTAGTCTAAAGCATATTTCGGATTTGGGGTAGTCCTGCACATGTGCTGAAGGGGGACACTGATAAGTAGGAATTAAGAATAAGAGTTCACTTGTTTATGGATTATCCTAGAGAAACGAAAGGAGGTTTATGGTCCTAAAAATCAGAAGGTTATTGTTAGCACCAATGCTCGATTTTTAGAAAAGGACTATGTAATGAATGACATGTCCATAAGTAAATTTGTTCTTAAGGAAATAATAAAGGACACGTCTAATCTAGTACCAACTGTACAAGATGAGATATCACAAGAAACTGCAACACGTATCACAAATAATACACAATTGGACAAAGTGCCTCATCGTAGTGGGAGGGTTGTTAGGCAACCTAAAATATTCATATTTTGGGAGAGTTTTTGGACTTGATCCCTGGTAAACATGAACTTGATTCCTAGACATATGATGAAGCACTCTAAGATAAAGATGCAACATCTTGGCAAAGAGCAATGAATACTAAGCTTATAAACCACCAAATGGTGTAAAAGCCATTGGGTGAAAATAAGTCTACAATAGAAAAAGTGGGACAGACGAGAAGGTGGAAACTTTCAAAGCAAAGCTTGTTGAAAAAGGGAAACCGTTTACCAGTAGTCATGCTTAAGTCTATCCGGATTCATGTATCTATTGATTATGAGATTTGGCAAATGGATGTCAAGACAGCTTTCCTTAATGGAAGTCTTGAAGAAAGCATCCATATAAAGCAATCAGAGGGGTTCATTGCAAAGGGCAAGAAGCATCTAGTATGTAAGCTCAATCTGTCTATTTATGGACTGAAGCAAAGCTTCAAGGTCTTGGAACATCTGGTTTGATGAAGTAATCCAGACCTATAGATTTATTCAGTGTCCAGATGGGTTTTGTGTATACAAGAAGTGTGATGGAAACGTGGTAGTATTTCTTGTACTATACGTAAATGACATTTTTTGTAGTTGGAAATAATATCAAAGTGTTATCGGAAGTAAGAGTATGGTTGTCCAAACAAATCGATATGAAGGACTTGGGAGAGTACGCACATATTCTCGAGATCAAAAGGATCACAAGAAAAGAATGTTCACTACAACAAAATTGCTCATAGACATCAGTGGAACAACAACGGTTTTAGGCTAAAACCGATGTCTTTGAGTATTTTACACCGGTTTTTCTAAAAATCGACGTCTATGAGCGCAGATTTTAGCTCATAGACATCGGTTTTTTAGGCGATGTCTATGAGCTTCCTTTTTTTCGTTAATAGACACCGATTTTAACATCGGTTTTTAAAATCCGATGTTAATGAACCCAAATAAAATATTTTAATTTTCCCCACAAGTCAAAATCTGCACACTGTGAATTCCCTCCAAACCTAAATCTTTATCCCGCCCCTTCCTCCGCGCGACCACCTCTCTCGCGATAACCTAAACCTAAAATTAATAGACTGCCGGCTGCAGTTCGAGCCACTTGACATTTTCCCTCCACCTTGCGGAAGTAGCAGCAGCTTTGGCCGCGTCCTCCGCCACCCAGCGGTCATCTCGCTCCAGGGTCGCTGCCTGCCTGAAGGAGAGAGGCATCCCCAGCGTCGTCCTCGAGCGCGCCGGCTGCATCGCCTCGCTGTGGCAGCTCAAGACCTACGACCGCCTGCGCCTCCACCTGCCGAAGCAGTTCTGCGAGCTGCCGCAGATGCCCTTCCCGGCCGGCTTCCCCAAGTACCCCGACAGGAGGCAGTTCGTCAGCTACCTCGAGGCCTACGCCGGCGCCTTCGACGTGCGCCCGCGCTTCCACCAGACGGTCGTCGAGGCCCGGTACGACACCGCGGTGGGGCTGTGGCGGGTGCGCACGTCGGAGGGGGGCAGAGAGTACTTCTCGTGGTGGCTGGTGGTGGCCACCGGGGAGAACGCCGAGGCCGTGGTGCCCGACTTAGAGGGCGCCGCGGGCTTCCGCGGTACAGTGGCTCACACCAGCTCGTACAAGAGCGGCGACTCGTACAGGGGACAACGAGTGCTCGTCGTCGGCTGCGGAAACTCCGGCATGGAAGTCTGTTTGGATCTCTGCGACAACAATGCGCTTCCCACCATCGTCGTCCGAGACTCGGTCTGTTTGGATCTCTGCGACAACAATGCGCTTCCGCACTGTTTGAAAATTTGATCAATTTACTGTAGAGATTGATTCATCACTTTACTTCAAATTTCACTTTTTTGAATCACGACCGGAAGAGAAGTTCATTGCTTTACAATCCCTAAACTATCTTTTGTTGGACTGCCATGGAATCGATGACCTATTAAGATGTAACTACTGCGTTACTTTTTCATGTTGAATTGTAGTGATGGAATACTCATTCTGTTCATAAATTTGATCAATTTATTGTATACTTCTTTTGGGTTTGAGATATCTCAACCATTTGCCTTATGGTAAATTCATGATCTTCCATATTTCAGGACAAGGTTAGGAAGAAAATTCATGAAGTAAGCTTACACACTGAAAACATGGAAGATTCTATTTGTTCAGTGAGGTCAATGGCAGAGTGTGGCACTCCAATTGCTGATGGGATGATTGAGGACATTAATAGATCACTACAATTGATGTCGGCATCCAAACTTAACAGAGGGTATGACGAGTTTACTACCAATTCATATGGGAAAAAATGTTTGTGTTTATTTTCCTTTAGTTTTGATTTAGGTGCTTGTATCCTTCTGTTTATAGGTTCTATCTTGATATGTAGTTAGTTTTCTCATTTAAGTCATGTGTCTATCATAATTTATATGGAACAAGAACCATCATCATTATTTAGCACATTAAAGTTGCTGATTTCAATTTGATATGTGGTGATGGTTTTGATTTTCACATGTTAACCTCGTTCCAAAACATTGTTTTTCTTCCGGATGCAGTTTACTAGCACTTAGTTCCAATGCGGTGCATAAACTCTGGCGGTGGTCGTGAGATGAACGAAATCCATCGGGCAAGGTCAGAAAGAAACAGTTGTAAGAAATTATCTATTTGCTATAATCCTAGTGCTGATTGTTTGCTTTGCTTGTTCAGTCAACTGCATCTATTGCTCCTCAGCTCCGTCAGCCACCAAATGGTATTCTTATGACCAATGAAAGGAGTGATAACAATCCAGAAGAAGCAACTGCTTGTATTGCTTTATCTAAGAATGACTCTTATGCAACGTCTGCATCAGGTAGACATGTTATCTGTGAGTTTCATACATACAACTGTAATGTAGTAGTCATGTGCAAGTTTGTAGATGTGTTTAATGAATTTAAGCATCATTCGTACTTGGATATTCTTCTATATTTTTTTTCCTCTGCATAGGCGCCAAGCACATTGTCCAAGTGGGGTTGGGAGATGATGATCAGGGTATTGAGGATGACTTCTCTGCATGGTATGTAGTATCAGCAAATTTTTATGCATGCCATCCAAATTTCAATGTCGGCTACTGCTATTTTTTAGTTTTCTATTTTTTTCTCTTTTGCCCATCATTATCTCATTACTCCCGTGTGGAATATGAAATATCAACTGTACTTTCAGGAGGGAGCTTCTTTGGCCGGAGTTGGATAAGTTACTTCAGGATGAAAATGAGACAGGTGCATCTACTCCTTATATAGCTACCATTCCTGAATATCGGGTTGTATTTGTCAAGCTTGAAGAAGTTCCATATCTGGACAAAAGTTTGAATTTTGCAAATGGCCATGCTATTCATGACATACAACATCCATGCAGGTAGAGATGCTCTTTACAAAGACAAATCTGTTGGGTTACTCTACAAGCCTTTGTTGTCATTGCTAGTCTTTTGACATCCTTTGGTATTCATGCTAGCCTCTTGGTTCATCTTCAAGTCAGATGTATATGAATGCTTACTCTGTGATGCCAAAATTTGACTGTCTTGGTAATAATGCTAAAAGAATATAGCTTTGCTGAACTCCATTTTGCTTCATCATGCTTTAGTTATTCAGATGGTATAGCTAATTTACTCCTTGAGCACATAGTTTTATGGAAGGTGGGTGGAAAACTAATTATGCTTTTTGGGCTTGTTTGCAGAATATGGATACATCAAGAAACCAACAGAACAAATGGATGTGTACAGCTTCGGAGTCGTCTTGCTGGAGCTCATCACCGGAAGGCCAGCAGAGCAACCGGAGTCCCGGGAGTCCGTCGACGTCGTCAAGCTAGTGAGAAGAAAGGTAAACATGACGAACGGAGCTCTTCAAGTTCTAGATCCCAAGATCCCGAGGAGCGCACGAGACAAGGAGGTGTTGGGTCTTGCTCTTCTACCACTGAGGACTTCAGAGCCGACCACTGAACTATGCTATGGGACCTAGGGAAAGGATTGACTGTTGGATCTGGACAGGAAGTGAGGCCTACTGCTCCGTGTGGTACCCATTAATGGTTAGGGATAGTATATCTATTAGCTAGTTTTGATGTAAAAAGAATGTTTAGGTATTTTATGGATATTGTTCTAAGAAGATTATTTATATAATTTGTTAATATTTGTGTATTTTATGGATATTATTGAATGAAGAATATTTGTATAATTTGTGAATATTTGTGTATGTTTTTTTTTTTGTTATTGTCGATTTTTCATGATTTCGGAAATCAAATTTGTGAAAAAATATACATATTACATCGGTTTTCCACCGCTGTAAAACCGGTGTTATTAACTAATATTACATCGGTTTTCCACCGCTGTAAAACCGGTGTCGTTAAGTGATACTACACCGGTTTTAACCCGATGTCTAAAATGGCAGACTTTTAACATCGGCTTCATAGACATCGGTCGAAAATGAAATAGACACCGGTGGAAAACCGATGTCTATGAAGGTTTTTGTTGTAGTGGTTGTGTTTATCCCGAGCTTCATACTATCCTAGCTCGTTTAAGCATGCAAGACTCCATGAAAGGTTTTTCTACCTTTTGTGCATGGAGAATCTTTATCTAAAGAGATGTCTCTGAAGACATCAAAATAGATAGAGGACATGAAGGCAGTTCCTTATGCTTCGGCTATCGGAAGCCTAATGTATGTAATGTTGTGTACGAGACTAGATATCTATTTTGCCCAGGGTATAGTTAGCAGATATTGAAGTAACCCAGGATCGGGACACTAGACTACCGTAAACTATATATTAAAGTACCTTAGAGGGACTAGAGATTATATGCTAGTTTACAAGGTAGATAATTTGATCCCCGTGGGTTACACGGATTTTGACTTCCAATCAGATAGGGACAATAGTAAATTGACCTTGGGATTTTGTGTTTACTTTAGGAGATGAAGCCATAACAATGGAGGAGTATTAAGCATAGGTGCTTTTCTGGACTCCACCATAGAAGCTGAGTATGTAGCAATCTCTGAGGCAGCCATAGAAGTTATATGGCTCAGAAACTTCATAATGGAATTAGACATGATTTCTGGTTTGCCCAAAAATTATTACAATTTATTGTAATAATAGTGGTGCAGTAACAAACTCAAAGGAACCATAAGTCCATAAGGCAAGTAAACACAATATAGCGCAAGTATCACCCAATACGAGACATCGTATAACGAGGAGAAGTTGTTGACGCCAAGATTGCATCAGGTGATAACCTAGGAGATTTTTTCACTAAGGCCCTTAAGGCAAGAGCTTTTGATGGGCATGTTGAAGGGATGGGAATCAGATGTGTGGCAGGATATATGGCAGCATAGTCTTTTAGTATAAGTGGGAGATTGTTGCAATGTATACTAAAAGCCTAGCTTTTGTATAAACATTTACTTAGAAATAAGAATCATATTGGTCAATATCTACATTTATATGCTAAATATAGTTGTTCAATTAAATTATATTGTAGATAACATGGTGGATGGTATCACACACAGAAGATTATGTTATCAGTTCTTTATAAATTATAAACAGTTGCTCACGACAAGATGGAAAGAAATAAACCATTGGAATAGTCGTAGTGTAATTAGGTATTAGTTTATCTTGACTAATAAATTACACTAGTACACTCTGAGTGTATTGAGCAGGACCATTTAAGGTAAGTTCTTTTTATACTGATTTAATAAAAGAACAATACCTTAGTTATTATGAAAGTGTGTGCTCTTAATCCTAATATAATAACAAGCACATATATTTAGTATTTATTTCTTTGACTTATCAAAGGGTGAGATTTAGCTCGATAAATCAATAGGCCCGATAAGTTGGGAAAATGATATTACTTATAGTGTGTGTTGTTGATTATAGAAGGAAACTGTGTCCTACTAGTAATCTAGGTTGATAATGTCCCCAAGAGGAGCTCATAAGGATTGTCATGTTAAACCCTGCAGGTGGACTTAGTCCGACATGGCAATAAGGTTGAGTGGTACTACTCTTGGACTAAGAAATTAATTAAAGTGAGTTATTAGTAACTCATTTAATTAGTGGACATTCAACATCTTAAACACAGGGAGATTAACACACTCATAATAAGAAGGAGCCCAAAACGTAATTTGGGATTGGTGCAGTAATTCAATAATAATTCTTTAGTGGTATGAATTATTATTGATGAAATTAAGTTGGGTGTTTGGGGTGAACACGAGAAGCTTAATTTCATCAGGAGACCAAAACCAATTTCTCCTCTCGGTCCCTATCGTAGCCTCTTATTTATTAAGTATTATACCCACCAATACCCACCTTTATACCCATCCTAAGGTGGTCGGCCAAGCCTTGCTTGGAGCCCAAGCAAGGGGCCGGCCAAGTAAATCCTTGGATGAACCAAGTGGTGGCCGGCCCTAGCTTGAGTCCAAGCTTAGGTGGCCGACCACATCATATTAAAAGGATTTTATTTTTTAAAATTTTCTTATATGGATTCCATGGTCTTAAAAGAGAGTTTAAAATTTAAATATTTCCTTTTATAGCTTTCTACAAAAGATTAAGAAAAGATTTGATATCTTTCCTTATTTGTAGATTGAAAGGAAGATTTTAATTTTGATAAAACTTTCCTTTTTTGTAACCATGTTCATGATTTAAAAAGAGAGTTTTAAAATTAAATATTTCCTTTTATAAGTTTCTACAAAAGATTAAGAAAAGATTTGATATCTTTTCTTATTTGTTGATTGTAAGGAGATTTTAATTTTAAAGATAACTTTCCTTTTTGGAAATCATCCACATGTGTTAATAGAGAAATTTTAATTTATATATTTCCTTTTATAACCAACCATGAAGGGATAAATTATTAGAGGCATTTTATTTTTAAAATTTCCGGAAACAAATAAGGAAGTTTTAATTTTTGTTTAAAACTTGCCTATTTTGGAAGCTCTTAAGGTGGTCGGCCATATGATTTAAGAAAATGAATTTGGTTTTAATTAATTAAATTTTCCTTTTCATGGCAAAGGAATTAAGGAAGTTTTTATTTAAATTTCCTTATTTGCCAAGACCAAGGATTATAAAAGAGGGGGTAGAGGTGCCTTCATGGGTGACAACTCTATTTTATTTTCCTCCCTCTCTTCTTTGGTGGTGGCCGGCCCTAGAGCTTCTTCTTCTCCTCTTCTCTTCTTCTCTTCTTCTTTAGTGTCCGGTTTCATCCCTCTCTTGGAGCTCTTATTGGTGGCCGGTTCTAGCTAGGAGAAGAAGAAGAGAAAGGAGGCCTTTGTTTCTTGTATCCCTTGGAGCTTGGTGGTGGTGCCCGAACCTCTACATCCTTGGAGGAGTCTTGTTGGCCGAAACTTGGTGAGGGAGAAGAAGGGCTTGGGTGGTTCTCATCTCGATAGATCATTGCCCCACAACGTCCGAGATAAGAAGAGGAATACGGTAGAAGATCAAGAGGTCGTTGTATACAAAGAAAGGTATAACTAGTAATTATTTTCCACATCATGCTTGTTCTTCTTTGTATGAATTCCAAACACAAGAGGCATATGATTCTAGAGTTTCAGATTTGTTTCAAAGTTGTGTTTCTTTTTTTTTTTGTTTTTTGGATTTGTGATTCGATTGTTCTTTTCAGTTAAACCTAATGTTATTTTAGGAAATTAAATATAGAATTTCTATTAAAGGCTTTGTCGAGGCAGTGGTGGATGATCCCATACCCAAGAAGGTCTAGTGCCTCGCCATGTTTGACCTGAGAGCCAATTTTAGAAATAAATATTTAATCAACTTTATAACATAGGTGGATTTGGATCAACAGTGTTAAGTTCCGCTTGCGATCCAAATCTAAACCATTAAGAATACATAAGTTAAATTTGGAATCAATAATGTTAAGTTCCGTTTGCGATTCCTAATTTAATTTCTAAGGAACACAATAGGTTGTTTAGGAATGGTTCGACACTTGTACAAAATTTTTGTACAGTGGAACTAATACGATCTTCCTAGGACCAACCAACAAACATAGCCAATTCCAAGATCTTCTTCCACTGTTCCATCGTACACTCACACAAAACACTGCTCTTGCTGCCTCCTCCTACTTGAGCTTTCCTTTACCTTTATCTGCAGTTTAAGGAAAGGCAATGTAACACCCACTAAGCTTTTAAGATAAGCATATGAATGTAGGATTTTGCCTTAGAAAAATAAAAGGCAGTGGGTTGAAGCAAAAAGAAATAAAATGAAATAAAAAGAAGAGGATATCAAGGATTGAACCTTGAACCTCTTATATTATAATTTATAGAATTAATTAGTAGAAACCAATTGGGATAGAAAGAAGATATTGATAGCAAAGGAGGGAAACTTATGATAAGGGTGAGAGTAAAAGTTAGCCAAAAGAAAATAAGAAAAGAGCAAGAGAAAGGCAACTTGTCTTCCTTCCTTCTCTCCCTCTTTCTCTCTTCTCTTGCCGAAAATAAAAGAGGCTAATTAAGGGGATTCATTCCCCCTTATTTCACCATGAATGATGAGGATAAATAAATAAATAAAAATAAAAATAAAATAGAAAAAAAAGGCTAAGGGAGAAGGAAAGCAAAAACTAATTTTGCTACTTCTTCCTCCTTAACATAAAAGGGAGCAAGTAAAGACAAGAATTCTAATTTTTCTCTCATTTCTCTCATTCTCCCCTCTCCATCACCGAGAACCCCAGCCCCCTCTCCTCCATCTTCGGCCCCAAGCCAAGGTTTTCTCCTAAGAAAGCCTAAGATACAAGGAGGACTTAGCAAGGGAATCAAGGGAAGGGAACTAGAAGAAGAGGCTACTTCTTCCATCACCATACCTTAGATCCACAAGCGAAAAGGATGTAAGCTTCCCCTCACCTGTGGTACAAGGCTTTTTATGTGATTTTCGGATTTTATGAGGATTAGAAAACCTAGAATAGAATTTAAGAAAATTCGGCCAAAGAAGAGTTTCAAATCTAGGAAGGTTTAAACAAGTCCTCATTTCGTGATATTTTTCTATGCTATGTAGGAAGGTTTTCCTTCATGTTTTTATACCTATATGATGCTTGGTCAGAGGAGTACCTAACCCTAGAATTTCGGCCAAAAATGTTTTAAAGAGGTTAGGGAAATCATTGTTTAACCAAACTAGTACAATATTCCCTCCATGAATTACTAAGGATCTTTTATTGGTTTTTCTTGCTTGAAAGTTACTTGGAACCAAAGGGAATCCCCTCATATGTTTCGGCCAAGAAAAGAGCTTAGGGTTAGGAAGACCTTTAAAATTTAAGTAACCATGTTTATATGATAGAATATAGAGTTCTCTTAAAGAATTGCATGTTGAATATTGCTAGAAATTCATGAACTCTTCATTAAGATTTTTGGCCATGTTAAGATGGATAGCTTAGGAAAGCTTAAACAAAATTTTAACATGCTCAAGACCTCTGTGATATTAAGATATGAAAGTGGTTTAATGCTCTCATGCTTAATTAGGGCATAGAGAATTTAGTTACATGATATATGACTTGTAAGGTCACAAGGGTCCTAGCTTGTTTATGAACCAAATTTGTATATGATGTTCTTAGTAATTTTTGCCATGAAACTTACTTAGGTTTTCCATGCTTTAGGCCACTTAAAACCTAGTTTAGAGAATGGTAGGTTTCGGCCATGAGGAAAAATAAAAGAAAAAGGAAAGAAACCTAGGAAGCCTAAGACACAATGCATATGTATGTTTATTATGCTTGTCTTTATACATGCTATGAAACTTGTATGACTTCCTATGCTTTTAGGCTATTTGAAGCAAAGTTAACCACTGATGGGTCTCGGCCAAGTAGGATTTAAATGACCTAGAGGTCTTAGAATTGAAACCAATTGTGTTAAAAATGCTTCTTATGGAAATATGATAATGTGTTGATTGTGTCACATGCTTGTATAATTTTTCCATGACCTAAATGGACCATTGTAGGTCTCGGCCATGAAGGGATAGATGCCCTAGCAACCCTAGAACAAAATTTAAATATGCTCATGTCACTCTACATGAAATATGATAAGTAGAAAGCCAAAGTTCTCATGCTATATGTTGCTTAATGACCTAAAATGAGGCTAGGGTAAGTTTTGGCCATACCCTTTGTATGATACCTTATTATGAATTTATACATGATGTTAGTTCAAGTTCACATGCTTGTATGCTTGTTTTTAGCCCTAATGAATACTTGTGAAATTTTGGCCATGACATATGTTAAGGGCTTGAGGAACTTAGGAATTAGCTCAAATATGATTACTATGTTACTTGGAAGAAAAATGCTATAAATATGGTTTAAGGTTTCCATGCTTTCATGACATTTGGGACCTTGTTTCACACCTGATAAGGTTTGGCCACATGAAGTTTAGGGACTTGGAGAACTTAGAAACCAAGTTAATCATGCTTATAATGCTTCCTATGAAATTGATGTGATGATAATTTAGGTTCCACATGCTTGGAGGTTATTTTTACCTAAATTGAGATATAAGGGGGGTTCGGCCATGATAAGAACCCAAGGGATTAGGAAGCTTAGAATCCAAGTTAACTATGTTACCATGTTTCTTATGATAGTATAATCACATGATACACCCTTATGCTTAAACATGTATGCTTGTGATTCATACTTTCCATGATATGACATGTGCTAGAAATATGCATGCTTTTATGATATGCTATGTGGATAGAAATATGCATGCTTTTATGATATGCTATGTGATGAAAATATGCATGCTTTTATGATATGCTATGTGGTGAAAATATGCATGCTTTTATGACATGATGTATGCCTAAGTGATGCATACCTTTATGAGATGATGTATGCCTAAGTGATGCATACTTTTATGACATGATGTATGCCTAAGTGATGCATACTTTTATGATATGATGTATGCCTAAGTGATGCATACTTTTATGATATGATGTGTGCCTAAGTGATGCATGCTCTTATGATGTGTGATATGTATAAGTATGACATGTACTTTACTTTATATGGCTTGTACCAAGGGTGGGCTCCATAAGCGCCCCGGGGTCGATGGAATAAGACTCGGGCCTCGTTAGGGAAGGGCTCCTAAGTGCCCCTAGGTCGATGGAGTGAGACTCGGGCCTAGTATGTTTGCCTTGTAGGGTTCAAGACTTGCTACCTTGGACCTACATAGGTTGCGCGCAATATGTAAGTGGCACATAGCCGGGATCCCCTTTAAGTTGATAATATGTTCAAGTATATATGTAAGAAGAAATGGTTTTAAAGATCATGAGACATACACATGTTTTTTCGGATACATGTTTTCAAAATCATATTGCATATACCTTATGATCATGTTGTGATGATGCTATGATTTATGATATGCCATGATTAGATATGATTATGTTATGTTTCATGCTATGCTTGATATGCCATGCTACCTTATGATGATGCTATGATATGCCATGATTAGATATGATTATGTTATGTTTCATGCTATGCTTGATATGCCATGCTACCTTATGATGATGCTATGATATGTCATGATTAGATATGATTATGTTATGTATCATGCTATGCTCTAAGAGATGATATGCCATGACTAGTTATGATTTTGTTATGTTGCATGATATGCTTAAAGAGTATGATATGTTATGCCATGACTAGTTGAGATCATGTTATGTTGAGATATTCTTTGATCATGTGATGATTTTCGGTTTTAGTGAGTAGGAAAGGAACTTACTGAGCCATGAGTGCTCATAGCTTACTTTCCTTGTACCACAGATAAAGGAAAAAGCTAGATGAGCTAAAGGAGCAGAAGGAGAGGCAAGGAGATGTGTGTGGCGGTGGCTAGGCAACCAAATAAGAACCTGCTTTAAGAACTTTTAAGAATTACGCTTTGGTTTCGTAAATTGTAGTACTATATGGGTAACTTGATGTTATGTTTCTATTTATCTTGTTATCATGTTATGGAAACCATATTAGTGTAGTTCGGATTTGAAAATAAAAGAAAAGTTTTATTAAACTAAGAAGCATAAAAAAATTATTTCAAGTCTTCCGCTGTAATATGTACATAGAGTATCGTAGCCCCGTCCCTTAGGGTTAGCAGGGAGGGCGGGCGTTACATGCAAATCTATAAATGAATGCTTAGTAAGTACCATCTACTCACAAAAATGATACATTTAAAGAGAACATGTTTCCTTTTTAAAACTGATTGCGGAAAGCACAAAAGTTACACTTGACCGTAATTCATGCTAAAACACATAAATTAGAATTAGATACAAGGCATGCATTTTTAAATAGGTTGATCATGCAAAACATCAACTCAAACCATGCTAGTAATATAATGAAAACAGGAATCATGACATATTATAGAGTTCATCAATGCTGCACTTTATAACTCGAGTTCTCAAACTTAGGAGGCTTCCACTAAGCCAACCAATGAATTTTAAAATCTTTATATTACATAACTAGTGAAAATAATAATCACTTGATTGGGCTCGGCATTGTACCACTTTGCGTGCATCCTTAATAAGATCCGAGGTATCTAATACCGATCCTATCAAAGTACTACTAGGCGGTCTAGGAGCCAAGGGGCGATCTAGGAGCCCACCCATGGACCTTGTGTCCAGTACATGCCTTTCTAAAGTAAAATACTTTTTTTTAACTATTAATTTCTTGTACTTGCACTGTTTGGCATTTACCCAAACACCTTATGTGCGCTTAATCCCCTCACACTTATAGGGAAGCACTTTAGGGCACTTGAATACGCTTCTTAGATCAAAAACTAAATGAGAAGCAATTCAAGACACACTAAACATGCTCTTAGTACCAAAACTTTAGAGGGCATCATACATATCATAACGTGCATCTTCTTTAACATGCATAAACATAACATCTTTTTTACATGCATAAAAATATGATATCTTCTTTTCATGCATAAAAACAATAACACAAGATGCATCGTCAAACAACTTATACTACAGGTGAGTAATACTTACATCCTCTCACTAGATCTTACTATGATAAGGTGTAGGGAAGACAATCCTCTCTTGCACGCTTTAATCTCCAAGATACCTGTTGGTTGCTACTCGGAAAGCCTAGAGGTTCCACTGTACAAAAATTTTGTACAAAGGTCTGAACCTTTTCCTAGCTATCATGTGTTCTTTTAAATTAAATTTTGGATCGCCTGCGGAACTTAACACGTTTGATCCAAAACTTAATCTATTTGTTATTTTAGGTTTTGACTTGGATCTCCTGCAGAACTTAACACGTTCGACCCAAATCACCTTAAGTTATTAATTCCATTAAATATTAATTTCCATAATTGGTTCCCAGTACTGACGTGGCGAGGCACATGGCCTTCTTGGATATGGGAGCAACCACCACCGACTAGACAAAACCTTTTATAGAAATCTAATATCTAATTTCCTAAAATAACTTTAGGTTAACCGAAAAGAACAATCAAATCACAAGGAAAAATAAAACAAAAGAACACAACTTCGAAAAACATATTCGAAATACTAGAACGTAAGCCTCTTGTATTTGGTATTATTTCCATAAATAACTAGTATGATGCGGAAAAGGAAAAACTACTAGTTATACCTTCTAGAAAGACCTCTTGATCTTCTACCGTATTCCTCTTCTAACCTCGAACGTTGTGTGGGCAACGATCTTCCAAGATGAGAAACCACCAACCACCTTCTTCACCTCCAAGCTAGGTTCGGCCACAATAAGGAAGCTTCACTAAGGAAGAAAATCAAAACACCAACCAAGCTCCAAGAGATGCTAGCTTTCTCTACTTCTTCTTCTTCTTCTCCAAGTAGTATCCGGCCACCACGAGAGCTCCAAGAGGAGAGAGAGGTTCGGCCACCACAAGAGGAAGAGAGAGAGAGGATGATGATGGCCGGCCACACCAAGGAACAAAAGAGGGAGATAAATAATAGAGGTTGTTACCCTTGAAGACACCCCCACCCCTACTTTTATATTCCTTAGCCTTGGTAAATTAGGAAATTTAATTACAATAAAATTTCCTTAATTTCCTTGACAACAATTAATTAAGAAAAAATAAATAAAATTTCCTAATTAATTGAATTGTGGCCGGCCACCTCATGGAGGAATAAATTAGACAAGTTTTAATCAACAAATTAAAACTTCCTAATTTGTTTCCGGAAATTTTAAAAATAAAATTTCTCTTCAAAAATCTCTTCATGGTTGATAAAAAGAAATTTCTATAATTTTAATTTTTCAACATGTGAATAATTTTTAAAGAGAAAATAAAATATCTCACCAATCTACAAATAAGGAAAGAGATTTAATATCTTTCTTTAATCTTTTGTAGATCCTTTACAAGAGAGATATTTTAATTTTAACTCTCTTTAATAAATTATATCTTCCACATAATAAATATTAAAATTAAAATTCTTTTAAATTTAATATGGCCGACCCCCTCTAGCTTGGGTTCAAACTAGGGTCGGCCACCTTAAACCATGCTTAGGCCGACCCTAGCTTGATTCCAAGCTAGCTTGGCCGACCCCCTTTAGGTGGGTATAGAAGGTGGGTATAGGTGGGTATAGTACTCTATAAATAAGAGGCTACGATAGGGACCGAGAGGAGGAATTGATTTTGGTCTCCCGATAAAATTAAGCATCCCGTGTTCGCCCCGAACACACAACTTAATTTTATCAATAATAATTCATTCCACTAGAGAACTATTATTGAACTACCGCACCAATCCCAAATTACATTTTTTTGCTCCTTCTTATTATGAGTGTGTTAGTCTCCCTGTGTTTAAGATATCGAATGTCCACTAATTAAGTGAATTACTGACAACTCATTTAATTAATATCTTAATCCAAGAGTAGTACCACTCAACCTTATCATCATGTCGGACTAAGTCCACCTGCAGGGTTTAACATGACAATGCTTATGAGCTCCTCTTGAGGACATTATCAACCTAGTATCTCTAGGACACAGTTTCCTTCTATAATCAACAACACACACTATAAGTGATACCATTTCCCAACTTATCGGGTTTATTGATTCATCGAACTAAATCTCACCCATTGATAAATTAAAGAAATAAATATCAAATATATATGCTTGTTATTATATTAGGATTAAGAGCACACACTTCCATAATAACTGAGGTATTTGTTCCTTTATAAAGTCAGTATAAAAGAAACAATCTCAAATGGTCCTACTCAATACACTCTAAGTGTACTAGTGTAATTATATAGTTAAGATAAACTAATTCCTAATTACACTACGACCTTCCAATGGTTTGTTCCTTTCCATTTTGGTCGTGAGCTACTATTTATAATTTATAAGGTACTGATAACATCATCTTCTATATGTGACACCACATACTATGTTATCTACAATATAAATTAATTGAACAACTACAATCAAATGTAGATAAATTGACCAAATGTGATTCTTTATTTAACATAAATGTTTACAAAAACTTAGGCTTTCAGTATACACTCCAACAATACCCTTCCCTCGCGTACTACCTCCTTGGGAGAAACCCTCCCCTTAGATTCCCTCCTTGGTAAGCTTTACGACTTAGAGCCCTAGGTTTCTTGGCCAAAACTTGAAAGGAGGGAGAAGAAGTTTCGGCTAGAGGAGAAGAGGAAATGAAAATTAGGTTTTTAATCTCATCCATCACCTTTTATACTAAGTGGAAGTTGAAGCATCCTGTCACACATAATCTACATATAATGAATTGTTTCATATTGCTTATGTGATGCTTTACCACTACCTAATGGCTACTTAAACCAATCTCAACTAAGAGGTCTCAGGTTCAAATCCTAGCTTGGGCCATTTATGAATATATTTTTATTTTTTTTCTCTTCTTCTATTCATTTTTACTCTTTTTGGAAGAAAGGAAATTTACGGGTGTTACACCCCTGGTACAAGATGATCCTAAGGATTTCCTTGACTCTTTCATATCTCCCCTAAGACTGCCCAGATCTGCCAAATTTATATAACTTCGCTAAAATAGATTTTTTGCCCATTAGACCTAGTTTTCTTGGATTTTCCCCTAAAGAAAACTTGTAGAGATTGAAATTATCTATATTTTAATAGGTTAATTAACCTATAACTTCAATCAAGCTGAAATTTATGATCATTCAAATTTTGGTTTGCAGTTTTGGGTGGGAGGCTGACATGGCCTATGTCGGCTATCATGGGCACCCATATTAAGCTGGGGAAAATGTTCAAAATTGACATGGGTCATGCCTAGCTAGCATGACCAACCATGGTGAAGCTGTTGGCTCAATTTTAGCATTGTTTTATGCCTAATTTCTTCCATAATAGCATGCTCGTGTTATGGGGCATTGCAGGAGCGTGTTCCTTAATTAAAACTTCATTTTGATGGTTTTTTTAATCCATTTTCTTCATGGATGCTACATGCATTCGGATTGATAATGAGGCTAGATGATGAGATATTGTTAACCCATGTTGAGCCTTTTTCTACTCCATTCTACATCTTTCTTGGTCGTAGGAGCACGTCTGTGTCTTGGGATATGGCTAGAGCGTACTCCTTGCTCTAACTTCACATTTCAAGGGGTTTATGCTCTATTTTTACTCTAAAAACATGTCCTATAAATCAAAATATGCAAAGAGAAATTCTCCAAACTAAATGAGTAAAAATAATAAAATCACATAGAAATAGGGTGTAATAATGTGAATCATGCTCATGAAATACAAGTAAATATATGACAATCAACACGTTAGGAAATTTTTAAGGTATTATCACACCTTGAAAATGAGAAGTTAATTTTTTTTTAAAAAAAAAAATTTAGAGTAAAAGTGTGCCAATTTTTTTTTTAAGTATTGAATTTAATCAAATTGACGCAAATAGGATATAATTTAATAGTGTGCCAAATCGGGATTTTAGCACATTGTAGTGTGTTAGGGCCACTTATGCTTCTTTTGACATAATTGTTAAGGCATGGCACTTAGATAGTATTTTTTTATGTTAAGGCATTCCAAGATCATCCTTTACTCCTCTCTCTCTCTCTTTCTTCTTAGTCTTTCTCTTACTCTTTCTTTTCCAACCAACCTTTCATTTGTCTAGTGAATTAGCTATATGAAATCAACTAGTACTTAATCAACAGTTCTTGTGGGTTTGATATCTTTTATATTACTGATGACGTAGTCATGCACTTGCAGTTCGTAATAATGGACATGTTATACTCAGCTGTTGGGTGAACCCTTTTTTTATAGCCAAGTTAAACCTGATCCGATCCATTGATTTGAGGATCACTATTCGTGACTTGACTTTTATCTGTGGATCGATCCTCCCTGATTGGTTGATTGATCCTTTTGAATCAGCTCAGCTTCCCATTCAGATGCTGCCACTTCAGATAAAGTCTTTGTTCGGTCGATTAATCCCACCATTCGGTCGACCAATCCTTCAATCCTCCCCGACTTATCTGGTCTAATCAACCAGCTATTTATCCACCATTTAGTCAACCAAACCTCCTTGTTCAATCGACTAATCCATCGGTCGAATCTTCATCATGAGGTAAAATCCTACTCTAATCATTAGGGGTTTGGTCCATTGATCCGGACATTTGATCAACCGAACAAGGCAAAATCCTAACCTGTAAAATGTTAGTCTTCTTATAATACAAAGTTAAAATAATAAGCAAAACATAGTATTTTGACAGTCTTGGGACTGTCGGATTCTGATTTTTAGATTTTTCATGAAACATTAGGTCGAACCGACGCCTACTATTCCCTCAATGGGAAACATGTTCTTACATACTCCTCTCAAGAGAGTTTATCTGATGCTAAACTGGTCCTCTAGACCATTTGAATTTTTGCTTAGCATCCGAGACTTTAGAATTTTCCACTGGAAGTCCGATCCCTGACCTGTCTAGTCTTTCACCTAGTATCCACGACCTCTAAGACTTTCACCTACTATCCTTGACTAATAGGATTTTTTGCCCGATATCCTCAATCTACTAAGACTTTTTCCCAGCCCCTCGAACCAAGACTTCCTGGCCTAGCCTCAATTAGGGATTTCCACCTGCCTAGTATTCACTAGGATTTTACCTTGACTAAGCTCACTTAGGACTTTTCTACACACTCAATCAAACTTATGAGAACTACAATAATATGTAACTTTAAACCTTTTATCATTATCAAAACTTGAGTTCAACTATCTAGTGCTTCTTGTACCAACAATATTTTCCTTTTTGATTATGACAACACAATTCAAAATTAAGTAAAGTATAATTATTTAAGAATAACTAAAGACCTAAATAAGTAAGAATTGTCAATGGCCTTTCAAAATTAAAATTTCTAAGTATAGAATCATATCTTAGAAAATGGTTCATACTTTCAAAGTTAAAATTTCTAAATTAAAGTTCCCTAAAAAAATGTTTAACTTTAAGTTCCCTAAAAAGTAGCACTTAACTTTGAAAAGCTTTTAAAAAAATCTAACTATTAAAATCATACTTAGCTTCAAAAATACTTTGTTTTTTTAAAAAGGAAACTTTGCTTTAGAAAAAAAAACCTTTAATTTCCTTTTTCTCCTTAGTTTTTAAAACCTTAGACCCCTTTTTATTGTGCTTGAAGGAGTACTTAGCTTTTGAAAAAGCTTACTTTGAAAAATACTTAGGTTCAAAAACTATATTTGAAAAAAAAAATCATGAATTGAGAAAGTACCTAGGTTTAGTAAAATAAAAAAACTAAGCATTTAATCTTGACTTAACTTTATCTGATCCCTTTTGACATATATCAAAAATAATTTGAAAAAAATGTAAAGAACTCCCCCTCCATTAATCCCTTAAAAAATACAAAAATTTTAAGTAATTGTTTTAAAATAAAAATTTGGAAGAATAAAAAATTACGTAATGTTAATAGAATGAGTATAATCTTAGAGTCCAACATAAATGTAATTTGGAACAATTAATTAGGTTTTGAAAAATTAATTTGATTTTAATATTAATTTGGTTAAGAATTAATTAATTTAAGTTTTTAAATTAATTTTATGTTTTGAAAATTAATTTAAGTTTTTGAAAAAAAAATTTTAAGTTTTGAAATTAGTTTAAGATTTGTAATTAATTTCAGTTTTGTAATTAATTTAAGTTTTATAAATAATTTAAAATTTTGAAAATTCATATAAAGTTTTGAAAATTAATTAAAGTTTTAGAAATTAATTTAAGTTTTGAAAATTTGATTAAAGTTTTTTAAAATTAATTTAAAATTTGAAAATTAATTAAAATTTTGAAAATTAATTTAACTTTTGACGATGAATTAAAGTTTTTAAATTTAATTTAAGTTTTAAAAATTAATTAAAGTTTTAAAAATTAATTTAATTTTAAAAATTAATTTAATTTTAAAAATTTAATTCACGTTTTCAAAAATTTATTTAAGTTTTGAAAAGTATTTTAAGTTTTAAAAATTAATTAATTGATGTTTGAAAATTAATTTAAGTTTTGAAAATTTAATTCATGTGTTTGAAAATTAATTTAAGTTTTGAAAATTAATTTATATTTTGAAAATTTAATTCACATTTTTGAAAATTAATTTAGGTTTTGGAAATTAATTAAAGTTTTGAAAATTAATTAAAGTTTTGAAAATTTAATTCAATTTTTTGAAATTAATTTAATATTGACAATTAATTAAAGTTTTGAAAACTAATTTAAGTTTTGACAATTAATTAACGTTTAAAAATCAATTAAAATTTTTAATAACTAATTAAAGTTTTGAAAATTAGTTTAAGTTTTGACAATTAATTAAAGTTTTGAAATTTAATTTTATTTTAATTTTGAAATATAATTAAATTTTATTTAAGAGAAATATTTAAGTTTGAATTTGAAAAATATTTAAATTTGAATTAGATTAATGAATTAATTTGGTTTTATGTTAGATGGAGTAAATTGATTAATTAAATTAATTAGTTTGAGTTAGGTTAAGTCTAAATTGATTAATGCTAACATTTCACTCATTTCGAGATTTTCAATCAAGGAGCTTTATAGGTTTTTATGAGATGTTTGATTTTTTTATCTTTAATTTAAATTGAAATCTAAGAGTTGATTTATATTTGAGTTAGACTTAGATTTAACAATTAGTTCCATTTCAATAATTTACTTTCAAGCTATGGCGAGGCACAGGAGCTTCTTGGGTATCGGAACAATGACCACTTATAGACAAAGCCTTTTAAGAAAATTAAATATTTAAGTTTCTTTTAAAAAATCCTTGGTCTAACTAGTCAAGTTTTGATCAAGCCTAAGTCATTATCTAACTATCCTAATCTAGGCAGAAATTAGGAAAGTAGTAAATCACGCAATAAAGTAAATCTATCTACTAATAAAGATGATCTTTCTATTATCTCCCCCTAGATCATAGTCTTGATATGGTCCATCTAGGTAATGAATTTGATCCTTGGAAATCTAATACTAATTTGGTCCAACTTAATTAGTCAACTTAGACTTAGGGACTCATGCTTGGACTAGATTTATATTGGTTCAATTTACTAAAGACAAGTATGATCTAAATTTATGTTTAGCCTTGTATCCGAGTCCAAATCGGTTGTATACTACCATTTTTTTTCTAAGAATCAGATTAAGATTCTTGAAACCCAAAGTGAACTATTCTAACATGTTCATAAGTTCTTTGACTTGAGTTTTTAAATTGAAAATTTCTTTCTCAAGTTATTGAACTTGAGTTGAAGTTTTAATTTAAATTAGCTCGGTCAAAGGACTTAGGTTTGTTACTTCCTTAAGGGTTGTCACCTTCTTTTGGAGTGACTTGATCCAAACATTAGACTTAGATAATTTACACATCAAATAATTTATTAAATCATACAACTTATCTACTAGAGGAGAACTTACAGTGTTGTTTGGCCTTTCAAAAATGGATACGGATCCGTGGCTTCTCTCAGACTCGACCTCCATTTGATCTCGAGTTCTGACTTAGATTCAGTCTCGGTAATGTGAACTTGTACCGGTAGAGCAAGGATGCTCGCTTGATCTTGTTCTTCTTCTACAAATTCTTCTGATGACACAGACTACTTTACTTCCAAAGCTTTCCTTCTTCTTTACTTTTTTTTTTTTGATATTTCGGCTTGTAGTGCCTTTTGGTTACACCCATAGTAGGTCACTTCTGATTTGGGTTTCGTGGTTTGATTTGGACCCAGTTGCTTGCTCTTGGATTAGATTATCTTTTTCTTCTTAAGCATTTTTTGAACTAGGATGACTAGTTCAGCGGTGATCTCATCTTCATCTATGGAATCCGATTCATCTTTGGATTCAGGTCAAGTTGGTACTTGGTCTTCTCCTTCTTGTTTGTGACATTTCTTGTAAGTAATGCTATACCTTTCTCGATCAGAGTAGCATTAGTTTGTTTATGTAATTCAAACTTAGAAAATAACTTATCTAATCTAATTAATGAAAGATCTTTAGAACTTTATAAGCATCTACCATGGATGCTCACAAAGCATTCCTCTAAAAAGAATTTAAAGTGTACCTTATGATGTCTCAATTCTCCACTTTCTAATCGATCGCATGAAGGTCGTTGAGGATATCTTGGATCTGGGCATGCAACTAACTCACTGATTCTCCTTCTTACATTTTAATATTATATAATTTATTTAAAATTAAATCTCTTTTTGATACCTTGATGTCAGAGGTTCCCTTATGCAGCTCGATCAGTTTCTCCAACAATTCCTTGGTGATATTGAAAGGACCGACCTGGTTCAGCTCTTCTTTGGTTAGGTCACACTGAAGGGTCTGAGTAGATTTAGCATCAGCCTCGACCTTCTTTATCATGTGTGGGTCCCAATTTTCACATGTCATCGGTCTTCTAGTGTCGTTGAGTGTTTGGATGATAATCCAAATTTCAACTTGGGTCATCATATAGTACTCCATTTGGTCCTTCTAGTAGCCGAAGTCCTTGCTGGAGAAAAGAGGCGGGCGAGCAGTGTTGTAGCCTTCTTGAGGGGTCATTTCGAATAAACCTTGCTAAAGAAAAAATAAGAAGCAAAATATACCAAGACTTGATCTTGGATTAGTAGTGTGGGAGAAGAAAATCATACTAAAAATAATATTGCTTGAGTGGTATTGCACTAACTTCAAGGAATTTTGAGAAAAATATATGAGAAATTTATCAAAAGTGGTTATTATTCTAATTCTGACTTATGACAAAAATTTGAAAATGCAAAACTAAAAAAAAAAGTCATAAGAATAATTTTTTTACTTAATAGAAATATATTTTTGAAAAAAATTAAAAAAGTGACTAAATGCTCTTATGGTGGTTGCACCAATTCAAAGTATCATTGCTCTTATACCAATTATAGGATCAAAAAGTACTAGAGGGGGTGAATAGTACTCGTGACTTTTTCATATTTTTTACAAGAACTCAAGAGAATAACACAAAGTAATAAATATAGAAGGATAAAATAAAACTTGACACAGGTTGATTTTACTTGGTTCAGAGCCTATGATGACTCATACTCTAAGGTCTGCGATCGTCGATCACTTTCGTTAGGTAATTCACTATAAGCTTGAAGAATTACACTAAATATAGAATTTAACTTGTATGAAAATAAAACAATATACTAACAACTTAATGAAGAAACTTAAGCATAGTCGTCGGAAAAGCGTTTCAGCATCGTAGAGCAGTTTCCGAAGCAGCCCGTAAGTATGAAAGTCATATGAAAGTGTTGTACTTAGTTGCTTGTCAAACCCTCTTTTTATAGCCAAGTTAATCCTTATCTGATCCACTGATCTTGGGATCACTGTTCGTGACTCGACTTTTATCGGTCGATCAATCCTCCGTGATCGGTCGATTGATCCTTCTGAATTAACCCAACTTCCCATCCAAATGTTGCTAATTCGGATAAAGTCTTCATTTGATTGACTGATCGCACCGTTCGATCGATCAATTCTTCGATCCTACCTGGCTTATCTAGTTCGATCAACCCACTATTTATCCATCAATAGGTCTACCGAACCTCCTTGTTTGGTCGACTAATCCCTCAGTCAAATCTTCACTGTGAGCTAAAATATTGCTCTGATCACTAGGGTTCGGTAGACTGATCCAGACTTTCAGTCAACCAAACAAGGAAAAATCTTAACCAGCAAAATGTTAGTTTCTTGCAACACAAAGTTAGAATAATAAATGAAACATAGTATTTTGATAGTCTCGAGACTGTCCTGTTCTGACTTTTGAATTTTCTATGAAACTCTAAGTCGAACTAACACCTACTATTCCCTCAACGAGGAATGTGTCCTCACCTACTCCTCTCAACAGAGTTTACTTGATGCTGAATTGATTGTCCAGATCGTTTGGACAATTGTTAAGCATATGAGACTTCAGGACTTTCCGCAGGACGCCCATTCTCTGATCCATCCAGTCTTCCGTCTGGTGTCTGCGACCTCCAGGACTTTCACCTACTATTCTCAACTAGTAGGATTTTCCACCTGATTTCCTTGACCTTCTAAAACTTCTGCCCCAGCCCCTCGGACTGGGACTTCTTTGCATAGTCGTTACTAGGGTTTTCCACCTGCCTAATATTAATTAAGACTTTTACCTTTCCTAAGATCACTTAGGACTTTTCTGCACACTCAATCAGACTTATTAGAACCATAATAATCCTTAACTTTGAACCCTTTTCTATTATCAAAATGTGATTTCGATCATCTGGTACTTTTTGCACTAACAGATTTTTATTATTTACATTGTCTTTCATTTATTAGGATTAGATTTCATTACCTGCATTGTTATTTCAATTCTTAGTCTGATCATTCAAATCCAACCCCCCCAATTTAAACATCAAAACCCTAAGCAATAACATTTGAATCCTAAGTCTACCATCCTACTATTACATTTGTTGAGAGATGACCCGAGTCATCCCTATGCTACTTTAGTGTAGAGGTATTCAGTAACTTTAATTATAATTTGATACACCTATAGTAAGACATACAGATTGCTCATATCATTACCTACACAAGTTCCTTCGGCCAAACACTCAGTTACTGAGATGCAAGGCATTCAAGAGTCTATAATCTCTTACGAAGATTCATAAGTACTATAAAATATTTTATTTTTCAGCTATCTTAATTATTTAACATTATTTGGTCATAAATTTATGATGAAAATTTTGTACAAGTTATTTGCAAAATTAATAAAATAGTGAATAATCATTAGGGAGGGGCTTCAATGACATATACAAGCACTCCAACACCTACAAAAGAGTTTTGGTCGAATGAGTTTAAGATATATCCCCTTCAGTTTATATATGAAATTAAAGTGAATATATAATCAATTATTTTTATTTCATTCCATCATACATTCAATTGGGACCCGAATGAAGAGTTAGAAATAAGAAGAATTTTTAAGAAAAAATATAGCGATCACATCCGACATGTACTTAATCATGCAAAGACTAGGAGGAAAGTCACCCTATATCACCAAGGAAAATTGGACCAGGATCTCCAATTTTTGGGAAACCAAGGAAAGCAAATAAAGAAGTTAATAGAATAAAACAAATCAAGATTATAATTTTGGAGACTATCTATGACATATGCGGGGTAGTCTATCAATATCAATAAGCATACACGCAGATTAATAATTTTTTAACTCTACTTATAATTTTTTAATCTATTGCAGATTATTTCATTATTTCTAATAGTATTTTTTTAGACCAAGCAATTGGAGAGGAAGTCATTATTTATAAATACTTTCACCTACACATTTCAAAAAAAAAAAAAAAAAAACAAGACAAGACTTGGAGTGGAGATAAAGTAAAACAATTAAGATTTAGATTAATCTTGATCTTGATTTATAACTTAGATTTTATTAATTATGTACCTACTGTCTCTTTATATTATATGCGTTTTTAAAATATTGTCTCTTTATATTATATGCGTTTTAAAAATATTGTTATTGTAATTTTATTTTAATTTTTTCATTACAATATAGAAGAAATATGATGAGCTAGAGCTAGCAATAAGAAGTTCGGATGTTAGTTATAATAGTGACAAATTTGAGCCCTCTATTGGTAATAATATGAGTTTATGCTGGAGACGAGTGGAGGACTGAAGGGGGGAGGATATTTGCGAATAAGTTCTTTAAGCAGAACTCATAGAGTTATTGGTACATCTTCTTCCACCCCACCGGTAGTAAAGGTACAAATATAAAACTTGACTGAAGAGGTTAGCAATTTGAAGGAGATAATATTGTAACTGGGTAAGGAAATGAGGAAATTACACCAACAACATAATCTCATAACATGACATCTTCAGTTAGGCTTCACTTCCATGTAAGATTCCTCCTGATTTTAGTGATGATGGTGTTGATGATTTTTCATGAATTTATTGTATATAAATGTTATTTATCTCAAAATTAGTATTTTTGAACATTTGTTATTTGATTGAGTTTGTGAGCCCTTCATTTTTTTGTATTTTTTATTAGTATTGTTAATTTGTTTCAAACAGGGTTGTTGAGGTCAGGGAAGATGGTGAAATTGAAAATCCATGTATGAGGAAGTAAGTTTTTATATATTAAATTTTGTGTTAGTTTATAGGATTTTCTTTCTTGTTAAAAATAATACTTTTTTTGTTTGTTTTATGATGAAAGAAAAAAAGAATGGTAGGAGAAGTGTTTGCCGAGGAAGAAGAGGGCGATGATCGAGTGGTATGAGATATTTTCATTTGAATATGCTGACTTGTTGATCTTAGAGAATGTTAGATTGGAATGTTGGATATTTTTAGATATGATGACGTGTATGAATATATTTATTTTGACTTGTTTTGATATATATGGTTTCATTTTGAATATGTTTGTTTTGACTTGTATGAATATGACTTGTTTGAAATGTTAAATATGATGTGTTGGAATGTTGAATTTTGTATGTTATAAATAGCTTTGGAATATGATATTTGTATACACGATAAAATATAAAAATAGACAGGTTCTAGGTTAAAAAATTTACATTTTGCGACGAAATATGAGACAAAAAATTTCATCGCAGAATTATTGTAAATCAATTTGTATTGCAAATCCATGACAAAAATAAGTTTTCGTTGCAAATTTACAATAAAACCATTTTCATTGTAATTTTGATGACAAATCCATTTTCATCGCATATTTATGACAAATATTCCATTTTCGTTGTAGATTGATTGTGTTTGGGTTAATGTGCGACAAATTTTGTTTTCATCACAAAATTATAACAAATTTTGCGACGAATCCATTTTCTTCGTAGATTTGTGTTTGGGTTAATGTGGGACGAATTTTGTTTTCGTCACAAATTTATAATGAATTTCGTGATGAAAATAAAATTTGTCAAAAAATTTATAATGAATTTATATTTGTTCGTTGTAGAATTTGGTTATGACTTATTTGTGACAAAAAAAAATTATTATAAATTTCATCGCAATTTGTTTTTGTGATAATTTTTTTTATAATTCTTGGCAAAATTTATCGCAAATGGTCTTCTTTTATTTTTTTATAGTGGTCATTTATTTTTCAATATAAGATTAAACTCTTATACACAATGAGGTCTCCTCCATCTACCATTTTTCCATTTACATTTTTCCAACAAATAAGTCTGTCAAAACTGGCTGCTGATAGAGTGGAGAGGGAAGTGCGACATTGTTGCGGCACTTGTGTCGTCGTCCTTAATCACATGGAACTTAACAGTCGAGCCGATTCGGTCAAATAGAAGAACCGGTTCAATCGCATCTGATTCATAGCCCCAAGCCAACTCAAAACAGTTCAGTCCACGGGAAGTTAGGTCCAACATATGGAACTGACGCAACATAACCCATGTACAGTCCAGAGCGAGCTAGGCCGGTGGTAGCTCCGCCCATTTGTCAGCTCTCTAAGCCTATGATGTGATTGAATCAATAATTGTGAGATGGGTCAATTACTGACAACTTCTTCAAATATAAGACAAATAATACAAGGCCCACATATTTGAATACTTAGGTCTTATAGAATCAAAACGCAGTAGATTAAATAGTCTATCAAATTAATTAGCCAGGCTTGGACCCTGATCTAAGTATAAGCCAAAGTACAAGTGTTTGATTATTGCCGACAAGGGACTCTGCAACGTGGGATGACAGTTTAGTCAAAGTGCTTTATGAGATTGTTAAGTTTAGTCGAGGTAAGATCAGTTAAAGTTGACGTGGTCTCTCAAGAACTACGTTGAATTTGTACATGTCTAAATTAGGGGGCACCAACTCTTACTGGATTTCAAGAGTGAAAGGAATCTCAAACTGTTGGCTTCAGTGGCACTCTATTTCGCCCTTATCTCGTAGACTTTTTGCCCGCCCTTGAATTTTATCCGATTTGTACTTTTCTCTAATTTTCAAGAGTAAGTATGACTTCTCCTTCGTAGAGTCGTAATCATCGAATTGAATATATAGATAGTCTGGTACAACTAGAGGAGAGAGAGAAGGTAGAAAGAAAATGGTTAATTATATTGTGTGAGTTTACTTGTGTGTGTTAGGTTAATCATGTCAAGTATATTATAACAAGCGCAACCCAATATTAATATGTCTATGTATGTAACATGTTTAGACATCTTATGATGTATTCGGTGTGTCATCTTTGTAAATCCACTGATAAGGCCATCCTCTTGCAGGAGACAATGGAGCAAGTTCTTTTATAATCCTTACTAATGGGATATTGTTAAACGGTATCACTCTTCCGAAGATATGCATAAACAATAAGGAAGAGTAAAATACTAAGAACTTGAGTTGAAGCTTTCAACTTTGATCTAAACCCTTGGAAATTGCTGAGTACTTAAAACATTAGAGAATTGATGAAATGAAAAATATTTTCATATTCTTGGGTTTCCTAAGCTTTCTAAAAGCTTATATATATAATAAGCACTTAAAGCTTCTAATTTGACGGTCTCCAATTGACTGGGCAAGACTTCTAATGGATTAGCGGGCCAAATATAGTCATTAATGCTAACGACGCTAAGTTAGTCAACTGAATTTCACCTTTGGTCGACTACTCAAACCTCAAGATGAGATTCACATCCAATCAACTATTGCTTGCATAGCAATATTCCAATGCTTGAACTCTCCTGCAATTAATTACTAACAACCTAAATAGTCCCTCCTTCACTTGGCTAACAATCCATGTGAGCCTACACAAAGGTCTATGATCGATCTAGTCAACAAATTACAACTTGAGACATATATATAGTCCCTCAATCAAAGCCTTTGCAATCAAGCCCTAGATAGTCTATCCCTACCTAGCAAGCACACGTCATTCCAACATTACATTTACTCCCTAATCTCTCATAGTTTTTATGCCTCTAAATTTCAACCTCGTCGATATAGACTGCCAAGCCATTGAATACCAAGTGCCCCAAGCCAGCTTTGTATCATTTGTTTAATGCTCCTCCCATCACATCAATTCCACCTCGTTCTAGGTATTTGAGTTATTGAATGCGCTAAGTTCTTCGAGTTTTCTTCATATTATTCAATCCTCCATGTCTGTAGGTCTACCGGCTGCTCAATCTTCCATGCCCTAGAATCCTTTAAGCTCCTCCAAAGTTTTATTATTCATTCTAGGCCTCCAAGCCATTGAACAAAATTCAACTCGATTTCATGAGTCAATAATTTCTATGAGCTCCATGTGCACTCTTTTAAGTCCTTGTAGACTTAATGTGCATAAAAAGTTTAACTTAATCATGTTGTCAATACATCAAAATAACATTGTTGAATCCAACTACAAAGAAGTATGGTTTCCCCAACAATAATTGCTTCGGAAATCCTACATTGCCCCTTTCCAAATCTAGGAGGTTTCGAATTTTTTTTTTCCTTTTTTTTTTTTACATTTCTCCCTATCCTATGGCAAGTTTAACCCATTGGTCTTGAAGCCATAATTAACTCGAAGATCCTTCATCACCTATGCTCTAGTTTTTCTCAAAGGTTATTTGGACTTTTCTTTTTGCTTTCTTGTTATCCATATTGAAGCTTAACCACTTGTTATTGTTGCTACAATCAACCTCTAGTCAAAATTGATCAAGTTGACCAAACTAGAATTAACTCGAGTTGAGATTTCGATATTTGATCAATTTATTAGTTGATCAAGTGAGACATTGATTAGGTCAATGTTGACTAGATACTAGTCAATCAATATTTTAAGTTAGTTGAGCGAAAAGTCAAGTAGATCAAGGTTGATCAGATATTTGACAAAATATAAAAAGTCTAAGTGGACCACAGTCAACCGAACACTTGAGATCGGAAGTCCAACATGGAGTTCGCACGAGACAAAAAGTTCAAGTGGATCATGGTTGGCTGGATACTTAGTTATCGAAAGTTTAATAGATAGTTAGCAAGAGAAAAATTCAAGTGGATCATAATTGATCGGATACTTGGAGATCGAAAGTCCAACATAAAGTTGACATGAGACGCGAAGTATCCAGCATGTCAAAGTCTACCGGATGCCACGCAATGAGGAAGTTCCGGAAGGTCAAGGTTGACCGGATACTAGGCAACAAAAAGTCTCGGTAGGTTAAGGTTAACCGAATGTCGAGCAAAGGAAGTTCTGATAGGTTGTGGTCAACCAGATACCAAACAAAATGAGAATTCAACTTCGATAAGGATGAAATAAGAGTATTAATAGATTGATAGGATGTATCAATCGACTAATGGATGTAAAACTCCAAATATAAGGTTGCTACAGTAAATCCTAAACTATGCTACAGAAATCGTGTTGCAGAATTGTTATAGTAATTATGCTACTACTATAATATTTAGCTACAGTACTTGTGAATATTAATTTGCAACAGTTCGAGTCAACTAATATGTTCAATTAGTTTATTGATAACTTCAAAAATCAAACAAAAGCAAGTCAATTCAACTGTTTGACTTGACTGATGACATCAATTGACTAATGGTTGATATAAATTGATTGATGATCAAATAATCACCAAAAATAGACATATTTCATAAAGTTCAAAGGCCATTCACTGATAGGGATAGTATCGGAGATCATATCAATTCAGCCAACTGATAGGCGGAAATCAACCCCAACCTAAAGGTTTTAAAAGGGGGATTCCGAGAAGATTTTCGAAGCCGGTTCTTAGAAGTTTGAGGACGAAGTGCTACTGCATTTCTAGAGCAACAAGAGGCAATCTCAATCAACAAGAAAGTGTTTAAAGCAAGATTTCATTTGTAAATTTGTTTATGCTTTCATTTGTATTTGTATGCTTGTTATATTTGTTGTAAGAACAATTTGTAAGAGACTTCTCTATCTCCAGAAGGTATTCGAGAATGAGAAAATTTAGTAGTGGTAGATCGCTAGGACTAGGCCTTGGATTAGTCACCTTAAGAGGTGGATATCAAGTAAAACCAAGGTAATGTGCATATGACGTCATTAAATTTGATTCAAATATTCCGCTAAGCATTCAAATAATAAACCTGCAATTGAGACGAAACGGTTGTAGTTACTCATCCCTTATAACTCGCAAGGTCCTAATAACCATTTTGTACATTTACTTATTCATGACCACCATGCTTCATTGTTGACCCTGAGAGTCTCACCCTCAACTTTAATGTTTGAAGTGTTTCATTTTATCCTCAACGAAGAAAAATAAATCTTTCTTGCCTTGGATCTTTCTGTTTCTCTTCATCGGGTGTCAATAAATTACAAGATCATTCTCTCATCTCCTCTTCTTGACTACATATCTATATTCATTGATAAAACTCATATCATAATGCTGACATGTGGTTGAAACAAGAACAAGTGTTTTGTCGATGACGAGTAACAGCTCGTGCAACTTGACAAAGGTGACTGGAATTTGATTGAAGTGCTTAATCAGGCTAATTAGATCGGACAAGATGAGAAGCACTTGTCGAAAGAACTAGGTGTTGGATATATGTGAATGGAGAAGAGGTGGAAGAGGAAAAAATGCCATTGTGAATGGGACTTTAGTCCCATATTAGGAGTTTTAAGGCATATTGGTTGGTTTATAACGATTCACATGCATTGTTGATGTAAACAAATGCATGAAGAGAGACTTTCTTTCACGCATGGGTGCACAAAGGGGGCGGTGCAAATCCAGGGTTCGGATTGTACTAAACTAAGTTAACTCATGTGCGAGTATTGTTGGACCCCGTGGTTGTTTTGATGTGATCAAACAAGTTAGTTAGGTCCTGTTTATTTTTTATCACTGTGTCTAAGTGTGCAGGAGCTTAGGAGCACAGGAAGTCGAGCGGAAGACGCAGCAAGCAAGAAGGATGACACGGGAAGGGAGTCGACGGGCTCGGTGCGTACGAAAGATGAGAGAGCTACGGAAGAGTACACCGGTGGGCGAGAAAAATGTGTGCGACGTTCGAGGGACGTAATGCCGGGATAGAAAACTGCTCGAGGAAAAGGCCGAAAACTGAGTTCGGGTGAGCCCTATTTTAGTTGGCCATAATCACCCAATCAATCGGAGCTTCGGAAGGAGAAAGGAAGCCAAAAGGAGCTGAAGAAGCTAGCTAGAGGCGCCTCAGACCAATGCTGAAGGCGCCTCAGCTGCCTCCACTTTCTAAGGCGCCTCAGACAGCTTGGAGGTGCCTCAAACCCAGTCTGAGGCGTCTCCAAGGCCATTTGAGGCGCCCCAGACCCAGTAAAACTTACCGTTTGTAATCGGATAAAGTTTTATCCGGTGAAACTGTTGGAGGCACCTTGAACCCTTGTTGGAGGCATCTTGGACCTTCGAGATAGACTTTCCAGGGGCTATAAAAGGACCTTTGGACCTAGGAATTATATATTCATTCAGGCAATCCACTTTGTAATCAATTCCTAGCAACTAGTGAGCATTCTAAGTGTAAAAAGGCTTCTCCGCCTACAGTGAAGGAGACTCTGCTAGTGGAGTTGTTCAACCGCCTTGGATTAACAACCGTCTTGGTTGTAACTAAGTCAATTTCTGGTCTCTCTTTCTTTTCTATTATTTCATTATTTTTATAGTTGCTATTATTTTAAGTTAAAAGCCTTGAGGAGGGTATAATCTTATTTTGCAGGCAATTCAACCCCCTCTTGCCGACCCTGCTGCACCAACAAGTGGTATCAGAGCCCGACAACCTCAGAAGGACTAACCGTCGACTGAAGCACAAAGATCAGGACGATGGTCGGCGCGAACATTCATCCCCGGAAGTTCGACGGAGACTTCACTACTTGGAAGCGAAAAATGGAGGTATTTTTTAAAACTAAATTTGATATACTTTTAATAATGAAATATGGATATGCAGTTTCAAAAGACAAAGAAGAATGCAACTGGACGAAGAAGGAGCAGGCCGATTGCGTAGCCAATGGAAAGGCGGAATTTCACCTACTCAGTGTTCTGCCGCCCTAAGAGGTAAGTCGGATCGGAAGCTATGACTCCGCCAAAGACCTTTGGGATAAATTCCTGGAGCTCCACGAGGTCACCTCAGAAGCAAAGCTAGCAAGGCACGACATCCTCCGGACCCAGTTAACGAACCTTCGGATGAACAACGGCAAGAAGGTAGCGCAACTCCAAGCGAGGATTAAGGAGCTGATAACTCAACTGACAAATCTCGGCGAATCGATAACGAACCGAGATTCCATCCGGTATGCGCTCAACGCCTTCCCAAGAACTCCAGAGTGGGCGTCCTTAGTAGATGCTTACTACATCTCTAAGGACTTTGAGGTAAGTAGTTTAGAAAGTCTATTTTCTACCTTCGAACTTCACGAGTCTCGACTTACAGAGCCTAAACAAGTAGAAAAGTCGAACCTCAACATTGCCCTATAAGCCGAAAAGGAAGATCCCGACTCCGAAGCGTCGATCGACGAAACTGAAGTGGCTCTTCTGGTAAGAAAGTTAAATAAGTTCGTTAAAACTAATAAGTTTAAATCGCAGTCGAGGAAATATCAACGAAACAGAAGCACGGTCCGACGCTACAACTGCAACGAGGAAGGGCACATCAAGGATGACTGTCCCAAGTTGAAGAAAAGGCACAAGGAGAAGCCTCAAAGACCGACGTCCTCTACACGCAAGAATCTGAAGGCCACTTGGGATGATTCTTCGAAGAAGAAGAAAGCCTTCTCAGGATTAGCACTGATGGCCAACCATCTCTTCGAAGATGACTCAAGCTCAGAGATGAGCATAGATGAAGGGGGAGGAACATCAGAAGAAGAAGAAAGCTGCGACGAAGGGGGAGCATCACCGAGTAAGGTAAGTAAGGTACGTGATCTCACTCCTAATTAGTCCTTTCAATTTATCAAATTACTTACGAAAGATCTAGCAAAATTTGAAAAAGAAAATGCTGAATTGAAATTGAACTTAGCAAAATTATGTCCACTAGAAGTGTATGATAATTTAAATTTAGAAAATTAAAAATTAAAAATTGAAACTGAGAAATTAAAAAATAATGCATGCTTATATAAATTTTCAAAATCGAAACTAAGGATTTATGGAAAATTAAATTGGTACATTAGAAAACATCAGGGACAACTTAGGAAAATTCCTAGAAACTATATACCCCGTAAGTTTTTAAATAACCTAGTAGGAAGGAACCTTTATTGGGTTCCAAAATCCGTTTTAGACTGATATTTTTTTCTTTAAATTAAGGCTTTTGATCCTGTCCGAATGCTGAAGCAACGGACGCTGGGCACGGGGCGCTTTCCGACTGCTGACGTGGATCTTCGACTGGTGGCACGAAGCTCCGGCGAACCTGCACAGAAGTCGGGCCGGGAAGGGGTTCCCGGCGACGACCCTCCGACGCTCAAGTCAGGTAAGCAAGTGGTGGAAAAAGTAGCTCCAAAGTTGTTTTACGCGTACCTCCGGCGAAGTATGAGGCTCGTTATATAGAACGGTGGAAGGGTTCCTGTGCGTCCACCGAGGCACATACATGTCCGAAGCCCATACTTCGGTATGTGTCTGTCAGAAAGCTTACCTGACGCCATACTGCTACAGTCCAGTCACGTCTTCGATGGGACAACAGAATACCTCGTTGTCAGACTTGGAGTATGGCCTAGCCATAGGACTTGACGGCTGTCAGAAGAAGTTCCCGTCCTTCTTTACCCATCACCGGCCGGGACGTCCCTCCGGCCGGCTGGACGAAAAGCGTCGTCCGTACGGCCCTCCTCCCCTGCGCCGGCCGGGCGGCACGCCTATCCCGTCCCGCCTGTCGCTTGCATTGATATACTGAGGGAGACTTCCGGGCGGGTGCTACGTAAGGACTGTTAGCAGTATGTCACCTTCTCTTAGGCCTTCCGCTCGGCTCTTAGATATTGTTTCAACTGAGCGTCGGAACCCCGACCCCTGTCAGGGCACCTTTTACTGTTGGATGCTTATCGGTCGGCCGATCGGTCTGTCTCTTTCTCCCAAGTCCGGTCAGCTCACCCTTCTTCGGTAGACCCCACGACCCTTTGATCTCCACGTGGCGTTGACCTCTTGCAATGGGGTCCCCTGCCTTAACCACCGGATCACTTGCCTTCCCCTCAAGTCTAGTCGAAGGAGGCGAAGTCCGACTGACTGGACTGCCGATCTGATCGAGTGGCGACCGATACCTTAGTCCGCTTGGACAGGTTGAGGGTTGCTCGGCCGTTCGGCGATATCTTACCCGTGCCTTGGAGATTATGTCGAGGCGTTTGTCAACCACGTGCGTTAACCAGTAACTTGCTGACACGTGGCTACCTTTCTCTTGTCAGGGTATGGCGGTGGAGTCACTTCTGATGGGACAACCGCCGTTTGAAATGAACGGCTGGATGATGACCTCATTATCGACGACCTGGATCGGACGGCTGAAATTGATAGCGGCCGCCCTTATAAAGCTCCGACTTCCGCTTTCCGTCGCATTTCAGCCTCATCTCCTCCCGACCTCTCGCTGCTCCTTTCTTCTCCGGCGACCTTGCGTTCCGGCTCTCCGGCGACCCTACAGCTTCTTCCGATCATCTCCCTTGCCCGTAAGGCTTCCTTTTCCTTGCTGCCTCTCCTTTCTTCTCTCTATTAGCTATTTCTGTTATCATCCCGCACTCTTTCCTAGTTTTATTTCTCCTTCCTTCCATCACGCGTCCATCCCTGACCTTATACCATGACCAGTACCTCACAGCCGACCGGCGGTGCTCCTGGTCTTTGGTATTCGACCATGGAAAGTCGGTTCGACGAGGAGGACGCCTTGCGCCTCACTCGAACCTATGATCTGCCGACCGACCACCACATCATAGTAGCTAACACCACCGACCGGCCACATGAACCGCCGTCTGGCACCGTTCTTTTCTTCCGAGACCAATTTTTGGCCGGGCTGCGTTTTCTACCCCACAAGTTCTTCTTACAAGTCTGTAATTATTTTCGCATTCCGCTCGACCAGGTAGTCCCTAACTCCATTAGGCTGTTGAGCGGAGTGATAGTCCTTTTTAAACTGAACAACATCCCCCTCGACCCTAAGATTTTTCACTACTTTTTTTATCCTAAGCAAGCCGAGTGGAGTACCTTTATTTTCCAGTCTAGGATAGGTTTCATCCTTTTTGATAGTATGCCGAGCTCCAACAAACATTGGAAGGAGCACTTTTTCTATGTGCGTTTTCTCGAGCCGCCAACTTTCCATACCAAGTGGCAGACGGCGATGCCGGCGCAACCGGAGCTCGCCAAATTTAGAGGCGATGCGGCATACCTTCATGCGGCCGAGCGGTTGGTGGGTCAGCGCTATCACATTGGCAAGCTGCTCCTTCCGGGAGTAATGTATATATTCGGCCTATCTTCTACCCCAGCCGATCTGACCTGCAGCATGAGTAAGCGATTCTCATCCCTCCTTTTTCTTTTGTTCTAATTGATTTAATCTTTATTTCTGCAGCTGAAGTTATGTGGCGTGCTAAGGCGACCGAGAAGCTCAAATTAAAGGCAGCTCAGATTGAGGCGGTGAAGAACAAGGAGGTCGCCGAGCGGGGCCTTGATCTAGCTGATCCGACCGGCGAAGTAGGTGAGGGGACTCAGGATGCCCCTGAAGCCTTAGCAGCTACTACCTCTCACGACGAGGCAGCGGGCGGCACAGAACCTTCTACCCAAGCCGAGGTGGAGGGCCGTTCGGCCGATGATGTTCCCCTGTTCACTCGGAAGCGCAGACGGCCAGAGCCGGCATCTGCATCAACTGCCTTTGATGAGCCACAGCTCGAGCGGGGCGCGGATGCTCCGATGTTATCGGGGACCATTTCTCTAGAGAGTACCCCGACCCCACATGGCTCTCCGAGGGGAAGCTATGAGGTGCCGCCGCCCAGCCCTTCAAGAACTCTGCGCCGTATCAGGCGTTTGGGCGAGCTTCCTTCCTCGTCCACCGGTGGGCCATCCGGTAAGGCCGATGCTTCTCAGAGTGAGCCGAGCGGCCCAAATTTAATTAAAACCGTCCTGCGCCTCCCCTCAGAGGAATACATGGCTGCTGCTGATCGGCCAGTGGTCCCCGAGCAGAGATCACCTTGATGGGCCCTCTTGCAAAAGCTTGGGAGGATGCTCGGCGCCGAATAGCCGCGTTGACTCCCGGGCAGCTAGGCGATAGCAACCTACAACAGGTCACCGGGGTATGCTCTTTTTCTTTATTCGTGTACTTGAATTAAGTTTTTAACTTGTTCACGTTTGCTCGCAGAACTGGGTGGAGCAGATTGCCATTAGCGATCGGTTGGCCAAGCTGGAGGATGAATTGAAAAAACTTAAAGCCGCAAGGGACAACCGACAACCGACGGCTGCTCTGGAGAAGTCCAAAAGATTACTGGAAGCCGAACGGAAATGAGCTTCCGATCTGGCAAGCGAGGTCGCTCGACTTGAAGCGATGGTCAAACAACGAGATAAGGAGATCAAGACGGCGACCACTCGGAAGCGCCAGGCCATCGATGACATGGACCGAATGAAGGTGGAGATCAGAGGGCTAGAGCAATGCATCAAGGATCTCGATGCCCTTCTGACCACCGAGAAGGAGAGCCGCTCGGCCGATTTGCTGAAATTTGATGAAGACTTAAAGGCTCTCCATGCTGCCAACGATGCCTCCCAGGCCGCGCTCAAAGAGTATCAGGAGGGGGAGTCGGCTCGTTCTGAGGAAGGCATTCGTCCGCTCGGATGCCTTTGGGGAGAAATTTACTGACAAGATCTCCCTTACCTTTGAAGAGGCGATCAAGGCGGCTGTGTAACACTTGAAGACCAAGGGCCACCTTCCCATCGAGCTGACCATCCCCCCAGAGGATCTGGCTTCCGTGATGGGCGCCATTCCTGATGCACTTTTTGATTTTGACGCGTGAGGAGTGTTTTTCATCAACTTTTTTGTTCCCTTGCCGTTCGGCCAAACTTGTTTTTTGCTGTAACTTTTTTGGTTTGCCCAGTGCTCGGCATAAATAGATTATCTTTTCCATTCCTTAAACTTTTGTTTTGGAAAGAAATTTTTCCTTCGTCACATTAAGTGTTCTTTAAAACTCCTCCGTTTGGCTTCACGCTCTAACGTGGACTCAAGCCGCTTGCCTTCAATAACGTCTTTCGCCATGCAATCGGGCAGCCGCTCGGCGCGCAAACGTCACCCGTTCGTGTGCTCACATTTCTAATTCTCATTAACCATCTTTTGCTTTGCGCCTTACCTCAAAGGGGTTTCCGCTAGATTTTTGCAATGCGAGCCGCTCGGACATTTATAGACGCCGGCTCGTCTCTTGATATTTAACGTCGGAGCTCGACGGTCTTCCGCTCGGACGTTTATAGACGCCGGCTCGTCTCTCGATATTTAACGTCGGAGCTCGACGGTCTTCCGCTCGGACGTTTATAGACGCCGGCTCGTCTCTCGATATTTAACGTCGGAGCTCGACGGTCTTCCGCTCGGACGTTTATAGACGCCGGCTCGTCTCTCGATATTTAACGTCGGGGCTCGACGGTCTTCCGCTTGGACGTTTATAGACGCCGGCTCGTCTATTAACGTCGGAGCTCGACGGTCTTCCGCTCGGACGCTTATAGACGCCGGCTCGTCTCTCGATATTTAACGTCGGAGCTCGACGGTCTTCCGCTCGGACGCTTATAGACGCCGGCTCGTCTCTCGATATTTAACGTCGGAGCTCGACGGTCTTCCTCTCGGTCACTTATAGACACCGGCTCGTCTCTCGATATTTAACGTCGGAGCTCGACGGTCTTCCGCTCGGACGTTTATAGACGCCGGCTCGTCTCTCGATATTTAACGTCGGAGCTCGACGGTCTTCCGCTCGGACGTTTATAGACGCCGGCTCGTCTCTCGATATTTAACGTCGGAGCTCGGTGGTCTTCCGCTCGGACGTTTATAGACGCAGCGGACTCGACGTCTCGATATTTAAGGCGAGTCGGGGCCATTGCATCCTTTTTATCGGCATCCTCCGCTCGGACGTTTATAGACGCCGGCTCGTCTCTCGATATTTAACGTCGGAGCTCGACGGTCTTCCGCTCGGACGTTTATAGGCGCCGGCTCGTCTCTCGATATTTAACGTCGGGGCTCGACGGCCTTTTTTAAGGCTAACTTCAATACAGCCGCTCGGCAAACCCATTGGCCATCCTTTGAATTAATTTTGCTTCCTGCATTACAAGGGCACGGGCGACCAAAATATATGCAGAAATAAGTTACATTAGTGCACCTTTCACCCAGCCCGATAAGGCTGGAGATGATTCGCGCTCCATGGCCGGCCCAGTTGACGCCCATCTTCATCCTCCAGATAATAAGCGCCCGAGCGGAGCTTTTCAATAACCTTGAAGGGGCCCGCCTATGGTGCCTCCAGTTTGCCGACGTCGCCGACCGGCTTGACTTTTTTCAAGATAAGATCGCCAACCTGGAATGATCTGGGGATTACGCGGCGATTGTAGTTTTGCTTCATCCGCTGTCGATACGCCATAAGCCGAACGGACGCCTTGGCCCGCTCCTCGTCAACCAAATCCAACTCCATGTTCCTTTGTTTGGCGTTGCCATCATCATAGCTCTGGATCCGAGCGAATTCGACGCCGACTTCAACAGGGATGACTGCCTCGCCGCCATACACCAGGTGGAAAGGCGTGACGCCCGTCCCTTCCTTTGGAGTCGTTTGGATGGCCCATAAGACGCCCGGCACTTCATCCACCCAACTTCCTCCCAAATGGTCGAGCCGAGCGCGCAGAATACGAAGAATTTCCCGTTTGGCCACTTCGGCTTGACCATTGCTCTGGGGATATGCCATGGATGTGAAGTGTTGCTCGATGCCATAGCTTTTGCACCAATCTTCGAGCAACTTTCCCGTGAATTGCCGCCCATTATCGGAGATAAGTCGACGGGGGATGCCGAACCGACAGATGATGTTCTGCCAAATAAATTTCTTGACCATCTGCTTGGTGATCTTGGCTAGCGGCTCGGCCTCCACCCACTTGGAAAAATAATAAACCGCCACCAATAAGAATTTTCGCTGTCCGGTCGCCATTGGAAACGGACCCACGATATCCATTCCCCATTGGTCGAACGGGCAAGACACAATGACGGCCTTCATTTCCTCTGCCGGTCGGTGGTAGAAGTTATGGTACTTTTGGCACGAAAGGCATGTCGACACGGTCCGAGCAACGTCCGCTTGTAAAGTTGGCCAAAAGTATCCAGCTAGCAGGATCTTCTTAGCTAGTGATCATCTGCCCGGATGCCCTCCGCATGATCCTTAATGTATTTCTTGGAGGATGTAAGCCGAGTCCTCCGAGCTCACGCATTTCAACAGCGGGCGTGAGAAAGCCTTTTTGTAAAGCTGATCGCCGATGAGTGTGAACCGACCGGCTCTCCTCCTTAGCAGCTGGGCTTTATTCTCATTGGATGGTGTGGCGCCCGAGCGGAGGAACTCTATGATGGGTGTCCGCCAGTCGCTTGGAAACGTGAGGCCTTCCATCCGGTCGACGTGCGCCACCAACAGTACTTTTTCAATTGGCTGCTGAATGGCGACCGGCGTTATTGAGCTCGCGAGTTTGGCTAACTCATCGACTGCTTGATTTTCTGTTCTGGGTATCTTCTGGACAATAACTTCTCTAAAATTGGCTTTAAGTTTCTCAAACGCTTCAGCGTAGAGCTTGAGTCGGGCGCTGTTAATTTCAAAAGTGCCAGAGAGCTGCTGCGCGGCCAACTGCGAATCCGAATGAAGTGTTACCCGACCGGCGCCTACATGCCGAGCTGCCTGCAAATCGGCTATGAGGGCCTCATACTCTGCTTCATTGTTGGTAGCTTTATAATCCAGCCGGACGGATAAGTGTATCTTTTCTTCTTGAGGGGAGAGCAACAATATTCCAATCCCGCTTCCGATCCGAGTAGATGACCCATCCACATATATTCTCCACATAGCTTCCGGCTCCGGCCTTTGCACCTCAGTCACAAAATCGACCAAGGATTGCGCTTTGATCGCCGAGCGGGGCTGGTATTGGATGTCAAATTCACTTAACTCCGTCGTCCATTTGATGAGCCACCCGGATGCTTCTGGATTCAACAACACACGCCCAAGTGGGCTATTGGTCTTGACAATGATGGTATGCGCCAAGAAATATGGGCGAAGGCGCCGAGCGGCGAGGATCATAGCGAAGGCCAACTTTTCGAGCCCAGTGTAGCGAGATTCAGCATCTTTTAAAATATGACTAAGGAAATACACCGGCTCTTCTCCGCTCGCTCTCACTAGTGCCGAGCCGATTGCCTGCTTAGTCGAGGATAGGTAGATACAAAGTGGCTCACCCGCAACCGGCTTGGCTAATACCGGGAGAGAATTCAGATATGCTTTTAAATCCTCGAACGCCCGATCGCTTTCTTCGTCCCAGTGAAATTTAGTGGCCTTGCGCAAGATTTTGAAGAAAGGCAGGCTCCGGTCGGTGGTTTTGGATATGAATCGAGACAGAGCAGTTATCCGACCGGTCAAACGTTGCACTTCCCTTGTATTTTTTGGAGGCGGCATGTCTTGTAGAGCTTTCACCTTGCTGGGATTTGCTTCGATTCCCCGCTCGGTCACTATGTATCCCAGAAAACGTCCTCCCTTTGCTCCGAACAGGCACTTCTGGGGATTTATCTTGACTCCATATTTGCGCAGCGTTCGGAAGGTTTCCTCCATGTCTTTGAAGAGATCGGCCGCTCGGACGGTCTTGATGAGAATGTCGTCCACATACACTTCCAGATTTCGCCCGATCTGCTCTCTGAATACTTTATTCATCAAGCGCTGATAGGTGGCTCCCGCATTCTTCAATCCGAATGGCATCACATTATAGCAATATGTGCCGTCGGCCGTCACGAAGCTGACTTTTTCTTGATCTTCACGGGCGAGCGGCACTTGATGATAGCCTTGGTAAGCGTCGAGCATACAAATTAATTCGCAGCCGGCCGTAGAGTCCACTAGCTGATCTATCCTGGGCAGAGGATAAAAGTCTTTTGGGCAGGCTTTGTTGAGATCCCGAAAATCTATGCATACTCTCCACTTGTTGCCCGGCTTGGAGACTAATACTACGTTCGCCAGCCAGCTCGGGAACTGCACCTCGCGTATATGGCCGGCTTCCAGAAGCTTCTCCACCTCCGCCCGGATGATGGCATTCTGCTCGGCGCTGAAATCTCTTTTTCTCTGCTTGACTGGCCGAGCGTCCGGTCGGACGTGGAGCTCATGCTGCGCAATACTTGGTGAAATTCTGGGCAGCTCATGTGTCGACCAGACGAAGACATCGTGGTTTCTTCTGAGGCATTGGATCAGCTCCTCATTCTGCTTCACCTCCAGATCAGACGCGATGAAGGTCGTGGCCTCCGATCGGGTCGGGTGTATCTGCACTTCCTCTTTTTCTTCATAAACTAAAGAGGGAGGCTTTTCAGTTATGGTGTTTACCTCGATCCGGGGCGATTTCCGAGCGGAACTTGCTTCTGCTCGGACCATTTCAATGTAGCATCGCCGAGCTGCCAGTTGGTCTCCCCATACCTCTCCTACTTTGTCTTCGACGGGGAATTTGATCTTCTGGTGGAAGGTGGAGATGACCGCTCAGAACTCGCTGAGCGCCGGTCGTCCCAAAATGACGTTATATGATGAGGGAGAGTCGACCACCACGAAGTTTGCAGTCCGCGTCCTTCTGAGCGGCTCCTCTCCCAGCGAGATAGCTAGCCGGATTTGCCCGACCGGCAGGACTTCATTGCCCGTAAACCCGTAGAGCGGGGTTGTCATGGGCAGCAATTCGGCTCGGTCGATTTGTAGTTGATCGAATGCCCTCTTGAATATGATGTTGACTGAGCTCCCTGTGTCAACAAATACGCGGTGAATAGTGTAATTAGCTATTACCGCTTTGATGAGCAGAGCGTCGTCGTGGGGCACTTCAACTCCTTCCAAGTCCCCGGGCCCGAAACTGATTTCTGGTCCGCTCGCCCGCTCTTGGCTGCAACCGACTGCATGAATTTGGAGCTGCCGGACACTCGCCTTTCTGGCTCGATTAGAGTCTCCTCCGGTCGGCCCGCCAGCAATAATGTTGATCTCGCCTCGGGAAGTATTGCTTCTATTCTCATCTTCCTGAGCGGACGGTCGAGACCGTTCTCGTGACTTTCGGCGATTCTCCTGCCTTGGAGAGCGGTGCTGATCGGGCGTCTGTTGCTGTCGCCTATCGGTTCGAGTCCGGTCGGCTTCATGAGTTCTCTGTCTCCTATTGATGGAGGGAGATCGTCGTCCGGCATTCCGGGGTACGGGATGAGCCACGAAGGGAAGACTTCGACAATCCCTTGTGTTGTGCGTATCCGTCCGGTGGAAGGAGCAGAACATCGGGGTCCATTTCTTCTTTGGCTTGGGCCGAGCGGCAGCTACCTCTTGCACGTGGGATCTGGCATGGGGGGATCGGATTGCTTCGGCCCTCGGTCCTCTGGGCGGCTGATGAGCGGCGTGCTGTTTCCGCTCGGCAGGAGGAGCGCGCTTGGTTGGAGTTTCTTTTTTCCGGGCCGCTTGCGCTTCTTCCACGTTGATGTATTCGTTAACCCGGTGTAGCATGTGATCATAATATCGGGGCGGCTTTCGGATGAGCGATCGGAAGAAATCCCCATCCACTAGGCCTTGTGTGAAGGCATTCATCATGGTCTCCGAGGTGGCCGTTGGAATATCCATGGCCACTTTGTTGAAACGCTGGATGTAAGCTCGGAGCGATTCACAGGCTTCTTGTTTGATGGCGAACAGACTAACGCTGGTTTTTTGATAGCGCCGACTGCTTGTAAAATGATGGAGGAAGGCCGTTCGGAAGTCCTTGAAGCTTGTGATGGATCCGTCCGGCAGCCTCCGAAACCACCGTTGAGCCGATCCCGAGAGAGTGGTAAGAAAAACTCGGCACTTTACTCCATCTGTGTATTGATGGAGAGTAGCTGTGTTATCGAACTTACCCAGATGATCATCCGGGTCGGTTGTCCCATTGTACTCGCCAATCGTCGGAGGCACATAGTGCTTGGGCAGAGGATCTCGTAGAATAGTCTCTGAAAATTGGCGATTGATCCGCTCGGGAGATGCGTCCGCTCGAGGGGCTTTCCCTTTTCTATCGTCTCGTCTAGGCATTTCGTCCGAAGAAGATCCCCGATCTCTATGAGCTACTGCGGCTTCAGGGGTGCGGAATAGGGCTCGATGAAATGCAACGGTGGCCGGCGGTGCTTCCGCTCGACCACCAGACGCTGACGTTTCTTGCTGCTCCGACCGCTCGGCTGTTGCTTTCTGTTTTTGCTCCACGAGCTTGGCGGCCCTTATCTCGATCAGAGCTTCGAGTTCCTCATTCGAAAGCGTCACCGCGTGTTGTCGTCCAGCCTCGTCCATTATTTCCGTTAGGATGCAGGAGCTTCCCATAGACGGCGCCAAATTGATCCTGTCCGAATGCTGAAGCAACGGACGCAGGGCACGGGGCGCTTTCCGACTGTTGACGTGGATCTTCGACTGGTGGCACGAAGCTCCGGCGAACCTGCACAGAAGTCGGGCCGGGAAGGGGTTCCCGGCGATGACCCTCCGATGCTCAAGTCAGGTAAGCAAGTGGTGGAAAAAGTAGCTCCAAAGGTGTTTTACGCGTATCTCCGGCGAAGTATGAGGCTCGTTATATAGAACGGTGGAAGGGTTCCTGTGCGTCCACCGAGGCACATACATGTCCGAAGCCCATACTTCGGTATGTGTCTGTCAGAAAGCTTACCTGACGCCATACTGCTACAGTCTTCGATGGGACAACAGAATACCTCGTTGTCAGACTTGGAGTATGGCCTAGCCATAGGACTTGACGGCTGTCAGAAGAAGTTCCCGTCCTTCTTTACCCATCACCGGCCAGGACGTCCCTCCGGCCGGCTGGACGAAAAGCGTCGTCCGGACGGCCCTCCTCCCCTGCGCCGGCCGGGCGGCACGCCCATCCCGTCCCGCCTGTCGCTTGCATTGATATGCTGAGGGAGACTTCCGGGCGGGTGCTACATAAGGACTGTTAGCAGTATGTCACCTTCTCTTAGGCCTTCCGCCCGGCTCTTAGATATTGTTTCAACTGAGCGTCGGAACCCCGACCCCTGTCAGGGCACCTTTTACTGTTGGATGCTTATCGGTCGGCCGATCGGTCTATCTCTTTCTCCCAAGTCCGGTCGGCTCACCCTTCTCCGGTGGACCCCACGACCCTTTGATCTCCACGTGGCGTTGACCTCTTGCAATGGGGTCCCCTGCCTTAACCACCGGATCAGCTTTCAAAAGAAAAATTAAACAGATAATTTCTTTTGAGGCTTTGTCTAAGGAAGTGGTTGTTGCTCCAATAACCAAAAAGGCCTATTGCCTCGCCACGACCTGGAAGCTAAAATATTGAAATGAAATGTTTAATTAACTTCTTATTAAAGCATTAAAATTAAAATTAAATAATGCTTTAAATTTTTTCCCCATACTTAGGAAAATATTCTTGCTTGGAAAATCTTTAGAACTATTTTTGCCTAAGTTAAAAAGTCTTCTAAAGTTAAAATTTTTTTTGGTTTAACTTAAAATTTTTTGCAAAAACCTAAGGAAAATCTTAGAAAATTTTTTTTTCAAAAGACTTAGAATTTTTTCTACAGACTTAGAACTTTTTAGAAAATCTTTTTCAAATTTCTTCTTAATTAACTTAGAATTTATTTTGAAATATTTGGTACCCCGTTTTTGCTGTGATCAAAGGGGGAGAAATAGGTACAAATTAAGTTTATGGGGGGGGGGGGAATTAAAATTAACTTTGGTTAAATTTTTTATGCTTTTCAACATTTAGTATTAGAACTAAATTTTATGCTTGTTGCAATTTAGTGTAATTGCAAATTTAGACATTAAATGTTAGTTTTATAATTTCTTAAAATTACTATTTGTTTGTTTTTACCCTAACTTGACCTTGGGTTGATGCACAACAAAAAGGGGGAGATTGTTGGACCCCGTGGTTGTTTTGATGTGATCAACCAAGTTAGTTAGGTCCTGTTTGTTTTTCATCCCTGTGTCTAAGTGTGCAGGAGCTTAAGAGCACAGGAAGTCGAGCGGAAGACGCAATTAGCGAGAAGGACGGCACGGGAAGGGAGCCAACGGGCTCGGTGCGTCCGAAAGAGGAGAGAGCTGCGGAAGAGTACACCGGTGGGCGAGAAGAACGTGCGCGATGTTCGAGGGACATAAAGTCGGGATGGAAGACTGCCCGAGGAAAAGATCAAAAATTGGGTTTGGGTGAGCCCTATTTCGGTTGGCCGCAATCACCCAATCAATCAGAGCTTCAGAAGGAGAAAGGAAGCTAAAAGGAGCTAAAGAAGCTAGCCACAGGCGCCTCAGCTGCCTCCACTATCTTAGGCGCCTCAGACAGCTTGGAGGTGCCTCAGACCCAGTTTGAGACGCCTCCAAGGCTATTTGAGGTGCCTCAGACCCAGTAAAACTTACCGTTTGGAATCGGATAAAGTTTTATCCGGTCAAACTGTTGGAGGCACCTTGAACCCTTGTTGGAGGCACCTTGGACCTTCGAGATAGACTTTCCAGGGGCTATAAAAGGACCCCTTGACCTAGGAATTATATATTCATTCAGACAATCAACTTTGTAATCAATTCCTAGCAACTAGTGAGCGTTCTAAGTGTAAAAAGGCTTCTCCGCCTACAGTGAAGGAGACTCTGCTAGTGGAGTTGTTCAACCGCTTTTGATTAACAACCGTCTTGGTTGTAACCAAGTCAATTTCTAATCTCCCTTTCTTTTCTGTTATTTCATTATTTTTATAGTTGCTATTATTTTAAGTTGAAAGCCTTGAGGAAGGTATAATATTATTTTGCAGGCAATTCACCCCCCTCTTGTCGGTCCCGCTGCACCAATAAGTATGACCTATGTGCGTCGAATGTAAAACCGATCAAGGCAAAGTTTATCCAAGTGGAACTACCAATATTTTGTTACGTAAATCTTTTTACTGCTTATTAAGTGTGTAACATATGCATTAAATTATGATTAATGTAGAATTTAAACGACCGAGTGAAACGTTGGTATTTCATAGCTTGGTGAGTAATGATCATTGTCGTTACCCATTGTCTAAACTCCTATATAAGGAGACTGCGATCATTAGCAAAAGATGTTACACACACAAAAAGTTGAAGCTCTCCACCTATGTTTCCCCTCCTCTGTCATGCATCTCTTGCTCAACAGTAACCCATGATAGCAGTCGAGTACCGCTCAGTTCACCATAACCACTAGTGCTTGGTGTGTATCACAGATAATCATTGTATCCTGGGAAATAGACGACCCGAGAAACCCTCAAAGCACAGCCGAAGGTGGAGCGAATCTGTTTCAAGAAAACAACATCCATCACAGGCCTCAGTTCATCCTCTCTTCTCATTCGCTCAACTGTTCAGGTGCTCTGCCCAATCACTCATCCACTCTGCCTATTCGCTCAGCCACTCTGCCCATTTGCTCAGCCACTTGGCTCATTCCCTCAGCCACTTTACTCATTTGCTCATCCACTCTTCTCATTCGCTCATATGCTTTTCTCATTCGCTCATCTTCTTTGCTCATTTGTTCATCTGTTCTGCTCATTCGCTCATCCGTTCTACTCATTCGCTCAGCCGCTCTGCTCACTCATCCGCACATCTACTCTACTCACTCTCTCATCCGCTTTGCTCACTCGCTCATCCACCTCTACTCACTCATCCACTCATTTGTTCATTCACTCTGCTCACTCACTCATCCACTCTTGTCATTCACTCAGCCGCTCAACCTCTCTGTCTGCCTAGCCGTATGCTCAGCTAATTGCACCCTCTACTCGCTCAACCATTGGGTAGTCTGTACTCAGCACTTGGCAGAAACCAGCCCCTGCTGGCAGCTTGAGATTATCTTTTCATGTCATCTTGACAGATAAGTTGAATTTAATTCAGTGTAATTTAAATTCAACTAATTCCCTAAATCTCCAGCAAATTGTTCAACACTAGGTAACGCTGAGTCTATTGGAAAAATGTGAATGGAAAGTGATGGAATGGATGAAGAAGACTTCATTGTGCATGAGACTTTACTCTCACTTTAGAAGTTTCAAGACTTGATGGTTGGTTTATATTGTTTCACAAGAATGTATATTATGAATAAAAACATGAGGAGAGGGTCTCTCTCATGTGTGGATGCACAAGGGGTGCATATCTAGGGCTCAAATTACATTGAACCCAGTTGACTCATGCAGAAGCACGACTTGTGTGCATCGAATGTTAGACCGGTCAAGGTAAAATTTATCTAAATGAGTGAACCAACATTTTTCCATTTGTGTTTTTGCTCCAAGTATAACATATGCAATAACGCAATGAAATATTTGACATTTCATTAGTGGGAATTAAAAAAACATTAAAGTTTATTTTTTTTTGGTCATTTCATTAGTGGTGCTCCCCTATAAACGGAAGCATGGGTAATGAGAAAAATAAGCAAGAAGAAAGATTAAAAAAATCTTTCCATCCACCTCTCTTTCCCTTCTCTGTAGCTTTTTTCTTCCACTCAATAGAACCCGGTGATAGCATTCGGGTATTTTTAAGTTCACACGACCACCAGTGCTTGGTGGAGATTACCATTTTGTCGTTGTATCCTAAAAAATGGATGACCCAGAAAAACCTTAAAGAACCACGGAGGTGGGTCGAATCTGTTTTAAGGAATCTGCGTTAAACACAGACCTCGGCTCCACAATTCCTGTACACTGTACACGGGCACTCAATTTAAAATCCCAACTGCTCAATCAACCGTTTAACCGACTCAGCTAATGTGCTTTCCTACATGATCAACTTTCTTCCCAATTCGGCTACGTGCTTCCCGACTCATCCCAGTTGCTTACCAAGTCGGCCCTCAGCAGATAGCTTGAAATTATCAGTGCAAGCCTATCAACAGATAAATCTAAATTGATTTTGTTAATTCAATATCCCCCAATCTATGACAACATATTGTCCAACAATCTTAAAATAGATTTGGTTATGTTGAGATGACCACAAAAAGTATTGAGATTCAATAAACTCATCATATTAAGGCCCCTTCCACCTTGATTAGGAATATTCGAATCAACCATGGGGTAGACCTGAGGAGTCTACTGGGTGGAACTTCAAGAGGTGGCAACAGAAGATGCTCTTCTACTTGATCATGTTCAATTTGACCCGGTTCTTGACCGAGGACTCTCCCAAGCATGCTGAGGATGATAATGTTCACACCATCAATACAATGGAGGCATGTACTCATTCTAACTTTCTTTGTTGAAACTGCATCCTCAACTACCTTTCTCACTCATTGTACATTGTGTATAGCATGAAGAGAATGACTAAGGAGCTGTGAGAGTCCTTGGACAAGAAGTACAAGAAGGAGGATGCGGGGACCAAGAAATTCATTGTGGACCAACTCTTGGATTGGAAGATGGTTGACTCCAAGATGGTGATCAGCCAAGTCCAGGAGCTTCAGGTGATCTTACATGAGATCCACTCGGAAGGTATACTTCTAAGTGAAACCTTCCAAGTGGTTGCAATCATTGAGAAGTTGCCTTCTGGCTAGAAGGACTTCAAGAATTACTTGAAGCATAAGTAGAAGGAGATGAACGTAATAGAACTTATTGTTAGACTTCAAATTGAAGAAAACAATAAGAGTTTAGAGAGAAAACTATTCGCTCAGGCTACTATGAAAGCTAACATGGTCAAGCACTGTCAAAACTCAAAATGGAAGAACCTCAAGACTTCTAAGATGGGACCCAAAGGAGGCATAAATAAAAAATTCTCTAGGAACTTAAATTGTGGCCGAGTCGGCCACAAATCTTTGGAGTATAAAAAGTCAAAGAAGAAGCAAGAGGGTAACTTGAACGAGGGGCAAGAGATGGATGACCTTTGCATTATGGTCTTTGATCTGAACTTGGTGGGTTAAAACCAGCGATAATGGTGGATCATACTGGAGCCACCAAACATATCTACTACAACGAGCAGCTGCTCCACAACTTTGAAGAAATCAAAGATGAAGAGAAAATTTTCATAGGGAACTCAGCAACCTTGGACATCATGGGCCAAGGAAAAGTGTTGCTGAAACTGACATTGGGTAAGGAGTTGACTCTCAACAATGTATTGTATATTCTAGAAATTCGAAAGAATCCAGTGATGGAGTCACTTTTGAGCAAGCATGGCTTCCACATTATTTTTGAGTTGGACAAAGTTGTTTTGTCTAAAAATGGAATACTTTTAAGAAAGGGTTAAGTAACTGATAGCCTATTTAAGGTCAGCTAAATGGAAATTACATCTAAGGTTAATAAAACTGCAAACTCTTTCATTTATATGCTTGAGTCTTCATGTTTGTGGCATGGTAGATTTGGACATGTTAACTACGATGTGTTACATAGATTAACTAACATGCAAAGCATAGCAACATTCCATCTTGACCTGAAACAGAAGTGTGAAATTTGTGTTGAAGCGAAAATGACAAGGTCATCCTTTTAACATGTGGAAAGAAGCAGCGAACCACTCAGCATAATTCACACCAATGTGTGCAATCTAAAAGGTACACCAACATGTGATGGGAATAAATAATTTATTACTTTTGTAGATGATAACACAAAATACTACTATGTGTATCTTTTCAAAAGTAAGGATGAAACTATATAAAAATTCAGTCTATATAAGAATGAGTTAGAAAATCATCTTAATAATAAGATTAAGGTATTTTGAAGTGATAAAGGTGGTGAATATTTTTCATTGTTCGCTGAGTTGTGTGCTAAACATGGAATATTAGATACAAAATAATAGCTTCTTATACTCCTTAGTAGAGTTGCTGAGCAAAAGAATTAAACTCTAAAGGAGATGATGAATGTTCTTCTATTGAATTCTGGATAGCTAGAGTTCATATGGGGGAAAGCTGTGTTTGTAGGATCGGTGTGCTAAAGGGGGGGGGGGGGTGAATAGCGCTTGTGATTTTCACATTTGTTTTAAAACTCAAGAGTAACGACAGCGAAATAAAGATAGAAAGAAAATAAACAATGCTATCAAATCTAAGTTTTATTTGGTTCGAAGCATGTGGTGACTGCTACTCCATGGCCCGTATGTGAGAGTTCTTTCGTTGGGCAATCACTAGTTAATCAGAAAGTTACAAAAGAAAATTACAATTTAGAACAAGTAACTTTTAAAATTAAGCAATATCGATGCCATAGAAATGAATCTTGAATGTAGTCTTCATCGGAGCTTCTTTCGGGCGTCGTGGAGGTATTTTTTTTAGCAGCACCTAGAAACGGAAGATGTTCAGAATGTTGTGTTTGAGGTGTTGGTCGAATCCTCCTTTTATTACCCACTCTGGGCACCTAGAACCTCCCCCGGGTGCCCCCACAGGGATGACGTGGCATGCTCTTGTTGAAACTTGATTCGACAAAGCTTATCCACCTCCAGGTGCTCGAACCACCCCCGAGCGCCTGGACCATGATGTAGCCTAACCAATTGGAGTGCGCCAGCTCACCACTTGAGGGCACCTGATCAATCCGACTCCAAGCACCCGAAGCCCTCCCGAGCACTCGAACCACTAATTTTTCTAGCCTTGTTTTCCTAAAAAAAAAGAGTTAGTCCAGGTAAGTTTTCCTATAAAAAGAGTTAGTACAGACAATAAACAATATATAAAGTATGAATTGGACAACCTCTAGACTGTCTAATCCTAACTTTGAGTTTCGCTAAAATTCTTGGTTGGACCGACACCTATTGTTCCCTCTTCGAGGAACACATCCTCACCTACTCCTCTCAAGAGAGTCTATCTTTTGCGAGACTAGTCCTTAAGATCATCTAGAATTTTGCTCACTGTCCGAGACTTCAGGACTTCATGCTGAACGTCCAATCCATGACCTACCTAGTCTTCCACCTGGTGTCTGTGACCCCCAGGATTTTCACCTAGAGTCCTCAACTCTAGGATTTTGTCTAAAGTCCTCAACCCCCCTCCCCAAGACTTTGCCCATTCCCCCAGATCAGGACTTCACTGTCTAACCGCAGCTAGGACTTTCCTTTTGCCTAACATTACTTAGGACTTTCATGCACACTCAGCTTAACTTATTAGATCAATAATAATACTTAACTTAAAACCCTTTGCCATTATCAAAACTCAAGTTCAATCATTTGGTGCTCCTTGCACCAAGAGTCTCCTCCTTTTTGATTATGACAACACAGTTCATAGTTAAGTTAAGTTCAACAGATATCAAGTAATAATAATTTAATATTTTACAAGTCAAATTTTTTCAAAAAAAGAGCTACATTTCTATGTTTTGAAATACAATTAAGAATTAAGAGTTCAAAGACTCCACCTAAAGTACAACACTTTTTGTTTTTCTTTCAAAATATTTAGCTGCATATACTTAACTAAAAATACCTTTTTAAAAACACTTATTTTTTCTTGCTTTTAAACTTTGGTTTTGGAAAAATACTTTTACCTTTTTTTAAAAAAAAGCTAAACTTTGAAAAAGTACTTTAAAAATTTTAAAAATAATTTTATTTTAAAAAAAAAAACTTAACTTTGAAGAAGTACTTTGAAAATTTAAAAAATACTTTAACTTTAAAAATATTTAACTTTGAAAATTTGAAAAAATACTTTAACTTTAAAAATTAAAATTTTGAAAAATACTTTATCTTTAAAAAAACTTTAACTTAACTCGTTTTAATTTTGAAAAAATACTTTTAACTTAATACTTTAATTTTAAAAAAAATTACTTAACTACTTTTATTCCCCCTTTGACATATATCAAAAACACTAAGTAGAGAATGTTGATGCAGGGAGCACCAAACGATCGAACCTGAGTTTTGATTGTGGAAAAGGGTTTAAAAGTTAAGTTGTTTTGTTATCTAACAAGTGTGGATGAGCTTGTAGAAAAGTCCTAAGTTCTCTTAGACAAAAGTCATAGTGGATTCTAGGTTATGGAAAATCCTAGGGGGAGGTAACTCTAGGTCATAGGGGTGGTAACCCTAGGCAAGCAAAGTCCTAGTCCAGGGGACTAGACGAAGTTTTGGTAGGTCGAGCACTTTGGGTGAAATCCTAGAGTCAGGACTCTAGGTGAAAATCATGGTGGTAGCAGACTATGTGAAAGTTTGGACGGATCATGGAGCGGGCATTCAGCATGAAGACCTGAAGTCTCGGGCACTGTGCAAAAGTCTAGTCGGTCTGGAGGATAGGTCTAACAAAAGGTAACTCTCCTAAAAGGAGTAGGTGAGGACGCATTCCCTAAAGAGGGAACAGTAAGCGTCACTCCAACCTAGAGTTTTAGTGAAATTCAAAGTCAGGACTAGATAGTCTAAAGACTGTCAAAGGCTATATTGCTTTATTATTTGTTATTTGTCTAACTGTATTTTATAAGGAAACTAACATTTTATAGGTTAAAGTTTTGGCCTTGATCGGTCGACCGAATCGGGGATCGGTAAACCCAACCTCCAAGAAATCAGAGTAGATTTTCAGCCAGCTGATCAAGTTTGACCGAAGGATTGGTCGACCGAACCTAGGGTTCAATCGACTGAAAGGTGGATTAGCTTCAGACCGGGTTGATTGGGTCAGATAAGCCACTGAGGTCAACAGGATTGGTTGACCGAATGATGGGATCGGTCAACCAAACGATGGGATTAGTTGACCGAATGATGGGATCGGTCGACCAAATGAGGACTTATTGTTACGCTCCGCAAGTGTACGGAAATGTCGCAAGTAATATAAAAGATTATCGTATCCACAGGGACTGGAATAAGCACTAGAAATGTCTCAATGCGAATTAGCTAAACAACTATCCAATCGTTTCAAAAGCAAAGTAAAGGTAAACAAATCTAATATTAGAGATCAACAAACAAGAGTTTAGTGTTTTGGGTTATGATAAAGGGAGATTCTAGGAGTTTCGGTTTCTTTGTAAGATTTCTTGAATGTAAATGGTTCACCAATTCTTATTCCTCAATTGCCAAACATGTAGAAAGTTGTCGGTTCCCTATTGCAATAGACAACCGGCTAAGGACTGAGAAATGTTTCTAAATAGGATTAATTAGACATGAACCTACGTTGTCCTTACACAGAAGCGCACCTATTACTATGCCTTCCTCGGATATCAACATAGAAGCCCACACCTTATTAATCTATAAAGATACAAGAAGCTAATCATATAATCCATCCTACTCTCTTGAATATTCCTATTTCCTCTTCAAGATTATCTCTCAAACGTCCTTACACGGGCTTGCACCTGTCACGTGGATCCCTCGGATGATCGAGTGAGAGTTTATCCTTACCAAGTCCATAAGAAATCCAAACAATCAATCAAGAATGAGAATTAAGCACAAACCACCATCAATCATTCAAGATCTAATTGATACAAGCAAGATAATGTCATTGAAACAAGAAAATAGCAAATCCATAAGAGATTACATCAATCCATCATACAAATACTCCCTTAATCCTAGAATACAAGATCTACTCCATGAATCGAGGAAGAAAACCCGAGAGAATAGAGATTACAAGCATTCCTTGAATCCCCAATCCAAGAAAACAAGAAGAGGGGAAAAGAGAAAACTTATCTACAAAGAAGCTTCGTCTTCGGATCCAATCCACGCTCCGGAGTCGAAATCGTCGAGATCTCCCTAAGAATCGCCCAGAAATCCTCCCAAGAATGGGAGGAAACCACCAAATCTTGCTTTCTCCCAAAGGGGGAGAGATCCCCTTTCAATTCATGAAGAAGGGTTTAAATAGAGGAGGGAATCGGGCGCCACACGGCCCCGTGACACGGCCGTGTGAGATTCACACGGCCATGTCCAGTTCCCTCTCTGCCAAAGCTGCACGGCCGTGTGACTCCACACGGCCAGAACCCCTCTGCTCTCTGGAAATGCTACACGGCCGTGTGGTGCACACGGCCACAGCCTGCTTGGTCTCTGGAAGTCTCACACGGCCGTGTAGATCCACACGGCCATGTAAGGCTTCTGCTCTGGTTGGCTTCAAATCTTGACACGGCCGTGCGAGGTTCACACGACCATGTCATCTTCCTCTTCTGTTGGTGCCAAACTCCACACGACCCGAGCTCCATCCCAGTGCATGGCCGTGTGAGGTACACGGCCCGGTGCTTTCTCCCTTCGTTTCCTCCAATGCATGCCCAAAGATGTAGATTCTTCACCAAATCGACTCCTGTGTACAGAAAATGCACAAAAAGCAGATCTCCGAACCAAAAGAGTAAATATGCTAAAAGGAAAGCTGGAAGTATAAAAATGCATAGATCAAGCATGCTCAAAGTATGTAAATGTGCGTAAAAACATGCATAAAAGAGTATATAATCTACGCACATCACACCCCCAGACTTAAACCTTTGCTTGTCCTCAAGCAAAATGCTGCAGTCTAAATTCATATGTTCTACAACACATTCATAAAACCCAGTGCACTTTCCTAATTCTATCAAAAAGTTTCATTAACAAGCATGATCATGGAAACAAGTAAAGTATGGTTCAAGCATAAGAATCTTGTGCGCAGTGTAAAAGTAACTCAACACCCTTCAAGTTTCAATCCATGTCCTAGTCAAGTCGTCATTAAATTTGAATTCCTAATGTTTCCAGTGAAAGACAAGTAACTAGTGATAGGCACTTACTTACCATTCACTTGGTTCATATTTCTCAACTAACCCAAGGTCTCAAAGGTGTGCTCAATCTCAAGGGAAGCTAAGCAGTCATTTCCCCAGTAACCTAACTCGGTCTCAAAGGGGTGACTTGCTAGATTCGACTCATGACAACTGTTTTTTATATCCCTTATTGTTCATTTTTTATTTTTTTTTTTATAAGTGTTTGCATTGTGCAAAACTTATTCACAAATGTACTTTTAGCACACATGTTGGGATATTTTGATTTTTCCAAATGAGCTTTAATGATTTGAGCCTCATCCAGTAACCAAAATGAAAGTTGAGAGATCACCATGGAAACCAAGTACTAAGCAAACAAGATGAATCATGAATATTTCAATGACATCAACTATTCAAGCATCAAGCACAAGTGTAGTGAAGATAAAATCCTTAAGGTTGAACCAAAACTAAAACTCATCACCATAAGATTCTTAGCTTATTAATGCTTCCCAAGATAGAAAAAAGAACTACACAAAGTTTACTAGTAGCATCATGCGAACATCATGAATCGAGACAATAATCGTGCTAACAATTCACTTGAATCCAAGAAAGCATATAAGTGAAGATTTGATGTTCTCAAAAATTTTTTTGCCATGATTATTTCAAAAACAAGCAAAATAAAGCAACAAGCAATGAAAATAAGAACCAACATGAAAAACTAATCAAAAACTAAAAACTGAAAACCAAACTAAACAATATATGACACCCCCCCAGACTTAAACTTTTCATCGTCCCTGATGAAATCAGTATGGTGGAGGAGGTGGAGGTGGACGAGGGAAAGGAGGTCTACGACGTGGTTGGCCAATAGGAAAACTAGGAAAACCTGGAATCTCACCCAAGGATCTATGATACTCATATAAAGCATCAACTTGTTGGCTAGTAAGCGTCATACTCTGCATAAAATCTCTCATCCTAGCCTGATCAGTATCATAATCCTGCACAAACTCAGCCACTTGACCTTGAAAATTCCTCGTAAACTGAAAATGATTTTGTACCTCCCTAAACTGATCATCAGATAAAGAGAAGTGCCCCTCCAACATTTTTCGTTGGGAATCTTGCTTCTCATGAAGTGATTCTAGAGACATACGAAAATCTGAAAAATCAAACCTAGAAGATCCCGTGCCATATGCAAAAGAATGCCTAGCAGGCTCCATAAAACTAGAAGGCTGCGTATGTCCAGATGACGAGGGTTCATTATGTGGCTCAGTGTCTCCAGGTATAGAAGGGTTATCCTCAAAATCTAACTCAGAAATTACCCAATTAGCCTGGTTATGAATAGTAGTTCGTTCAGGAAAAGGAAGGGGTAAAAGAGAACCACTCCTCCTAGGAAACGCGAAACAATTCTCATCCCGAACGATCATTTTCATAGCAAGACATGTATCAATGTCAATCATGTCATTACCATGAATTATTTCCAACCCATCAACATCAAGATTTAAATTACAAGCTATTCGGGTAATCAAACCACCAAAAACAATTGATCCCGATGATGCCCTAGCTGATCTCAATAAGGTTTGAACAAAATGAAAACCAGAGTCAAATTCAACCTTATAAAGCATAGCCCATAAAGCATAAAGCTCTATCTTCTTAACCACCCCATCACTCTCTCCCCTACCAAAAATAGTTTTACTCATGACTCTATGTAGATACCTAAAGATGGGGTTCTGCATATGGGAGGCCTTAGCTCTTGAAGGCTCATAAGGTTGATCTAACCCAGTTATTGCATTCCAAAAATGATTCCAATTAAACCTTGGATCAAACCTACGAGGGCTACCGGTGGTTATTCCAAAACAAGAATTAAAGTCACTAAATGCCCATAGAAATTCTTGATTCATTAATCTAAAAGAGATTTTTCCAAAATAATCATCTTCATTAGTAAAATGGACATCCAATGAACTTAAAAATTCCAAAACAAGACGAGGATATGTAGGCAAATGTGTGTACATAATATCACTCCAATCCAAAAACCCAATCATCAAATCTACATCTTCCCTAATTCCAAGCATATCAAGAACAGTTGGGTCCATATATCTAGTACACACTATCTTTCTATTGACAAGAATTGCAAATCTAGTTACTTGATCATCATTTCTAAACACAATATTGAATTCATTGTCATTACCTTCGTTGCGTGAAGTCCTTTTGCCTTTGCCCTTCACTGGTTGTTTTCCTTTGTCTCTTGATGGCTCCTTCTCTTTGTCTCCACTAGATCCACCACCTCCTTTGCGTAATCTCTTCAAAATATTGGACATCTTGATGAGTTTAGATAGGGGAAGAATTATTTAGAGTTGTGGAACTTCAAAGAACAAAACTTCAAAGAACAAAAGATCTTAGGTTAAGAGAACAAAAGTTCAAGTCTTAGAGAGGAGGAGAATCGGATCTAAAAGATCTTGAGAGATTAGAGAGGAGTTTTTAAGAAATTGGGAGAGAAAGATATGTTTTGGAGAGTTGGGGGTGTGCGGAACACGGCCAAGATCTGGCCGTGTGAGGTAGGAGGTAGACTTTAATAGTTCTCCTACACGGGCCGTGTAGATCTACACGGCCTCCCCATCTTTCCTCTCGGGATTCTTTGCACGGGCCGTGTAGATCCACACGGCCTCCCCCTCTTCCTTCTCTGGATTCCTCGCACGGCCGTGTCTGGGACACGGCCTCTCCATCTTTCCTCTCGGGATTCTTTGCACGGCCGTGTCTATGACACGGCCTATACCTTTTTCTCCTCGGGAGATCCCACACGGCCGTGTCTGGATGACACGGCCCAAACACTTCCATTCTCTGCAACCTTTGCCTGGCCGTGTATAGCACACGGCCTGACTCTGTTTTGCACCTAACCTGAAAACAAAATCAAAAGAATGCATCAAACTAAAAGAAATTACAATACAAATCAAAACTAACTAAAAAAAACCCTTGGGTTGCCTCCCAAGAAGCGCTTGTTTAAGGTCATTAGCTCGACCACCTCATTAGATTCATCTAAATCTTGCTCTTGGAGGGGTAAGATATTTTAGAACCCTCCTACCAAGGGCTCTTATTATGGAGGGAGCTTTCATCAAAGGAGCTACAAAGTAAAGTATAACTCTCTCCATCTTCGTCTTCTTGGAAATTTTTTCAGGTGGTCGAAGACGGTTCAGATTGAGCTTCCAATTATTGGCCCATGTGAAATCTGCACATCCAAAAGAAAAACAAATCTCCCAAAAGCATGTTATATAGTATAGAGCTAGAACCATATCAAGATAAGATGAATAAGTAATAAAAACTGAATCACATCCAACAAAGTCAATTATAGGTACCTCCATAAAGTTTTCCAAAAGATCACAAGAAATACTAACCTTACTTTGTTGAGAAATACCTGAAATTTCTAAACATGTAGATGTGACTTCCTCTGAATCAAATGATGGTTCTGGCTCTAGCTTAGGTGGTGATGATATCAATGATGGTGATTCTCGAGACTCTACTAGCTCTGTATAAGTCCCTACACATTGTTCCACAACATGATCAATTCTTAAAACCTCTAAGGGTTGTCTTGACAAAGGTGGTGATCCTTGAGATGCTGCTTCCACAACACAGCTCCCTACACATTCTTCCATATCATCATCATCAACACATACATCAAAAAATAAACCAACATCTATGTCCTCAATAGGAGAATCAATAACAAGAGGATCAATCACTACACTTGCAGTTTTAAGTTGATCTACCACATCACATTCATCATCTGAAAATTCGATGTCACTATAACACCTTATAAAATTTTGAGATAGATCTGAAAACTTATTTACCACTACATTATCAATAAAATCCTCATATGAAAAATCTTCATCTTCATATATATTCAAAAATCTACACTCAACCATATTAGTGTCACAGGATTTGCCGAAGTCTTTATTTTCATTGACCCCCACTAACCTTTGTGGAAAAGGAACCCTTAGTGAAGGTCCTAGGAAAGACTGAACTCCCTTTTTCCCAAATTCCCTTTGAGCTTTTGGAGGGGGTCCAACTTGCTTATCTAATGTTGGTGTGATTAATCGTTGAGGGAAGGGTACTTCTGGCCTTTGGGAACTTCCCAGAGAAATGGAACTGAGTTCTTGTGATCTTCTATTATTCTTCTCCTCAATTCTAAACATGTTGTTCTTCAGAAGTTCTTCATGATTTTTTTCACTTCTCAACCCAACATCATCACACTTTTCATTGGATCTTGACTGTGTAGGAGGGGGATCTTCTTTAAACCATTTTGAAACAATACTATCAAGCTTTGCCCCCAAATGTTTGAACTCCTCACTCTGTGACTTGTGAATTTCAACATTTTTAGGTGGTTGAATTTCATTTTGTTTGACAGGCTCTCTTACATTTATAGCTTGCACTTTTTGAATATCTGAGGGAAATTCCATCCAACTTTTGTTCGACCATTCATGGAGGTTCAATGTCACTTGATCAATTAACGAATAAGCTTCATCTACACTTTTGTCCATAAAAGAACCTCCAGCTGATGAATCCAATAAAGTCTTGTCTGAGAAAGAAATTCCCCCATAGAATATGTGCAAGATCAACCATTTTTCAAAACCATGATGAGGGCACTGTCTTTGAAGACTCTTGAATCTATCCCATGCTTCAAATAATGATTCTCCATATGCCTGAGAAAAATTTATTATGCAATTCCTCATATACACCGTTCTACTTGGAGGGAAAAAATGATTCAGAAATTGCTTCTCCAATTGTTCCCAACTTGTGATGCTTTGAGGACAGAGAGAATATAGCCAAGTCCTTGCTTTATCCTTGATACTGAAAGAAAATGCCATCAATCGAACTGCATTTGCTGATACTCCTTCACATTTCACCAAATCACAAATCTCTAAAAATGTTTCAAGATGCAGATAAGGACTTTCTGATACTTCTCCTCCAAATTTGTGACCTTGTATCATGAAAATTATCTCTGGGTCTAGTTGGAAACTTTCTACTTCAATTTGAGGTTGCACAATGGGAGATAAAAATCTTGCAGAAAAGGGTGTAGAAAAATTTCTCATGGTCCTGCTTGACATGTTAGTGCTCATGGATATTCAAGAAGAAAAAGAAAATTATCAAGAATCAAAAACAAGAAATAAAATGCAATATGAAAAGCAAGAAAGCAAATGCAGAATTTAAATTGCAAGAAAGAAAGTGCATAATGAAAACAAGAAAGAAAAGATAAAAGAGAAAAGAAAAATGTCTAGAATAATTCATATGCTAAAAATTGCATGATATGTTTACAAAAGAAAAGAGGAAAGAAACAAGATCAAAAGAGAAAACAGAGAAAAGTTAGATTAGAGTACTAGAAATCAAGAATGCAAAGTTAGAATCAGAATTAGAATTGCAACAAAAAGAATTGTCAAGAATGTTATTCAAGAAAGGAAAAACTTACGAAAACAGATTTCTAACAATTAGTTATAACTATGCAAATCAAAAGAAAAAAAAGGAAAAGTTATGTTTAGTCTAACTCAATTGATAATTCCTAATGTTATAGCGCAGTCCCCGGCAACGGCGCCAAAAACTTGTTACGCTCCGCAAGTGTACGGAAATGTCGCAAGTAATATAAAAGATTATCGTATCCACAGGGACTGGAATAAGCACTAGAAATGTCTCAATGCGAATTAGCTAAACAACTATCCAATCGTTTCAAAAGCAAAGTAAAGGTAAACAAATCTAATATTAGAGATCAACAAACAAGAGTTTAGTGTTTTGGGTTATGATAAAGGTAGATTCTAGGAGTTTCGGTTTCTTTGTAAGATTTCTTGAATGTAAATGGTTCACCAATTCTTATTCCTCAATTGCCAAACATGTAGAAAGTTGCCGGTTCCCTCTTGCAATAGACAACCGGCTAAGGACGGAGAAATGTATCTAAATAGGATTAATTAGACATGAACCTACGTTGTCCTTACACAGAAGCGCACCTATTACTATGCCTTCCTCGGATATCAACATAGAAGCCCACACCTTATTAATCTATAAAGATACAAGAAGCTAATCATATAATCCATCCTACTCTCTTGAATATTCCTATTTCCTCTTCAAGATTATCTCTCAAACGTCCTTACACGGGCTTGCACCTGTCACGTGGATCCCTCGGATGATCGAGTGAGAGTTTATCCTTACCAAGTCCATAAGAAATCCAAACAATCAATCAAGAATGAGAATTAAGCACAAACCACCATCAATCATTCAAGATATAATTGATACAAGCAAGATAATGTCATTGAAACAAGAAAATGGCAAATCCATAAGAGATTACATCAATCCATCATACAAATACTCCCTTAATCCTAGAATACAAGATCTACTCCATGAATCGAGGAAGAAAACCTGAGAGAATAGAGATTACAAGCATTCCTTGAATCCCCAATCCAAGAAAACAAGAAGAGGGGAAAAGAGAAAACTTATCTACAAAGAAGCTTCGTCTTCGGATCCAATCCACGCTCCGGAGTCGAAATCGTCGAGATCTCCCTAAGAATCGCCCAGAAATCCTCCCAAGAATGGGAGGAAACCACCAAATCTTGCTTTCTCCCAAAGGGGGAGAGATCCCCTTTCAATTCATGAAGAAGGGTTTAAATAGAGGAGGGAATCGGGCGCCACACGGCCCCGTGACACGGCCGTGTGAGATTCACACGGCCATGTCCGGCCATGTCCAGTTCCCTCTCTGCCTAACCTGCACGAACCCTTCTGCTCTCTGGAAATGATACACGGCCGTGTGGTGCACACGGCCACAGCCTGCTTGGTGTCTGGAAGTCTCACACGGCCGTGTAGATCCACACGGCCATGTAAGGCTTCTGCTCTGGTTGGCTTCAAATCTTGACACGACCGTGCGAGGTTCACACGGCCATGTCATCTTCCTCTTCTGTTGGTGCCAAACTCCACACGACCCGAGCTCCATCCCTGTGCATGGTCGTGTGAGGTCCACGGTCCGGTGCTTTCTCCCTTCGTTTCCTCCAATGCATGCCCAAAGATGTAGATTCTTCACCAAATTGACTCCTGTGTACAGAAAATGCACAAAAAGCAGATCTCCGAACCAAAAGAGTAAATATGCTAAAAGGAAAGCTGGAAGTATAAAAATGCATAGATCAAGCATGCTCAAAGTATGTAAATGTGCGTAAAAACATGCATAAAAGAGTATATAATCTACGCACATCATTTATCCAAGCAGCAGAACCTAGACTGGAAGTTGGGCCAATTCAGGCAAGATCGGTAGACCAAATAGTGGGATCAGTTGACCAATTAGCGTCGAGTCAAAGACTAATCCCGAGATCAATGGATCTAAATCCGGTCTGACTCATCTATAAAAGGAGGGTGGACCAGTAGCTTCGGAATAATAAAAAAAACAACAATTCCAAGATTAAGAATGAATAACTCATGCTCTCTCCTACACTACTCCGACAATCGACGGATGACTTGTATTTCTAGTATTGTTGGTATCTTTATTATATTGCAATTGTACTTAATATCTGTACTTATTTATGAATCTATAGTGATTGCCCAATGAAAGTGATCAATGATTCGGGGCCTTGGAGTAGGAGTCGTCACAGGCTCCAAACAAAGTAAAACTAAAAGTGGTAGCTTTGTTTTACTTGTTCTTTATTCCACTGCGTTATTATGTGTTTTCCAAAATGAGTGAAAAAGCCACGAGTGCTATTTAACCCCCCCCCCCCTCCCAATCTAGCATGCATCGATCTTATAATTGGTATCAGAGCAAGCCTACTTTGAATTAGTGAAACTACCAATCGAGTAGGGGGTTTCTTTTTGAAAAAGTAAATTATATATCATGTTTGTTTAAAAAATATTCTTATGCCTTTCGTTTTTCCTCCAAATTTCTTTTTCAAAAAAATCACTTTTATTTTTTCATCATCAGTCAAAAGTTGTGAAATACTACATTTTATAAAATTTTGTCATAATATTTTTTACATGAGTTATGTAATGGATATATGGGAAAAATTGATCGAGCTACACATAGGAACTTCCGACACCAAGGTAAGTAAGCATGATTTGATATTAAATAAACTATATAATATAAAAATATAGGAAGGTGAATCGGTAAGCCAACTCCATGCCCGTATCCAAGATCTGCCAAATGGTCCCCACGTTATGGGACACAGAATGGAGAATCGTGACGTAATCAGGTATGCACTGAATGCTTTTCCAAGAAATACTTTGTGGGCATCGATGATAGATGCTTATAAAATATCCAAGGATCTTTCAATTATTAGATTAGATGAATTATTTTCTAATTTTGACTTACACGAACAGACTAATGCATGCCTGACCAAGAAAGGTATTGCTTTGATTGTAGAAACAAGTAGAACACGGAAACAAAAAATTAAATGCCAAACCAAACCCAAGAATGAAGATGAATCGGACTCAGAAGAAGACAAAATCACCACCGAACTAGTCAAAATAGTTCGGAAAGCACTTAAGAAAAAGAAGATGACTCAATCAAACATGAAGGCCAAGTTTGGAGTTACCTACTTCGGCTGCAACCAGAAGGGACACTACAAGCCGAAGTGTCCAAACCAGAAGCAAAGAAGAAGAAAGGCCTTGAAAGCAATGTGGTCCGAATCCTTAGAAGATTCTGACAAAGAAGATGAGCAAACAAGCTTCCTTACCCTACTGGTACTAGCTTACATTGCCAAAACAGAGTTTGAGTCTGGAACTGGAGCCGAATCAGAAATAGAGTCTGAAAGAAGCCACAGATCTGTATCCATTTTCGAAGGGCCTAACAACATTGTAAGTTCTCTGTTTGTTGGTACTTAAGTAGAAGAATTACATAACTTAGTAAATTATCTAATGCGTAAACTAGCCAAATACAATGTCCGGGTCAAACCACTTCAAAAGGAGATAATAGCCCTTAAAGAGGTGACTAATCCAAGCTCCTTAACTGAATCAATTCATATTAGAACTTCAACTCAAGTCCAATATTACGATTCCATAAGTACATGGATTCGTCGTCAGTAATATAAAAGATTATCGAACCCACAGGGACTGGTTATAAGCACTAGTGATGGCACACTTAAGATTAGCTACACTTTCGATGGTTGTAAGTAATCTAAGAAAGAGATTAGAAAGTGGGGGATGAGAACTAGCAACAAGAAGAAATCAACCTGGTTAATGAAGAGTTCTAGGAGTTCGATTTCATTGTGGTGGTATTGATGTGTCTCATGCTATCCTATACTCATTGTCCATCGGCATGCATTCGCTAGAAGCTAAAGCAACTATTCTTGAGCACCAAACAAAGATGATCCCTATGAAATCCTATTACGATTAACCCTATCACTAGGGCGCCTCGGTAGATCACAAGGACATGACTCTTATTGATGCTATCAAAGATAGAATTTAGAAGCTTAGTTTGGTCTCTTACTTCATTGTGGAGACGTCGCCTCTCCTTTCAAGGAAGCACCCTAGATGTCCATGAATGGGTTACCCCTGTCACTAGGGCCCCTCGGGTGTATGATCTAAGGTATTCCCTCTATGAGGTTGGCAATTTCTACACAATCAATCAACACGACAAAGATATCGAGTAGTCGAAACAAAGCAAGCGAAATCATCCAATGAATATAAGTGTAACATGAGTCTTACATCAAAACCAATCCACAATTACTCCCTCATCCTAAAACTAGGACTCTAGTCCATAGACACTGGAGAAAAACCCTAAGACATAGTAAATCTAAACATACAATATGTTAGAGTGTATACTAAAAGCCTAGCTTTTTGTAAACATTTATTTTTGAAATAAAAGAATCACATTGGTCAAATGTCTACATTTATACTAAGTGTAGTTGTTCAATTAAGTTATATTATAAAAAAGGTAGATCCGCTACCTTAGCGGCCCCTCTAGTGCCGGCCCCACGGATATGGAGGGAGGTTCATGCAGGTACACAGGCCATAGGTGCATGGCGGGGTAAACCCCAGGTCGTCAGTTCTTGAGAATCGACCCCTGGCCATTATGCTAGAGATACCATGCGCCCACCGTCTGTGCTACGCCCTGGGGGCCAATTAAGTTATATTATAGATAACATGGTGTGTGGTGTTATACACAGAAGAAAATGTTATCAGTTCTTTATAAATTATAAACAGTTACTCATGACTAAGATGGATAGGAACAAACCATTGGAATAGTCGTAGTGTAATTTGGTATTAGTTTATCTTGACTATAAAATTACACTAGTACACTCAAAGTGTATTGAGCTGGACCATTTAAGGTAAGTTCTTTTTATACTGACTAAATAAAAGAACAAGACCTTTGTTATTATAGAGGTGTGCGCTCTTAATCATGATATAATAACAAGCACATATACTTAATATTCATTTTTTTTATTTATCAAAGGGTGCGATTTAGTTCGATAAATTAATAGGCCCGATAAGTTATGAAATGATATTACATATATGGTGTGTTATTGATTATAGAATGAAACTGTGTCCTAGTAATCTAGGTTGATAATGTCCCCAAGAGGAGCTCATAAGGATTGTCATGTTAAACCCTGCAGGTGGACTTAGTCAGACACGACAATAAGGTTGAGTGGTACTACTCTTGGACTAAGATATTAATTAAAGTGAGTTGTCAGTAACTCACTTAATTAGTGGGCATTTGACATCTTAAACACAGGGGATTAACACACTCATGATAAGAAGACACCCAAAATGTAATTTGAGATTGGTGCAGTAGTTCAATAATAATTTTTTAGTGGTATGAATTATTATTAATGAAATTAAGTTGGGTATTCGGGGCGACCACGGGAAGCTTAATTTCATCGGGAGACCAAAACCAATTCTTCCTCTTGGTCCCTATAAGTCTCTTATTTATAAAGTATTATACCCAACCATACCCACCTTCTTACCCACCTTAAGGTGGTCGGCCAAGCCTAGCTTGGAGCCCAAGCTAGGGCCGGCCAAACCAAGGTGAGTTGGTTTCATTAGGTGGTCGGCCCTAGCTTGAACCCAAGCTTGGTGTGGCCTACCACAATAAATTAAAAGGTTTTTATTTTTTTTAAAATCTTTCTTATGTGGATGCCATGGTTTTAAAAGAGTGTTTAAAATTTAAATCTTTCCTTTTATAGTTTTCTACAAAAGATTAAGAGAAAGGTTTGATATCTTTCCTTATTTGTAGTTAAAAGGAAGATTTTAATTTTTGATAAAACTTTCCTTTTATGTAACCATCCTCATGATTTTAAAAGAGAATTTTAAAATTAAATCTTTCCTTTTATAGTTTCTACAAAAGATTAAGAGGAAATGTTAAATATCTTTCCTTATTCGTAGTTAAAAGGAAGACTTTAATTTTAAAGAAAATTCTTCTTTTTGGAAATCATCCACATGTTTTAATAGAGAGATTTTAATTTATAAAATTTTCCTTTTATAAACAACCATGAGGGAATTTTTAAAAGATAAATTTTTTATTTTAAAAATTTTCAAAAATAAATTAGGAAGTTTTAATTTTGTGATTGAAACTTTCCTTGTTTGGAGGAAATAAGGTGGTCGACCATTAAGAGTTTAAAAAGGAAATTTTAAATAAATTTTTCCTTCTTAAACATTGGCAAAGAATATAAGGAAGTTTTATTTATTAAACTTTCATTTTTTGTCAAGGCCAAGGAATATAAAAGTGAGGGTAGAGGTGTCTCACCTTAACACAACAATATCTCTTCTATTCCTTGGTTGGTGGCTGGCCCCTCTCTTCCTCCTCTTCTCCTATTCTTTTTCCTTTGTGGCCGGCGACATCTTCATCTCAAGGAGCTTGGTGGTGGCCGGATTTTGCTAGAGGAAGAAGGAGAGATAGGAGGCTTTGTTTCTTGCATCCCTTGGAGCTTGGTTGGTGGCCAAAAGTTCTACATCTCTTGGAGATTAGGAGTGGCCGAAACTTGCTTGGAGAAGGAAGAAAGTGGTGGTGGTTCTCGTCTCGGTAGATCGTCGCCCACACGACATCCGAGATAAGAAGAGGAATACAATAGAAGATCAAGAGGTTGTTGCTTACAAAGAAAGGTATAACTAGTAACTATTCCGTATCATACTAGTTTTCTTTGTATAGACTTTGAAATACCAAACACAAGAGGCATATGATTCTTGGTTTCGAATTTGTGATTCGAGTTTGTGTTTTTTTTTTCTGATCTTGTGATTCGATTGTTCCTTTTGGTTAAACCTAGGGTTACTATAAGGAAATTAAATATTAAATTTTGTTGAAAGGCTTTGTCTAGGAAGTGGTGGATGCTCCCATACCCAAGAAGGCCTAGTGTCTCGCTATGTTTAGCCTGGAAGCCAATCTCTACAATTAATATTTAATTGAATTTGTAATATGGGTGGATTTGGATCAATAATGTTAAGTATCGTTTGCGATCCAAGTCTAAACCTCTAAGAACAGATAAGTTAAATTTGAAATCAATAATGTTAAGTTCCGTTTGTGATTCCTAATTTAATTTCTAAAGAACACAATAGGTTGTTAGGAATGGTTTAGGACTTGTACAAAATTTTTATACAGGGGAACCGGTACGATATTCTGAGTATCAACCAACAATTGGTCTCAGAGCTAGGGTTTGCCTCTGTGTGTTTGGTTTTCAGTTTAATTATGCTCATGTCATACATAATTTAGGCAGGATAATAGTAGAATATGCTAACTCTATAGTTGCAGGCTCCAACTATTATGGCTTATAGATATTGTGTGTGATTGGACCCTTGGACATGTCAAGAACATTTTTGTGTGTGCATGATTGTATTTATTAAATATAACAGGAGCTGTATTAGTTTTAGGATTTTACATTTTTGTTTCGATCTAGATTACATGTACATTCCTTTGTGGAATATAGGATCGATATATGTAAAATTCTATTTTTATCGCGGATCGTATCCTTGTGAGGCGTGGTACTATTTGTGGACTAGAGGGGCAGCGAAAAAGGAAGCAAGATATATGCGGCGACAAAACCCGATTGCGGTGGCTAAAAATGGTAGTAGCTGGCAGCACACGGAGAATAGTGATGGGAAAGGCCATAATAGTTGGAAAATTATTTTTCCATATTTGCTGCTTTATTTACTGTGATGTGTGATGTGTGCTTGCATAGTTAAAATTCCTCACCTTAAATAACTAAGTGGGAGAGGGATTAGTAGATAAATTCCATGGTCTCCATTACTGGTTTGTAAGTGATGCGATAAACTTGCGTGTTGGCTCTGAGTGCCTCCCTCCCCATCGGATGAGTTTGTTTACAGATGACTAGATCAAACTTTCTTTATGGATGGTTATAGAAAATTATTTAGGAGTGTGTGATCTTCTCCATCTGAAGGGGTGCAATCCTATTTAATGGACTAAGTATCAAGTAATGGTATACACTTAGGTACATTTAATAGTATCCTCCCTATCGGAGTCACTGCTATTGTTTGTGCAATCGAAGGAAGAACCAACTAGTAATTTTATTTGTCATAAAGTTAGGTTGACAAGAATAAAATTAATGGGTAAAACCTCCACTTACAAATGTTTGATTTTGTATACGTCCACACTATTGTGGCGTGCAAAATTCACGGTGTTTGAGGTGTTGGTAAATTTAAATAGTATTGTTTGAGGAATCAATATTATTCTAAATTTAGAGTCTTGACCAAAAGTTTATTTTGTGATTCTTAGGATGTCTTTCAACCCACTGGCTATTATACTGAAAGAGAACAAATTTACTGGTCCCAATTATATAGATTGGAAAAGAAACCTGGACATTGTCCTGACTGCTGAAGACTATAAGTTTGTACTATCAGAGGTTTGCCCTAATGTGCCTAATAGTGATTCTAGTGAAGAGGAGATTGAGTATCATAAGAAATTGGTAAAGGCAGATGAGATGGCGCGGTGTTACATTTTGACTTCAATATCAAATGTGCTGTAACATCAGCATCAGGATTTACCAACTGCTTATGATATAACGAACAATCTCAAGAATCTCTTCGGACACCAGGATCGGGCTGCTAGGCAAGAAGCTATGAGAAAATTAATGACAACCACCATGTCAGAGGGGACTCCCGTAAGAGATCATATCCGAAAGATAATGACTTATTTGAACGAAATACAAATCCTTGGAGGTGGAATTGATGGGGAAACCTAGATCGATATTATTCTCCAAACACTACCCAAAAGTTTTGAGCAGTTCCGCCTGAACTATAACATGAACAAAAGGGCATATATATTGGCGGAACTTCTGATAGAACTTTAGGCAGCAGAAGGTATATTTCATCATAGTTCTCAGATTCACTTTGCTGAAAATATTTCTACTTCTAAGTTGAAAGGCAAAAAGAAGAAGAAATAGGCTGGCTCAGTAAAGAAGGTGAAAATATCTCTAGGTACTGGACCTAAAGCTGGAGTGAAGAAGCCAAAGGGCAAGTGCTTCATTTGCAAGAAGACTGAACATTGGAAGGGGGACTATCCTCATAGGAGAGAGAACAATAAAGGTATATCTTATTCTCTAGTAGTTGAAACATGTTTAGCGGTGTTATCTACCAGCACCTGGTGTGTAGATACAGGACCCACTGATCATGTCTGCAATACATTGCAGGGGTTCTAGGAAATCCGACGACTATATGAAGGAGAGATAACCATCTACATGGGCAATGCTATGAAAATGGCGGTAGTTGCAGTGGGAGACGTCTACTTATCATTTGATAGAAATAGAAGTTTGATTTTGAGAAATTATCTTTATGTACCAACTTTTAGAAAGAATTTTATTTTAGTTTCTAAATTGTTTGTGGATGGATATTCTGTTTCTTTTGATGACAAAGTAGTTATCAAGAAGAATAGGGTTATTATTTGTTTTGGTACATTAGTAGGCAACTTGTATACTCTAAATCCAATTTCTCCCACAAAGCAACAAATGGAAATTAATAACACATATTCTAATTCTAATAAGAGAAAGGAACCTTCATAAATGAACCAAATATATCTTTGACATCTAAGGCTTGGTCATATTAACTTAAGTAAGATTTAAAGGCTAATAGCCGATGGACTCTTGGGTTCATTAGTGTTGGAAAACTTTCCAACTTGCGAATCTTGCTTGGAAGGTAAAATGACCAAGAGACATTTTAAGGTCAAGGGGTATAGAGCCAAAGATGTGTTAGAACTGATTCATTCTAATTTTTGTGGTCCTATGTCTATCTAGGCAAGAGGTGGTTATGAATACTTTGTCTCTTTTATAGACGATTTTTCGAGATACAGATACATTTACTTGATGCGCCGCAAGTCTGAATGCTTTGATAAGTTCAAAGAGTACAAGGCTGATATGGAGAAACATCACGATAAAAGTATCAAGACACTACAGTCTGATCATGGTGGTGAATACCTCTTTGGAGAGTTTAGGAATTACTTATAGAGGCTGGGATTTCATCCCAATTGTATAAGTTGGAATCACGAACAGAAGTTTGTCTGTTTGTAGGATATCCCAATGGAACAAAAGGTGGTTTATTTTATAATTCTAAAAATCAGAAGATCATTGTTAGCACCAATGCTTGATTTTTAGAGGAAGATTATATAATGGACCACAAGCCCATGAGTAAAATTATTCTAGAAGAAATAAGAGAGGACACGCCTAACTTAGTACCAACAGTACAAGATGAAATATCACAAGAAACTGCAACACGTATCCCAAATGATACACAACCACAGACAGTGCCTTGTCGTAGTGGGAGGGTTGTAAGGCAACCTGAAAGATTCATGTTTTTGGGAGAGTCGTCGGACTTGGTCCTAGGTAAACATGAACCTGATCCCCGAATATACGACGAAGCACTCCAAGATATAGATGCAGCATCATGGTAAAGAGCGATGAATTCTGAAATACAATCTATGTATTCTAATAAGGTTTGGGAGCTTGTACAACCACCTAATGGTATAAAAGCCATTGGATGTAAGTGGATCAATAAAAGGAAAAGAGGGATAGATGGGAAGGTGGAAACCTTCAAAGCAAGGCTTGTTGCAAAGGGGTATACTCAGAAAGAGGGAATCGATTATGAGAAAACCTTTTCGCCAGTAGCTATGCTTAAATCTATCCGGATACTCTTATCTATTACTGCTCATATGGATTATGAGGTTTGGTAAATGGATGTCAAGACAGCTTTCCTTAACGGAAGTCTTGAAGAAAACATCCATATGAAGCAACCAGAGGGGTTCATTGAAAAAGGCAAAGAGCATCTAGTGTGCAAGCTCAATCGATCGATTTATGGACTGAAGCAAGCTTCAAGATCTTGGAACATTTAGTTTAATGAAGTAATCCAATCATATGGATTTATTCAGTGTCCGGATGAGTCTTGTGTATACAAGAAGTGTGATGGAAACGTGGTGGTATTTCTTGTACTATACGTAGATGACGTTTTGTTTGTTGGAAACAATATCAAAGTGTTGTCGGAAATAAGGGTATGGTTGTCTAAGAAATTTGATATGAACGACTTAGGAGAATATGCACATATTCTTGGGATCAAAGTAATAAGGGATCGCAAGAAAAGGATGTTGTACTTGTCCCAAGCTTCGTATATCGATACAATCCTTGCTCATTTTAGCATGCAATGTTAGTGAGAGCCCTAGAGCCAATCATGTGATTATTGTTGTATGGGCTCGATGTATCATATTCCTATATATATTTATAAAATTATTTCTTTATGGTTATTATACTTACTTGTATTGGTACCAAATAACTGAGTATAATAGTGTCCTTGAGTAGAAGGTTCTTATCTATATCAATCGATTGGTTGAATTGATAATGAGATGATATAGAGAAGACTACTCTTAATCATTCCTAGTCAAGTATTAACATTCAGGGACAATGTTAATGCGACGAGACTAGCATGTAGGTCAACTTGATGACTTTATCTCACAAGTTATGAATTTTAGATATCAAGTTGACACATGGGTATGCATTGAAGAATGTATACTGAATGACCCGCCATGAGAAAGTATCATGGATTGTTATATGAGTGTCATATACTTTCTCATGTGACTATTAGTATAACTATCAGTCCTTGGACCTGAAGTCACCATGGTTCCCTACATAAGGAGTTGCATACTTTGGCTTCGTCAAATGTTACCCGTAAATGGGTGGACTATAAAGATGACTACTGGGTATGTAACAAATTATGCCGAGGGATGTGAGTGATGTAGATGAGATCTATCCCTCCTATATGACGGGAGTGACATCATGATTCTTGATAGAGTGAGACCATTAAGTGCATGGCCATGCCCAAATAGGTCAATATAAGATATTGAGCTCATTTGATTAGAGTGAGTCTACTTAGAGTTCAAGACATAAATTGATTAGAGGATGACACGGTCTATGCCTCAACTGATCAATTTAGATGTCAATGATAGAAGGACATTGTCACATATTATGAGAGTCACAATTAGTAGTCACAATGGTGATGTTGGATCTCAACATTCTTGTAACTTGGGTAGTAATGATGTGTTGCTAGATACCGTTCATTACTTATGTTTCTAAATGGGTTTAGGAGCATTGCCAACATTACAAGAACCTATAGGGTCACACACAAAGGGCAGTTAGATGGAGATTAGGTTCATATGATGACCAAGAAGATTAGGTTCATGTGATAAACCAAATTGGATTAAGAGTAATCCAAATTAGACTAATTGAGTTGGACTCAGTTTGATTCATGTGTCGAATGAGTTTAGTTTAGACTATGATTCATTGAGTCAATTTAAATCAATGAATAGAGATTCATTAAATTAAATTGATTTGAATCAAAGGTTAGATTTGATCAACTATGGGAGATAAGAGGTTAAGTTTGACTTGACTTGAGATGGAAGATGAAGGGTCAAGTTTGACTTGACCAAATGCCACTTCATTGTGACTTGGCATGGGTCGGTCAATGATGATGTTCCACATCATCAAGGATACATCATTGTGTGCCACCTCATAGAGGAAGACCAAGAGCCATGACTCTTGGTATTACATGGAGGTATTAAAGCACCAATAAGTGGCCGGCCACATTGAATCAAGTGAATTCAAGGCTTCTTCTTCCACCTCTCTTCTTCTTCTCTCCCTCTCCTCCATTGCCGAAACCTCTCAAGGGTGCTAGCACACTCTAAGTGGTTTTTCTCCACCTCTTGTCCATGTGGATACGTGTAGAGGAGTGTACACTTAACACTCAATGAGATCCGGCAACCATTTGGATGAGCGGGATAAGCGAAGGGCATCACTACAAGGGTAACACTTCTTTCATGTAGATCTATGGTAGATCTAGTGTATACAAACATGTACATGAATTTTTATTTATCTTCACACGGATCCGTGGCTAGCTTATGGGTTTCTGCAACGCAAAAAGCGGTTTTTGCAACTCAAATTGCTAACAGTGCTATCAAAGCCACTTGCGAAGCATGTACATATTTGTATTTGTTTTTATGAAAAGATTTCCGATCTGTAAGTTTCTATAATTTTTCTACTTTATGAATTTTGTGAGTATTTTTCTTGTAGAGGCGAAGCAACAAGTGCTTGGACACTTGTAGGCTTCAAATATCGAGAAAAACTTTCCGAAACGGCAAGGTCTCGCCCAAAGAAAATTATTTTGTTTTTGGAGAGCGACTTAAGGTGCTATTAGATCAAGATGGGAAACTCACGATATTTATTTCGTTAGAAGGGGCGCTGCCCCTAACCCCGCAAGGGGTATTGTCTCGTGATCGCGCCCGAAAATCTCTAAACGGGACCGCCGCGGAGTTGTGGCTCATAAAATTGATAAAAATAGTAGTAAAATTATAGAAATTTATGTAAAATACATAATTTAGAATTATGTATGATATTGTGATGTTCATGGCCCATAAACCCCAATATAATTGTTTAAAATTGTGTTGTAATTCATAATATGGCATGCGCGCCATTTTAGTGTTGTGCGTGTTGTATATGATATGCGACCTGCGCGTCGTGCCTCCGTTATTTATGTTCCTATTGTAAATAGACTTTAGACTTGAATGTAACTCGAGTTTCATATTTGTAATGTACAAAATGAAGTGGTGGAAGGTCCACTTAAGAAGGAGTTAGGAGGAGGATGCTGTCAACACATGGCGGTCAAAGGAGGCGCTTGAAGAAGTCGTTATCCCTAGGTTGACCGTCTGATCTTCTCATTGGCTTGAGATAATCGTAGTAGGGCCATGACCTCATCATAAATTAATTAATTAGTATATATGTATATATATATATATTTATTTATCTCTCATTACTTATGTGTATGCGATGCATGCTAATGTAGGGTAATTAGTGCCTTAATGCGTATATGATACACATTCATGATTCGATTAGATCTTAATCACGTCAACTTGAAATGCCTACCAAGTTTTGATACCCATCACTATCTCGATCATTTGTTGTTGTTGAATCTGCCAAAGCAGAGCAACGCATATTATCTTGGTAGGGTGCGGAGAGACAATCTTGGTCCCGCCTATCAAAGCTTGGGTAAAGAAAAACTCAATTAGATTGAGTATAACTAGTTAACTCCATTGGATCGGGTAAACTATAGGCATTTTCCAACGGTTGGATAAACAAGAGTTGCATAAAGATGTAATTGGTAATTAGTTATCTACCGATCATACTAAGTCTTGGGGGATTTAGCCAAAGCTAACTCAAGGCGTAGTATGATGTGGATCTTGTCCGGCGAGAATTATAACTAATTGGTATGAATCTAGTAGTGTGGTTTGACCACATCCATGATTAGATTCTATAAAAGCTCTATAATTCAGTGGGAGCATCATTTAGTTAAAGGTCTAATTAAATGATAAGTGGAATATGATATTTACTCTCTGCTTTATTTATGTTGTAGATTGCCATGTCGACAAACATGAACATTTTCTCCCTGCGTTCTGTCCTTGACAAGGACAAGCTCAATGGAGCTAATTTCCTGGACTGGTATAGGAATCTGAGAATTATTCTCACACAAGAAAGAAAACTGTACGTCCTGGAGCCGCCCATTCCGAAGGCACCTCCTTCCACTGCCACGCGAGCTGACCGTGATGCTTATAAGAAGCATCAAGATGATGCATTAGATGTGTCATGCCTCATGCTCGCAACCATGAACTCTGAGCTTCAGAAGCAACATGAGTTGATGACTGCTTATGATATAGTTGAACATCTTCGTAAACTATATCAAGGACAAGCAAGGCACGAGAGATTCGAGATCATCAAGGCATTGTTTCAGTGGAAGATGCAAGATGGGACTCCCGTAGGTCCATATGTACTCAAGATGATTGGATACATAGAGAACCTACAGAGGTTAGGATTCCCACTTGGCCAAGAATTGGCCACTGACTTGATCTTGCAATCTTGCCAGAAAGTTACAGTCAATTTGTCATAAATTACAACATGAACAAAATTGACAAGTCACTGCCTGAGCTACTAAGCATGTTGTGAACTGCTGAGCTCAACCTTTAGAAGGTAAAGCCCAACTCCATTTTGATGGTGTAAAAACATAAAGGCAAGGGCAAGCCTAAAGGTAGGGAAAGTCCCAAGCCAAGGGCAAAGGCAAGGTAATGAAACCTAAAGGAGGTGTTGCCAAGGATGCTACCTGCTTCCACTGCGGTCAGACCGGGTTTTATCTCTGCCCTTTGGGCTTGTACTAGAATTAGATGAATGTTGTTATGTGCCTGCTCTCACAAAGAACATCATTTTAGTTTCTTGTTTAGACAAGAAAGGCTTTTCGTTTATAATAAAGAACAAATGTTGTTCCGTTTATTTAAATGATATGTTCTATTGTAGTGCACCTCTGATGAACAGACTCTACATTCTGGACTTAGAGAACCCCATCTATAACATAAGTACCAAAAGGTTCAAGTCAAATGAAATGAACCGAACCTATCTCTGGCATTATCGCTTAGGTCATATAAATGAGAATTGCTTATCCCAGCTCCATCAAGATGGTTTGCTGGACTCATTTGATTTTGAATCATATGAGACATAGGAGTCATGCCTACTGGGCAAGATGACTAAAACTCCCTTTAGTGGACACAGCGAGAGAGCAACTGATCTGTTAGGACTTATACATAGTGATGTATGTGGCCCTTTCAATATCACTACCAGAAGTGGTTATAGGTACTTCATTACATTTACTGATAATTTCAATAGATATGGTTATGTGTATCTGATGACACATAAGTCACAATCCTTTAACAAGTTCAAAGAATTCAAAAATGAAGTACAAAATCAGCTAGGTAAGAGTATTAAGATACTTCGATTAGATCGAGGTGGTGAATATCTTAGCCATGAGTTTCTTGACTATCTAGCTGAGTGTGGGATTCTATCCCAACTCACTCCTCCTGGAACACCGTAGTGGAATGGTGTATCTGAAATGAAGAATCGTACCTATTAGATATGGTACGATCTATGATGAGTCACACAGATCTTCCTATATCTTTTTGGTGATATGCTCTAAACACAGTAGCCTTCACACTTAACCATGTTCCATCCAAAGTTGTGATAAAGACACCATATAGGATATGGACTGGGAGAGATGCCCACATATCTTTTATGAGGATTTGGGGTTGTGAGGCTTACGTTTGACGCCAAGTCTCGGATAAACTAGGACCCAAATCTGATAAGTGCTATTTTATAAGATATCCCAAGGAAACGAAGAGATATTACTTTTACATTCCCAGTCACCACAAAGTGTTTGTAGCTAAGACTGGGGTATTTCTAGAAAAGGACTTTGTTTCTAGAAAAACTAGTGGGAGTACGTTCGATATTGAAGAAGTTCAAGATATGGACCATAGCACTGAAGCCATGATAGAAGTTGAACTGGAACCATAAAATGTTGTGGGTGATGAGATTGTTGCACAAGGAGTTGAGCAACAATAACCAGTTCAAGTAGACCTACCTCTTCGCAGGTCTGACAGGATATGTCGTCAGCCTAAAAGATACTCTTTCCTCTTGTCTGACCATGACGACGTTATGCTCATTGAGAATGAGTCTACCTCATATCAGGAAGCTGTTATGAGACCAGATTATGAGAAATGGCTAGAGGCCATGAGATTCGAGATGGAATCCATGTACACCAACTAAGTATGGACTTTGGTTGATCCACCTGAAGGCATCAAACCCATTGGGAGTAAGTGGGTCTTTAATAGAAAGACTGACATGGATGGACATTTGTATACCTATAAGGGTCATTTGATAGCTAAAGGTTTCAAGCAAATTCATGGTATTGACTATTATGAAACTTTTTCTCCAGTAGCGATGTTTAAGTCCATTCAGATCATGCTTGCTATTGCAGCATACCACGATTATGAGATCTGGCAGATGGATGTCATAACCGTGTTTCTGAATGGAAACTTACTCGAGGATGTGTACATGACACAACCTGAGGGTTTTGTAGATCCACTACATACTGGTAGAGTATGCAAGTTGCATAAGTCTATTTATGGACTAAAGCAAGCTTCTCGGAGCTAGAATCTTCGATTCGATGATGCGATCAAACAGTTTTGTTTCATCATGAATGAAGATGAACCCTGTGTCTACAAGAAGGTTGTTGGGAACACAATTGTCTTCCTTGTATTGTATGTGGATGACATACTACTCATTGGAAATGACATCCCTTTGCTGCAGTCTGTAAAGACTTGGCTAGGGAATTGTTTCTCAATAAAGGACTTAAGTGAAGGAGCCTATATTCTAGGCATAAAGATCTATAGAGATAGATTTAAGAGATTATTTGGCCTAAGTCAAAGTACATATATTGACACGGTATTACTACGATTTACCATGCAGATTTCCAAGAAAGGATTTCTGCCGATGTCACATGGTATGAGTCTTTCAAAGACTCAAAGTCCCTCTTCTAGAGAGGAGAGAGACAACATGGATAAGATCCCTTATGCTTCAGCCATAGGATCTATCATGTACGCCATGCTATGTACTCGTCCTGATGTTTCGTATGCTTTGAGCATGACGAGCAGATACTAGTCAAATCCAGGTGAACGTCACTGGATAGCGGTCAAGAATATTCTTAAGTACTTGAGAAGGACTAAAGAATATTTCTTGATATTTGGAGGCGATGGCCAGCTAGCTATAAAGGGTTACCGTGATGCCAGCTTCCAAACTGACCAGGATGATTATAGATCGCAGTCTGGGTTTGTGTTTTGCTTGAATGGTGGTGCTGTGAGCTAGAAGAGTTCGAAGCAGGACACAGTTGCTTATTCTACAACAGAAGTCAAGTATATTCTTGCATCAGAAGCAGCAAAGGAGACAGTTTGGGTTCACAAGTTCATTATTGAGCTTGGGGTGGTTCCTAGCATAGCCGATCCTATAGAGCTCTATTGTGACAACAATGGAGCAATTGCGCAGGCTAAGGAACCTCGCTCACACCAGCGGACCAAGTACATACTACGGTACTTCCATCTCATTCGAGAGATCATCGATAGTGGAGATGTGAAAATTTGTAGAGTACCCACAGAGGCTAACGTCGTTGATCCCTTGACCAAGGCTTTGGCACAGAGAAAGCATGATGGTCACACTAGGTCATTGGGTGTTAGAGACTACCCTGATTGGCACTAGTGCTAGTGGGAGATTATTAGTTAGAGCCCTAGAGCCGATCATGTGATGATTGTTGTACGGACTCGATGTATCATATTCCTATATATATTTATAAAAGCATTTCTTTATGGTTATTATACTTACTTGTATTGGTGCCAAATAACTGAGTATAATAGCGTCCTTGAGTAGAAGGTTCTTATCTATATCAATCGATTGGTTGAATTGATAATGAGATGATATAGAGAACACTACTCTTAATCATTCCTAGTCAAGTATTAACATTCAGGGACAATGTTAATGCGATGAGACTAGCATGTAAGTCAACTCGAAGTCTTAATCTCACAAGTCATGGATATTAAATATAAAGTTGACGCATGGGTATGCATTGGAGAATGTATACTGAATGACCCGCCATAAGAAAGTATCATGGATCGTTATATGAGTGTCATATAATTTCTCATGTGACTATTAGTATGACTATCAGTCCTTGAACCTGAAGTCACCATGGTTCCTTACATAAGGAGTTGCATACTTTGGCTTCGTCAAACGTCACCCGTAACTGGGTGGACCATAGAGGCGATTACTGGGTATGTAACAAATTATGCGGAGGGATGTGAGTGATGTAGATGGGATCTATCCCTCCTATATGACAGGAGTGGCATCATTATTCTTGATAGAGTGAGACCACTAAGTGCATGGCCTTGCCCAAATTAGTCAATATGAGATATTGACCTCATTTGATTAGAGTGAGTCTACTTGGAGTTCAAGATTTAGATTGATTAGAGGATGACACGGTCTATGCCTCATATGGATCAATCTAGATGTCAAGGATAGAAGGGCATTATCAAATATTGTGAAGGGTCACAATTAGTAGTCACAAGGTGATGTTGGATCTCAATATTCTTGTAACTTGGGTAGTAATGATGTGTTGCTAGATACCGCTCATTACTTATTCTTCTAAATGGGTTTAGGAGCATTGCCAACGTTACAAGAACCTATAGGGTCACACACAAAGGGCAGTTAGATGGAAATTAGGTTCATATGATGGACCAAGAGGATTAGGTTCATGTGATGAACCAAATTGGATTAAGAGTAATCCAAATTAGCCTAATTGAGTTGGACTCAATTTGATTCATGTGTCGAATGAGTCTTGTTTAGACTATGATTCATTGAGTCAATTTAAATCAATGAATAGAGAATCATTAAATTAAATTGATTTGAATCAAAGGTTAGATTTGATCAACCATGGGAGATAAGAGGTCAAATTTGACTTGACTTGAGAGGGAAGATAAAGGGTCAAGTTTGACTTGACCAAATGCCACTTCATTGTGACTTGATATGGGTCGGCCAATGATGATGTTCCACATCATCAAGGCTACATCATTGTGTTCCACCTCATGAGGAAGACCAAGAGCCATGACTCTTGGTATTACATGCACGTATTAAAGCACCAATAAGTGGTCGGCCACATTTAATCAAGTGAATTCAAGGGGTGTGAATTCAAGGCTTCTTCTTCCACCTCTCTTCTTCTTCTCTTCCTCTCCTCCATTGCCGAAACCTCTCAAGGGTGCTAGCACACTCTAAGTAGTTTTTCTCCACCTCTTGTCCATGTGGATACGTGTAGAGGAGTGTAGACTTGACACACTACGAGATCCGGCAACCATTTGGACGAGCGGGATAAGCGAAGGGCATCGCTACAAGGGTAACACTTCTTTCATGTAGATCTAAGGTAGATCTAGTGTAGACAAACATGTACATGAATTTTTATTTATCTTCGCACGGATCCGTGGCTAGCTTCGGGGTTTCCGCAAAGCAAAAAGTGATTTTTGCGGCTCGAATTGCTAACATGCAAGACTCCAAGAAAGGTTTTCTACCTTTTAGGCATGAAGTAGCTTTATCTAAAGAGATGTCTCCGAAGACATCAAAGGAGATAGAGGACATGAAGGCAGTTCCTTATGCTTCATGTGTCGGAAGCCTAATGTATGTTATGCTGTGTACGAGACCGGATATCTGTTTTACCGTGGGCATGGTTAGCAGATATCAAAGTAACCCTGGACAAGGATATTGGACTACTGTAAAGCATATATTGAAGTACCTAAGAAAGACTAGAGACTATATGCTGGTTTACCAAGCAGATGATTTGCTCCCTGTGAGTTACACGGATTCTGACTTCTAATCAGATAGGGACAATAGTAAGTCTACATCAGGCTATGTGTTTACTTTAGGAGGTGGAACCATTGCATGGAGGAGTGTTAAGCAGAAATGCATTTCTGACTCAACCATGGAAGCTGAGTATGTGGCATCCTCTGAGGCAGCCAAAGAAGCTGTATGGCTCAGGAACTTCTTGATGGACTTAGATGTGATTCTTGGTTTGCCCAAGATCATCACAATTTATTGTGATAATAGTGGTGCAGTAGTAAACTCAAAGGAACCACGAGCCCATAAGGCGAGTAAATACATAGAGCGCAAGTAACACCTGATATGAAACATCATGAAGAGAGGAGAAGTTGTTGTTGCCGAGATTGCATCAGCAGATAACCTGGCAGATCCTTTCACAAAGGCCCTTCCGGCGAAAGCTTTTGATCGGCATGTTGAAGGAATGGGAATCAGATGTATGGCAGCGTTTATGACAACATAGTCTTTTAGTATAAGTGGGAGATTGTTAGAGTGTATACTAAAAGCCTAACTTTTTGTAAACATTTATTTTTAAAATAAAAGAATCACATTGGTCAAATATCTTGTAATAAACCAAATTTCGTCATTTCAAGTCCTAATAGTACTTAAAAATATTTAGAAATGCTTTATAAAAATTCTAGAGATTTTTAGAAATTTTTAGAGTATTTTTATGTAATTTTTGGAGTTCGTTTGATATTTTTACCAAAAGAAACAAGTTGCAAAAAAAAAAAAAAATTAGCCGAGATTCGAACCTGCAACCTCCGGTCGAACCAAGCCTTAAGCAAATCCGGCTAACCAAGTGGTCAAGCAGGCGGTTCTGTTTAGAAAAGGTAGCAAAATTTATTTAAGATAGTTAACAGAATATTGGATTATAAAAGGGATAAGTTGATGTTGGATTTGTCTGTTTAGAAAAGGTAGCAAATTTATTTAAGATAGGTAACAGAATATTATAAAAGGGATAAGTTGATGTTTGATTTATCTGTTTAGAAAAGGTAGAGAATTTATTTAAGATAGTTAACAGAATATTGGATTATAAAAGGGATAAGTTGATGTTGGATTTGTCTGTTTAGAAAAGGTAGCGAATTTATTTAAGATAGTTAACAGAATATTGAATTATAAAAGGGATAAGTTAATGTTGGATTTGTCTGTTTAGAAAAGGTAGCGAATTTATTTAAGGAGTTAACAGAAATATTAAGTTATAAACAGGGATAAGTTGATGCTCTGTTTTCCCGTGACTTAAACCATTCTCTCCTTCTCTTCTGCGTACGATGGCGGAGCTTGGGCAGAAAACGAAAGGGAGTTAGGGCATCATCTCCGGCGGTCGACCAAGGTCCTAGAAGCCCTTTTTGTTCGATTGTGAGTCTAAGAAGCAAGGTAAGTGCTTCTAACCTGCAGTAGGAGTAGTTTCGGACCTTTGTTCTTCTTGAATTCGAAGCATGAGAAGCGCTTATAGTGCAGATTTTTAATTAAGCCTATAGTACAGATTTTTAATTAAGCTTATAGTGCAGATTTTTATATAGGCTTATAGTACAGATTTTAATTAAGCTTGTAGTGCAGATTTTTAATTAAGCCTATAGTGCAGATTTTAATTAAGCTTATAGTGTAGATTTTTATGTAGGCTTATAGTGCAGATTTTAATTAAGCCTATAATGCAGATTTTAATTAAGCTTATAGTGCAGATTTCAATTAAGCTTATAGTGCAGATTTTTATGTAAGCTTATAGTGCAGATTTTAATTAAACTTGTAGTGCAGATTTCTTAGAGCTTAAAATGCAGATTTCTTTAGAGCAGATTTCTTTAGAGCTTGTAGTGCAGATTTCTTAAGAGCTTATGGTACAGATTTCTTTAAAGTTTATAGTACAGATTTTTGGTGGAACTTGTAGTGCAGATTTTTGGTGGAATTTATAGTGCAGATTTTTGGTGGAACTTGTAGTGCAGATTTTTGGTGGAACTTATAGTGCAGTTTTTAAAGAAAAAGATTATAGTGCAGTTTGGTTAAGTATTATAGTGCAGAATTTATGTTTGCATAGTATGCAGAAATAGTGTAGCATAGAATGCAGAATCTTGATTAGTATAATATGCAGAATTTTGATTAGCATAGTATGTAGATTTTTGTTTATGCATTTCAAAGTTAGAATTTGTTTAAACATTTCAGTTTTTAAAGAAGCATTCTTTTATTAGAAGTATTAACAAGTGTAAGAAAGATAAAGAAAAGAAAGAGAAAGGCCAAGGCCTTAAGTAGATCCCAAAGTCAAGACTTTAGGGATTTTGGCACACAAGGTGCTTAAAGAAAATGCCGAGGCATTATATATTAGAAGTAATAAAAGATAACAAGTATTTTACTTTATTTAAGAGGCTAGTACCCGACTTCCGAGGTTGTCGTTAAACAAATCCAGGTGTCCAATTCCGAGGTCTTGGCCCTGGTAGACCGAGGTCTGCTCTTTTAGGATTGGTGGCTCGCTACCCCAACCTATTAGGGAACGCGCATAAGATGGTACTACGCCTGGGCCCAAGAAGAAAGTTGATTATTATTTTGAAGTATTAAAGTATAAGTTTTTAAACAAATGAAATAAGATTCAAAAAGTGTTTAAAATTCAGCAAGATTATGCTAGCATGATTGTTTAGATTTGCTTACATGTTTAGTATTTCAGTATGCTATGTTTCGTTTGCTATTAGATGAGTATTCCGTTTCTAGATTTCTTTCATCTTACATGCATAATCGAGTTTTGTGAGTTAGATAGAGCTTACTAAGCAATTTTGCTTATAGATGCATTTCCTCTTACTGCAGAGAAAGGAAAGGAAAAGCTATAGTAAAGGAAGGCGACAAGGAGGTGCGGATGGATGTGTGATGCCTGGACTATAGAAGCCTTGGGATTTGGCATAAGAATTTATTAACAAAGAGTTGAGTAGAATGTATTAGATGAGTCATATAGTCTTCCGCTGCTAGTTAATTGTATGTTTTGAGTTCTCCGAGAGTTTTAGGAATTACTATCAACATGTGTGCAATGTTAGTTAAGTAAAGTTAGTAGTCCAGTAGTGCTCCGCCCTCACAGTCCAGTAGTGAGGAGGGTGGGGTGTTACATATCTACATTTATACTAAGTGTAGTTGTTCAATTAATTTATATTATAGATAACATGGTGTGTGGTGTCACACACAGAAGAAAATGTTATTAGTTCTTTATAAATTATAAACAGTTACTCACAACTAAGATAGATAGGAACAAACCATTGGAATAGTCGTAGTGTAATTTGGTATTAGTTTATCTTGACTATAAAATTACACTAGTACATTCAGAGTGTATTGAGCTTGTAAAATACCGGAAATAAGCGAATATTAATAAGGAAATTTTCTGGAATTTTTGGAAATTTTTCGGGAATTTTTCGGAGCTCGTATGGACGAGTTAACGGGGACAAAAATGAGGCCCGGAAAAGCCTGTTTAGGCTACCCTATTTTAAAGAGGAAAAGTTTTTAAATTCTCCTTTTCTTTTATTCTTTTTCTTTTCCTCTTATTCCCGAGCCCTAACCCATGCGACGTCGTCCCCTCTTTGCACGCGACAGATCTTCCTCCCTCTCCTCTTCCGACGCCGGCGACGCCATGGAACAGAGAGCCGGCGGCTGAGCATCCCTTCTTCTCCCTCGTGTGCACGCCCTCACTCCCGATCCGCCGGCGTCCGAGCCCTAGCGCCGGCCACTTCCTCTTCTCGTTTTCTTTCTCCCGAGCCGCACACCCAAAGCCCTCTTCATCTTCTCCTCCGCCCAGTCGTGCCTAGAATCTCGCGCTGCCACCACAGCCGGCCACCGCGAGCTCTATCTCGGATCACCTCACATCAGAGCCGAGCTTTCCTCCATCTCGAGTGCCCTAGCCGGCTCCGACGCCACTGCCGACCACCGCCTTGTTCTTTGCTTGAGCAGCCGGCGATCGCAGGGATCTTCCTCACCAGTGTCGTGCCTTAGTTTTGCTTTTCACAGTGGTTCTGTCTTCATTGTTGTCTGCCCTAGCTGTGAACGAAGAGGTAAGGGAGATTGTGTTTTGTTGCGGGATTGTAGTGGTATTCCTTCTTTGGAGTTCATCTGTTCACTAATTTTGGATGTTGGTTGTCTGGTTTGATCAGTGAATCTTTTCTTAAATTCCGGCAGTGAAGTTTCAACAGGAGATCTTGGCTGTGGAGGACCTTTAGTCCAGCAGCCCACTCTAGGTCCAACAACAACGATCTTTGCTATTGAGCCACAACGACTGTAGTGAGGTAAGGATTAGAGAATTTTATCCTTGCTGTAGATTCAGTGTTGTTTGGACTATTGTGATGATAGATTTGGATTTAGATATGAAGTAGAACTGGCTGTGGGGATTGTTCTTGGTGCTGGACAGCAACTCCATCTAGCTATTCTCTTTGATTTCAGTAGCAAGAACGACTGAGAGGTTGAGGTAAGATGAGTAGATTTTGTTCTTGAATCAGGTTATTGTTGGTTTTGGATATTCTGTTCTTGATCCGAACAGTGTAGTTTGTTTCTAGTATGAGTTGGATTCTGAGTTAGGTTTATGTGATTGTTGTTTAGGGGTTTTGCCCTAATTTAGTGTAAGAGATTTTTATTTAGCTATTTATAGGAGTATAGCTAAATAAAATATTTATTTATTGGTGACTCAGGGTTTTGACGCGAGACGAGTATCTCGACGTCAGATTTGGACCGATTGGACTTTTCCTATTGGAGGCGGGTACTTTTGACTTATTGTCTTTGATATGCTTAGTAATTAAATTAACAAGATGCATTAATTGTGTTTCTTACTTGTTTCGGTTAATCACTGCCCAATACATGCTACCTGTTGATTGATTGTTTGTTTACATCTTGTATGGATATGTACCTGATTCCACATGCTCATGGGTAGTGATATAACCATATTTTACCATGTCAGGACCTAGGTTTGATACCTTATATGATCAGATACCTTGATATGATTCATTCACTTTGGTGCACATTATGATATGTCCAGAGATTGGTTTAGTATATTACCATGTTTAGTGACATGCACCATTCGCATGATTGCATGCTGAGTGATTGATTGCTCCTTTATTGTCGAGCACTTTGCCAGTTTCATCACTGTTCGGTGCTCCGTTGTGACGCTCATGGGTAGCGGGACACAGCGTGGTAGCACGTCAGTTTGGCTCTTCCGGTGCTCCGTTGGTCCGCTCATGGGTAGTGTGACGCAGCGTGTAGCACGTTAGAGATCCCTCCCCGTCACAGTGTACCGGGAGATGAGAGCATGGCGCTCCCCCATTTATGATTTGGGGTAGGAGTACGTATGTACTCCGACAGCATCCCGTCCACTCGGTCACTCATCAGGAGTAGTGATGCAGAGTGCACGGTCGTCACAGCCCTACCCACTCGGTCCCACTGTTGTTGTGAGTCGGCTGACTGGCGTCAGGGGTGACCATGACATTGGCATCATATGCATGATGCATTTATTGTTTGTGTTTGTGTTTGTTGCACTTATATGCTGCACATTGCTTGGATACCTTGATTGACATGCATACAGGTCTTCTATACCTTTCGGACTGTTTGTCCTTTTACCGGGTCCTGGTTAGTACAGTTTCTCTCCTGCTTACTTCAGTTTTGTATTTACCTTTATTCATCAGGAGACTGTACGCATGATTAGTGCTAGGTGTTATTTTTTTACTTTGCATATCAATTGTACCTGCTGAGTGTTGGACTCACCCCGCCTCCATTGTTGTTATTTTCAGGTTGATGCTGTCAGGAGGGAGTTCCAGTCGCTAGTCCCCACAGCACGTAGTGCTAGATCTCTGCAGACCTCGATGGTTTATATATCGTTTAGTTTTGTTTTGCATTTATTGATTATGTGTGGACTTGGTTTGTTTGGATACTTGGTTGTTGTATGGATTTTTGTGATGATGATGATGGATTTTTATTCGATGTGTTTTTTTTACTACGTGCTTGCCTGGACGGCAGAAGAGGTGAGTTCGTCGATTTTGAGCTTTACGAGTGTAGTTGAGTAGGGTGGTTTTTGAGTCAGAGTATTACTACTTTGTTTGATTATATATAACTGCGTGGTGATGTTTTATTTTGTTGTTATTATTCCAGCCGCCTGTGGCTGAGGTATTTGTGAGATGTAGAAAAGTTTCAGATTGTCCACCGTACAGGGGAGATGCTTCTGAAATTTTCTCGGACAGGGACTCCTCTGGGGCGTGACAATTTAGTGGTATCAGAGCACAGGTATACGATCTTTTGGTTTTCATATTTTTGATGTTTGGGCTAACCTGATACCAATTTATTTACTTGGTATCAGAGCGCCAAGTTTGGCGATACTTGTTGGATTTTTGTATTTTGGATTTTCGAGATTTATCTGATACCAATTTATTGGTATTAGAGCAGGTTATGGATACCTGCTTTTGGTGTTCTGGATTTTTTTATGTCTGTTTTGGTTTGTACGGATTTCCGTTATGGTTATGTTTCGGAGTTCCGTTTCGGATTTATATGGATTTCTGGCGATTTTCTCGTTCGGAATTTTGAGGTCAGAAGTTGGGGACTGGATAGCGATGGAACATCTCCCGACGACATATAGGTATGACATGTATTAGCACTTTATCTTTAGTACCTGTCTGGTTGCTGTAGCCCATATTACATGTGAAACCAGCCACTGATCTTGCTTGACCCTAATAGATATCAAAGATTATAGTCTCTGGTGATTTTATATATCTTACCACCAGTAGTTTTAGCTTTTGTTACTACTAGTTGGTTAGGTGATGGAGGCACATACCAGCCTCTGCTATTGTTAGCTGGCTAATGGATGATATCTACATATTCCTGTTGATTTTGCTAGTAGAGTTTTGTTTATACTCATATCTTTTGGATATTAGGGTATTTGATATAATGAGAATTGTTCATTTGGGGAGTTATCATGTTTGATCATTATTGAGAATGATTTGAGGTTGAGGGATATTGTGAGATCAGATATTGTGATGTGTTGATTTATAATGATTTATGAGAGTAAATGTTATGTGGTTGTCTGATGATCTATTACTAGATATTTGTTTTGATGATTTATTAGTGGATAATTATTTTGATGATCTATTGCTTAGGTTGTCGTTGATGGTGACATAGTGAGTGTCATGTATGATATTCACAGATTTGATGATTATAGTTGGTGATCAGATATAAATCAGGTGCTAGAGAGTTTACGGTTGAGTGTACCTAAGAATTTTAATAAATCTGGTTAGTTGTGGTTATTTCACAGGATGATAAAATGATATTTGCTCCCTCTGATATTGGACTATGTGGATAAATAATGATTTGATATTTTGAATGTTAACTTGCTCTCATGGGGAGTAGAGACTAATTCATCTGATATTATGTGGGCTGATATTTTTGAGGATAAAAAAAAATGAGGGTGTCTTGATGTTCTTGAATTCTGACTTTATCTTTTGGGTCGTACAGATTTATACATATGATTATTGTGGGTTTCTAGTTGATTATGCCGAGTGGATAGGCATACATGTCTGATTGTTTATTGGAGGTATTTGTCAATTAAAAACTATGTTGTGGAATGTGCACATATGTTTGAGTGTTTTATTGGATGTATCTTATCGATTCAGTTTGGGTTGTGATATGTACAGATGTGTTCGGTGTAATATTCGAGGTATTTTATTGATTATATTTGATTTGTGGATGCACTTGTGCCTATTAGGCTTTGTTGGAAGTATTACGTTGATTATACTCTTGGCATAAGGTGTACATATGTCATGTGAGTGTTGTTGAGGTGTATTGTCGATTATACCTATGTTGATATATGCACACGGGTTTGATAGGTATTGTTGGAGGTATCACACTGATTTATACCTGTGCTATGAGTGTGTTTGGTGTGTATAAATTGGATGATTATGTCGATCATACCTATGTTGTGTGTGCACGGGTACCAGGTGTATGGTGGGTAGAATCATGATGATTCTACCTATGTTGAATGTAGAATGCTGAGTGTCTACATTATGTTATTGGTTGTATAACCCTGTCAACTAATTCTCTTATTAGTGGGTGACCAACCCACTAGGATGATGATAAAGTTGACTATGGATTTGATTTGCTTACTGGGTGGTTATACCCTAGGCTAACCACATTGATCTGTGGTAGAGAGATCTTGTGCAGTCTCTAGCTAGATAGTTAGGTGCTTGGGCACTTATGTATTGTTGTGGTAGAGCGTAGCTCTCACATGTTATGGATCGTTTGTGGTAGAGCGTAGCTTCCACATATTCTGGATTCCCACATATTTAGGGATTGTTTTGTAGTGGAGCGTTGCTCCTACATATTGCGGATTGTTTATAGCGGAGCATTGCTCCCATATTTATTGTGGATACATATTTCGGATTATCCCACATATGGAGGATTTCTTGTGGTAGAGTGTTGCTCCCCCATATGTGGTATTTTCTGTGATGGAGCGTTGCTCTCACACTGGAGGATCTATGCCTGGTGATTTATATCGTTAGTGATCAGATCTGTTTATTGTCGAGGATCTTATGGTTAGGAATGTTGTGATATGGACATTATGTGTTTTGGTTTTACCAGTAAGGCTTGCGGAGCCTTAGATGTTATCATGGACTCAATGATTTTGGTATTCCCAAGATGTTTGGATCGGTTTCCATTGTCTTTGTTAATGGTGTTGTGATCTATTTCGGATCCACGATGAGTTACGCACTTCATCTTTGCATAGTTTTAGAGATGCTTCGATGGAAACGTCTAGATGTGAAGATCAGTAGTGCGTATTTTGGTTGTCTTCTATGAGATGTTTGAGACACACGGTCATGAGTAGGAGTATACCGTGGTTCCACAGGAGATTGATGTTGTTACCGTTAGGAGTAGACGGAGTCTATAGAAGAGGCTCGCAATTTCCTTTGTTTGGCTCGATATTTCCGGAGATACATTGAGGGTTTCTCACGGATTGCTATGCTACTTACACGCCTGACCAGGAAAGGCGTGAAGTTCACTTGGACTGAGGATTATGAGATAAGCTTCTAGGAGTTGAAGCGGAGACTAGTGTCGACTTCGATTTTGATTTTTACCTTCTAGAGAGGACGGATATGTCCTCTACACCAACGCATCTATTCAGGGTTTGAGCGCTGTTCTGATGCAGCACGATATGGTAGTCTCCTATGCTTCTCGTCGGTTGAAGGAGCATGAGAAGAACTACCCTGTACATGATCTGGAGCAAGTCGCCCTTATTTTTGTCATGAAGATTTGGCGACATTATTTATATGGCGTTACATTTGAGATTCTCACTGACTCTAAGAGTCTCAAATATCTGTTTACTTGGAAGGAACTTAATCTCCGACGGAGAAGATGGATGGAGTTCCTGAATAATTATGATTGTACCATTAGCTATCCCCCGGGGGAGAGCTAATGTGGTTGCCGATGCGCTTAGCAGGAAGTCCGGAGGGACTTTAGCTTGCCACCGAGTTGTGGTCACAGACTTGATTTAAGGTTTCTCCGATTTGGGCCTTGAGGGGTAAGGACAGACAGAGCAAGATACTCTGGTTACCATTGTTGCTCAGTCGTTGATCAGGACAAGGATACGAGAGCCATATGCTGCTGATCAGTATTTGCAGTTTATTTACAGCCAGATAGCTTCCGGGCAGCAGACCGAGTTCACACGAGACGAGGAGGGTGTTATACACTACCGAGGCAGATTTTGCGTGCTTCAGTCTCATCCGGTCTTATAGGAGTTACTTCCGGAGGCTCATCGCTCATGATTTGCTGTCCACCCAGGCGGTAATCGTATGTACCAAAATTTGAGATGTTTCTATTGGTGGAACGACATGAAGGACGACATGAATTAAGACATCGTGGATTTTATAGCTAGATGTCTTGTCTGTCAGCAAATGAAGGCCGAGCACCAGAGACCTGCCGGCTTACTTCAGCAGATTCCTAATCCTGAGTGGAAATGAGAACACATTACTATGGACTTTGTGGTAGGTTTGCCGAGGACATGACGAGACCATGACGCGATTTGGCTAATCGTTGATCGATTAACCAAATCCGCGTACTTCTTAGCGATCCGGAGGACTGATCCCCTGGATCGATTGGCAGATCTGTATTGTCGGGAGATTATCAGACTACATGGTGTTCCGTTGAGTATAATCTCGGATAGAGATCCACGGTTCACGTCTCGTTTCTGGCAGAGTCTGCAGCAGGCCTTGGGCACGCAGCTCTGTTTCGACAGATGGACAGTCAGAGCGGACCATTCAGACGTTAGAGGACCTGCTGAGATCATGTGTTATGGATTTCGGAGGCAGTTGGGAGGACCATCTGCCGTTAGTAGAATTTGCTTACAACAACAGCTTTCATTCGGCTATCCAGATGGCACCATTTGAAGCGTTGTATGGTAGGTCTTGTCGGATACCCACCCTCTGGGTGAGGTTGGGGAGACCCAGTTGTTGGGACCTCATAGAGCTCAGCATGAGGTAGAGTTGTTTTATACTATCAGACGGAGGATGTCAGAGGCACAGGACTGCCAGAAGAGTTATGCTGATCGGAGACTTAGACTCTTAGAGTTCTCCGTTTGCGACCATGTATTTCTGCGAGTTTCACCCAAGAAAGGGGTGGAGAGATTTGACCTCAGAGGTGAGCTAGCTCTGCGATACATTGGCTCTTTCCAGATCTTGGAGAGGATCGGAGTGGTAGCTTACAGACTAGCACTACCACCGTCCCTGTCAGGCGTTCACGGTGTATTCCACGTATCGATGCTGAGGAGATACGTGCTCGACCCGACGCATGTGCTGGCAGATATATCAGTTCCTGTTCAGCCTGACGTCACTTATTAGGAGGTTCCGGTACGGATTTTGGACCGGAAAGAGCGTCAGTTGCGGAACAAGACTATCCGACTGGTTAAAGTCGGATGGCAGCATCATTCGGATGAGGAGGCTACTTGGGAGCTCGAGGATACTATCCGAGCTCGATACCCCCATCTTTTCCCTTGAGGTATGTGATTTAATTTACCGTTCAGCATTTATACGCTTTATCTGTTGTTAGTGTTTGCTGATGGTAGATAACGAAATTTGGGGACCAAATTTTTATTAGTGGGGGAGAATGTAAAATACTGGAAATAAGCGAATATTAATAAGGAAATTTTCCGAAATTTTTGGAAATTTTTCGGAGCTCGTATGGACGAGTTAACGGGGACAAAAATGAGGCCCGGAAAAGCCTATTTAGGCTACCCTATTTTAAAGAGGAAAAGTTTTTAAATTCTCCTTTTCTTTTATTCTTTTTCTTTTCCTCTTATTCCCGAGCCCTAACCCATGCGACGCCGTCCCCTCTTTGCACGCGACAGATCTTCCTCCCTCTCCTCTGCCGACGCCGGCGACGCCATGGAACAGAGAGCCGGTGGCTGAGCATCCCTTCTTCTCCCTCGTGTGCACGCCCTCACTCCCGATCCGCCGGCGTCCGAGCCCTAGCGCCGGCCACTTCCTCTTCTCGTTTTCTTTCTCCCGAGCCGCACACCCAAAGCCCTCTTCATCTTCTCCTCCGCCTAGCCGTGCCTAGCATCTCGCGCTGCCACCACAGCCGGCCACCGCGAGCTCTATCTCGGATCACCTCACATCAGAGCCGAGCTTTCCTCCATCTCGAGTGCCCTAGTCGGCTCCGACGCCACTGCCGACCACCGCCTTGTTCCTTGCTTGAGCAGCCGGCTATCGCAGGGATCTTCCTCACCAGTGTCGTGCCCTAGTTTTGCTTTTCACAGTGGTTCTGTCTTCATTGTTGTCTGCCCTAGCTGTGAACGAAGAGGTAAGGGAGATTGTGTTTTGTTGCGGGATTGTAGTGGTATTCCTTCTTTGGAGTTCATCTGTTCACTAATTTTGGATGTTGGTTGTCTGGTTTGATCAGTGAATCTTTTCTTAAATTCCGGCAGTGAAGTTTCAACAGGAGGTCTTGGCTGTGGAGGACCTTTAGTCCAGCAGCCAACTCTAGGTCCAGCAACAACGATCTTTGCTATTGAGCCACAACGACTGTAGTGAGGTAAGGATTAGAGAATTTTATCCTTGCTGTAGATTCAGTGTTGTTTGGACTATTGTGATGATAGATTTGGATTTAGATATGAAGTAGAACTGGCTGTTGGGATTGTTCTTGGTGCTGGACAGCAACTCCATCTAGCTATTCTCTTTGATTTCAGTAGCAAGAACGACTGAGAGGTTGAGGTAAGATGAGTAGATTTTGTTCTTGAATTAGGTTATTGTTGGTTTTGGATATTCTGTTCTTGATCCGAACAGTGTAGTTTGTTTCTAGTATGAGTTGGATTCTGAGTTAGGTTTATGTGATTGTTGATTAGGGTTTTGCCCTAATTTAGTGTAAGAGATTTTTATTTTGCTATTTATAGGAGTATAGCTAAATAAAATATTTATTTATTTGTGACTCAGGGTTTTGACGCGAGACGAGTATCTCGACGTCGGATTTGGACCGATTGGACTTTTCCTATTGGAGGCGGGTACTTTTGACTTATTGTCTTTGATATGCTTAGTAATTAAATTAACAAGATGCATTAATTGTGTTTCTTACTTGTTTCGGTTAATCACTGCCCAATACATGCTACCTGTTGATTGATTGTTTGTTTACATCTTGTATGGATATGTACCTGATTCCACATGCTCATGGGTAGTGATATAACCATATTTTACCATGTCAGGACCTAGGTTTGATACCTTATATGATCAGATACCTTGATATGATTCATTCGCTTTGGTGCACATTATGATATGTCCAGAGATTGGTTTAGTATATTACCATGTTTAGTGACATGCACCATTCGCATGATTGCATGCTGAGTGATTGATTGCTCCTTTATTGTCGAGCACTTTGCCAGTTTCATCACTGTTCGGTGCTCCGTTGTGACGCTCATGGGTAGCGGGACACAGCGTGGTAGTACGTCAGTTTGGCTCTTCCGGTGCTCCGTTGGTCCGCTCATGGGTAGTGTGACGCAGCGTGTAGCACGTTAGAGATCCCTCCCCGTCACAGTGTACCGGGAGATGAGAGCATGGCGCTCCCCCATTTATGATTTGGGGTAGGAGTACGTATGTACTCCGACAGCATCCCGTCCACTCGGTCACTCATCAGGAGTAGTGATGCAGAGTGCACGGTCGTCACAGCCCTACCCACTCGGTCCCACTGTTGTTGTGAGTCGGCTGACTGGCGTCAGGGGTGACCATGACATTGCATCATATGCATGATGCATTTATTGTTTGTGTTTGTGTTTGTTGCACTTATATGCAGCACATTGCTTGGATACCTTGATTGACATGCATACAGGTCTTCTATACCTTTCGGACTGTTTGTCCTTTTATCGGGTCCTGGTTAGTACAGTTTCTCTCCTGCTTACTTCAGTTTGGTATTTACCTTTATTCATCAGGAGACTATACGCATGATTAGTGCTAGGTGTTATTTCCTTACTTTGCATATCAATTGTACCTGCTGAGTGTTGGACTCACCCCGCCTCCATTGTTGTTATTTTCAGGTTGATGCTGTCAGGAGGGAGTTCCAGTCGCTAGTCCCCACAGTACGTAGTGCTAGATCTCTGCAGACCTCGATGGTTTATATATCGTTTTGTTTTGTTTTGCATTTATTGATTATGTGTGGACTTGGTTTGTTTGGATACTTGGTTGTTGTATGGATTTTTGTGATGATGATGATGGATTTTTATTCGATGTGTTTTTTTTACTACGTGCTTGCCTGGACGGCAGAAGAGGTGAGTTCGTCGGTTTTGAGCTTTACGAGTGTAGTTGAGTAGGGTGGTTTTTGAGTCAGAGTATTACTACTTTTTTTGATTATATATAACTGCGTGGTGATGTTTTATTTTGTTGTTATTATTCCAGCCGCCTGTGGCTGAGGTATTTGTGAGATGTAGAAAAGTTTCAGATTGTCCACCGTACAGGGGAGATGCTGCCGAAATTTTCTCGGACAGGGACTCCTCTGGGGTGTGACAGAGCTGGACCATTTAAGGTAAGTTCATTTTATACTGACTAAATAAAAAAACAAGACCTTTGTTATTATAGAGGTGTGCGCTCTTAATCATGATATAATAACAAGCACATATACTTTATATTCATTTCTTTGATTTATCAAAGGGTGTGATTTAGTTCGATAAATCAATAGGCCCGATAAGTTGGGAAATGGTATTACTTATATGGGTGTGTTGTTGATTATAGAATGAAACTGTGTCCTAGTAATCTAGGTTGATAATGTCCCCAAGAGGGGCTCATAAGAATTGTCATGTTAAACCCTGCAGGTGGACTTAGTCCGACATGACAATAAGGTTGAGTGGTACTACTCTTGGACTAAGATATTAATTAAAGTGAGTTGTCAGTAACTCACTTAATTAGTGGACATTCGACATCTTAAACACAGGGAGATTAACACACTTATGATAAGAATGAGCCCAAAAAGTAATTTGGGATTGGTGCGGTAGTTCAATAATAATTCTTTAGTGGTATGAATTATTATTGATGAAATTAAGTTGGGTGTTCGGGGTGAACACGGGAAGCTTAATTTCATCGAAAGACCAAAACCAAATCCTTCTCTCGGTACCTATCATAGCCTCTTATTTATAAAGTATTATACCCACCCATACCCACCTTCTTACCTACCTTAAGGTGGCCGGCCAAGCCTAGCTTGGAGCCCAAGCTAGGGCCGGCCAAACTAAGGTGAGTTGGTTTCATTAGGTGGTCGGCCCTAGCTTGAACCCAAGCTTGGTGTGGCCGGCCACAATAAATTAAAAGGTTTTTATTTTTTTTTTAAAATCTTTCTTATGTGAAAGTCATGGTTATAAAAGAGAGTTTAAAATTTAAATATTTCCTTTTATAGTTTTCTACAAAAGATTAAGAGAAAGGTTTGATATCTTACCTTATTTTTATTTAAAAGGAAGATTTTAATTTTTGATAAAACTTTCCTTTTATGTAACCATCCTCATGATTTTAAAAGAGAATTTTAAAATTAAATCTTTCCTTTTATAGTTTCTACAAAATATTAAGAGGAAATGTTAAATATCTTTCCTTATTTGTAGTTAAAAGGAAGATTTTAATTTTGAAGAAAATTTTCCTTTTTGGAAATCATCCACATGTTTTAATAGAGAGATTTTAATTTATAAAAGTTTCCTTTTATAAACAACCATGAGGGAATTTTTAAAAGAGAATTTTTTTATTTTAAAAATTTCCGGAAACAAATTAGGAAGTTTTAATTTTGTGATTGAAACTTTCCTTGTTTGGAGGGAATAAGGTGGCCAACCATTAAGAGTTTAAAAAGGAAATTTTAAATAAATTTTTCCTTCTTAAACATTGGCAAAGAATATAAGGAAGTTTTATTTATTAAACTTTCCTTATTTGCCAAGGCCAAGGAATATAAAAGAGAGGGTAGAGGTGTCTCACCTTAACACAACATTATCTCTTCTATTCCTTGGTTGGTGGCCGACCCCTCTCTTCCTCCTATTCTCCTATTCTTTTTCCTTTGTGGCCGGCGACATCTTCATCTCAAGGAGCTTGGTGGTGGCCGAATTTTGCTAGAGGAAGAAGGAGAGATAGGAGGCTTTGTTTCTTGCATCCCTTGGAGCTTGGTTGGTGGCCAAAAGTTCTACATCTCTTGGAGATTAGGAGTGGCGAAAACTTGCTTGGAGAAGGAGGAAGGTGGTGGTGTTAGAGTGTATACTGAAAGCCTAAGCTTTTGTAAACATTTGTTTTGAATAAAGAATCACATTTGGTCAAATTATCTACATTTGTTTGTAGTTCTTCAATTAATTTATATTGTAGATAACATAGCATGTGGTGTCACATGCAGAAGATAATGTTTTCAGTACCTTATAAATTATAAACAATAGCTCACGACCAAAATGGAAAGGAACAAATTATTAGAAGGTCATAGTGTAATTAGGTATCAGTTTATCTTGACTGTATAATTACACTAGTACACTTAGAGTGTATTGAGTAGGACCATTTGAGGTCGTTTCTTTTATACTGACTTTATAAAGGAACAAAGACCTCATTTATTATGGAAGTGTGTGCTCTTAATCCTAATATAATAACAAGCACATATATTTGATATTTATTTCTTTAATTTATCAATGGGTGAGATTTAGTTCGATGAATCAATAAGCCCGATAAATTGAGAAATGGTATCACTTATAGTGTGTGTTGTTGATTATAGAAGGAAAATGTGTCCTAGAGATACTAGGTTGATAATGTCCTCAAGAGGAGCTCATAAGGATTGTCATGTTAAACCCTGTAGGTGGACTTAGTCCGACATGATGATAAGGTTGAGTGGTACTACTCTTGGACTAAGATATTAATTAAATGAGTTGTCAGTAACTCACTTAATTAGTGGACATTCGATATCTTAAACACAGGGAGACTAACACACTCATAATAAGAAGGAGCCCAAAAAATGTAATTTGGGATTGGTGCGGTAGTTCATTAATAGTTCTCTAGTGGAATAAATTATTATTGATAAAATTAAGTTGTGTGTTCGGGGCGAACACGGGATGCTTAATTTTATCGGGAGACAAAAACCAATTCCTCCTCTCGGTCCCTATCGTAGCCTCTTATTTATAGAGTACTATACCCACCTATACCCACTTTCTATACCCACCTAAAGGGGGCCGGCCAAGCTAGCTTGGGAACCAAGCTAGGGCCGGCCTAAGCATGAATTGGGGTGGCCGGCCCTAGCTTGAACCCAAGCTAGAGGGGCCGGCCATATTTATTTAAAAAAGAATTTTTATTTTTATTTTTATTATGTGGAAGGTATAATTTATTAAAGAGAATTAAAATTAAAATATCTCTCTTGTAAAAGATCTACAAAAGATTAAAAAAAGAGATTAGATCTCTTTCCTTATTTGTAGATTGGTGAGATATTTTATTTTCTCTTTAAAAATTATTCACATGTTGTAAATTAAAATTATGGAAATTTCTTTTTATCAACCATGAAGAGATTTTAAAAGGAAATTTTATTTTTTTAAAATTTCTAAAGACAAATAAGGAAGTTTTAATTGTTGATTAAAATTATCCTATTTGCTCTACATGAGGTGGCCGGCCACATACAATTAATTAGGAAATTTTATTTAATTTTTCTTAATTAATTGTTGTCAAGGAAAATTAAGGAAATTTTATTATAAATAAATTTCCTAATTTGCCAAGGCTAAGGAATATAAAAGAAGGGGTGAGGGTGCCTTCATGAGACAACCTCTATTATTTTCTCTCCCTCTTTTCCTTGGTGTTGTGGCCGGCCATCACCCTCTCCCTCTCTTCCTCTTGTGGTGGCCGAATACTTCATCCCTCTTGGAGTTCTTGTGGTGGCCAGATACTACTTGGAGAAGAAGAAGAAGAAGGAGAGAAAGCTAGCATCTCTTGGAGCATGGTTGATGTTTAATTCTTCATCCTTGGTTAAGCTTCTTTTGTGGCCGAACCTAGCTAGGAGGAGAAGAAGGTGGTTGGTGGTTTCTCATCTCGGAAGATCGTTGCCCACACAACGTCCGAGGTTAGAAGAGGAATACGGTAGAAGATCAAGAGGTCTTTCTAAAAGGTATAACTAGTAATTTTTCTTTCCGCATCATACTAGTTATTTTTAGAAATAATACCAAATACAAGAGGCTTATGATTCTAGAATTTCGAATATGTTTTTCGATGTTGTATTCTTTTGTTTTTTCTTTTCCTTGTGATTTGATTGTTCTTTTCGGTTAACCTAAAGTTATTTTAGGAAATTAAATATTATATTTCTATAAAAGGTTTTGTCTAGTCGGTGGTGGTTGCTCCCATATCCATGAAGGCTATGTGCCTCGCCACGTCAGTACTGGGAACCGATTATGGAAATTAATATTTAATGGAATTAATAACTTAAGGTGATTTGGGTCGAACGTGTTAAGTTCCGCAGGAGATCCAAGTCAAAACCTAAAAGAACAAATAGATTAAGTTTTGGATCAAACGTGTTAAGTTCCGCAGGTGATCCAAAATTTAATTTAAAAGAACACATGGTAGCTAGGAAAAGGTTCAGACCTTTGTACAAAATTTTTGTACAGTGGAACCTCTAGGCTTTCCGAGTAGCAACCAACAGGTGGTGGTTCTCGTCTCGATAGATCGTCACCCACACGATGTCCGAGATAAGAAAAGGAATATGATAGAAGATCAAGAGGTTGTTTCTTACAAAGAATGGTATAACTAGTAACTATTCCGCATCATACTAGTTTTCTTTATATATATTTTGAAATACCAAATACAAGAGGCATATGATTCTAGGTTTATAATTTGTGATTCGAGTTTGTGTTCTTTTGTTTTTTTTTTGATCTTGTGATTCGATTGTTCCTTTTGGTTAAACCTAGGGTTACTATAAGGAAATTAAATATTAAATTTCATTGAAAGGATTTGTCTAGGAAGTGGTGGATGCTCCCATACCCAAGAAGGCCTTGTGCCTCGCCATGTTTAACCTGGAAGCCTATCTCTAAAATTAATATTTAATTGAATTTGTAACATAGTTGGATTTAGATCAATAATGTTAAGTATCGTTTGTGATCCAAGTCTAAACCTTTAAGAACAGCTAAGTTAAATTTGGAATCAATAATGTTAAGTTCCATTTGCGATTCATAATTTAATTTCTAAATAACACAATAGGTTGTTAGGAATGGTTCAGGACTTGTACAAAATTTTTGTACAGGGGAACCGGTACAATATTCCAAGTATCAACCACTACAATCCTCAAAAGCAAAGAGAGAAAGAAGAAGTATGCTTATTCAATGATGATGAGTGATCTTTGGATCCAATCCTTTACTTCTGGAGTTAATGTGTTGATGAAAGTGTTGGTGCAAGTTGCACCAGAATCAAACCTAAGTTTTGATGTTGTCAAAGGTTCAAGTTAAGTCTTGTTATGGTCTAACAAATTGACTGAGTGTGCAGAATGTTTACTCAACTAGGAAAGACCTAGTTGGAGGCTAGGCAGGAGAAATCTTAGCAGATCATGGAACGCAGGTGCAAGTCCAAGTAGGTCAAGGGGACTCGAAGCTTGGTAGTGTGATCGAGAGGTCTGGAGGACCTAAGATCAAGAAAAAGTCCTGGGGAGCCAATCAAGGCTGAGTGAAAAGTCCAAACTAGATCTGGAGAATCAAAGTTTGGCAGGTAGGTTGAGGTAAACAAACTGGAGGAGCGATAGTGAGGTCGGGTTCCCGAAGGCAACAACCTTAGGTCGCTGATCCAACTGAAGAAATCGGGAAGGTTTCCAAGTTGAGATCAAGACAATTCTACTATCTTTCATATTACTCTTGCTTTATAACATTATTGTTCTAACATTTGTTTTTCAGGAGATTTTTTGTCTTAATACTATTTTGTAGGTCCGGCTGGATTGGTCGACCGAACAGTAGTATCGGTCGCCCGAACCAGGCAAAATCAGAACAACATTCAAATTAGACCAGAACAAATCAGAGTCCGATCAAAGTTTGATCAGTCGACCGAACAGTAAGATCGGTCGACCGATCCATGGTGACTCAACACTAGCCAGCTCATTAGCATTGATCAGTAGAAGAAGGAAAAAAAGGTTGATCGGTCGACCGAACCGGAGGACCGGTCGACCGATCCAATCAGCATTAAATACAACATTAAAAGATGATCTCAGCTAATTATGACGATCAGGGAAAAGATCCTGTTCAGTCGACCGAAAGACATGATTGGTCGGCCGAACCCTTAAAGAGCATTGATTATCGGAGATCGAGTGAGCGTCAGACTCCAGCCAGGAAGGAAGGGAGCGGGTTCGGTCGACCGAACAGAGGGATCGGTCGATCGAATGCCCAAGGCACCTATAAAATGAGGCTCGAAGTCTGAGGCCATCACAACTCTTCTGATCATCTAAAAAACTCTTCTTTGCATACGGATTGTGCTACACATCTTCAACAACTCAGCAAGTCACTCCGTTGGAAGTACCGTCCAAGCTACATCCTATGCATACGATTGTCGGTATATTTATTTTCATATTGCACTTAAATTAAAATAAGATAGTAGGAGTGTTACTATCTTATTTCATTATACTTGTACGATCTGCTTCTTTCCGAAGATTTCGAAAAGAAGGGTTTTAGTTCTTTGCCCATCGGTGCGGTCGAGGACTGCGGGCCTTCGAGTAGGAGTCGAGCTAGGCTCCGAATGAAGTAAACGACTGTGTCTCTTTTCTTATTTCCGCTGCACGTTTCTGATTTAAAAAGTCAAAGAAAAGTTTTAAAAGAAGCGATATTCACCCCCCCTCTATCGCTCGCATCCGATCTATCAATTGGTATCAGAGCCTCGTTAGCTCTAAAATAACTTAACAATTTTTCAAAGATTTTTTTTTAAAATAAAAAACTTTCTCTTTTCTTTAATTTAGAATATTTTTTTGTTTTTCTTATCCTCTCAAGCACTGCTAATCTCAAGATGAAAATTCTTGGAAATACTTTTCTTTTAATTTTTGTCTTGCAAGGATGTCGAACTAGTATCAAGAAGGATATAGTACTGTCCAACCTCCACTATTCAAAGGAGAAAATTTTAGTTATTGGAAGAATATAATGGAGTGCTATTTGAAGTCCGACATTGAGCTCTAGTTCACAATCTTGAAAGGTTACACTCCCCCGACGAAAGTTGGAACACCTCTTGAGCCTAAAGATTTGACTCCCCCAATGATCAAGAAGGCGCAACTGAACTACAAGGCAATCAACACCATTCAGTGCGGCCTTACAATGGAAGAATTGAATCAAGTCGGCCCCTATGACAATGCTAAAGAATTGTGGGACTCTCTAGTCAAACTACACGAAGGAACCGATGACTCGAAGGTAACTAAACGGGACTTACTTTTAAATAATTTATTTAATATAAAAATATTTCCTAGAGAGACGGCCTCGCAACTACACGCTCGACTGAAGGACATACTTAATGGCCTCCACCTGATCGGACACAACTTGGAAAACTGCGACACAATAAGGTACGCCATAAATGCCTTTCCGAGGAATGCTTTGTGGCCATCAATTGTAGATGTGTACCAAGTTGTTGGGTTCATCGGGCCGCGAAAACCGCTTTTTCGCGTCGCGGAAACCCCGAGTCACCCAAAGCCATGGATCTCGTGCAAAGATTCGTAAACAAAATTTTTTCGAAAAACCTTTTTCTTGTACGAGTTTGTAAAAACTTTAGATCTACACTAAAGTTAAGATCATTACCCTTGTAGCGAAGCCCTTCGCGTTCCCGCTCGTCCAAGGTGCCGGATCTCTAGACCGTCAAGTGTACGGTCCTCTAGAAGTATCCACACGAACAATCCTTGATGGAGAAGACCAAACAAAGGTGTGCTAGCACCTTGTCTTGTTCGGCCAAGAGAGGAGGAGAGGGAGAAGAGAGAGCTCTAGAGGAAGAAGATGACTTAATCACACTTGAATGAAAAATGAATATTTTCATTCCCCACTAGAGTGGCCGGCCACATCTTGGAGGTGTAACTCCCCACATTAATTCTAATTAATGTGGAGACCATTAAGAGTTGTAACCCCCATGAGGTGGCACTCTAGGATGATGTGGATCAACACTATTGGTCCACATTTTGCCACCTCACTAAATGACATGGCAACAAGTGTAACCTCCTCATTTAATGTGGGCCGGCCACATTAAATGCTATGGAGGCTTGTAACCTCCATGAGGTGGCACACATTGATGATGTGGAGCAATCCTATTGGTCCACATCTTGCCAACTCACTAGTGATGTGGCAAAAAGTCAAGTCAAACATGACTTTTTCTCTTCCTCTCAAATCAAGTCAAACTTGATCAAATCTCTCTCATGGTTGATCTAATCCAACCATATGATTCAAGCCAACTTAATATAATGAATCTAATTCATTAAATTAAGTTGATTTAATTAGTCATAATCTAAATTAGACACATTAAATACATGAATCAACTTGAGTCCAACTCAATTAGCCCAATTTGGATTACTCTTAATCCAATATGATTCATCAAATGAATCTAATCCCCTTGGTTCATTATATGAACCAAATCTCCATCTAATTGTCCTTAGTGTGTGACCCTATAGGTTCTTGTAACGTTGGCAATGCCCTAAACCCATTTAGGAGCATAAGTAATGAGCGGTATCTAGCAACACATCATTACTACCCAAGTTACAAGAATGTCGAGATCCGACATCACCTTGTGACTACCAATTGTGACTCCTCACAAAATATATGACATTATCCTTCTATCCTAGACATCTAGATTGATCAATGTGAGGCATAGACCGTGTCATCCTCTAATCAATCTAAATCTTGAACTCCAAGTAGACTCACTCGATCAAATGAGCTCAACATCTAATGTTGACTCATTTGGGCATGACCATGCACTTAGTGATCTCACTCTATCAAGAATAGCAATGTCGCTCCCGTCATATGGGAGGGATAGATCCCATCTACATCACTCACATTCCTCTGCATAATTCGTTACATACCCAGTAATCGCCTTTATAGTCCACCCAGTTACGGGTGACGTTTGACGAAACCAAAGTACATAACTCCTTATGTAGGGATCCATGGTGACTTCAGGTCCAAGGACTAATAGTCATACTAATAGCCACATGAGAAAGTATATGACACTCATATAACGATCCATGATACTTTCTCATGGCGGGTCATTCAGTATACATTCTCCAATGTATACCCATGTGTCAGCTTGATATCTCTATATCCATGACTTGTGAGATCAAGTCATCGAACTGACCTACATGCTAGTCTTATTGCATTAACATTGTCCCTGAATATTAATACTCGACTAGGAATGATTTAGAGTAGTTTTCCCTATATCATCTCACTATCGATTCAACTAATCGATTGATATAGGTATGAACCTTCTACTCAAGGACGCTATTATACTTAGTCTATTTGGCACTAATACAAATAAGTATAATAACCAAACAAATGCATTTATTAATATACAAGAATATGATATACATGAGTCCATACAATCATCAAAAATGATTGGCTCTAGGGCTCTAACTATCAATCTCCCACTAGCACTAGTGCCAATCAGTATAGGCTCTAAGGCCTAAAGACCTAGTGTGACCATCATGCTTCCTCTGTGCCAAAGCCTTGGTCAAGGGATCTGCGATGTTAGCCTCTGTAGGTACTCTGCAAATCTTCACATCTCCTCTATCGATAATCTCTCGAATGAGATGGAAGCGCCGTAGTATGTGCTTGGTCCCCTGGTGTGAGCGAGGTTCCTTTGCCTGTGCTATAGCTCCATTGTTGTCACAATAGAGCTCAACTGGGACAGCGATGCTAGGAACCACCCCAAGTTCAGTGATGAACTTGCGGATCCAAATTGCCTCCTTTGCTGCCTCTGATGCAGCAATATACTCGGCCTCTATTGTAGAATCAGCTACTGTGTCCTGCTTCGAACTCTTCCAGCTCACAGCACCACCATTTAAGCAAAACACGAACCCTGACTGCGATCGGTAATCATCCTGATCGGTCTGGAAGCTAGCATCACTGTAACCCTTTACAGTTAGCTCATCATTGCCTCCATATATCAAGAAATATTCTTTAGTCCTTCTTAAGTACTTAAGAATATTCTTGACCGCTATCCAGTGACTTTCACCTGGATCTGACTGGTATCTGCTCGTCATGCTCAAAGTATACGAGACATCAGGTCGAGTACATAGCATGGCGTACATGATAGATCCTATGGCTGAAGCATAAGAGATTGGATCCATGCGGTCTCTCTCCTCTCTAGAAGAGGGACCTTGAGTCTTCGAAAGACTCACGCCATGTGACATCGACAGAAATCCCTTCTTGGAGTTCTGCATGGCAAACCAAAGGAGTACCTTGTCAATGTATGTACTCTGACTTACGCCAAGCAATCTCTTAGATCTATCTCTATAGATCTGAATCCCTAGAATGCGGGATGCCTCACCTAAGTTCTTCATTGAGAAACAACTGCCTAGCCAGGTCTTGACAGACTGAAGCATAGGGATGTCCTTCCCAATGAGTAGTATGTCATCCACATACAATATGAGGAAGACAACTATATCCCCTACAACCTTCTTGTAGACATAAGGCTCATCTTCATTCTTGATGAAACCAAACTATTTGATTGCATCATCGAATCGAAGATTCCAGCTCCGAGAAGCTTGCTTTAGTCCATAAATGGACCTATGCAGCTTGCATACTCTGCTAGTATGCTGTGGATCTAAAAAACCCTCAGGTTGTGTCATGTACACATCCTCGAGCAGGTTTCCATTCAGAAACGCGGTTTTGACATCCATCTGCCATATCTCATAGTCATGGTAGGCTGCAATAGCAAGTATGATTCGAATAGACTTAAACATCGCTACTGGAGAAAATGTTTCATCATAGTCAATACATGAATCTGCTTGAAATCTTTAGCTACCAAGCGACCCTTATAGATAAGTCCATCCATGTAAGTCTTTCTCTTAAAGACCCACTTACACCCAATGGGTTTTATCCCTTCAGGTGGATCAACAAAAGTCCATACTTGATTGGTGTACATGGATTCCATTTCGGATCTCATGGCTTCTAGCCATTTCTCGGAATCTGGTCTCATCACAGCTTCCTGATAGGTGGTAGGCTCATCCTGGTTGAAAACCACTCATAAAAGTAAAAAAAACCGCCCCTATATGGGTGTTTCTTTTGAGTGCGGTTGTTGTTCCTCAACTCTTTGTGGAACAACATCATCCACAACACTTTGTGGTTCCAGTTCAACTTCCATCGAGGCATCAGTGCTATTGTTCGCATCTTGAACTTCTTCAAGATCAAACGCGCTTCCACTAGTCTTTCTAGAAAAAAAGTCCCTTTCTAGAAAGACCCCAGTCTTTGCCACAACTACCTTGTGCTGACTGGAAATGTAGAAGTAATATCCCTTAGTTTCCTTGGGATATCCGATGAAATAACACTTGTCGGATTTGGGTCCTAATTTGTCTGAGACTTGACGTCGTACGTAAGCCTCACAATCCCAAATCCTCATGAAAGACACCTGGGCATCTCTCCCAGTCCATATCCTATATGGTGTCTTTATCATGGCCTTGGATGGAACTCGGTTGAGAATGAAAGCTGCCGTGTCTAGAGCATATCCCCATAGATATGTCGGAAGATCTGTGTGACTCATCATAGATCGTACCATATCTAATAGGGTACGATTTCTCCTTTCGGATACACCATTCCACTGTGGTGTTCCAGGAGGAGTGAGTTGGGATAGAGTCCCACACTCAGCTAGGTAGTCACGAAACTCATGGCTTAAGTATTCACCACCTCGATCTGATCAAAGTATTTTAATACTCTTGCCAAGCTGGTTCTGTACTTCATTCTTGAATTCTTTGAACTTTTCAAAGGATTCGGACTTATGTGTCATCAAGTACACATAACCATATCTACTGAAGTCATCAGTAAATGTGATAAAGTATCTATAACCGCCTCTAGCAGCAACATTGAAAGGCCACATACATCACTATGTATGAGTCCTAACAAATCAGTTGCTCTCTCGCTATGCCCACTAAAGGGGGTCTTGGTCATCTTGCCTCGTAGGCATGACTCGCATATCTCATATGATTCAAAATCAAATGAGTCCAGCAAACCATCCTTATGGAGCTGGGATAAGCGCTTGTCATTTATATGACCTAAGCGACAGTGCTAGAGGTATGTTTGGTTCATGTCATTTGACTTGAACCTCTTGGTACTAATGTTATAGATAGGGCTCTCAAGGTCTAGAATATAGAGTCCGTTTATTAGTGGTGCACTATAATAGAACATATCTTTCAAATAAACAGAATAACATTTGTCTTTTATTATAAAAGAGTATCCTTTCTTGTCTAAACAAGAAACTGAAACTATGTTCTTAGTAAGAGCAGGCACATAACAATAATCATCTAAATCTAGTACAAGCCCAGAGGGCAGAGATAGCTGATAAGTTCCTACAGCAACAGCAGCAACCCGTGCTCCATTGCCTACTCGTAGGTCCACCTCGCCCTTTGCCAATGCTCTACTATTTCTCAGCGCCTGCACATCAGTACAAATGTGAGAAGCACATCCAGTATCTAGTACCCATGATGTAGAAATAGATAGATTGACTTCTATAACATATATACCTGAAGTGGAAGTCTCACTTTGCTTCTTCTTAAGATCCTCCAAGTATACCTTGCAGTTCCTCTTCCAGTGGCCGGTATGACCGCAGTGGAAGCAGGTAGCATCCTTGGCGACCCCTCCTTTAGGCTTCAGTGCCTTGCCTTTGCCCTTGGTTTGGGACTTTCCCTTACCCTTGGGCTTGCCCTTGCCCTTGTGCTTCTGGACCATCAGAATGGGCTTAACCTTCTTAAGGTTAATCTCAGCAGTTCGTAACATACTAAGTAGCTCGGGCAGTGGCTTGTCAATCTCGTTCATGTTATAGTTGAGAACGAATTGACTATAGCTATCCGGCAAGGACTACAAGATCAAGTTAGTGGCCATCTCTTGGCCAAGTGGGAACCCCAGTCTTTGTAGGTTCTCTATGTACCCAATCATCTTGAGTACATAATGTTGGGTTGTTCGGGCCGCGAAAACCGCTTTTCGCGTCGCGGAAACCCCGAATCGCCCAAGCCACGGATCTCGTGCAAGGTAAAACCGAACGAAAATACGAGTACGAGTTTGAAAACTTTAATCTACAGTAGATCTACATAAGGATAAACCATTTATACCTTTGATGCGATGCCCTTCGCGTTCCCGCTCGTCCAAATGATGCCGGATCTCAAGACCGTCAAGCGCCGGTCCTCTAGAAGTATCCACACGGACACACTAGATGGAGATGACCAAAAACCAAGGTGTGCTAGCACCTATGTGGTTCGGCCAAGGGAGGAGAGGGAGAGGGAGAGCTTGAGAAGGAGAAGGAGGCAGATACACACACTTTAATGAAAAATGAAATTCACACCCAAAAACAAGTGGCCGACCACTTTCAAAATCACCAATTAATTGCTTTAATTGCAATTAATATGAAACCATTACCAATTAATTGCATTAATTGCAATTAATATGAAACCATTAAGAGAGTGGCTTTGTAACTTCCATGAGGTGACACCCATGATGATGTGGAACATCATTATTGGTCCACCTAATGCCAACTCACCAATGAGGTGGCAAAAGGTCAAGTCAAAATTGACCTTTGGTCTTCCTTCTCAAGTCAAGTCAAACTTGACTCAATCTCTACCATGGTGGATCTAATCCAACCATTTGATTCGAGCCAACTTAATATAATGAATCTAATTCATTAAATTAAATTGATTCAATGAGTCAAAATCTAAATTAGACTCATTTAACACATGAATCAACTTGAGTCGAACTCAAGTTAGCCCAATTAGGATTACTCTTAATCCAATTTGATTCATCAAATGAATCTAATCCTCTTGGTTCATCAAATGAACCTAATCTCCATCTAATTGTCCTAAGTGTGTGACCCTATAGGTTCTTGTAACGTTGGCAATGCCCTAAACCCATTTAGGAGCATAAGTAATGAGCGGTATCTAGCAACACATCATTACTACCCAAGTTACAAGAATGTCGAGATCCGACATCACCTTGTGACTACCAATTGTGACTACTCACAAAATAATGACAAGTGTCCTTCTATCCTAGACATCTAGATTGATCAATGTGAGGCATAGACCGTGTCATCCTCTAATCAATCTAAATCTTGAATTCCAAGTAGACTCACTCGATCAAATGAGCTTAACATCTAATGTTGACTCATTTGGGCATGGCCATGCACTTAGTGGTCTCACTCTATCAAGAATACCGATGTCGCTCCCGTCATATGGGAGGGATAGATCCCATCTACATCACTCATATCCCTCTACATAATTCGTTATATACCCAGTAATCGCCTTTATAGTCCACCCAGTTACGGGTGACGTTTAACGAAACTAAAGTACATAACTCCTTATGTAGGGATCCATGGTGACTTCAGGTCTAAGGACTAATAGTCATACTAATAGCCACATGAGAAAGTATATGACACTCATATAACGATCTATGATACTTTCTCATGGTGGGTCATTCAGTATACATTCTCTAATGCATACCCATGTGTCAGCTTGATATCTCTATATCCATGACTTGTGAGATCAAGTCATCGAGCTGACCCACATGCTAGTCTTATTGTATTAACATTGTCCCTGAATGCTAACTAGGAATGATTTAGAGTAGTGTTCCCTATATCATCTCACTATCGATTCAACTAATCGATTGATATAGGTATGAACCTTCTACTCAAGGACGCTATTATACTTAGTCTATTTGGCACTAATATAAATAAGTATAATAACCAAACAAAAGCCTTTATTAATATACAAGAATATGATATACATGAGTCCATACAATCATCAAATGATTGGCTCTAGGGATCTAACTAACAATCTCCCACTAGCACTAGTGCCAATCAGTATAGGCTCTAAGGCCTAAAGACCTAGTGTGACCATCATGCTTCCTCTGTGCCAAAGCCTTGGTTAAGGGATCTGCGATGTTAGCCTCTGTAGGTACTCTGCAAATCTTCACATCTCCTCTATCGATAATCTCTCGAATGAGATGGAAGCGCCGTAGTATGTGCTTGGTCCGCTGGTGTGAGCGAGGTTCCTTCGCCTGTGCTATAGCTCCATTGTTGTCACAATAGAGCTCAACTGGGTCAGCGATGCTAGGAACCACCCCAAGTTCAGTGATGAACTTGCGGATCCAAACTGCCTCCTTTGCTGCCTCTGATGCAACAATATACTCGGCTTCTGTTGTAGAATCAGCTACTGTATCCTGCTTCGAACTCTTCCAGCTGACAGCACCACCATTAATGCAAAATACGAACCCCGACTGCGATCTATAGTCATCCTGGTCGGTCTGGAAGCTAGCATCACTGTAACCCTTTACAGTTAGCTCATCATTACCTCCATATATCAAGAAATATTCTTTAGTCCTTCGTAAGTACTTAAGAATATTCTTGACCGCTATCCAGTGACTTTCACCTGGATCTGACTGGTATCTTCTCGTCATGCTCAAAGCATACGAGACATCAGGTCGAGTACATAGCATGGCGTACATGATCGATCCTATGGCTGAGGCATAAGGGATCTGATCCATGCGGTCTCTCTCCTCTCTAGAAGAGGGACCTTGAGTCTTCGAAAGACTCACGCCATGTGACATCGGCAGAAATCCCTTCTTGGAGTTCTGCATGGCAAACCGAAGGAGTACCTTGTCAATATATGTACTCTGACTTAGGCCAAGCAATCTCTTAGATCTATCTCTATAGATCTGTATCCCTAGAATGCGGGATGCCTCACCTAAGTCCTTCATTGAGAAGCAACTCCCTAGCCAGGTCTTGACAGACTGAAGCATAGGGATGTCCTTCCCAATGAGTAGTATGTCATCCACATACAATATGAGGAAGACAACTATGTCCCCTACAACCTTCTTGTAGACACAAGGCTCATCTTCGTTCTTGATGAAACCAAACTGTTTGATCGCATCATCAAATCGAAGATTCCAGCTCCGAGAAGCTTGCTTTAGTCCATAAATGGACCTATGCAGCTTGCATACTCTGCTAGTATGCCGTGGATCTACAAAACCCTCAGGTTGTGTCATGTACACATCCTCGAGTAGGTTTCCATTCAGAAATGCGGTTTTGACATCCATCTGCCATATCTCATAGTCATGGTAGGCTGCAATAGCAAGCATGATCCGAATGGACTTAAACATCGCCACTGGAGAAAAGGTTTCATCATAGTCAATACCATGAATCTGCTTGAAACCTTTAGCTACCAAGCGACCCTTATAGATAAGTCCATCCATGTCAGTCTTTCTCTTAAAGACCCACTTGCACCCAATGGGTTTTACCCCTTCAGGTGGATCAACCAAAGTCCATACTTGGTTGGTGTACATGGATTCTATTTCGGATCTCATGGCTTCTAGCCATTTCTCAAAATCTGGTCTCATCACAGCTTCTTGATAGGTGATAGGCTCATCCTCTATGAGCACAATGTCATCATGGTCAGACAAGAGAAATGAGCATCTCTCAGGCTGACGACGTACCCTATCAGAGGTATGTCTACATGAACCGGTTGTTGTTCCTCAACTCCTTGTGGAACAACATCATCCACAACACTTTGTGGTTCCAGTTCAATTTCCATCGTGGCATTAGTGTTATTGTTCGCATCTTGAACTTCTTCAAGATCGAACGCGCTCCCACTAGTCTTTCTAGAAACAAAGTCCCTTTCTAGAAAGACCCCAGTCTTTGCCACAACTACCTTGTGCTGACTGGGAATGTAGAAGTAATATCCCTTAGTTTCCTTGGGATATCCGATGAAATAGCACTTGTCGGATTTAGGTCCTAATTTATCTGAGACTTGACGTCGTACGTAAGCCTCACAACCCCAAATCCTCATAAAAGACACCTGGGCATCTCTCCCAGTCCATATCCTATATGGTGTCTTTATCACGGCCTTTGATGGAACTCGGTTGAGTATGAAAGCTGCCGTGTCTAGAGCATATCCCCATAGATATGTCGGAAGATCTGTGTGACTCATCATAGATCGTACCATATCTAATAAGGTACGATTCCTCCTTTCGGATACATCATTCCACTGTGGTGTTCCAGGAGGAGTGAGTTGAGATAAAATCCCACACTCAGCTAAGTAGTCACGAAACTCATGGCTTAAGTATTCACCACCTCGATCTGATCGAAGTACCTTAATACTCTTGCCAAGCTGGTTCTGTACTTCATTCTTGAATTCTTTGAACTTTTCAAAGGATTCAGACTTATGTGTCATCAAGTACACATAACCGTATCTACTGAAATCATCAGTAAATGTGATGAAGTACCTATAACCACCTCTAGCAGCGACATTGAAAGGGCCACATACATCACTATGTATGAGTCCTAACAAATCAGTCGCTCTCTCGCCGTGCCCACTAAAGGGAGTCTTGGTCATCTTGCCTCGTAGGCATGACTCGCATATCTCATATGATTCAAAATCAAATGAGTCCAGCAAACCATCCTTATGGAGCTGGGATAAGCGCTTGTCATTTATATGACCTAAGCGACAGTGCCAGAGGTAAGTTTGGTTCAAGTCATTCGACTTGATCCTCTTGGTATTTATGTTATAGACAGGGCTCTCTAGGTCTAGAATGTAGAGTCCGTTTATCAGAGGTGCACTACAATAGAACATATCGTTTAAAAAGACGGAACAACATTTGTTCTTTATTATAAACGAGTATCCTCTCTTGTCCAAACAAGAAACTGATATTATGTTCTTTGTCAAGGCAGGCACATAACAACAATCGTCTAATTCTAGTACTAGCCCAGAGGGCAGAGATAGATGATAAGTTCCTACAGCAATAGCAGCAACTCGTGCTCCATTGCCTACTCGTAGGTCTATCTCACCCTTCGTCAATGCTCTGCTATTCCTCAGCGCTTGTACATTAGTACAAATGTGCGAAGCACATCCGGTATCTAATACCCACGATGAAGAAATAGAGAGGTTGACTTCTATAACATTTATACCTGAAGTAGAAATCTTATTTCTCTTCTTCTTAAGATCTTCCAGGTATTCTTTGGAGTTCCTCTTCCAGTGCCTTGCTTGTCCTTGATATAGGTGACAAAGATGTTCAACCATATCGTAAGCGCTCATAAACTCATGTTGCTTCTGAAGCTCAAAGTTCATGGTTGCGAGCATAAGACAAGACACATCTAATGCGTCATCTCGATGCTTCTTGTAAGCATCTCGGTCTGCTCGCGTGGCAGTGGCAGGAGGGGCCTCCGGAATGGGCTGCTCCAGAACGTACAGTTTACGTTCTTGGGTGAGAACTATTCTCAGATTCCTGTACCAGTCCAGGAAATTTGCTCCGTTGAGCTTGTCCTTCTTAAGGACAGATCGCAGAGAGAAAATGTTCGTATTTGACGTCATGGTTATCTACAACAGAAAATTTGCAGAAATAAATATCATATTCTTTAAAAATCATTTAATTAGGCCTTTAATTAAACGATGCTCCCACTGAATTCTATAATTCTTGTGGGACAAGATCCACATCATACTAACCCTTGAGTTAGCTTTGGCTAATACGCCCAAGGCTTAGTATGATCGGTAGGTAACGATTACCAATTACATCTCTATGCAACTCTTGTTTATAGAATCAATATCTGCATTTATATTAAAACTTGAGTTAGCTTTGGCTAATACGCCCGAGAGTTAATATAGATGTGATTTTGACCTATCTTTTCCAACCGTTGGAATAATGCCTATAGTTGACTCGATCCAACCGAGTAACTAGGAATACTCAATCTAATTGAGTTTGTATTCATCCATGCGTTGATAGGCGGGACCAAGATTGTCCCTCCGTACCCTACCAAGATAATATGTATTGCTCTGCTTTGGTAGATTCAACAATACATGTGATCGAGGTAGTGATAGGTATCACGGCACGGTTAGGCATTTAGAGTTGGTTCGATCTAGATCTAATCTAATCGAGAAGGATGCATCTTGTGCACGACTTAGATCTAATCTAATCGCAAGGGTGCATCATGTGCACGACTTAGATCTAATCTAATCGTTAAGGCACTAATTAATTAATTAACTATTAAACATGCATCAGATACATAATAATTAATTAATTAATCTATTTGTTATTTAGTCATGGCCCTACTACGATCTTCTCAAGCCAATGAGAAGATCGATTGGTCAACCTAGGGTCAACAGCTTCTCCAAGCGCCTCCCTTTGACCACCTTGTGTTGCTCGTGCCCGCCTCGGAACTCCGTCTCGTGTGAACCCTCCACCGCTCCAATTTGTACATTACAATTTGAAACTCGAGCTACATTCGAGTCTAAATCTAATTTACAACAAGAAAATAAGAGAAGGCACGACGCGCAGGTCGCGAATATAATACAACACTCGTAAACACATAACGGCACGCAGGCCGTATTATGAATTACAACACAACCAATCATATTGGGCTTTGGGCCATGACTATCACAAATTAATATATAATTCAAAATTGTATATTTTTCATAATTTTCTATAATTTTAAAATTAATTTTTACAATTTTACGAATAAAATTTCCCGGCGGTTTCGGGCGCAATCGCGGAACGGATCCCCTTGCGGGGCCCAGGGGCATCGCCCCTACCCGCGATCTAACCATCGCGAGGGTTCCTTTGCGATCCAACAGCACCTAAACCCGCTGTCCCAAAACGATTTGGGTCGAGACATTGCCGTTTCGGAAAAATCTTCCCGGCGGGTTCGTTTTTAGCGATTTCGGGTGCGATCGCGGAGCAAATCCCCTTGCGGGGTTAGGGGAAGTACCCCTACCCACGATCTAACCATCGTAAGTTGCTCCTTTGCGATCTAATGGCACCCAATCCCGCTGTCCCAAATGGATTTGGGGCAAAACGAAGCCGGTTTCGAAAGACCTTTCCGGTAGCCGAAGCCTACAAGTGCCGAGACACTTGTGCTTCGCTTCTACGGAAAAATTACCCATAAAATCATAAAAAAACTAATTTTTACAGAAAATCACAGAAGGTTTTATTTTTCATAAAAATAAAAACAAACTCGTACAAGCCTTGCACGTGGCTCTGATACCACTATTGGGTTGTTCGGGCCGCGAAAACCGCTTTTAGCGTCGCGGAAACCCCGAACCGCCCAAGCCACGGATCTCGTGCAAGGTAAAACCGAACGAAAATACGAGTACGAGTTTGAAAACTTTAATCTACAGTAGATCTACATAAGGATAAACCATTTATACCTTTGATGCGATGTCCTTCGCGTTCCCGCTCGTCCAAATGATGCCGGATCTCAAGACCGTCAAGCGCCGGTCCTCTAGAAGTATCCACACGGACACACTAGATGGAGATGACCAAAAACCAAGGTGTGCTAGCACCTATGTGGTTCGGCCAAGGGAGGAGAGGGAGAGGGAGAGCTTGAGAAGGAGAAGGAGGAAGATGAAGAAGTTACACCACTTTAATGGAAAAAAAATGAAATTCACACCCAAAAAACAAGTGGCCGACCACTTTCAAAATCACCAATTAATTGCTTTAATTGCAATTAATATGAAACCATTACCAATTAATTGCATTAATTGCAATTAATATGAAACCATTAAGAGAGTGGCTTTGTAACTTCCATGAGGTGGCACCCATGATGATGTGGAACATCATTATTGGTCCACCTAATGCCAACTCACCAATGAGGTGGCAAAAGATCAAGTCAAAATTGACCTTTGGTCTTCCTTCTCAAGTCAAGTCAAACTTGACTCAATCTCTACCATGGTGGATCTAATCCAACCATTTGATTAGAGCCAACTTAATATAATGAATCTAATTCATTAAATTGAATTGATTCAATGAGTCAAAATCTAAATTAGACTCATTTAACACATGAATCAACTTGAGTCGAACTCAAGTTAGCCCAATTAGGATTACTCTTAATCCAATTTGATTCATCAAATGAATCTAATCCTCTTGGTTCATCAAATGAACCTAATCTCCACCTAATTGTCCTAAGTGTGTGACCCTATAGGTTCTTGTAACGTTGGCAATGCCCTAAACCCATTTAGGAGTATAAGTAATGAGCGGTATCTAGCAACACATCATTACTACCCAAGTTACAAGAATGTCGAGATCCGACATCACCTTGTGACTACCAATTGTGACTACTCACAAAATAATGACAAGTGTCCTTCTATCCTAGACATCTAGATTGATCAATGTGAGGCATAGACCGTGTCATCCTCTAATCAATCTAAATCTTGAACTCCAAGTAGACTCACTCGATCAAATGAGCTCAACATCTAATGTTGACTCATTTGGGCATGGCCATGCACTTAGTGGTCTCACTCTATCAAGAATACCGATGTCGCTCCCGTCATATGGGAGGGATAGATCCCATCTACATCACTCACATTCCTCTACATAATTCGTTATATACCCAGTAATCGCCTTTATAGTCTACCCAGTTACGGGTGACGTTTGACGAAACTATAGTACATAACTCCTTATATAGGGATCCATGGTGACTTCAGGTCTAAGGACTAATAGTCATACTAATAGCCACATGAGAAAGTATATGACACTCATATAACGATCCATGATACTTTCTCATGGCGGGTCATTCAGTATACATTCTCTAATGCATACCCATGTGTCAGCTTGATATCTCTATATCCATGACTTGTGAGATCAAGTCATTGAGCTGACCCATATGCTAGTCTTATTGTATTAACATTGTCCCTGAATGCTAATACTCGACCAGGAATGATTTAGAGTAGTGTTCCCTATATCATCTCACTATCGATTCAACTAATCGATTGATATAGGTATGAACCTTCTACTCAAGGACGCTATTATACTTAGTCTATTTGGCACTAATATAAATAAGTATAATAACCAAACAAAAGCCTTTATTAATATACAAGAATATGATATACATGAGTCCATACAATCATCAAATGATTGGCTCTAGTGCTCTAACTAACACATAAGGACCTACAGGAGCCCCGTCTGACATCTTGTACTGAAACAGTGCCTTCGAGATCTGAAATCTCTTATGCCTCGCTTGTCCTTGATATAGTTGGCGAAGATGCTCAACCATATCGAAAGCGCCCATCAACTCATGTTGCTTCTGAAGCTCTGAGTTCATGGTCGCGAGCATTAGACAGGACACATCTAATGCGTCGTCTTGATGCTTCTTGTAAGCATCTTTGTCTGCTCGCGGGGCATTGGCAGGAGGAGCCTCCGGAATGGGCTGCTCCAGAACGTACAGTTTACGTTCCTGGGTGAGAACTATTCTCAAATTCCTGTACCAGTCCAGGAAATTCGCTCCGTTGAGCTTGTCCTTCTCAAGGACAGATCGCAGGGAGAAGGAATTCGTGTTTGACGTCATGGTTATCTACAACAGAAAATTTACAGAAATAAATATCATATTCTTTTAAAAATCATTTAATTAGGCCTTTAATTAAAAGATGCTCCCACTGAATACTATAATTCATGTGGGACAAGATCCACATCATACTAACCCTTGAGTTAGCTTTGGCTAATACGCCCAAGGCTTAGTATGATCGGTAGGTAACGATTACCAATTACATCTCTATGCAACTCTTGTTTATAGAATCAATATCTGCATTTATATTAAAACTCGAGTTAGCTTTGGCTAATACGCCCGAGAGTTAATATAGATGTGATTTTGACCTATCTTTTCCAACCGTTGGAATAATGCCTATAGTTGACTCAATCCAACCGAGTAACTAGGAATACTCAATCTAATTGAGTTTGTATTCACCCATGCGTTGATAGGCGGGACCAAGATTGTCCCTCCGTACCCTACCAAGATAATATGTATTGCTCTGCTTTGGTAGATTCAACAATACATGTGATCGAGGAAGTGATAGGTATCACGACACGGTTAGGCATTTAGAGTTGGTTCGATCTAGATCTAATCTAATCGAGAAGGATGCATCTTGTGCACGACTTAGATCTAATCTAATCGCAAGGGTGCATCATGTGCACGACTTAGATCTAATCTAATCGTTAAGGCACTAATTAATTAATTAATTATTAAACATGCATCAGATACATAACAATTAATTAATTAATCTATTTGTGATTTAGTCATGGCCCTACTACAATCTTCTCAAGCCAATGAGAAGATCGATTGGTCAACCTAGGGTCAACAGCTTCTCCAAGCTCCTCCCTTTGACCACCTTGTGTTGCTCGTGCCCGCCTCGGAACTCCGTCTCATGTGGACCATCCACCGCTCCAATTTGTACATTACAATTTGAAACTCGAGTTACATTCGAGTCTAAATCTAATTTATAACCAGAATAAGAAAAAGGCACGATGCGCAGGCCGTGGGAAAAAAAAAAAAATACAGCACACACAATCATATGACGGCACGCAGGTCGTATTATGAATTACAACACAAATCCAATCTTATTGGGTATTTTGGGCCATGACTATCACAAATTAATATATAATTCAAAATTATATATTTTTATAATTTTTCTGTAATTTTAAAATAATTTTTTTTTACAATTTTTATAAGTAAAATTTCCCGGCGGTCCCGTTTAGCGGTTTCGGGCGCAATCGCGGAACGGATCCCCTTGCGGGGCCCAGGGGCAGCGCCCCTACCCGCGATCTAACCATCGCGAGAGTTCCTTTGCGATCCAACAGCACCTAAACCCGCTGTCCCAAAACGATTTGGGTCGAGACATTGCCGTTTCGGAAAAATCTTCCCGGCGGGTTCGTTTTTAGCGATTTCGGGTGCAATCGCGGAGCAAATTCCCTTGCGGGGGTTAGGGGCAATGCCCTTACCCACGATCTAACCATCGTGAGTTGCTCCTTTGCGATCTAATGGCACCCGACCCCGCTGTCCCAAACGGATTTGGGGCAAAACGAAGTTGTTTAAAAGAAAACTTTCCGGTAGCCAAAGCCTACAAGTGCCGAGACACTTGTGCTTCGCTTCTACGGAAAAATTACTCATAAAAACTCTAAAAACTCAATTTTTACAGAAAATCACAGAAGGTATATTTTTCATAAAAATACAAACGAACTCGTACAAGTCTTTGCACGTGCCTCTGATACCACTGTTGGGTTCATCGGGTCGCGAAAACCGCTTTTTCGCGTCGCGGAAACCCCGAGTCACCCAAAGCCACGGATCTCATGCAAAGATTCGTAAACAAAATTTTTCGAAAAACCTTTTTCTTGTACGAGTTTGTAAAAACTTTAGATCTACACTAAAGTTAAGATCATTACCCTTGTAGCGAATCCCTTCGCGTTCCCGCTCGTCCAAGGTGCTGGATCTCTAGACCGTCAAGTGTACGGTCCTCTAGAAGTATCCACACGAACAATCCTTGATGGAGAAGACCAAACAAAGGTGTGCTAGCACCTTGTCTTGTTCGGCCAAGAGAGGAGGAGAGGGAGAAGAGAGAGCTCTAGAGGAAGAAGATGACTTAATCACACTTGAATGAAAAATGAATATTTTCATTCCCCACTAGAGTGACCGGCCACATCTTGGAGGTGTAACTCCCCACATTAATTCCAATTAATGTGGAGACCATTAAGAGTTGTAACCCCCATGAGGTGGCACTCTAGGATGATGTGGATCAACACTATTGGTCCACATCTTGCCACCTCACTAAATGACATGGCAACAAGTGTAACCTCCTCATTTAATGTGGGCCGGCCACATTAAATGCTATGGATGCTTGTAACCTCCATGAGGTGGCACACATTCATTATGTGGAGCAATCCTATTGGTCCACATCTTGCCAACTCACTAGTGATGTGGCAAAAAGTCAAGTCAAACATGACTTTTTCTCTTCCTCTCAAATCAAGTCAAACTTGATCAAATCTCTCTCATGGTTGATCTAATCCAACCATATGATTCAAGCCAACTTAATATAATGAATCTAATTCATTAAATTAAGTTGATTTAATGAGTCATAATCTAAATTAGACTCATTAAATACATGAATCAACTTGAGTCCAACTCAATTAGCCCAATTTGGATTACTCTTAATCCAATATGATTCATCAAATGAATCTAATCCTCTTGGTTCATCATATGAACCAAATCTTCATCTAATTGTCCTTAGTGTGTGACCCTATAGGTTCTTGTAATGTTGGCAATGCCCTAAACCCATTTAGGAGCATAAGTAATGAGCGGTATCTAGCAACACATCATTACTACCCAAGTTACAAGAATGTCGAGATCCGACATCACCTTGTGACTACCAATTGTGACTCCTCACAAAATATATGACATTGTCCTTCTATCCTAGACATCTAGATTGATCAATGTGAGGCATAGAACGTGTCATCCTCTAATCAATCTAAATCTTGAACTCCAAGTAGACTCACTCGATCAAATGAGCTCAACATCTAATGTTGACTCATTTGGGCATGGCCATGCACTTAGTGGTCTCACTCTATCAAGAATAGCGATGTCGCTCCCGTCATATGGGAGGGATAGATCCCATCTACATCACTCACATTCCTCTGCATAATTCGTTACATACCCAGTAATCGCCTTTATAGTCCACCCAGTTACGGGTGACGTTTGACGAAATCAAAGTACATAACTCCTTATGTAGGGATCCATAGTGACTTCAGGTCCAAGGACTAATAGTCATACTAATAGCCACATGAGAAAGTATATGACACTCATATAACGATCCATGATACTTTCTCATGGAGAGTCATTCAGTATACATTCTCCAATGTATTTCCATGTGTCAGCTTGATATCTCTATATCCATGACTTGTGAGATCAAGTCATCGAACTGACCTACATGCTAGTCTTATTGCATTAACATTGTCACTGAATGTTAATACTCGACTAGGAATGATTTAAAGTAGTGTTCCCTATATCATCTCACTATCGATTCAACTAATCGATTGATATAGGTATGAACCTACTACTCAAGGACGCTATTATACTTAGTCTATTTGGCACTAATACAAATAAGTATAATAACCAAACAAATGCCTTTATTAATATACAAGAATATGATATACATGAGTCCATACAATCATCAAAAATGATTGGCTCTAAGGCTCTAACTAACACAAGTCTCCAAGGATCTTTCAATTCTTAAGTTAGACAAGTTATTTTGTGAATTGTAATTACATGAACAGTATAATATAAGCCATGTTGAGAAAGGTGTAGCTCTGTATACAGGTCCAAGCAAGGAGACAAAATCAAAAACCAAGATCGTGTCTGAAGGCGAGTCAGACTCTGACTCAACAAATGAAGAAGAGTTGGTCAACATGCTGCGGAGACTTCTAATGAAGAAGAAGTTTAGAAGAAATGTCAAGAAGACTCCGCTCAACCAGACCCAAAACAAATTAGAAGTGATTTGTTACGGGTGCAACCAAAAGGGAAATTTCAAAATCGATTGCCCGAACCGGAAGGAAGAAAAGCCCAAATCGACAAGATGAAAGAAGGCTCTTCAAGCAACTTGGGATGAGACTTCTCCGAAGAATCTGACACGGAGCAAACGAAGCACTCGAGTCATCTTGCATTTATGGCAAGAAACGAAGATTCCGACTCCGAGTCCGATGAAGAGTATGAGTCCGAGATCGACCTCGATTCCGAGAGAAGCCCCAGATCGGAAGATCCAAATATGGTAATGATTTATTCTAAATCTAATTTGCTTAAAGTAGTTATGTGTTTGTTTAAAAAATTATCAAAATCGGAAAAACAAAATGACTTGTTACTTAAGGAAATAGACCACCTTAAGCAACAAGTTAACTTGAGTGACTCGACTAACCAAGTTTAAGTCAGAACTTTAACTCAAGTTGAAAAACTTGAGGAAGAAAATTCTGACTTGAAAGGACAAGTTGAGCGACTTAAGAAAACGTTGGAATGGTTCAAACTGGGATTCAAGTGTCTAAATATGGTACTTGGGTCGCAACGAGCCGTGTACAATAAATCAGGACTTGGTTACAACCCTAAACAAACGAACAAATCATATTTATCTTTAATCAGTCAAAATGTTAGAAGTCAAGTCCAAGCATGGGTTCAAACAAAACTTTTAACCAAACCAATTGAACTAAACCTATACTTAATCCCTAAGAGTCAGATTCATTACTTAGATAGACCTTATCTAAGCTATGACTCAGGGGGAGCAAGTAGAAAAACAATACAACCAATTTGATTAACCAAACTCAACACTTAGGATTAGGTTTATTTTTTTGTGCTTCGAATGGTTAGATGAAAAAAATTTACCAAACCCTACAACATAGCATCGGAATGGATTGGGATGATAGTACGTCAAGGGAACTTTGTCGAAGGCATGTATAGGTTGAATATGGAATTCTACCTGGTGCACTAGACATAGTGGATCTGACCGAAGCTACCCCAGTTAAACATAGGCTAGTTAGACCAAAATTTAGTATTAAGTTTTTTGGGCGGGAACTGTTTGGAAGTGTTCAGCAAGTGGTCCACCGTTGATACACAATAAGGCTATATGCCTCGCCACTAAACTGAAAGCTTATCCTTATGAAGTTTGCTTAATTAACCCAAAGCTAAGTTTGAATCTAACATGAGTTCCATAACCTTTTTCAAACCTAATTAAATTTTATACTTAATTAAAATTCAAACTTAATTAAATTCTAAACTTAATTAAATTTCTAAACCTAATTAAATTCCAAACCTAATTTATTTTAAAACTTAATTAAAAATTATTTTAAAACTTAATTAAAAATTATTTTAAAAACTTAATTAAAAATTATTTTTAAAAACTTAATTAAAAATTATTTTAAAACTTAATTAAAAATTATTTTAAAAACTTAATTAAAAATTATTTTAAAAACTTAATTATAATTTAATTTAAAAATAATTAAAAATTATTTTAAAAACTTAATTAAAAATTATTTAAAAAACTTAATTAAAAATTATTTAAAAAACTTAATTAAAAATTATTTTAAAACTTAATTAAAAATTATTTTAAAACTTAATTAAAAATTATTTTAAAAACTTAATTAAAAATTATTTGAAAACTTAATTAAAAATTATTTTAAAAACTTAATTAAAAATTATTTAACATTTAATTAAAAATTATTTTAACCTTAAGTTTTAAAAATTATAACATTTTCTTTTTTTTTCAAAGAAAAAATAATTGCAGTTCTCCAGTAAATTCATATTGGGGGAAGTCTTTACCTAATAAGTTTTATGTTAGGATTTTTTGGCATGTGATGTTATAGTTATTTCTATATTTTTATTTTACCTTTAAAGTTTGTATTATGTCATGTTTCGATACTTCATGGAACATTTGATACATGTACTTTTTGTTATGCCATGTTTTATATATTTTTATCTTCCTTACTAAATGCAAATTTAGCTTAGGTTTTGATACTTTTATTATGTCATGGAACATTTGATACATGTATATTGTTATGCCATGTTTTATATATTTTTGACTTCCTTACTTCTCAATGCAAATTTAGCTTAGGTTTCGATACTTTTATTATGTCATGGTGGAACATTTGAAACATGTACTTTATGTTATGTCGGGGGTTTGATACTTTTATTATGTCATGGAACATTTGATACATGTATTTATATTACAAGTTTCTTGAAGTATATTATAGATTACATGAGGTATACATTTTTTTTTTTACATTTAGTAAAAAGTTTCATTTCATTTATTTATATGTTTCATACAATTTAATGATAATGATATCTTTTCCCATCTAAGCTTTTGATATATTATGACAATCATATAAGTTTTGTCATCTAAGCTTTTGATATATTATAGATTTTTTTTTATAACTATTACTTATTGTTTGTTTATATTTTGACACAGGAAAAGATGAACGAAAAAAAGGCGAACGAAGCACCCTGAGACATGACAATATGTATTTTTTGCTATCACTTATTAGGTTTGTTGTATAGATATTTACTATGAGTTCTTAAAGTTTGATTTGTTTGAGTTAAACTTGTTTGGATGTTGTAATTGTGTATGAATTTGAAATGTTTAGTTTTAGATGTCTTTTTTATGTTAAGTTGACTATATGTATTTTGTATGAACTTGTTTGTATGAATTTGATTTGTTGGATTCGCAAATATGGTGAAGGATGTTGTATGATTGTAAAAACTTGAATGTTTGGTGGATGTTTGAATGTTGTTTATGTTGTATATGTACAAATGTAAACAAGATATAGAAAAAAAGAGGGGAAATGCTAGAAATCTTTTTTTAGTTTTGTGAAAAAATTTGGGACGAATAATATTCATCCTAGAAGCTGCGATGAATCTAGATTCGTCCCAGATTTGGGACAAAAACACATTTTTGTTGCAAAGCTGTGATGAAAATTAGGTTTTTTTAATCACGTTAATTTGTAAATATGCAATATTTTTTGCGACGAAAAAAGTTTTGTCACAAATTTGGGATGAAATTTTATATTCGTTGCAAATTATAGATTATTGAATTTGCAACAAATTTATTTTTGTCCCAAAATTTGTCTCAATTTTGGGATGAATCTGTGAATTTGTCTCAGAATCTGGGACAAATATGTGGATTCATCCCAGAATCTGGGATGAAAATTAATTTGTCATAAATCAAAAAAATTTTAAATTATTATTTTTGTCGCCAAATTCGTCGCCAATTCTGCAACAAAAATAATATTCATCACAAAAGTTATTTTTTCACAAAGTTAGCTATGACAATTTTAGGACGAATATTATTTTTGTTGCAGAATTGCCAACAAATTTGGCAACAAATTTTAATTCATTGCCAATTTTGTTACAGATTTCATCCCCAATTTTGTGTCAATTTTGCGATGAATATTGCTTTTGTTGCAAAATTGACGACGAATTTGGTGACAAAATTATTTTTTGTCGCCAAATTCGTCCCCAAATTCGTCTCCAAGTTAGCAACGAGAATTTTGGGACGAAATTTTTTTTGTCCCAAAATTTGTCCTAAAAATTTTTGCAACGAAATTTTTTTATAAATTCGTCCCAGAAGACTATTTTTTTTGTAGTGTGTTGGGGCTTAACTGGTCGCTCCAGACTCTGTTGGACAATTTCTTGTTGGAGATTTTGGAAAAAAAAATATTAAATTTACAAACTAAATTCAAACTTATCTATTGAGAGCCTTGAACTGATAATTTCAAGCTGTCGGCTGACGGTCGAGTCCGGAAAGCAAGTCGGTTGAGTCAGAAAGCATATAGCTGAATTGGGAAGAAGTCGACCGAGTAGGGAAGCACGTCATCTGAGTCAGTCAAATTTTTGACCGAGTAGTCAGGATTCCAAACTAAGTACCCATGTAAAGTGCACGGAAATTGAGGAACCGAGGTCAGCATTTAACACAGAGTCCTTAAAATAAATTTGCATCACCTCCCCGGTGCTTTGAGGTTTTTCTGTGTCATCCGTTTCCCAGGATACAATGATGAAACTGCAATCTCCACCAAGCACTAATGGTCATGGAAAACTAAAAAAATACCTGAATGCTATCACCAGGTTCTGTCGAGTTGAAGAAACAAGCGACAAAGAAGAAGAAGAATGGGGAAAGACATGCGGATGTGAAGATTTTTTAATCTTTCTTCTTGCTTATTTTGCTCATAACCTATGCTCCCTTTTATAAGGGAGCACCACTAATAAAATGACCAAAAAAAACCTTTAATGGTTTTTTTATTTCCACCAATGAAATGTCAAATGTTTCATTTCATTATTGCATATGTTATACTTGGAGAAAAAATACAAATGACAAAATGTCAGTTCATTCACTTATATAAATTTTACATTGACCAATTCGATATTCGATGCGCATAGGTCGTGCTCATACACAAGTCAATTATGTCCAGTGCAATCCGGGCCCTAGATATACACCTCTCCTTGTGTATCCACACATGAGAGAGAGCCTCTCCTCATGTATTTGTTCATAACATACATTCTTATAAAATAATATAAACCAACTGTCAAGCCTTGAAACTTCAAAAAGTCCCATGCACAATGAAGCCTCCTTCATACATTCCACCACTTTCCATTCATATTTTTTCAACAATCCCCCACATGAATGGAAACAAAATATGTGATAGCATTTAGCAGTTGATTTAGTATAGGATAGGTAGGTTTCATCCTTTGAACTCTCACTTGTAAAGATTTGTTTGCTTACTGACTGATAGTAGATACGATGTCCTTGACCTATTTTGCCGTCGGTGTAACAGGGCCGATGAGACAGTGACCCCACCAGATTTGACCCAGGTAGTCACAGATCTCCAACGTCAGATCACGGAATAACAACAAGTAATCACTGCTCTGATGAATCAGCAAGAAAACCCTGTCACCCCACCAGCAAATCAGAATGCAGTGCCTGTCATACCAATAGCTCCACCAGTACCACCTGTAACACCCACAAATTTCTTAAGCTATATACGTAAAGATTCTCTTGTAGAATAAAAAGGGAGATAAGAGAGAACCAAAAAGATATAAAAGAAAAGGAGTTGGTCAAGGATTGAACCTTGATCCTTTTTAAATCTAATAGTAAGCTTTAAGGATTAAGGATTGACCACTAGGCCATCATAAGTATTGTTGACTAGAGAATGGAAATTTGTAGATAAAGGTAAAAGTATGATTAAGAGAAGGAAGCAAGAGAACATCAAGTAGCTTTCTTCCTCCTTCTCTTGATTAAGAGAATAACAAGAAAAAGACAAATTGTCTTCTTCTCTTTTCTTCCTTCCATTTTCGTGGGAATAAAGAAGGAGAGGGATTAGGAGAGTTAAGGGGGATGAATGGAGATATTCTTCATTAAGAAAAAAAAATAAGAAATGAGTTAATAAGGAAGGGAAAGCAAAACTTATCTTTGCCTCTTCCTCCCACTTAGCATAAGAGAGAAAAAGGGAAAGGGATTTCATTTTTCCTTCTTCCTTTCAACACCATTGCCGAACCTAAAGTCTCCCTCTACCAAACTTCTGAAATCCAACTAAGTTTTATTCCTAAGGAAAACTAAACCTCAAGAAGAAGTCCTTAAGATCTACTTCCTACAAGCAAGAGAAGCAAAGGAAAATACTAGAAGGAGGAGCTCTCTTCTTCTTCTTCACAAGGGTATCTTTATCTTAAGAAAAGACCAAGCAAGAGGAGGTAAGCATCCCCTCACCTGTGGTACAAGTGGTTATGTGATTTTCCTTTAAGTTTAGATGGATTAAAAACCAAGGGTTTTCCCTTGAAACTTTCGGCCATGATGAGTTACAAGGCCTAGGAAAGATTGAACACAACCCTAACATGTTCATGATATGAATATGCTTAAATTCAAATCAACATGCTTATGATCTTTCTTAGGATTTGATATGAATATTCCTTGGTGTTTCCATGTTTGTATGTTGCTTGGAATTAGGTAAATCTTACCTTAGGGTTTTGGCCATGAAGAGATTTAAAACCCTAGGAAAGCTCAAACTCAAAACTAACATGCTTATGATCTTTCCCATGACATGATATGAATATTTTCTTGTTGTTACATGCTAAGTATGTTGCTTGGAATTAGGTAAACCTCACCTTAGTGTTTCGGCTATGAGAAGATTGAAAATCTATGGAAGCTTAAACTCAAATCCAACTTGCTTAGGATCTTTCTTATGATATGATATGAAGATAACTTGAAGTACTTATGATTGCATATTGTTTAAAACTAGGCTTTCATGTTTTGAACATTCGGCCAAGATAGGATTAGAGGCTTAGGCAAGCTTAAACTCAACCCTAACTTGCTAATGTTCTTCCCTATGATATGAGATGAAGTTAACATGATATTATTATGTGTTGTGTTTGGTTAGAGTTTAGTCCCACACTTCATGACTTTCGGCCACATCATGGGTTTTAGACCTAGGAAGCCTAGAACTTAAACTCTATATGCTTATGTTGTTCCTTATAATAGATGTTATGACAATTGCTTAGGGTTCACATGTTTATATGCTATTTAAACCTAGCTCTAGAACTTGCATGTTTCGGCCATATCATGAATTTTAGGCCTAGGAAGCTTAGAACCTAAATTAAACATGCTTATGAGGTTCCTTATGATAAATGTTATGAAATGGATCTATGGTTCACATGTTTTATGATTGCTTGCAACCTAGGTGACCCCTTGCATGTTTCGGCCACCCATAGTAGTTGATGATTGAGACCCAATTACAACTCATTATGTGCTTCATTTTGTCATGATATGAATTAGGAGATGTTAACTTATATTCCATACATGATTATGTTTCCCATGATAGGTTATATGCTCGTTTATGTATGCTTATGAATATTTTATGATAATGTCTCCTATGATATGCTATATGCTCAAGTATGTACGCTTTATGAAAGGACAAGTAAAGGCCTAAGAGATGCTTCCCTATTTGTGGGGACTAAGTGCACTCTTTATGATATGCTAAGTGAAAGGCCTAAGAGTTGCTTCCCTATCAAGTGGGACCAAGAGCACTCTTCATGCTATGATAAGTTATGAATGACATGAACATGATATGCTAGGAATGAAATGAACATGATATGCTATGAATGACATGAACATGATATGCTATGAATGACATGAACATGATATACTATGAATAACATGAACATGATGTTGGTTGCTACTCAGAAAGCCTAGAGGTTACACTGTACAAAAATTTTGTACAAAGGTCTGAACCTTTTCCTAGCTACCATGTGTTCTTTTAAATTAAATTTTGGATTACCTGCGGAACTTAACACGTTTGATCCAAAACTTAATCTATTTGTTCTTTTAGGTTTTGACTTGGATCTCCTGCGGAACTTAACACGTTCGACCCAAATCACCTTAAGTTATTAATTTCATTAAATATTAATTTCCATAATTGGTTCCCAGTACTGACGTGGCGAGGCACATGGCCTTCTTGGATATGGGAGCAACCACCACCGACTAGACAAAACCTTTTATAGAAATCTAATATTTAATTTCCTAAAATAACTTTAGGTTAACCGAAAAGAACAATCAAATCACAAGGAAAAATAAAACAAAAGAACACAACTTCGAAAAACATATTCGAAATACTAGAATCGTAAGCCTCTTGTATTTGGTATTATTTCCAAAAATAACTAGTATGATGCGGAAAGAAAAAATACTAGTTATACCTTTTAAAAAGACCTCTTGATCTTCTACCGTATTCCTCTTCTAACCTTGGACGTTGTGTGGGCAACGATCTTCCGAGATGAGAATCCACCAAAGCACCTTCTTCTCCTTTCTTCAAGTTTCGGCCAAGCACAAAGCTTCCAAAAGATGAAGATCTTTTTCCACCAACCAAGCTCCAAGGGATACAAGCTTTGTCTCCTTCTTCTTCTTCTTCTCTAAGTAGTATCCGGCCACCACAAGAGCTCCAAGCAAATAGAGAAGGTTCGGCCACCACCAAGAGGAAGAGAGGAAGAGAGGTTGGCCGGCCACAACACCAAGGAAAAGAGGGAGAGAAATAATAGAGGTTGTTCACCATGAAGCCTTCTCTACCCCCTCTTTTATAATCCTTGGTCTTGGCAAATAAGGAAATTTAATTAAAAACTTCCTTAATTCTTTTGCCATGAAAAGGAAAAATTTATTTAATTAAAAATAATTTTCCTTTTCTCAATTTACATGGTCGGCCACCAAAGCTACAAACAAGGAGAGTTTTAATTAATTAAAACTTCCTAATTTGTCTCCAGAAATTTATAAAATTTCTCCAATAATTTAATCCCTTCATGATTGGTTTATAAAAAGGAAATTTAATAAATTAAAATCTTTCTTTTAAACATGTGGATAAAAAGAAAGTTATCTCTAAAAATTAAAATCTCTTTTAATCTACAAATAAGGAAAGATATCAAATCTTTTCTCAATCTTTTGTAGAAACTAATAAAAGAGAATTATTAATTTTTTAAACTTTTCTTTTAAATCATGAACATGGTTATAAAGGAAAGTTTTCTTAAAATTTAAAATCCTCCTTTAATCAACAAATAAGGAAAGATTTCAAATTTTAAACTCTCTTTTAAACATGTAGATGATTTACAAATAAGGAAAGTTTTTACCAAAAATTAAAACCATCCTTTTAAACTACAAATAAGGAAAGAGATTAATCTCTTCTCTTAATCTTTTGTAGAAAACTATAAAAGGAAATTTTTAATTTTTAAACTCTCTTTTAAAATCATGATATCCACATAAGAAATAATTTTAATAAAAAATCCTTTTTAATATTCTAGTGGCCGGCCACCTAAGCTTGAGACCCAAGCTTTGGCCGGCCACCTACATGACTCATCCACTTGATCTTGGTTGGCCCTAGCTTGGGTTCCAAGCTAGCTTGGCCGGCCCCATTGGATGGGTAAGAAGGTGGGTATGCGGTGGGTATAAATCTCTATATACTAGAGGCTACGATAGGGACCGAGAGGAGGAATTGGTTTTGGTCTCCCGATGAAATTAAGCATCCCGTGTTCGCCCCGAACACACAACTTAATTTCATCAATAATAATTCATTCCACTAAAGAACTATTATTGAACTACCGCACCAATCCCAAATTACATTTTGGGCTCCTTCTTATTATGAGCGTGTTAGTCTCCCTATGTTTAAGATATCGAATGTCCACTAATTAAGTGAGTTACTGACAACTCATTTAATTAATATCTAAGTCCAAGAGTAGTACCACTCAACCTTATTATCATGTCGGACTAAGTCCACCTGCAGGGTTTAACATGACAATCCTTATGAGCTCCTCTTGAGGACATTATCAACCTAGTATCTCTAGGACACAGTTTCCTTCCATAATCAACAACACACACTATAAGTGATACCATTTCCCAACTTATCGGGTTTATTGATTTATCGAACTAAATCTCACCCATTGATAAATTAAAGAAATAAATATCAAATATATGTGCTTGTTATTATATTAGGATTAAGAGCACACACTTCCATAATAACTGAGGTCTTTATTCTTTTATAAAGTCAGTATAAAAGGAACGACCTCAAATGGTCCTACTCAATACACTCTAAGTGTACTAGTGTAATCATATAGTTAAGATAAACTAATACCTAATTACACTACGACCTTCCAATGGTTTGTTCCTTTCCATCTTGGTCGTGAGCTACTGTTTATAATTTATAAGGAACCGATAACATGATCTTCTGTATGTGACACCACACACCATGTTATCTACAATATAAATTAATTGAGCAACTACATTTATCATAAATGTAGACATTTGACCAATGCGATTCTTATTTCTAGATTAATGTTTATACCAAAAGCTAGGCTTTTAGTATACACTCTAACACATGATATGCTATGAATGACATGAACGTGATATGCTATGAATGATATGAACATGATATGCTATGATAAGTTATGTACATGACATGTATTTTACTTTGTATGGCTTGTACCAAAAGGGTGGGCTCCTTATGCGCCCCTAGGTCGATGGACTAAGAAACGGGCCTAGTAAAGGGTGGGCTCCTTACGTGCCCCTAGGTCGAGCTACGGGCCTAGTTTCCTAGTAGGTTCAAGACTAGCTACCTTGGGTCTACTTAGGATGCGCGCATTTATGTATGTATGTGGTTAAGCCGGGCCCCCTCATGTTGAGATTATTTTTAAGTACTATATGATATTGTTTTCAAGACATTTTGCACATGATATGAAGCATGTTTTGAAAAGCATCTTGCACATGACATTACACATGATTTTAAAGGACATCTTGCTTATATGTTTATGATATGGAATGACAGGAGATGATACTCACTCACATGTTATGATAGGATGTTCTTTATGCTGTAATATGATATGTCATGATGCTTATATTCATGTTATGATAGGTTATGATGTTTACGTTACGTTATGATATGATTTTCATTTATGCCATGATAAGTTTATGCCATTATATGATGATTACTTCATGCTATGATATGATAAATTTATGCCATGATATGATGCCATTTTATGCTATGATCTGATTGTCATTTATGCCATGATATGATGCTTAATTTATGCCATGATAAGATTTTCATTTATGCTATGATATGAGTTTCATTCATGCTATGATATGTAATATGATTACTCTTATATGAGGTGTACGGTTTTTGTGAGTAGGAAAGGAGCTTACTGAGCCTTGTGTGCTCATAGCTTACTTTCCTTGTACCACAGATAAAGGAAAAGGATGGATAAACTAAAGGAGCAACAGGAGAGGCAGTAGATGTGTGTGGTGGTGGCTTGGCAAGAAAGAAAGACCTGCTTATTTTATGTTGATGACTTACATGATCACTTTTACTTACGCTTATGTTAGGAATGGATAATTATGACTTTTTAAGTTTATAACTATGCTGAACATATGAGTATGATTAGTTGTGATTTAAATGAACAATTACTTCCGCTGTTTTAAAAATCATAAAAAACTATTATGTACGTACGTTATGTATAATAAAAGGTAACCCTGCCTCCACTAAGCAGGAGGGGGCGGGAGTTACAGTTTGGTATCAGAGCCAAGTTAGCCTTCCCGCTACACACATATCAAGCCTCTACTCTGCCGCTCTAAGTAAGAATTTCTATGCTTACTTTATTTCTTTTATGCATGATAAGTAATGTATTAATCTAATATGCATGTTTATTTTTTTTATGATTCACAGTTTTAGTGTAGGGATACATGAAGGTAGGATAGAATTGAATATAACATAGGCTAGGACTTGTTAAGAATAATAATCACCTTAGGTTAGCCTGGTTAGAAACTATGATGACTTATGCTAGCCTTGTTGTCATTTATAAAGATAAACATGGCTACTAGAAGACGCGGTAACAGGACCGAGGAGACAGTGACTCCACCAGATCTGACCCAAGTGGTTACAGACCTCAAACGTCAGATCACGGAACAACAACAAGTGATCACTGCTCTGATGAATAAACAAGGAAATCCGATCACTCCACCAACAAATTAGAATACACCGCCCGTCATACCTACAGCTGCACCGGTACTACCGATAGCCCCTGCCCCAGTGGTCCGACAAGAAACCTACTTGATACAGTGGCTAAGGCTGAAGCCGGAGAATTTTTCGGGTACTTGCGAACCATGGGACGCCCAGGCCTGGTTCAAGACAGTGGAAAGTATCGTTGTCACGCCCCAAAGGAGTCCCCGCCCGAAGAAATTTCGACAACATCTCCCCTGTACGGCGGACAATCTGAAACTTTCTACATATCTCCATACCTCAGCCACATGCGGCTGGAATAATAATAATAAATATAACACAACCACACAAACATCCACGCAGTTATATATATCAAACAAAGCAATAATACTCTGACTCGAAAATCACCCTACTCAACTACACTCGTAAAACTCAAATCCGACGAAACTCACCTCTTCTGCCGTCCAGGCAGGCATGTAGTAAAAACATATCGAATAGAACATCCATCAATATCAAAGAAAAACATATGATGTCCAAGTATCCAAATAACCAAGTACACACATAAGCAAATAAAAACCAAACCAAATGGTAAATAAATCCTCGAGGTCTGCAGGGATCTAGCACTACGTGCAGTGAGGACTAGCGACTGGAACTCCCTCCGGACAGCATCAACCTGAAAATAACAACAATGGAGGCGGGGTGAGTCCAACACTCAGCAGGTACAATTGATATACAAAGTAGGGAAACAACACCTAGCACTAATCATGCGTACAGTCTCCCGATAAGAAAGATAAAAATGCATCTGAAGTAAACAGGAGAATACTGTACTAACCAGGTCCTGAGTATAAGGTCAAACAGTCCGAGGGATAAGGAAATCCTGTATGGATGTCAAACATAGGTATCCAAACAATATGCAGCATATAAATGTAGCAAACACAAGCACAAGCAATAAATGCATCATGCATATGATGCCAATGATGCGTCCTGGTCACCCCTGACGCCAGTCGATCATCTCACACAATAGTGAGGCCGAGTGGGTAGGGTTGTGACAACCGTGCACTCTGTCGTCACTACTCCTGATGAGTGACCGAGTGGACGGGATGCTGTCGGAGTACACCTATCCTCCTACCCCAAATCATAAATGGGGGAGCGCAATGCTCTCAACTCCCGGTACACAGTGACGGGGAGGAATCCCTGCCGGATAACACGTTGTGTCTCACTACCCATGAGTGGACCAACGGTGCCTAACAGAGTCCCTGCTGCAACACACTCTGCCTGAATCGACCACTAACCCATGAGTGGTGGTGTGTGCAGATCCATGTAACTGGCGATGTGCTCAACAATAATGGAGCGGACTATCGCACAGCATGCAATCATGCAAATGATGCATGGCAATAACCATAAAAACATCCTGACCTAATCCATATATATAGAAAAGTGTACCCTAGGTCAACGAATCATATCGAATCAAAGGTATACAAAAGGTATAAAAACCTAGGTCCTGAACATGGTGAAGCATGGTATATCACTACCCCCTATAAGCATGTATAAACAAATAAAGTATACATGGGATGCAAATCAAGCAATCAATCAATCATGTATCATATAATGGGTAGTGACTAACCGAAACAAATAAAGGACATAATTAATGCAACTTGTTAAATTCACTACTATGTATATCAAATGACATAAGTCAAAAGTACCCGCCTCCAAAAGAAGATCCAATCCGAAATAGATCCCTCGTCGAGACACTGCCTCGAATCAAAGTCCTGCAGACAACGTGATATACAATTTAGCTAATTTTATAAACAACAACTAGCTAAATCCAACCCAACTTAATTAGGAAAACCCTAATCGATCCATCATTAATTAATCCTAATTAATGATTAACTTGAATTAATCTCTTAAATCAATAATCCTCAATCAACACAATCATTTCCTCTCGCTGATCAACTTATGATTAGCAATGTGATCATCTTTAATAAATCCAAGGATTAAATCTAATCCAACATAAATCAACTATACTTAATTCATCAATAATACAAACCAATTTCCCTACTTCTTACCTTAATCTACAGTCCAACAAATCCATAGCAAAGACAACTTGTTGTCGGAACAGAGGTAGCTGTTGGAAATCAAGAAACGCCCTACAATGCACTGTCTGGATCAAAATGAAACTCAAGAAGTCAACATCCAAACAACAACCAAATTTCCAGAACAACCTGAGCACCTTACCTCTTCACTAAACTTCTGTTGGTCCACAACAAGTAGTTGCTGTCAGAAATTGGGGGCAATCGCTGAAAAAAAAAAAAACCAGATACACAACCCGCGCAATGAATCTACAATTAGAGACCAACATTCTCTGTTAGCGTAACCTTCCACCCATCCCAAGTGTTTCTCACGGCAGGATAAAAAAATTAAAGGACAAAAATTGAAAACCAATCCCTCAGCCCTCACCTTCAATGCCACTGCCCGATTACTACTACCCTCTGTCGCCTTCTCAAGCTCTTGACTTCTAGCGATCTAGGGCATAATGCCACCAGGGGCGGCGGCGCATAGGGCAGAAGGAAGGCAGCCATCGCTCCATATCAGTGGCACGAGGAGGAAGGAAGCTTCGGTCGGCGATAGTGCTAGGGCGGCAGTGATGTTGCTCACCGTTAGTCAATGGCGTCGAGATCGCTCCGCACAAGAGGTAGAGAAGAGTCTCGGCCGCGTCGGTTGTGGCGACAACAGCGACGCTAGGGCACAGATCGGCAGTGGGCGAGCGCAGGGAAGAAGGAGTTGGCTGGCTCTTACTCAGGTGTCGGCGACGGCGGGAAGATGAAGAGAGGATCGCCGGTCGTCGCAAGGAAGAGAGTCGGGGAGGAAGAGGAAGAGATGGGCAATCACAAGAGTGAAGGGAACCGCTCGGCACGCGGGGAAGAAAAAGGAAAACAGTGAAGAATAAAAGAAAAGAGAAAAACAAAAAGGAAAATAAAACATTTCCTCGCTTAAACGGGGTAGCCTAAACAGGTTTTCCCGGGGCCCGATTTTATCCCCGTAAACTCGTCCATACGGTCTCCAAAAAATTTCATAAAAATTTCTAAAAATTCCAGAAAATTCCTTTATCATTATTCGCCATTTTTTTCGGTATTTTACATTCTCCCCCACTAATAAAAATTTGGTCCCCAAATTTCGTTATCTACCATCAGCAAACACTAACAACAGGTAAAGCGTATAAATGCTGAATAGTAAATTAAATCACATACCTCAAGGGAAAAGATGGGGTATCGAGCTCGGATAGTATTCTCGAGCTCCCCAAGTAACTTCCTCGTCCGAATGATACTGTCATCCGACCTTAACCAGCCAAATAGTCTTGTTCCGCATCTGACGCTCTTTCCGGTCTACAATCCATACCAGAACCTCCTCATAGGTGACGTCAGACTAAATGGGAACTGAGTTTATCAGACAACACGTGAGCTAGGTCTGATATGTATCTCCTCAGTATAGATACACGAAATATGTCGTAAACACCTGTCCGGATTAGTGTTAGTGTCAGACTGTAAGCTACTGCTCTAAAAAAAAAAATTTTTTTTTTTCACGAGATCCAGAAAAGTCCAATGTACCGCGGAGCTAGCTTACCTCTGAGGCCAATCTCTTCACCACTTCCATGGGTGAAACTCGCAGAAATACATGGTCACAAATGGAGAACGCTAAGAGTCTGCGTCTCCGACCAGCATAACACTTCTGGCGATCCTATGCCTCTAACATCCTCCGTCTGATAATATGGATCAACTCTGCCTCATGCTGAGCTCTATGAGGTACCAACAACTGGGCATCACGGATTCTCGTCCTGATCGACGACTGAGCAACTATGGTAACAAGAATACCCTGCTCGGTCTGTCGCTGCTCCTCAAGGTCTAACTCGGAGAAACCCTGAATCAAGTCTGTGACCACAACTCGATGGCAGGCTAAAGTCCCTCTAGACTTCTGGCTAAGTGCATCAGCAACCACATTAGCTTTTCCCGGGTGATAGCTAATGGTACAATCATAATCCTTCAGGAACTCCATCCATCTCCTCTATCGAAGATTAAGTTCCTTCTGAGTGAACATATATTTGAGACTCTGATGGTCAGTGAGAATCTCAATGTAATATCATAAAGGTAATGCCGCCAAATCTTTAGGGCAAAAATAATAGCGGCCATCTACAGATCATGTACAGGGTAGACCTTCTCATGCTCCTTCAACCGACGAGAAGCATAAGAGACTACCATATCGTGCTGCATCAGAACAGCGCTCAAACCCTGAATAGATGCGTCGGTGTAGAGGACATATCCGTCCTCTCCAAATGGTAAAAACCAAAAATCAAAGCCGACACTAGTCTCCACTTCAGCTCCTAGAAGCTGGTCTTGCAATCCTCAGTCCAAGTAAATTTCACGCCTTTCATGGTCACGCGTGAAAGTAGAATAGCTATGCGGAAGAAACCCTCGACGAAAGGTCTGTAATATCCTGCAAGTCACAAAAGACTGCGGATCTCCTACACTGATTTCGGCTGCTCCCAATGGTAACAACCTCTATCTCCTGTGGAACCACGGTACACTCCTACTGGTGACCGTGTGTCCCAAACATCATAACAAAAGACAATCCAAACCAGCACTACTGATAATCACATATAGATGTTCTCGTCGAATCATCTCTAGATCTATGCAAAGGTAGTGTACGTGACTCACCTCGGATCCGTAATAGATCACAACATCGTCCACAAAGATAATGGACACCTATCCAAACATCCTCGACATACTAGGATCATCGAGTCCCTGAAAACATCTAAGGCACTGTAAGCCTATATGGTAAAAACCAATACACATAATGTCTGTATCACAGACATTCCTATCCATAAGATCTCTAATAATAAATCGAAAAATCTGATCATCAATAACATAAATCACCAAAGAATAAATCCTCCAGGGTGAGAGCAACGCTCCATCACAGGAAACACCACATATGGGGGAGCAACGCTCTACCACAAAAAAAATCCTCAATATGTAGGAGTAACACTCCACTACAAATAATCCATAACATGTATCTGCAATAGATATGGGAGCAATGCTCCGCTACAAGCAATCCGAAATATGTATATATGGGAGCTCCGCTCCACCACAAACGATCCATAAGTGTCCAAGGCACCTAACTATCCAACTAAAGGCTGCACGAGATCACTCGACCACATATCACTGTGGACAGCCAAAGGTATAAACAACCTAGTAAACAAATCAAATCCATAGTCAACTCTATCATCATCCTAGTGGGTTGGTCACCCACTAATAGGATAATTAGTTGACATGGTTATACAACCAATAACATAATGTAGACACTCAGCATTCTACATTCAACATAGGTAGAATCATCATGATGCTACCCACCATACACCTGGTACACATGCACACACAACATATGTATGATCGACATAATTCTCCAATTAGCACACACCAAACATACTCACAACATATGCATAAATCATCGTGCTACCTCCAACAATGCATACTGAACCCGTGTGCATATATCAACATAGGTATAATCGACAATACACCTCAAACAACCTCACATGGCATATATATACCTATGCCAAGAGTATAACCAACATATACTTCCAATAAAGCATACTAAACCCAGGTGCACTCACATATCAAACATAATCAAAAAGATACCTCAGATACCACACCAAACACATATGTACATATCACAACTCAGATTAAATCGACAAAATGCCTCCATCAAAACACCACCGATGTACTTATACTACATCTCGGATTTAATCAACAAGATATCTTCAATAATACCTCCAGATACATACACCCAACCACATATCTATGATCCACAAGTAACCTTCAAACCATATCAGAACATGGATACATATACTACTTTCAAATGGACAGTCTACCACAGGACTCCTACAACCCAAAACAATCATGATATACATGCAAAATCAGCATATCAGCTCAATCAAAGAGACCAACCTTATGCTACCAACACTCATGGATTACCGGTATATCTAAACAAAATTCATGCATATGTATCAAGCATGAATACATCAATCAAAGCAACCCAAAATAAAGCAGCCTAATCATCCAGTAACAACCCTGCTCTAGGTTCAAAGGAACTGGTATCGGACAAGAACGATATACACACCGTGGTATAACATTGCCAGTCAATGTCATACACTACCAAGACTATATCCAATGGAAAAAATTTTATCATCATAAATCCAAATGTACTCTCCCAGTATACACTAGTAACGATTGTATCCCATAAGTGTTAAGCAATTAGCTCTACACTTCCTTACACCAACGGGGTCACATATCCCAATGCACCCTCTAAGTTATCCCACCAGGTATATACAGTCCACGGTCAAAGTCTCCATGGAATATGATACATCGATCCTTTATAACCTATCCAAGCCGACAATGATATATGGCTAAATCAGTCCTTTCCACGTCAGTACAAAACATGTACTCAAATGTGCTCTAGATACATAACTAAGCACGAATAACCTAAAGGTTCGAACCTCTAAAAAATAGAGTATAGAAATCCTCTACTGATCAACCAACAAAACTAAATCAGTTCATGGGTCAACTCAACACTAATAACATCAACTCAAACTAGAGAATGTCAACCCACATAATACCATATGTATAAATGTATACGACCCAAAAGACAAAGTCAGAATTCAAGAACATCAAGACACTCTCATTTTTTTATCCTCAAAAATATCAGCCCACATAATATCAGATGAATAAGTCTCTACTCCCCATGAGAGCAAGTTAACATTCAAAACATCAAATCATTATTTATCAACACAGTCCAATATCAGAGAAGTAAACATCAATTTTATCATCCTGTTAACTAACTACAACTAACCAGATTTATTAAAATCTCATAGGCACTCTAAACCATAAACTCTCTAGCACCCAATTTATAATCTGATCACGAATTATAATCATCAAACCTGTGAATATCATACATGACACTCACTATGTCACCATCAACGACAACCCAAATAATAGATCATCAAAATAGTTGACACTCACTATGTCACCATCAACGACAACCACATAACATTTACTCTCACAAACCATTAGAAGTCAACATATCACAATATCTGATCTCCCAATATCCCTCAACCTCAAATCATTCTCAATAATGATCAAACATGGTAACTCCCCCATGAATAATTTTTCATCGAATCAGGTATCCTAATATCCAAAAGATATGAGTATAACAACTCTACTGGCTAAGTCAACAGAAATATGCATGTGTCATCCATTACCCAGCTAACAATAGCAGAGGCTGATATGTGCCTCCATCTCCTAGTAGTAGTAACAGAAGCTAAAACTACTAATGGTATGATATGAATAATCACCAGAGTCTATAATCCTTGATCTCTATTAAGGTCAACCATGCTCAATGGCTAACCTATCACATGTAATGTGTTACAACAACCAGACAAGTATTAAATAAAGAATCCTAATACATGTCATAAACTATAAAATTAAACATCATACCTAATTGCTGTCTGGAGATGTTCCGTCGCTGTCCAGTCCCCAAATTGACCTCAAAATTCCGTACGAGAAAATTCGCCGGAAATCCATATAAATCCAAAACGGAAGTCCGAAACATAATCATAACGGAAATCCGTACAAACCGAAATAGACCTCCAAAAATCCAGAACACGAAAAGCAGGTGTATCCACAACCTGCTCTGATACCAATAAATTGGTATCAGATAAATCTCGAAAATCCAAAATACAAAAATCCAACAAGTATCGCCAAACTTGGCGCTCTGATACCAAGTAAATAAATTGGTATCAGGATATCCCAAACATCCAAAATATGAAAACAAAAGATCGTATACCAGGGCTCTGATACCACTAAATTGTCACGCCCCAAAGGAGTCCCCGTCCGAAGAAATTTCGGCAACATCTCCCCTGTACGACGGACAATCTGAAACTTTCTACATATCTCCATACCTCAGCCACATGCGGCTGGAATAATAATAATAAATATAACACAACCACACAAACATCCACGCAGTTATATATATCAAACAAAGCAGTAATACTCTGACTCGAAAATCACCCTACTCAACTACACTCATAAAACTCAAATCCGACGAAACTCACCTCTTCTGCTGTCCAGGCAGGCATGTAGTAAAAACATATCGAATAGAACATCCATCAATATCAAAGAAAAACATATGATGTCCAAGTATCCAAATAACCAAGTACACACATAAGCAAATAAAAACCAAACCAAATGGTAAATAAATCCTCGAGGTCTGCAGGGATCTAGCACTACGTGCAGTGAGGACTAGCGACTGGAACTCCCTCCGGACAACATCAACCTGAAAATAACAACAATGGAGGCGGGGTGAGTCCAACACTCAGCAGGTACAATTGATATACAAAGTAGGGAAACAACACCTAGCACTAATCATGCATACAGTCTCCTGATAAGAAAGATAAAAATGCATCTGAAGTAAACAGGAGAATACTGTACTAACCAGGTCCTGAGTATAAGGTCAAACAGTCCGAGGGATAAGGAAATCCTGTATGCATGTCAAACATAGGTATCCAAACAATATGCAGCATATAAATGCAGCAAACACAAGCACAAGCAATAAATGCATCATGCATATGATGCCAATGATGCGTCCTGGTCACCCCTGACGCCAGTCGATCATCTCACACAATAGTGAGGCCGAGTGGGTAGGGCTGTGACAACCGTGCACTCTGTCGTCACTACTCCTGATGAGTGACCGAGTGGACGGGATGCTGTCGGAGTACACCTATCCTCCTACCCCAAATCATAAATGGGGGAGCGCAATGCTCTCAACTCCCGGTACACGATGACGGGGAGGAATCCCTGCCGGATAACACGTTGTGTCTCACTACCCATGAGTGGACCAACGGTGCCTAACAGAGTCCCTGCTGCAACACACTCTGCCTGAATCGACCACTAACCCATGAGTGGTGGTGTGTGCAGATCCATGTAACTGGCGATGTGCTCAACAATAATGGAGCGGACTATCGCACAGCATGCAATCATGCAAATGATGCATGGTAATAACCATAAAAACATCCTGACCTAATCCATATATATAGAAAAGTGTACCCTAGGTCAACGAATCATATCGAATCAAAGGTATACAAAAGGTATAAAAACCTAGGTCCTGAACATGGTGAAGCATGGTATATCACTACCCCCTATAAGCATGTATAAACAAATAAAGTATACATGGGATGCAAATCAAGCAATCAATCAATCATGTATCATATAATGGGTAGTGACTAACCGAAACAAATAAAGGACATAATTAATGCAACTTGTTAAATTCACTACTATGTATATCAAATGACATAAGTCAAAAGTACCTGCCTCCAAAAGAAGATCCAATCCGAAATAGATCCCTCGTCGAGACACTGCCTCGAATCAAAGTCCTGCAGACAACGTGATATACAATTTAGCTAATTTTATAAACAACAACTAGCTAAATCCAACCCAACTTAATTAGGAAAACCCTAATCGATCCATCATTAATTAATCTCAATTAATGATTAACTTGAAATAATATCTTAAATCAATAATCCTCAATCAACACAATCATTTCCTCTCGCTGATCAACTTATGATTAGCAATGTGATCATCTTTAATAAATCCAAGGATTAAATCTAATCCAACATAAATCAACTATACTTAATTCATCAATAATACAAACCAATTTCCCTACTTCTTACCTTAATCTACAGTCCAACAAATCCATAGCAAAGACAACTTGTTGTCGGAACAGAGGTAGCTGTTGGAAATCAAGAAACGCCCTACAATGCACTGTCTGGATCAAAATGAAACTCAAGAAGTCAACATCCAAACAACAACCAAATTTCCAGAACAACCTGAGCACCTTACCTCTTCACTAAACTTCTGTTGGTCCACAACAAGTAGTTGCTGTCAGAAATTGGGGGCAATCGCTGAAAAAAAAAAACCAGATACACAACCCGCGCAATGAATCTACAATTAGAGACCAACATTCTCTGTTACCGTAACCTTCCACCCATCCCAAGTGTTGCTCACGGCAGGATAAAAAAATTAAAGGACAAAAATTGAAAACCAATCCCTCAGCCCTCACCTTCAATGCCACTGCCCGATTACTGCTACCCTCTGTCGCCTTCTCAAGCTCTTGACTTCTAGCGATCTAGGGCATAATGCCACCAGGGGCGGCGGCGCACAGGGCAGAAGGAAGAAAGCCATCGCTCCATATCAGTGGCACGAGGAGGAAGGAAGCTTCGGCCGGCGATAGTGCTAGGGCGGCAGTGATGTTGCTCACCGTTAGTCAATGGCATCGAGATTGCTCCGCACAAGAGGTAGAGAAGAGTCTCGGCCGCGTCGGTTGTGGCGACAACAGCGACGCTAGGGCACAGATCGGTAGTGGGCGAGCGCAGGGAAGAAGGAGTTGGCAGGCTCTTACTCAGGTGTCGGCGACGGCGGGAAGATGAAGAGAGGATCGCCGGTCGTCGCAAGGAAGAGAGTCGGGGAGGAAGAGGAAGAGATGGGCAATCACAAGAGTGAAGGGAACCGCTCGGCACGCGGGGAAGAAAAAGGAAAACAGTGAAGAATAAAAGAAAAGAGAAAAACAAAAAGGAAAATAAAACATTTCCTCGCTTAAACGGGGTAGCCTAAACAGGTTTTCCCGGGGCCCGATTTTATCCCCGTAAACTCGTCCATACGGTCTCCAAAAAATTTCATAAAAATTCCAGAAAATTCCCTTATCATTATTCGCCATTTTTTTCGGTATTTTACAATCGTTGTGATGCCTCGCCCCTCCTGCTCAAGGGACGGGGGTCACTTTACTTACTTACTTACTTGCATGCTAATATTCTTTTCTACTTAAAACAGCAGAAGTCTTGTTTATAAGAGATTCTTTTAAAAACTTTTTCTTTCCAAATCACCATTACTAACTACCTAGCATATAAGGTCACATGGCATGCTTAACATGATTTTAAGTCATAATACCAATAAGCATAATTAAATGTCATGGAGTCATGAAACAATAACATAAGCTAGACATAATTCTTATTAAACAAAAGCAGGTCTTTTTCTTTTAGCCAAGCCATTACCACACACATTCTTCTTGCCCCTCCTGCTACTCCCTTAGTTTATCCAGCCTTTTCCCTTATCTGTGGTACAAGGAAAGTAAGCTATAAGCACATGGCTTAGTAAGATCCTTTCCTACTCACAAAAACCGTATGGCATAACATAATTATCAAGGCATAAAGCATGGAGACAAACTCATCATATCATGTATAGAAGCATCATATCGTAACTTTCATAAAATATAGAACATCATGTCATATCATGTCATATTCATAAAGAGCATCAAATTATATCATGTCATAAGGTACATCACGGCATATCGTAACATAATCGTAAGGTATCATGGCATATCGTAACATAATCGTAAGGTATCATGGCATATCATGACAAAATCATAAAGTGCATCCTAGCATGTCATAACATAATCATAAGTATCATGGCGTATCGTGGCAAAATCATAAAGTATATGTAAGATGACTTTCAAAACATGTATCATGAAAATATATGCACCATGTCCTTTGAAAACTTATTATATACATACTTAAACATAATCTCAACATAAGGGGGGCCCCGGCTTGTACCACATACATAAATACGCGCGTCCTATGTAGGTCCAAGGTAGCAAGTCTTGAACCCTACAAGGCATACATACTAGGCCCATTTCTTAGTCCATCGACCTAGGGGCACTTAGGAGTCCATCCCTAACGAGGCCCGTTTCTTAGTCCATCAACCCCGGGGCGCTTATGGAGCCCACCCTTGGTACAAGCCATATAAAGTAAAGTAGCATGTCATACATATCATGGTTCTTATCATTTCATGCATATCATTTTTCTTAACATATCATAAAACATGCATAATTTGGGCACATAGCTCATCATAATAGCATGCATAAATTTGGGCACACAACACATCATAAACACATGTATAATTTGGGCACACAGCTCATCATAATAGCATGCATAATTTGGGCACTAAGCACATCATAAATACATGCATAGTTTGGGTACACAACTCATCATAATAGCATACATAATTTGGCACACAGCATATCATAAGGTTTATCAACATTCGTAGATCATGAGCATACGTAAATAAACATAGAAGCATAGCACGTTCTTATCATATCATGAAGTATTGCATGTGAGACACATGAAGGTCATAATTAGGTCTCTAACCCTAATTTTCATATAGTGGCCTAAACATATGATTGTAAATTAGGTTAACATTCAACATACAAGCATGTGAGCCCTAAACCAATATCATAACATATACCATAAGGAACATCATGAGCATGTTTAGTCTAGGTTCTAGGTTTCCTAAGCTTAGAAACTTGTCATGGCCGAATCTAATCAAGCATTACATTGGGTTAAAAGCAACATACAAGCATGTGAACTCTAAACCAATAACATATCATTTATCATGAGGAACATCATAAGCATGTTTAGTTTGGGTTCTAGGTTTCCTAAGCTTGTAAACTTGTTATGGCTGAATATCATCAAGCATCACATTTGGTTAAAAATCAACTTACAAGCATGTGAACTCTAAACCAATATCATATCATATATCATGAGGAACATCATAAGCATGTTTAGTTTAGGTTCTAGGTTTCCTAAGCTTGTAAACTTGTTATGGCTGAATATCATCAAGCATCACATTTGGTTAAAAATCAACTTACAAGCATGTGGACTCTAAACAAATATCATATCATATATCATGAGGAACATCATAAGCATGTTTAGTTTAGGTTCTAGGTTTCCTAAGCTTGTAAACTTGTTATGGCCGAATATCATCAAGCTTCACATTTGGTTAAAAATCAACTTACAAGCATGTGAACTCTAAACCAATATCATATCATATATCATAAGGAACATCATAAGCATGTTTAGTTTAGGTTCTAGGTTTCCTAAGCTTATTAACTTACTATGGACGAAACTTGTAAATCATGTAACAAGGTTTCATGTGGCATAAAAGCATGGAAACCCTAAACAAATTTCTTAGTATTTATTACCAAGAACATCATGAGCATAGTTAGGTTGGGTTCTTAGTTTCCTAGACCTTTAAACTAGTTGTGGCCGAAAGTTCATAAAGCATGCATAAAGTTCTAATCAACCTACAAGCATGAGCATGTCATGTTAACTTCATATCTTGTCTTAAGGAAAATCATGGCATGCTTAGTTTAGGTTTAAAGTTCTCCTAGGCCCTAAAACCTACCATGGCCGAGTGTTCATGAGCATGAAATAAAATTAAATCAACATACAAGCATGAGCATATCATATTAACTTCGTATCTTATCTTAAGAAGAATCATGGCATGCTTAGATTAGGTTTAAGGTTCTCCTAGGCCCTTAATCTTATCATGGCCGAAAGTTGAAAGGGAGGCATCCTAATTCCAAACAACATACAAGTATGAGAAATGTTAACAACTCTCTTATCCTAAGGTACATATCATAAAAACAAGGGGAGCATGCTTAATTTGAGTCTTAAGCTTACCTAGTTCTTTTATTCATGCTTGGCCGAGAGTATAGGATCATGAATCTAAGTTCTAATCAAAACATTCCAGCATAGAAACATTAGATTAATCCCCTACCATAAGATACATATTACAAGAAACATATTGAGCCTATCTAGTTGGGTCTTAAAATTTCCTAGGTCTTCTTTTTGTCTTGGCCGAAAGTCCATGAAGAAATCCTAGGTTTTTAAGAAACCTAACCTCATAGAAAAACACATGAACTATTGTACCACAGGTGAGGGGAAACTTACATAATTTCCGTTTGTTGTTCCTTAAGAAAATGATACCCTTATGAGGAGGAAGAAGAACTTCTCTTCTTAGGTTTCCCTTTTTGTTTTCTTCTTCTTGTAAGAGGTAAACCTTGAGACTCCTTCTTGGAAATAAGGTTTTCTTAGAGAGGAAACCTTAACTTGACTTTTGAGAATGAGTGAGAAAATCTCTAAGTTTCGGTGGAGAAGGAAAAGGGAGGAGGAAGAAGGAGGAAGAAGAAGAATTAGAAATTCTCTTTCTCTTTTCTCCTCTAAATTCTATTTATTCATCATGGGAATGAATTATGTCTTCATTTATCCTTCCCTTAACTCCTCTATCTCTTCCCTCTTTGATTCTCATGAAAAGTTAGAAGGGAAAGAAGGCAATTTGCCTTTTTCTTGCTCCCTCTCTTAACCAAGAGGAAGAGAAGGTAAGCAACTTGGTTTTCTCTTGCTCTTTTTACTTAGTTCCTTCTTCTCACCTTTAACTACAATTTATATTCCTTTCTATCCATCTTTTATTCATTATTCTAGTGGTTATCATACACCAATTTAACTCAATTATTTGTGGGAGGTTCAAGGTTCAAACCTTCCCTCTCTTTCTTTTTATCTCTATTATTTCTTTTGCTTCCTCTTACCTTTATGCTCTAATGAAAAATACTACCCATATCTTATAATTCCGTGGGTGTTACAATCGTAGAGCTGTTGGATTGGCCCATATCAGAAAAGATCAAGTGTGTATCATTCTATTTTTCCGGAGACGCAAGAATGTGGTGGGAAAGAGTTAAGACCAAAAGACAAGTCAACCTGATGAATTGGGCAGATTTTGAAGCAGAGTTTTTGGAGGAGTATTTCCATATGTGAGTGATGAATCAACATTACGACGAGTTCACCAAGTTCCGGCAAGGTTACTTATCTGTCAACGAAGCAGTGAAGCGCTTCAACCGCCTCGCACGCCTATGTCCGGGGTTGGTCAGCACGGAAAGAGAACGGGTCAGACTAATGTTGAAGATGCTCCGACACGAGATAGCTTTGAATGTGGCCGGCGGAGTTAATAGACCGCAAACCACGGAAGAGCTAGTCAGCAGTGCCTTGATCACCGAACATTATCAGAAGGCAATAAACGAGGGAAAGAATCAGGCACAGACAGAAGGACAGAAACCTAGTACCAAAATGAACTGGAAAGGAAACTCCACTGGAAAGAGAAAGCAATGGAACAACACTAAAAGTGGACCAACAAATAAGAAACCTAAGTACTCTCAGTGTACCACTTGTGGAAAGCAGCATTCCGGAGTATGCCGCCAGGGTACGAGAAAGTGCTACAATTGTGGACAGGAAGGACATATGGTCAGAGACTGCCCTACCCGGTTCCAGGTACCATCTCAGCAGTATGACCAGAATAGGAGTACCCCCGCACAACTACATCAGATGCAAGCGGCTCTGGAAGGGACTCCGATTAGCGAAGGGAGATTAGAAACCCCACCAGTGACGACGAATGCCAGGGTTTTCTCTCTCACCAAGGAGGACGTGGCGAGTGCTTCTACAGTTATCACATGTCAGCTACCTATTTTCAGTTAGTATGCTACTATGTTATTTGATACTGGGGCAACCCACACGTTTGTCTCCACACCCTTCACGAAGAAGTAAGAGTTGCCACCACTAGTCTTAAATGGCAAATTTTTGACAACCCTGCCTTCGGGAGAAGTGATGCCATCCGATCAGATGCTACGAGTCGTGCCTATCTGAATCGCAGACAGAGAACTCTACTGCGATCTGATAATACTCAACATGCAGGATTTTGACATTATACTAGGCATGGATTTCCTAAGCAAGTACGGCGCTTCAATCGAGTGCCGTAAAAGAAAAGTAGTATTCCGACCTAAATCCGAACTGAAGTTCGAGTTTATTGGGGAGCAACGGGAGAAGATGTGTTATGGGGTTGGAATTATTTCGGAACAGCTCTCTACACTGATGATAGCACCAACGCTGTTTGACGGCATATTAGAGAAGCAAGGTCGTGACCCAAATATCCAACGGATCAAGCAAGAGGTCTTAGAAGGAAAGGATAATGGATTGCGTATCGCTGATAATGGAGTACTATACCTCCGAGATCGTTTATGTATTCCCGACGATCCAGAGTTACGAAAAAATATATTCTCGGAATCTCACACAACGCCCTACGCAATGCATCCGGGATCCACCAAAATATACTAAGATTTGAAGAATAAATTATGGTGGTTCGGTATGTAAAGAGATGTGGCTCAGTATGTCAGTTCATGCCTGACCTGCCAGAGGGTCAAAGCAGAACATCAGAGACTTGGAGGAGTTCTGCAGCCAATTCAGATCCCTGAATGGAAATGGGAGGACATTTCTATGGATTTCATCTCGAGACTACCCAAAATAACGAACGGATATGATGTTATATGGGTAATTGTGGACAGATTGACGAAGTCTGAACACTTCTTAGCAATCAAGATGACTTATTCAACGGAGCAATTAGCCCAATTATATGTTAAGGAAGTTATCAGATTACATGGGATTCCTAAGACCATCATTTCTGACAGAGATGGTCGCTTTATTTCACATTTTTGGGAATGCGTTCAGAAGGCTCTTGGCACAAAGCTATTGTTCAGTACTACCTTTCACCCTCAGATTGATGGACAAACGGAAAGGATGAACCAAGTGCTAGAAGACATGTTACGAGCTTGCGCTTTAGACTTCAAAGGAAGTTGGTGTCGATATTTATGTTTGGCGGAATTCGCTTATAATAATAGCTACCAAACTACCATTGGAATGGCGCCTTACGAAGCTCTGTATGGGAGGAAATGCAGGTCACCTATATGCTGGTACGAAGGTGATGAAAAGAAAGAAATGGGGCTCCGAACGCATTTCATCGATGACACCACTCGAGCTATACAGAATATTCGTCAGAGAATAGAAACTGCTCAGAGCCGACAAAAGAGCTATGCCGACAAACGGCGTAGGCCGTTAGAATTCAGTATCGGAGACTCGGTATTTCTCAAGGTGGCTCCTATGAAAGGAATAATGAGGTTCGGAAAGAAGGGCAAGCTAAGTCCACGATATGTGGGACCATATCGGATACTAAAAAGAGTGGTTCAAGTGGCGTACGAGTTAGAGCTGCCCCAGGAGATGGCAGCTATTCACAACGTGTTCCATGTCTCAATGCTCAAGAAGTGGATTTCTAGTACAGACCAAGTGATTGAGCCACAGACAGTACAAGTCCAAGAGGACCTAAGTTATGAAAGTAAACCCATCCAAATACTGGATAGAGGAGTCAAGAGATTAAGGAACAAAGAAGTACCTTTAGTAAAAGTTCTATGGCAAAATCAACGGTTCGAAGAGGCAACCTGGGAACGTGAGGACGATATGAAACAAAAGTACCCGGAGCTATTCTAGAGTTCGAGGATGAACTTTCTATGAGGTATGGGGTACTGTAACACCCATGAATTTCTTAAGCTATATACGTAAAGGTTCTCTTGTAGAATAAAAAGGGAGATAAGAGAGAACCAAAAAGATATAAAAGAAAAGGAGTTGGTCAAGGATTGAACCTTGAACCTTTTTAAATCTAATAGTAAGCTTTAAGGATTAAGGATTGACCACTAGGCCATCATAAGTATTGTTGACTAGAGAATGGAAATTTGTAGATAAATGTAAAAGTATGATTAAGAGAAGGAAGCAAGAAAATATTAAGTAGCTTTCTTCCTCCTTCTCTTGATTAAGAGAATAACAAGAAAAAGACAAATTGTCTTCTTCTCTTTTCTTCCTTCCATTTTCGTGGGAATAAAGAAGGAGAGGGATTAGGAGAGCTACGGGGGATGAATGGAGATATTCTTCATTAAGAAAAAAAAAATAAGAAATGAGTTAATAAGGAAGGGAAAGCAAAACTTATCTTTGCCTCTTCCTCCCACTTAGCATAAGAGAGAAAAAGGGAAAGGGATTTCATTTTTCCTTCTTCCTTTCCTCACCATTGCCGAACCTAAAGTCTCCCTCTCCCAAACTTCCAAAATCCAACTAAGTTTTCTTCGTAAGGAAAACTAAACTTCAAGAAGAAGTCCTTAAGATCTACTTCCTACAAGCAAGAGAAGCAAAGGAAAATACTAGAAGGAGGAGCTCTCTTCTTCTTCTTCACAAGGGTATCTTTATCTTAAGAAAAGACCAAGCAAGAGGAGGTAAGCATCCCCTCACCTGTGGTACAAGTAGTTATGTGATTTTCCTTTGAGTTAGATGGCTTAAAAACCTAGGGTTTTCCCTTGAAACTTTCGGCCATGATGAGTTACAAGGCCTAGGAAAGCTTGAACACAACCCTAACATGTTCATAATTTCCCTTATGATGTTTTTATACTTGTATGTTGTTTATAGCTTGATTTCATGCTCTTGAAACTTTCGGCCATGACAAGTTTTAATGCATAGGGAAAGCTTAAATTCAAATCAACATGCTTATGATCTTTCTTAGGATGTGATATGAATATTCCTTGGTGTTTCCATGTTTGTATGTTGCTTGGAATTAGGTAAATCTTACCTTAGGGTTTCGGCCATGAAGAGATTTAAAACCCTAGGAAAGCTCAAACTCAAAACTAACATGCTTATGATCTTTCCCATGACATGATATGAATATCTTCTTGTTGTTACATGCTAAGTATGTTGCTTGGAATTAGGTAAACCTCACCTTAGTGTTTCGGCTATGAGAAGATTGAAAATCTATGGAAGCTTAAACTCAAATCCAACTTGCTTAGGATCTTTCTTATGATATGATATGAAGATAACTTGAAGTACTTATGATTGCATGTTGTTTAAAACTAGGCTTTCATGTTTTGAACATTCGGCCAAGATAGGATTAGAGGCTTAGGCAAGCTTAAACTCAACCCTAACTTGCTAATGTTCTTCCCTATGATATGAGATGAAGTTAACATGATATTATTATGTGTTGTGTTTGGTTAGAGTTTAGTCCCACACTTCATGACTTTCGGCCACATCATGGGTTTTAGACCTAGGATGTAACACCCATAGGGTCCTTAGCAAAAATTCTAGAATATTCTATCATGAATAAAGAATAAAGAAAAATATATATGCTTTAGTTGAATTTTTGCTCCTAGCCAAACACTTAAATAAATAAAATAGAAATAAAAATACATAAGGTCTAGGACTTGAACTCTAGATCTCTCATTAGATACCTAAATAAGATAACCACTAGACCAAGAGAAATTATTGTAAGGAAAGAGAGGGAAACCATAATTAAATGTAAGAAGAAAAGGCTCTTCTCTTAGAAGGAGAAGTGAGAGTTGTCTTCTCCCTCTCTAATGAAGAGATGCTCTAGAATATTCTTTTCTTACTCACCAAGAAGGGATGTATCTAGACTTTTCTTAATGATGAAGAGAGTAAAAGAAAGGAGGAAGAAAAATATATTTTTCCTTCCTCCTCTCATGATGAATAAAAGGAAGAAATTAAAATGAGTTGGCATTTTTCTCATTCACTCTCTTACTCCTCCCTCCTTCACCGTGCCCCCTTCTTCACCCATTCTTCTTCTTGCCGAGACCAAGGAGCAAGGAAGCTTCCCCTCTCTAGGAAGGATCCACAACAAAAGGTTAAATCTCTAAGGAAAACAAGCGCAAGGATGTGAGTATCCCCTCACTGCAGTACAAGTAGCTTCGGTTTTTAGAATGTTTTTCTCTTTCGAAACTCTAAAACTTTTCTTGAAAGAAGATGGTCAAGATAAAGAATAGGTAGTTACTTAGGGTTAACAAGTGATAAGAGATGCTTCATGTTATAAAAAAAAAAAAAAATTTAGAACTTGTTGCATGATTCGGCCAAGGATGGAAGAAAGGATCTAGAATAAGTTTTTCTTTGATCACATACTTAAATTTCTACTCTATGATATATGAATTTCATATGTTGTTAGTTTAGTCTTCATTCTTCATGCCGTGAAGAAAAAAATAAAAAAAAAAGAGAAACCTAGCTATATGGTTCGGCCAAATTGATTATAAGGCCTTAGGTCAAGAATTTTAGTTAGAAACCATACTAGTTGTACCTCTTTGTGATGTATGAATTTTTACATGTTTATAACTAAGGTGTTTATGCTTCATATGGAATGAAATGGTGGTAAACCCTACTGATATGGTTGGCAAAATTGAATAAATGGGTTAGGGTTTAAGTTTTTGAACTCAAATATGCTTAGAACATGAAGTACAATACCTTGTAGGCACTTAGATTAAATGGGCTTGTTATAAGTTTAAGTTTTATACTTCTTATGGAATAAAATGATATGGAACTCTACTGATATGATTCGGCCAAATGAAAATAAAAGGGTTAGGGTTAGAGTTTTGAACTCAAATAGGCTTATTCATGAAGTATGGTTCCTTGTAAGTACTTGTACAATATTCTATAGGTACTTAGATTAAATGTGCATGCTACATGTTTAAGTTTTATGCTTCCTAAGGGATAAAAAGACATGAAACCCTACTGATATGTTTCGGCCAAATGAAAATAAAAGGGTTAGGGTTAGAGTTTTGAACTCAAATAGGCTTATTCATGAAGTATGATTCCTTGTAGGTACTTGTACTATGCTCTATAGGAACTTAGATTAAATGTGCATGTTACATGTTAAGACTTATGCTTCTTATGGAGTAGAATGATATGAGAACCCTACTGATATGTTTTGTCCAAATTGAGATAAATGGGTTAAGGTTAGAGTTTTGAACTCAAACATGCTTATTCATGAAGTATATTACCTTGTATGTGCTTAGATCAAGTTTACATGCTATGTGGATAAGTTTTATGCTTCATATGGAACCAAATGATATAAGAACCCTACTGATATGTTTTTTCCAAATTGAGATAAATGGGTTAAGGTTAGAGTTTTGAACTCAAACATGCTTATTCATGAAGTATATTACCTTGTATGTGCTTAGATTAAGTTTTACATGTTATATGGGTAAGTTCTATGCTTAATATGGAATGAAATGAGGATGAAACCTACTGATATGGTTCGGCCAAGATGGATAAATTGGGTTAGGAAAGAGTTAAACCTAACCAAACATGCTTAGGCATTTTCATGATATGTAGTCTTTGATATATAATTGAAGTAAGCTTTCATGCTTTATGATATGTTGCATTTCTATGTCTTATGATAAGATGTGCCATGCTTATGATATGACATGATAGACTTATGACATGATATGCCATGTTAATGATATGATATGCTAGACTCATGATATGATATGCCATGTTCATGATATGTATGTTAAGTTCATGAGATGATATGCCATGTTTGATGATATGAAAATGACATGTTATGCTTTATGTTATGATAAGAACATGTTATGTTTCATAATGCATGTATGAATGTCTTATGTAAGAAGAAAAGCCTAAAGAGTTGCTTCCCTTAAGCTGGGACCAAGAGCACTCTTCATGTTATGGAAAAGAGTTGCTTCCCTTAAGTTGGGATCAAGAGCACTCTTCATGCTATGGTAAAGAGATGCTTCCCTTAAGTTGGGATCAAGAGCTCTCTTAATGATATGACAAGAATTATGACATGTATGATATGATGAGATATGATATGCATGATATTTTACTTTCTATGGCTTGTACCAAGGGTGGGATCCATAAGCGCCCCAGGGTCGACGGACTATGAACGGACCTCGTTAAGGGATGGGCTCCTCAGTACGCCCCTAGGTCGACGGACTATGAACGGACCTAGATCCCTAGTAGGTTCGGGGCTAGCTACCCTGTCCTAGGGATTGCGCTTTTATGTTTACATGTGGTACAAGCCAGGGCCCTTCTCATGATGATGATGATATGATATTCAAGTATGTATACTATATGTTTTGAAAGAAGCATGATGCATATGTGCATTCCATGATACATGTTTTAAAAAAATATACATATTGCATCTACATGCACATATTTATGAAATTATGTTTATGCACCCTTATGAACAGGTATGAGTTATGATACATGTTTACATGATATGATAGGCTTCATGATATGTGCTTAAAGAATGTGATATGAATCATGATATACCTTCACATGATAGACTTTGATATGTTATGCTCCTTAGGTGATATGATATATTATGTTCTGCTTTCCCTCATGTGACGCTATGAGTTGTTATGGTTTTTACATGATAAGATATGTTCTATGTTATGACTCTCCATGCAATGTTATGCTATGCTATGTTTTCTACATATTATGTTATGTTATGTGTTTCTTCGGATTTATGGGTAGGCAAGGATCTCACTAAGCCTTTGGCTTATAGCTACACGTTTTCCTTGTACTGCAGATAAAGGCAAGGAATGGATTGTTTAAGGGGAGCAGAGCAGGAAAGGCAAGGAAGATGTGTGTGGAAGTGCTGGTGGATAGATCTATTTAAGTTTCTTTGAATTATCTAAGTTATGCATGTGAACAATGTTGGACCTATGCTTATGCTGATGATTTCAGCTAGTATTTCATACACTTATGATATTTTACTCATGTTAGAATAATGATGATATGATGATAATGTTCAGTATGCTTTGATTCACATGCCATGATAAGTAAACTAAATGCATATGAATAAAAATTTTTTAAATAAGTCTTCCGCTGCCATGAATCCATATGCATTAGTATAATTGATGTCTATGTTTCAGTGACGTCCGTCCCTCCGGGGTGGCCTTAGTTCTACTTGGAAGGGCGGGCGTTTCAAGTTGGTATCAGAGCAGGTCTACCTTCCACTACACACACATCAAGCCTTTATCCTGCCGCTCCAAGTAAGGATTTTATGCTTAAATTTTATTTTGAGGTGATATTTATGATTGATCTATTTCTTTATGATGTTTGATAATATGCATGCTTATTATCTTATTTATTTAGTTATCACATTTTTTTTTTAGCTTAGATATATATGATGGTAGATTAGGAACAATAACAACCTTAGGGTAGTCTGGTTATGAATAATGATAACTTATATTAGCTTATTGTGATTATTGAAGATAAAGCATGGTTAGAACACGAACTAACCGAGCAAATGAGACGGTACCTCCACCCGATCTGATGCATGTGATTACCGAGCTCCAGCGTCAGGTCACAGAACAGCAACAAACGATCACTGCATTGATGAATCAGCAAGGGAATCCTGTTACACCACCAGGAAACCCAAATGCGATACCTATTATACCTGCGGCTGTACCAGTACCTCCGGCACCGGTACCACCGGTAGCTCCTATTCCAGTGGTCCGACAAGAGGCATACCTGATTCAGTGGCAGAGGTTGAAGCCAGAAGCCTTCTCCGGAAACTGTGAGCCATGGGATGCTCAGGCGTGGCTTAAGACTGTGGAAAGCATCGTGGAGCTTTTAGATTGGCCCGAACACGAGAAGGTTAAGTGTGTATCATTTTGCCTTACAGGCGATGCCAGAATGTGGTGGGACCGAGTCAAAGCAAAGAGACAGGTGAATCAGATGAGATGGACAGACTTCGAGACTGAATTCCTTGAAGAGTTCTTCCATATGCGGGTGACCAATAAACACTACGATGAGTTCACCGAGTTTCGGCAAGGTGACCTATCAGTGAATGAGGCCGTGAAGAAATTTAACCGATTAGCACGCCTATGTCCAGAGCTAGTCAGTACAGAAAGAGAAAGGGTCAGACTAATGCTGAAGATGCTCAGACCCGAGATAGCCCTAAATGTGGCCGGCGGCGTTAATAGACCACAGACCACCGAGGAATTAATTAGCAGTGCTCTGATCACTGAACACTATCAGAAGGCGATGAATGAGGGTAAGAGTCAAGTTCAGAAACCTCAACATAACAGAACCAACTGGAAGGGAAACTCCAACGGTAAGAGGAAACAATGGAACAGTTCTCAGGGTGGTTCAGCGAACAAGCAACCTATGTTTCCTCAGTGCACCACCTGCGGAAAGAAGCATCCGGGAAAATGCCGTGTGGGCACGAATAAGTGCTACAGCTGCAGATTGGAAGGACACTTGGCCAAAAATTGTCCTACTCAGATGCAGACACCTCAGCAGCAGAGTATCCAGAACAGAGGTACCCCCTCACAGCTACATCTAATGCAAGCTGCACTAGAAGGCCCTCAGATTGGCCAGGGGAGACTGGAAGCCTCGCCAGCTATGACGAATGCCAGGATCCACTCCCTCACTAGAGAAGATGTGGCGAACGCTTCGACTGTTGTCACAGGTCAGATACTCATTTTCAGTCAGTATGCTACTGTATTATTTGACACTGGGGCAACACACTCGTTTATCTCTACACCCTTCACCAATAAGATAGATATGCCACCGCAAGCCTTAGATGGCAAATTTTTAACGACACTGCCTTCAGGAGAAGTAATGCCATCCACTCATATACTGCGAGCCGCACCTATCCGAATTGCAGACAGGGAACTATACTGTGATCTGATAGTGCTGGATATGAAGGATTATGATATAATATTGGGCATGGATTTCTTGAGCAAATACGGAGCTTTGATTGAGTGTCGTAAAAGAAAGGTGGTCTTCCGGCCCGAGGCAGAATTGATATTTGAATTTAGCGGAATGCCAAGGGGAGACACTGAGAAATTCCTATCAGCTCTGGAAGCACGGAAGCTGTTGAGCAATGGATGCACGGGGTTTCTAGCACATGTGGTCGATGCAAGTAGAGCAGAGGATCAGAAGCTAGAGAATGTCAGAGTTGTATGCAACTTTCCAGATGTCTTCCCCGATGAACTGCCAGGGTTAGCACCTGACAGAGAAATTGAATTTGAGATCGAATTGATTCCTTGAACTAAACCGATCTCTAAGGCACCCTACCGTATGGCGCCAGCTGAATTGAAAGAGCTACAGGAACAGTTACGGGAGTTACTTGACAAGGGACTTATTCGCCCTAGCCACTCTCCATGGGGAGCTCCCGTACTATTTGTGAAGAAAAGGGATGGATCTATGCGAATGTGCATAGATTACCGAGCGCTGAATAAAGTAACAATCAAGAACAGGTACCCTTTACCTCGGATTGATGACTTATTTGATCAATTGAAAGGTGCCACCGTCTTCTCCAAGATTGATCTGAGATCTGGCTATCATCAAGTGAAAGTGAAACAAGATGATATACCAAAGACGGCCTTCCGAACGAGATACGGACATTATGAATTCATAGTAATGCCCTTCGGAGTTACAAATGCTCCTACCCTATTTATGGAATTGATGAATCGAGTGTTCTCGGAATATCTCGATAAATTTGTGATAGTCTTCATCGACGATATTTTTATCTACTCGAAGACCCAGGAAGAGCATGCTGAGCACCTGAGTATAACATTACAAATTCTCCGGGAGAGACAATTGTATGCCAAATTCTCAAAGTGCGAATTTTGGCTTGACCAGGTGTCGTTTTTGGGTCACGTGATCTCTAAGGACGGAATTATGGTAGACCCAAGCAAGATAGAAGCCGTGAGTAACTGGAACAGACCAAAGAATGCCAGTGAGATCCGAAGTTTCCTCGGACTAGCCGGCTATTATCGGAAATTCGTAGAGGGTTTTTCCAGAATTGCAGCTCCCATGACGGCCCTCACCAAGAAGAACAAAAGGTACGAATGGACGGAGAATTGTGAGAGAAGCTTCGCGGAGTTGAAGAGAAAATTGACTAGTGCCCCAATTCTCACTCTTCCAGAAAGTAACGAGGGATTCGATATGTACAGCGATGCTTCCAGGTTGGGACTCAGAGCTGTACTTATGCAGAATGGAAAAGTCATTGCGTATGCCTCTCGACAACTTAAGGAGCATGAAAAGAATTATCCCACACATGATTTAGAGCTAGCCGCTGTAGTCTTTGCTCTCAAGATATGGAGGCATTATCTATATGGGGTCCAGTGTAAAATTTATACAGATCACCAGAGTCTGAAATATTTCTTTACACAGAAAGACCTAAACATGCGACAACGGAGATGGCTCGAGCTAGTCAAGGATTATGACTGCGAGATCTTTTATCATCCGGGAAAAGCAAACAAGGTAGCAGATGCGCTCAGTAGGAAGTTCTGAGTTACCAGAATTCTTATTTTAAGTTCGAGGATGAACTTTTATGAGGTATGGGAGACTGCAACACCCATAGGGTCCTTAGCAAAAATTCTAGAATATTCTATCATGAATAAAGAATAAAGAAAAATATATATGCTTTAGTTGAATTTTTGCTCCTAGCCAAACACTTAAATAAATAAAATAAAAATAAAAATACATAAGGTCTAGGACTTGAACTCTAGATCTCTCATTAGATACCTGAATAAGATAACCACTAGACCAAGATAAATTATTGTAAGGAAAGAGAGGGAAACCATAATTAAATGTAAGAAGAAAAGGCTCTTCTCTTAGAAGGAGAAGTGAGAGTTGTCTTCTCCCTCTCTAATGAAGAGATGCTCTAGAATATTCTTTTCTTACTCACCAAGAAGGGATGTATCAAGACTTTTCTTAATGATGAAGAGAGTAAAAGAAAGGAGGAAGAAAAATATATTTTTCCTTCCTCCTCTCATGATGAATAAAAGGAAGAAATTAAAATGAGTTGGCATTTTTCTCATTCACTCTCTTACTCCTCCCTCCTTCACCGTGCCCCCTTCTTCACCCATTCTTCTTCTTGCCGAGACCAAGGAGCAAGGAAGCTTCCCCTCTCTAGGAAGGATCCACAATAAAAGGTTAAATCTCTAAGGAAAACAAGCGCAAGGATGTGAGTATCCCTTCACTGCAGTACAAGTAGCTTCGGTTTTTAGAATGTTTTTCTCTTTCGAAACTCTAAAACTTTTCTTGAAAAAGATGGTCAAGATAAAGAATAGGTAGTTACTTAGGGTTAACAAGTGATAAGAGATGCTTCATGTTATAAAAAAAAAAAAAAAATTATAACTTGTTGCATGATTTGGCCAAGGATGGAAGAAAGGATCTAGAATAAGTTTTTCTTTGATCACATACTTAAATTTCTACTCTATGATATATGAATTTCATATGTTGTTAGTTTAGTCTTCATTCTTCATGTCGTGAAGAAAAAAAAAATAAAAAAAAAAAGAGAAACCTAGCTATATGGTTCGGCGAAATTGATTATAAGGCCTTAAGTCAAGAATTTTAGTTAGAAACCATACTAGTTGTACCTCTTTGTGATGTATGAATTTTTACATGTTTATAACTAAGGTCTTTATGCTTCATATGGAATGAAATGGTGGTAAGCCCTACTGATATGGTTGGAAAAATTGAATAAATGGGTTAGGGTTTAAGTTTTTGAACTCAAATATGCTTAGAACATGAAGTACAATACCTTGTAGGCACTTAGATTAAATGGGCTTGTTATAAGTTTAAGTTTATACTTCTTATGGAATAAAATGATATGGAACTCTACTGATATGATTCGGCCAAATGAAAATAAAAGGGTTAGGGTTAGAGTTTTGAACTCAAATAGGCTTATTCATGAAGTATGGTTCCTTGTAAGTACTTGTACAATATTCTATAGGTACTTAGATTAAATGTGCATGCTACATGTTTAAGTTTTATGCTTCCTAAGGGATAAAAAGACATGAAACCCTACTGATATGTTTCGGCCAAATGAAAATAAAAGGGTTAGGGTTAGAGTTTTGAACTCAAATAGGCTTATTCATGAAGTATGATTCCTTGTAGGTACTTGTACTATGCTCTATAGGAACTTAGATTAAATGTGCATGTTACATGTTAAGACTTATGCTTATTATGGAGTAGAATGATATGAGAACCCTACTGATATGTTTTGTCCAAATTGAGATAAATGGGTTAAGGTTAGAGTTTTGAACTCAAACATGCTTATTCATGAAGTATATTACCTTGTATGTGCTTAGATCAAGTTTACATGCTATGTGGATAAGTTTTATGCTTTATATGGAACCAAATGATATAAGAACCCTACTGATATGTTTTGTCCAAATTGAGATAAATGGGTTAAGGTTAGAGTTTTGAAATCAAACATGCTTATTCATGAAGTATATTACCTTGTATGTGCTTAGATTAAGTTTTACATGTTATATGGGTAAGTTCTATGTTTAATATGGAATGAAATGAGGATGAAACCTACCGATATGGTTCAGCCAAGATGGATAAATTGGGTTAGGAAAGAGTTAAACCTAACCAAACATGCTTAGGCATTTTCATGATATGTAGTCTTTGATATATAAGTGAAGTAAGCTTTCATGCTTTATGATATGTTGCATTTCTATGTCTTATGATAAGATGTGCCATGCTTATGATATGACATGATAGACTTATGACATGATATGCCATGTTAATGATATGATATGCCAGACTCATGATATGATATGCCATGTTCATGATATGTATGTTAAGTTTATGAGATGATATGCCATGTTTGATGATATGAAAATGACATGTTATGCTTTATGTTATGATAAGAACATGTTATGTTTCATAATGCATGTATGAATGGCTTATGTAAGAAGAAAAGCCTAAAGAGTTGCTTCCCTTAAGCTGGGACCAAGAGCACACTTCATGTTATGGAAAAGAGTTGCTTCCCTTAAGTTTGGATCAAGAGCACTCTTCATGCTATGGTAAAGAGATGCTTCCCTTAAGTTGGGATCAAGAGCTCTCTTAATGATATGGCAAGAATTATGATATGTATGATATGATGAGATATGATATGCATGATATTTTACTTTCTATGGCTTGTACCAAGGGTGGGCTCCATAAGCGCCCCGGGGTCGACGGACTATGAACGGACCTCGTTAAGGGATGGGCTCCTCAGTACGCCCCTAGGTCGACGGACTATGAACGGACCTAGATCCCTAGTAGGTTTGGGGCTAGCTACCCTGTCCTAGGGATTGCGCGCATTTATGTTTACATGTGGTACAAGCCAGGGCCCTTCTCATGATGATGATGATATGATATTCAACTATGTATACTATATGTTTTGAAAGAAGCATGATGCATATGTGCATTCCATGATACATGTTTTAAAAAAATATACATATTGCATCTACATGCACATATTTATGAAATTATGTTTATGCACCCTTATGAACAGGTATGAGTTATGATACATGTTTACATGATATGATAGGCTTCATGATATGTGCTTAAAGAATGTGATATGAATCATGATATACCTTCACATGATAGACTTTGATATGTTATGCTCCTTAGGTGATATGATATATTATGTTCTGCTTTCCCTCATGTGACGCTATGAGTTGTTATGGTTTTTACATGATAAGATATGTTCTATGTTATGACTCTCCATGCTATGTTATGCTATGCTATGTTTTCTACATTTTATGTTATGTTATGTGTTTCTTCGGATTTATGGGTAGGCAAGGATCTCACTAAGCCTTTGGCTTATAGCTACACGTTTTCCTTGTACTGCAGATAAAGGCAAGGAATGGATTGTTTAAGGGGAGCAGAGCAGGAAAGGCAAGGAAGATGTGTGTGGAAGTGCTGGTGGATAGATCTATTTAAGTTTCTTTGAATTATCTAAGTTATGCATGTGAACAATGTTGGACCTATGCTTATGCTGATGATTTCAGCTAGTATTTCATACACTTATGATATTTTACTCATGTTAGAATAATGATGATATGATGATAATGTTCAGTATGCTTTGATTCACATGCCATGATAAGTAAACTAAATGCATATGAATAAAAAAAATTTAAATAAGTCTTCCGCTGCCATGAATCCATATGCATTAGTATAATTGATGTCTATGTTTCAGTGACGTCCGTCCCTCCGGGGTGGCCTTAGTTCTACCTGGAAGGGCGGGCGTTACATAGGAAGCCTAGAACCTAAACTCTATATGCTTATGTTGTTCCTTATAATAGATGTTATGACAATTGCTTAGGGTTCACATGTTTATATGCTACTTAAACCTAGATCTAGAACTTGCATGTTTCGGCCATATCATGAATTTTAGGCCTAGGAAGCTTAGAACCTAAATTAAACATGCTTATGAGGTTCCTTATGATAAATGTTATGAAATGGATCTATGGTTCACATGTTTTATGATTTCTTGCAACCTAGGTGACCCCTTGCATGTTTCGGCCACCCATAGTAGTTGATGATTGAGACCCAATTACAACTCATTATGTGCTTCACTTTGTCATGATATGAATTAGGAGATGTTAACTTATATTCCATACATGATTATGTTTCCCATGATAGGTTATATGCTCGTTTATGTATGCTTATGAATATTTTATGATAATGTCTTCTATGATATGCTATATGCTCAAGTATGTATGCTTTATGAAAGGACAAGTAAAGGCCTAAGAGATGCTTCCCTATTTGTGGGGACTAAGAGCACTCTTTATGATATGCTAAGTGAAAGGCCTAAGAGTTGCTTCCCTATCAAGTGGGACCAAGTGCACACTTCATGCTATGATAAGTTATGAATGACATGAACATGATATGCTATGAATGACATGAACATGATATGCTAGGAATGATATGAACATGATATGCTATGAATGACATGAACATGATATGCTATGAATGACATGAACATGATATACTATGAATAACATGAACATGATATGCTATGAATGACATGAACATGATATGCTATGAATGATATGAACATGATATGCTATGATAAGTTATGTACATGACATGTATTTTACTTTGTATGGCTTGTACCAAAAGGGTGGGCTCCTTATGCGCCCCTAGGTCGATGGACTAAGAAACGGGCCTAGTAAAGGGTGGGCTCCTTACGTGCCCCTAGGTCGAGCTACGTGTAATACCCACTAAGCTTGTAAGATAAATATATGAATGTGGGATTTTTCCTTAGAAAAATAATAGGAAGTGAGTTGAAGCAAAAAGAAATAAAATGAAATAAAAAGAAGATGAGGTCAAGGATTGAACCATGAACCTCTTATATTATATTTCATAGAATTAATTAGTAGAAATCAATTGGGATAGAGAGAATATATTGATAGCAAAGGAGGGAAACTTATTATAAAGGTAAGAGTAAAAGCTAGCCAAAAGAAAACAATAAAAGAGCAAGAGAAAGGCAACTTGCCTTCCTCCCTTTCTCTCCCTCTTCCTCTTTGATTTTGCCGAAAACTTAAAGAGGAATTAAGGGGATTCATTCCCCCTTATTTTATCATGAATGGTGAGAATAAATAGAAAATAAAATAAATGTAAGAAAAATAGAAAATAGGTTAAGGGAGAAGGAAAGCAAAAACTAAGTTTGCTACCTCTTCCCCCTTAACATAAAAGGGAGCAAGAAAAGAGAAAACTATTTTTCTCTCATTTTCTCTCATTCATCCTCTCCCTCACCGAGAACACCACAGTCCCCTCTCCTCCATCTTCGGCCCCAAAGCCAAGTTTTTCCCTAGGAAAGCCTAAGATACAAGGAGGACTTAGCAAAGGAATCAAGGGAAAGGAACTAGAAGAAGAGGCTACTTCTTCTTCACCATACCTTAGATCCACAAGCGAAAAGGATGTAAGCTTCCCCTCACCTGTGGTACAAGGTTTTTTATGTGATTTTCAGATTTTATAAGGATTAGAAAACCTAGAAAAGAATTTAAGAAAATTTGGCTAAGAAAGGGTTTTCAAATCTAGGATGGTTTAAACAAGTCCTTATTCATGATATTCTTTCTATGCTATGTAGGAAGGATTTTCTTCATGTTTTTATACTTAAATGATGCTTGGTCAGAGGAGTACCTAACCCTAGAATTTCGGCCAAAAATATGTTAAGGAGGTTAGGGAAAAATATTGTTTAACTAAACTAGTACAAAATTTCTCCCATGAACTACTAAGGGTTTTTATTGGTTTTCTTGCTTGAAAGTTACTTGGAACCAAATAAATCCATTTATATGTTTCGGCCAAGAAAAGGGATTAGGGTTAGGAAGACCTTTAAATTTAAATAACCATGTTTGTATGATAGAATATAGAGTTCTCTTAAAGAATTGCATGTTGTACATTGCTAGAAATTCATGAACTCTTATTTTAGATTTTCGGCTATGATAAGATGGATAGTTTAGAAAAGCTTGAACAAAATTCTAATATGCTCAAGACCTCTGTGATATTATGATATGAAAGTTGTTTAATGCTCTTATGTTTAAATTGAGTATAGAAAATTAGTTACATGATATATGACATGTAAGATCACAAGGGTCCTAGCTTGTTTATGAACCAACTTTGTATATGATGTTCTTAGTAATTTTTGCCATGAAACTTACTTAGTTTTTCCATGCTTTAGGCCACTTAAAACCTAGTTTAGAGATTGGTAGGTTTCGGCCATGAGGAAAAATAAAAGAAAAAGGGAAAGAAACCTAGGAAGCCTAAGACACAATTCACATGTATGTTTATTATGCTTGTCTTTATACATGCTATGAAACTTGTATAATTTCTCATGCTTTTAGGCTATTTGAAGCAAGTTTATATTCTGTGAGTTTCGGCCAAGTAGGGTTTAAAAGACCTAGAGGCCTTAGAAATGAAACCAAATGTGTTAAAAGTGCTTCTTATGAAAATAGGATAATGTGTTGATTGTGTCATATGCTTGTATAATTTTTCCATGACCTAAATGGACCATTGTATGTTTTGGACATGAAGGAATAGATGACCTAGAAACTCTAGAACAAGAATTAAATATGCTTATGTCACTTTACATGGAATATGATAAGTAGAAAGACAAAGTTCCCATGCTATATGTTGTTTAATGACCTAATTGAGGCTAGGGTAAGTTTCGACCATACATGTTGTATAATGTCTTGTTATGAATTTATACATGATGTTAGTTCAAGTTCACATGCTTGTATGTTTGTTTTTAGCCCTAATGAACACTTGTTAAAAGTTTGACTATGACATATGTTAAGGGCTTGAAGGACTTAGGAACTAGCTCAATATGCTTACTATGTTACTTGAAAAAAATGCTATAAATATGGTTTAAGGTTTCCATGCTTTCATGACATTTGGGACCTTGTTTATATACTGATAGGGTTTGGCCACATGAGTTTAAGGACTTGGAGAACTTAGAAACCAAGTTAATCATGCTTATAATGCTTCCTATGAAATTTATGTGATGATGATTTAGGTTTCACATGCTTGGAGGTTGTTTTTACCTAAATTGAGACCTAAGGGGGTTCGGCCATGATAGGAACCCAAGGGTTTACGAAGCTTAGAACCCAAGTTAACTATGTTACCATGTTTCTTATGATAGTATAAGCACATGATATACCCTTATGCTTAACCATGTATTCTTGTGATTTATACCTTTTTATGATATGATATGTGGATAGAGATATGCATGTTTTAATGATATGTTATGTGCTAGAAATATGCAAGCTTTAATGATATGCTATGTGCTTAGAATATGCATGCTCTTATGATATGCTATGTGAGTAGAAATATGCATGCTTTAATGATATGCTATGTGCTTAGAATATGCATACTTTTTATGATATGATGTATGCCTAAGTGATGCATACTTTCTTATGACATGATGTATGCCTAAGTGATGCATACTTTCTTATGACATGATGTATAAGTGATGCATACTTTTATGACATAATGTATGCCTAAGTGATGCATACTTTTATGCTATGCTATGTGACTAAATGATGCATTTTTATACATGCTATTTTATTTTGTAAGGCTTGTACCAAGGGTGGACTCCTAATCAGTCCCTAGGCCTTGCTTTGTGATCTGGGCTAAGCCTTGCTTTGTGATCTAGGCTAATGAGGGATGAGCTCCTTAGTACACCCCTAGGCCTTGCTTTGTGATCTAGGCTAAGCCTTGCTTTGTGATCTAGGCTAATAAGGGATGGACTCTTCAAGTACGCCCCTAGGCCATGCTTTGTGATCTTGACCTAGTTCCTAGTATGATTCAAGACTTGCTACCTTGGATATACTTAGGACGCGCGCATCTATGTTATGTATGTATGGTACAAGCCGGGGCCCTAAATATATTGATATTATGTTCAAGTATATATATGTAAGAAGAAAATGGTTTTAAAAGATCATGAGACATACACATGTTTTTCGGATACATGTTTTTAAAATCATGATGCATATAATCTATGATTATGTTGTGTTGAGGCTATGATTTAAGATATGCCATGATATGATTATGTTATGTTTCATGCTATGTTTTAAGAGATGATATGCCATGATATGATTATGTTATGTTTCATGCTATGTTTTAAGAGATGATATGCCATGATATGATTATGTTATGTTTCATGCTATGTTTTAAGAGATGATATGCCATGATATGATTATGTTATGTTTCATGCTATGCTTTAAGAGGTGATATGACATGACTAGTTATAATGTTTGTTATGATGCATGATATGCTTAAAGAGTATGATATGTTATGCCATGACTAGTTGAGATCATGTTAAGTTGAGACATTATTTGATTATGTACTGATTGTTGGTTTTAGTGAGTAGGAAAGGAACTTACTGAGCCATGAGTGCTCATAGCTTACTTTCCTTGTACCACAGATAAAGGAAAAAGCAGGATGAGTTAAAGGAGCAGCAGGAGGGGCAATGAAGATGTGTGTGGCGGTGGCTAGGCAACTAATTAAGAACCTGCTTTAAAACCTTTAAGAACTATGCTTTGGTTTTGTGAAATGTAATACAATATGGATGACTTGATGTTAAATTTTTATTTATTTTGCTACCATGTTTATGAAACCATGTTAGTGTAGTTCGGTTTTAATTAAGTTAAGAAAAATAATTTTAAGTCTTCCGCTGTAATACGTACGTAGAGTATCGTAGCCCCGTCCCTCGTTGTTAGCAGGGAGGGCGGGTGTTACACTACGGGCCTAGTTTCCTAGTAGGTTCAAGACTAGCTACCTTGGGTCTACTTAGGATGCATGCATTTATGTATGTATGTGGTACTAAGCCGGGCCCCCTCATGTTGAGATTATTTTTAAGTACTATATGATATTGTTTTCAAGACATTTAGCACATGATATGAAGCATGTTTTGAAAAGCATCTTGTACATGACATTACACATGATTTTAAAGGACATCTTGCATATATGTTTATGATATGGAATGACAGGAGATGATACTCACTCACATGTTATGATAGGATGTTCTTTATGCTGTAATATGATATGTCATGATGCTTATATTCATGTTATGATAGGTTATGATGTTTACGTTACGTTATGATATGATTTTCATTTATGCCATGATAAGTTTATGTCATTATATGATGATTAATTCATGCTATGATATGATACATTTATTCCATGATATGATGCCATTTTATGCTATGATCTGATTGTCATTTATGCCATAATATGATGCTTAATTTATGCCATGATAAGATTTTCATTTATGCTATGATATGAGTTTCATTCATGCTATGATATGTAATATGACTACTCTTATATGAGGTGTACGATTTTTGTGAGTAGGAAAGGATCTTACTGAGCCTTGTGTGCTCATAGCTTACTTTCCTTGTACCACAGATAAAGGAAAAGGATGGATAAACTAAAGGAGCAACAGGAGGGGCAGTAGATGTGTGTGGTGGTGGCTTGGCAAGAAAGAAAGACCTGCTTATTTTATGTTGATGACTTGCATGATCACTTTTACTTACGCTTATGTTAGGAATGGATAATTATGACTTTTTAAGTTTATAACTATGCTGAACATATGGGTATGATTAGTTGTGATTTAAATGAACAATTACTTCCGCTGTTTTAAAAATCATAAAAAACTATTATGTACGTACGTTATGTATAATAGAAGGTAACCCCGCCTCCACTAAGCAGGAGGGGGCGGGCGTTACACCACCGGTAGCCCCTTCCCTAGTGGTCCGACAGGAGACCTACTTGATACAGTGGCTAAGGCTGAAGCCGGAGAACTTCTCGGGTACTTGTGAGCCATGGGACGCCCAAGCCTTGTTCAAGATGGTGGAAAGTATTGTGGAATTGCTGGACTAGCCCGTATCGGAAAAGATCAAATGCGTGTGATTCTATTTTTCCGGAGACGCAAGAATGTGGTGGGAAAGAGTTAAGGGTAAGAGACAAGTTAATATGATGAACTGGACGGACTTCGAAGCAGAGTTCTTCGAGGAATTCTTCCATATGCAAGTAACGAACCGGCATTACGATGAGTTCACCGAGTTCTGGCAAGGTGACTTATCAGTGAACGAAGCAGTGAAGTGCTTCAACTGTCTTGCACGCCTCTGCCCAGAGTTAGTCAGCACGGAAAGAGAAAGGGTTAGACTGATGCTGAAAATGCTTGGACCCGAGATAGCATTGAATGTGGCCTGCGGAATTAATAGACCACAGACTACAGAAGAACTGGTCAGCAGTGCCCTGATCACCGAACATTATCAGAAGGCGATGAATGAGAATAAGAATCAGGCACAGACGGAAGGACAGAAACCTCAGGGTACCAAAACGAGCTGGAAAGGAAACTCTAATGGAAAAAGGAAGCAATGGAACAACACTAAAGGAGGACCATCAAATAAGCAATCTAAGTACCCTCAGTGTACCATTTGTTGGAAGCAGCATTTCGGAGTATGCCACAAGGGTACTAGAAAGTGTTACAGTTGCGGACGGGAAGGGCATATGGCCAGAGACTGCCCTACCTAGTCCCAGACACCATCCTAGCAGTATAACTAGAACAGGAGTACCCCCTCACAGCTACACCTGATGCAGGCTGTCATTGATGGAACTCAGATTAGCCAAGGGAGATTGGAAGCCCCGCCAGCTACGACGAACGACAGGGTTTTCTCTCTTACCAAAGATGATGTGGCGAGTGCCTCTACAGTTGTCACAGGTCAGCTGCCTATTTTCAGTCAGTATGATAATGTGTTATTTGATACTGGGGCGACACACTCGTTCGTCTCTACACCCTTCATGAAGAAGTTAGAGATACCACCACAAGCTTTAAATGGCAAATTCTTAACAACCCTACCTTCGGGAGAAGTAATGCCATCTACTCATATGCTGCGAGCCGCACCCATCAGAATCGCAGACAGAGAACTCTACTGTGATCTGATAGTGCTTGACATGCAAGATTATGACAATATATTGGGCATGGATTTCCTAAGCAAGTACGGCGCTTCAATCGAGTGCCGTCAAAGGAAAGTGGTCTTCTGACCTGAAGCAGAACCAATGTTCGAATTTGTTGGAGAATCAAGGAAAGAAACTGGGAGATTCTTATCAGCCATAAAGGCACAAAAGATGTTAAATCAGGGATGTACTGGGTTTCTTGCACAAGTGGTCGATATAAGTCATGCCGAGGACCAGAAACTAGAAAATGTCAGAGTGGTGTGCAACTATCCAGAAGTGTTTCCCAATGAACTACCAGGGTTAGCCCCTGATAGAGACATAGAATTTTAGATCGAACTGATTCCTGGTACTAAACCGATCTCTAAAGCACCTTATCGTATGGCGCCGGCTGAGTTGAAGGAACTTCAGGGACAACTACTAGAGTTACTTGACAAGGGACTTATTCGCCCGAATCACTCTCCATGGGGAGCTCCAGTACTGTTTTTGAAAAAGAAGGATGGGTCTATGCGGATTTGTATAGACTACCGAGCGCTGAACAATGTGACAATCAAGAACCGGTACCCTCTTCCACGGATCGACGACCTGTTCGACCAATTAAGGGGAGCAATCGTCTTCTCTAAGATTGACCTAAGGTCCGAATATCATCAAGTGAAAGTGAAACAGGATGATATACCGAAGACGGTGTTGGATTGAGACCGCGCTAGAGGGGGGGTGAATAGCACTCGTGGCTATTTCGTTCGACTATTGGAAAATTATCGGAGTAATTAAAATGTAGCGGAATAAAATAAAGACAAAGACACAAAGGGATTTACTTCGTTCGGAGCCTAAGGCGACTCCTACTCGAAGGCCCGCGATCCTTGATCGCTTCCGGTGGGCAACAACTATAAGCTCGATAAGAATTACAAATTACAAATGAAACAGCAATTAGAATAACTTTGTACCGACAACTTAAAGAAGAGAAAAACGAAGCTCCGGGTCGTCGGAATGTTGCAGCAGCACTTCGGAATGACTTTGTTAGCAGCACGTTGAAGAAGGAAAGCTCAGAACTTGATTCCTTGAAGTGCTGGTCGAAACCCCCTTATGAAGGGTGTTCAAGGCGCCTTGAAGGCTGTTAAAGGCGCCTCCATGCTGCCTGGTCTTCCGCGTGGATAACATCTGATCTGGTCGAACTTCATCCTCTCAAGGCGCCTTATAGCCCTCTCAAGGCGCCTTCCAATGTAACGACCCGCCCTCTACTAACTAGGCTGTAAGGCCGATCGTCACATTAATCTGTGCTAACCATTCCCTGACCATCACCAAAACATAATGCGGAAGCTGTACTAATTAAAATTTTGTTAAACTATTGCTTTTCTTGATTCTATACATGCTAAAGGGTGTAATCTAAAGTATGCCTAGCATATACTACATCCCCTATGGTCAAGGAACTGAAATAAATGTTTTCCAGCTGTTATCAGACCTCCCAATCGATCCCCAGATCGATTGGAATAGTTGATCGATCCAGGAATCGATTCAGCTGGCTACTGTATGTGGGACATGGGTTGGATCGATCCAGTGATCGATCCAGCACGCTACTGTGCTCGGGACGATATTCTGGATCGATCGGCTGATCGATCCAGACTGACCAATCGATCCAGTGATTGATCCCAAAACCTTCTGTTCGCGATAGAAATTGCTGGATCGATCGGCTGATCGATCCAGAAACCTACTGTTCACGGAGCAATTTGCCCAATCGATCAACTGATCGATTGGGACCCCCCAATCGATCCACCAATCGATTGGGGTTTCTGCTTTTGCAGTTAAGCTCTGATTTCAGCACTGTTTCTTGCCTCAATCCTAATACAAGTTCTAAAACGACTAGGAATCACTCCACCACTAACAAATAACATTCTAACATCCTAAAAGAAGTGTTCTAAGCATAATAAAGTGCATGGTTAACTAATTCATGGCAATTAACATACTGAAGTGCAAAATACTAAGACACTGAAAAGTTCTAATGTTTAAACAACTTGCTAGAGTTTCCTAAGATCTTCTTTCCAAGTTCCTGCCCACACACATCTTCGTAGCATTGCCCTCCAACCTCCGCTAGTCCATCTTTCCTTTACCTTTATCTGCAGTATAAGGAAAAAGTATCTGTAAGCTTTCGCTTAGTAAGAAACCATCTACCTCACAAAACATGCAATCGATGCAAATCATACTTTGAAAACATGCTATTTAAAACATGTACTGATTAGGCTGAAACATGGCATGCTATCGTACATAGAAATCAAAGCTAGTCATGGCATACTATCATCTAACATGTGTAACAAAACTGAACATGAACACCAAAGCATGGCATACAAAGCTAACCATAAACTAGCATATGTATCAATAATAAAAAAAATTGAACTGAACATAAACTGAGCTAGATTGGAGCTGAATTCAAACTCAACTAACATAACTAATCTTTGTGAGTTTTGAAAAACTAATAATGTAATAGATTAAAGTACATAATCATACTAACTGTACATGCTATGCGCGCATCCTTAACTAGACCCGGGGTTGCAAATCTTGAATTTAGTAAGGTTTACTAGGTTATCTAAACCTAGGGACCGACTATGGGAGCCCAGCCCAATGGATATCTAATCCTGTACAGTGCCCCTACTGGAAGTAAAATACTGGATCATAGCTAATTAATTTACCTTGCTTTTACTAGGTTATCTGAACCTAGAGGCGACTGTGGGTGCCCACCCATTGGACCGTAGTCCCATATATGCTGTGGCAAGGCTAACTAAACTATTTAAATGCTTCTATTGCATTTACTGAGCTATTAAAATGCCTAAGTTGCATTTTTCTGTGCTAAATAATTTAATCGAACACTTAGTATGCACTAATTTACATCCTTGTGCCGAAAGTCTACATATTACTAAACTAAAACATGGAATTCACACGGAAGCTACTTATACTGCAGGTGAGGGGTTTCTTACCTCCTGTTCGGATTTCCTTACGATTCTAATCGCTAGATTTCCGAAGGAGACGATCCTTTCGACGATCTTCTCGCGTCTATGCGTTCTTCTCGCGGAGATGAACGTCCTCGTGTCGGAGGTGTCGCTGGAAGATGTCCTTGAAGCCCTAGGAAAGGAACCCTAGGCTTCTTCTTGTGGTTGGCGCCGAGAGCGAGAGAAGAGAAGGGGAGTCGGCGGTGAGGGTTTGAGGAGAGAAAAGCTACGATCCCAAAATAACTCTTCACTTAATTCCTCCCTATTTATATTAAAGGATTAATTCACCCAACTCTAATATAAATTTAATTGCCTCCCTTTCCTTTCAGCACGACCCTGCTGGGTTCAACTGGTTACTAAAATTATCCGTAAACTATAGGTCTCGGGTTCAATTCCCGCTTAGGCCGTTTTCGTTTTCTATTTGTTTTTGCTACCTCCGCTACTCTAAAAATTCTGTAAAAATATCCTAAAATTTCAGAAAAATCATAGAATATTTGTAAAATAGTTTTGAGAATTTTCGAGCGTTACAATCCCCCATACCTTATAAAAATTCCGTTCTCGAACTTAGAATAATTCTGGGTACTTCTGTCTCATGCTGGCTTCTGTCTCCCAAGTTACCTCTTCTGCTGTGTGATTTCGCCAAATAACTTTGACTAATGGTACTTCCTTGTTCCGCAATTTCTTAACTGCTCGGTCTATTATCTGAATAGGCCGACTGTCATAGCTGAGGTCTTCGTGGATCTGTACCAACTGGGGCTCAATCACCTGGGTGGCATCTGGGGTATGCTTCTTCAGCATAGAGACATGAAATACATTGTGGACAGCTGACATTTCCTAAGGTAGCTCTAGCTCATATGCTACCTTGCCCACTCTTTTGCTGATAAGGTATGGTCCCACATATCTGGGACTTAGCTTGCCCTTCTTTCCAAAACGCATTACTCCCTTCATGGGAGCTACTCTGAGGAACACTGAATCCCCAACTGAAAACTCTAAGGGTCTGCTTTTTCTGGCGGCTCTGAGCTGTCTCTATCCTCTGGCAGATCTGCTGTATAGCTGCTGTGGTATCTGCCACTAGATCTTTCTGAAGTTCTAGTTCTTTCTGCTCACCACTCTCATACCAGCAGACTGGAGATCTACACCTCCGCCCATAGAGAGCCTCGTAAGGTGCCATGCCGATAGTGGCCTGATAGCTGTTGTTGTATGCAAATTCTGCTAGGCTCAGATATTTGCACCAACTTCCCTTAAAATCTAGGGCACATGCTTGGAGCATATCTTCGAGTACCTGATTTACTCGCTCCGTTTGACAATCTGTCTGAGGATGGAAAGCTGTGCTGAACTTTAACTTCGTGCCCAAAGCTGACTGTACACACTCCCAGAAGTGTGATGTGAATCTACTATCTTTGTCTGAAATAATGGTTCGTGGGACTCCATGTAGTCTAACGATCTCCTTGAGATACAACTGAGCTAGCTATTCCATGGAGTAGGATATCCTGATGGCTAAGAAGTGGGCTGATTTAGTTAACCTGTCAACTACTACCAAGATGGTATCAAAATCGTTCGTAGTTCGGGGTAGTCCCACTATGAAATCCATAGTAATGTCCTCCCACTTCCATTCTGGGATCTGAATGGGCTGCAAAACTCCTCCTGGTCTCTGATGTTCTGCCTTGACCCTCTGACAGGTTAGGCAGGTGCTGACATATCGAGCGATGTCTCTCTTCATCCCAGGCCACCAAAAACGCTTCCTCAAGTCCTGGTACATTTTAGTGGAACCTGGATGCATCGCATAGGGAGTCTTGTGAGTCTCATCTAAAATCTTCCTTCTGCGTTCCTCCTGAGCTGGAACACATAACCTGTCGCCAAAATACAGCACCCCGCTAGCTGACACTCTGAACTCTCCGCTTTCTGTTCCTGCTAATCCTTGCTTGATTTTCTGAATTTCAGGATCCTGTTCCTGAGCTGTCTGGATGTCACCAAGCAAGGTAGACTCTAATGTCATAGTAGAGAGCTGTCCGACTATGAGTTCAAGACCGAAATCTGTGATCAAAGCTGTCTGTATTATCTGGTAGAGTCAGAATAGGTGCACTGGTCAATCTCCTCTTCAGCTCCCTGAAACTGTTCTCACAGTCCTCTGTCCACTGAAATTTTCTGTTCTTTCTGGTAAGAGCTGTCAGTGGGGAGGCTATCCTGGAGAAATCCTCTATAAATTTTTTGTAATAGCCTGCTTATCCCAGAAAGCTTCTGATCTCACTGGCGTTCTTGGGTCTTTTCTAGTTACTCACAGTTTCTATCTTACTGGGGTCTACCATGATACCATCCTTTGAGATGATATGACCTAGGAAGGATACCTGATCTAACCAAAATTCACATTTTGTGAACTTGGCATATAACTGGTTCTGCTGAAGGGTCTGCAATACTATTCTCAGGTGCTCTGCGTGTTCTTCCTGAGTTCCTGAATAGATAAGAATATCATCGATGAACACAATGACAAACTTATCTAAATATTTCCTGAATACTCTGTTCATGAGGTCCATGAAAGTAGCTGGAGCATTGGTCACACCAAAGGGCATGACTACGAACTCGTAATGTCCGTATCTAGTCCTGAATGCTGTCTTAGGTATATCCCCTTCTTTGACCTTCACCTGATGATAACCCGATCTGAGGTCTATCTTAGAGAACACTGCTGCTCCCTTTAGCTGATCAAACAGGTCATCAATTCTGGAAAGAGGATACCTTGGTTCAGTGCCCGGTAATCTATACACAGGCGCATGCTCCCGTCCTTCTTCTTCACGAACAATACAGGTGCTCCCCATGGTGAGTGACTAGGACGTATGAAGCCCTTATCAAGCAGCTCCTGTAGTTGCTCATGAAGTTCCTTCAGTTCTGCTGGAGCCATGCGGTAAGGCGCTTTGGAGATAGGATTTGTAACGGGAATGAGCTCTATCTCAAATTCGATCTCCCTGTCTGGTGCTAAGCCTGGTAACTCTTCAGGGAAGACTGCTGGGTAGTCACATACGACTCGGACCTCTGCTAGCTATTGGTCCTTGTCCTGACTGGTATTGACTACATGTGCTAAAAATCCCGTACATCCTGAATCCATTAACCTCTGTGCCTTCATAGCTGAGAGAAACTTCTTGGCCTTTCTCTTGGGTTCTCCGATGAACTCGAACTGTGCTTCTGCTTCGGGTTGGAATGTGACTTTCTGCTTACGGCACTCGATGGAGGCACCGTATTTGATCAAGAAATCCATCCCGAAGATGACAACGTAGTCAGTCATATTTAGCACTATCAGATCACAAAAGAGTTCTCTGTCTGCTATAATGACTGGCACTGCTCTGAGCCAGTGCGTGGATGCCATAATTTCTCTTGAAGGTAGCGTCGTCAGAAACTGACTACTGAGTACCTCTGGAGGTACTGCTAACTTCTCAGTTAATGCCCTGGATATATATGAATGGGTTGCCCCAGTATCGAATAAGACAGTTGTACTTTGCTGTAAAATACTAATCTGACCTGTAACAACTGTTGAGGCATTTGCTACGTCCTCTCTGGTTAGTGAGTAGATCCTCGCATTAGTCGTAGCTGGAGGGGCTTTTAATCTGCCTTGGTTGATGTGGGGACCATCTAAAGCGGCCTGCATTTGATGCAACTGTGCTGGCTTGGCTTCATACTGGATCGGCTGTGGTGGAGGAAAGCTGGTCTTGTTCGGACACTGCTTGGCCATGTGCCCTTCTTGTCCGCACTCAAAGCATCCTCATGTGCCCTTACGATAAACTCCAGGATGGAATTTCCCACAAGTAGCACACTTTGGATAACTGGGCTGCTTGCTGGCTGGTCCTCCTTTTGGATAACTCCCTGGTTTGCGCTTGTTGCTGGAGTTCCCTTTCCAGTTAGAGCCGTGGGAGCTGTGACCCTGCTGTTTCTGAGTACCTGAGCCTCCTTAACCTTTCGACTCTGAGAGAACTTGCTTCTGCTGCTTGATACTGTTCTGGTAGTGCTCAGTGGTCAGAGCACTGCTGGCTAGTTCTTCAGTGGTTTGCGGCCTATGAACGCCGCCAGCCACGTTCATAGTTATTTCCGGCCTCAGCATCTTGAGCTTCAACCGGACTCTTTCTGTCTCTGTGCTGACTAGTTCAGGGCATAAACGAGCCAACCTGTTGAATTTCTTCACGGCTTCCTCAACTGATAGGTTGCCCTGACGAAACTCAGTGAATTCGTCATAGTGGCGATTTGTGACCCACATGTGAAAGAATTCTTCAAAGAACTCCTTCTCGAAGTCAGCCCATGTCATCTGGTTCACTGGGCGCTTCGCTCTGATTCTCTCCCACCACATGCGTGCATCTCCTATCAGACAGAAGGAGGCGCACTTCACCTTCTCATGTTCTGGCCAGTTCAGAAGCTCCATCGTACTCTCCAGTGTTTTGAACCACGCCTGAGCATCCCATGGTTCACTGGTGCCTGAGAAATTCTCTGGCTTGACTCTCTGCCACTGGATCAGATAGGCTTCTCTCATTGTCTCTGTTGCTGGGGCTACTGGTACTGTAGGCTGGACTGGTGGAACCTCTAGGACTACTGGTGTTGCTAAGTTAGGCTCGGGAGTGACCGTGGGAGTGTTCTGCTGGTTAGCCTTCAAGGTGGCTATCTCCTACTGCTGCTCAGCTAGTTGCTGCTGTAACTGAGCCACTAATACTGTCAGGTCTGGGGGAGGCACTGAACTGCCTGCCTCATGTTGGGGCTCAGTGGCTGGTGCCCTTCTAGCTGGGCGTCCTCGTGCCATTCTAGAGACATAGAGGACATACATAACTAATACAATCGTAACTGTATATCTATGGTTATCATGTTAGGTACTATCATAAATAAACATGCTTTATTTACTTCTAACATGAAAACAGTAAACATAATTAAGGTCAGAGGTGTTCTTACTTGGAAGCTGCAGGTTCAATGCTGATGTGTGTGTAGGAAGTATGGAAACTGCTCTGATACCACTCTGTAACGACCCGCCCTCTACTAACTAGGCTGTAAGGCCGATCGTCACATTAATCTGTGCTAACCATTCCCTGACCATCACCAAAACATAATGCGGAAGCTGTACTAATTAAAATTTTGCTAAACTATTGCTTTTCTTGATTCTATACATGCTAAAGGGTGTAATCTAAAGTATGCCTAGCATATACTACATCCCCTATGGTCAAGGAACTGAAATAAATGTTTTCCAGCTGTTATCAGACCTCCCTATCGATCCCCAGATCGATTGGAATAGTTGATCGATCCAGGAATCGATTCAGCCGACTACTGTATGCGGGACATAGGTTGAATCGATCCAGTGATTGATCCAGCACGCTACTGTGCTCGGGATGATATTCTGGATCGATCGGCTGATCTATCCAGACTGACCAATCGATCCAGTGATCGATCCCAGAACCTTCTGTTCGCGACAGAAATTGCTGGATCGATCGGCTGATCGATCCAGAAACCTACTGTTCGCGGAGCAATTTGCCCAATCGATCAGCTGATCGATTGGGACCCCCCAATCGATCCACCGATCGATTGGGGTTTCTGCTTTTGCAGTTAAGCTCTGATTTCAGCACTGTTTCGTGCCTCAATCCTAATACAACTTCTAAAACGACTAGGAATCACTCCACCACTAACAAATAACATTCTAACATCCTCAAAGAAGTGTTCTAAGCATAATAAAGTGCATGGTTAACTAATTCATGGCAATTAACATACTGAAGTGCAAAATACTAAGACACTGAAAAGTTCTAATGTTTAAACAACTTGCTAGAGTTTCCTAAGATCTTATTTCCAAGTTCCTGCCCACACACATCTTCGTAGCATTGCCCTCCAGCCTCCGCTAGTCCATCTTTCCTTTACCTTTATCTGCAGTATAAGGAAAAAGTATCTGTAAGCTTTCGCTTAGTAAGAAACCATCTACCTCACAAAACATGCAATCGATGCAAATCATGCTTTGAAAACATGCTATTTAAAACATGTACTGATTAGGCTGAAACATGGCATGCTATCATACATAGAAATCAAAGCTAGTCATGACATACTATCATCTAACATGTGTAACAAAACTGAACATGAACACCAAAGCATGGCATACAAAGCTAACCATAAACTAGCATATGTATCAATAATAAAAAAAAACTGAACTGAACATAAACTGAGCTAGACTGGAGCTTAATTCAAACTCAACTAACATAACTAATCTTTGTGAGTTTTGAAAAACTAATAATGTAATAGATTAAAGTACATAATCATACAGCTAACGGGCCCGGCAACTGTACATGCTATGCGTGCATCCTTAACTAGATCCGGGGTTGCAAATCCCGAATTTAGTAAGGTTTACTAGGTTATCTAAACCTAGGGACCGACTATGGGAGCCCAGCCCAATGGATATCTAATCCTGTACAGTGCCCCTACTGGAAGTAAAATACTGGATCATAGCTAATTAATTTACCTTGCTTTTACTAGGTTATCTGAACCTAGAGGCGACTGTGGGTGCCCACCCATTGGACCGTAGTCCCATATATGCTGTGGCAAGGCTAACTAAACTATTTAAATGCTTTTATTGCATTTACTGAGCTATTAAAATGCCTAAGTTGCATTTTTCTGTGCTAAATAATTTAATCGAACACTTAGTATGCACTATTTTACATCCTTATGTCGAAAGTCTACATATTACTAAAATAAAACATGGAATTCACACGGAATCTACTTATACTGCAGGTGAGGGGTTTCTTACCTCCTGTTCAGATTTTCTTACGATTCTAATCGCTAGATTTCCGAAGGAGACGATCCTTTCGACGATCTTCTCGCGTCTATGCGTTCTTCTCGCGGAGAGGAACGTCCTCGTGTCGGAGGTGTCGCCGGAAGGTGTCCTTGAAGCCCTAGGAAAGGAACCATAGGCTTCTTCTTGTGGTTGGCACCGAGAGCGAGAGAAGAGAAGGGGAGTCGGCGGTGAGGGTTTGAGGAGAGAAAAGCTACGATCCCAAAATAACTCTTCACTTAATTCCTCCTTATTTATATTAAAGGTTAATTCACCCAACTCTAATATAAATTTAATTGCCTCCCTTTCCTTTTAGCACAGCCCTGCTGGGTTCAACTAGTTACTAAAATTATCCGTAAACCATAGGTCTCGGGTTCAATTCCCGCTTAGGCCGTTTTCGTTTTCTATTTGTTTTTGCTACCTCCGCTACTCTAAAAATTCTGTAAAAATATCCTAAAATTCCAGAAAAATCATAGAATATTTCTAAAATAGTTTTGAGAATTTTTGGGTGTTACAATCAAGGCGCCTTCTGCCTGCTTCAAGGCGCCTCCAGTGGTGCTTCGCAGCCAGCTCAGCTTTTGCACTCGAGGCGCCTCCAAGCTCCATGGAGGCGCCTCGGATACTGTTCATCTGAGGCTTTAGGTTGCTCCTTTGCACTTGCAAGATACATTAGTCCCAAACACTATCTTGCAACACAAAGTTAGCACAATAAACATGATAAATGAAGTATAGACAGTCTCCGGACTGTCCGAGTCTGACTTTGGGTTTCCAACCGGAAACCCTAGGTCGACCCGACGCCTACTGTTCCCTCTACGGGGAACGCGTCCTCACCTACTCCACCCAGGAGATTTACCTGTTGCCAGTGCGATCCTCCAGATCGACTGGACTTTTGCTCAGCACTCGATGTTTCCGGACTTTCTGCTGGACATCCGCTTCCCCGGCTAGTCCAGTCTTTCACCTGGTTCGCGACACCAGGACTTTCCACCTAGGGTTACCACCCCCTAGGACTTTTGCCTGAAGACATAGACCTACCAAGACTTTCCGCATAGGGTTACCACCCCCTATGACCTAGGGTTACCACCCCCTAGGGGTTTACCCTTTGCCTAACCGCAGCTAGGACTTTCCTGAAATCCTCAAATAGACTTGTTAGACTACAAAACATCTTAACTTTGAATTCTTTGCCATTATCAAAACACGAGTTCGATCGTCGGATGCTTCCCACACCAACAATCTCCCCCTTTTTGATTATGGCAACTCAAATTCAAAGTTAAGTAAACAAACGAATAGATAGACATTTTTAACACAGGCAAATCTGCTAAGTATAGATGTACAAAGTAACTAAAGCAAATTTGCCTCTTATGCTCCCCCTTAACTTTTGCTCCCCCTTAACTTTTTGTTTATATTTTTGCTACTCTCCCCCTTTGCCATATATCAAAAATGGGCAATAATAGATATTTGATTGAGTTGTACATGATTTTACTAAGGCTAACAGGTTAGCTAAGTTCAACAGGGTTTGAAAGTTAATGTCAATTGGAACTTAGTTTCAATAATATTTTAAGTGTTAGGACAAGGTTATTCATTCAAGTTCAGTTGATCCTTAAGTCCAAGCACAAGTCATATTCACCAGATTGATTTACTAGGTATCAGAGCCCTAAAGATCAAAACATTCTTAACTAGAAAATTGAGTATCCTTTACCAACTGTCTAACCTTTAGTTACTTGCTCATTGTCTACAGGACAATAGCTTTCACTTGGTTAGTCAAGTTAAGTTATTTTGGTCCAGTTAGACTTGGCTAGAGCTGGAGGACTTAACTTGATTAATGTATATTGCGTATTTAACGCTCAGACTCATATTGATGCATAGATATAATCATTCTTGAGTCCAGGCTATACCCTATGCATCTCACGCCGTTCTATGTTTTTCAATCACAATCAAAGTAAACCTAGGTGTTTGTGAGATGCTCTGGCTTAATTCTAGGGGAACATGATTTCTAGGGGAAACCCTAGGCTATTTCAATTTTTGAACAATCTAACAAAAATTGGAGTTTTGAAAACTATTTTTCCTAGAATTTGAAACACAGTAATAGAAATAATGGTAAGATATCTACTCTACCCAACACATTCCTATTTGCCTTCTAAGTCCACTGAACTCAAGTTCAGGTAAGGGTTTTGTAAAGATGTCAGCTAGGTTTGATTTAGACTCAACATGGTTGAGTGCAATTTCACCTTTAGCTACATGGTCCCTTACAAAGTGGTGTTTTACCTCTATGTGTTTAGTCCTAGAATGGTGAATAGGATTTTTGGTCAGATTAATCGAGCTGATATTATCAATAAAGATTTTAGTATTTGTATAGTCTAGTTGATAGTCTTTTAGTGTATGCATCATCCACAGTAGTTGAGATGCACATTCTCCTAGAGCTATGTATTCAGCTTCTGTAGTGGATAAAGCAACACAATGTTGCTTTCTGCTTGACCAACTTACTAGGCACTGACCTAGAATTTGGCAGCTACCACTTGTACTTTTCCTATCTAGCTTGCACCCAGCATAGTCTGAATCAGAACAGCCATAAAGGTCAAAGGTGCAAGTTCTTGGATACCAAAGTCCAACATTTAGAGTTCCTTTAATATACCTAAGTATTCTTTTAACATATGTTAGGTGCGACTCTTTTGCACAGGATTGGTATCTTGCACACATACCTACTGCAAACAGTATGTCAGGTCGACTTGCAGTTATATAAAGTAAACTACCTATGGCACTCCTATAGTATTTTGGGTCAACTAGTTTTCCTTCAGGGTCAGAGTCAATGTTTATGTTGGTTGCCATTGGGATATTTATAATTTTTGAATTTTCCATACAGAATTTTTTAATTAATTCTTTAGCATATTTAGTTTGATAAATGTAGATTCCATCTTTAGTTTGTTTAATTTATAAGCCTAAGAAGAAATTAAGTTCTCCAACCATGCTCATTTCAAATTCACTTTCCATTAATTTGACAAATTCTTTTAAGAATTTTGAATTAGTTGAGCCAAAGATTATGTCGTCAACATAGATTTGGGCTATAAAGATGTCTTTTCCTATAGTTTTCACGAACAAAGTCGGATCGATTTGTCCTTGGTTAAATTCTTTGGATATTAAGTAATTAGATAATCTTTCATACCATGCTCTAGGGGCTTGTTTTAGTCCATATAGTGTCTTTTTTAATTTAAATATGTGATTAGGGTAGTCTATGTCTTCAAACCCTGGAGGTTGGCTTACGTAGACCTCTTCCTTGATAAAACCATTTAAAAAGGCTGACTTAACGTCCATTTGGTACAATTTGAATCTTTTATTTGTTGCATAGGCTAATAACATCCTAATGGACTCGAGTCTAACTACTGGCGCATAGGTTTCATCATAGTCTAAGCCTTCGACTTGACTAAACCCTTTGGCTACTAACCTTACTTTGTTTCTTATTATATCACCATGATCATCCAACTTGTTCCTAAAAACCCATTTGATGTCTATTATTGATTTATCTATGGGTTTAGGTACAAGGTCCCAGACTTGGTTTCTCTCAAATTGTGCTAATTCTTCTTGCATTGCAATGATCCAGTCTGGGTCTGGAAGAGCATCATCTATAGTTTTAGGTTCAATTTTGGAAATTAGGGCAATCTGACTAAGGTTTCTATGGGATGATCTAGTTCTGACTCCTAGGTTTGGGTCACCCAGAATTTGGTCAGGTGGGTGAGAAGTACTTACTCTAGTTGGTCTTGGTTGTGGTTCAGGTACTGGTTCTTCTGCCTCATTAAGATTAGGTTGGATTTCATCATCTTCTAAAGCTCTTGGATGAATGTCGACATTGTAAGTTATATTAGGTAAATTGTTTTCTTCATCGAATATTACATTAGTTGTTTCTTCAATTTTCAAGGTGTTTTGATTATATACTCTAAAGGCTCTACTGGTTGAGGAGTATCCTAAAAATATTCCTTGGTTAGACTTGGGTGTAAATTTTCCTAAGTAATCTTTAGTATTTAAAATGTGGACTTTACAACCAAATACTTTTAAATAGTTTAGGTTAGGAATTTTGTGATAGTAGAGTTCATACGGTGTTTTATTGTGAGATTTGTTTATTAGAATTCTGTTTTGAATATAATTTGCCGTATTTATTGCTTCAGCCCAAAATTGATGACTTAACTTATATTCGTTTAACATTGTCCTAGCGGCTTCTTGTAGTGTTCTATTTTTATGTTCTACTAGTCCGTTTTGTTGGGGGGTTCTAGGACATGAAAATTCATGTTGGTATCCATTTATTTTACAAAATTCGGTAAACCTATGATTTTCAAATTCTCCCCCGTGATCACTTCTTATTCTTTTAATTTTAGTATCTTTTTCATTTTCCGTTAATTTGCAAAAGTTACTAAATATTTCATAGGTTTCATCTTTTGTTTTTAGGAATTTTACCCATGTGTACCTAGAGTAGTCATCAATTATTACTAAGCAATATTGATTCTTGCTTAGTGACTTGGCTCCATGTGAGTCAAATAAATCAATATGAAGGAGCTCGAGTATGGTGTTAGTTCTTTCTAGGTTGGTTGATTTGTGGATTGACTTGGTTTGTTTTCCTTTTTGACACGCATCATAGATTGAGTGTTCAATGAATTTTAATTTGGGCAAACCTCTAACTAGACCATTGTGACTCATTTTTGAAATGAGTCTGGTGTGAGTGTGACCCAGCCTTCTGTGCCACAGTTGAGTTTCCTCTTGTTGTGTCAATAGACACTTTATTGAGGATAATGACAAGTCTATTGTGTAGATGTTATTCTTCCTAAGTCCCTTAAGCCTAATTTCAGGGTTTTCGATGTTTTTAACTAGACATCCAGATTTGTCAAAATTGACTAGATATCCACTGTCACATAATTGACTTATACATAGTAAATTAAAGTTAAAATTTTCAACCAATAAGACATTTCGAATAATGAAATCGGAACTAAGTTCAATATTACCTTTTCCGATTACTTTAAGTTTACCGTCGTTGCCGAATGCAACTGATCCTAACTTCTTGTACTTGAGTTTAGTAAACTTCAACTTATCTCCAGTCATATGTCTAGAGCATCCACAATCCAACATCCATTGTTCCAATTCCTACACATGAAGTAGTTTGAATTGGTTCTTAATGGATTTAAAGATAGCTTAATTGAAGTAGACTCCTTAGATTTTCTAAGTAATTCAGCAATTTTGATCAGGATAAAGATAATTTTAAAGTTTTAAAATTTAAGTTTTTATTTTTATTTTTTAAAAATATTTTTGAAATTTAAGTTTTTAAAACAATTTAAGTTTTTTAAAATAATTTTGAAATTTAAGTTTTTAAAACAATTTTGAAATTTAAATTTTTAAAACAACTTAAAATTTAAGTTTTTCACATAATTTTGAAATTTAAGTTTTTTAAATAATTTTGAAATTTAAGTTTTTCAAATAATTTTAAAATTTAAATTTTTCAAATAATTTTGAAATCTAAGTATTTAAATAATTTTGAAATTTAAGTTTTTCAAATAATTTTAAAATTTAAGTTTTTCAAATAATTTTGAAATTTAAGTTTTTAAATAATTTTGAAATTTAAGTTTTTAAATAATTTTGAAATTTAAGTGTTTCAAATAATTTTGAAATTTAAGGTTTTCAAATATTTTTGAAATTTAAGTTTTTAAATAATCATGAAATTTAAGTTTTTCAAATAATTTTGAAATATAAGATTTTTCAAATAATTTTGATATTTAAGTTTTTCAAATAATTTTGAAATTTAAGTTTTTCAAATAATTTTGAAATTTAAGTTTTTCAAATAATTTTGAAATTTAAGTTTTTCAAATAATTTTGAAATTTAAGTTTTTAAAACAATTTTGAAATTTAATTTTTTAAATAATTTTGAAATTTAAGTTTTTAAATAATTTTGAAATTTAAGTTTTCAAAATAATTTTGAAATTTAAGTTTTTCAAATAATTTTGAAATTTAAGTTTTTCAAATAATTTTCAAATTTAAGTTTTTCAAATAATTTTGAAATTTAAGTTTTTAAATAATTTTGAAATTTAAGTTTCTCTAATAATTTTGAAATTTAAGTTTTTAAATAATCTTGAAATTTAAGTTTTTCAAATAATTTTGAAATTTAAGTTTTTTCAAATAATTTTGAAATTTAAGTTTTTCAAATAATTTTGAAATTTAAGTTTTTCAAATAATATTGAAATTTAAGTTTTCAAATAATTTTGAAATTTAAGTTTTTAAATAATTTTGAAATTTAAGTTTTTCAAATAATTTTGAAATTTAAGTTTTTCAAATAATCTTGAAATTTAAGTTTTTCAAATAATTTTGAAATTTAAGTTTTTTCAAATAATTTTAAAATTTAAGTTTTTCAAATAATTTTGAAATTTAAGTTTTTCAAATAATTTTTAAATTTAAGTTTTTAAATAATTTTGAAATTTAAGTTTTTCAAAAAATTTTGAAATTTAAGTTTTTCAAATAATTTTGAAATTTAAGTTTTTCAAATAATTTTGAAATTGAAGTTTTTAAAACAATTTTGAAATTTAAGTTTTTAAATAATTTTGAAATTTAAGTTTTAAAAATAATTTTGAAATTTTAGTTTTTCAAATAATTTTGAAATTAAGTTTTTCAAATAATTTTGGAATTTAAGTTTTTAAAATAATTTTTAAATTTAAGTTTTTAAAATAATTTTGGAATTTAAGTTTTTAAAATAATTTTGAAATTTAAGTTTTTAAAATAATTTTGAAATTTAAGTTTTTCAAATAATTTAAATAATTATCAGTTTGATTTTAATTACTTAGTCATCTCACCCGATCTAAATTTTCAATCGGGGAATCCTATAATTTTTGTGAGATGAATTATGGTTGAATTTTAGGGTATGATTTAACTTTTGTGTTAGATTCAGGTTTAGCTTTGGGTTCAACAAGTAGGCATTATTTGGATAAACTTCTAGGCTATGGTGTGTCACAAGGAACTCATTAAAGTAACCATGCCTTCGAGGTTTTCTAAATAGTCCTACCCATTGATCTTAATACTAATCCTTGGTCTAACTAGTTAGGATTCATTTAAGGGTAGCTTCGGTCAGTTCCACTTGGCCAAATGCACTAGGTCGAAGCCATATCTTCCTAGACATGCGATGCCCAAGCTTCCCTAACGTACTATCATCCAAAAACTTCACCAGTACTGTGGTTCAAGTTAAACTTATCCCGTTTTAATCTAACCTTAATTACCCTGCCGGGTAATCTATTCTTGTTTTACCCATTCCGGGTAAATTAGGTTCAGCTACCCTGTCGGGTAGTTCAGTTGAAGGTGCCAGCTAGTTTGGATCCTCCATCTATTTTTTAATTTTGAATTTATAACTTAATTTCGAATTGTTAATTTCGAATTTAGAATTTAGAATTTAATTTTTAATTTTTAATTTAATTTCGAATTGTTAATTTAGAATTTAGAATTTAGATTTATAATTTAATTTTGGATTTTTTACTTTCGAATTTTGAATTTAGATTTATAATTTAATTTTGGATTTTTTTTTAATTTTGAATTTAGATTTATAATTTAATTTTGGATTTGTTAATTTCGAATTTTGAATTTAGATTTATAATTTAATTTTGGATTTTTTAATTTCGAATTTTGAATTTAGATTTATAATTTAATTTTGGATTTTTAATTTCGAATTGTTAATTTATATTTTTAATTTAATTTGAATTTTGAATTTAATATAATTTTTAATTTAAATTTTCAAGATCGTTTTTCTTTTAGATCTTCCTGGATCACAACCTCGATATGGTCTATCGAGGTAGTATATTTGATCCTTTGGAACCCAGTATTCGCCAATTCCAACTTGATTGATCAATTTGGACTTGGGGACCCATGCTTGGACTGTTTTACTACTCTGTTTGTTTATTAGGGATAAATAAGATTTATATTTCTTTTTACTTTTGTATCCCAGCCCAGTTTTGTTGTAGACAGCTCTTTGTGTTCCAAGAATTAGGTCCAAATTCTTGGATCCCAGAGAAAACCGTTCTAAAGTATTTTTTAAATCTTTTACCTGATTTCTCAAACTAGAGTTTTCTTCCTCAAGTTTTTGAACTTGAGTAGAATTTCCAATTTGAGCTTGACTAGGTAAAGAATTAGTGTTTGTTACTTCTTTAAGGACGACTACTTCCTTTAGAAGTGATTTAATCCTAAGGTTTGATTTAGCTAGTTTGCGAAGTAAGTAATTAACTAAATTATTAAGCCTTGGAATGCTTACAGTGGAGTCTGGCCCTTCTGAAACGGATGCGGATCCGTGGCTTTGCTCGGACTCGGCTTCTGACTCGCTCTCGATGATCTGGTCCCGGGCCATCAGTGCGAGTAGACTTGTTTGATAAACTTCATCGTCGTCGTCCTCTGAAGAAGATTCATCCCAGGTTGCTTTCAGGGCCTTCTTTCTTCTTAGCTTTTTGGCCTCCTTTTGATTGGGACAGTTGGCTTTGATATGCCCCTTCTGGTTGCATCCGTAACAAGTGACTTCGAACTTTACCTTTGAGTTCGGTTGGGCCTCCCTGGACTGAACTGCCTTCTTCAGATCTTTCTTGTTGAAGCCCTTCTTCTTCTTGTAGAGCTTCTTCACATGGTTTACAAGTTCGCCGGTTAGTTCATCCTCTGACTCTTCTGAGTCGGATTCATCTTCTGATTCTGTTTCAATTTTTCGCCGTACTCTAGATTCCCGTGTTTGACTCGTACCTGCAACCAAGGCAATACCTTTCTCGGATGGCTGTGCATTAGTTTGTTCATGAAGTTCAAATTCAGAAAATAATTCGTCTAATTTTAAAGAAGATAAGTCTTTGGAGACCTTGTAGGCATCTACCATTGATGCCCACAATGTACTCCTTGGAAACGAGTTAAGAGCATACCTTATTATGTCTCTCTTTTCTACCTTCTGCCCGATTCCATGAAGGGAATTCAGAATATCTTGAATTCGAGCGTGTAACGAGCTTGCCGTTTCGCCTTCCTGCATTTTTAAATTGTATAGTTTATTCAGTAACAAATCACGTGTACTTACCTTGGTTTCCGAGGTGCCCTCGTGAAGTTCTATGAGTTTCTCCCAAAGCTCCTTCGCGGAGGAGAATGGACCGACTCTGTTGAGCTCTTCTTTGGTAAGACCGCACTGGATGGTGCAGGTGGCTTTGGCGTTGGCCTCCACCTTTTTGATAAACGCTGGCTCCCAGCTCTCACAGGATGTAGGCTTACCGTCTGTCCCAGTTGGTAGTTACAGTCCTGTTTTGACTATCATCCAGGTGTCGAACTGGATCTTCAGATATATTTCCATTCGCCCCTTCCAATATCCGAAGTCTTCTCCAGAAAATAGTGGGGGACGAACGGTGCTATATCCTTCTTGTTGGGCCATTTAGATCTAAAAAAATAGAAACAACAAGATCTATTCCAAGACTGAGTCTTGGATTAGTAGTGCGGGAAGAAGTAGAAAAAATGACAAGCTCAAGTGGTATTGACCAACTTTGAGCAGAAAGTTGATTCGAAAAAAAAAATAAGAATATAGCTATGAGGCTAAATTCTAATCGACTCCGAACAAAACCACAAAAAAATTATCTTGAATAGTGGTTGCACTGATTCAAGACGACCCCGCTCTGATACCAATTGTTGGATCGAGACCGCGCTAGAGGGGGGGGTGAATAGCGCTCGTGGCTATTTTGTTCGATTATCTGAAAATTATCGGAGTAATTAAAATGCAGCGGAATAAAATAAAGACAAAGACACAAAGGGATTTACTTCGTTCGGAGCCTAAGGTGACTCCTACTCGAAGGCCCGCGATCCTTGATCGCTTCCGGTGGGCAACAACTATAAGCTCGATAAGAATTACAAATTACAAATGTAACAGCAATTAGAATAACTTTGTACCGACAACTTAAAGAAGAGAAAAATGAAGCTCCGGGTCGTCGGAATGTTGCAGCAGCACTTCGGAATGACTTTGTTAGCAGCACGTTGAAGAAGGAAAGCTCAGAACTTGATTCCTTGAAGTGCTGGTCGAAATCCCCTTATAAAGGGTGTTCAAGGCGCCTTGAAGGCTGTTCAAGGTGCCTCCATGCTGCCTGGTCTTCCGCGTGGATAACATCTGATATGGTCAAACTTCATCCTCTCAAGGCGCCTTATAGCCCTCTCAAGGCGCCTTCTGCCTGCTTCAAGGCGCCTCCAGTGGTGCTTCGCAGCCAGCTCAGCTTTTGCACCCGAGGCGCCTTCAAGCTCCATGGAGGCGCCTCGGACACTGTTCATTCGAGGCTTTAAGTTGCTCCTTTGCACCTGCAAGATACGTTAGTCCCAAACACTATCTTGTAACACAAAGTTAGCACAATAAACATGATAAATGAAGTATAGACAGTCTCCGGACTGTCCGAGTCTGACTTCGGGTTTCCAACCGGAAACCCTAGGTCGACCCAACGCCTACTGTTCCCTCTACGGGGAACGCGTCCTCACCTACTCCACTCAGGAGATTTACCTGTTGCCAGTGCGATCCTCCAGATCGACTGGACTTTTGCTCAGCACTCGATACTTCCGGATTTTCTGCTGGACATCCACTTCCCCGGCTAGTCCAGTCTTTCACCTGGTTCGTGACACCAGGACTTTCCACCTAGGGTTACCACCCCCTAGGACTTTTGCCTGAAGACATCGACCTACAAAGACTTTCCGCATAGGGTTACCACCCCCTATGACCTAGGGTTACCACCCCCTAGGGTTTTACCCTTTGCCTAACCGCAGCTAGGACTTTCCTGAAATCCTCAAATAGACTTGTTAGACTACAAAACATCTTAACTTTGAATTCTTTGCCATTATCAAAACACGAGTTCGATCGTCGGATGCTTCCCGCACCAACAGACGGCATTTCAAACAAGATACGGACACTATAAATTCATTGTTATGCTTTTCGGAGTGACAAATGCTCCTGCTGTATTTATGGATCTGATGAATCGGGTGTTTACGGCATATCTCGACAAATTCATGATCGTCTTCGTTGACGATATTCTCATCTATTCAAGAACCCAGGAAGAGCATGCTGAACACCTGAACACCGTACTACAGATTCTTCGAGAGAAACAACTTTTTGCAAAGTTCTCCAAATGCGAGTTTTGGCCCGATCGAATATCATTCTTGGGTCATGTCATCTCCAAGGACGGAGTAATGGTAGATCCAAAATAAGATCGGAGCTGTAAGTAACTGGAATAGGCCAAAGAATGTCAGTGAAATCAGAAGTTTTCTCGGGCTAGCAGGCTACTACTGGAAGTTTGTGGAGGACTTCTCTAAATTTGCAGCCCCTATGACAGTTCTCACCGAGAAGAACAAAAAGTATGAATGGAAGGATGAATGCGGGAAGAGTTTCACGGAATTAAAAAGGAGACTGACCAGTGCTCCAATCCTTACTCTTCCGGAAAGTAACAAAGGCTTCGATATGTACAGCGACGCTTCCAAATTAGGACTTGGAGCTGTACTCATGCAAGACGGCAAGGTCATTGCCTACGCCTCTAGACAACTCAAAGAGCATGAAAAGAACTACCCCACTCATAACCTAGAACTAGCAGCCATGGTCATTGCACTCAAAACATGGAGACATTATTTATATGGAGTCCGGTGTAAGATTTATATCGACCACCAAAGTCTGAAATATTTCTTCACCCAGAAAGATCTGAATATGAGACAACGCAGATGGCTCGAGTTAGTTAAGGACTATGACTGCGAGATCTTTTATCATGCCAGGAAAAGCGAACAAAGTGGCCGATGCACTCAGCAGGAAGACCTGTGCCACCTGATGTCGCTATTTTAGGTTCGAGGACGAACTTTCTATGAGGTATGGGGTACTGTGACACCCACGAAATGATAAGCTATACATATGGGTAAATTCTTTATAAAAGGAAAATGGAAATAGAAACCAAAATGAAATAAAAAGAAAGAGAGGTTAAGGTTTGAACCTTGAACCTCCCACAAATGATAGAGTTAAATTAGTACATGATAACCACTAGAACCATGAATGACTTATGATTTGTAAAGAGTGGGAATTGTAGTTAAAAGTGAGAGTATGATTAAGTAAGGGAACAAGAGAAAGTCAAGTAGCTATTCTCCTCTTTCTTTTGGTTAAGAAAAGAAGCAAGGAAAAGAGAAAGACAAGTTGTCTTTCTCCTCCCTTGCTATTTTCTTGGGAATGAAGAGGGGAGAAGATGGAGAAGACAAAGGGATGAATTGGGACACTTTTTCCTCATTGGGAATAAATAAGAATGGGTGAAGAGAAGGGAAAGAAAAGTTTTGATAATTTTTTTCCTCCTCCTTCTTCCTCCTCCTTCTTTCTCCTTCTTCCTTCTCCACCGAGACATAGAGCTCTTTCTCCCTCATTTCCAAAATCCAAGCTAAGGTTTTCTCTCTAAGAAAACTAATTCCTAAGAAGGGGTCTCAAGGTTTACTCCTTACAAGAAAGAGAAAAATAAAAGGGAGAACTAGGAAGAGAAGCTCCTTCTTCCTCCTCACAAGGGAACCACTTTCTTTAGGAACAACAAGCAAAAGGATGTAAGTATCCCCTCACCTGTGGTACAAGTTGTTTATGTTTTCCATAAGATTAGAATGCTTGAAACCTAGGGTCACAATGATGAAATTTCGGCCAAGTGTAGATGAAAGACCTAGGAAATTTTAAGACCTAAACTAACCATGTTCACTATGTCCCTATGATATGTATGCTATGATAGGAGATTGGTTTGGTGTTCTTATGCTTGTATGTTGCTTAAAACTTAATTTCATGCTCCTAAGGTGTTCGGCCAAGACATGAATAAAAGATAAGTAATCTAGTATAGGAAGCTAGTTAATGTTCTTATGTTGTATGCTTACTTAAAACCTAGATCTATGATTTTGAACTTTCGGCCAAGTGTAGATGAAAGACCTAGGAAAGCTTAAGACCTAAACTAACCATGTTCACTATGTCCTTATGATATGTATGCTATGATAAGAGATTGGTTTGGTGTTCTTATGCTTGTATGTTGCTTAAAACTTAATGTCATACTCATAAGGTGTTCGGCCAAGACTTGAAATAATGGATTAGGAGAGGTTAAAAATTTAGGTTATCATGCTCATGACCTTCTTTATGAAATGGTATGAAAGATTCTAAGTGTTTGCATGCTTGTATGTTGTTGGAACCTAGTGGTATTACACTATAGGGTTTCGGTCATGATGTGAATGAAAGACCTAGGAGAGTTCAAAACTTAGTCTAACATGTTCATGACTCTTCTTAGGATATGATATAAAGCTAACTTAGGGTTATCATGTTTTGATGTTGCTTGAAATCTAGACACATGTTTCTTTATGGTTCAGCCATGGTGAATTTTAGTGTCTAAGGCTGCTTTAAACTAAATCTAGCATGCTCATGATTTCCTTTATGATATGATATAGAGTTAGCTAGATATTCATGCTTGTATGTTGTTTAGAGCTTGATTTTCTTCTTCATGAACTTTCGGCCATGATCAAATTTAGGGTCCAAGGAAGCTTAAAATTAAATCTAGTATGCTCATGAATTTCCTTATGATATGATATGAAGTTAGCTTGATATTTATGTTTGTATGTTGCTTAGAGTTTATTTTCCTACTTCATGAACTTTCGGTCATGATAAGGATCAAGACCTTGGAAAACATAAAAATTAGATTAACATGCTTATGACCTTCCTTATAATATGATACGAAGTTAACATGAGATTCTTATGCTTGTATGTTGTTAGAGCTTAATTCCCTTCTTCATGGACTTTCGTCCATGAACGAATTAGAGACCTAGGGAAGCTTAAAAATTGGATTAACATGCTTATGACTTTCCTTATGATATGATATGAAGTTAACATGAGATTCTTATGCTTGTATGTTGTTTAGAGTTTAAGTTCATACTCTTTGAACTTTCGGCCATGATGGGATTAGAAGCCTAGATGTGCCTCACATGCTACGTTATGAATTAAGAGATGTTATTTAATGATTCCATGCATGATTATGTTTTTCTATGATAAGTGATGTGTTCATTTATACCTATGAACCATGCATGATAATGTCTCTTGTTATGTGCTATATGGTCAAGTATGCATGTTTTATGATATGACAAGTAATATGCTCATTTATGTATGCTTATGATCCACGCATGATAATGTCTCTTATGATGTGCTATGTGCTCAAGTATGCATGCTTTATGATATGATAAGTAAAGGCCTAAGAGTTGCTTCCCTATTTGTTGGGATTAAGAGCACTCTCTATGATATGACAAGTGAAGGCCTAAGAGTTGCTTCCCCTTGGGGACTAAGAGCACTTTTCATGATATGACAAGATATGATATGCTATGTTATGACATGAACCATGATATGCTATTTTACTTTGTATGACTTGTATCAAGGGTGGGCTCCATAAGCGCCCCTAGGCCGATGAACTATGAACGGGTCTAGTAAAAAGGGATGGCCTCCTTAGTACGCCCCTAGGTTGACGGTCGTAGTACGGACCTAGTTCCCTAGTTGGTTCGGGGCTAGCTACCCTGTCCTAGGGATTGCGCGTATTTATGTATGTATGTGGTACAAGCCGGGCCCTCATGATGATATTATGTTCAAGTACTATATGATATGTTTAAAGACATCTTGCATATGACATAACACATGTTTTAAAAGACATCTTGCATGATATGATTTATGATATGATATGCTATGCCTTTATGATTTATATGACATGATGCTATTATGATTTATGATATGATATGCTTTTATGATTTATATGACATGATGTTTTTTATTAATGATATGATACATCATAATATTTATTTATGATATGCTATGCCCTTATGATTTATATGACATGATGCTCTTATGATTTATGATATGATATAGCATGATGTTCTTTATGAGATGATATGTTATGATGCTATGTTTTCACAATATGATGATGATTATGTTTTCATTGTTATATGCTTATGTGATTATGCTATGATATATGGTTTGTGAGTAGGAAAGGATCTTACTAAGCATGTATGCTTATAGCTTAATTCCTTGTACCGCAGATAAAGGCAAAGAATGGATGAACTAGGGGAACCGCAGGAGAGGCAAGAGATGTGTGTGGTGGTGGCTCGGCTAAGACAAATAAAAGACCTGCTTATGTTTTTTTTTTTTTATGTTGACATGAAATAAGTTTATTTATGTTAATGTTCCACTGTTTTACTTTAGAAAGAAATTTTAATATGCATGTATGTTTCCGCAAGTAGTAAAGTAACCCCGCCCTACTAGCAGGACGGGCGGGCGTCCCAAGTTGGTATCAGAGCCAGGTTAGCCTTTCCGCTACATACATCAAGCCTCCATCCTGCTGCTCCAAGTAAGACTTTCTGTACTTACTCTATTCTATTTATGTATGATAGGAAATGTTTTAGTATCCATGAACCTAAGTATGACTGATATGGATTTCCTTTATGTATGATAAGCGATATTTAATGTGCACGAATATAAGTAGGGGTGACTCTAGACTTATGCTAGCCTTATTGTTATTTATGAAAATAGATATGGCTAGAAGACGCAGTAACAGGGCCGATGAGACAGTGACCCCACCAGATCTGACCCAGGTAGTCACAGATCTCCAGCGTCAGATCACGGAATAACAACAAGTAATTATTGCTCTGATGAATTAGCAAGGAAATCCTGTCACCCCACCAGCAAATCAGAATGCAGTGCCCGTCATACCAATAGCTGCACCAGTACCACCGGTAGCCCCTGCCCCAGTGGTCCGACAAGAGACCTACTTGATACAGTGGCTAAGGTTGAAGCCGGAGTACTTCTCGGGTACTTGTGAACCATGGGACGCCCAAGCCTGGTTCAAGACAGTGGAAAGTATTGTGGAATTGTTGGACTTGCTCGTATCGGAAAAGATCAAATGCGTGTCATTCTGTTTTTCCGGAGACGCAAGAATGTGGTGGGAAAGAGTTAAGGCTAAGAGACAAGTTAATCTGATGAACTGGACGGACTTCGAAGCAGAGTTCTTTGAGGAATTCTTCCATATGCAAGTAACAAACCAGCATTATGACGAGTTCACCAAGTTCCAGTAAGGTGACTTATAAGTGAACGAAGCAGTGAAGCGCTTTAACCGTCTTGCACGCCTCTCCCCAGAGTTAGTCAGCATGGAAAGAGAAAGAGTTAGACTGATGCTGAAAATGCTCCGACCCGAGATATCATTGAATGTGGCTGGCAGAATTAGTAGACCGCAGACTACAGAAGAACTAGTCAGCAGTGCCCTGATCACCGAACATTATCAGAAGGCGATGAATGAGAATAAGAATCAGGCACAGATGGAAGGACAGAAACCTCAAGGTACCAAAATGAGCTAGAAAGGAAACTCTAATGGAAAAAGGAAGCAATGGAACAACACTAAAGGAGGACCAGCAAATAAGCAATCTAAGTACCCTCAGTGTACCATTTGTGGGAAGCAGCATTCCGGAGTATGCCACAAGGGTACTAGAAAGTATTACAGTTGCGGACGGGAAGGACATATGGCCAGAGACTGCCCTACCTAGTCCCAGACACCATCCTAGCAGTATAACCAGAACAGGAGTACCCCCTCACAGCTACACCTGATGCAGGCTGCCATTGAAGGAACTCCGATTAGCCAAGGGAGATTGGAAGCCCTGCCAGCTACGACGACTGACAGGGTTTTCTCTCTTACCAAAGATGATGTGGCGAGTGCCTCTACAGTTGTCACAGGTCAGCTGCCTATTTTCCGTCAGTATGCTAATGTGTTATTTGATATTGGGGCGACACACTCATTCGTCTCTACACCCTTCATGAAGAAGTTAGAGATACCACCACAAGCTTTAAATGGCAAATTCTTAACAACCCTACCTTTGGGAGAAGTAATGCCATCTACTCATATGCTGCGAGCCACACCCATCAGAATCGCAGACAGAGAACTCTACTGTGATCTGATAGTGCTTGACATGCAAGATTATGATAGTATATTGGGCATGGTTTTCCTGAGCAAGTACGGCGCTTCAATCGAGTGCCGTCAAAGGAAAGTGGTCTTCCAACCTGAAGCAGAACCAATGTTCGAATTTGTTGGAGAATCAAGGAAAGAAACTGGGAGATTCTTATCAGCCATAAAGGCACAAAAGATGTTAAATAAGGGATGTACTGGGTTTCTAGCACAAGTGGTCGATACAAGTCATGCTGAGGACCAGAAACTAGAAAATGTCAGAGTGGTGTGCAACTATCCAGAAGTGTTTCCCGATGAACTACCAGGGTTAGCCCCCGATAGAGACATAGAATTTGAGATCGAACTGATTCCTGGTACTAAATCGATCTCTAAAGCACCTTATTATATGGCGCCAGATGAGTTGATGGAACTTCAGGGACAGCTACTAGAGTTACTTGACAAGGGACTTATTCACCCGAGTCACTCTCCATGGGGAGCTCTAGTACTGTTTGTGAAAAAGAAGGATGGGTCTATGTGGATGTGTATAGACTACTGAGCGCTGAACAATGTGACAATCAAGAACCGGTACCCTCTTCCACGGATTGATGACCTGTTCGACCAATTAAGGGGAGCAACCGTCTTCTCTAAGATTGACCTAAGGTCCGGCTATCATCAATTGAAAGTGAAACAGGATGATATACCAAAGACGACATTTTGAACAAGATACGGACACTATGAGTTCATAGTTATGCCTTTCAGAGTGACAAATGCTCCTACTGTATTTATGGATCTGATGAATCGGGTGTTTACGGCATATCTCGAAAATTCGTGATCGTCTTCATTGACGATATTCTCAACTATTCAAGAACCCAGGAAGAGCATGCTGAACACATGAACACCGTACTACAGATTCTTTGAGAGAAACAACTTTATGCAAAGTTCTCCAAATGCGAGTTTTGGCTCGATCGAATATCATTCTTGGGTCATGTCATCTCCAAGGACGGAGTAATGGTAGATCCAAATAAGATCGGAGCTGTAAGTAACTGGAACAGGACAAAGAATGTCAGTGAAATCAGAAGTTTTCTCGGGCTAGCAGGCTACTACCGGAAGTTTGTGGAGGACTTCTCTAAATTTGTAGCCCCTATGACAGTTCTCACCAAGAAGAACAAAAAGTATGAATGGACGGATGAATGCGAGATGAGTTTCACGGATTTAAAAAGGAGACTGACCAGTGCTCCAATCCTTACTCTTCCAGAAAGTAACAAAGGCTTCGATATGTATAGCGACGCTTCCAAATTAGGACTTGGAGATGTACTCATGCAAGACGGCAAGGTCATTGCCTACGCCTCTAGACAACTCAAAGAGCATGAAAAGAACTACCCCACTCATGACCTAGAACTAGCAGCCGTGGTCTTTGCACTCAAAACATGGATACATTATTTATATGGAGTCCGGTGTAAGATTTATATCGACCATCAGAGTCTGAAATATTTCTTCACCCAGAAAGATCTGAATATGAGACAACGCAGATGTCTCGAGTTAGTTAAGGACTATGACTGCGAGATCTTTTATCATCCTCGGAAAAGCGAACAAAGTGGCCGATGCACTCAGCAGGAAGACCTGTGCCACCTGATGTCGCTATTTTAAGTTCGAGGATGAACTTTCTATGAGGTATGGGGTACTGTGACACCCACAAAATGATAATCTATACATATGGGTAAATTCTTTATAAAAGGAAAATGGAAATAGAAACCAAAATGAAATAAAAAGAAAGAGAGGTTAAGGTTTGAACCTTGAACCTCCCACAAATGATAGAGTTAAATTAGTACATGATAACCACTAGAACCATGAATGACTTATGATTTGTAAAGAGTGGGAATTGTAGTTAAAAGTGAGAGTATGATTAAGTAAGGGAACAAGAGAAAGTCAAGTAGCTATTCTCCTCTTTCTTTTGGTTAAGAAAAGAAGCAAGGAAAAGAGAAAGACAAGTTGTCTTTCTCCTCCCTTGCTATTTTCGCGGGAATGAAGAGGGGAGAAGATGGAGAAGACAAGGGGATGAATTGGGACACTTTTTCCTCATTGGGAATAAATAAGAATGAGTGAAGAGAAGGGAAAGAAAAGTTTTGATAATTTTTTTCCTCCTTCTTCTTCTTCCTCCTTCTTTCTCCTTCTTCCTTCTCCACCGAGACATAGAGCTCTTTCTCCCTCATTTCCAAAATCCAAGCTAAGTTTTCTCTCTAAGAAAACTAATTCCTAAGAAGGGGTCTCAAGGTTTACTCCTTACAAGAAAGAGAAAAACAAAAGGGAGAACTAGGAAGAGAAGCTCCTTCTTCCTCCTCACAAGGGAACCACTTTCTTTAGGAACAACAAGCGAAAGGATGTAAGTATCCCCTCACCTGTGGTACAAGTTGTTTATGTTTTCCATAAGATTAGAATGCTTGAAACCTAGGGTCACAATGTTGAACTTTCGGCCAAGTGTAGATGAAAGACCTAGGAAATTTTAAGACCTAAACTAACCATGTTCACTATGTCCCTATGATAGGAGATTGGTTTGGTGTTCTTATGCTTGTATGTTGCTTAAAACTTAATTTCATGCTCCTAAGGTGTTCGTCCAAGACATGAATAAAAGGTTTAGGGAAGTTCAAGACCTAAATAAGCATGTTCATTATGTTCTTTTGATAAGTAATCTAGTATAGGAAGCTAGTTAATGTTCTTATGTTGTATGCTTACTTAAAACCTAGATCTATGATTTTGAACTTTCGGCCAAGTGTAGATGAAAGACCTAGGAAAGCTTAAGACCTAAACTAACCATGTTCACTATGTCCTTATGATATGTATGCTATGATAAGAGATTGGTTTGGTGTTCTTATGCTTGTATGTTGCTTAAAACTTAATGTCATACTCATAAGGTGTTCGGCCAAGACTTGAAATAATGGATTAGGAGAGGTTAAAAATTTAGGTTATCATGCTCATGACCTTCTTTATGAAATGGTATGAAAGATTCTAAGTGTTTGCATGCTTGTATGTTGTTGGAACCTAGTGGTATTACACTATAGGGTTTCGGTCATGATGTGAATGAAAGACCTAGGAGAGCTCAAAACATAGTCTAACATGTTCATGACTCTTCTTAGGATATGATATAAAGCTAACTTAGGGTTATCATGTTTTGATGTTGCTTGAAATCTAGACACATGTTTCTTTATGGTTCAGCCATGGTGAATTTTAGTGTCTAAGGAAGCTTTAAACAAAATCTAGCATGCTCATGATTTCCTTATGATATGATATAGAGTTAGCTAGATATTCATGCTTGTATGTTGTTTAGAGCTTGATTTTCTTCTTCATGAACTTTCGGCCATGATCAAATTTAGGGTCCAAGGAAGCTTAAAATTAAATCTAGTATGCTCATGAATTTCCTTATGATATGATATGAAGTTAGCTTGATATTTATGTTTGTATGTTGCTTAGAGTTTATTTTCCTACTTCATGAACTTTCAGTCATGATAAGGATCAAGACCTTGGAAAACATAAAAATTAGATTAACATGCTTATGACCTTCCTTATAATATGATACGAAGTTAACATGAGATTCTTATGCTTGTATGTTGTTAGAGCTTAATTCCCTTCTTCATGGACTTTCGTCCATGAAAGAATTAGAGACCTAGGGAAGCTTAAAAATTGGATTAACATGCTTATGACTTTCCTTATGATATGATATGAAGTTAACATGAGATTCTTATGCTTGTATGTTGTTTAGAGTTTAAGTTCATACTCTTTGAACTTTCGGCCATGATGGGATTAGAAGCCTAGATGTGCCTCACATGCTACGTTATGAATTAAGAGATGTTATTTAATGATTACATGCATGATTATGTTTTTCTATGATAAGTGATGTGTTCATTTATACCTATGAACCATGCATGATAATGTCTCTTATGATGTGCTATATGGTCAAGTATGCATGTTTTATGATATGACAAGTAATATGCTCATTTATGTATGCTTATGATCCACGCATGATAATGTCTCTTATGATGTGCTATGTGCTCAAGTATGCATGCTTTATGATATGATAAGTAAAGGCCTAAGAGTTGCTTCCCTATTTGTGGGGATTAAGAGCACTCTCTATGATATGACAAGTGAAGGCCTAAGAGTTGCTTCCCCTTGGGGACTAAGAGCACTCTTCATGATATGACAAGATATGATATGCTATGTTATGACATGAACCATGATATGCTATTTTACTTTGTATGACTTGTATCAAGGGTGGGCTCCATAAGCGCCCCTAGGCTGATGAACTATGAACGGGTCTAGTAAAAAGGGAGGGCCTCCTTTGTACGCCCCTAGGTCGACGGTCGTAGTACGGACCTAGTTCCCTAGTAGGTTCGGGGCTAGCTATCCTGTCCTAGAGATTGCGCGTATTTATGTATGTATGTGGTACAAGCCGGGCCCTCATGATGATATTATGTTCAAGTACTATATGATATGTTTAAAGTCATCTTGCATATGACATAACACATGTTTTAAAAGACATCTTGCATGATATGATTTATGATATGATATGCTATGCCTTTATGATTTATATGACATGATGCTATTATGATTTATGATATGATATGCTTTTATGATTTATATGACATGATGTTTTTTATTAATGATATGATACATCATAATATTTCTTTATGATATGCTATGCCCTTATGATTTATATGACATGATGCTCTTATGATTTATGATATGATATAGCATGATGTTCTTTATGAGATGATATGTTATAATGCTATTTTTTCACAATATGATGATGATTATGTTTTCATTGTTATATGCTTATGTGATTATGCTATGATATATGGTTTTTGTGAGTAGAAAAGGATCTTATTAAGCCTGTGTGCTTATAGCTTAATTCCTTGTACCGCAGATAAAGGCAAAGAATGGATGAACTAGGGGAGCCGCAGGAGAGGTAAGAGATGTGTGTGGTGGTGGCTCGGCTAAGACAAATAAAAGACCTGCTTATGTTATTTTTTTTATGTTGACATGAACTAAGTTTATTTATGTTAATGTTCTGCTGTTTTACTTTAGAAAGAAATTTTAATATGCATGTATGTTTCCGCAAGTAGTAAAGTAACCCCGCCCTACTAGCAGGAGGGGCGGGCGTCCCAAGTCGCGGCTCACTTGGCAACCAGTATTCATAAACTCTAGTACTTAAGCCTGGAGGTCTAAAGTTCGAATCCTGGGGGAGGCAAAAATCCACTGGCAAGGGGTGGAAAGTCCTAGTGAGTAACGGCACGGCCAAGGGTCATCGGTCGACGACATTAGAGTTCGCCAAATGGGCCGACGACATAAGGGCCGCCAGTTGGGCCGCCACAAGGGCCGTCCAAGAGGCCAAAGGGCCTGGTCGTTACAATAAAAAGGCGCCTTTTTATTGTCATGACCCGACCCTTTGACCTCTTGGGTGGCCCTTGCGGTGACCCAACTGGCGGCCCCTTATGTCGTCGGCCCAATTGGTGACCTCTAATGTCATCGACCGACGACCCTTGCTCGTGCCGTTACTCACTAGGTCTTTCCACCCCTGGCCAGTGGATTTTTGCCTTCCTCATGATTTGAACTCTAGACCTCCAGGCTTAAGTACTAGAGTTTATGAATCCTGGTAGCCAAGTGAGCGGCACTCACTTTGTTGGAGTGTATACTAAAAGTCTAGTTTTTGTAAACATTTATTTGTTAAAATAAAAGAATCACATTGGTCAATATCTGTATTTATTTATTTAATGTAATTGTTCAATTAATTTATATAGTAGACAACGTAGAGTGTGGTGTCACACTCAGAAGATCATGTTGTCGGTTCTTTATAAATTATAAACAGTTGCTCGCGACTAAGATAGAAAGGAACAAACTATCAGTATAGTCGTAGTGTAATTAAGTATTAGTTTATCTTGACTAATAAATTACACTAATACACTTTAAGTGTATTGAGTAGGATCATTTAGGTATGTTCTTTTGTACTGACTTAGTAAAAGAACTAAACCTTAGTTATTATGGAAGTGTGTGCTCTTAATCCTAATATAATAACAAGCACATATATTTAATATTTATTTCTTTGATTTATCAAAGGGTGAGGTTTAGCTCGATAAATCAATATGCCCGATAAGTTGGGAAATGATATTACTTATAGTGTGTGTTGTTGATTATAGAAGGAATCTGTGTCCTAGTTATTTAGGTTGAGAATGTCCCCAAGAGGAGCTCATAAGGATTGTCATGTTAAACCTTGCAGGTGGACCTAGTCCGACATGACAATAAAGTTGAGTGGTACTACTCTTGGAGCTAGATATTAATTAAGTGAGTTGTCAGTAACTTACTTAATTAGTGGACATTCATAATCTTAAACACAGGGAGACTAACACACTCATGATAAGAAGGAGCCCATAATGTAATTTGGGATTGTTGCGGTAGTGCGGTAATAACTCTCTAGTGGAATGAGTTATTATCGATGAACTTGAGTTGTGTGTTCGGGGCGAACACGAGATACTCAAGCTCATCGGAAGGCCAAAACCAATTTCTCCTCTAGGTCCCTGTCGTAGCCTCATTATAGCCTCAAGTCCATCCAAATGTAAGGCTCTTCTTGGTGTCCAAGAAGGGGGCCGGACCATTGCTTGGTGACCAAGCAATGGCCGACCACATCCTCTTGAAGGGGCCAGCCCTATAGCTTGGTGACCAAGCTTGTAGGGGCCGGCCATAATAATTCAAAAAGGGAGGGTTGTTTTGAATTTTTAAAATCTTCTCTTTGTAGAAAACTATAAGTTTTAAAAGAGAGATTTTAATTTTTAAAACTTTCCTTATTTGAATTAGGCCATATGTTTAAATAGAGAGTTTAAAAGATTTTAAAAATTTCCTTTTTTAACCATCCTTATGGTTTAAGAAATAAAAGGAAAAGAAGTTTTAAAATTTAAATTTTCTATCACCATGTTAAAAAAGGAAATTTTATAAGAGAGTTTTTTAAATTTTAAAACATGGTTTTAATTTTTAGAAACTTTCCTTTTTTAACTCATACTTTAGGAAAGAGAGCTTGTAAATTTTATAAGAGGATTTATTCTTGTAAATTTTTTAAAAAAATTATTTTTCCTTTCCTTTTAATTGTGGCCGGCCACCTTGCTTGGTGCCCAAGCAAGGGTCGACCAATAGGATTAAACCAAATTCAATCCTAAACCAAATAGGATTGATCTCAACCATTGATTGATGATTGATTCAATCAAGAGGAAAGAAAAGGAAAAATAAAAAGGGAAAAGGAAAAACTCTTGGATGATTTTATTTTTTGTAAAAGGTTTTTCCTTATTTGCTTAGGGCAAGTAATATAAAAGAAGGGGTGAGGGGGCTTCATGAGACACAACTCTTATTCTTTTGCTTGGGTGATCTCTTGGTGTGGCCGGCCCTCTCCCTTCTTCCTCTCCCTTTGCTCTCTTCTCCTTGGTGGCGGTGGTGGCCGGATTTTAGAAGAAAAAGGAGGAAGCTTTTGGGTGGTGTTCATCTTGGAGGATCGTCGCCCACACGACGTCCAAGGCGAGGCGAGGAATACGGCAGACGATCTCGAGGTCATTAGCTTACAAAGAGAAGGTATAACTAGTATTTTTCTTCCGCATCATACTAGTTATTTTTCTTTGTAAGAATTCTAAATACAAGAGGCAATTAGATCTAGTTTATCAAATTTATTTTTCGATTTTGTGTTTTCTTCTTTTTCGAATTTGTGATTCGATTGTTCCTTTTGGTTAACCTAGAGTTATTTAAGGAAATAAATATTAGCTTTCCTTAAAAGGCTTTGCCTAGGCGGTGGTGGTTGCTCCCATATCCAAGAAGGCCATGTACCTCGCCATGCAGTCCTGGAACCCAATTTTGGAAATTAATATTTATGGAATTAATAACCTAGGTAGATTTGAATCAATAGTGTTAAGTTCCGCTTGCGATTCAAATCTAAACCATTAAGAACAGATAAGTTAAATTTGGAATCAATGATGTTAAGTTTCGTCTGCGATTCCTTATTTAACTTCTAAAGAATACAATAGGTTATTTAAGGAAAGGTTCGACACTTGTACAAAATTTTTTGTACAGTGGAACCGGTACGTTTTCCTAGGTTTAACCAACACACTTGGCTACCAGGATTCATAAACTCTAGTACTTAAGCCTGGAGGTCTAGAGTTCGAATCCTGGGGAAGGCAAAAATCCACTGGCCAGGGGTGGAAAAACCTAGTGAGTAACGGCACGACCAAGGGTCGTCGGTCGACGACATTAGAGGTCGCCAAATGGGCCGACGACATAAGGGGCCGCTAGTTGGGTCACCGTAAGGGCCGCCCAAGAGGCCAAAGGGTCGGGTCGTTACAGAATACATATCCACTCATAGACTTAGAGTCTTGTATGTCAGATATCCAATTCACATCGTTGCATCCTTCGATCATAGCAGGATATCTCGTATAATGTAGTCTATATTCACGAGTATACCTTAAGTACCTCAGTACTCTTGTTATCCCTTTCCTGTGCTCAACACAGAGATTACTTGTATACACTACAAGAAAAAGGCTCTATTAGGACATTTTCTTTACGACACTTATTATAAAATATCATTATAAACCCTTTATAGTGACATTTATTAAAACTAATTAACTGTAAAAATATAATATTTGATTAGACCCTTTATCATGACACATTTATAAAATATCTTGACAAATAATAAATAAATTAATCTAATTTATATCATGTACATGTTTAATTAACCTAGCTGAGATCGACTTTTCCCAAATACCCGTGCCCCGTCTCCATCGCCGCTGCACCTCGACTTTTCCCAAACACGCGTGCCCCGTCTCCACCACCTCTCCGCCTCGATCGTCTTCATCGCTGCACCTTGATCGTCTTTGTCATTGCGCCTCATCTCCATCTATGTGTTGCATCTCTACCGTCGTTGCACCTTATTTATCCTCTACCGCATCCCTCTCCTCACTGAAATCAAAGTTTAGGGCTACGCCTCATCTCCGCCACTGCGCCCCATCTCCGCCGTCGTGTCCTATCTCTGCCGCTGTCAAGCCCCGTCTCTGTTGTTACCGCGCCCCATCTCTACTGCCGCTGCACCCTATATATCCTTTACCGCTTCCCTCTCTACAGTGAAATCAGAGTTTAGGGTTGTGCCTCGTCTTCGCCACTGAGCCCCGTCTCCGTCGTTGTGCCCTGTCTCTGTCGCTATGCCCTATCTCCGTCGCTATGCCCTATCTCCGTCGTCGTGCCCCATCTCTGTCGCTACTCTCATCTCTACCGCTGCTGAGCCCCATCTCTATTGTAGTTCTCCCCTTTTCCACAAGCCATAGTTCTTCTCTCTTCAGCACCGCGCCAAAGCCACCATTCGTCTTCTCTAAGGTTTCTCCCTCTTTTTCTAATAATTAGGTTACTTGTTGCTTCATGAATCCTTACTTCAATTAATGCCTTAGTCTGCCTAATCCTGTGTAGCTTGAAGACCTAATAATAGAATTTGATTTGTGCATGTTATTAAAACCTTTTACATCATCTATTACTTAGAATTCTTGCTTCATGAATCCTTATTTGAATAAATGAATCCTTGCTTCATGAATCATTGCTTTAGTAAATGAATCCTGCATGTTAGGAAATGTAATATATTTTCTAAAATTTATGGTTCCCCAATTTTATTTCACTTTGAATTCTATCGATGGGTTCTCCATGTTTTACCTTTGTCATGATTAGAAAAATTTCAATTTATCATAATGTTAAACTTAGTTGAATAAGTATTTTTATATATTCATTATGGATAAGAGTTGGATGGGTTTGTCGAGACAAACTAAGGAGTATAGAAATGGAGTTGAGAGTTTCTTACATTTTTCATTTTCTAATGCTAACATAAATGGAATGATTTTATGCCCTTGTGTATGGTGTAAGATTGGTATATTTGTTACAAGAGAGGTTGCTTATGATCATTTGATAGTTGATGGATTTATCAAAGGTTATACTCACTGGGTAGCTCATGGAGAGATAACATATAATGCATCCAAAAACTCTACTTTTGTCCCATCTCAAAAGAATGCAGATGATATGCAAGGATTAATTTATGAGGCATTTGGGATCCCAAATCATAATAATAGTATTTTTATCACATTAGAATTTGAAAATGATAAAGAGATTCCAATTGGAGAGGTAGAGAAATTCTATAAGTTAATTGATGATTCACAAAAAGAATTATATCCAGGTTGTAAGAAATTCTCAAAATTTACATTTATTATTCGTTTACTTCACTTGAAGTGTCTAGGAAAGGTGCGAAAAAAATAAAGCTGCCAGAAAGCACAAGATAATACATCAAACCATTAGATGGACTGTTGGTACAATATCCCTAGGTCAAGGCTGACCTGGTTGACTAATCTTGAGGTGGCTCAAGCTTGAGTCTTGATGTTTGGGTTTCGATATTTGACAATACATGGAGATTGCAGATGCAATCATCTGATTGGGGAGATTGTTGATATAATTCCCCTCCGGTCAAGGACTAACAAGTTAGATGTGTAGAAGAGTCAAGTAGGTCAAAGAGTTGACCAGATACTTGAATGGGAAAGTCTTAACTAGAGGTTAGGCAAGGAAAAATCCTAGTGAGTGAACCTAGGTGAAAGACGTAGTGAGTGAAGCTAGATAGTTGTAAAATCTTGGTGAGTAAAGTCAGGTGAAAAACCTAGTGAGTGAAGCTAGGCAGGTGAAAGCCCTGGTGAGTGAAACCGGGCAGTGGGAATGTCTCGGTGAGTAAAGCCGGGCAGTGGGAAAATCCTAGTGAGTGAAGCCAGATGAAAACCCTAGTGAGTGAAGCCAGACAGAAGGAAAGTCCTGGTGAGTGAAGCCAGACAGATGGAAAGCCCTAGTGAGTGAAACTAGGGAGAAGGAAAGACCTAGTGAGTGAAGCCAAGCACGTGGAGATCCAGGTGAGTTAATGTTGACCGGACACCTGGTGTTGGGAAGCCCAAGTAGGTCAAAGGATTGACCAGATACTTGGCATAAGGAAATCCAGATGAGTCAAGGTTGACCGGACATCTGCTTGAAGTCCAAGTGGGTCATGGAGGACTGGACACTTGGCTTGAGATGGTAAGTTTAAGTGGGTCAAGGTTGACCGGACATTTGACACGAGGAGAAAAATCCAAAAAAGGGATTGACTAGACAATTGGTGAAGAAGTCCTAGCAGGTCAAGGTTGTCTGAATGCTAGGCATGAGGTCCCTACAGGTTACGGTTGACTGGATGTTGGGTTTGGGGACCTTGGAATTGAGTTTAGCTAAGTCCAAGGATGGCTAATCGATTGAATGATCGATTGAACCAGTGCACAATTGATCAACCGATTGATTGAGAGTGTGGCGCAAGTGAAGGCTGGCCCAATCGATCGATTGATCAATTGGGAAGCAATATCATGAGCACAGAGGAGTCCTCAATCAATCAGCCAATCGATTGGAGGCTGGATTTCTCACATGATAGAGAGAAAGGCTGAATCAATTAGTCGATCGATTTAGGCTTTTCCAACGAGAGCACAGAGGCGCTCTTAATCTATCGACCTATCGATCCAACCCTCCCCAATCGATCAGCCAATCGATTGGGATTCGACCATTATGTAGGATGCAGGAGATGGACGGCTGCCATGGATGGGATGTGATGTGGCAATCGATTGGGACGAAGCCCAATCGATTGGGAGCCGCAGGAGCACACTATATATAGTCATTGTGAGCATTTTTCTTAGCAGCTTTCACGCGCGATTCTTCTCGATTCTTCACGCGAATTCTCCACTAGTCACAGCCAGTTCTTGAAGGCACTTGGGGACAAGTGCTGGTGCACTTCTAAGGTTCAAGAGGCAACAATAAACGACAAGTAAGCAAGAATAGAGGGTTTTTTTATTTGTATTCATTGTATTTTTCTTCTTGTGTTGAGTTGTTGTATGTGGGAGTGTTGTACAAGGTTTCTCCACCTCCGATAGTTACTAAGAAGGAGTTTTTTTATTAGTGGAGTGAGCGTCATGTGTGGATCCTTGGATTAGTCACCTCTTCTTGTGGTGGGTACCAAGTAAATCTACTTGTAAGCATTGTGAGTGTGTTTTCTTGTTCTTTATTCCGCTGCACATCATCGAAGAAGCACATCACCGAAGCGCGATGAGCTATTCACCCCCCCCCCCCCCCCCCCCCTCTAGCTACAAATCGACACTAACAAGTGATATCAGAGCAAGGTCTTTCTTCATTAGAATCATCATCGGAAGGGGAAACGAGCTAGAGGGAGAATAAGTTGAAGCAAATTTCAACAATTCAAAAACTTCATCAAAGGCTCAACTTTAAATGGAATTCCAAGATGGACTTGGATTCGACTTGAGGGTGCCTCCACCATTCATATCAATGAGCTTCGATTCTTGGAAATCAAGGATCAAAAATTTCCTCATGATGGAGATAGAGTAATGGTTTGCTCTAATGGAAGGTTTTGAAGCTCCAAAAGACTCAAAGGGAAAAATTCTCAAGAAAAGCAAATGGAGCAAGGAGCAAATTCAAAGGTGGAGTCGAACGATAAGGTAACCAAATTATTGGTTAGTCTATTGCCAAGCTCAATCGTTTGCAAAATTGGAGAATACAAGGATGTAAATAAACTATGGAGAATATTGGCCAAGCTTCATGAAGAACCCTCCACTGCACAAAACCAAGAGAAATCTAAAGAGGGCGACTTATTGGAGCAAGACCAAGAGGAAGAGGACTCCGAAGTTGAGAGATGCTCAACTTCCGAAGAAGAAGTCCAAGAAGTTTCATCCTCAAAGGAGTGCAACCAAAAGAGCAAAGAGGGAGCATACTCTTTGTTTCATGTGCAAGAGGATGAAGATGATAAAGCCTCCACCTCTAGGATTGAGGGGGAGTGTATATCATTGATTCTGGAGCGAGACGAAGCCTCTACCTCTGGATCAAGTGAAGAAGAAGATGGTGCCGCCTCTACAAGTAAAGAAAAATCAAATGGAGGATCATGTGCCTCCCCTACAAGAAAAGGTATAGTGATTTCAATTATTAATAATAAAAATCATATCGTTTGCTTTGAGTGTAGGGAACATGAGCACTATAAGAGTAAGTGCCCTAAATTAGCCAAGAAGAAGGGCCAAGTGGCACCAAAGGGCAAGAAGAAGCCCAAGCAGACCACCCCCACAACAAAGAAGAGAAAGGAGCACATTATGTGCTTTTCTTGCAACCAAAAATAACATTATCGGAGCCAATGTCCAAATGAGAAGACATTGGTCGAAGCCAAGGGTGGAAGCACAAGTCAAGGGGAAGTTTTCAAGGTAAAACTCAAGATATCATTTATTGAGCCTATCCCTTTGAATCATGGTAAAAAGCATGCTAGTTCTAATTTATATCAATTTAATGTTATTTACCATAAAAATAGGAGGCATGATAGTATTGAAGGAAATCATGTGGCCTATTATGCTAAGACTACCACCTCTAAGGCTAGGAAGGTAGATAAATTCAGCAATAACTCTAAGGGTGCATTTAGTTCAGGTTATCATGTATAACCTTAGTTATGTGATTACCAAGTAATCATATAACCAAGGTTATGGGAAATAAAACATAACCAAATGTTGTTTGGTTCAACCTAGAAAATGCAACAAAAACTTGTTTGTCTGAAGGTTTTAATGAATAACCTAGTTTAATATTTTACTATATTACCCTCAGTTACAAAATAAACCATATATTATTATTATTATTATTATTATCATTATTATTATTATTATTATTATTTACACTCTACGATTTTTTTTATTTTTTCTATTTTCATGTTTTTTTATTTTTATGTGCTTCTTTATTTTTTTTATTTTTTTGATTTTTATGTATTTTATTTTTTTATATTTTTTTACATTTTTTATATTTTTAATTTTTTTATGTTTTATGTTTTTTAATTTTTTTAATGTTTTTAAGTTTTTTTAATTTTTTACATTTTTTCTATTTTTCTAATTATATATATATATATATTATTTTTTAAAATTTTTTAAAAAGTTTTTTCTATTTTTCTATTTTTATGTTTTTTAATTATTTTATTGATTTTTTAGATTTTTTCTATTTTTATTTTTTATGTCTTTTTTTCATTTTTTTTGTAAGTTGTTTATTTTATTTTATATATTTTTTATTTTTTCCTTTGCATTTTTCTTTTTTATCACATTTTTCTCTTATCCAAGGGTATTTTGGGTAAAAAATTTTATTAACCCCGGAATCAAGAAAAACCTCAGTTTTTCGATTCTGGGTTGCATGCCCCTTTTGCTGACGTGTTAGGCATGGAACATTACTCGAAAATTATCGATTACCTAAGCCAAACTAGGTTTTCATTGATAACCTTGGATGGAAAACCAAGGTTATCAAGAATAACCTTGAACCAAACGCACCCTAAGGATTTAATTATAAGCCTAAAAATAAAAATACTCATAGAAATCAAGAAAAATCCAAATCTAAGGATTTAAGGTTGGAAAACTAAGCATGGAGGTTAAGACTTGATAAATTAGAAAAGATCCTAAACAAAATGGAAAATATTATTAAGAGTCAAAATAAGCATAACCTAGGGATAATTAAACAAGAATCATCTAATGGTAGGAGGGGGTTTGAGATACAAACCTAAAACTAAGAAGGATGAAGCCTCTTACAATAGGGTTCCATATAATTATGGAACGAACCCTAGGTCTAGGGGTCAAGTCAAAGATATAAGGGAAGTTATCCATAGAAGTATTTTTACCAAGATTAATGTGAATGAGACTTCTAAGAAGTCAAAGAAAGTCACTAAGAAGGTCACAAGGGAAGCTATCCCTAGAGTTGACTTAGAGGAAGTGACCAAGCCTTCTAAGAAGCCTAGAAAGGTCATTAGGAAGGTATCTAGGGAGGTTATCCCTAGTGAGTACCTAGAGCATCCAAGGAGCACCAATAGGTTTTTGATTTCGAGGAACATATTCTCTACACCCTAGATGGGTTTAGAGAGTGTCAACTTCAAATGGGAAGGGTGGTTAACCCAACCATGATAAAGTTGACACTTAGAGGTATTTTCAAGGTTTTTGTTAACCTTTGAAAATGAAAAGGATTAATTGTTTACTCGTTGGAAGAGTAAAATGTGTCAAAATTTGAGGAATTAAACTTAATTTAAATTGGCACACTTGAGAAAAGCATAAGAAATGCCAAGTTGGGATTTTGGCATTTTCTTAAGGAGTTAAGGACAAATCTAAGTCTTAATTTAAGTGATTATTCTTTGAAAGAATAAAATGTGCCAAACCTTGAGAAATTATACATAATTTAAATTGGCACAACTAAGGAAAGGTAAAAGAAATGGCAAGTTGAGTTTTGTTTTTTTTTTTTTTGAAGAAAATTAGGCAATCTAGGATCATTTTTAGGTTTAGCATTTATTTAAGGAAACTTAGATAGATAATCTAGGTATATTATTTATTTGCCATGATTGTTTGCTCATCATATGTCATGACATCATATTTTGCTATAGTATGTTTTCTTTTGAAAATCATTTATTTTGATGTATGCCATAAATCATTATGTATTATTTTAATTTCCTTATAATTAAGGACAATGATATTTATTAACAAGCGACATCGTAGGTGGATGTTCATAATTTAGAATGCTAGATAGATATGCATGATCCCTAGTTTAGGGAAAACTCAAAATCTACATCTCACAAAGACTATAAAGTGACTTGTATGTATTTTAGTACACATTAAATACAAGTGAGATTTTAGGATGATGAACAAGACTCAAGATGTTGATTTAGGGCATCTATTTGAGTTTTGATTTCATCAAAATACATAGTTATGTATACTCCAATCATTGGAAAAGCTAATGTATAAGTCATGTACATTGAGCCCAAAGAATATGGTTGGAAATTAGTTTTAAAAATTATTTTAAATATACTTTGAAAAACCTTGGTGAAGATTATCTTTTGATAGTAATCATCATTGAAAAGTTAGACATAAACTTGGAAGAAACATTGAAGTTTTTACAAGTTTCTAATTTTTTGTCAATCATTGAAAATAAGATGTATTTTCTTAAAAAATTATTTTCCCTTGATAGTATATACCCTAAATAATGTCTATAATAATTTTCATTATTTTTATAATTTTGTTGAATTTTTAAGGAATTTCTAAATTTCACTGAAATTGGATTTCAAGAAATCAGACCTCCAATCCATCGGGCGATCGATTGGAGTATCTCAATCGATTGGCCGATTGATTGAGACGGGTATTGTCACGAGCAAAAGCTTGCTGAATCGATCATCCAATCGATTCAACCTTGCCTGGATCGATCAGTGGATCGATTCAGAGGAAATTTTCATGAACATAAGCTCGCGGAATCAATCAGGCGATTGATTGAAACCAGTGTCAATCGATTGAGACCCAACCCAATCTATTGAAAAGGCTAATTTTGGCTAGAAAAGTCTGATTTCAACACTTTAAGTCATTTTTAGCCTCTTTAATCATTCCTAATCCCTTGAAATACATTAGTACACATTTAGGGAGAGTTTTCATGATGAAAACAAGGAGAAATGGTTAAGGATCTCTAAGTTGAAGTTTAGGATAAGGTTATTTTCAAAATTGAATCATTTAAACCTCAAAACTTCAAATTTTTTGGGTTTCCTAAAGATTTAGGGATTCCAAGTCATTGTTGGTGCAATAACAGAAGTTTGAAGCATGTTTTAGGAGGAGCTACTCTTTAAAAACATGGAAATATTTTTCTGAACCCATTGAAGGTAGTAAATCCTTCGTTTGAAAAATGCTCAAGGTTGTGCATTGGGAAACAATGGAATATTGGATATCTTCATTGTCGAAAAGGAGTATGCTCAAGGATGAGCATTGAATATAATGAAGGGTATGAGACCTTCATTGTGAGTGTGAAGTTCGTTAATGCTCAAGGGTGAGCATTGAAGAAAATAAAGGGTATGGGACCTTCATTGTGGTGTTGTGAACAACATGTGAGGTTGTGAACAACATTGTGTATCTCTTCAAGGGGAGAGTTTTTGATGTGTGCCAATAGGGAGAGAAATGTAAGGTTTAAGTTAGGCCTTTGTCCCTCAAGGAAAGTTTGGGGGAGAATGTAGGGTCTAAATTATGCTTTCATTATCCAAAGGGCATTGAGATGAAGAATAAGTTGAGACTATGGGATCGACCTAACTCAAAAGGTATTGTCAAACATCAAAAAGGGGGAGATTATTGGTACAATATCTGTAGGTCAAGGCTGAGCTGTTTGACTAAGCTTGAGGTGGCTCAAGCTTAAGTCTTGATGTTTGCGCTTCAATATTTGACAATACATGGAGATTGCAGATGCAATCGTCTGATTGGGAAGATTGTCGATACAATCCCCCTCTAGTCAAGGATTGACCAATTAGATGTGAAGAAGAGTCAAGTAGGTCAAAAGGTTGATCGGATACTTGACTGGGAAAGTCCTAACTAGAGGTTAGGCAAGGGAAAATCTTGGTGAGTGAAGTCAGGTGAAAGACCTAGTGAGTGAAACTAGGCAGTTAGAAAATCCTAGTGAGTGAAGCCAGGTGAAAGACCTAGTGAGTGAAGTTAAGTAGGTGAAAGTCCTAGTGAGTGAAGCTTGGCAGTGGGAAAGTCCCGATGAGTGAAACCAGGCAGTGGAAAGTCCTGGTGAGTGAAGTCAGGTGAAAACCCTAGTGAGTGAAGCTAGGTGAAAGTCTTGGTGAGTGAAGCCAGTGCAACAACCCAAATTTCCTCATTTTGAGTCCTAATAGTAATTAAAAATATTTAGAAATGCTTTATAAATATTCTAGAGATTTTTAGAGTATTTTTATGCAATTTTCGGAGTTCGTTTGGTATTTTTACCAAAAGGAAGATGTTGCAAAAAAAATAAAGAGGTTCGGACGAGGTTCGAACCCGCGACCTCCGACCCGGTCCAAGACTTAAGTGAAGCGCAATAGACAAGCGCCCAAGCGGGCCATGCTGATCAAAGAAGGGGCGGAAATAATTTAAGCAATAGTTAGATAAAAGAATACCCTAGTTATAAAGAGAGAACTTAGGTTTTTCCCGTGACCAAAAAACCGTTCTCTTCTCCTCTCTCACGTGCGGCACCGTTCCCTGCTCGGGCAAAATCGGGAAACGAAGAGGAAGCTAGGGTTTGGCTCCGGCGGTCGGATAAGGATCAAATCCGAGAGGTTTCTCTACCATCGTGATCACCTTGGCGAGGAGAACAAGTGGATGTGAAGAAGTTGCCGAGAGCTTGAGTTTTGCCGAAGCCCTAGGAGCCTTCTTGTTCGGTTGTAAGTCCAAGAACGATGTAAGTGCTCTCACCTGTGGTAAGAGTAGTTTCGAGATTTGATTCCTCCTTTTATCTCCGTTGTAACATGCTTGAAGAATTGTGTTTCTATATGGAAAACTCTAGGATCTGTTGCTATAAGAATTGGGTTTGCTAGGGATTTTATTCTCTTTCTTTACTTTCGGAACGCTGTACAGAATTGAGATTTGCTAGAGGATTAAGAGTAGTTCTGAGAATTGATTCCACCTTTGTATTTTCTGCGGTAGCATGCTCAAAGATTTCCTTTACTCTATAAAAGCATAAGCTAAGAACAAGTTTTACATAGGTTTTATTTTAAAAACATTCCAGTAAGCATAACTTGGCATTGTGCAATAAAAAGGGTAAAAGTAGCTCCTCTTGAAGTGTTCTGTGGAATTCAGTTGTGCTGGGAAAGGGGCACGAGCAGCTCCCTTTGGGGTTTGCTGTGCAATCTGGATATTTTTGCTGTTAGGCATTGAACATGAGATGGTACAGATTTTCTTGTTAAGCTAGTATGCAAATTTTTGTGTTAAGCTAGGATGCAGATTTTTGTTAAGCTTTGTATGCAGATTTTTGTTAAGCTTTGTATGCAGATTTTTGTTTAAGCATTCCAGTGTTAGAATCTGTTTGAAACATTTCAGTTTTGTACAAGGCATTCAATTAGTAGAAGTATTAACAAGTAACGAGTATTTTACTTGAAGAGGCTAGTACCCGACTTACAAGGTTGTCGTTAAACAAATCCAGGTGACTGTTTCCGAGGTCTCGACCCTGGTAAGACCAAGGTCTTTACCCTCGTAGGGCTAGTGGCTCGCTACCTCAGTTTCTATTAGGGAGCGCGCAATGGTACTAAGCCTGGGCCCAAGAGATTATTATTTTGAAGTATAAAAGTATAAGTTTTAAACAAGTGAAATAAGTTTCACATAAGTTTAAAGATCAGCAAGTTTAGTTTTATTTTATGCTAGCATGTTGTTTAGATTTTCATACTGTTATTAGATGAGCATGAACAGATTTACATGTTTAGTATTTCAGTATGTTTGATTCCTTTGCTATTAATTGAGCATGAGTAGTATTTCTTTTAAAGCATTCAGTTCTTAGATTTCTTCCTGTTCATATGCATATTCGAGTTTTGTGAGTTAGATAACGCTTACTAAGCATTTTGCTTATAGTTGTATTTTCCTCTACTGCAGATAAAGGAAAGGAAAAACTATAGCGAAGGAAGGCGACAAGGAGGTGTGGATGGATGTGTGATGTTTGGACTATGGAAGTCTCGGGACTTAGTTAAAGAATTTGTTAAGATTAATTCTTTATTTAATTTAATAAGAAAATTTTGGGATCAGACTTTATATTTTGTGCATGCTCGGATTTGTTTTGGTATGGTAGGCTGGCCCTTGCATTTATACAAGAGTTTTATTACTTCTGTTAGTTGAGAATTAAAGGTTTATTGCTATGCTTGTTATTCCTTTGCAGCACTTAGAATTCATTGATTTGTTGGTAGTAATGCAGCATGCCTTCATTTGGGTTTTCTTGCTTACCGCGGTTATGATTGTTCTTCACACCTTCTCTTTGTGTCAGTGGACTGAAAGTGATAACGGAATTAGTTTTTTATTTTTTTACTAGCCGAGTATCACAAATGCCATGTATGCTATGTGTACTAGCCATTAGTGGAGTTACTCCTTAGTTGCAAAAAAATTAAATAAGAAAAGTTAAGTGCTACTATCTTTAGAGTAAGTAACATGTGTTAAGTAGGATGAGTAGTCCAGTAGCGTCCCACCCTCACAGACTAGTAGGGAGGAGGGTGGGGTGTTACAGCCAGGCAGAAGGAAAGTCCTGGTGAGTGAAGCCAGGCAGATGAAAAGCCCTATTGAGTGAAGCTAGGCAGAAGGAAAGACTTGGTGAGTGAAGCCAGACACGTGGAGATCCAGGTGGGTCAAGGTTGACCAGACACCTGGTGTTGGGAAGTCCAAGTAGGTCAAAGGATTAACTGAATACTTGGCACAAAAAAAATTCAGATGGTTCAAGGTTGACTAGACATCTAGTGGAAGTCCAAGTGGGTCATGGAGGATCAGACACTTGGCACGAGATAGTAAGTCCAAGTGAGTCAAGGTTGACCATACATTTAACACAAGAAGAAAAGTCCAAGTGAATCAAAGGGATTGATCGGATAATTAGTGAAGAAGTCCTAGCAGGTCAAGGTTGATCGGATGCTAGGCCTGAGGTCTCAACAGGTCACGGTTGACCGGATGTTGGGTTTGGGGACCTTGGACTTGAGTTTAGGCAAATCCAAGGATAGTCAATCAATTGACTGATCGATTGAACCAAAGCCCAATTGATCAACCGATCGATTGGGAGTGTGGCACGAGTGAAGGCTGGCCCAATCGATCAGTTAATCAATTGGGAAGCAATATCATGAGCCCAGAGGAGTCCCCAATCGATTAGCCGATTGATTGGGCACTGCCAATCGATCGACCAATCAATTGGAGGCTGGATTTCTCGAACAATAGTGAGAAAGGATGAATTGATTAGTCGATCGATTCAGGCTTTTCCAGCGAGAGCTCAAAGGAGCTCTAAATCGATCGACCGATCGATCAAAGCCTCCCCAATCAATCAGCTGATCGATTGGAATTTGACCGTTGCACAGGATACAGGCGATGGATGGCTGTGTGGCTGGGATGTGACGTGGCAATCGATTGGGACGAAACCCAATCGATTATGAGCCGCAGGAGAACACAGTTTATAGTCGTTGTGAGCATTATATTTTTCTCAACAACTTTCACGCACAATTCTCCTTGATTCTTCAAGCGATTTCTCCACTGCTCACAGCCAGTTCTTCAAGGCTCTTGGGGACAAGTGTTGGTGCACTTCCAAGGTCCAAGAGGCAACAACAAGCGACAAGTAAGCAAGAAGAGAGGGTTTTCATTTGTATTTATTGTATTTTTCTTCTTGTGTTGAGTTATTGTATGTGTGAGTGTTGTACGATGTTTCTCCACCTCCAGTAGTTACTGAGAAGGAGTACTTTTATTAGTGGAGTGAGCGTCGTGTGTGGATCCTTGGATTAGTCACCTCTTCTTGAGGTGAATACCAAGTAAATCTACTTGTTATCGTTGTGAGTGTGTTTTCTTATTCTTTATTCCGCTGCACATCATCGAAGAAGCACATCACTGAAGCGCAACAAGCTATTCACCGCCCCCCCCCATCTAGATACAAATCGACACTAACATGGACATCTTTTGCTCAAGTGAAACACAAATTGGCAATTCATCTTATTCATGTTATAATTCTATTCAAGTTTTAGTATCCCCAAACTTTCTAAATGGTAGAATTTGTCTGTTACACATTAACCTCAAGAAAATTTTGCATTTTATTGATCGAGTATAGTTTATTGTTGTCGATGATATATTATGTAGTATATGAATTATAGCAAATGAGATGTGTATGGTGGATCTTAAAATGCTTTAGAGAATTTACCATTGGGATCCATTAAGAGGCTTCTCCTAATGCAGTGATGAGATCAGGAGGTACGAGAGTGAGCAGAGGGCAGCAAAAAGCAATAAGAGGAAGTGATGCAAGTTTTTTAATAGGAAGCTTATAATGGAAGCAGATGGAAGTGATGCAGGCTTTTTAATAGGAAGCATATAATAGAGTAGATGTAGGTTTTTTTTAATAGGAAGCAGATGGTGCAGTAGTTGTTGGTTGTCACTACCACTTGGTGCTAGTGCTATGTTCTTATTAAGACTGACATCAGATAGAGGAGCATGCATGGCAAGTACAAGTGCAGGGATGCACTCTAATCTCTCTTCACCGACTCTAGATGTTTGCTGCCTCCTGCTCGTTGCTATTCCTCTATTGCCTTTTTTTTGCTACTGTTGCTGCCATCTAACTTCTCCCAACTTTATAGAAACCCATAAGAAAAAGGGATGTTTGAACCTAAAAAAATAAAAGAAAACCACCCCAATGCTACACTCAATGGATCTTATAAGCCTCAAACTTTTATTACATTAATATAATATTTTTCTTCAAGTTTGATGCTCTTTGGATATACCAAGTACATGTTTATTAGCTTTTGTTGATTAGTTTTATTGAAGTAACTGAAGGTGGAAAACATGCTTATTAGATTGTGATGAACTTGAATATTTGTAGGAAAAAGAAAAGGGGCACCCTCCATCAAGAGTTGAATTAGTCCAGGCTTGCTTTACTCATGTCAATGGAAGCCCCTCAAGTAATATTGTAGCAAAAAGATTGGTAAGCTATTTTATACTCTTCAACTATGTTGTAGCAAAAATAATTTATTTTAATTATCATTATGTATTTAATAAATATCAACATGTCATGTTTTGATAAAGGTTGTAATGAATGAATTAACAAATCAACTTCCTGAAGATTCTAATGATCCAGTGAATCAGAATGATATATTTGCTCAAATCATGGGACTAGATAGACCTGGTTGAGTATGTATGCTTGGTGATGGTGTTAGTCCATCTGATTTATGGGGAGAAGTTCCTAGTCATGGCACATGTAATCAACTAGTGATGGAACAACAAAAAAATTAGACAAGCACTTGGACCAAATTGGTGTGAAGTAAGAATATAAGTTGTCCTAGAACCAGAAGAGAGTTTAATTAGACCTTATCATCTTTTACAGAAGTTTGAGGATATACTTGAAGGAATGATAGTTTGACATTATCATCTGGTATATTTTTTACTTTTCATTGAAATATTATTAATTTTTTATATTTATCATGTAATTATAATTTTAAATAAATATGAAATGGATTTGCAGTTAATAGTAAGCGAAGATTAATATTAAGTGAATATGAAATGATACTTTACATTTTCTCATTTGGTATGATATTCAATCTTTATCATTATTTCTATTAACTTTTGTCTGCATTGTTTTATTTCACTAATATAAATTTATTCATTGTATTTGTAGGTGATATGTACTTGGATTTTTGTGAAGCAATATGACAGTTGGAGATGGTCTACTTTGTTATTTATAAGACTTAATATCTAAAACATAATATTTAGTTTTGGATGTAAAGAACTCGTCGTTAGTTTGCAATTGTAACTTTGACTAAAATATTTGTTCGATGAATTTAGATTATCTATTTGCACTTTAAATTATATTTTATAATTTTTCCTATTCTAAATGGTGGATGGATTGTGATGATGTGTAAATATTAAATTCATATTATATATTCTATATAAATAGTAATGATCATTTAAAATATATTTATAAATTATTATAATGACATTTATTAATGTCATTATAGATTAGTTAAGGTGATATATAAATAATCTAATAAATTGTCTTTACTGACACTTTTTATTGTCCTTATAAAAAACATAAATATCATAATAAATGAGTTTTGGTGACATTTAGTTTTGTCATTATTATGATGATAACATGACATATATAAATGCCCTTAAAAAAACATTTCCTGACCTTATAGAGTGCCATTATATCTTTAAATTATAACACTTTTGATGTTAACATTGATATTGTATAATGATATTATAAAATGGCAGGAAAATGAGGAGGGTCTAAGATGACATCACTTTATATGGCATTTTTGGTAGATGTCACCAAAATGTTAGTATCACTATAAATATACTATAAGGGCATTTAAGTGTGTCATGATAGATTAATTTTCTTGTAGTGGTATCTACTCAGTTACTTACTGCATAAGCTAAGTCTACTTGTGTACAACTCATCAAGTATATCAAATTTTCAATCACTTGAGAGTACTCTATCTCAGAGATACTTTCTCCTCAATTCTTTATATAGATGTTGACTCATATTTATCGGTGTTCGTGCTAATGCAATATCATCCTAGGTAAATTTCTCAAGAATCTTGTCCATGTAATGAGACTGTCTAAGAACAAGTTTTTCTGTTGTTCTAAGAATTTTAATTCCTAGAATCACATCAGTTAGTATCATGTCTTTCATGTTAAATCTTGAATTCAACATGTCTTTAGTGGATTTGATTATCTTATCATTATTCCCAAAGATAAGCATGTCATCTACATATAGACACAAGATGACATAGTCATTCTCTATGGCTTTCATGTAAATACATTTATCACATTTATTGATTTTGAATCCATATTCCTTCATGGCATTGTCAAATTTCTTAGGTCACTACTTCGTTGCTTATTTCAAGCCATATAATAACTTCACCAATCTACAAAACTTGTCTTTCTGTCCTGACATAGAAAACCCTTCAGGTTATTCTATGTAGATTTTCTCATCTAAATCCCCATTTTGAAATACTGTCTTTACATACATCTGATGTATTTTCAGATTCCATAGAGTGGTAATAGCCAACAACACTCTAATGAAAGTTATTCTTGATACCGAAGAATATGTTGGTGCGGGAAGCATCCGATGATCGAACCAGTGTTTTGATTATGTCAAAGGGTTTAAGTTAAGTTGGTTTGTTACCTAATGTGTGTGAATGAGGTTGTAGGAAAGTCCTAAGGTTACTTAGGCAAAAGTCCTAACTGCGGTTAGGCAAGTGGAAAATCCTAGGGGGTGGCAACCCTAGGTCCTAGGTGGTGGTAACCCTAGGCAGAAAGTCTTGGCAGGTCAGAGCTTCGGGCAAAAATCCTAGGGGGCGGTAACCCTAGGTTGAAATACTGGTGTCACGAACCAGGTGGAAGTCTAGACGGGTTGTGGACCGGGTGCCCAACATGAAGATCGGAAGCATCGGACACTGAGCAAAAGTCTAGTCGGTCTGAAAGACCGAACTGGCAAAAGGTAACTTCTCCTGAGTGGAGTATGTGAGGATGTTAGTTAGAGCCCTAGAGCCAATAATATGATGATTACTGTATGGACTCGATGTATCATATTCCTATATACTAATAAAGGCGCTTCTTTATGGTTATTATACTTATTTGTATTGGTGCCAAATAACTAAGTATAATAGCGTCCTTGAGTAGAAGGTTCTTATCTATATCAATCGATTTGTTGAATTGATAGTGAGATGATATAGAGAACACTACTCTTAATCATTCCTAGTCAAGTATTAACATTCAGGGATAATGTTAATGCGATGAGACTAGCATGTAGGTCAACTCTATGACTTGATCTCACAAGTCATGGATATAGAGACATCAAGTTGGCACATGGGTATGCATTGGAGAATGTATACTGAATGACCCACCATGAGAAAATATCATGGATCGTTATATGAGTGTCATATACTTTCTCATGTGACTATTAGTATGACTATCAGTCCTTGGACCTGAAGTCACCATGGTTCCCTACATAAGGAGTTGCATACTTTGGCTTCGTCAAACGTCACCCGTAAATTGGTGGACTATAAAGGCGACTACTAGGTATGTAACAAATTATGTGGAGGGATATGAGTGATGTAGATGGGATCTATCCCTCCTATATGACAGGAGTGACATTATGATTCTTGATAGAGTGAGACCACTAAGTGCATGGTCATGCCCAAATGTGTCAATATGAGATATTGAGTTCATTTGTTTAGAGTGAGTCTACTTGGAGTTCAAGATATAGATTGATTAGAGGATGACACGATCTATACCTCAATTGATCAATCTAGATGTCAAGGATAGAAGGACATTGTCACATATTGTGAGAGTCACAATTAGTAGTCACAAAGGTGTTGTTGGATCTCAACATTCTTGTAACTTGGGTAGTAATGATGTGTTGCTAGATACCGCTCATTACTTATGTTTCTAAAAGGGTTTAGTTGCATTGCCAACGTTACAAGAACCTATAGGGTCACACACAAAGGGCAATTAGATGGAGAATAGGTTCATATGATGGACCAAGAGGATTAGGTTCATATGATGAACCAAATTGGATTAAGAGTAATTCAAATTAGACTAATTTAGTTGGACTCAATTTGATTCTTGTGTCTAATAAGTCTAATTTAGATTATGATTCATTGAGTCAATTTAAATCAATGAATAGAGATTCATTGAATTAAGTTAACTTGAATCAAAGGTTGGATTTGATCAACCATGGGAGATAAGAGGTCAAGTTTGACTTGACTTGAGAGGGAAGATGAAGGGTCAAGTTTGACTTGACCAATTGCCACCTCATTGTGACTTGGCATAGGGCCAGCCAATGATGATGGTCCACATCTGTAACGACCACCCTACTTACTACTACCACACTCTAAGGATGACCGTTACTTGACTACTAACTCTACTTAACTGGTGTGATCGAAACCACGAGGAATCTCTACCGAAAAATTTCGGCAGAGTCTCCCCTGTACCGGTGACCATATCCGTAAATACATACAGAGTATACTCAGCCACAGGCGGCTGGAACATATATTTTCACAACCACGCAGTTTAATAAATCAAAACATGCAGGTAATGAAAAGCGGAAACATAACTTCTTACTATAAAATTTTCTTATCAACTTAATAAGAAATTAAACTAAACAAATTCTTAAACTAAGTGAGTTCTTTAGCTAAGTCCAAAGGATCTCCATAGTCCACACATCACACACTCCTCAAGCATCTCCTTGTCGCCTTCCTTCACTGTATCTTTGCTTTTCCTTTATCTGCAGTAGGAGGAAAATAGTATCTATAAGCTAAAAGCTTAGTGAGCGCTATCCTACTCACAAAAACTCGATATGCATGTATATAAATAAAAACATGCTAAAACTGAATGCTAACATGTAAAGCTACTCATGCTCATAAATAGCAAAGAAATCAACTAACTGAAAAGCTAACATGTATAGCTACTCATGCTCATAAATAACAAAGAAATCAACTAACTGAAAAGCTAACATGTATAGCTACTCATGCTCATAAATAACAAAGAAATCAACTAACTGAAAAGCTAACATGTATAGCTACTCATGCTCATAAATAGCAAAGGAATCATACTAACTGAAATACTAAACATGTACAGCTAATCATGCTCATAAATAGCAAAGGAATCATACTAACTGAAATACTAAACATGTATAGCTAATCATAGAACTATCATGTGTACCAATAGGAAACTGAACTGATACATAAGCTGAACTAATTAATGCTAAACTGAGTCTAACTTGTATTCACATAACTAATTTGTGAAGTTTTGAAAACTATTTACATAATAGATCAAAATAGTAATCATGCTGCTGATGGGCCCGTACTTGCTGTGCGCGCATCCCTAACTAAACCCGGGATTGCAAGTTCCGAGTCTAGTAGGGTTTACTAGGTTATCTAAACCTAGGGACGACTGTGGGAGCCCAACCCAATGGGTATCTAATCCAGTACAGTGCCACTGCTGAAAATAAAATACTGATTTCATAATTAATTTTCTTACCTTGCTTTAACTAGGTTATCTGAACCTAGAACTAGGTTATCTGAACCTAGAGGCGACTGTGGGAGCCCACCCATTGGACCGTAGTCCCATATAAGCTGAAGCAAGACTAAATAAGTTATTTTAAATGCTTCTACTGCATTAACTGAGCTATTAAAATGCCTACTGTAGCATTATATTGAGCTAAGCATTTTATCAAGCACTTGGTGTGCACTAGAACACCCCCTACGTACTGAAAATCTGTATACAAAGCTTAACATAAATCTGCATGCAAAGCTTAACATAAATCTGCATGCAAAGCTTAACAAAAATCTGCATATTAAGCCTATCAAAATCTAAATACTAAGCTTATCTAAAATCTGTATGCTATAAAAATAGGACTGCTCATGTTATTCCAATAGCAAATAGGAAACTAGAACAACTTAAGCATGCTGTGATAGTAAAACAAATTCAACTACTAGGCATGCAATAGAATCTAGAAAATAAAGGAATCGTTGCTGCATGGAATTAACAGAATATCATGCTTCATCAGGAAATACTGAGAATTCGTACTAAGGTAAAGCTAGAAAAGGAAAACTGCACTTCTATTAGCAATGGAAAAGAAATCTGCCAATGCTAAAAAAAAAACTATTCTTACTAAGCAACCAACAACAAGATCTCAAGGCTAATATGAAATTCATGAGGCATATCAAAAACCGAGATACTACAACTGAGATGCAAAAACTGCAGACAACCAAAAGGATGCCAACGTGCTGCTATAGGATAAATTGCTATCAACTGATTAGCAAGAAGGCAAGCAAAAATCTTAAATCTATTCTAAAATCCCTAAACATCATGATTCTCTACAACTAAAATCTGAAAACCAAAGAAACAACCCCTCCTGTTCAGTGGCACGGCAGGAAACCAAAGGGAACAAAATACTCCAACATGAAACTGATCTGCATGCTACAAATCTGTTCTTAGGTTGCAAACTATTTAAGCAAATAAGGACAACACCGAAATAAATCCCAAACCTCCAATCCCTTCTCAAAAACTCACGGCAGCAAGCATAACTTCACAATCTCAACAGCACGTCTCAAAACTCGAAGGAAACACCAAAACAAAACTCGAAACTATTCTCAAACCTCTAGAAATTCCAATTCTGTACAGCGTGCCCAAAAGCAAACAAAGGAGAATCAAAACTCGCGGAACTACTCCTACTGCAGGTGAGTAGCAACTCACCTCGCTGTTCTTGGACTTACAACCGGAGAGAAAAAGGCTGCTAGGATTCGGAGAAGTTGTTTCCTCAAAGATCTCTTGGTATCTACTTGTTCTTCTCGACGAGGGGATCACGAAGGTGTAGAGATCTCGCCGGAAAAAGTCCTCGTCGGCCGCCGAAGATGAGCCCTAGATTCGGCTCTGTTTCCGCCCGAGAGCCGGCGCCGTCGCGAGGGAAGGGTGAGGAAAAGTTTTGGTTTCCGGAAAAACTTAAGCTGTTTTTTTTATAACTAAGATTTTTATTAATTACTATACCTTAAATATTATTCACTCTTTCCTTATTTAACATCGGCCGCCAGCACAGCTGGTCAGGCGGGTTTTGCTCGTGTCAAACGCCTCGACTTCGATCCCTCAGCCGCGCACTTTTAATTTCAATTTATTTTAAACGTTCCAACTATAGCATATATACATTTCGCTCCATATAAGATTAATAAAAATCGTGTAGCTCAGCTGGTTGGGCTAGTTTTGCTCGAAGTCACAGATTGTTCAAATCCTGGCTTCAACATATTCCTTTTCTCTTTTTTTTTTAACACTTCTTCCTCTTGGTAAAAATACCAAACGAACACCAAAAATTACATAAAAATACTCTAAAAATTTCTAAAAAATCTATAGAATATTTTAAAATTATTTCCAAATATTTTTATGGACTTTTAGAACTCTAAATCATGAAATTTGGGGTGTTACAATTCTCCCTCCCTTATAAAAAGTTCGTCCTCGAACTTAGAATAATTCTGGATATTTCTATCTCATACTATCCTATCGCTCCTAAGTAACTTCCTCATTCTTCTGGTTCTAAATGACTTCCACTAATGACACTTCTTTGTTTCTTAGTCTCTTGTCTGCTCTGTCCACTATCTGTGTCTGCTCTTATAGCTAAGATCCTCTTGGATCTGCACTGTCTGAGGCTGAATCACTTGGCCAAGGTCGTGAATACACTTCTTTAGCATGGAGACATGAAACACATTGTGTATTGCTGACATATCTTGAGGTAAGTCTAGCTTGTAAGCTACCTTCCCAATTCTCTCTGTGATAGGGGTAGGGTCCTACGTATCGAGGACTTAACTTGCTCTTTTTCTCTTGGGTTCTCCGATGTACTCAAACTGTGCTTCTGCTTCAAGTTGGAATATGACTTTCTGTTTACGGCACTCTATGGAGGCACCGTATCTGATCAGGAAGTTCATTCCAAATATGACATCGTAGTCAGTCATGTCTAGCACTATCAGATCACAAAAGAGTTCTCTGTCTGCTATCAAGACTGGCACTGTTCTGAACCAGTGCGTGGATGCCATAACTTCTCCCGAAGGTAATGTTGTCAGAAACTGACTACTGAGTACCTCTGGGGGTATTGCTAACTTGACCTCGGCTGAAAAATCAACAAGCGAGATCACTGCGAAGTTGCGGCTCATAAAGGGTTGTTAGAATGATATTAAATTTATGAAAATTTATGAAAAATGCATATTTTGAATATGTGTGTGATGTGTTCATGGTTATGGCCCAAAATACCCAATATGATTGGAAATTGTGTGTTGTAATTCATAATACGGCCTGCGAGCCGTTAGTTGGTTGTGCGTGTTGTATTTTGTTACACGACCTGTGTGTCGTGCCCTCCTTCTTTTAATATTCCTGTTATAAAATATTTTTAGACTCGAATGTAACTCGAGTTTCACTTTTGTAATATACAATTGAAGATGGAGTTACAAGAAGGGAGCCGACAATACAAGGTGGTCAAATGAAGACCTTAGAAAAGGTGTTATCCCTAGGTTGACCATTCGATCTTCTCTTTGGCTAGAGAGGATCGTAGTAGGGCCATAACCATGTCACATTATCTTTGAATATTGTTATATTCTTTGTGTGTATGTGATGCATGCTATTGTAGGGTAATTAGTGCCTTGATGTGTATATGATACACATTAACGATTAGATTAGATCTTAATCAAGTCAACTCGAAATGCCTACCAAGTTTTGATACCCATCACTACCTCGATCATTTGTTGTTGTTGAATCTGTCAAAGCAGAGCAACGCATATTATCTTGGTAGGGTGCGGAGGGACAATCTTGGTCCCGCCTATCAAAGCTTGGGTGAGTACAAACTCAATTAGATTGAGTATAACTAGTTAACTCTATTTGATCAGATATAACTATAGGCATTTTCCAACGGTTGGAAGATAGGATACAAATCACATTTATACTAAATCTTGGGTGATTTAGCCAAAGGTAACTCAAGTTTTAGTATAAATGAGGATCTTGATCCTATAAACAAGAGTTGCATAGAGATGTAATTGATAATTAGTTATCTACCGATTATACTAAGTCTTGGGCGATTTAGTCAAAGCTAACTCAAGGAGTAGTATGATGTGGATCTTGTCCCACGAGAATTATAGCTAATTGGTATGAATCTAATAGTGTGGTTTGACCACATCCATGACTTGATTCTACAAAAGCTCTATAATTCAGTAGGAGCATCATTTAGTTAAAGGCCTAATTAAATGATAAATGGGATATGATATTTACTTTCTGCATTATTTCTGTTGTAGATTTCCATGTCGACAAACGCGAACACTTTCTCCTGCGTTCTGTCCTTGATAAGGACAAGCTCAATGGAGCTAATTTCCTGGACTGGTACAAGAATCTGAGAATCGTTCTCACACAAGAAAGAAAACTGTACGTCCTGGAGCAGCCCATTCCTGAGGCACCTCCTGCCACTGCTATGCGAGATGACCAAGATGCTTATAAAAAGCATCAAGATGATGCATTAGATGTGTCATGCCTTATGCTCGCAACCATGAACTCTGAGCCTCAGAAGCAACACGAGTTGATAACTGCTTATGATATGGTTGGCAATCTTCGTCAACTATATCAAGGACAAGCAAGGCACGAGAGATTCGAGATCTCAAAGGCACTGTTTCAGTGCAAGATGCAAGATGGGACCCCCGTAGGTCCATATGTACTCAAGATGATTGGGTACATAGAGAACCTACAGACGTTGGGATTCCCACTTAGCCACGAACTGGCCACTGACTTGATCTTACAATCCTTGCTAGAGAGCTACAGTCGATTTGTCATGAATTACAACATGAACAAAATTGACAAGCCACTGCCTGAGCTGCTAAGCATGTTAAGAACTGCTGAGCTCAACCTTAAGAAGGTAATGTTAGTTAGAGCCCTAGAGCCAATCATTTGATGATTGTATTATGGACTTGTTGTATCATATTCTTATATAAATAAATGCATTTGTTTTTGGTTATTATACTTACTTGTATTGGTGCGAAATAAACTAAGTATAATAGCGTCCTTGAGTAGAAGGTTCTCACCTATATCAATCGGTTAGTTGAACCGATAGTGAGATGATATAGGGAACACTACTCTTAATCATTCATAGTCGAGTATTAACATTCAGGGACAATGTTAATGCAATAAGACTAGCATGTAGGTCAACTCGATGACTTGATCTCACAAGTCTTGGATATAGAGATATCAAGTTGATACATGGGTATGCATTGGAGAATGTATACTGAATGACCCGCCATGAGAAAATATCATGGATCATTATATGAGTGTCATATACTTTCTCATGTGGCTATTAGTATGACTTCTAGTCCTTGGACCTGAAGTCACCATGGATTCCTACATAAGGAGTTATGTACTTTGGTTTCGTCAAACGTCACCCGTAACTGGGTGGACTATAAAGGTGATTACTGGGTATGTAACGAATTATGCAGAGGGATGTGAGTGATGTAGATGGGATCTATCCCTCCTATATGACGGGAGCTACATCGATATTCTTGATAGAGTGAGACCACGAAGTGCATGGCCATGCTCAAATGAGTCAATATGAGATATTGAGCTCATTTGATTTAGTGAGTCTACTTGGAGAACAAGATTTAGATTGGTCAGAGGATGACACGGTCTATGCCTCACATTTATCAATCTAGATGTCTAGGATTGAAGGACACTTGTCATATATTGTGAGGAGTCATAATTAGTAGTCACAAGGTGATGTTGGATCTCAACATTCTTGTAACTTGGGTAGTAATGATGTGTTGCTAGATACCACTCATTACTTATGCTCCTAAATGGGTTTAGGGGCATTGCCAACGTTACAAGAACCTATAGGGTCACACACTAAGGACAATTAGATGGAGATTAGGTTCATATGATGAACCAAGAGGATTATATTCATGTGATGAATCAAATTGGATTAAGAGTAATCCTAATTGCGCTAATTGAGTTGGACTCAAGTTGATTCATGTGTTCAATGAGTCTAATTTAGATTATGACTCATTGAATCAATTTAATTAAATGAATTAGATTCATTATATTAAATTGGCTTGAATTAAATGGTTGGATTAGATCAACCATGAGAGAGATTAAGTCAAGTTTGACTTGACTTGAGAGGAAGAGGAAGAGTCAAGTTTGACTTGACTTTATGCCACATCATTTGTGACTTGGCATTAAGTAGCCAATAATGATGTGCCACATCATCATAGTTAACACATGTGTGTGCCACCTAATGGAGGTTACAAGTTCCCTTTGCTTTAATGTGGCCGGCCACATTAATGAGAGGAGTTACACTTTGTTGTGGGCTGCCACTATGGGGAATGAATGAGATTCATTTTCATTCAAGGAATTTTTGATTCCATCTTCTTCCTTGCTCTCTCTTCTTGCTCTCCCTTTCCTCATCTTGCCGAGACCTTCTTGGAGTGCTAGCACACTCTAAGGTTCTCCCTCCATCGATTTGTTCGTGTGGATACGCATAGAGAGTTGTCTACCTTGACAACTTGAGATCCGGCATCTCCTTGGACGAACGGGACTCGCGAAGGGCACGCAACGAGTGTGAAACTCTTTAACATATAGTTCTAGTGTAGATCTATAGGTTGGTAAACTCGTACTCATATTTTTCGAAAGTTTTATTCTTCACACGGATCCGGTGGTGGGGTTTCGGGGTTTCCGCGACGCGAAAAAGCAGTTTTCGCGGCCCAAAAAACCCAACAGGTAAAGCCCAACTCCATTTTGATGGTGCAAAAGCATAAAGGCAAGGGTAAGCCTAAAGGTAAAGGAAAGTCTGAAGCCAAGGGCAAAGACAAGATAATGAAACCTAAAGGAGGGGTTGCCAAGGATGCTACCTGCTTCCACTGCGGTCAGACCGAGCACTAGAAGAGGAACTACAAAGGATACCTGGAAGATCTTAAGAAGAAGAGAAGTGAGACTTCTGCTTCAGGTATATATATTATAGAAGTCAATCTATCTATTTCTGCATCATGGGTATTGAATATCGGATGTGCTTCTCATATTTGTACTAATGTGCAGGCGCTGAGAAATAGCAGGGCATTGACGAAGGGCGAGGTGGACCTATGAGTAGGCAATGGAGCATGGGTTGCTATTGTTGCTATAGGAACTTACTATCTATCTCTGCCCTCTGGGCTTGTACTAGAATTAGATGAATGTTGTTATGTGCCTGCTCTTACAAAGAACATCATTTCAGTATCTTGTTTAGACAAGAAAGGCTTTTCGTTTATAATAAACAACCAATGTTGTTCCATTTATTTAAACGATATGTTCTATTGTAGTGCACCTATGATGAACGGACTCTACATTCTAGACTTAGAGAATCTCATCTATAACATAAGAACCAAAAGGTTCAAGTCAAATGATATGAACCGAACCTATCTCTGGCATTGTCGCTTAGGTCATATAAATGAGAATCGCTTATTCTAGCTCCATAAAGATGATTTTCTGGACTCATCTAATTTTGAATCATATGAGACATGTGAGTCATGCCTACTGGGCAAGATGACCAAGACTCCCTTTAGTGGACACAACAAAAGAGCAACTGACTTGTTAGGACTTATACATAGTGATGTATGTGGCCCTTTCAATGGCGCTACCAGAGGTGGTTATAGGTACTTCATTACATTTACTGATGACTTCAGTAGATATGGTTATGTGTATCTGATGACACATAAGTCACAATCCTTTGAAAAGTTCAAAGAATTCAAGAATGAAGTACAAAACTAGCTAGGCAAGAGTATTAAGATACTTCGATCAGATCGAGGTGGTGAATACCTTAGACATGAGTTTCGTGACTATCTAGCTGAGTGTGGGATTCTATCCCAACTCACTCCTCCTGGAACACCACAATGGAATGGTGTATCCGAAAGGAGGAATCGTACCATATTAGATATGGTACAATCTATGATGAGTCACATAGATCTTCCTATATCCTTTTGGGGATATGCTCTAGACACAGCAGCCTTCACACTTAACCGTGTTCCATCTAAAATTGTGATAAAGACACCATATAGGATATGGACTGGGAGAGATGCCCAGGTATCTTTTATGAGGATTTGGAGTTGTGAGGCTTACGTTCGACGTCAAGTCTCGGACAAACTGGAACCGAAATCCGACAAATGCTATTTTATAGGATATCCCAAGGAAACGAAGGGATATTACTTCTACATTCCCAGTCAACACAAAGTGTTTGTGGCTAAGACTGGGGTATTTCTAGAAAAGGACATTGCTTCTAGAAAAACTAGTGGGAGTACGTTCGATCTTGAAGAAGTTCAAGATATGGACCATAACACTGAGGCCTTGATGGAAGTTGAACTGGAACCACAAAGTGTTGTGGATGATGACATTGTTCCACAAAGAGTTGAGGAACAACAACTAGTTCAAGTAGACCTACCTCTTTGCAGGTCTGATAGGGTACGTCGTCAGCCTGAGAGATACTCATTTCTCTTGTCTGACCATGATGACGTTATGCTCGTTGAGAATGAGCCTACCTCCTATCAAGAAGCTGTGATAAGACTAGATTCTGAGAAATGGCTAGAGGCCATGAAATCCGAAATGGAATCCATGTACACCAACCAAGTATGGACTTTGGTTGATCCACCTGAAGGTGTCAAACCCATTGGGTGTAAGTGGATCTTTAAGAGAAAGACTAACATGGATGGACATTTGTATACCTATAAGGGTCATTTGGTAGCTAAAGGTTTCAAGCAAATTCATGGTATTGACTATGATGAAACTTTTTCTCCAGTAGCGATGTTTAAGTCCATTCGGATCATGCTTGCTATTGCAGCATACCACGATTATGAGATCTGGCAAATGGTTGTCAAAACTGCGTTTCTGAATGGAAACTTGCTCGAGGATGTGTACATGACACAACTTGAGGGTTTTGTAGATCCTTTACATTCTGGCAGAGTATGCAAGCTGCATAAGTCCATTTATGGACTAAAACAAGCTTCTCGGAGCTGGAATCTTCGATTTGATGATGCAATCAAACAGTTTAGTTTCATCAAGAATGAAGATGAATCCTGTGTCTACAAGAAGGTTGTTGGGAACACAGTTATCTTCCTTGTTTTGTATGTGGATGACATACTACTCATTGGAAATGACATCCCTTTACTGCAGTCTGTAAAAACTTAGCTGGGGAATTGTTTCTCAATAAAGGACTTAGGTGAAACAGCCTGTATTCTAGGCATAAAGATCTATAGAGATAGATCTAAGAGATTGCTTGACCTAAGTCAAAGTACATATATTGACACGGTATTACTACGGTTTGCCATGCAGAATTCCAAGAAAGGATTTCTGCTGATGTCACATGGTGTGAGTCTTTCAAAGACTCAAAGTCCCTCTTATAGAGAGAAGAGAGATCGCATGGATAAGATCCCTTATGCTTTAGCCATAGGATCTATCATGTACGCCATGCTATGTACTCGTCCTGATGTTTCGTATGCTTTGAGCATGACAAGCAGATACCAGTCAGATCTAGGTGAGCGTCACTGGATAGCAGTCAAGAATATTCTTAAGTACTTGAGAAGGACTAAACAATATTTCTTGATATTTGGAGGCGATGGCGAGCTAGCTGTAAAGGGTTACAGTGATGCCAGCTTCCAAACTAACAAGGATGATTATAGATCGCAATCTGGGTTCGTGTTTTGCTTGAATGGTGGTGTTGTGAGCTGGAAGAGTTCGAAGCAGGACACAGTTGCTGATTCTACAACAGAGGCCGAGTATATTGCTACATCAGAAGTAGCAAAGTAGGCAGTTTGGATCCGCAAGTTCATTACTGAGCTTGGGGTGGTTCCTAGCATAGCCGATCCTTTAGAGCTCTATTGTGACAACAATGGAGCAATTACATAGGCTAAGGAACCTCGCTCACACCAGCGGACCAACACATACTACGGCGCTTCCATCTAATTCGAGAGATCATCGATAGAGGAGATGTGAAGATTTGCAGAGTACCCACAGAGGCTAACGTCGCTAATCCCTTAACCAAGGCTTTGACACAGAGAAAGCATGATGGTCACACTAGGTCATTAGGCCTTAGAGCCTACACTGATTAGCACTATGGCTAGTGGGAGATTGTTAGTTAGAGCCCTAGAGCCAATCATATGATGATTGTTGTATGGACTCGATGTATCATATTCCTATATACTAATAAAGGTGTTTCTTTATGGTTATTATACTTACTTGTATTGGTGCCAAATAACTAAGTATAATGTTAGAGTGTATACTGAAAGCCTAAGCTTTTGTAAACATTTATTTTGAATAAAGAATCACATTTGGTCAAATTATCTACATTCGTTTGTAGTTGTTCAATTAATTTATATTGTAGATAACATAGTATGTGGTGTCACATACAGAAGATGATGTTATCAGTACCTTATAAATTATAAATAGCAGCTCACGACCAAAATGGAAAGGAACAAACCATTGGAAGGTCGTAGTGTAATTAGGAATTAGTTTATCTTAACTATATAATTACACTAGTACACTTAGAGTGTATTTAGTAGGACCATTAGAGGTCGTTTTCTTTTATACTGACTTTATAAAGAACAAAGACCTCAGTTATTATGGAAGTGTGTGCTCTTAATCCTAATATAATAACAAGCACATATATTTGATATTTATTTCTTTAATTTATCAATGGGTGAGATTTAGTTCGATAAATCAATAAGCCCGATAAGTTGGGAAATGATATCACTTATAGTGTGTGTTGTTGATTATAGAAGGAAACTGTGTCCTAGTAATCTAGGTTGATAATGTCCTCAAGATGAGCTCATAAAGATTGTCATGTTAAACCCTGCAGGTGGACTTAGTCCGACATGACGATAAGGTTGAGTGGTACTATTCTTGGATTAAGATATTAATTAAATGAGTTGTCAGTAATGATAACTCGTATTCTGTGATTAAATGTTTATCATTCTTTTAGGTGTTTTAATTAGTTCATGCGAATATTTGCAAGTATTTGGCAGATTTCATAAATATGGTTGGTTTATTACTTGGTTGCAAATATCTGCTAAATTAATGGTATTAGTACTAATTTGGTGTTATTGAATGATGTAGGAAGCTAAGGATTAAGTGGAGGGATGTTTGGTCACACAAGTAACCAACGGATGGATGGATGCAGCTTAAGCCTCATGTTTTGTGTGTGGTCAGATGTGTTACTGGGAAGGTGGTATTAAACCTTGCAACAACAACTAATAGAGCACCTTTTTCGACACCAGAAGCCCTAGCAGCCGCTTCCATCTCCTCCACACCACCGTCTTCCTCGGATTCAAGGAAGAACCACCTCATCAAGGCATACCGGCAAGCGTCCTTCACTCCACCATCATTCACATCCTCCTACGGATTCGAGGAGGAGTTCTGCGTCCGATGTCATATATTCGAGTTTAACCAGATCTGGCTGAGCTCGGATTGCAACTGGGTTTCTAGATTCAGGATTCGGACACACCTCACTCTTATCATCCGCCTTCGGAGTTTCAATTGAGACCCCGACGGACTCTTGCTACGATGTTTTCTTCATCTCCGGGCATATTCTGGTGGAATTGGTCATTTCTGTTTTATTGTTTTCTTGTTTGCATCTAGTGCTACTTCATCAGTTTCTCCTATATCAGATTTATGGTATTGTTTTGTTTGCATTAAGTTTGGCTTAATTAGTTTCGTTTGAACTTAGCTATTTGTGTGTTGGAAATGTTCGTTGACAGATTTTATTTCTTTAAATCAGTAATAGATTCATTTCTTTAAGTAGTCTGCTAGTTGTTAATTAGTTGTGGACTTACGTGTCTTCCAAGTATAGGAGCATTTCAATTTGTAAGGTAAGAATTTCAACCAACCTGAATAATTCATCTTAGAGTTAGCTTCCATTGCAATTTCTCTGGGAAACGATCCGTGTCTTTTGCTATACCTATACTATTAAAATTTCAGTAGGGACGGAATTTAAGTTGGTATTGGAGTGTGAACTTTGCAACGACATGATCATTAATTATTGGTTTACAGTTTAGTATCAATTTTTGGCGCCGTTGCCGGGGAAATTACGGTGTTGGTTAATTTTTAGATTCGCAATATATTCTGTGCAATTTTTGGTTGTTGAATTTATTGACTTGGTGAAAAAGCAGCTAAATGTATGACCAGATCATCTACCAGTGAACTACTAGATTTTGATTCAGAAATTGATAGGACATTTCATATTTTGTTGAGAAATCAGAAGAGAGCAAAAACAACTTCAACAAGTAGCTTCCCAGTGACTGAATTTAACATGGAGAACAAACAAACACTTAGGGAGTTGGCTGCACCAGATGTCTCTTATAACTCATTGTGCATTCAATATCCAGAGTTGGAGGTGGATTTTGAACTACGTTCAGGGCTCATTCATCTCCTTCCTAAATTTAATGGATTATCTGGTGAAGACCCTTCTAGGCACCTTTAGGAATTTCATGCAGTCTGCTCTACCATGAAACCCCACGGTATTGGGGAGGAAGATATTTATCTGAGAGCTTTTCCATTTTCGTTAGCAGGAGCAGTGAAGGATTGGTTGTACTCTAGAACTCCCGGTACGATTACATGTTGGGTGGATATGAAAAGATCATTTTTGGAAAAATTCTATCCTACTTCACGAGCAGGAGCTATTAGGCGAGCAATTTGTAGTGTCCAGTAACTTTCTGGGGAGACATTGTATGAGTATTGGGAACGTTTTGAAAAGTTATGTTCTAGCTGTCTCCATCATCAAATCAGTGATCATTTGCTCATACAGTATTTCTATGAGGGACTCCTGCCCATGGATAGATGTATGATCGATGCAGCAAGTGGGGGAGCGTTGGTGAATAAAACACCTGCAGAGGCTAGAGAGATCATTTCTACTATGGCAGCCAATGCCCAACAGTTTGGGAATCGACAAGCATCTACTAAGGGAGTAAATGGAGCCCAGTTAACTAAGTTAGATGCTCAAGATATTAAGAATAGCTTGTTACAGGAGATGACTTCAGCATTCAGGCAGTTGGCACTTAGCCATTCACAGCAGCCCACAACCCAGGCAGTGCCAACAGCAATGATTTGTGGACTTTGTTTTTGTTCATCTCACACTACTGACATTTGCCCTTTGTTGCAGCAAGAGGGAATTTCTTTTGTTTCCGACCACGTGGCAGCAGCAAATAACTTTCAGCCCCGATCTCAATTTTACCAACAGCCATCTGGGAATAAACAGCCATACGATCCTTTTTCTACTACATATAATCCCGGATGGAGAGATCACCCTAATTTGAAATATGGGAATCCATATCAGCAGCAGCCATATTATCAGCAGCCATATCAGCAGCAGCCATATCAGCATCCATATCAGCAGCAGCCATATCAGCAACTATCTTCTTCATCCCAGAGGCCAACAGTGTGTCCATCACTTCCTCAACTCCCTTACCGTCCATCACAACTTCAATTGCCCAAACCAGAACTTACCACACAAAAGCTGGAAGAGCTTATACAACAGATGCAGTTAATGACAAGTAATCAGCAGAACTTAGAGAGACAAATTGGGCAGATGGCGACAAGTATCACTCAACTGCAGTCACAGGGATCGGGCCAATTACCATCACAAATAGTGCCAAACCCAAAAGGAAACGTCAGTGCTATTACACTTCGAAGTGGGAAATCCACTGGGGAAGCAGAGCTCATACCATTAGCACCAGTTACGAATTCAGTAAGTTTGGAGCAGGAAACTGAACAATCTGGGCACTTACCTTTTCCGCAGAGATCTGTAGAAATTGGGAAAAAGGATGATCGGAAGGCAGAGGAACTACGAGAGTTAGTGGATACCTTCAGCAAAGTAGAAGTGAATATTCCATTACTAAAAGTCATTAAGCACATTCCGAAGTATGCAAAGTTTTTGAAAGACCTGTGTGTTCATAAGAGAAAACTAAAGGGCAGCGAGCTAGTCAGCATGGGTAAGAATGTTTCAGCACTAATTCAGACGATGCCACAGAAATGCAAGGATCCAGGAATCTTTACGATACCTTGTGTTATTGGAGATAGTGACTTTGGAGATGCAATGTTGGATCTAGGAGCCTCAGTTAATGTTATGCCAAAGTCCATTTTTGAAGCACTTTGCATTGGACCTTTACAGACAACTGGAATAGTTATTCAGCTGGCCAACCGTAGTTTAGTTCATCCTGTTGGGGTGATAGAAGATGTCTTGGTGAAGGTAAAAGATTTAATTTTTCCAGCAGATTTTTATATTTTGGATATGGAGGGGAATGTCTCTCCGGGACAAGCACCATTAATTCTTGGAAGACCGTTTCTAAAAACTGCTAGGACTAAAATTGATGTACATGCCGGGACACTTACCATGGAGTTTGGCGATACAATCGTACAATTCAATATTCTAGATGCAATGAAATATCCATCAGAGGATCATTCACTCCTGAGCATTGATGTATTTGATGAGCTGGATTTTGAGATGCTAGGTGATGCTGCAGCAGAATTAACGAACATTTTTAAAGAGACCAGCTGTGCAGTAGATGAAATATCCTCCGATCTAGAGGATAATGGCAATGACTACAGTCTGGAAAATGGAGCTACTGTAGAATTCATGGCAGAGTTGTATTCAGAAAAGTCAGATTCAGTAGTGGAACAGGAATCAAAATTGGAGTTGAAGCCCTTACCAGATCATCTCAAATATGCTTATTTGGAAGCTGGGAATCAGTTGCCAGTAATCATTTCGAAGAATCTGGATCCGAATCAAGAAAGCAAGCTTTTGGATCTATTACGACAGCATCGGAGAGCTATTGGTTGGACGCTTGCAGATATACCAGGTATTAGTCCGGTCATATGCAAACATCGGATATTTCTGGAGGCTGATGCTAAGCCAATAAGACAGCCACAACGCCGTCTTAACCCACTTATGCTAGAGGTAGTCAAGGCTGAAGTGACTAAGTTGCTGCGAGCAGGAATCATATATCCCATTTCAGACAGTCAGTGGGTCAGTCCGGTGCAGGTGGTACCGAAGAAATCCAGCCTCACCATGGTGGCAAACAAGGAAAATGAATTGATACCTACCCGAGTGCAAAATTCATGGAGAGTCTGCATAGATTATCGCAAGCTCAATCAAGCCACAAGAAAAGATCACTTTCCTCTACCATTTATCGACCAAATGTTGGAAAGGTTAGCAGGAAGGTCACGTTATTGTTTCTTGGATGGTTTTACAGGTTATTTCCAAATTCCGGTGGCTCCAGAGGACCAAGAAAAGACGACTTTTACGTGCCCTTTCGGAACTTTTGCATATCGACGAATGCCATTCGGACTATGTAATGCTCCAGGTACTTTTCAACGGTGCATGATTAGTATTTTTTCCGATTACCTCGAACATTGTATGGAAATATTTATGGATGACTTCACTATTTATGGCTCATCTTTTGATTCATGTTTGGATAATTTGGCTCAGGTGTTACTTAGGTGTATAGAAACTAACCTTGTGTTGAACTTTGAGAAATGTCACTTCATGGTTGAGAAGGGTATAGTCTTGGGTCATATAGTTTCAAATGCTGGAATACAAGTAGATCCTGCAAAAGTTAATGTGATATTATCTTTACCTTACCCCGTATGCGTACGGGATGTGCGATCATTTCTTGGACATGCAGGATTTTACAGACGGTTCATACAGAATTTCAGCAAGATCACGTTGCCACTGACTCAATTGCTGCAGAAAGAAGTGGAGTTTAATTTTGACCAGAATTGCAGAGATGCATTTGATAGAATTAAGAAGGCTCTTACTTCTGTCCCAATTATTAGACAGCCGGACTGGACACTTCCGTTTGAAGTGATGTGTGATGCGTTGAACTTTGCAGTGGGAGCAGTTTTAGCTCAGCGGGTTAGAGGAGTGCCTCACGTCATTTATTATGCTTCCAGAACTTTAGATTCAGCGCAGTCTAACTACACTACAACTGAGAAAGAATTGTTATCTATTGTGTTTGCACTAGATAAATTTCGATCTTACTTATTATGCTCTCACGTGATTATTTTTTCAGATCATGCAGCTATTAGGTACCTTTTAATGAAGCCATCGGCAAAACCAAGGTTGATTCGGTGGATACTCCTACTGCAGGAATTTGATATAGAGATACGCGACAAGAGCGGAAAGGAAAATTCTGTAGCAGATCACTTGAGTAGGATTGAAGGGAATTTGAGTCCATGTCCAATTGCTGATTGCTTCCCTGACCAGCAACTTTTGCAGATTCAAGGTAAGGAACCATGGTATGCTGACTTGGTAAATTATTTGGTTGCAAGTGTTTTCCCTACGCATTATTCTAGAACTCAACGTGATAAATTGAAAAGTGATTCCAAATACTATGTATGGGATGACCCATATTTATGGAAATTTTGTAGTGATCAAGTGATTAGGAGGTGTGTTCCAGATAATGAATTTGACTCTGTATTATCTTTTTGTCACTCACTTGCATGTGGAGGCCATTTTGGGCCGCAGCGCACAGCTAAGAAAGTCTTAGATGCAGGTTTATACTGGTCCACACTATTTAGGGATGCATCTAGATTTTTAAAGAATTGTGAACGTTGTCAGCGAATAGGTACCATAGGTCAGCGACATGAAATGCCTCAGCAGCCTATATTATTTTGTGAGGTCTTTGACGTATGGGGCATTGATTTTATGGGACCTTTTCCTAATTCTTTTGGTTTTATTTATATATTGCTTGCTGTTGATTACGTTTCTAAATGGGTAGAGGCAATTGCTACCAAAACTAATGATGCTGCTGTTGTTGTGAATTTTGTTAGGAATAACATATTTTGTAGGTTTGGGATACCTAGGGCAATCATCAGTGATCAAGGATCGCATTTCTGCAATAGACATATGAAAGCCCTGCTGAGCAGCTATGGCGTAATTCATAAGGTGTCGACCCCTTATCATCCTCAAACTAACGAGCAGACCGAAATTTCTAACAGGGAAATCAAACTGATTCTGGAAAAAACAGTAAGACCCGACAGAAAAGACTGGAGCAGAAGATTAAGTGATGCGTTATGGGCCTATCGGACAGCATTCAAAACACCAATCGGTATGTCACCATACAGAATTGTCTATGGCAAGTACTGCCACTTGCCTGTGGAAATAGAGCACAAGGCATACTGGGCGGTTAAATCCTGCAATATGAATCTGGAAGAGGCTGGAATTGGGAGAAAACTGCAGTTGCAGGAACTCGAAGAACTTCGACTGGAAGCATATGAAAGTTCCCGTATTTACAAGGAAAGATCTAAGGCCTTCCATGACCAGCATATATTGAGGAAAAATTTCAAATCTGGGGATAAAGTGTTGTTGTATAATTCAAAGCTTAAATGGATGCCAGGTAAATTGAAATCGCGATGGGAAGGTCCATTCATTATTGCTAATGTGTTGCCCTATGGTGTTCTAGATTTGCAGGATCCCACTACGGGGCGTGTATTTAAAGTAAATGGGCACAGAGTCAAGTTATTTCAGGAGTTAGATAAAGATTCAATGATGGAAGCTGCGTCTTTGATTGATGCCGAGTATCAATTTTGAGGGAAGTTGTTGTTTTTATTCAATAATTTTTTGTTCAGTTTCAATTTTCTAGCAGTTTCATTAGATGGTTCATTTTAATTATTTAGCAGTTACATTAGTTAAGTTACTTGATGGTTGTTGTTCTCAGTTTCTGGAAACTAAATTCATGCCTCAAATGGTTCTCCTTTCCCTTTAATTTTTTTTCAAAGGCTGTGTCGTTGATAGTTGCTCCTGGGTGATCTGTTTACCTGATTGATTTTGTTTATTGCATGTGGTTGGAGGTATGGTGGTGGATATGATTTTGTTGGCTTGGGATGATGTGTTTTTTTTTTTACCTAGTGAGGAATTTGGCCTGCTATTTTCTTGTGTGCGTCGCTCTTGGTATTTAACTCCAGAATTTGCTTTGCTCTTTTCGAAATCCAGTGACCATTGGTGCTTAGCTGGGGTTTCCTTCCTTCTGCTCTTGTTGGTTGTGCATGCTTTTGTTTTGTTTTGTTCGATCTTCCGTGTCTCCTTTATGTCATTGTTGTGTCTTTCTACTTCCACCTTCTACGCTTGGTTTGTTCCGCTCCCTTTTTGAACCTGGATGCTACCAATTGCTATCACATTGTTGACCGAGACGGTCTAGTTCAGGTGTGGGGGAGGGAAATGGAGGATGCTTGTGTGTTAGACATGTTTTAGTTATTTTAAGCACACCAAATTTCTGTGAGTGCTGGATTTATTTTAGAGGGTGATTGCAACCAGTGTTTGCTTAGCACCCTGAGGTTGTTTCAAAATGCAGGACTTGATAGTAACTGCGAAATGTTAAAAAAAAAAAAATGCAAAATGTTGAAAAAAAGTTCGAAATATGAAAAAAAATGTCATGTATGTGTTCTTTTGAGTTTTTCTTATTGACTACTACAAACCATTTTGTAGTTAGCTAAGAGAAGAGGGATTGTGTTTGAAAAAATAAAAAAAAAAAAATTTTGCAGTGAGTTCATTTTGATAGCATGCTGGTAGCTTTGGGTTCTTTCTGCTCTGTTTCCTCTTATTCTTTCTGCTCTGTTTCCTCTTGTTCTTTCTGCTTCTGTTCCAAATTTCTGCTTGTGTTCCATTAAAAATTTCCTGGAAGGCCTTCACCAACAATGCGCTGGTATGTCATAGTGATGGAGATTAAGATATGAGCAAGCCTATGGTAGTTGGATATTATGAGTGGCTTGGAGTGAGATCCACTTTGATGATAATTGTGTGACAGAGAGCATCCACAACTCTATACCTTTGGTGAGGATTCATCAATTCTGGGCTATCAAGATCTATTGAAAGTGCTATACTTGTTAGCCGATGTAAAAAACTGGGTCATGAATGTTGCAGTTTCGAGGGGTTGACGATTCAAACAGCAGTCTTTGATAATTCTTCTTGATGTTAGGAGAAGTTGTTTGGGGCAATGAATTTGGTTACCTGTTGAATTTTGATTACTTGCACGAGACGTGCAAGAGTAAGTGTGGGGGAATTGATAACTCGTATTTTGTGATTAAATGTTTATCATTCTTTTAGGTGTTTTAATTAGTTCGTGCGAATATTTGCAAGTATTTGGCAGGTTTCATAAATATGGTTGGTTTATTACTTGGTTGCAAATATCTGCTAAATTAATGGTATTAGTACTAATTTGGTGTTATTGAATGATGTAGGAAGCTAAGGATTAAGTGGAGGGATGTTTGGTCACACAAGTAACCAACGGATGGATGGATGCAGCTTAAGCCTCATGTTTTGTGTGTGGTCAGATGTGTTGCTGGGAAGGTGGTATTAAACCTTGCAACAACAACTAATAGAGCACCTTTTTCGACACCAGAAGCCCTAGCAGCCGCTTCCATCTCCTCCACACCACCGTCTTCCTCGGATTCAAGGAAGAACCACCTCATCAAGGCATACCGGCAAGCGTCCTTCACTCCACCATCATTCACCTCCTCCTACGGATTCGAGGAGGAGTTCTGCGTCCGACGTCATATATTCGAGTTTAACCAGATCTGGCTGAGCTCGGATTGCAACTGGGTTTCTAGATTCAGGATTCTGACACACCTCACTCTTATCATCCGCCTTCGGAGTTTCAATTGAGACCCCGACGGACTCTTGCTACGATGTTTTCTTCATCTCCGGGCATATTCTGGTGGAATTGGTCATTTCTGTTTTATTATTTTCTTGTTTGCATCTAGTGCTACTTCATCAGTTTCTCCTATATCAGATTTATGGTATTGTTTTGTTTGCATTAAGTTTGGCTTAATTAGTTTCGTTTGAACTTAGCTGTTTGTGTGTTGGAAATATTCGTTGACAGATTTTATTTCTTTAAATCAGTAATAGATTCATTTCTTTAAGTAGTCTGCTAGTTGTTAATTAGTTGTGGACTTACGTGTCTTCCAAGTATAGGAGCATTTCAATTTGTAAGGTAAGAATTTCAACCAACCTGAATAATTCATCTTAGAGTTAGCTTCCATCGCAATTTCTCTGGGAAACGATCCGTGTCTTTTGCTATACCTAAACTATTAAAATTTCAGTAGGGACGGAATTTAAGTTGGTATTGGAGTGTGAACCTTGCAACGACATGATCATTAATTATTGGTTTACAGTTTAGTATCAATTTTTGGCGCCGTTGCCGGGGAAATTACGGTGTTGGTTAATTTTTAGATTTGCAATATATTCTGTGCAATTTTTGGTTGTTGAATTTATTGACTTGGTGAAACAGCAGCTAAATGTATGACCAGATCATCTACCAGTGAACTACTAGATTTTGATTCAGAAATTGATAGGACATTTCATATTTTGTTGAGAAATCAGAAGAGAGCAAAAACAACTTCAACAAGTAGCTTCCCAGTGACTGAATTTAACATGGAGAACAAACAAACACTTAGGGAGTTGGCTGCACCAGATGTCTCTTATAACTCATTGTGCATTCAATATCCAGAGTTGGAGGTGGATTTTGAACTACGTTCAGGGCTCATTCATCTCCTTCCTAAATTTAATGGATTATCTGGTGAAGACCCTTCTAGGCACCTTCAGGAATTTCATGCAGTCTGCTCTACCATGAAACCCCACGGTATTGGGGAGGAAGATATTTATCTGAGAGCTTTTCCATTTTCGTTAGCAGGAGCAGCGAAGGATTGGTTGTACTCTAGAACTCCCGGTACGATTACATGTTGGGTGGATATGAAAAGATCATTTTTGGAAAAATTCTTTCCTGCTTCACGAGCAGGAGCTATTAGGCGTGCAATCTGTAGTGTCCAGCAACTTTCTGGGGAGACATTGTATGAGTATTGGGAACATTTTGAAAAGTTATGTTCTAGCTGTCTCCATCATCAAATCAGTGATCATTTGCTTATACAGTATTTCTATGAGGGACTCCTGCCCATGGATAGATGTATGATCGATGCAGCAAGTGGGGGAGCGTTGGTGAATAAAACACCTGCAGAGGCAAGAGAGATCATTTCTACTATGGCAGCCAATGCCCAACAGTTTGGGAATCGACAAGCATCTACTAAGGGAGTAAATGGAGCCCAGTTAACTAAGTTAGATGCTCAAGATATTAAGAATAGCTTGTTACAGGAGATGACTTCAGCATTCAGGCAGTTGGCACTTAGCCATTCACAGCAGCCTACAACCCAGGCAGTGCCAACAGCAATGATTTGTGGACTTTGTTTTTGTTCATCTCACACTACTGACATTTGCCCTTTGTTGCAGCAAGAGGGAATTTCTTTTGTTTCCGACCACGTGGCAGCAGCAAATAACTTTCAGCCCCGATCTCAATTTTACCAACAGCCATCTGGGAATAAACAGCCATACGATCCTTTTTCTACTACATATAATCCCGGATGGAGAGATCACCCTAATTTGAAATATGGGAATCCATATCAGCAGCAGCCATATCAGCAACTATCTTCTTCATCCCAGAGGCCAACAGTGTGTCCATCGCTTCCTCAACTCCCTTACCGTCCATCACAACTTCAATTGCCCAAACCAGAACTTACCACACAAAAGCTGGAAGAGCTTATACAACAGATGCAGTTAATGACAAGTAATCAGCAGAACTTAGAGAGACAAATTGGGCAGATGGCGACAAGTATCACTCAACTGCAGTCACAGGGATCGGGCCAATTACCATCACAAATAGTGCCAAACCCAAAAGGAAATGTCAGTGCTATTACACTTCGAAGTGGGAAATCCACTGGGAAATCCAATGGGGAAGTGCCAAACCCAAGCCTTGGTTCATGGGTGGCCGGCCCTAGCTTGAACCCAAGCTTAGGTGGCCGGCCCCCATTAAATTAAAAAGAATTTTAATTTTAAATTTTTATTATGTGTAAGATATAGTTTATTTGAGAAATTAAAAATTAAAGGATCTACAAAAGATTAAAGAATGAGATTAGATCTCTTTCCTTATTTGTAGATTGGAAAGATATTTTATTTTCTCTTTGTAAATTATTAACATGTTGAAAAATTAAAATTATAGAAATTTTATTTTATTCACCATGAAGGGATAAATTTTATTTTAAAATTTTTCCGGAAGCAAATAAGGAAAGTTTAATTTTTCAGAAAATTTTTCTTATTTGTTTGATCCTTGTTGTGGCCGACCATAAGATGGTTAAGAGAAAAGTTTAATTAAATTTTCCTAAATAACCATTGAAAAAATGAATTAGGGAAAATTTTATTATAAATAAGTTTCCTTAATTACCAAAGGCCAAGGATTATAAAAGAGGGGGTTAAGGTGCCTTCAAGAGATAACCTCTATTCTTTTCCTTCCTCTATTCTTTGGTTTTGGTGGCCGACCCTATTTCTCTTCTCTCCTCTTGTTGGCCAAAATCTATCATCTTGGTGGATCTCTTGTTTGTGGCTGGATCAAGGAAGGAGAAGAAGGAGAGAAAGCAAGCCTCGTCTCTAGCATCCCTTGGAGCATTGGTGGTGGCCGAAATTCTTCATCCCTGGAGGAGTTTATTTTGGCCGAAATCTAGAAGAAAGAAGGAAGGTGGAAAGGTGGTTCGCATCTCGGAAGATCGTTGCCCACACAACGTCCGAGGTTAGAAGAGGAATACGGTAGAAGATCAAGAGGTCTTTGACTTCAAAAGAAAGGTATAACTAGTAATGTTTTTCCGCATCATACTAGTTTCATCTTCATGTAAAAATACTAAATACAAGAGGCATACGATTCTAGTATTTCGAATTTGTTTTCGATGTAGTGTTATTTTGTTTTTCTTTTCCTTGTGATTTGATTGTTCTTTTCGGTCGACCTAAAGTTATTTAAGGAAATTAAATATTAACTTTCCTTAAAAGGCTTTGTCTAGGCGGTGGTGGTTGTTCCCATATCCAAGAAGGCCATGTGCCTCGCCATGCAGTCCTGGAAGCCAATTTTGGAAACTAATATTTAATGAAATTAATAACCTAGGTGATTTGGATCGAACGTGTTAAGTTTCGCAGGAGATCCAAATCTAAACCTAAAAGAACAAATAGATTAAACTTTGGATTAAACGTGTTAAGTTCCGCAGGCGATCCAAGTTTAATTTAAAAGAACACATGGTAGCTAGGAAAAGGTTCAGACCTTTGTACAAAAATTTTGTACAGTGGAACCATTAGGTTTTCCGAGTAGCAACCAACAATTGGTATCAGAGCTAGGGTTTTGCCTCTGTGTATTTGGTATTAGTTTAATTATGCACATGTCATACATAATTTAGGCAGGTTAATAGTAGGATGTGCTAACTTTGTGGATGCAGGATCCAACTATTATGGCTTTTAGTTATTATGTGTGTGATTGGACCCTTGGACATGTCAAGGGCATTTATATGTGTGTGCATGATTGTATTATAAAATACAGCAGGAGTTGTATTTAGTTTTATTAGGATTTTATTTTTGATCTAGTTACATGTACATTCCTTTTATGGAATATAGGATCGATAGATGTAAATTTTATTTTATGTTCGATCTAGTTCACATGTACATTCCTTCGAGGAATATAGGATCGAAAAATGTAAAATTCTATTTATGTCGTGGATCGAACCTTGCAAGGCGTGGAATCTTTTGAGGACCAGAGACGCAGCGGAACAAGGCGCAAGATGGATGCGACATCTAGACCCGGTGGCGGTGGCCAAAGATGGCAGCAGCTAGGGTTGGCGACACACGAAGGACAACAATAGATAAACGCCATAAAAGTTGAAAATTAGTTTTTCTATTTATTGCTTTTTATGCTGTGACTATGTGTGCTTGTTAGTATACATGTTAAGTAGGCTAGCATAATCAAAATTCCTCATTTTTAAATAACTAAGTGGGAGAGGGATTTTAAATAAATTCCACGGTCTCCATTACTGGTTTGTAAGTGATGCAAACAAGCTTGCGCGTTGGCTCTGAGTGCCTTCCTCCATATCGGATGAGCTTGTTTGTGGATCACTAGAACAAACTTCCATTTTGGATGACTATAGGAAGTTAATTAAGAGCGTGTGATCTTCCCCATCGGAAGGGGCACAATCTTATTAATGGACTTAGTGTCAAGTAATGGTATACACTTAGACACGTCTAATAGTATCCTCCCCATCGGAGTCACTGCTATTATTCGTGTGACCAAAGGATACCAACTATTAATTTTATTTGTCAAAAAGTTAGGATGACAAGATAATAAAATTAATGGGTTTAACCCTCCTTTTACAAATGTTGAATTTGTATACGTCCACACTATCGTGGCATACAAAATTCACGGTGTTTTATGGTGTTGGTTAATTTAAAATAGTATTGTTTGAGGAATCAATATTATTCTAAATTTAGAGTTCTGACTAAAAGTTATTTGTGATTCTTAGGATGACTTTCAACCCACTGTCCATCATACTACAACAGAATAGACTTACTGGTCCTAACTACATAGATTGGAAAAGGAATCTGGACATTGTTCTTACTGCTGAAAGCTATAAGTTTGTACTGACTGAGCCTTGTCCTGATGCACCCACTGGTGAATCTACCCAAGAGGAGATTGAATTTCATAAGAAATGGGTAAAGGCAGATGAGATGGCGCGGTGCTACATTTTGGCTTCAATGTCAAATGTATTGCAACATCAGCATCAAGATTTACCAACAACTTATGATATTATGAACAATCTCAAGGAACTCTTTGGTCATCAGGATCGGGCTTCTAGACAAGAAGCCATGAGAAAGATAATGACAGCCACCATGCAAGAGGGTACTCCTGTAAGGGATCATATCCTAAAGATGATGACTTATCTCAACGAAATACAGATCCTTGGAGGAGAAATTGATGGGGAAACCCAGATCGATATGATCCTCCAAACACTACCTAGAAGTTTTGAGCAATTTCGCCTGAATTACAATATGAACAAGAGGGTATATTCATTGGCGGAACTACTGACAGAACTTCAGGCAGCAGAAGGTTTGTTTCATCACAATTCTCATATTCACTATGCTGAAAATGGTTCTACTTCTAAACCGAAAGGAAAGAAGAAGAAGAAACAAGTTGGTCCAGCAAAGAAAGTGAATAAATCTCAGAGTACAGGACCTAAAGCTGGAATGAAGAAGCCGAAGGGCAAGTGCTTCATCTGCAAGCAGTCAGGGCATTGGAAGGCAGACTGTCCTCGTAGGAATCAAAGCAACAAAGGTATATCTCATGCTCTAGTTGTAGAAACATGTTTAGCGGTGTTATCTACCAGCACCTGGTGTGTAGATACAGGAGCCACTGATAATGTCTGCAATTCCTTGCAGGGGTTCCAGGAAACCCGACGACTATCTGAAGGAGAGATTACCATCTACATGGGCAATGCTACTAAGGTGGCGGCTGTTGCAGTGGGAGACGTCTACTTATCTTTTAATAGAAATAGAAATTTGGTTTTAAGAAATTGTCTTTATGTACCCAGTTTTAGAAAGAATTTAATTTCAGTTTCTAAACTGTTTTTAGATGGATATTCAGTTTCCTTTAGTAACGATGTAGTTATTAAGAGAAATAAAGTGATTATCTGTTCTGGTGCATTAGTTGGCAATTTGTATATTTTAAATCCAATTTCTCCCACAAAACAAAACATGGAAATTTATAACTCATCTTCTAACTCTAATAAGAGAAAAGAACTTTCGGAAATGAACCAAGCATATCTTTGGCATCTAAGGCTTGGTCATATTAACTTAAGTAGGATTCAGAGGCTTATAGCCGATGGACTTTTGGGTTCATTAGAGTTGGAAAATTTTTCAACTTGTGAATCTTGCTTGGAAGGTAAAATGACCAAGAGGCCTTTCAAGGCCAAGGGGTATAGAGCCAAAGAAGTATTAGAATTGGTTCATTTTGATTTGTGTGGTCCTATGTCTGTCCAGGCAAGAGGTGATTTTGAATATTTTGTCTCTTTCATAGATGATTATTCCAGATACGGATACATTTACCTAATGCGCCGCAAGTCCGAGTGCTTTGATAAGTTCAAAGAATACAAGGTTGATGTGGAGAAACGACTAGGTAAAAGTATCAAGACACTACGGTCTGATCGTGGTGGCGAATACCTCTTAGGAGAGTTTAGGAATTACTTATCAGAGGCCGGGATTCAATCCCAACTGTCCGCACCTGGTACACCCCAACAGAATGGTGTGGCAGAACGAAGGAATAGGACTCTTATGGAGATGGTTATATCGATGATGAGTTATTCAGAATTACCAAATTCGTTTTGGGGATACGCTCTGGAAACGGCAGTGTACATTATGAACTTAGTACCTTCTAAATCAGTTTCTTCTACTCCCACAGAATTGTGGAATGGGCAAAAGCCCAGTGTAAGACATATTCGGATTTGGGGTAGTCCAGCACATGTGCTGAAACCAGATGCTGATAAGCTAGAATCACGTACAGATGTTCGCGTGTTTGTGGGGTATCCCAGAGGAACGAAAGGTGGTTTATTTTATAGTCCTAAAGACCAGAAGGTCATTATTAGCACCAATGCCCAGTTTTTAGAAGAGGACTATATAATGGATCACAAGTCCAGTAGCAAAGTTGTTTTAGAAGAACTAAGAGAGGACATGTCTACCTTAGTACCAATAGTACAAGATGAAGTACCACAAGAGACTGCAACACGTGTCACACATGATACACAACCACAAACTGTGCCTCGTCGTAGTGGGAGGGTTGTTAGGCAGCCTGATAGATTCATGTTTTTGGGAGAGTCTTCGGACTTGATCCCGGGTAAACATGAACCTGATCCCCGAACATATGACGAAGCACTCCAACATATAGATGCAACATCTTGGCAAAAGGCAATGAATTCTAAAATAGAGTCTATGTACTCTAATAAGGTCTGGGAGCTCGTAGAACCACCTGATGGTGTAAAAGTCGTTGGATGCAAGTGTAACACCCCAAATTTCATGATTTGGAGTCCCAAAAGACCTTATTAAAATTTAGAAATGCTTTAGAAAAATTCTAGAGATTTTTAGGAATTTATAGAATATTTTTATGTAATTTTTGGAGGTCGTTTGGTATTTTTACCAAAAGAAAGAAGTTGTGACAAAAAAATATCCAAGCCGAGGCTCGAACCGGCAACCCCTGACCCAAGAAAAACCTGACTAACCAACTGGGCTAGCAGTTGTTACTTAATCAAATAAGGGTCGAAATTGTACTTAAGTCGTAGTTAGGAAATCGAAATTAATTAAAATGAAAAAGGGCGCTGCGGGGGAATCGAACCAGCGACGGTTTGATTTGATCAAACGCGGATGACCAGGTGATCCAACGGGAATTTCGTATTAAGAAGGAAGCGAAATAGTCTTAAGCTGTAACAGAAGTATTAGGTTATAAAAGGGGAATAAGAGGATGTTGATTCGGCCCGTGACCGAAAAAAAAAAAACCCTCTCGTTCTTCTCTCGCTCGCGACAACAGGGCTCGGGCAGAAACAAGCCGGAGCTAAGCTCCTCTCCGGCGGCCGGCGAAGGGCAAGTCCCAAGAGTTCTTCACCCCCTTAAGACCCTCTCATCGAAGGGAAGCCGTGGGCACAAGAGGGGCCGGGAACTCGAGCCAGACGAAACCCTAGAAGTTCTCCTCCTCCGGTTGTGAGACCAAGAAGCCAAGTGAGTTGCTACTCACCTGCAGTAGGAGTAGTTCCGAGTTTTGATTTGTTTTCATGGCTTTCAGATTTTAGGTTGTAGAGATTTTTGGTTTTATGCTTACTGCCGTGAGTTAGATTTCTGAAGCATGTAGTAGTAGTTTTGGATTTTGTTCCTTCTTGACTTCAAGTTATGTTGTAAAGTTTGTTGTCTCGAAACCTTCTGCCTTGAACCCCAAAGAAGAAAAGATGATGGTTAGTATAGATTGAGCATGTAGGTTTGTGTTTCTTTTTGTGAATTCTTGCAGAATAGTTAGGAAGGAGTTTTTGTTTTGTTTTTCCCTGCCGTGGTATTGAGCATGAAGAACAGTTATACCTTGTTTCCCTTACTGTGGCATTGAGCATGAAGAATAGAGTATTGAGCATGTATTTTCCTTCATGTTGTTACCCTAATGGTTTCTATTACTAATAGATTTAATAATAGAAGAATGGTTTTCCATGCTAGATGAATGTTACAGAAGCTCTTATTATGTTTAATTTCTGTTTAAAGTGTTCGGAGTTCTTGATCATGAGGTTTTAAGCATTGTACCATGTTATTTTTAGGCATTTCAGTTTAGTATGACATGCAGATTTTATTAAGTTATAATGCAGAATCTAATTAAGTTAGTATGCAGAATTGTGTTAGCTTAATATGCAGCATTTTAGTGTGCAGAATTCATTTACCCTTAGCTGAACATGTTTAGATTTTTAGATTCCTTGCTATTGGAATAACATGAGCAGATTTTTATAAGTATAGTATGCAATGTTTCAATTGTTTTTAGTTCTTTTTAGTATGAGATAGTTCTATGCTTTTAGGTTGCTTGTGACCTTAAACAGATTCAGTTTTGTTGGTTTAGCATTGGAATAGCTAGAGATTATTGAGTAGCATGCATTCTTTGCTCTCTTTCTTTATCTATGTTGTAGCAAGATTTAAGGTTTTAATTCCAACAAGTTTTAGATTTAGTTTAAGCTTGTATGATATGCAAACTTTCATAAGTATTGCTTGCAGATTTTAGATAAGCTTAGTATGCAGATTTTAGATAAGCTTAGTATGTAGATTTTGATAAGCTTAGTATGCAGATTTTAGATAAGCTTAGTATTCAGATTTTGTTAAGCTTAGTATGCAAATTTTAGATAAGCTTAATATGCAGATTTTTTGTTAAGCTTTGCATGCAGATTTATGTTATACTTTGTATACAGATTTTTGTTTAAGCATTTCAGTGTTAGAATTTGTTTAAACATTTCAGTTTTGTAAGAGACATTCTTTTATAAGAAAAGTATAAGAAAGATAAAGAAAAGTATAAGAAAGATAAAGGAAAGAAAGAAAAAGGCCAAGGCCTTAAGTAGATCCCAAAGTCAAGACTTTAGGGATTTTGGCACACAAGGTGCTTATTAAAATGCCAAGGCAATATATATTAGAAGTATTAAAAGATAACAAGTATTTTACTTTTATCAGTGGCACTGTACTGGGCTCTCAGATGTCCTTGGGTTGGGCTCCCATAGTCGTCTCTAGGTTTAGATATCTAGTATGCAGGACTCTCAGTAGTCCTTGGGCTGGGCTCCCATAGTCGGTCCCTAGGTTTAGATAACCTAGTAAACCCTACTAGATTCGGGACCAGCTATCTCGGGTCTAGTTAGGGATGCGCGCATAGCAAGTACAGTTGTCGGGCCCAAGAAGAAGTTGATTATTATTTTGAAGTATTATAAGTATGAGTTTTTGAATAAACAAAATAAGTTTCACATAAGTATAAAAGTATAAAAGAATAAGTTTAGAACAAATGAATTAAGTTTCACTTTGTTCTAAAATCAGCAAGTTTGGTTTCCTTTTATACTAGCATGTTATTTAGATTATCTTACTGTTCGTTGCTATTAGAAGAGCATGAGTAGCTTTATATGTTTAGCACTTCAGTATGTTTGTTTATTTACTAGTAGATGAGCATGAGTAGGTTTCCTTTTGAGCATTCAGTTTTAGTTTTCAGTATATTCACATGCATATCGAGTTTTTGTGAGTTAGATAGCGCTTACTAAGTATTTTGCTTATAAATTGCATTTCCTCTTACTGCAGATACAGGAAAAGAAAAGTTTTAGCAAAGGAAGGCGACAAGGAGGTGCGGATGGATGTGTGATGCCAGGACTATGGAAGAGACTTGGGACGTTATTAAGTTTTCCGCATTTTAGTCATTAATAAACATTTGAGGTTGTATTTTATGTTCATGTCATTTGAGATTATTTTTGTTTAGATTGCAAGGAGATGAGTTCTGTTTAATAAGTAGTTATTTTGATGTTTGTCATTTATTTAACTCCGTGAGTGATTGATATATATTCCAGCCGCCTGTGGCTGATGTATATTATGTATATATGTCAGTTTAAGGTTACCGGTACAGGGGAGACTCTGTCGAAATTTTTCGGTAGGGTTTCCTTGTGATTTTAATCATACCGGGTAAGTAGAGTTAGTAGTTAAGTAACGGTCACTCTTAGGTAGTAGTAGTAGTAAGAAGGGTGGTCGTTACAGCAAGTGGATCTACAAAAGGAAAAGAGGGACAGACGGGAAGGTAGAAACCTTCAAAGCTAGGCTTATTGCGAAAGGGTACACTCAGAAAGAGGGAATCGACTATGAGGAGACCTTTTCACCGGTAGCTATGCTTAAGTCTATCCGGATACTCTTATCCATTACTGCTCATATGGATTATGAGATTTGGCAAATGGATGTCAAGACAGCTTTCCTTAATGGAAGTATTGAAGAGAACATCAATATTAAGCAACCAGAAGGGTTCATTGAAAAAGGAAAAGAGCATTTAGTGTGCAAGCTCAATCGGTCCATTTATGGACTGAAGCAAGCTTCAAGGTCTTGGAACATCCGGTTTAATGAAGTAATCCAGTCATATGGATTTATTCAGTGTCCGGATGAGTCTTGTGTATACAAGAAGTGTAACAGAAACGTGGTGGTATTTCTTGTACTATACGTAGATGATATTTTGTTAATTGGCAACAATGTCAAAGTATTATCGGATGTAAGGGTATGGTTGTCTAAACAATTTGATATGAAGGACTTAGGAGATTGTGCACACATTCTTGGGATCAAAGTTATAAGGGATCGCAAGAAAAGAATGTTGTGTCTGTCCCAAGCTTCGTATATAGATACAATCCTTGCTCGTTTTAGCATGCAGGATTCCAAGAAAGGTTTCTTACCTTTTAGGCATGGAGTAGCTCTATCTAAAGAGATGTCTCCGAAGACATCAAATGAGATAGAGGACATGAAAGCAGTTCCTTATGCTTCGGCTGTAGGAAGCCTAATGTATGCAATGCTATGTACGAGACCTGATATCTGTTTTGTCGTGGGCATGGTTAGCAGATATCAGAGTAACCCTGGACAAGGACATTGGACTGCGGTAAAACATATATTAAAGTACCTGAGAAGGACTAGAGATTATATGCTAGTTTACCAAGCAGACGATTTGCTCCCTGTGGGTTACACGGATTCAGATTTCCAATCAGATAGGGACAACAATAAGTTTACATCAGGCTATGTGTTTACTTTAGGAGGTGGAGCCATTGCATGGAGGAGTGTTAAGCAGAAATGTGTTTCAGACTCAACCATGGAAGCTGAGTATGTAGCAGCCTCTGAGGCAGCTAAAGAAGCAGTATGGCTCAGGAACTTTCTAATGGACTTAGATGTGATTCCTGGTTTGCCCAAAATCATCACAATTTATTGTGATAATAGCGGTACAGTTGCAAACTTGAAGGAACCACGAGCCCATAAGGCAAGTAAACATATAGAGCGTAAGTACCACCTGATACGAGATATCGTGAAGCAAGGAGAAGTTGTCATCGCCAAGATTGCATCAGCAGATAACCTGGCAGATCCTTTCACTAAGGCCCTTCCGGCAAAAGCTTTCGATCGGCATGTGGAGGGAATGGGAATCAGATGTATGGCAGAAGATATGGCAGCTTAGTCATTAGTATAAGTGGGAGATTGTTAGAGTGTATACTGAAAGCCTAAGCTTTTGTAAACATTTATTTTAAATAAAGAATCACATTTGGTCAAATTATCTATATTCATTTGTAGTTGTTCAATTAATTTATATTGTAGATAACATAGTATGTGGTGTCACATACAGAAGATGATGTTATCAGTACCTTATAAATTATAAACAGCAGCTCACGACCAAAATGGAAAGGAACACACCATTGGAAGGTCGTAGTGTAATTAGGAATTAGTTTATCTTAACTATATAATTACACTAGTACACTTAGAGTGTATTGAGTAGGACCATTAGAGGTCGTTTTCTTTTATACTGACTTTATAAAGGAACAAAGACCTCAGTTATTATGGAAGTTTGTGCTCTTAATCCTAATATAATAACAAGCACATATATTTGATATTTATTTCTTTAATTTATCAATGGGTGAGATTTAGTTCGATAAATCAATAAGCATGATAAGTTGGGAAATGATATCACTTATAGTGTGTGTTGTTGATTATAGAAGGAAACTGTGTCCTAGTAATCTAGGTTGATAATGTCCCCAAGATGAGCTCATAAAGATTGTCATGTTAAACCCTGCAGGTGGACTTAGTCCGACATGACGATAAGGTTGAGTGGTGCTATTCTTGGATTAAGATATTAATTAAATGAGTTGTCAGTAACTCACTTAATTAGTGGACATTCGACATCTTAAACACAGGGAGACTAACACACTCATAATAAGAAGGAGCCCAAAAATGTAATTTGGGATTGGTGCGGTAGTTCAATAATAGGTCTCTAGTGGAATGAATTATTATTAATAAAATTAGGTTGTGTGTTCGGGGCGAACATGAGATACTTAATTTTATCGGGAGACCAAAACCAATTCCTCCTCTCGGTCTCTATCGTAGCCTCTTATTTATAGAGTACTATACCCACCTATACCCACCTTCATACCCATGATGTAGGGGCCGGCCAAGCTAGCTTGAGGATCAAGCTAGGGCCGGCCAAGCCTTGGTTCATGGGTGGCCGGCCCTAACTTGAACCCAAGCTTAGGTGGCCAGCCCCCATTAAATTAAAAAGAATTTTAAATTTAAAATTTTCTTATGTGAAAGATATAATTTATTGGAGAAATTAAAAATTAAAATATCTCTTTAAAAAGGATCTACAAAATATTAAAGAAAGAGATTAGATCTCTTTCTTTATTTGTAGATTGGAAAGATATTTTATTTTCTCTTTGTAAATTATTCACATGTTGAAAAATTAAAATTATAGAAATTTATTTTTATTCACCATGAAGGGATAAATTTTATTTTAAAATTTTTCCGGAAGCAAATAAGGAAAGTTTAATTTTTAAGAAAATTTTTCTTATTTGTTTGATCCTTGTTGTGGCCGGCCATAAGATGGTTAAGAGAAAAGTTTAATTAAATTTTCCTAAATAACCATTGACAAAAAGAATTAGGGAAAATTTTATTATAAATAAGTTTCCTTAATTACCAAAGGCTAAGGATTATAAAAGAGGGGGTTAAGGTGCCTTCAAGAGAGAACCTCTATTCTTTTCCTTCCTCTATTCTTTGGTTTTGGTGGCCGGCCCTATTTCTCTTCTCTCCTCTTGTTGGCCGAAATCTATCATCTTGGTGGAGCTCTTGTTTGTGGCCGGATCAAGGAAGGAGAAGAAGGAGAGAAAGCAAGCCTCGTCTCTAGCATCCCTTGGAGCATTGGTGGTGGCCGAAATTCTTCATCCTTAGAGGAGTTTATTTTGGCCGAAATCTAGAAGAAAGAAGGAAGATGGAAAGGTGGTTCTAATCTTAGAAGATCGTTGCCCACACAACGTCCAAGGTTAGAAGAGGAATACGGTAGAAGATCAAGAGGTCTTTGCCTTCAAAAGAAAGGTATAACTAGTAATGTTTTTCCGCATCATACTAGTTTCATCTTCATGTAAAAATACTAAATACAAGAGGCATACGATTCTAGTATTTTGAATTTGTTTTCGTTGTAGTGTTCTTTTGTTTTTCTTTTTCTTGTGATATGATTGTTTTTTTCGGTTGACCTAAAGTTATTTAAGGAAATTAAATATTAACTTTCCTTAAAAGGCTTTGTCTAGGCGGTGGTGGTTGTTCCCATATCCAAGAAGGCCATGTGCCTCGCCATGCAGTCCTGGAAGCCAATTTTGGAAACTAATATTTAATGAAATTAATAACCTAGGTGATTTGGATCGAACGTGTTAAGTTTCGCAAGAGATCCAAATCTAAACCTAAAAGAACAAATAGATTAAACTTTGGATCAAACGTGTTAAGTTCCGTAGGCGATCCAAGTTTAATTTAAAAGAACACATGGTAGCTAGGAAAAGGTTCAAACCTTTGTACAAAAATTTTGTACAGTGGAACAATTAGGTTTTCCGAGTAGCAACCAACATATAATAGCGTCCTTGAGTAGAAGGTTCTTATCTATATCAATCGATTGGTTGAATTGATAGTGAGATGATATAGAAAACACTACTCTTAATCATTCCTAGTCAAGTATTAACATTCATGGACAATGTTAATGCGATGAGACTAGCATGTAGGTCAACTCGATGACTTGATATCACAAGTCATGGATATAGAAATATCAAGTTGACACATGGATATGCATTGGAGAATGTATATTGAATGATCCACCATGAGAAAGTATCATGGATCGTTATATCAGTGTCATATACTTTCTCATGTGACTATCAGTATGACTATCAGTCCTTGGACCTGAAGTCACCATGGTTCCCTACATGAGGAATTGCATACTTTGACTTCGTCAAACGTCACCCGTAAATGGGTGGATTTTAAAGGCGACTACTATGTATGTAACAAATTATGCGGAGGGATGTGAGTGATGTAAATGGGATCTATCCCTCCTATATGACAGATCTATCCCTCCCATTTACATCACTCACATCCCTCCGCATAATTTGTTACATACATAGTAGTCGCCTTTAAAATCCACCCATTTACGGGTGACGTTTGACGAAGTCAAAGTATGCAATTCCTCATGTAGGGAACCATGGTGACTTCAGGTCCAAGGACAGATAGTCATACTGATAGTCACATGAGAAAGTATATGACACTTATATAACGATCCATGATACTTTCTCATGGCGGATCATTCAATATACATTCTCCAATGCATATCCATGTGTCAACTTGATATTTCTATATCCATGACTTGTGATATCAAGTCATCGAGTTGACCTACATGCTAGTCTCATCGCATTAACATTGTCCATGAATGTTAATACTTGACTAGGAATGATTAAGAGTAGTGTTTTCTATATCATCTCACTATCAATTCAACCAATCGATTGATATAGATAAGAACCTTCTACTCAAGGACGCTATTATATGTTGGTTGCTACTCGGAAAACCTAATTGTTCCACTGTACAAAATTTTTGTACAAAGGTTTGAACCTTTTCCTAGCTACCATGTGTTCTTTTAAATTAAACTTGGATCGCCTACGGAACTTAACACGTTTGATCCAAAGTTTAATCTATTTGTTCTTTTAGGTTTAGATTTGGATCTCTTGCGAAACTTAACACGTTCGATCCAAATCACCTAGGTTATTAATTTCATTAAATATTAGTTTCCAAAATTGGCTTCCAGGACTGCATGGCGAGGCACATGGCCTTCTTGGATATGGGAACAACCACCACCGCCTAGACAAAGCCTTTTAAGGAAAGTTAATATTTAATTTCCTTAAATAACTTTAGGTCAACCGAAAAAAATAATCAAATCACAAGAAAAAGAAAAACAAAAGAACACTACAACGAAAACAAATTCGAAATACTAGAATCGTATGCCTCTTGTATTTAGTATTTTTACATGAAGATGAAACTAGTATGATGCGGAAAAACATTACTAGTTATACCTTTCTTTTGAAGACAAAGACCTCTTGATCTTCTACCGTATTCCTCTTCTAACCTCAGACGTTGTGTGGGCAACGATCTTCCGAGACGAGAAACCACCAATCACCTTCTTCTCCTCCTAGCTAGGTTCGGCCAACAAAGAGGAAGCTTCACCAAGGAGGAAAAACAAAATACTAACCAAGCTCCAAGAGATGCTAGCTTTCTCTCCTTCTTCTTCTTCTTCTCCGAGTAGTATCCGGCCACCACAAGAGCTCTAATAGAAGGGTAGGGTTCGGCCACCACAAGAGGAAGAGAGGGAGAGGTTGGCCGGCCACACCAAGGAACAAAAGAGGGAGAGGAATAATAGATGTTGTGTCTTGTGAAGGCACCCTCACCCCTTCTTTTATATTCCTTGGCCTAGGTAAATTAGGAAATTTAATTACAATAAATTTTCCTTAATTTCCTTGACATGATTTAATTGAGAGAAATAAAATAAAATTTCCCCAATTAATTTCAAGTGGCCGGCCATCATTGGATAACAAAAGAGGACAAGTTTTAATCAACAATTAAAACTTCCTAATTTGTTTCCGAAAATTTTAAAAAATAAAATTTCTCTTTAAAATCTCTTCATGGTTGATAAAGGAAATTTCTATAATTTTAATTTTATCAACATGTGAATAATTTTAAAGAAAAATAAAACATCTCTCCAATCTACAAATAAGGAAAGAGATCTAATCTCTTTCTTTAATCTTTGTAGATCTTTTACAAGAGAGATATTTTAATTTTAATTCTCTTTAAAATATATCTTCCACATAATAATAAAATTTAAAATTAAATTTCTTTTTAATTTTATTTGGCCGGCCCTACTAGCTTGGGTTCAAGCTAGGGCCACCAATCTCATACCTAGGCCGGCCCTAGCTTGATCCCAAGCTAGCTTGGCCGGCCCCCTATTGGGTGGGTATAGAAGGTGGGTATAGGTGGGTATAGAACTCTATAAATAAGAGGCTACGATAGGGACCGAGAGGAGGAATTGGTTTTGGTCTCCGATAAAATTAAGCATCCCTCGCCCCTAACACACAACTTAATTTTATCAATGATAATTCATTCCACTAGAGAACTATCATTGAACTACCGCACCAATCCCAAATTACATTTTTGGGCTCCTTCTTATTATGAGTGTGTTAGTCTCCTGTTTAAGATATCGAATGTCCACTAATTAAGTGAGTTACTGACAACTCATTTAATTAATGTCTAAGTCCAAGAGTAGTACCACTCAACCTTATCGTCATGTCGGACTAAGTCCACCTGCAGGGTTTAACATGACAATCCTTATGAGCTCCTCTTGGGGACATTATCAACCTAGTATCTCTAGGACACAGTTTCCTTCTATAATCAACAACACACACTATAAGTGATATCATTTCCCAATTTATCGGGCTTATTGATTCATCGAACTAAATCTCACCCATTGATAAATTAAAGAAATAAATATCAAATATATGTGCTTGTTATTATATTAGGATTAAGAGCACACACTTCCATAATAACCGAGGTCTTTGTTGCTTTATAAAGTCAGTATAAAGAAACGACCTCAAATGGGCCTACTCAATACACTCTGAGTGTACTAGTGTAATTATATAGTCAAGATAAACTAATACCTAATTACACTACGACCTTCTAATGGTTTGTTCCTTTCCATTCTGGTCGTGAGCTACTGTTTATAATTTATAAGGTACTGATAACATCATTTTCTGTATGTTACACCACATACTATGTTATCTACAATATAAATTAAATGAACAACTACAAACAAATGTAGATAATTAGACCAAATGTGATTCTTTATTCATAATGAATGTTTACAAAGCTTAGGCTTTCAGTATACACTCCAACACAACTTTGACTTGACCAATTGCCACCTCATTATGACTTGGCATAGGGTCGGCCAATGATGATGGTCCACATCATCAAGGCTACATCAAGTGTGTGCCACCTCATGAGGGAGACCAAGAGTCATAACCCTTGGTATTACATGGAGGTTTAAAACCTCTCAAGAGTGGCCGACCACACATTGATTGGAATTCAAGTCTTCTTCTTCCTCCTCTATTCTTCCCTCTCCCTCATCCTCCATTGCCGAAACCCCTTGAGAGTGATAGCACACTCTAAGTGGTTCTTTCTCCATCTCTTGTCCATGTGGATACGTATAGAGGAGTGTTCACTTGACACTCTACGAGATCCGGTAACTTTTGGACGAGCGGGATAAGCGAAGGGCTTCGCTATAAAGGTATAATCTCTACCATGTAGATCTAGTGTAGATCTAAGAGAAAACTAAGTATATGTAAATCTTTATTTTCGCACGGATCCGTGGTAAGAACTTCAAGGTTTTTCGCAATGCAAAAAAGTGGTTTTTGCGGCTCGAAAGTTCCTACAGAGGACGTGTTCCCCGTAGAGGGAACAGTAGGCGTCGGTTTGACCTATGGTTTCCTGTAAGAAATCTGAAGTGAGAATCGGACTGTTCGAAGACTGTCAAACTTACTTTTCTTATATGTTATCTGTTATGTTCTAACTCTGTTTTGCAGGAACCTAACATTTTTGTGCAGGGTTAGAATTGACCGGAATCGGTCGACCAAACCCCGAAGCAGCAACATCAGATTCCCAGATTGCAAATCAGGTTCGACCAGGGGATCGGTCGACCGAACCTGGGTATCGGTCGACCAAACCAAGGATAGGAGTTGACTAGATCGAAACAGAGCGAGCCAATCGGATGAGGAGGAGATCAACTGATCGGTCGACCGAACGTGGGGATCGGTCGACCGATCCGCCTTGAGTCAAACCTGATCCCGAGCTTCGAGGATATGGATCAGATCTATAAAGGCTATAAAAGGAGCCTCGGGCTGCAACATCAAAGAACAACGAAAATAGAACAACTTGTGCTCCTATGCGCTGCTCCGAAGGCCTCAACAACGCTGTGCTATTCCGACAATCAACAACTACTTTCTTCATTTTGTATTGTCGGTATAATCATTCTTTAGTCTGTACTCGTACTTACATTACTGTAAAGAATTTTGGATCTTTAGTGATTGCCCAACGAAAGAGATTAACGATCACGGGCCTTGGAGTAGGAGTCGCCACAGGCTCCGAACCAAGTAAAAGAAATAGTGTTAGCGTTGCTTCTGTATTCATTACTTTTCCACTACTTATTTACTTGATAGTTTTTTAGAAATGAACGAAATAGCCACGAGCGCTATTCACCCCCCTCTAGCGCATCTCGATCCAACGATTGGTATCAGAGCGGGGTCGCTTCAAACAGGTGAAACCACCTTTCAAGCAAGTTTTTCGTGGTATTTTCAATTTTTCGGTGTCAATTGGAATTAGTATAATTGCTATATTTCGATCTATCTTTATCGAATCAATTTTTGCTCTAAGTTGGTGCAACACCACTCAAGTTCATTTTTTGTATATATACATCCCACACTACTAATCCAAGATCAAGTCTTGGAACAGATTTTTTTTTATTTTTTATTTTGCGTGTGCAAGTTTTCAATGGCCCAACAAGAAGGATACAACACTGTCTGCCCACCACTCTTCACCGGTGAGGACTTTTGCTATTGGAAGAATCGGATAGAATATCACCTCAAGACGCAAGTCGAGATGTGGATAATTATCCAGACCGGTCTTGAACTTCCACGTGACAGCACTGGAAAACTAGTCTCATGCATCAACTGGGATGCTAGCATAATGAAGAAAGTTGAAGAAAATGTCAAAGCAACCTGCATGCTACAATGTGTGTTAACAAAAGAAGAACTTAACAGAGTCGGTCCCTTCTCAAGTGTTAAAGAGTTATGGGAGAACCTAATTGGGGTGTACGAGGGTACTCCCGACACGAAGGTGAGTAAGCGTGATTTATTGTTTAATAAATTGTATAACTTAAGAATGCCGGAAGGAGAGACGGCGAGCCAACTGCACATGCCCATCCAAGACCTGCTGAACGGTCTTCACGCAATCGACCAGAGAATAGAAAACTACGACGTAATAAGGTACGCGCTTAACGCTTTTCCGAGGAACACTTTGTGGGCATCCATAGTTGATGCTTACAAAGTTTCCAAGGATTTATCTTTAATTAAACTAGATGAACTTTTTTCGAAATTTGAATTGCATGAACAGACTAATGCACGTCCAGCCAAGAAGGTTATTGCCTTGATTACAGGTACAATCAGAACTTGGGAAGCTAAAACCAAGCACAAAACCAAACCCGAATCCAAAGATGAATCGGAATCAGAAGACGACGACAAGGTGATTTCCGAACTAGTAAGGCTTGAACAAAAGATATGTAGAAAGAAAAAGGCGACTCAAACAATCATGAAAGTCAAGACTAGAGTCACCTATTATGGCTGTAACCAGAAGGGGCACTACAAGCCAGATTGTCCAAATCAGAAGCAACGAAGAAAGAAGGCGTTAAAGGCAACTTGGTTCGAGTCGTCAGACGAATCCAAATCTGATGAAGAAGAACAAGCAAGCTTCCTCGCTCTGCCAGTACAAGTGAACATTGTCGAAACCGAGTCCGAGTTCGAGTCCGAAATCGAGAGCGAATCAGATACTGAGTTCGAGCAAAGCCACGGATCCGTATCTGTTTCTGAAGGACCTAACCCCGCTGTAAGTTCTCTACTCGCTGAAACTCAATTAGATGATTTACAAAAATTAGCTCCATATTTGTTAAAGAAATTGGCTAAATCCAGCGTCCGAGTCAAGTCACTCCAAAAGGAGGTAACAACCCTTAAGGAAGCGACTAACTCGAGTTCTTTGATTGAGCCAGTTCAAATTGGAAGTTCAACTCAAGTCCAACAACTTGAGGAAGAAAATTCTAATTTGAAAACTCAAGTTAGAGAACTCAAGGACACGTTGGAATGGTTCACCCTGGGTTCAAGAATCTTGATCTGATTCTTGGAAAACAGTGAGCCATGTACAACAAATTCGGACTTGGATTTAAAACTAAAAGAAAATACAAATCATATTTATCCCTAGTTAATAGAAATAACAGAAACAAAGTCCAAGCATGGGTCTCCAAGTTGAACCTAGTTAATCAAGTTGGACTTGGACTATATTGGGTCCCCAAGGATCAGATCCATTACCTTGATAGACCATATCGAGGCTATGATCCAGGGGGAACAATAGAAAGATCATTTTTATCAATAGATAGAACTGTTTGATGTGTGCCTTTCCTTCTCTTTATTATACATGCTTAGACTAGGTTAGATTAAGGACCTAGGTGTAATTTATACTTGTTTAGTCAAACATAGGGGTTTCAAAAGGGAAATTAAATATATATTCTCTTTGAAAGACTCTGTCTAGAAGTGGTGGATGATCTCATACCCAAGAAGGCCTAGTGTCTCGCCACAGCTTGGGAGCCAATCTTTAAAATGTGTATTTAATTGATAAATTGGAAAAACCTAAGTCTAACTCAAATGTAAATTAATCCTTAGAAATAATCTTAATTAAAGAAAACCATCTACATAGAGATCCTTGATTGATAACTTAGAATCGGGTGAGATGAATTTAGGATAACTTAGTAAAAAATTATTTAAAATCTTTTTAAACTTATTTAAAAAATCCTTTTAAAAATTATTTAAAAAATATCTAAAAAAATTTTTAAAACCATTTTAAAAATTATTTAAAAATATTTTAAAAATCATTTTCAAAATTATTTTAAAAATTTTTTAAAATTTTTTTTTAAAATTATTCAAAAATCCTTTAAAAATTATTTTAAAATTATTCAAAAATCATTTTAAAAATCCATCTAAAAATTACTTAAAATAATTTTAAAAATTATTTTAAAATATTTTAAAAATCATTTTAAAATTATTTAAAAAGTATTTAAAAATCATTTTAAAAATCCTTATAAATTATTTAAAAATGATTTTCAAAACTATTTAAAAATAATTTTAAAAACTATTTAAAAATAATATAAACATTATGTAAAAATTATTTTAAAATCAATTTAAAAATCCTTTTAAAAATCATTTTAAAATATTTTTCAAATCATTTTATAAATCATTTAAAAATTTTTAAAAATATATTAAAAATCAATTAAAAAATTATTTAAAAATCATTTTAAAAATTAATTAAAATTAATTAAAAATTATTTAAAAATCATTTTAAAAATACTTTTAAAAATTATTTTAAAATAATTTTAAAATATTTTAAATATCAATTTAAAAATCCTTTGAAAAATTCTTTAAAAAATAATTTTAAAAATTATTTAAAAATAATTTTAAAAATTATTTAAAAAATCATTATAAAAATTATTTTAAAATATTTTTAAAATCATTTTAAAATATTTTAAAATTTATTTAAAAACATTTTAAAAATCATTTTAAAAATTATTTTAAAATCTTTTAAAAATCATTTTAAAAATTATTTAAAAATCTTTTTAAAATAATTTTAAAACTCATTTAAAAATATTTTAAAAATTATTTTAAAGATCCTTTTAAAAATTATTTAAAAATATTTTAATAATTATTTAAAAATTATTTAAAATCATTTTAAAAATCCTTTTAAAAATTATTTAAAATCCATTTAATTTTTTTTTTAAAAATTATTTAAAAGTAATTGTAAAAATCTTTTAAAAACCTTTTAGAAATTATTTAAAAATAAAAAAAATCCTTTTAAAAATTATTTTAAAATGCTTTTAAAAATCCTTTTAAAAAATCATTTTAAAATCAGTTTAATAACCTTTCAAAAATGTACTTACATAATTTTTATAATCATAATTTAATTGTAAAATCTTACTTAATTTACCTTTAAAATAATAATTAAATTTCGAAATCATAATTACTCTTACTTAGAGTTTGTCAAATTATTTTTCAAAATCACTTTCAAATCATTATAGTTAAAAGTAATTTAATTCACAATAAAGATTCAAAAATCTTAATTATTTGACTATTATAATTAAATTATTAGACTTTTAAAAATCTTAATTTTCAAGATAACTAATTTTCAAACTCACTGAAAATGCAAATTTATAATTCAATATCTTTAAATACTAAAATAAAGTTTCTCCGTCTCACACTCACTCATAAACTGAACATGCCTGATAAATTAAAATGGGAGAGATGGAAATTTAGGAAAATCATATTTAACAATTACTATGTTTGGACTCTAGGACCCTAAGAATTTATTAAGACATTAATTAAGGGGGAGTGAAGGGAGTCAAGTTTTTTTAAAGTTAAAGATTTCTTTTTAAAAGAAGTTCAATTGTTTTTTTAAAAACATCAAATATTTCATCAAGTTCAAATATTTTTGTATCTAGAAACATAAGTTTTTGAAAATTTTTGGGTTCGATGCACTTAACTGGTTAAAAAATAGGTACTTCCTTTGAAAAATAAGTTTTTGCTAAGTTTTTATAATTTTTTTTAAGAATTTATCAAAGTCTTTTAAAGTTAAGTACTTAAACTAAATTTCAATCAAGAAATCCTTTTATAAAATAAGTATTTATCAATACTATTGAGGGTTTTCAAATTTAGCTAAGTGTTTTCCAAAGCAATTATTTTCACATGCTAAGTTTTGCCAAATTTTTAAAGCGCTAAGTATTTTTTAAGCTAAGTACTAAACTTAGTTAGATTATGTTTTAAAACTTAGCTATTTGGCAAAATGTTTTCTCAACGCAATCAATTTTAAAGCTGAAAATTTAGCTAAGTTTTCTTTAGAAAAGCTCTGACAGTTTCAATACTTACATTTATCCAAGTTTTTTTTAAGCTAAAGATTTTCAAAAAAAATTTAGCTAAGTATTTTAAAAGCTAAAATCTAGCTAAAGTGCTACCCTTCAGGGGTAGCTATGAGTTACATAGAGTTATATTTTTCTATGTTTACCAAACTCCCCCCTACTTTCTTTTTTTTTTTATTTATGTCAAAGGGGGAGAGGAAAGTCAAAGTTAAGTATGGGGGAGTAGTATAAGGAAATAAGGAAATTTTTTTTCAGAAATCCTTTTTATTGCAGTTATACTTATGCTTAAAATTTCTTATATTACTGTTTGTTTTACTTAATTTTGAACCGTGTTGCCATAATCAAAACGGGGGAGATTATTGGTGCGGGAAGCATCCAACGATCAAACCAGTGTTTTGATTATGTCAAAGGGTTCAAGTTAAGTTGATTTGTTATCTAATGTGTGTGAATGAGGTTGCAGGAAAGTCCTAAGGTTACTTAGGCAAAATTCCTAACTGCGGTTAGGCAAGTGAAAAATCCTAGGGGGTGGCAACCCTAGGTCCTAGGTGGTGGTAACCCTAGGCGGAAAGTCTTGGCAGGTCGGAGCTTCGGGCAAAAATCCTAGGAGGCGGTAACCCTAGGTTAAAATCCTGGTGTCGCGAACCAGGTGGAAGTCTAGACGGGTTGTGGACCGGGCACCCAGCATGAAGACTGGAAGCATCGGACGCTGAGCAAAAATCCAGTCGGTCTGGAGGACCGAACTGGCAAAAGGTAACTTCTCCTGAGTAGAGTAGGTGAGGACGCGTTTCCCGCAGAGGGAACAGTAGGTGTCGGTTCGATATAGGATTTTCGATAGGAAATCTGAAGCCAGAATCGGACAGTCTGAAGACTGTTAAACTTACTTTTCTTATATGTTATCTGTTATGTTCTAACTCTATTTTGCAAGAGACTAACATTTTTGTGCAGGGTTAGAACTGACCAGGATCGGTCGACCGAACATTTGGATCGGTCAACCAAACCCCCAAGCAGCAACATCAGATTCCCAAATTACAGATTGGGTTCGACCAAAGGATCGGTCGACCGAACCTGGGTATCAGTCGACCGAACCAAGGATAGGAGTTGATCAGATCGAAGCGGAGCGAGCGGATCGGATGAGGAGGAGATCATCTGATCGGTCGATCGAACATGGGGTTCGGTCGGCCGATCCGCCTCGGGTCAAACCTGATCCCGAGCTTCGAGGATATGGATCAGATCTGTAAAGGCTATAAAAGGAGCCTCGGGCTGCAGCTTCGAAGAACAATGAAAACAGAACAACTTGTGCTCTTGTGCGCTGCTCCGAAGGCCTCAACAACGGTGTGCTATTCCGACAATCAACGACTACTTTCTTCATTTTGTATTGTTGGTATAATCATTCTTTAGTCTGTACTCATACTTACATTACTGTAAAGAATTTTGGATCTATAGTGATTGCCCAATGAATGTGATCAACGATCGTGGGCCTTGGAGTAGAAGTCACCACAGGCTCCGAGCCAAGTAAAAGAAATAGTGTTAGCGTTGCTTCTGTATTCATTACTTTTCCACTGCGTATTTACTCGATAGTGTTTTGGAAATGAATGAAATAGCCACGAGCGCTATTCACCCCCCTCTAGCGCATCTTGATCCAACAGAATACGTATCAAAGTAATTGAGACATTCTCATTATTGGTATCGTTTGATTACCAATCTTGCCTTGTACTTATCAAACATGTCATCTTACTTTATTTTCTTCTTTAAGATCTACTTGCGACCTAGTGGTTTACTTCTCAGAGGAAGATTTACAAGTTTCCAAGTGTAATTTTGCAAGATAGAGTCTATCTTAGATGCAGTTGTCTCTTTCCAGTGAAGTTCATTAGAAAAGTTCACTGCTTCTGAGTAACTTCGCGGCTCACTTTCCTATATAAAAGTGATAAAATATATTCCCTGAGATTTTTCCACTTGAGCTCTTTTACTTCGTCTAAGCTCAACTTCAACTGGTTCATCATCTTCTTTTTTTATATTTCATATGCTTGTTATGAGGAACTAGCATCTTCTTAGGTCTTATAGGGAAACACATGCTCGAAGAATGAGACATTTCTCAATTCTATTATCGAGTTCTTATGTATATCTGATAATTGTGACTCATACACAAAAAAAATGATACGCACTACTGTTATGTGCATATCCAATAAATATGCAATTAATAACTTTTAGTCCTATCTTAATCCTTTCCAGATTAAGCAGTAAAAATTTGGCAAGACACTCCCACATTCATAAATATTTGTAGGACGATTATCTTCCATTTTATAACTCATAAGGACTTTTATCTTTTTTTTGTTGGGGCACTTTATTTTAAAGGTAATTAGTTGTTAACATTGTTGGTGCAAGGAGAACCAAATGATCAAACTTAAATTTTGATAATAGCAAAGGGTTCTAAGTTAAGTGTTATTGTTTATCTAATAAATTAAACTGAGTGTGTAGGAAAGTCCTAAGTAATCTTAGGCAAAAGGAGAGTCCTAAGTAATCTTAGGCAAAAGGAAAGTCCTAACTACGGTTAGGCAATGAAGTCCTGGTCCGGGGGATTGGGCAAAGTCTTGGTGAGTTGAGGAATTTGGGGGAAATCCTAGAGTCGATAACTCTAAGTAAAAATCCTGGGGGTTGTGGACACTAAGTGGAAGATTGGGTTGGTCGTGGATCGGACATTCATTATGAAGTCCTGAAGTCTCGGACGCTGAGAAAAAGTCTAGATGGTCAGGAGGACTGATCTGGCAAAAGGTAAACTCTCTTTAGAGGAGTAGGTGAGTTCCCCGAAGTAGGAATAGTAGGCATCGGTCTGACCTAGAGTTTTAGTAAAATTCAAAGTCAGGACCGGACAATCCAAAGGTTGTCCAATTTATACTTTATATATTGTTTATTGCCTATACTAACTCTTTTTTACAAGAAAACTTGCCTAGACTAACCCTTTTTTAAGGAAAACAAGGCTGGAAAAAATAGTGGTATGGGCACGAGGAGGACTCCAGGCGCCTGGACTCTAGGCGCTCGGGAGTGGTCTAGGCGCTCGGAGTTGAATCGATCAAACACTCTTAAGCGGTGAGCTGGTGCACTCCAGTTGGTCAAGCTACGTCACGGTCCAAGTGCTCATGGGTGGTCCGGGCGCTTGGAGGTGGATAAGCTTTGTTGGATCGAGTTTCGATGAGAGCACGCCATGTCAACCCTATGGGGGTGCCCGGGGGAGGTTCTAGGTGTTGGATTGGGTCACACGTGAGAAGGGGGGGTGAATCATGTGGTTTTTAAAAATTAGTCTTTTCAGTTTTCAAATCAAAATATGAACACAGCGGAGAATAAGCAACAAAACCATACGAACACAAGCGGTTTACTCGGTTCGAAGCCTTTGGCGACTCCTACTCTAAGACTCAAGTCTCGCGAACCTATGATGGGTAATCCACTAAAATACCTCTTTCAGAACCTCCGAAAGAGGAAATAGAGTACAAGGAAAGTTAGAATAAGTGCAACACACTGCACTTGTTCTTTTGTAATATTAAATACAAGGAAATAATTTCGTTACCAACACTTAGATATGAGAGAGCTCATGTGTCGGTCTGCCAGCCATGATAAAAAATCCTCGGAGTAGTAGTCGGGTGCAGCAACTTCGCAGCAGAGTTGAAGCACGAGCCCGGAGCAGTCGGAAAGCTGTTTAGATGCGTAGAAGCTCATATGAGTGTTGTGTTTGAATCATTGGGTGAGCATCCTTATAAAGAGTTTGGAAGGCACCTTCCATAGCCATTGAAGGCGCCTCCAACTCGAGAAATCTGATCCCGAATAGCCTGACTTCTATCTACGATGAGGTCTGAATTCTATCCTGTGGAAGGCACCTTCATGCCATTGAAGGCGGCTTCGGGTACTGTTCATCTGAAGGCTTTTTGCTCCTTTTTTCCTGCAAGTTGTGTTAGTCCAAAACTAAAACATCTAACCTACAAAATAATGTTAGCACAATGAAAAATAAGAACTAATAATTAGTTCCTATCCTCCCAGGATCATGAACTAGTTAAGGTCTTAAATTAGAGATTCAAAATGGACCTAACCTGGACCGACACCTACTGTCCCTCAACCGGGACATGTCCTCACCGACCAGTGACTTACCTTTACTTACCTACCAAACATATGGTCCTTTAGACATGTTTGGACTTTCTCTAGCTTTGCTTAGTATCTGACCAAGCTGATCTACTAAGACTTGCCTACAACACTGAGTTAGCATAATAGATATAAAATGGTAAAGACAAAACAGTGTTAACATTATTAACAATTCGTTGGTCCGGTCGACCACACGTGGTCGACTAAAAACCAATCGATCACATATTACCAATGGTTACCTTCCCCTAGGGATGCCCAGTTTTACTCACTAGGACTTCCATTGTTTGGCTTCAATCACCGGGACTTCCACCACCTAGCTTCACTCACTAGGGTCCGGCTTTACTCACCAGGACTTCCATTGTCTGGCTTCACTCACTAGGACTTCCACCACTTAGCTTCACTCACTAGGGCCCGACTTTAGTCACTAGGACTTTCACTATCTAGCTTCACTCACTAGGATCTGGCTTCACTCACCAGGACTTCCACTACCTAGCTTTACTCACTAGGCCCCGACTTTACTCACCAGGACTTCCACTACCTATCCTTCGGGTAAGACTTACCCCTACTAGTTATCTAGTCCTGACTAGGCTTTTCTCTTCCATACATCAAGTCCTGTTTGAATTAACCCTTGGTCAAACTAACCAGACTAAGGTACATTATCAAATATCAAAACCCTAGAGGTCGATTGTACCACACCAGGTGCTCGAAGTGGGCTATAAAAGGAGGATTCGACCAACACCTCAAACACAACATTTCGAACATCTTCTACATCTGCGTGTTGCTCAGAAAACACCTTCATAACACCCGAAACTGCTCCGACAACGACTACGTTGAAGATTCATTTCTAAGTCGTCTGCTTAATTTTAAAAGTTACTTGTTCTAAATTGTAATTCGCTTTTGTAACTTTTCGATTAACTAGTCATTGCCGAACGAAAGAACTATCACGTGCAAGCCTTAGAGTAGGAGTCACCACAGGTTCCGAACCAAGTAAAACTTGGATTAACATTGTTTCTTTTCTTTTGTCTTTATTCCATTGTCATTACTCTTAAGTTTTAAAACTAACGTGAATCCATTAGTGCTATTCACCCCCTCTAGCACAACGATCTTATAATTGGTACTAGAATAGGGCCGCTTTGAATCGGTGAAACTACCATTCAAGTAATTTTTTCGTAGTATTATTTTTAATTTTTTCAGAGTTGATCGGAATTGGTACAATTTCCCCTTCCAATCAATTTTTTGCAATCAATTTTTTTATTTCTCGAAGTTGGTGCAACACCACTCAAGTTTTTTCAATTTTTCATAAGATCCTTATTCAGCACTGCTAATCCAACACTAAGTCTTGGGACAAGTCTACTTATTTTTTTTTTGTGCTAGATTTGTTTTTCAATGGCATACCAAGAATGCTATGGCACCACATGCCCTCACTCTTCTTCGGTGAAGATTTTGGCTACTAGAAGAGCTAAATGGAGTATCACCTCAAAACACAAGTCGAGATGTGGATCATCATCCAAATCGGCTTCGCTCTTCCACTCGACGACACTAGAAACTAGCATTGTGTGAAAATTGGGACCAAAGCATAATGAATAAGATCAAAGCCGAAGCAAAGGCAACCCAAACCCTCCAATGCGGCTTAACCAAAGAAGAGTTGAACCGAGTCGGCCCCCTTCAACGGCGTCAAGGAATTATGGGAAAAGCTAATCAAGCTGCAAGAGAGCACCTGGGATACTTGATGGATCGAAAGCGCTAGAGGGGGGTGGGAGAATAGCACTCGTGGCTATTTTAGCAATTTAAGACACAGAGTAGAAACGCAGCGGAAAGTAAATGCAAACACAAAAGATGCAAGTGTTTTACTTCGTTCGGAGCCAATCTCGACTCCTACTCGAAGGCCCGCGGTCCTTGACCACCTTCGGTGGGCAACAACTATAAATCCGGAATTATTACAAGCTAGAAGCAATTATTGTTAAGTGAAAATAAGAAAGTTATACCAACGAACAATCAAACAGAAGAGCTTTGGAGTTTTAGTTCGTTGTAGCAGCAGGGCGTTGTTGAAGCGTATGGAGCACACAAGAGCACAGCACTTCTGTTCGGAATTCGATGATCTGAGCTGCACCTCGAGGCCTCTTTTTATAGCTCTGCAAGGTCTGATCCAGATCCCCAAGTCTCGGGATCAGATTTGACCCGAAGAGGATTGGTCGACCGATCCTCATGTTCGGTCGACCGATCAGATGATCTCCACCACATCTGATTCGTCGATCCGTCGCTCCGCTTCGATCTGGTCAAACTCTATCCTTAGGTTCGGTCGATCGATCCCAGGGTCCGGTTGACCGATCAGTCTCCTCTGACCCGCACACCTCGGCTTGATCCAGTCGACACCTATCCCAGGTTCGGTCGACCGGTCCCGATCAGTTCTAACTCTGCATAAATCTATTAGCTACCTGCAAAAAACAGAGTTAGAACACAAAAGATAATATATATAAATAAACTTGATAGTCACCAGACTGTCCGGGTCTGACTTCGGGTTTATGACCGGAAGCCCTAGGTCGACCCGACGCCTATTGTTTCCTCTACGGGGAACGCGTCCTCACCTACTCCACTCAGGAGATTTTACCTTTTGCTAGTCTGATCCTCCAGATCGACTGGACTTTTGCTCGGTGTTCGATGCCTCCGGACTTTCTGCTGAACACCCGCTTCCCGACCCGTCCAGTCTTCCACCTGGTTCGCGACACTAGGATTTTCCACCTAGGGTTACCACCCCCTAGAACTTTTGCCTGAAGCACTCGACCCACCAAGACTTTCAGCATAGGGTTACCACTCCCTATGACCTAGAGTTACCACCCCCTAGGATTTTTACCTTGCCTAACCACAGTCAGGACTTACCTGAAACACTCAATCAAGCACGTCAGTCCACAACACACCTTAACTTTGAATCCTTTGCCATTATCAAAACTCAGGTTCGATTGTCGGATGCTTCCGCACCAACAATCTCCCCCTTTTTGATTATGGCAACCTAAATTCAAAGTTATGTAAAACAACTATATTAACAAATTTTAAGTGAGCAAGCTTAAGTATAGAAATTCAAATAAAAGCACAACTTAAGCTAACACTTGAACTTTGTGAAGCTCCCCCTTAATACAGGGCTTCCTTTTACTTTTGAATTTCCTACTCTCCCCCTTAATAAAAGAAACACTTTTTTACTTTTGAATTTTGAATTTCCTACTCTCCCCCTTTGCCATATATCAAAAAAAAATAAGCTAGTTGAAAGTAAGTTTTAAGTTTTTAGAAAAAAAAATAGATTTATTCTTTGAAAGAGGAAATGCCTGTGTAACACTTAACTTATCATAAAATTTTACTGAAAAATTATTATTTTTACTTAGCAAAAAAAAAATTTGAAAATCATAAGTTAAATTATGCAAGTACAGAAATATGTGTTTAATAGCTTTAGCTAAGTATAGAATGAATCTAATAGGTAACGAGGCAAAAATTTATAAAGATGGCTAAGTTTGAAGGTTGCTATCTGTGCCACTTAGCTAAGCCTTTTGCAAACATTAAATTTTGAAAATGTAGTTTCAGTTTGAAAAGGTACTTAAAAAAAAAATTTTTGAAGAAACTAGGAGTAAGAATTTATGAAATCTTAGGACGAAGAGGGAGTAACTAAAAATTTAATTTAGGTTATTTATTCAGTTGGTCCTTAAGTCCAAGCATGAGTCAATTTAAATAGTTATTAACTTATTTAAATTGTTAACATAATTGTTTTGATCAGGTATCAGAGCCCTAAAGTAAAAGCATGTTTAAGCTTAACATTTCCTTCACCAACTGTCTAACCGTTAGCTACTTGCTGATTGCCTAGAGGGCAACAACTTTCACTTGGTTAGTCAAGTAAAGTCATTTAGTCCAGTTAGATTTGACTAAGGCTGGAAGACTTGACTTGATTACTGTTAATAAAGTATTTAACACCCAGACTCATATTGATGCACAGAAATAAGCATTCTTGAGTCCAGGCTGTACCCTATGCATCTCACATCATTCTATGTTTTACAAACACAAGCAAGGTATACCTAGGTGTTTGTGAGATGCTCTGGCTTAAATCTAGGGGAACAAGATTTCTAGGGTAGAGTCTAGGCTAAGTCATATTTTTGAAAATTCTAAGAAAATTGGATTTTAAAATCATTATTTTTCCTAGATTTTGAAAAGAATAAAAGAATGAGTTTTGAAGTAAGACAGTGAATTTTGAAACTTAATATCTATTCTACCCAGCACATTCCTATTTGTCTTCTAAGTGCGCTGAACTCAAGTTCAGGTAAGGGCTTTGTGAAGATGTCAGTTAGGTTTGATTTTGACTCAACATAGTTGAGTTCAATATCATCCTTAGCTACATGATCCCTTACAAAATGGTGCTTCACTTCTATATGTTTAGTCCTTGAGTGATGAATTGGGTTTTTTGCTAGATTTATTGAGCTTATATTATCAATTGAGATTTTAGTTTTATGATACTCCAATTGATAGTCTTTAAGGGTATGCATATGTTGGCGTTGCAAGGTTGCAAACATAGTCCCATATTGAAAACAGATGGGAAAGATCATGAGTTTATAAGAGAAAAGATATCTCCATTGACATGAGGCCTTTTGGGTAGAGCCCAAGAGCAAAACCACGAGGGCTTAGGCCCAAAGTGGACAATATCATACCATTGTGGAGATATCTAAATTCTTTTCGATCCTACAATTAGTATCAGAGCCTGGACTGCCAGAAGGTTTAACCGCCGACTGTGCACAAGAGCTATGATCTGATTGAGCCATGTGGGTACAATATTGACCTCGAACAAAGAAAGTGGGGGCTTCTATGTTCGGATCAAGAGGACCAGACACCAGGCAGGAAGTCCTAGTTGCAACTAGGCAATGAAGTCCTAGTAGGTCGGGTGGACCGAGGGGCAAGAAGACCTGGTGGGTCGAGGATCGGGCGTGGGAAGCCTATGGTCCTTTGTTTAAGGGGGGGATTGTTGGGGTTGCAAGGTTGCAAACATAGTCCCATATTGAAAACAGATGGGAAAGATCATGAGTTTATAAGAGAAAAGATATCTCCATTGGCATGAGGCCTTTTGGGTAGAGCCCAAGAGCAAAACCATGAGGGCTTAGGCCCAAAGTGGATAATATCATACCATTGTGGAGATATCTAAATTATTTTCGATCCTACAGCATCATCCACAGCAACTGAGATGTGCATTCACCTAAGGCTATATATTCAGCTTCAGTGGTAGATAAAGCAACACAGTGTTGCTTTCTACTTGACCAACTTACTAGGCATTGTCCTAGAAATTGACAGCTACCACTTGTGCTTTTTCTATCTAGCTTGCATCCGGCATAATCTGAGTCAGAGTAGCCGGTTAGGTCAAGGGTGCCAGATATAGGGTACCATAGTCCTACATTTAGAGTTCCCTTAACATACCTAAGGATTCTTTTGACAAGGGTTAAGTGAGACTCTTTTGCACAAGATTGGTATCGTGCACACATACCTACTGCAAAAATAATGTCTGGTCGACTCGTAGTTAGGTACAGTAGACTTCCTATCACACTTCGATAGTATTTCAAGTCTACTGATTTACCTTTTAAGTCTGAGTCAATTTTAGCATTTGTAGCCATTGGTGTATTGATTATTTTTGAGTTTTCCATGCTAAATTTTCTAATTAATTCCTTAGCATATTTAGTTTGATAAATATAAATTCCATCTTTAGTTTGCTTAATCTGTAAACCTAAGAAGAAATTAAGTTCTCCTACCATACTCATTTCAAATTCATTTTCCATTAGTTTGGTGAATTCTTTTAGAAATTTAGAGTTTGTGGAACCGAAGATAATATCGTCAACGTAAATTTGGGCTATAAAAATGTCATTTTCTAAGGTTTTTACGAAAAGGGTTGGGTCTATTAGTGTAACACCCACAAAATTATAAGATAAGTATATGGGTATTATTTTCTTTAGAGCATAGAAATAAAAAAAGATAAGAGAAAAAGGGAAAATAGAAACCAAAATAGAATAAGAAGAGGTGAGGTCAAGGATTGAACCTTGAACCTCCCACAAATAATGGAGATAAATTGATGTATGATAACCACTAGAATAATGAATAATATATGGATAGGAAGGAATGAAAATTTAGTTAAAGATGAGAAGAAAAATAAAAGAAAACTAAGCAAGAGAGCAAGAGAAAACCAAGTTGCTTACCTCCTCTTCCTCTTGGTTAAGAGAAGAAGCAAGCAAAAGATAAATTGCCTACTTCCCTCCCTCTCTCTATTTTCATGGGAATTAAAGGAATGAGGGAAAAGAGGAGTTGAGGGAATGAATGAAGACATGTTCATTTGCAAAGGAATAAATTGATTGAGAGAAGAAAAAAAACAAGAGATTTAATTCTTTTTCTTCCTCCTTCCTTCTCCTTCTTCATTCTCCACCAAAACCAAGAGCCCTTCCCTCTCCTTATTCCAAAAGCTAAGCTATGTTCCTCTCCAAAAAAACTAAATTTCGAGAAGAAACCTTCAAGATCCATCCCTTCCAAGCAAGAGAAGCAAAAGGAGGTACAAGAAGAAGAAGCTCTCTCCTTCCTTGGAACTTAGGATACCTTTTTCCTTAAGAAAAATCACAAGCGAAAGGATGTAAGTTTCCCTCACCTGTGGTATAATAGCTTGTGTATTTTCTATGAGATTTGGTTGCCTAAAAACCTAGGATACCTTCATGAAATTTTCGGCCAAGACAAGACCAAAAAGAAGGACCTTGGAAAATGTAAAGACCTAAATTTTGACATGCTCAATATGCTTCTTGTAACATGTATCTTATGGTAGGGATTTATCTAATGTTCATATGCTAGAATGTTTGGTTAGAACTTAGAGTTATACCTCTAGACTCTCGGCCAAACATGAATAAAGGAAATAGGTAAGTTAAGACTCAAACCAAGCATGCTCCTTTTTGTTTTATGATATGTACTTCATGATGAGAAAATTGTTAACATGATATGCTCATGCCTATATGATGATTGAACTTTATTCCATGCTCATAAGTATTCGGCCATGATAGGATTAGGGGCCTAGAAAATGGTTAAACCTAAACTAATCATGCCATGATCCTCCTTAAGACAAGATATGAAATTTATATGACATGCTCATGTTGTAGTGTGGTTAGAACTTGTTTCCATGCCCCATGAACTTTCGGCCACAACAAGTTTAAGGGCCAAGGAAACTTAGAACCTAACCTAATTATGCTCATGTTGTTCCTTGTAATAATTGCTATGAAATTGGTTTAGGGTTTTCATGTTTTTATGACACTTGAAACCTAGTTCCAAGCCTTGAAGGTTTCGGCCACAATAAGTTTAAGGGCCTAGGAAACTTGGAACCTAACCTAATTATGCTCATGTTGTTCCTTGTAATAATTGCTATGAAATTGGTTTAGGGTTTTGCATGTTTTTATGACACTTGAAACCTAGTTCCAAGCTTTGAAGGTTTCGGCCACAATAAGTTTAAGGGCCTAGGAAACTTGGAACCTAACCTAATTATGCTCATGTTGTTCCTTGTAATAATTGCTATGAAATTGGTTTAGGGTTTCCATGTTTTTATGACACTTGAAACCTAGTTCCAAGCTTTGAAGGTTTCGGCCACAACAAGTTTTAGGGCCTAGGAAACTTAGAACCTAACCTAATTATGCCCATGATGTTCCTTGTAATAATTTCTATGAAAATGGTTTAGGGTTTCCCATGCTTTTATGATACTTGAAACCTAGTTCCAAGCCTTAAGGGTTTCAGCCACAACAAGTTTAAGGGCCTAGGAAACATGGAACCTAACCTAATTATGCTCATGATGTTTCTTGTAATATTTGCTATGAAATTGGTTTAGGGTTCACATGCTTGAATGTTGATTTTAACCCATGTAATGCTTGATAAGATTCAGCCATGATAAGTTTATAAGCTTAGGAAACCTAGAACCTAGCCTAAACATGCTCATGATGTTCCCTTATGGTATATGATATGATATTGGTTTAAGGTTCACATGCTTGTATGTTGATTTTTAACCTAAGACACCACTATATGTTTCGGCCATTATATGAAATTAGGGTTAGAAATCTAAATATGATTTCCATGTATCTCACATGCAATGTTTTATGATGTGGTAAGAGTTTGCTATGCTTCTATGTTTAATTACGTATACTTATGATCTATGTATGTTGGTAACCCTTATGCTGTGTGCCTAAGTTATGCATGCTGTTTTATGATGAGCTGTGTGCCCAAATTTATGCATGATATTATGATGAGCTGTGTGCCCAAATTATGCATGCTATTTATGATGAGCTATGTGCCCAACTATGCATGTTTTTATGATGAGATGTGTGCCCAAACTATGCATGTATTTATGATGGGCTGTGTGCCCAAATTATACATGCTATTATGATGAGCTGTGTGCCCAAATTCTGTATGGTATGATATGATAAGAAATATGATGTACAAGAAATAATAAGAACCATGATATGTATGACATGTTACTTTACTTTATATGGCTTGTACCAAGGGTGGGCTCCATAAGCGCCCCAGGGTTGATGGACTAAGAAACGGGCCTCGTTAGGGATGAGCTCCTAAGTTCCCCTAGGTCGATGGACTAAGAAACGGGCCTAGTATGTATGCCTTGTAGGGTTCAAGACTTGCTACCTTGGACCTACATAGGACGCGCGTATTTATGTATGTGGTACAAGCCGGGGCCCTAATCATGTTATGATTATGTTTAAGTATGTATGTAATAAGTTTTCAAAAGACATGTTGCATATATTTTTCATGATACATGTTTTTGAAAATCATCTCGCATAACACTTTATGATTATGTTACGATATGCCATGATGCTTATGTTTATGATATGTTATGCTAGGATGCCTTTTATGATTATGTTATGATATGCCATGATACTTATGATTATGTTATGCTAGGATGCACTTTATGATTATATCATGATATGCCATGATGCTTATGATTATGTTATGTTATGCTAGGATGCACATTATGATTTTACCATGATATGCCATGATGCTTATGACTATATTATGTTAAGCTAGGATGCATGTTATGATATGCCATGATACCTTATGATTATGTTACGATATGATGCTTCTATACATGATATGATTAGTTGTCTTTATGCTTTATGCCTTGGAGATTAAGTTATGCTATACGGTTTTTGTGAGTAGGAAAGGATCTTACTGAGCCTTGTGTGCTCACAGCTTACTTTCCTTGTACCATAGATAAGGGCAAAGAATGGATGTACTAAGGGAGCAGCAGGAGGGGGCAAGAAGGACGTGTGTAGTAGTGACTCGGCTAAAGAGAAAGACCTACTTCTAGTTAATAAGAATTATGCTTATGTCGTTCTTTTATGACTTCATGACATTTCATCATACTCTTTAGTATTATGGCTTAAATTATATTAAGCATGTTATGTGACTCATATGATAGGTAGTTAGTGATGATGATTTGAAAAGTAAAGGAAAAGTTTTAAAGAAAAAAAAATATACTATAGATAAGACTTCCGCTGTTTTAAGAAGAAAAGATAAGTAACCCCCGTCAGCTTGAGCAGGAAGGGGCGGGGCGTTACAATTAGACCTTGGTTAAATCCTTTTGATATTAAGTAATTGGACAGTCATTCATACCAAGCCCTAGGTGCTTGTTTTAGTCCGTATAGGGCCTTTTTTTAATTTAAAGACATAATTTGGTTGTTCTAAGTCCTCAAATCCTGGGGGTTGATCTACATATACTTCTTCTTTAATAAATCCATTTAAAAATGCATATTTTACGTCCATTTGAAATAGCTTGAATCCTTTGTGTGCTGCATAGGCCAGCAACATCCTAATGGATTCAAGTCTTGCTACTGGAGCATAGATCTCGTCATAGTCTAACACTTCTATTTGATTGAATCCTTTAGCTACTAACCTAGCTTTGTTTCTAACTATTTCACCTTGATCGTTTAATTTGTTTCTAAAAACTCATTTAGTGTCAATTATGGATTTGTTAATGGGTTTAGGTACTAATTCCCAGACCTGATTTCTTTCAAATTGGGCCAATTCTTCTTGCATTGCTAGAGTCCAATCTGGGTCTGGTAGGGCTTCTTCTATGGTTTTGGGTTCGATTTTTGAAATCAAGGCTATTTGGCTCTGGTTTCTATAAGATGATCTTGTTCTGACTCCTACAGTTGGGTCACCCAAAATTTGGTCAGATGGGTGATTTGTGCTTGTCCTAGTTGGTCGTATACCATTTGAGTTAGTGATTTGTTCTTCAGATTCAATAGGTTCAGGTTGAATTTCGTCATCTTCTCTGTTTATTGGGTTAATATTTTCTGTATTTTCATTTTCATTTATTGTGTTGGGTAATTTATTTTCTTCATCAAATATTATATTTATTGTTTCTTCTACTTTTAGGGTATTTTTGTTATACACTCTATATGCTCTACTGGTTGTTGAATACCCTAAAAATATTCCCGGGGTTGTTTTTGATTTAAATTTCCCTAAGTAGTCTTTAGTGTTCAAAATGAAGACTTTACACCCAAATACTTTTAAATAGTTTAAGTTGGGAATTTTATTATAATAAATTTCATAGGTGTTTTATTTTGAAATTTGTTAATTAAAATCCTATTTTGAATGTAACATGCTGTACTAACTACTTCAGCCCAGAATTGATTAGATAGTTTATATTCGTTTAACATGGTTCTAGCAGCTTCTTGTAGGGTACTGTTTTTACGTTCTAGTAAACCATTTTGTTGAGGGGTCCTAGGGCAGGAGTATTCATGTTTGTACCCATTTATTTCATAAAATTCAGTAAAGTTGTGATTCTCAAATTCTCCTCCATGGTCACTTCTTATTCTTTTAATTTTAGTATCTTTTTCATTTTCTGTTAATTTGCAAAAATTACTAAATATTTCAAAGGTTTCATCTTTTATTTTTAGAAATTTTACCCAGGTGAACCTGGAGAAGTCATCTATTATAACTAAGCAATACTAGTTCTTGCTTAGTGACTTGGCTCCGTGTGAATCAAATAGGTCTAGGTGAAGGAGCTCAAGTAAACAAGTAGTTCTAACTAGATTAGTTGACTTGTGGGTTGACTTGGTTTGTTTTCCTTGTTGACACGCATTACAGATTGAATTTTCAATAACTTTTAATTTGGGCAATCCTCTGACTAGTCCATTTTGACTCATTTTTAAAATGAGTCTCGTGTGAGTGTGGCCCAATCTTCTGTGCCACAACTCAGTTTCCTCTTGTTGTGTTAGAAAACACTTTATTGAGGGTGTTGGAAGATAAATGGTGTAGATATTATCTTTCCTAGTGCCCTTAAGTATGATTTTTGGATTATCAATATGTTTGACTATACATTCGGACTTGATAAAAGTAACTGAGTAACCAGTATCGCATAATTGGCTTATACTTAATAAATTAAAATTAAAATTTTCAACTAATAACACTTTTTTGAATAATAAAATCGAAGTTAAGTTCGATATTACCTTTTCCGATTACTTCCAGTTTTCAATCGTTGCCGAAAGCAACTGATCCTAGGTTCTTTAGTTTTAGCTTAGTGAACTTCAACCTATCTCCAATCATATGTCTGGAGCACCCATTGTCCAACATCCATTGATCCAATTCCTACACATAAAGTAGTTGATGGATCGAAAGACAGTTAGATTGAAGTATTTTTGAAAAATGTTTAAGTTTGAAAAATATTTTAAGTTAATTTTAATTTTAATAATATTTAAGTTAATTTTAATTTTAAAAAATATTTAAGTTAATTTTAATTTTGAAAAATATTTAGGTTAATTTTAATTTTGAAAAATATTTAAGTTGATTTTTAATTTTGAAAAATATTTAAGTTGATTTTTAATTTTGAAAAATATTTAAGTTGATTTTTAATTTTGAAAAATATTTAAGTTGATTTTAACTTTGAAAAATATTTAAGTTGATTTTAATTTTGAAAAATATTTAAGTTGATTTTTAATTTTGAAAAATATTTAAGTTGATTTTAATTTTGAAAAATATTTAAGTTGATTTTTAATTTTGAAAAATATTTAAGTTGATTTTAATTTTGAAAAATATTTAAGTTGATTTTAACTTTGAAAAATATTTAAGTTGATTTTAATTTTGAAAAATATTTAAGTTGATTTTTAATTTTGAAAAATATTTAAGTTGATTTTAATTTTGAAAAATATTTAAGTTGATTTTTAATTTTGAAAAATATTTAAGTTAATTTTAAAATATAATATTAATTACGAAGTTGAATTTGAATTTTAATTTTGAATTTCAATTCATTATAATTATGAATTTAATTTTGAATTTTTATTCCTTAGTCATCTCACTCGATCTAAATTTTCAATCAGGGACTCCTATAATTTTTGTGAGATGAATTGAGGTTCAATTTTAGGATTATGTTTAACTTTGTGTTAGATTCAGGTTTAGCTTTGGGTTTAACAAGTAAGCATTCTTTGGATAAACTTCTGGGCTATGGTGAGTCACAAGGAACTCATTAAAGTAACCATGCCTTCGAGGTTTTCCAAATAGTCCTATCCATTAAACTTAATACTAAACCTTGGTCTAACTAGTTAGGATCCATTTAAGGGTAGCTTCGGTCAGTTCCACTTGGCTAAATGCACCAGGTCAAAGTCATATCTTCCTAGACATGCGATGCCCAAGCTTCCCTAACGTACTATCATCCAAAAACTTCACTAGTACCGTGGGTTAAGTTAAACCTAGTCCATTTTATCTAACCTTAATTACCTTGCCGGGTAGACTACTCTTGTTTACCCATTTCGGGTAGATTAGTTGCGGGTGCCAGCTATTCTGGATCCTCCTTCTATTTTGAATTTAGAATTTTAATTTAATTTTGAATTTTTAATTATTTTTTAAAAATTAATTTTTAATTTTTAATTTAATTTTGAATTTTTTAATTTAATTTCAAATTTTAATTTAATTGAATTTCGAATTTTTAATTGAATTTTGAATTTTTATTTGAATTTCAAATTTTTAATTTAATCGTTTTTCTTCTAGCTCTCCCTGGATTATAGACTCGATATGGTCTATCGAGGTAATGTATTTGATCTTTAGGAACCCAATATTGTCCGAGTCCAACTTGATTGATCAGGTTAGACTTGGCAACCCATGCTTGGACCATTTTTCTATTTGTCCTTTGTATTAGAGATAAATATGACTTATACTTCTTTTTCGATTTGTATCCTAGTCCAGTTCGATTGTAGATTGCCCTTTGTGTTCCAAGAATCAAGTCAAGATTCTTTGACCCCAAGGAAAATCGTTCTAAGGTTGTCTTCAAATCCTTGACTTGACTTTTTAGGTTGGAATTCTCTTCCTCAAGTTTTTGAACTTGAGTTGAGGTTCCAGTCTGAACTGGATCAGTCAAGGATTTGTTATTAGTCGTTTCTTTAAGGAGTGTTACCTCCTTTAGAAGCGACTTGATTCGAATTTTGGACTTAGCTACTTTATGCATTAAATAATTAATTAAGCTATATAAATGATTTTTACTTACAGAGGGGTTTGGCCCTTCGGAAACGGATGAAGATCCGTGGCTTCTCTCGAACTCGGCTTCCGATTTGTCCTCGCTTACGGATTCGTTGTTGTAGTCCCGGGCTGTCAATGCAAGAAAATTCGTCTACTCGAGTTCTTCGTCGTCGGATTCCTCGGAAGAGGACTCGTCCCATGTTGCTTTCAAGGCCTTCTTCCTCCTTGATTTCTTTGGATCCTTTTGGTTCGGGCAGTTTGCCTTGATGTGCCCCTTCTGATTGCACCTGTAGCAGGTCACTTCGAATTTGACCTTTGAGCTTGGTTGGGCTTCTTTGGACTGGATGACCTTTCTGACATCCTTTTTGTTGAAGCTCTTCTTTTTGCAGAGTTTCTTTACCAGGTTGACTATTTTGGTTGTAAGCTTGTCGTCATCTTCCGAATCTAGTTCTTCTTCTGACTCAGGTTCGGTTCTACGATTTATATTTGATTTGCGCATTCTCCCTGTTCCTGCAACCAAAGCTAACCCTTTCTCGGTCGGGCGTACATTAGTCTGTTCATGAAGTTCGAATTCTGTAAAAAGTTCATCTAACTTAATAGTAGATAAATCCTTAGAAACCTTATAGGCATCTACCATGGATGCCCATAAGGTGTTCCTCGGAAAGGCGTTTAAAGAATACCTTATGATTTGCATGAAGACCGTTGAGCAGATCTTGAATCCGGGCATGGAGTTGGGCAGCTGTCTCACCTTCCTGCAGTTTGATATTAAATAATTTATTGAAAATTAAGTCTCTTTTACTTACTTTGGTGTCGGACGTCCCTTCGTGAAGTTCAATGAGTTTCTCCCACAGCTCCTTGGCACTGTTGAAGGGGTCGACACAGTTGGGTTCTTCTTTTGATAGGCCACACTGGAGGGTGCAGGTCGCCTTGGCATTAGCTTCCACCTTCTTAATCAGAGATGCGTCCCAGTCCTCGTATGGTAGTGGTTTCCCGGAGCTATCAGTTGGTAGTTGGAATCCGGTTTTGACAATCATCCAGACTTCAAAATGAGTCTGGAGATATGCCTCCATCCGACCCTTCCAGTACCCGAAGTCGTCTCCGGTGAATAGCGGGGGACGGGCTGTACTGTAGCCTTCTTGAAGGGTCATTTTAGATCAACTATAAAAAAATAAACAACAAGAAAGTTCCAGGACTTGGTCCTGGCTTAGTAGTGTGGTATGAAAAAAAATAGAACACGAACTTGGGTGGTGTTGCACCAACCTCGAGCAGAAAACTGATTCGAGAAAAGAATTAGAATATAACTATAAAGCCAAATTCTAATTGACTCCGAAAAGTTTGAAAATACCACGAAAAATTGTTTTGAATGGTGGTTGCACCGATTCAAAACGACCCCACTCTGATACCAATTGATGGATCGAAAGCGCTAGAGGGGGGGGTGAATAGCGCTCGTGGCTATTTTAGCAATTTAAGACACAGAGTAGAAACGCAGCAGAAAGTAAATGCAAACACAAAAGATGCAAGTGTTTTACTTCGTTCGGAGCCTATCTCGACTCCTACTCGAAGGCCCGCGGTCCTTGACCGCTTTCGGTGGGCAACAACTATAAATCCTGAATTATTACAAGCTAGAAGCAATTACAGTTAAGTGAAAATAAGAAAGTTATACCAACGAACAAGCAAACAGAAGAGCTTTAGAGTTTCAGTTCGTTGTAGCAGCAGGGCGTTGTTGAAGCGTATGGAAGACACAAGAGCACAGCACTTCTGTTCGGAATTCGATGATCTGAGCTGCACCTCGAGGCCTCTTTTTATAGCTCTGCAATCTGATCCAGATCCCCAAGTCTCGGGATCAGATTTGACTCGAAGCGGATCGGTCGACCGATCAGATGATGTCCACCGCATTTGATCCGTCGATCTGTCGCTCCGCTTCGATCTGGTCAAACTCTATCCCTAGGTTCGGTCGACCGATCCCAGGGTCCGGTCGACCGATCAGTCTCCTCTGACCCGCACACCTCGGCTTGATCCAGTCGACACCTATCCCAAGTTCGGTCGACCGATCCCAAGGTCCGGTCGACCGATCCCTGGTCGAACCCGGTCCAACTTTTGGAGATCTGATCTGGTAGCTTGGAGGTTCGGTCGACCGAATCTAAGGTTCAGTTGACCGATCCCGGTCAGTTCTAACTCTTCATAAAACTCTTAGTTACCTGCAAAACAGAGTTAGAACACAAAAGATAATATATATAAATAAACTTGACAGTCACCAGATTGTTCGGGTCTGACTTCGGGTTTCCGACTGGAAGCCCTAGGTCGACCCGACGCCTACTGTTCCCTCTACGGGGAATGCGTCCTCACCTACTCCACTCAGGAGATTTTACCTTTTGCTAGTGCGATCCTCCAGATCGACTGGACTTTTGCTCGGTGTTCAATGCCTCCAGACTTTCTGCTGAACGCCCGCTTCCCGACCCGTCCAATCTTCCACCTGGTTCGTGACACCAGGATTTTCCACCTAGGGTTAACACCCCCTAGGACTTTTGCCTGAAGCACTCGACCCACCAAGACTTTCAGCATAGGGTTACCACTCCCTATGACCTAGGGTTACCACCCCCTAGGGTTTTTACCTTGCCTAACCACAGTTAGGACTTACCTGAAACACTCAATCAAGCACGTCAGTCCACAACACACCTTAACTTTGAATCCTTTGCCATTATCAAAACTCATGTTCGATCGTCGGATGCTTCCCGCACCAACAATACTAAGGTAAGTAAAAGGGACTTAATTTTAAATAAGTTATATAATGTTAAAATGCAAGATGATGAGTCGGCAAGTCAACTCCACGCTTGGATCGATGACCTACTTAATAGACTACACGTGATTGACTAAAAGGTAGAGAATCGTGATATAATAAGGTATGCATTAAATGCTTTTTTACGGAATATCTTGTGGATATCAATGATAGATGCTTACAAAGTATATAAGGACCTTTCTTTAATTAGACTAGACGGGCTATTTTAAGAATTATTTGAACTTCATGAACAGGTTAATGCACTTCTGGTGGAGAAAGGTATTACATTAGTTGCAGGTATAAGTAAGACAAAGGAGTCGAGGAATAAGCGCCAGACCGAACCTGAGTCCGAAAATGAATCGGACTCAGAAGATGACAATAAAATCACCACCGAGCTCATCAACCTAGTACAAAAATTGTACAAGAAAATGAAGGGTTTCATAAAAGTGAGATCAAGAAGGTAATCCAGTCAAAGATAACACAACCAAGTCCAACCAAAAAGGCCAAGTCTGAAGTCACCTGCTACGGCTACAACAAGAAGGGACATATCAAGGAAAATTATACAAACCTGAAGGAAGTAAAAAAGCAATGGAAGAAGAAGACTCTGCAAGCAACGTGGGGCAAGTCTTCATCAAAAGACTCTGATGAAGATCTTGAATAGATGAGCTTCCTCACACTTTCGACCTAAGAACAAGTCATCGAATCTGAGTTTAAGATAGAATCGAAAGCTGAGTTCGAGGGAAGCCACTTATCCGTATCTGGTTCAGAAGGTTCCCAATCCACTATAAACATTTCTATAATTAGATCATATACTTTAATTTCATACTTATCTTGAAATCTAGCTAAATCCAACCTCCGAGTCAAGTCACTCCAAGAGGAGGTCAAAGCCCTCAAGGAAAAGACTAACCCAAGTTCATTAACTGAGAAGACATAAATTGGAACCCCTACTCAAGTCCAACTTGAGGAAGAAAATTTTAATTTGAGAATTCAAGTTAAAGAACTTAAGGAAATGATGGAATGGTTCACTTTGGGTTCTAAGAATCTTGACTTAATTCTTGGGAAACAAAGTGCCATATACAACCGATCTGGAATTAGGTATAAAGCCAAACATAAATTTAAATCTTACATGTCTCTTGTTAATCGAACAAATAGAAAAGTAGTATAAGCATGGGTCCCCAAGTCTAACTTGGTTAATCAAGTTGGACTTGCTCAATATTGGATCCTTAAGGATCAAATCCATTACCTTGAAAGACCTTATCGAGGTTCTGATTGAGGGGGAGACAATAGAAAGACCATCTTCATTATTAGATAAATTTTTTTGATGTTTGCTTTACCACTTTCCTTATACATGCTTAGATTAGGATAGATAAGGACTTAGGCTTGATCAACACTTGTTTAGTTAGACCAAGGAATCTCAAAAAGAAAATTAAATATTTAATTTCTTTAAAAGACTTTATCTAGAAGTGGTTGTTGCTCCAATATCTAAGAAGGTCTAGTGCCTCGTCACAGCTTGGAAGTCAATTATTGAAATGAATATTTAATTAACCAATTGTTAAACCTTAGTCTAACTCAAATGTAAATCAATCCTTAGATTTTAATTTAAATTGAACATAAAATTAACCTTCTTACAAAACTTATAAGGATTCCTGATTGACAATCTAAAAAAGGGTGAGATAGATTTAGGTTTAAAATTAGTTAACTTAAACCAAATCAAATTAAACTTAAATTAACTTAAATTACTTAAACTAAATCTAATTAAACTTAAATCAAACTTAATCAAATTAAACTTAACTCAAATCAAATTAAAATTCACTTAAATCAAATTAAACTTAATTAAAATCAAATTAAACTTAAATCAAATGTAAATAAATTAAAATTAACTAATATTAAATTAAATAAAATCAAATAAATTAAACTTAAATCTAATCAAATTAAATCAAATCAATTTTAAATTTAAATCAAATCAATTAAACTTAAATCTAATCAAATTAAATTAAATCAACGTTAAACTCAAGTATAATCAAATTAAATCAGATCAACTTAAAACTTAAATCTAATTAATCTAACTAAACTTAAGTTAAACTCAATCAACCATCCCACAATCACCCATAGGTATAACATGATTGACAACTTAGACTGGGTGAGATACAAAATGAGGGGTTGAATTCAATTAATCTATTTTATAATCTATCAAAATTGGAATCAAATACTTTATTTGTAGGAACATAAAGATTTGGACAAATGGATGTTGGATAGTGGATGCTCCAGACATATGACGGGAGATTGATTGAAGTTTACCAAGTTAAAACTCAAGAACTTAGGGTTAGTTGTGTTTGGTAATGATGAAAAACCTAAGGTAATCGGATTAGATAATATCGAACTGAGTTTCAATTTCATTATTCAAAAAGTCTTATTAGTTGATAAATTTAATTTTAACTTAGCATAACTCAATTGTGCGACTTTGGATACTTAGTATTTTGTTTAAATCTGAATGTTTAAACTAAAATGTTGAAAACCCAGAAATTAGACTTAGGGAATTAGAAAAAATAATATTTACACAATTGATCTACCAACCTCCTTACTAAAGTATTTTTTGACACAACAAGAGGAAACTAAATTATGGCATAGAAGACTGAGTCGCACACACATCAGGCTCATTTCAAAATGAGTCAAAATAACTTAGCTAGAGGTCTACCTAAACTAAATTTTTTAGAAAATACAATCTGTAATGCTTGTCAATAAGGTAAATAAACTAAGTCAACCCATAAACTTGTTGGGATGTATACTATAAGTCAAGCTTTTGTGTGAACATATGTTTTGAAATATTTTGAAATGAGAATCACTTTGGTTAAATGTCTGAATTTTATATTTATATATATGTCGATACAGTTGTCTATTTAATTTATATTGTAGATAACATGGTGTGTGATGCCACACAGAAGATCATGTTATCGGTTCCTTATAAATTATAAATAGTAGATCACAACCAAGATAGATAGGGATAAACCATTGGAATGGTTGTAGTGTAATTTGGTATTAGTTTATCTTGACTATAAAATTACACTAGTACATTATGTGTGTATTGAGCATGACCATTTGAGGGTGTTTGATTTATACTAATTATATAAAAGAACAGAACCTCTGTTATTTAGATGTGCATCCTTTTAATCCCTATATAATAACAAGCACGTATACTTAGTATTTATTTCTTTAACTTATCAATGGGTGAGATTTATTCGTTAAATCAATAGGCCTGATGAGTTGAGAAATAGTACAATTTATATGGTGTGTTGTTGATTATAGAAGGAATCTGTATTGTAATTATTTAGGTTGATGATGTCCCCTTGAGGAGCTCATAAAGATTATCATATAAACCATGCAGGTGGACTCAGTCTGGCATGATAATAAAGTTGAGTGGTACTACTCTTGGAATCAGATGTTAATTGATTGAGTTTTAACGACCCGGCCCTTTGGCCTCTTGGGCGGCCCTTGTGGCGGCCCAACTGGCGGCCCTTATGTCGTCGACCCATTTAGCGACCTCTCATGTCGTCGACCGACGACCTTTGGCCGTGTCGTTACTCTCTAGGACTTTCCACCCCTGTCCAGTGGATTTTTGCCTTCCCCAAGATTCGAACTCTAGACCTCCAGGCTTAAGTACTAGAGTTTATGAATCATGGTAACCAAGTGAGATGATCTCACTTGGTTACCAGGATTCATAAACTCTAGTACTTAAGCCTGGAGGTCTAGAGTTTGAATCCTGGGGAAGGCAAAAATCCACTGGCCAGGGGTGGTAAGGGCCGACGGTCGACGACATGAGAGGTCGCTAAATGGGCCAAGAGGTCCGAGTCGTTACAATAAAAAAGGCGCCTTTTTATTGTAACGACCCGACCCTCTTGGCCCATTTGGCGGTCCATTTGGCGACCTCTAATGTCGTTGACCGTCGGCCCTTATGTCATCTGCCCATTTGGCGACCTCTCATGTCGTCGACCGATGACCCTTTGGCCGTGCCGTTAGTCACTAAGACTTTCCACCCCTGGCAGTGGATTTTTGCCTTCCCTAGGATTCGAACTCTAGACCTCCAAGCTAAGTAGTAGAGTTTATGAATCCTGGTAACCAAGTGAGATGATCTCACTTGGTTACAAGGATTCATAAACTCTAATACTTAGGCCTGGAGGTTTAGAGTTCGAATCCTGGGCGAGGCAAAAATCCACTGCCAGGGGTGGAAAGTCCTAGTGAGTAACGGCACGGCCAAGGGTCGTCGGTCGACGACATTAGAGGTCGCCAAATGGGCCAAGAGGGTCGGGTCGTTACAATAAAAAGGTGCCTTTTTTATTGTAACGACTCGGCCCTTTGGCCTCTTGGGCGGCCCTTGTGGCGGCCCAACTGGCGGCCCTTATGTCGTCGGCCCATTTGGCGACCTCTCAAGTCATCGACCGACGACGATCTCACTTGGTTACCAGGATTCATAAACTCTAGTACTTAAGCCTGGAGGTCTAGAGTTCGAATCCTGGGGAAGGCAAAAATCCACTGGCCAGGGGTGGAAAGTCCTAGAGAGTAACGGCACGGCCAAAGGTCGTCGGTCGACGACATGAGAGGTCACCAAATGGGCCGACGACATAAGGGCCGCCAGTTGGGCCGCCACAAGGGCCGCCCAAGAGGCCAAAGGGCCGAGTCGTTACATGAGTTGTCAGTAATTCATTTAATTAACGGGCATACGATATCTTAAACACAGGGAGTTTAATGCACTCATGATAAGAAGGAGCCCATATTGTAATATGGGTTTGGTGTGGTAGTTCAATAATAATCCTTTAGTGGTATGAGTTATTATTGATGGACTTGGGTTGGGTGTTCGAGTCGAACATAGGAAGCCTAAGCCCATCAGGAGGCCTAAACCAATTCCTCCTCTAGTCCCTGTTGTAGCCTCTATATAAAGTCTTGCATCCACCCATCCAGAATTTGGTTTAACTTGGTTTGGTTTAACTTAACTTGGTTTAGTTTAACTTAACTTGGTTTAGTTTAACTTAACTTGGTTTAGTTTAACTTGATTTGGTTTAACTTAACTTGGTTTGGTTTAACTTAACTTGGTTTGGTTTAACTTAACTTGGTTTGATTTAACTTAACTTGGTTTGGTTAAACTTGGTTTGGTTTAACATAGTTTGGTTTAGATTTTTTCTAAACAAAATTTTGTTATTTTTTCTTTCTTTGTAACCGATGGCAAGCCTATAAAAAGGAGTAGGTGGTGGTCCCTAAAATAATAACTTTCTAATTTTCTCTCTTCTCCTCCTTGTGGCCGGCGCCCCTCCCTTTCCTCCTCACCTAGAGCCGGCACCCCTCCCCTTCTCCTTTGCTAGGGTCGGCGCCCCCTTTATCCTTGGTGGTCAGTTCCCCTGTAATGCCCACTAAGCTTGTAAGATAAATATATGAATGTGGGATTTTTCCTTAGAAAAATAATAGGAAGTGAGTTGAAGCAAAAAGAAATAAAATGAAATAAAAAGAAGAGGAGGTCAAGGATTGAACCATAAACCTCTTATATTATATTTCATAGAATTAATTAGTAGAAACAAATTGGGATAGAGAGAAGATGTTGATAACAAAGGAGGAAAACTCATGATAAAGGTAAGAGTAAAAGCTAGCCAAAAGAAAACAAGTAAGGAGCAAGAGAAAGACAACTTGTCTTCCTCCCTTTCTCTCCTTCTTCCTCTTTGGTTTTGCCGAAAATTTAAAGAGGCATTAAGGGGATTCATTCCCCCTTATTTCACCATGAATGATGAGGATAAATAAATAAATAAAAATAAAAATAAAATAGGAAAAAAGCTAAGGGAGAAGGAAAGCAAAAACTAAGTTTGCTACCTCTTCCCCCTTAACATAAAAGAGAATATGTAAAGGGAAAATTCTATTTTCTCTCATTTTTTCTAATTCTCTCCTCTCCCTCACCGAAACCTCAGTTCCCCCTCTCCTCATTCTTCGGCCCCAAAGCCAAGTTTTTCCCTAAGAAAGCCTAAGATACAAGGAGGACTTAGCAAAGGAATCAAGGGAAAGGAACTAGAAGAAGAGGCTACTTCTTCTTCACCATACCTTAGATCCACAAGCGAAAAGGATGTAAGCTTCCCCTCACCTGTGGTACAAGGATTTTTATGTGATTTTCGGATTTTATAAGGATTAGGAAACCTAGAAAAGAATTTAAGAAAATTCGGCTAAGAAAGGGTTTTCAAAACTAGGATGGTTTAAACAAGTCCTTATTTCATGATATTCTTTCTATGCTATGTAGGAAGGATTTTCTTCATGTTTTTATACTTAAATGATGCTTGATCAGAGGAGTACCTAACCCTAGAATTTCGGCCAAAAATATGTTAAGGAGGTTAGGGAAAAATATTGTTTCACTAAACTAGTACAAAATTTCTCCCATGAACTACTAAGGGTTTTTATTGGTTTTTCTTGCTTGAAAGTTACTTGAAACCAAAGAAATCCATTTATATGTTTCGGCCAAGAAAAGGGTTTAGGGTTAGGAAGACCTTTAAATTTAAATAACCATGTTTGTATGATAGAACATAGAGTTCTCTTAAAGAATTGCATGTTGTACATTACTAGAAATTCATGAACTCTTATTTTAGATTTTTGGCTATGATAAGATGGATAGTTTAGAAAATCTTGAACAAAATTCTAATATGCTCAAGACCTCTGTGATATTATGATATGAAAGTTGTTTAATGCTCTTATGTTTAAATTGAGTATAGAAAATTAGTTACATGATATATGACATGTAAGATCACAAGGGTCCTAGCTTGTTTATGAACCAACTTTGTATAGGATGTTCTTAGTAATTTTTGCCATGAAACTTACTTAGTTTTTCCATGCTTTAGGCCACTTAAAACCTAGTTTAAAGAATGGTAGGTTTCGGCCATGAGGAAAAATAAAAGAAAAAAAGGGAAAGAAACCTAGGAAGCCTAAGACACAATTCACATGTATGTTTATTATGTTTGTCTTTATACATGCTATGAAACTTGTATGATTTCTTATGTTTTTAGGCTATTTGAAGCAAGTTTATTTACTGTTGAGTTTCGGCCAAGTAGGGTTTAAAAGACCTAGAGGCCTTAGAAATGAAACCAAATGTGTTAAAAGTGCTTCTTATGAAAATAGGATAATGTGTTGATTGTGTCACATGCTTGTATAATTTTTCCATGACCTAAATGGACCATTGTATGTTTCGGCCATGAAGGAATAGATGCCCTAGAAACCCTAGAACAAGAATTAAATATGCTTATGTCACTTTACATGGAATATGATAAGTAGAAAGACAAAGTTCCCATGCTATATGTTGTTTAATGACCTAATTGAGGCTAGGGTAAGTTTCAGCCATACATGTTGTATAATGTCTTGTTATGAATTTATACATGAGGTTAGTTCAAGTTCACATGCTTGTATGTTTGTTTTTAGCCCTAATGAACACTTGTTAAAAGTTTGACTATGACATATGTTAAGGGCTTGAAGGACTTAGGAACTAGCTCAATATGCTTACTATGTTACTTGAAAAAAATGCTATAAATATGGTTTAAGGTTTCCATGCTTTCATGACATTTGGGACCTTCTTTATATACTGAAAGGGTTCGGCCACATGAGTTTAAGGACTTGGAGAACTTAGAAACCAAGTAAATCATACTTATAATGCTTCCTATGAAATTCATGTAATGATAATTTAGGTTTCACATGCTTGGAGGTTGTTTTTACCTAAATTGAGACCTAAGGGGGTTCGGCCATGATAGGAACCCAAGGGTTTAGGAAGCTTAGAACCCAAGTTAATTATGTTACCATGTTTCTTATGTTAGTATAATCACATGATACACCCTTATGCTTAAACATGTATGCTTGTGATTTATACTTTCCATGATATGATATGTGCTTAGAATATGCATGCTTTGATGATATTTAATGTGCTTAGAATATGCATGTTCTTATGATATGCTATGTGGATAGAAATATGCATACTTTGATGATATGCTATGTGCTTAGAATATGCATGCTTTTATGATATGCTATGTGGTGAAAATATGCATGTTTTTCTTTATGACATGATGTATGCCTAAGTGATGCATACCTTTATGATATGATGTATGCCTAAGTGATGCATACTTTTATGATATGATGTATGCCTAAGTGATGCATACTTTTATGATATGATGTGTGCCTAAGTGATGCATGCTTTTATGATGTATGATATGTATAAGTATGACATGTACTTTACTTTATGTGGCTTGTACTAAGGGTGGGCTCCATAAGCGCCCCGGGGTCGATGGAATAAGACTCGGGCCTCGTTAGGTATGGGCTCCTAAGTGCCCCTAGGTCGATGGAGTAAGACTCGGGCCTAGTATGTTTGCCTTGTAGGGTTCAAGACTTGCTACCTTGGGCCTACATAGGTTGCGCGCAATATGTAAGTGGTACATAGCCGGGATCCCCTTTAAGTTGAGATTATGTTCAAGTATATATGTAAGAAGAAATGGTTTTAAAAGATCATGAGACATACACATGTTTTTCGGATACATGTTTTTAAAATCATGATGCATATAATCTATGATTATGTTGTGTTGAGGCTATAATTTAAGATATGCCATGATATGATTATGTTATGTTTCATGCTATGTTTTAAGAGATGATATGCCATGATATGATTATGTTATGTTTCATGCTATGTTTTAAGAGATGATATGCCATGATATGATTATGTTATGTTTCATGCTATGCTTTAAGAGGTGATATGACATGACTAGTTATAATGTTTGTTATGTTGCATGATATGCTTAAAGAGTATGATATGTTATTCCATGACTAGTTGAGATCATGTTAAGTTGAGACATTATTTGATTATGTGCTGATTGTTGGTTTTAGTGAGTAGGAAAGGAACTTACTGAGCCATGAGTGCTCATAGCTTACTTTCCTTGTACCACAGATAAAGAAAAAAGCTGGATGAGTTAAAGGAGCAGCAGGAGGGGCAACGAAGATGTGTGTGGCGGTGGCTAGGCAACTAATTAAGAACCTGCTTTAAAACCTTTAAGAACTATGCTTTGGTTTTGTGAAATGTAATACAATATGGGTGACTTGATGTTAAGTTTTTATTTATTTTGCTACCATGTTATGAAACCATGTTAGTGTAGTTCGGTTTTAATTAAGTTAAGAAAAATAATTTTTAAGTCTTCCGCTGTAATACGTACGTAGAGTATCGTAGCCCCGTCCCTTAGGGTTAGCAGGGAGGGCGGGCGTTACATCCCCTCCTCCATAGTGGTCGGCGCCCCTCCTCCTTGGTGATTGGCGCTCCCTCCTACTTGGTGGCCGGCGGATTGGAGAAGAAGAAGAGAAGGAAGAAGATTAGAAGGTGCCCCATCCTAGAGCCTCCTTTTGTAGCCGGCGATTTGGAAATCAAGAAGAGAAGGAGGGTAGTGTTGTCTTGATAGATCGTCACTCACACGACATCCAAGAAGAGGAGAGTAATACGACAGAAGATCAAGAGGTCTTTAGCTACAAAGAAAAGGTACAACTAGTTCTTTAATTCCGCTGCGTAACTAGTTTTGTTTTTCGTATCGATTTTGAATACCAACACAAGAGGCCAACGATCTTGTACTTCGATCAAGGTGTGCTTTGATCCGTCAAGAACTTGCTTGATTGATCAAACACATGTCTGATTAAACATGCGGGTTGCTAGGAAAAGTTCTGTACTTGTACAATTTTTGTACAGGGAAATTTAAACAGAACGAAATTCCAGCCCCTTAACAAACCTCAATCGAACCAACTCAATACTTGAGCTCTTACACTTAGACCTATTTGATTCACACAAAACTAAGTCACTAAGCAGAAACTAATATTGCTTAGTTATAATTGATGATTACTCAAGATTTACTAGGGTAAAATTTTTAAAAGCCAAAGATGAAACGTTTGAAATCTTTAATAATTTTTTAAAATTAATAGAAAATGAAAAAGATACCCACATTAAAAGAATTAGAAGTGATCATGGGGGGAGGGGGATTTAAAAAATCATAAGTTTATCAATTTTTGTCAAACCAATGGATATAATCATGAATTTTCATGTCCTAGAACTCTCTAACAAAATGGTCTAGTTGAATGAAAAAATGGAACATTACAAGAAGCTGCTAGAACCATTTTAAATGATTATATAACCTAAGTAATCAATTTTTGGCAGATGTCATAAATACAACATGTTATATTTAAAATATAATATTAATTAATAAATTTTACAATAAAATCCCTCATAAAATATATTACAATAAAATACTCATTCTAAATTATCTAAATGCTTTTGGATATAAAGTACGCATATTGAGCACTAAGGACTATTTAGGTAAATTTACATCTAAATCAACATCTGACATATTTTTAGGATACTTCACAACCAGTAGGACTTATAGAGCTTATAACAAAAATACTCTAAAAGTTGAAAAAACAACCAATGTAATTTTTGATGAAGAAAATAATCTATCTAATTTAATCAATAAAAATACTAATCAAAGTATAAGAAATATGGAAGATGATCAAGATAATAAGATTAGACATAAAACAAGTGAATCAGAAGAACCACTTGTTCCCTAAGATAAGAACATCAAGAATAAGATCTAATCATCCATATGACCAAATTTTGGAAGATCCAATCCTAGGAGTTCGAACTCAATCATCTTATAGAAATCTAAGTCAAATAGCTCTTATTTCTAAAATTAAACCCAAAACTATAGAAGAAGTCTTACCTAACCCAGATTCGATCATTACAATGCAAGAGGAACTAGCTCAATTTGAAAGAAACCAAGTCTGGGAAGTAGTGCCGAAACCCATAAATAAATCTATAATTGATACTAAGTGGATCTTTAGAAATAAACTAGACAATAAAAGTGAAATAATAAGAAATAAAACTAGACTAGTGGAAAAGTGGTTTAACCAAGTAGAAGGGTTAGATTATGATAAAACCTATGCACTTGTAGCTAGACTTGAATCCATCAGGATGCTACTAGCCTATGCAGCACATAAAGGATTCAAGTTATACCAAATGGACGTAAAGTCCGCATTCCTCAGTGGGTTCATCAAAGAGAAGTCCATGTAAATCAACCACCAAGATTTAGACTTAGACTACCCAAACCATGTCCTTAGGTTAAAGAAAGCCTTGTATGGATTAAAACAAGCACATTGGGTTTGGTATGAACGACTATCAACATGCCTAATATCTAAAGGATTTAACGAAGGCCAAATAAATCACACCTTATTCGCTAAAACCTTAGAAAAAGAAAATTTTATAGCCCAGATCTATCTAAATGATATAGTTTTTGGCTCAACTAATATAAAATTTTTAAACAAATTATTAAATTAATGAAAAATAAATTTAAAATGAGCTTGGCATAGAGAACTTAATTTTTTCTTAGGATCAAATAAAAAATAAAAGAGGGAATTTATGTTTATTAAATAAAGTATGTTAAAGAATTAATTAAGAAATTTGGAATGAAAAATTCTAAAAATATTAATACCCTAATGACAACCATGTTAAAATTGATTCTGATTTAGAAGGAAAACCAGTAGACTTAACATATTATAGAAGTATAATAGGAAGTCTACTGTATCTAATTGCAAGTTGACCTAATATTTTATTTTCATTAGGTATGTATGCTAGGTACCAATCATGTGTAAAAGAATCACACTTAACTAATGTAAAAAAGAATACTTAGAAACATTAAGGAAATATTAAGTGTAAGACTTTGGTATCCTAGGACTAGCACATTTGACTTAGTTGGATACTTTGACTCAGACTATGTTAGGTGCAAACTAGATAGAAAAAGTACAGTGGAAGCTGTCAACTTCTAGGTTAGTGACTAGTAAGTTGGTCCAATAGAAAGCAATACTATGTTGCCTTATCCACTACTAAAGTAGAGTACATAGCTATGAGTGAATGTGCATCTCAACTATTATGGATGATACACACTTTAAAAGATTATCAATTAGAATATAAAAATATAAAAATTTTAATTGATAACATAAGCTCAATCAATTTAACCAAGAATCTAATACACCACTCAAGGACTAAATACATAGAGGTTAAGCATCACTTTGTAAGAGATCATGTATTTAGGGGTGATATTGTACTTAAATATGTTGAGTCCAAGTCAAACATAGCAGACATTTTACAAAATCTTTATCTGAACTTGAGTTTAGTATACTTAGAAGACAATTAGGTATGTGCTTAGTAGAATAGATTATAAAGTTTTCAAAATCATTATTTTTTTAACTTTTCAAAAATTATGTTTTTTTAAAATTTTATTATCTCTTAAAAAACCTTATTTGTGTTAAAATTCTAGGATAAATAGTTTTTTTTCTTTAAAAACTTCCAACCTTACTAGTGTTTTTAAAAATTGGACTTATCCTAGTTTTTTTCCCTAGAAAGCATGTATCCATAGGTTTCAGCCAGAACATCTCACAAGAACACTAAAAATACCTTGCTTGTGTATGAATAAAACACTTGGAATGGTGTGAGATGCATAGGGTATTACCTGAACTTCAGAATGCTTGTGTCTGTGCATCAACATAAGTATGGTCTATAAATACCAATTCAAATTGATCAAGTTAAGTCAACCTAATTGGATCACGTACTTAACTTAACTAACCAAATAAATGCTAATATGTTATGATAAATGGCTAGTAACTAATGGCTAGACATTTTTTCTAAGGAAAATAGATGACTATTTTTAAACATTTTTTTCCTTTAAAAAAAAATTCTCTTTACTTTGAGCTTTACATGCTTGGATTTTAGGATTAAAATTATTAACTTTCCCCTCAAACTTATAGTACTTAGTTAAAGAATTCTTAAGGCATTAATCAAGGGGGAGATTAAAAATTACTTTTCTTATTAATAGCTTCTTTTCTCTATAGGATCGATGCATGCTAGAGGGGGGGGTTTGAATATCACTCATGGCTTTTTTACTTATTTTGGAAAACATAGAATAATACAACAGAATAAAGAACAAGTAAAACAAAGCTAATATCTTTGATTTTACTTGGTTCGGAGCCTGTGATGACTCCAACTCCAAGTCTACGATCATTGATTGCTTTCATTGAGCAATCATTATAGATTCGGAAATAAGTATAGATATTAAGTACAATTGCAATATAATAAAGTTACCGACAATACTAGAAATAAAAGTTGTTCGTCAATTGTCGAAGTAGCATAGGAGAAAGAAGCAATTGTTCATTCTTGATCATGGAATTATTATTTTTTCTGTTATTCCAAAGCTGTTGGTCAACCCTCCTTTTATAGCCGAGCCAGACTTGATCCAGATCCTCTGATCTCATGATTAGTCTTTGACTCGACGTTAATCGATCGATCGATCCCACTATTCAGTCGATCGATCCTACCTAAATCGGCCCGGCTTCCAGTTCAGATTCAGCTACTCGGATAAGTCCTCATTCGGTCAACCAATCCCATCATTCAGTCGACCGATCCCGTTGACCTCGCTGGCTTATCTGACCCATTCAACCTGATCTGAAGTTAATCCACCATTCAGTCGACTGAACCCCAGGTTCGGTCTACCGATCCTTCGGTCAAACTCGATCAGCTGGCTGTAAATCTACTCTGCTTGCTTAGAGGTTCGGTTAACCGATCCCCGATTTAGATGACCGATCAAGGCTGAAACTTTAACTATAAACTATTAGTTTTCCTGCAAAATAAAGTTAGACAAATAGAAAATAATAAAAAAATATAACTTTTGACAGTCTTTGACTATCCGGTCCTAACTTTGACTTTTGTTGAAAATCTAGGTCGGATCGTCGCCTACTATTCCCTTTTAAGGGAACGCACCCTCACTTACTCCTCTCAGGAGAGTTACCATTTACCAGACTGGTCTTCCAGACTGACTGGACTTTTACTCAGTGCCTGAACCTTCAGGTCTTCATGCCGAACGCCTACTCCATAACCCGTCCACACTCTCACCTGGTCCGCAACCACTAGGATTTTCACCTAGAGTCCCTGACTCTAGGATTTCACCCAAAGTGCTCGACTCACAAAGACTTCGCCCAATCTCTCGGACCAAGATTTTGCTTGGCTAGGGTTACCACCCCTAGGACCTAGGAATACCTCCTCCTAGGGTTTTTCATAACCTAGAATCCACTAGGACTTTTACCTAAGAGTAGTTAGAACTTTCCTGCAAGCTTATCCACACTTGTTAGATAATAAGATAACTTAACTTTAAACCCTTTGCGATAATCAAAACTTAAGTTTGATCATCTGATGCTCCCTGCACCAACAATCTCCCCATTTTTTATTATGGCAACCTGGTTCAAAAGTTAAGTAAACACATATAGTATTTTAAACAAAATTAATTTCATACTAAAGCATTTTTACACCAAAGCAATTTTAGCTCCCCCATTATTTATCACTCCCTTTTAACTTTTGACCATTCTCTCCCCCTTTGGCATATTCAAAAAATAATTTAGGTAGGACAAAACACTTAATTCAAAATATAATATTTTGGCAATGAGGAAAACAAATTCCAAGTAGGGAGTTTAACATAGCTAAAAATTGTGAAAAGTCTTTTGAAAAATCCTTAAGTTTTAGAAGGATAAAAACATAGTTTTTCAAAAATTTATAGCTCAATTTAAACACCTTAGCTTTTTCTAAAGCTTTGAAGGAACACGTAAGGTTTTGAGAAAGAACTTAGCTTTTTCTTTTAATCAAATGCTTAGCAAAAAATATTTTATCAAGTACTTAGCTTTTACCAAAAACTTAGCTAAATTTAAGTTTTGAAAATGACTAAGATTTTTAAAAAAATCTTGGCTAAATTTAAGTTTAAAAATGACCTAGTTTTCCAAAAAAAAACCTTAGCTAAATTTAAGTTTTAAAAATGACTTAGCTTTTCCAAAAAAAACTTAGTTAAGTACATAAAAATTTAATTAAAAATAGCTTTTCAAAATCTATTTGAACTTTCTTTTTGAAAAATTATCTTTTCAAAAATAATAGTTAAATATTCTTTTAAAAATAGTTAAACCAAAAATAACACTAAACTATTTAAAAGATCTACAAAATTAACTTTGAAATTTTGAAAATAATGCTTTAACTTTAACGCCTTAAACTTCCTTTCACTCCCCCTTAATTAGTGCCAACAAAATAGATACTTTAAATTTTAGGGTCCTAGTCCAAGCATGAGAGTTTAAAGTTAAAACACAAGTTTAAAGTAATTATTTATTTTCTTATTTTTCCATCTCACCCATTCTATGTTTTTAATCAGGGAACCTTAATAGTTTTGTGAGATAGTTAAGTTAATCTTTACTTTATATTAAGATCTAAGAATTGATTTACATTTGAGTTAGACTAAGGTTTAATAGTTAGTTAATTAAATATTTATTTCAATAATTGGCTTCCAAGTTGTGGTGAGGTATTAGACCTTCTTGGGTATTGGATCATTAACCACTTCTAGACAAAGCCTTTTAAAGAAATTAAATATTTAATTTCCTTTTTAAAAATCCTAGGTCTAACTAGTCAAGTGTGAATCAAGCCTATGCCCTTATCTATCATAGTCTTAGCCTCAATAGGATCTATCAAGGTAATGGATTTAACCCTTAGGGATCCAATATTGACCAAGTCTAACTTGATTAATCATGTTAGATTTGGGGATCCATGCTTGGACTATTTTTCTATTTGTTCGGTTAACCAAAGATAGATAAGATTTAAATTTCTGTTTAGCCTTAAATCCAAGTTCAGTTCGGTTGTATACGGCCCTTTGTTTTCTAAGAATCAAATAAAGATTATTAGAACCCAAGGTGAACCATTCCAAAGTGTCCTTAAGTTCCTTGACTTGACTTTTCAGGTTGGAATTTTCTTCCTCAAGTTGTTGGATGATGTGCGTAAATATTATGATAGTTTATGTATGCTTTTATGCACATTCGATTACTTTATACGTATGTATCCTTTATATGATCACCTCTTTTATCATGTATTCATCATATATACTCTTTTGCACATATATCTGCTCTTTATTTGATTTTGTATTGACAGGAACAACTTTTGGAGCGAAAACAGCGTTTGTCGATGCACCGGAGTGAGCTAGAGAGCATGGCAATGCAAACCTTGCACGGTCGTGTGGCCAAACAGAAGAGGAGAAATTCACGACCGTGCAACCCTTGCACGACCCTGCGGCCAATCCAGAGGCGGATTAGAACACGGTCATGCAATCCTACACGGCCATGCCCCCCATGACTGAGGCCAAGCAGCACACGGCCGTGCAACCCTGCACAGCCGTGCCCCCAAAAGCCGAGTCCTAGCATCACACGGCCGTTCCAATTGGCATGGCCGTACAGTGCATCCAGAGCCAAGAAATGGCATGACCGTGACATCCTTGCACGGTCGTGCCGCCGCACCACGCCATAGCCTATAAAATGGGTTTTAACCCTTTTCCTAGGGGGGGGGAGCCGGGAGGTGAGCCGTCAAGAGGAGAATCACTCTGGTGTCGTTCCACGCCGTCTAGAACATTGATCCAACTACCTTTCATCACCACATCAACTCTAGAAGCAAAGGATTGGATCCAAAGATCACTCATCATCATTGGATAAGCATACTTCTTCTTTCTCTCTTTGCTTTTGAGGATTGTATGTTTAGATTTACAATGTCTTCGGGTTTTTCTCCAACGTCTATGGAGTAGAGTCCTTGTTCTAGGATGAGGGAATAATTGTGGATTGGTTTTGATGTAAGACTCATGTTACGCTTATATTCATTGGATGATTTCACTTGCTTTGTTTCGACTACTCGATCTCTTTGTCATGTTGATTGATTGTGTAGAAATTGCCAACCTCGTAGAGGGAATATCTTAGATCATACACCCGAGGGGCCCTAGTGATAGGGGTAACCCGTTCACGGACATTTAGGATACTTCCTTGAAAGGAGAGGCGACGACTCCACAAGGAAGTAAGAGACCAAACTAAGCTTCTAAATTCTATCTTTGATAACATCAATAAGAGTCATGTCCTTGTGATCTACCGAGGCGCCCTAGTGACAGGGTTAACCATAACAGGATTTCATAGGGATCGTCTTTGTTTGGTGCTCAAGGATAGTTGCTTTAGCTTCTAGTGAATGCATGCCGATGGACAATGAGTATAGGATAGCATGAGACACATCAATACCACCATAATGAAACCGAACTCCTAAAACTCTTCATTAACTAGGTTGATTTCTTCTTGTTGCTAGTTCTCATCCCCCGCTTTCTAATCTCTTTCTTATATTACTTACAACCATCGATAGTGTAGCTAATCTTAAGTGTGCCATCACTAGTGCTTATAACCAGTCCCTATGGGTTCGACAATCTTTTATATTACTGATGGCGAATTCGTGCACTTGCGGAATCCTAACAAGTTTTTAGCGTCGTTGTCAGGGACTGCGTCTATAACATTGGTGATAGTCATATTAGATTAGACTAGACTTTGTTTTCTTTTCCTGCATCTTTCCTTTAGTTTGCATTTAGAGATAAATAATTTTACTCTTGTTTTTTTTCTTTATTTTCTGCATTTTTATTAAAAACACCAAAAATAGTATTATTTCATTTTTTTTCTTTACTATAGTTCATATTTTATTTTTGTATCCAAAGAGCTAATCTTGCAAGACAACTCCTACAGATTGATCCAGAGATTGATAGGACTTTCCTGAGGAGAAGAAACCTACAGAAGGCATTCCAAGCAGCACAGGAATCTTCAGAGATGGCTGATAAATTGTTGAAGGATTATGCAACACCTTATGCATGAGGGGTTCGGTCTAGCATCACTCGACCGCCAATCGAAGGTAACAACTTTGAGATCAAGCTTGCAGTAATTCACATGGTTCAGCAGAATCAATTCGGAGGAGGAACACATAATGATCCAAACCACCACTTCGAGCTTTTCTACGAAATCTGCGGCACCATGAAAGTGAACGGAGTCCCTCCAGAATCAGTAAGGTTATTGCTCTTCGTATTCTCCCTGAAAGACAGAGCCAAGCAGTGGCTAAATTCTCTTCCAGCAAATAGCATTACATCTTGGGAGCAGTGTGAGCAGAAATTCTTGGAAAAATTCTATCCAGCGAGCAAAACTGCCCACATGAGGAACTTGATCGCAAGATTCAAACAGGTAGACTCAGAATCATTATTTGAAGCCTGGGACAGATTCAAGAGTATGTTGAGACAGTACCCCCATCATGGCCTTGAGAAATGGTTGGTTCTACACACCTTCTACAATGGAATCAATTATCACACGAAGGTATCCCTTGATTCTGCAGCAGGAGGAGCACTAATGAACAAGAGCCTTGATGAAGCTGAAGAGATCATAGAGAATGTGGCACAGAATCACCATCAGTGGGCATCAGAAAGATCTGGTGGTTCTTTATGAGGGAACGCAATAAAAGCGTCAGGGAAATTCGACGTAGATGTAGTCACTCTCATGTCTGCAAAGCTAGATGCTCTGACCAAGAAGTTTGAGGCCTTAGGAAACAACAACAACATGGCCAATGCGATAGTTTGTGTTTGAGAAACTTGTGGAAGTACGGATCATGCTCAAGATACTTGCCCCTAGGGCCAATACAAGCACAGATAAACCAACTTGAGCAGTGTGATGTAATAGTCAGCTACAACCAAAGGTAAAATAATCTATACTCCAATACATACAATCCAGGTTGGAGGAATCACCCAAACTTCTCATACCGGAATAATCAGGATCAAGGGCCAACAAAATAAAGCTATCAACCTGGACAATAGAGCTACTCACCTGGGCAGCAGAACTACTCAGTTGGACAACAAACTTTTCAACAGCAACCTTCACAATTATCCAGAATTCAAAAGATACTTGAAGAAACTCTCTCAGAGAAAAAGGAGATGAAGAATGAGATCTAGCTGTTAACTCAAAGAATGGAAAATCCTGAGAAGCATCAAAAGATGCAAGACAGCCAGATAGCCCAATCCATCTCAAGAGCACAGGGAACATTTCCATGGAAGCTAGATATAAATCCAGTGGAACATTGCAACCACATTGAGTTGAGGAGCGAACGTATTGTGGGTGACCCCCAAATCATTACTCGGAAGGAACTTGACTCAGAGAAGGAGCCCTCTCTCCTAATGCCCAATCAGACTCAAAACAGGGATGGAGAGGAGGCTACTAAAAAGGTTGAAGAAACTCTTCAAGTTCCCCCACAGAATCAGATGATTCCTTTCCCTCAGAAAATGATAACCTCCCAGAAGGATGAAGAGTTCAACCGATTCCTGAAGAAGATCAAGGAAATTTGCATAGAAGTACCACTGATAGATGCACTGCACCAAATGCCGAAGTTCGCAAAGTTCTTAAAGGGTATTTTATTTTTTTGGATGTTCATTTTCAGGATGTGCAGAGCCTCCATGAGCTGGCCGTGAGCACTTCATAAGCATGGAGACGTCAGAGGAACCGAAAGAGCATAGGGAAAGTCATCGTGAGCCTAAAGGACTCGTTCTTGTGATCCCACATGGCCATGTGAAGCCAACAGAAGAGTGAAGGCCACGAGTCGTGCAACCTTGCACGGCCGTGTGGCCTATGCAGAGGAAGGAAGGACACAGGCCGTGCCACATGGCACGGCCATGCGAGACTGCTAGAGAAGGAGATGACTTAGGCCGTGCCAATTAGCACGGTCATGCGACCTTGACCGTGAGACGTGTCCAGAGAGGAGGAAAGACTGGGCCATGCCAATTGGCACGCCCGTGCGACCTTGGCCGAAAGGAGAACAGAGGAGGTCGTGCCAATCGGCACGGCCGTGCAGAGCCCTACCTAACCCGACTGTGTCTATAAGACACGGTCGTGCCCCTACCCGTGTGCGCCGCCCACCCCTCCAAAAAACCCTATCTCCATCTCCTTCTCTCCCAAAAGCCTTCTCCTCTCTACTACACATCATCAAACCCTAATTTCCCACCTATATAGCTCACTTTTGCTTAGATCCCCATCTAGATCTAACACTTCTTCAAGCCACAAGTTCGAAAAGAGAGAAGAAACGTCCATATTTTTCCTTCCTTCTCCTCCCCTTCCACACTCAAGACCCATTTCCTCAAGAAACTCCTCAAAGCCTTGCACCATATCACATATCTTGAAGAGACTTCATTGAGGAAGCGGTGGATCTGGCGAAGGAGATGCATTGGGAGGCGACAAAGGCAAAGGGAAGACTTCTACTTCAAAAGGCAAAGGAAAAAGGGTGGCACGTGACGAAAGTAACGAAAATGAGTTCAATATTATTTTTAGAAATCATGAACAAAAAGCTAGATATGATATCCTTGTCACTAGGAAAATCACATGCACTAAATATATGGATACCATTACTATGGACATGTTAGGAATTAGGGATTATGTAGATTGGATGATAAGCTCTTTAGATTGGAATGATATTATGTACGCTCATGCACCGACTTACCCCTGCCTAGTCCTTGAATTTTTGAACTCACTTGATGTTAAATTTTCTTCTGAAGATGACTACGTAGGGGTCATAACTTTTAGGATGATGAATAAAGAAGTTCAGTAGACTTTTAGTGATTTCAATAATTATTTTGGTTTACCCATTGGTGGTGCCCGAGGATTTGATGATGAAATTAGATGGAATGAATTTTGGACGTCGATAACCGGATCAAAAGACCCTTATGAACCCTCTAGACCCAAGGCATCCCGCATGCAAAACCCGACCTTTAGATACCTTCACCGAGTGATAAACAAAATGATCTTTGGTCGAGGAGAGAGTGATGGGGTGGTTAGAAAGATAGAACTCTATTCTCTTTGGGTGATGTTGAATAAAGTTGATTTTGATTCGGGATTTCATTTTTTGCAAACTTTATGGAGGGCGGCTAAGGCATCTTCGGGGGATGATAGTGTTTGGTGGATTGATCACCCAAGTAGCATTCAATCTAAGTTGTGCACTTGATGGATTAGAGGTGATTCATGGTTATGACAAGATCAACATTGATTCTTGTCTTATTATGAAGATGATTTGTCAGGATGAGAATGAATTTGCTTTCCCTAGAACCAATGGTTTTCCATTACCCCTTCCTTGCCCCGAGCGCACTTCAGTTCGTGACCCCGCGAATTGGGTGATTACTGATTTACACCCCGAAACTGTACCATCCATTGTAGAAGAACCCGATTACCACAAAGAGCCCTCGTCATCAAGATTCCCGCAGCCCTTCGGACATCCGGACCCTCCTAGACACTCTTTTGCATATGGCACGGGATCCTCTAGATTTGATTTTTCTGACTTCCATACCTCTTTAGACTCCCTTCATGAGAAGAAAAATATCCAACAACGATTATTGGAGGGTCACTTCAAGTTATCTGTGTTGGGACCTTCGAGCCACAAAAATCACTTTTTAGATTGTGGAAACCTCGAAGTCTTGCCACGGATCCGTGCGAAGATATATAAAAATAAATCATGTACAAATTTCTAACCTAGATCTATCTTAGATCTACATGAACAAGAAGTATTACCCTTGTTGCGAAGCCCTTCACTTATCCCGCTCGTCCAAAAGGTTGCTGGATCTCTAGAGTGTCAAGCGTACACTCCTCTATACGTATCCACATGGACAAGGGATGGAGATAAACCACCTAGAGTGTGCTAGCACTCATGGATGGCTCGGTAATGGAGATGAGAGGGAGAACAAAAAATAAGAGAGGAGGAAGAAGATGACTTGAATTCACCTTGAATGTGTAACACCCCAAATTTTATGATTTAGAGTCCTAAAAGACCTTATTAAAATCTAGAAATGTTTTAGAAAAATTCTAGAGATTTTTAGAAATTTATAGAGTATTTTTATGTAATTTTTGGAGTTCGTTTGGTATTTTTACCAAGAGGAAGAAGTTTTAAAAAAAATGAAAAAAAATGTTGAAGCCGGGTTTTGAACCCAAGACCTCGGACTTAGCCCGAGTCTTAACCGAATCCAACCAGCCAACTGGTCTGCGACCTGTTTGTGAACATATATGGGATGAAATATATATAAGCAGTATTTAGGAACGTTTAAATAAATTGGAAAAAAAAGTGCGCGGCTGAGGAATCGAAGCTGCGACCTGGGATTTGGTTAAAGCCGGGTTAACCAAATGTGCTAGCGATCGTTTGTTATTAAAGAAGGAGAAAAATTTTATTTAAGCAGTAGTTATGAGACAGAGAATAAATAGGAAATAAAATGGTTGCAGCCGAGACTCGAACCCACGAACCGAGTTTTAAGCGGAACGCAGCCAACCAACTGGACCGCAGATATTTCGTGAAAAAGTAAGACACGAAATATTCTTAAGCAATAGTTGATAACGAAAATTACCTTAGGTTATAAAAAGAGGGCTTAAGTGATTTTCAAAAATCAAAACCTAACTTTTCCTTCTCCTCTCGCGACGGCGTTCCTGTGCCCGGGCGGAAATGAAGCCGAGCCTAGGGCTTTGTCTCCGGCAGCCGCCGAGGACCTTTCTCGTGAGATCTTCACGTTCTCAAGACCCCTTCAGCGAGGAGAAGGTGCAGACACAAGAGATCGCCGAGATTTGGAGCTCACCCGAACCCTAGAAGCACTAGAAGGTTCCTCCTTCGGCTGTGAGTCAAGGAAACGAAGGTAAGTGCTTCTCACCTGCGGTAAGAGTAGCTATCGGATTCTGTTTTCTTCTTGTTTGGCCGAAGTATGCAGTAGGAGTGTTGTTCTTGAGGTTTGCTGCCGTGAATCTCAATTTCAGATTGTTTAGGTTTGGAAGATGAACAAATTGATCAGATGAGCATGTAGTTTAGCATTTCAGCTTGTAGAGATTCTGGAAGAGATTTCTTTTGTTATTAGTTTTTAAGCATACAGTGTTTGATCCATTGGTTGTGTAGTATAGTTTTCAATTCCAGAATTTCTTTTGCTAAATCTGAGCATGAGGAATGGTATTTGTTTTGTTTTCCAGTAGCAAACCCTTTACTAGTTGCAATGGTTTCTTTGTCGGGGTACTGAACAGGTGATTAGTAGAGGTTTCAGCTTGTTCTATTCGATACTTGCTGTTATGAAACTTAATGCAGATTTGTTTAGATTCGGAAGAAATGTTAAGTTGTTGCCATAAGTTTCAAGAACATGAATGGTTGTTTATATTTGTTGTACAGTTTAGTTGCCTTGGAAGAATTCTGTGAAGTCTGAATTGTATTAGAGTTTGCTGTACAGTTTAGTTGCTTTGGAAGATTTAGAAATCCTCACGTTGGAGTGAAGTTCTTGTGTGAAGCAATAGGATTTAAGTTCTTATATGCTACTGTTAACTGAAATAGCTATGAACTGTTTTAGAAACGTTTAGATGAAATTGGTTTGATGTAAGTTTGGGTTCCATATTTAGGAAGATAATTCCTATACCGATTATTGAGGTTAGTTTAGTCTAAAAGCGAGATGTGAGTGATTTAGTTATGCAAGTAATAAGTTCATAATAGAAGTTTAGTTTAGAAGATGAGAAAAGAGATTTACATGTTGATCAATGTAGATTTTATAAAGTATTAATATGTAGATTTTAGTTAAGCTTAAGATGCAGAACATAGATAAGCTTAGTATGTATATTTTGTTAAAGCTTAAAGTATGCGACATTTTGATTAGCCTAGTATGCAGATTATTTTGTTAAGGCGACATGTAGATTTATTTCTATTTAAACTATAGTTTTAGAACTTCTCAAGTACAACAGTTTCAGTTGTTATAGCATCCAATCTTAATTTGTTTAAGTATTCTCTTTCAGTTTGTTTAAGCATTCACTCTTAGTATGTTTAAGTGTGGATTTTCAGTTTAATTTAAGCATTGCAGTGTTAGAATTTGTTTAAACATTTCATTTTTGTAAGAAGCATTCTTTTGTAAGAAAAGTATAAGAAAGATAAAGAAAAGTATAAGAAAGATAAAGAAAAGAAAGAAAAGGCCAAGGCCTTAAGTAAATCCCAAAGTCAAGACTTTAGGAATTTTGGCAGACAAGGTGCTTATTAAAATACCAAGGCATTATATATTAGAAGTATTAAAAGATAACAAGTATTTTACTTTTATCAGTGGCACTGTACTGGACTCTCAGTAGTTCTTGGGCTGGGCTCCCATAGTCGGTCCCTAGGTTTAGATAACCTAGTATGCAGGACTCTCAGTAGTCCTTGGGCTGGGCTCCCATAGTCGGTCCCTAGGTTTAGATAACCTAGTATGCAGGACTCTCAGTAGTCCTTGGGCTGGGCTCCCATAGTCGGTCCCTAGGTTTAGATAACCTAGTATGCAGGACTCTCAGTAGTCCTTGGGCTGGGCTCCCATAGTCGGTCCCTAGGTTTAGATAACCTAGCAAATCCTACTAGATTCGGGACCAACTATCTCGGGTCTAGTTAGGGATGCGCGCATAGCAAGTACAGTTGCCGGGCCCAAGAGAAGTTGATTATTATTTTGAAGTATTATAAGTATAAGTTTTTGAACAAGTAAAACGAGTTTTACATAAACATAAAGTATTAAAGAATAAGTTAGAACAAATGAATCAAGTTTCACTTTGTTTTAGAATCAGCAAGTTTAGTTCCCTCTTATGCTAGCATGTTATTTAGATTAGCTTACTGTTCTTTGCTATTAGAAGAGCATGAGTAGTTTTACATGTTTAGCACTTCAGTATGTTTGTTTATTTACTAGTAGATGAGCATGAGTAGTTTTTCCTTTGAGCATTCAATTTTAGTTTTCAGTATATTCACATGCATATCGAGTTTTTGTGAGTTAGATAGCGCTTACTAAGCATTTTGCTTATAGACTACACTTCCTCTTATTGCAGATACAGGAAAGGAAAAGATATAGAAAGGAAGGCGACAAGGAGGTGTTCGAAGGATGTGTGATGCCAGGACTATGGAAGCCTTGGGATAGGAAAGAAGTTTTAATTTTAGTTTCCACATTTTAGTAATTAATAAACATTTGAGTTGTATTTTAAGTTCATGTCATTTGAGATTATTCTGTTTAGATTGCATATAGGATGAGTTTAGTTTAGTAAGTAGATATTTGTGTGTTTGATACTTATTTAACTGCGTGGTTGATTGATATGTGTTCCAGCCGCTTGTGGCTGAGTATATATTGCATGTATTGTTGAATATGGTCACCGGTACAGGGGAGATTTTGTCGAAATTTTTCGATAGGGTTTCCATGTGATCTTTAATCATACCGGTTAAGTAGAGTTAGTAGTTAAGTAACAGTCATCCTTAAAGTGTAGTAGTAGTAAGAAGGGTGGTCGTTACAGAATGCTTGCATAAAGTGGTCGGCCACTTTTTCTAGAGGTTTATACCTCCATGTAATACCAAGAGTCATGACTCTTAGTCTTCCTCATGAGGTGGCACAGAATGAGGTGGCTCTTGATGATGTGGAACACCATCATTGGCTGGCCCATGCCAAGTCACATATGATGTGGCATTTAATCAAGTCAAACTTGACCCTTCATCTTCCCTCTCAAGTCAAGTCAAACTTGACTTAAATTCTCCCGTGGTTGATCATATCTAACCATTGACTCAAGTCAATTTGATTTAATGAATCTCTATTCATTAAATTAAATTGATTCAATGAGTCATAATCTAAATTAGACTCATTCAATACATGAATCAAATTGTGTCCAACTCAATTAGTCTAATTTGGATTACTCTTTAATCCAATTTGGTTCATCATATGAACCTAATCCTCTTGGTTCATCAAATGAACCTAATCTCCATCTAATTGCCCTTTGTGTGTGACTCTATAGGTTCTTGTAACGTTGGCAATGCTCCTAAACCCATTTAGAAGCATAAGAAATGAGCGGTATCTAGCAACACATCATTACTACCCAAGTTACAAGAATGTTGAGATCCAACATCACCTTTGTGACTATTAATTGTGACTCTCACAATATGTGACAATGTCATTCTATCCTTAACATCTAGATTGATCAAATGAGGCATAGACCGTGTTGTTGTGCAAAGAAGGGGGCAATACCTCTCAACCTTTCTGAACCGCGGAAGAAGAGGAAGAGAGAAAAGAGATCGCGTGGAACAACAAGACAAAGACGCACAAAAGAGAGCAAACACCAGGAAGGAGAAGAAGAAGAGAAAGAAAAAGAGTTACCGTGGTTCGGCGACTTGCCTACTCCACAAAACGGCCGAAGCTTTATTAGAATTCTCTTCTACACAAGAGAATCACATCTAATGATTCTTGTGTTTTCTGATCTACAATGGGTTTACAATGATCCCTATAAATACTGCTAAACCCCAGACCCGGTAAAAACGTAACAGAATTTGTTATGAAAAACATAACAAAATTCTGTTATATAAAATCTTAACAGAATTTTATTACGAAAAATCTTAACAGATTTTTCTTCCATGACATCCCTTCATCCAAATATGAGCCACTCGTCAACACGTGTCATCCTCTAATCAATCTATATCTTGAACTTCAAGTAGACTCACTCTAAACAAATGAGCTCAATATCATCATATTGACTCATTTGGGCATGGCCATGCACTTAGTGGTCTCACTCTATCAAGAATCATGATGTCACTCCCATCACATAGGAGGGATAGATCCCATCTACATCACTCACATCCCTCCGCATAATTTGTTACATAACCAGTAATCGCCTTTATAGTCCACCCAGTTACGGGTGACATTTGACGAAGCCAAAGTATGCAACTCCTTATGAAGGGAACCATGGTAACTTCAGGTCCAAGGACTAATAGTCATACTAATAGTCATATGAGAAAGTATATGACACTCATATAACGATCCATGATACTTTCTCATGGCGATCCATTCAGTATGCATTCTCTAATGCATACCCATGTGTCAACTTGATATCTCTATATCCATGACTTGTGAGTGTTAGGTAGAGCCCTAGAGCCAATCATATGATGATTGTTGTATGGACTCGTTGTATCATATTCTTCTATGTATATAAAGGCATTTGTTTTCATTATTATACTTACTTGTATTGGTGGCAAATAACTAAGTATAATAGCATCCTTGAGTAGAAGGTTCTTATCTATATTAATCGATTGGTTGATTCGATATTGAGATGATATAGAGAACACTACTCTTAATCATTCCTAGTCAAGTATTAACATTCAGGGATAATGTTGATGCGACAAGACTAGCATGTAGGTCAACTCGATGACTTGATCTCACAAGTCATAGATATAGAGATATTAAGTTGACACATAGGTATGCATTAGAGATGTATACTAAATGACCCGCCATGAGAAAGTATCATGGATTGTTATATGAGTGTCATATACTTTCTCATGTGGCTATTAGTATGACTATTAGTCCTTGGATCTGAAGCCACCATGGTTCCCTACATAAGGAGTTGCATACTTTGGCTTCGTCAAACGGCACCCGTAACTGGGTGGACTATAAAGGCGATTACTGGGTATGTAACAAATTATGTAGAGGGATGTGAGTGATGTAGATGGGATCTATCCCCCCTATATAACGGGAGTGACATCATTATTCTTGATAGAGAGAGACTACTAAGTGCATGGCCATGCCCAAATGAGTCAATATGAGATATTGAGCTCATTTGATTATAGTGAGTCTACTTGGAGTTCAAGATTTAGATTGATCAGAGGATGACACCGTCTATGCCTCAAATTGATCAAGTTAGATGTCAAGGATAGAAGGACATTGTCATATATTGTGAAGAGTCACAATTAGTAGTCACAAGGTGATGTTGGATCTCAACATTCTTGTAACTTGGGTAGTAATGATGTGTTGCTAGATACCGCTCATTACTTATGCTTCTAAATGGGTTTAGGAGCATTGCCAATATTACAAGAACCTATAGGGTCACACACAAAGGGCAATTAGATGGAGATTAGGTTTATTTGATGAACAAAGAGGATTAGGCTCATGTGATGAACCAAGTTGGATTAAGAGTAATCCAAATTAGACTAATTGAGTTGGACTCAATTTGATTCATGTGTTGAATGAGTCTAATTTAGATTATGACTCATTGAATCAATTTAATTCAATGAATATAGATTCATTAAATTAAGTTGGCTTGAATCAAATTGTTAGATTTGATCAACCATTGGAGAGAAGAGGTCAAGTTTGACTTGACTTGTGAAGGAAGATGAAGGGTCAAGTTTGACTTGACCATTTGCCATCTCATTTGTGAGTTGGCATAAGGTGGACCAATGATGATGTTCCACATCATCAAGGTTGTCTTATGTGTGTTCCACATCATGAGGGAGATCAAGAGTTGTGACTCTTGATATTCCATGGAGGTTTAAAAACCTCTAAAGTGGTCGGCCACCTTGAATGGGTGTGAGTTACAATTTTTGTGCTCATTGATTTCATCTTCTTCCTCCTTGCTTCTTCTTCTCGCCCTCTCCTCCACCTTGGCCGAAACCTCCATGAGTGCTAGCACACTCTAAGGTTTCTTCTCCATCCTTTTTTGTTCGTGTGGATACACATAGAGGGGTGTTCACTTGACACCCTTGAGATCCGGCGAACATTGGATGAGCGGGATAAGCGAAGGGCTTCGCATCAAAGGTATAAACTCTTAACATGTAGATCTAGTGTAGATCTAGGTTAGAAAAATATGTACACAAAATTTTAATCTTCGCACGGATCCGGTGGCATGGGACTTCTGGGTTTCCGCAACGCAAAAAGCAGTTTTTATGGCTCGAAAGTCACAACAGTGAGATCAAGTCATCGAGTTGACCTACATGCTAGTCTCATCGCATTAACATTGTCCCTGAATGTTAATACTTGACTAAGAATGATTAAGAGTAGTGTTCTCTATATCATCTCACTATCAATTCAACCAATCAATTGATATAGATAAGAACCTTCTACTTAAGAACGCTATTATACTTATTTATTTAGCACCAATACAAGTAAGTATAATAACCATAAAGAAATGTCTTTATAAGTATATAGGAATATGATACATCAAGTCCATACAACAATCATCATATGATTGGCTCTAGGGCTCTAACTAACAATCTCCCACTAGCACTAGTGACAATCAGTGTAGGCTCTAAGGCCTAATGACCTAGTGTGACCATCATGCTTTCTCTATGCCAAAGCCTTGGTCAAGGGATCAGCGACATTAGCTTCTGTGGGTACTCTGCAAATCTTCACATCTCCTCTATCGATGATCTCTCGAATGAGATGGAAGCGCCGTAGTATGTGTTTGGTCCGCTGGTGTGAGCGAGGTTCCTTAGCCTGCGCAATTGCTCCATTGTTGTCATAATAGAGCTCTATAGGATCAGCTATGCTAGGAACCACCCCAAGCTCAGTAATGAACTTGCGGATCCAAACTACCTCCTTTGTTGCTTCTGATGCAGCAATATACTTGACCTCTGTTGTAGAATCAGCAACTGTGTCCTGCTTCGAACTCTTCTAGCTCAGAGCACCACCATTCAAGCAAAACATGAACCCAGACTGTGATCTATAATCATCATGGTCAGTCTGGAAGCTGGCATCATTGTAACCCTTTACAGCTAGCTCGTCATCGCCTCCAAATATCAAGAAATAGTCTTTAATCCTTCTCAGGTACTTAAGAATATTCTTGACCGCTATCCAGTGATGTTCACCTGGATTTGACTGGTATCTGCTTGTCATGCTCAAAGCATAATATCAGGATGAGTACATAGCATGGAGTACATGATAGACCCTATGGCTGAGGCATAAGGGATCTTATCCATGCGGTCTCTCTCCTCTCTAGAAGAGGGACTTTGAGTCTTCGAAAGATTCACACCATGTGACATTAGCAGAAATCCTTTCTTGGAATTCTGTATGGCAAACCGTAGTAATACCGTGTCAATATATGTACTTTGACTTAGGCCAAGTAATCTCTTATTTCTATCTCTATAGATCTTTATGCCTAGAATATAAGCTGCTTCACCTAAGTCCTTCATTGAGAAACAATTCCCCAGCCAAGTCTTTACAGACTGCAACAAAGGGATGTCATTTCTAATGAGTAGTATGTCATCCACATACAATACAAGGAAGACAACTGTGTTCCCAACAACCTTCTTGTAGACACAGGGTTCATCTTCATTCTTGATGAAACCAAACTGTTTGATTGCATCATCGAATCAAAGATTCCAGCTCTGAGAAGCTTTCTTTAGTCCATAAATGGACTTATGCAGCTTGCATACTCTGCCAGTATACTGTAGATCTACAAAACCCTCAGGTTGTTTCATGTACACATCCTCGAGCAAGTTTCCATTCAGAAATGTGGTTTTGACATCCATCTGCCAGATCTCATAATCGTGGTATGCTGCAATAACAAGCATGATCCTAATGGATTTAAACATCGCTATTGGAGAAAAGGTTTCATCATAGTCAATACCATGAATTTACTTGAAACCTTTAGCTACCAAGCGACCCTTATAGGTAATAAGTCCATCCATGTTGGTCTTTCTCTTAAAGACCCACTTACACCCAATGGGTTTGACGCCTTCAGGTGGATCAACCAAAGTCCATACTTGGTTGGTGTACATGGATTCCATCTCGGATCTCATGGCCTCTAGCTATGACTCAGAATCTGGTCTCATCACAGCTTCCTGATAGGAGATAGGCTCATTCTCAACGAGCACAACGTCATCATGGTCAAACAAGAGAAATAAGTATCTCTCAGGCTGACGACGTATCCTATCAGACCTGCGAAGAGGTAGGTCTACTTGAACTGGTTGTTGTTCCTCAACTCCTTGTGGAACAATCTCATCATCCACAACACTTTGTGGTTCCAGTTCAACTTCCATCAAGGCTTCAGTGCTATGGTCCATATCTTGAACTTCTTCAAGATCGAACGTCCTCCCACTAGTTTTTCAAGAAACAAAGTCTCTTTCTAGAAATACCCCAGTCTTAGCCACAAATACTTTGTATTGACTGGGAATGTAGAAGTAATATCCCTTCGTTTTCTTGGGATATCCAATAAAATAGCACTTATCAGATTTGGGTCCCAATTTGTCCGAGACTTGACGTCGAACATAAACCTCACAACCCCAAATCCTCATAAAAGACATCTGGGCATCTCTCCTAGTCCATATCCTATATGGTGTCTTTATCACAGCCTTGGATGAAACACGGTTAAGTGTGAAGGCTGCTGTGTCTAGAGTATATACCCAAAAGGATATAGGAAGATCTGTGTGACTCATCATAGACCGTACCATATCTAATAGGGTACGATTCTTCCTTTCGGATACACCATTCCACTGTGGTGTTCCAGGAGGAGTGAGTTGGGATAGAATCTCACATTCAGTTAGATAGTCACGAAACTCATGGCTAAGGTATTCACCACCTCGATCTGATCGAAGTATCTTAATACTCTTGCCTAGCTAGTTTTGTACTTCATTCTTGAATTCTTTGAACTTTTCAAAGGATTGTGACTTACTGAAATCATCAGTGAATGTAATGAAGTACCTATAACCACCTCTGGCAGCAACATTGAAAGGGCCACATACATCACTATGTATAAGTCCTAACAAGTCAGTCGCTCTTTCGCTGTGCCCACTAAAGGGAGTCTTGGTCATCTTGCCTAGTAGGCATGATTCGTATGTCTCATATGATTTAAAATCAAATGAGTCCAGCAAACCATCTTTATGGAGTTGGGATAAGCGATTCTCATTAATATGACCTAAGCAACAATGCCAAAGATAGGTTTGGTTCATATCATTTGATTTGAACCTTTTGGTACTTATATTATAGATGGGGTTCTCTAAGTCTAGAATGTAGAGTCCGTTCATCAGAGGTGCACTACAATAGAACATATCTTTTAAATAAATAGAACAATATTTGTTCTTTATTACAAAAGAAAAGTCTTTCTTATCTAAACAAGAGACTGAAATGATGTTCTTTGTAAGAGCAGACACATAATAACATTCATCTAATTCTCGTACAAGCCCAGAGGGCAGAGATATATAGTAAGTTCCTACAACAACAGCAGCAACCCGTGCTCCATTGCCTACTCGTAGGTCCACCTCGCCCTTCGTCAATGCCCTGCTATTTCTCAGCGCCTGTACATTAGTACAAATGTGAGAAGCACATCCGGTATCTAATACCCACGATGCAGAAATAGATAGATTGACTTCTATAACATATATACCTGAAGTAGAAGTCTCACTTCTCTTCTTCTTAAGATCTTCCAGATATACTTTGCAGTTCCTCTTCCAGTGTCCGGTCTGACCGCAGTGGAAGCAGGTAGCATCCTTGGCAACCCCTCCTTTAGGTTTCATTACCTTGCCTTTTCCCTTGGCTTGGGACTTTCCCTTACCTTTAGGCTTGCCCTTGCCTTTATGCTTTTGCACCATCAAAATGGAGTTGGCCTTTGCCTTCTTAAGGTTGAGCTCAGCAATTCTTAACATGCTTAGCAGCTCAGGCAGTGGCTTGGCAATTTCGTTCATGTTGTAATTTATGACAAATTGATTGTAGCTCTCTGGCAAGGATTGCAAGATCAAGTCTATGGCCAGCTCTTGGCCAAGTGGGAATCCCAACCTCTGTAGGTTCTCTATGTACCCAATCATCTAGAGCACATATGGACCTACGGGAGTCCCATCTTGCATCTTACACTGAAACAGTACCTTGGAGATCTCGAATCTCTCGTGCCTCGCTTGTCCTTGATATAGTTGACGAAGATGTTCAACCATATCATAAGAAGACATCAACTCATGTTGCTTCTAAAGCTCAGAGTTCATGGTTGCGAGCATGAGGCATGACACATCTAATGCGTCATCTTGATGCTTCTTACAAGCATCTCGGTCAGCTCGCGTGGCAGTGGCAGGAGGTGCCTCAGGAATGGGCTGCTCCAAGACGTACAGTTTTCTTTCTTGAGTGAGAATAATTCTCAAATTCCTGTACCAGTCCAGGAAATTAGCTCCATTAAGCTTGTCCTTGTCAAGGACAGAATGCAGAGAGAAGGTGTTCGTGTTTGTTGACATGGTAATCTACAACAGAAATAATGCAAAAAGTAAATATCATATTCCATTTATCATTTAATTAGGCCTTTAACTAAATGATGCTCCCACTAAATTATAGAGATTTTGTAGAAGCAAGTCATGGATGTGGTCAAACCACACTACTAGATTCATACCAATTCGCTATAATTTTCGTAGGACAAGATCCACATCATACTATAACTTAAGTTAGCTTTGGCTAAATCGCCCAAGACTTAGTATGATCAGTAGATAATGAATTATCAATTACATCTCTATGCAACTCTTGTTTATAGGATCAAAAATCTCATTTATATTAAAACTTGAGTTAGCTTTGGCTAAATCGCCCAAGATTTAGTATAAATGTGATTTTTATCCTATCATCCAATCGTTGGAAAATGCCTATAGTATACTCGATCAAATTGAGTTAACTAATTATGCTCAATCTAATTGAGTTTGTACTCACCCAAACTTTGATAGGCAGGACCAAGATTGTCCCTCCGCACCCTACCAAGATAATATGCGTTGCTCTACTTTGACAGATTCAATAACAACAAATGATCGAGGTAGTGATGGGTATCAAAACCTGGTAGGTATTTCAAGTTGACTTGATTAAGATCTAATCTAATCATGGATTCGTATCTTATACACATCAAGGCACTAATTACCCTACATTATCATGCATCACATACACAAGCAATGAAAGATAATTAATTATTTTGTGATGAGGTCATGGTCCTACTACGATCTTTTCAAGCCAATGAAAAGATCAGATGGACAACCTAGGGTCAACAACTTCTTCAAGCGCCTCCCTTTGACCGCCATGTGTTGAAATCACCCTCCTCGAAACTCCTTCTTGAGTGGACCTTCCACCGCTTCATTTTGTACATTACAAATGTGAAACTCGAGTTACATTCGAGTCTAAAATCTATTTACAACAAGAATATAAAAGAGAGGCATGACGCGCAGGTCGCATAAAACATATACAACACGCACAACACAAAAATAGCGTGCAAGCCATATTATGAATTATAACACATTTTAACCAATCATATTGGGATTTTTGGGCTATGACCATCACAAAATCACACATAATTATAAATTATGTATTTTATATAAATTTCTATAATTTTACTACTATTTTTATGAATTTTATGAGTCACAACTTCCCGGCGGTCCCGTTTAGTGGTTTTTCGGGCGCGATCGTGGGACAATGCCCCTTGCGGGGGTTAGGGGCAGCACCCCTTCTCGCGAAATGAATATTGTGAGTGTCCCATCTTGATCTAACATCTCCTTAAGCCACTGTCCCAAAACAATTTGGGTGAGACCTTGCCGTTTCGGAAGGTTTTTCTCGGTAGTCGAAGCCTACAAGTGTCCAAGCACTTGTTGCTTCGCTTCTACGAGAAAAATACTCACAAAATCTATAAAAATAGCAAACTTACAGAAACTTATAGATCTGAAATATTTTCATAAAATTAAAATACAAACTTGTACATGCTTCACACGTGGCTCTGATACCATTGTTGGGACTTTCGAGCCGCAAAAACCGCTTTTTGCGTTGCGGAAACCTCAAAGTTTTGCCATGAATTCATGCGAAAATATATTAAAATAAATCATGTACAAGTTTCTAACCTAGATCTATCTTATATCTACATGAACAAGAAGCGTTACCCTTGTTGCGAAGCACTTCGCTTATCCCGCTCGTCCAAAAGGCTGTCGGATCTCGAGAGTGTCAAGCGTATACTCCTCTATACGTATCCACATGGACAAGAGATGGAGATAAACCACCTAGAGTGTGCTAGCACTCTTGGATGGCTCGGTAATGGAGGATGAGAGGGAGAACAAGAAAGAAGAGAGGAGGAAGAAGATGACTTGAATTCACCTTGAATGCTTGCATAAAGTGGCCGGCCACTTTTTCTAGAGGTTTTATACCTCCATGTAATACCAAGAGTCATGACTCTTAGTCTTCCTCATGAGGTGGCACACAATGAGGTGGCTCTTGATGATGTGGAACACCATCATTGGCCGGCCCATGCCAAGTCACAAATGATGTGGCATTTGGTCAAGTCAAACTTGACTCTTCATCTTCCCTCTCACGTCAAGTGAAACTTAACTTAAATTCTTCCATGGTTGATCAAATCTAACCATTGATTCAAGTCAATTTGATTTAATGAATCTATATTCATTAAATTAAATTGATTCAATGAGTCATAATCTAAATTAGACTCATTCAATACATGAATCAAATTGAGTCCAACTCAATTAGTCTAATTTGGATTACTCTTAATCCAATTTGGTTCATCATATGAACCTAATCCTCTTGGTTCATCATATGAACCTAATCTCCATCAAATTGCCCTTTGTGTGTGACCCTATAGGTTCTTGTAACGTTGGCAATGCTCCTAAACTCATTTAGAAGCATAAGTAATGAGCGGTATCTAGCAACACATCCTTTCTACCCAAGTTACAAGAATGTTGAGATCCAACATCACCTTTGTGACTACTAATTGTGACTCTCACAATATGTGACAATGTCCTTCTATCCTTGACATCTAGATGGATCAAATGAGGCATAGACCGTGTCATCCTCTAATCAATCTATATCTTGAACTTCAAGTAGACTCACTCAAAACAAATGAGCTCAATATCATCATATTGACTCATTTGAGCATGGCTATGCACTTAGTGGTCTCACTCTATCAAGAATCATGATGTCACTCCCATCATATAGGAGGGATAGATCCCATCTACATCACTCACATCCCTCCTCATAATTTGTTACATACCCAGTAATCGTCTTTATAGTGCACCCAATTACGGGTGACGTTTGATGAAGCCAAAGTATGCAACTCCTTATGTAGGGAACCATGGTGACTTCAGGTCCAAGGACTGATAGTTATACTAATAGTCACATGAGAAGGTATATGACACTCATATAATGATCCATGATACTTTCTCATGGCGGGTCATTCAGTATGCATTCTCTAATGCATACCCATGTGTCAACTTGATATCTCTATATCCATGACTTGTGAGATCAAGTCATTGAGTTGACCTACATGCTAGTCTCATCGCATTAAAATTATCCCTGAATGTTAATACTTGACTAGGAATGATTAAGAGTAGTGTTATCTATATCATCTCACTATCAATTCAACCAATCGATTGATATAGATAAGAACATTCTACTCAAGAACGCTATTATACTTAGTTATTTGACACCAATACAAGTAAGTATAATAACCATAAAGAAATGCCTTTATAAGTATATAGAAATATGATACATCGAGTCCATACAACAATCATCATATGATTGGCTCTAGGGCTCTAACTAACAATCTGACGACCAGTTTAGGGAGGTACAAGATCATTTTAGGTTCACTAGGGACTTTTATAGTGAGGTGACAGAGTTTGTTCAGGACTATGATGTTGAATAGGAAAGAATATGAAATTTTATGGATGATATGGATATCACTAGACAACAAGTATATTGTAACAACCCAAATTTTCTCATTTCAAGTCCCAAAAATAATTTAAAAATATTTAGAAATACTTTAGAAATATTCTAGAGATTTTTAGAAATTTTTAGAGTATTTTTATGTAATTTTTGGAGGTCTTTTGGTATTTTTACTAAACGAAGAAAGTTTCGACAAAAAAATGTTCAAGTCGAGATTCAAACCGTGGACCTCGGACCTAAACCGAGCCTTAACCGAATGCAGCCAACCAAGTGTTCCATGGGAGTTTTGTTAATCAAGTAGGGAACAAAATATATTTAAGCAGTAAGTAAATCGGAAATAAATTGAAATAAAAGGGCGCGGCTGAGGAATTGAAACCGCGACCTTTGACTCGGTCAAAACCCTGCTAACCAGGTGTGCCAGCGGGCTATGCTAATTTAAGAAGGAGAGAAATATATTTAAGGTATAGTTGATGATGAAACCCTAGTTATAAGAAAAGAGGACTTAATTTTTCCCGAGCCCGAATCCTTTCCTCTCCTCTCTTGCGACGGCGCGACTCTCTCTCGAGCGGAAACGAAGGAGGTTTAGGGCATCTCTCCGGCGGCCGGTGAGGGGCTGACTTCGGGAATTCTTCATCAATCCGAGGTCTCTCGTCAAGAAGGACCTGTGAGCACGAAGAAGAGGCCACGATTTCAAGAGACCCGAACCCTAGAAGCCTTCGTCTCCTTCGGTTTGAATCCAAGGATCGTGGTAAGTTGCTTCTCACCTGCAGTAGGAGTAGCTCCCGGAGTCTTGATCTTTTTGATTTTCAAAGTATGCCTAAAAGGTGCTGTTTTGAATTTGCTACCGTGAATCACAAAGGAAGGAAGTAAATGGTTTAGATTTGGAGCTTGTGGTTCAATTTCGTTGAGTTTACATGCATGTGGATTAGACCCTTCAGGCCTTATAATTTTGGGTTTCATGTTAGGAATTTTAATTGTGGTTACTTTAATGGGTAGATCGGTTTGTGCAAAGAGAAAGGGGCAGGGTAGTTTCCATTGGAGGTTGTTGTCCATTTGTTTTCTATGGGCAGACAGTGAGCACAAAGATGTGCTTGACTAGTATGTAGTTTCTTTGTGGACACTACAATGAATAGCTATATGTAGCACTTTGGTCTCTTTTGGTTCTCCTGTCGTGCCACTAAACAGAAGGACCAGATTGTTCAAATTAAGTTTATCCAAATCCTGCAAACAATAAAATAACACAAGAAACCTTAATTACTTTTTCTAGGGCATCAAAATTTGAGTGATTCAAGAAATGAAAACCAAATTCACATATATTCTAACAGCCAAAAGGGCAATTGCTTACCAAAATAATAAACAAACAACAAGGGTTGTTTCCTTCTTTCGATACTTTGTGTGTAATTGCAGAAAGGCTCTTGCTAGCTTCTAAGTTAGTAGCAGATAAATTTAATTGCCATGCTTTTAGGGTCACAGGTCTTCCACCATCTTCATGCATGAATTTCTTTTATAGTAATAGTATTTTATTCTCCTTATGCCTTGCTATGCTGGAAACAATTCAGAATTTGCAGACCTGTTGAGAGCATGCTTTAGTGTAACATGTGTTAACTTTGATAGCAGCAGTAATTTTCCCTTAGGCTATGCTCGGTTAGGAACAAATCAACATGAGTAGATCCATTAAGTTCTTGTTCTAGTATGCCATGAAACAAAACATGCTTTACATAGGTTTGAAGAGAAGATCCCAGCAGGTTTTAGCTTGAGTTGGAGCTTACTGTACAGTTTTAGATTTTCTTTTAGCATTTAGTTTAAGTTCTGTTATATGTATTTCAGTTTTGGTATGAGGTTTATGTCTCTAGTTCTAGTTTGATTTCCCTTAGAAGATTAGAAGCTTATCCATGCTTAACTCAACTTACAAAGCTAGTAAATATCAGATGCGTATGAGTGTGTTTAATTTCTGTTTTAAGAGTTAATTATTATTGTAAAATACCGAAAAAATGGCGAATAATGATAAGGGAATTTTTCAGAATTTTTGGAAATTTTTCGGAAGTCGTATGGATGAGTTTACGGGAATAAAAACTGGGCCCGAAAAAAGCCTGTTTAGGCTACCTTATTTAAAAGAGGAAAAGTTTATTTTCTTTTCCTTTTTATTTTTGTTTTTATTTCTCCCCACACGCCGTTTCCTTCTTCCTCCCCGCGTGCTCGATGTTGCAGCCCTAACCACCTTTCTCCTCCTCTCCTATGTGCTGCCACCGACCCCAACACGCCGACTATAGAGTGTCGGCGCCGCCTGATTGCTGACCCCGTCTCCCTCTTTCCCTAGCCATCTCCTCCACTGCCACTTTCCCTCTTCCTCTCTTCTGTCGACGTCGACTTCACAGCCGGTGCCAACTCCGATCGTTTCCTTCCCTCTCTTTGTGGACACCAGGAACCCAGCGCCACTCTCCTCTGTCGACAGCCGCCCTCGCGGAGCGATCCTGATGCCGCCGTCTTGCGCCGAGCAGCAGTGTTGTCGGCCAATTTCTCTTCAGCCCTAGCGCCGGCAGCCGACTTCACCGTGCCCTAGCGCTGACACAAATCCAGCACACTCCTCTTGAGTGTGCCCTAGTGTGGAATCCAAGCCCTAGTTCTTCCTCTTGCTGCCACTGCCGAGCAAGCTTGCTTCTGTTGGAACCCCGAGGTGTTTTAATGTGATCAAACAAGTTAAGCTAGGTCCTGCGTTGTTTAACCCTTGTGTCTAAGTGTGCAGGAGCTTAGGAACACAGGAAGTCGAGCGGAAGATGCGGCTAACGAGAAGGACGGCACGGGGAGAGAGCCGACGGGCTCGGTGCGTCCGAGGGAAGAGGTGACCGCGGAAGAGTACACCGGCGGACGAGAAGAACGTGCGCGGCGTTCGAGGGATGAGAAACCGGGAAGGAAGGCTGCTCGAGGAGAAGGCCGGAACATGGGTTCGGGTGAGCCCTATTCCGGAAGGCCAACATCACCCAAGCAAACGGAGCCGGAGCGAACAGACCCGGACCGAGATGAGCTGGATCGAGACGAGCTGAACCGGAGTCGAAAAGTCAACTTATGTTGACCTTAGGGCTCCGGGCGCCCGGAACCATTCCGGGCGCCCGGAACCGACCGGGGCGCCCGGAACCCTTCCGGGCGCCCGGAATCGACTTTTCAACAGGATTGAGTTTTGACTCGATCCGACCGTTGGGGGATAAAATTTATCTCCCCCCAGGGCGCCCGGAACCCTCCCAGGCGCCCGGACCAAGACTATAAATATAGCCTTGGTCCAGAAGCAATTATCAATCAAGAACAACTACTTGTAATCCAGTGCTTTCATTTGTGTTATTTCTTTCTGTGCTTTCAACGCTGTAAGAGGCTACTCCGCCCAGAGGAGAATTAATTAGTGCGCCTTCTTTGCCTTGGATTAGCAATCCTCTGATTGCAAACCAAGTAATTCCTCTGTGTCTATTTTCTATTTTAATTAGTCTCTGCCTTTTTTAATTACAAGTTCTTTTAAGATTAGTTGAATATCCGAGAAGGGTTTTTAGTTTTATTTTGTAGGGCAATTCACTCCTCCCCTCTTGCCGGCCTCCAAAGGGACCTACAAGTGGTATCAGAGCGAGGACGCTTCAGGAGGACTAACCGCCGATCGAAGCAACAAAGATGGTTAGACCAAGCATTGTTCCACCAAAATTCGAGGGGAACTTCGCAGACTGGAAGCGTCGTATGGAGGTATTCCTAAAAACAGATTTTTGAAATTCGGTTTATTATGAAATATGGTTTTGTAGCTCCAATAGATAAAGATGGAAAAGAAAAAGAAGAGAGCGATTGGACAAAGAAGGAACAGAATGAGTCGGTAGTAAACAGCCGTGCGGAACATCACCTACTGAGCGTGTTACCGCCTCAAGAGGTCAACCGCATCGGAAACTATATATCTGCTAAAGAACTTTGGGAGAAGTTCTTGGAACTCCACGAAGGAACGTCTGAAGCAAAGCTCGCTAGAAGGGACATCCTTCGCAACAAACAGATGAACATCCGTCTGGAGAAAGGTGAGAAAGTAGCCGGTCTACATGCAAAGGTAAAAGAACTAGTTACTGGTCTTGAAAACCTTTGTGAAACGGTAACAAATCGGGACACTATACGCTACGCGCTCAACGCGTTTCCAAGAACTCCGAAGTGGATATCAATCGTCGATGCTTACTACATCTCAAAAGACCTGGAGGTAAGTACTTTAGAAGAGTTGTTTTCTACCCTTGAATTACACGAAGCTAGATGTGCAGAGATATCAAAGGACACAACCCAGACTATGGCGCTGAACGCAACCAATAAGGATGAACCCGAGTCAGACTCCGAAGACGATCAAGAAGCGTACATGGTAAGAAACTTTAAAAAGTTTTTTAGATCTAATAAATTCAAAATGCAGAATAAAAAGAATCAAGGTAGAAGAAAGGTACGGTGCTACCAGTGTCAGAAGGAGGGACACCTAAGGGAAGACTGCCCAGAACTCAAGAAGGTCAAAATGAAGACACCCAAGAAACACAACCTAAAAGCAACTTGGGATGACACTTCTTCATCTGAATCAGAAGCTCAAGAATATGCGGGGATTGCACTGATGGCAAGCCACGAAGGACAAAGCACATCAGAACCCAGCATCGATGAAGGGGGAGCGACGTCAGATGGAAGTAGCGAAGCAGGGGGAGATTCAGGCTTCAAGTCTGATATGGTAAGTGAGGTATGCCTCTTACCCCCTGATCAAATTTATTCCGGCATTAAGGCAATGAATAAATCCATGTATAAATTAGAAAATGAAAATATCAAATTAAAAAATGATATTTTGGAAACAAAAAGAATTTTAGCAAAATCATGTCTTATAGAGGATTTTGATAAATTGAAAATTGAAAATGAAAAACTAAAAGAAGAAATAGAAAGATTGAAAAAATATAAAAGTTCAAATATTTCTACTTTTAGAAATTATAGAGGTTTAAATTGGTATTATAGATGTCATCAAAGTTAAATTAGAAATATATCAAAAATCTATGTACCTAGGAAATACTTGGTTAACCCTGTAGGTAGGAACCTCTACTGGGTTCCAAAACCTTGTTTAATTTAAATTTAGACTTAGCATTTTCAGCAAGGAAATTAAACGACTAATTTCATTATGAGGCTTTGTCTAAGGAAGTGGTTGTTGCTCCAATAACCAAGAAGGACTAGTGCCTCGCCACGACCTGGAAGCCAAGTATCGAAATGAAAAGTTTAATTGACTAACTGAAAAAGCATTAATTTAATTTACCTAATGCTTTAATTTACCAAGAGTTATTCAATGTGTGTTAGAAAATATTTAAAATTTATAATTAAAAAAAAAATTAATTTTTTTTGGAAAATAAATATTTTTTAATTAACTTAGAAATTTTTCTATGAATATTGTCTTATACATTTTTCCTTTGAAAATTGCCTTAGAAATCTTTTATGAAAAATAACTTAAAATTTTTTTCTGAATATTGACTTAGAATTTTTTTTAAACTAGATATTCTCTTTTGAAACATTGCCTTTCAAATTGTTATTAATTGCCTTGGAAATTTTTTTCACTTAAAATTTTGTTTACCTTAGACTTGTTTAAAGAACCCCTATTTTTAATGTGATCAAAGGGGGAGAAGAATGTTAAGTCTAGGGGGAGGTATATAAATTTTTTTTATGAAATATCTTTGGACTTAATTGCAAATAAATTGTTTTTATTGCATCTGTTTTGCCCTAGCTTAACTTGGGTTGCTCACATCAAAAAGGGGGAGATTGTTGGAACCCCGAGGTGTTTTGATGTGATCAAACAAGTTAAGCTAGGTCCTGCGTTGTTTAACCCTTGTGTCTAAGTGTGCAGGAGCTTAGGAACACAAGAAGTCGAGCGGAAGACGCGGCTAACGAGAAGGACGGCACGGGGAGAGAGACGACAGGCTCGGTGCGTCCGAGGGACGAGGTGACCGCGGAAGAGTACACCGGGGGACGAGAAGAACGTGCACGGCGTTCGAGGGACGAGAAACCAGGAAGGAAGGCTGCTCGAGGAGAAGGCCAGAACATGGGTTCGGGTGAGCCCTATTCCGGAAGGCCAAGATCACCCAAGCAAACGGAGCCGGAGTGAACAGACCCGGACCGAGATGAGCTGGATCGAGACGAGCTGAACCGGAGTCGAAAAGTCAACTTATGTTGACCTTAGGGCTCCGAGCGCCCGGAACCGACTGGGGCGCCCGGAACCCTTCCGGGCGCCCGGAATCGACTTTTCAACAGGATCGAGTTTTGACTCGATCCGACCGTTGGGGGATAAAATTTATCCCCCCCTAGGGCGCCCGAAACCTTTCCAGGCGCCCGGACCAAGACTATAAATATAGCCTTGGTCCAAAAGCAATCATCAATCAAGAACAACTACTTGTAATCCAGTGCTTTCATTTGTGTTATTTCTTTCTGTGTTTTCAACGCTATAAGAGGCTACTCCGCCCAGAGGAGAATTAATTAGTGCGCCTTCTTTGCCTTGGATTAGCAATCCTCTGATTGTAAACCAAGTAATTCCTCTGTGTCTATTTTCTGTTTTAATTAGTCTCTTCCTTTTTTAATTACAAGTTCTTTTAAAATTAGTTGAATATCCGAGAAGGATTTTTAGTTTTATTTTGTAGGGCAATTCACCCCTCCCCTCTTGCCGGCCTCCAAAGGGACCTACAGCTTCTTCCCTGTATTTTCGGCAGGCACTTCTGTGCCATCCACCAAACCTGCCACTGCTCTTGATCAATCCACGGTGAGGTTCAGTTTTTGGTTGGCAATTCTGTAGACTCAAAGGATTTTGATGAATCGTTTCCCTTTTGATGATCTACTGTTCTTGATTAGAATGTTTGTGTTGTATTGTGGGATTGATTACTATGGTACTGTCATTATTTTTCCACAGCAGCTGTGATTTTTCCATTCATAATTTCCAGCAATACCCTTGCTGTGAGAAGAGGAGGTAAGGGGAATAAGGAGGACTTGCTGTGGTTTTCTTGGTTTCGGCAGAATTCCATCTAGCAGTACTTTGTTTCCGCATCGGCTGTGAGTTTGTGGTATGTTGTAGGAATTTGGCTACATGTTGTAGTTAGATAATGAATCATGTGTAGATTGATTAGATTTATGTGTAGAAGTAAGGTAAGGGTTTGGTGTATGGATTGAGTTGGCACGCTCTTGATACATGTTGTTTTAGGTATGAATTGATACATATATAATTGGATTTGGATTTAGGTGAGTTTCTCGGGGATATGATTTAGCTAATTAATTTATATGTAATTAGTTAAATCCATATATCATGTTGTTACAGGACTGTGATTCGAGATGGACGCCTCGACGTAGGATTTCTGGATACGATCTTCTTTTGAGGCGGGTACCTCTTGACTTATCTTTTATAATATTGTCAATTGGATATGCATAGTATTTTATAGCTACATGCAATAATCATGATTGTCTTTGGTATGTCAGTTTGATATCCATAGCGTGTTCTGTTTTGTCTCTTGTTAGGTATCTATGTTTATACCTCGTGATTATTGCCATGAGTACCTTAGTTCCTAGAGTAAATGACATACCATACCTACTGAGGTTAGGACTAGGTTTTGGATTTTATTTTCTTGCATGTGTATCTAGATTATCTGATACCTAGGTTTTTATACCATACCTGACTTGTGTACCTCTATTTGTATATCATATCTGATTTGTGTACCTAGACCTTTTTTCTTTGATCTGGGCATATTGTTGGTACATATGTTATGGAGGGGGATATGTTTAGGATATAGGTTGTTATACCATAGAGGACCAGTATACCCTGGATTCGTGAATTTGACTTATTGATATTGTGATACCCATATTATATATACATGGATTTTTCTATGATGATCAGGATATTGTCATGCATCATGATTGTATGTTGTGTGATAGTCGACTCCATTATTGTTGAGCACATCGCCAGTTACATGGATCTGCACACACCACTACTCATGGGTTAGTGGTCGATTCAGGCAGTGTGTGTTGCAGCAGGGACTTTGTTTGGCTACGTTGGTCCGCTCATGGGTAGTGTGACACAACGTGTTAGCCGGCAGGGATTCCTCCCCGTCATCGTGTACCGAGAGTTGAGAGCATTGCGCTCCCCCATTTATGATTTGGGGTAGGAGGATAGGTGTACTCCGACAGCATCCCGTCCACTCGGTCACTCATCAGGAGCAGTGACGATAGAGTGCACGGTTGTCACAGCCCTACCCACTCGATCTCACCATTTGTGTGTGAGATGACTGACTGGCGTCAGGGGTGACGAGGACGCATCATTGGCATCATATGCATTGATGCATTTATTTCTTGTGATTGTGTTTGCTGCATTTATTTGCTGCATTTGGTTGGATGCATATGTTTGACATGCATACAGGATTTAGGGCACTTTCGGTTTGACGACCCTTTTGTCTGGATAGAAGTTCCTGGTGAGTACAGCTTCCTCAGTTACCTTTCAGTTTTGCATATTTCCTATATGTATGATTAGGAAGCTGTATTCCATGTTTATTGCTGTTAGATATATCTTACTGCTCATGTCCATTGGTATTCGCTGAGTTGTTGAACTCACCCCCGTTGACACTATCTTTTTCAGGTACCAGGTTATTTATGGTGTCGCTTGGAGCATCCTGTCTGCTGGTCCCCACGTCACATCAGAAGACATGTCTCCGCCTTTTTGTTTATTTTATCTTGGTATATGATATGTGTGTTTTTGGCTTGGTGTGTTCCGATTTTGTTTTTGGAGTATTGTGTCGTTGTGTGGTGTAAGCCTAGCCGGCTAGCAGTGTGTTGTTTTGTTTTGTATGAGCTTGTTTCATGTATTTCTGCTGTGTTGGTTTCGGTTTCAGCCGAGTGGGCTGATAAAAAAAAATGTATATAACTGCGTGGTTGATGTTATGTTTGTCCAGCCGTGTAGGCTGAGATTATTAACTGCGTGGTTGTGTATATATTCCAGCCGCATGTGGCTGATGTATATTGTGACTATAGAAATGCTTCAGATTGTCACCCGTACAGGGGAGGTGTTGCCGAAATTTCTTCGGACAGGGACACCCCCGGGGCGTGACAATTATGAGGATTGTACTATAAGTTTCTTCATAGTATGTTTTCATAAATGGTTTTATGAGATAGTTCTATGCTTTTAGGTTGCTTGTGACCTTAAACAGATTCAGTTTTGTTGGTTTAGCATTGGAATAGCTCGAGATTATTGAGTAGCATGCATTCTTTGCTCTCCTTCTTTATCTCTGTTGTAGCAAGATTTAAGGTTTTAATTCCAACAAGTTTTAGATTTAGTTTAAGCTTGTATGATATGCAGATCTTTACAAGTATAGTATGCAGAATAGTGTGCAGATTTTATAAGTATAGTAAGCAGATTTTTGGTTTAAGCATTTCAAAGTTAGAATTTGCTTAAACATTTCCGTTTCTTTTTAAAGAAGTATTCTTTTAGAAGTATAAACAAGTATAAGAAAGATAAAGAAACGAAAGAAAAAGGCCAAGGCCTTAAGTAGATCCCAAAGTCAAGACTTTAGGGATTTTGGCACACAAGGTGCTTATTAAAATGCCAAGGCATTTAAAGAAGAAGTAATTAAGATATTTTACTTTGAAGAGGCTAGTACCCGACTTCCGAGGTTGTCGTTAAACAAATCCAGGTGTCCAATTTCGAGGTCTTGGCCCTGGTAGACCGAGGTATGCTCTTTTAGGATTGGTGGCTCGCTACCCCAACCTATTAGGGAACACGCATAAGATGGTACTACGTCTGGGCCCAAGAGAAGTTGATTACTATTTTGAAGTATTATAAGTATAAGCTTTTGAACAAGTAAAATAAGTTTCACATAAGTATAAAAGTATAAAAGAATAAGTTTTAAATAAGTGAGATAAAAGAATAAGTTTAGAACAAATTAAATAAGTTTCACTTTGTTTTAAAATTAGTAAGTTTAGCTTTCTTTTATGCTAGCATATTATTTAGATTAGCTTACTTTTATTTGCTATAAGAGGAGCATGAGTAGCTTTACATGTTTAGCATTTCAGCCTGATTAGCTTATTGAGCATGATTAGTTTTACCTTTCAGCATGCAGCTTTATTCTTGTGTATCATGAGTATGCAGATTATTTTCAGAGTTTTGCTATTAGTTGAGCATGAGTAGCTTTTCTCTTTAGCATTTCAGTTTTAGCATTCTTCATATTATATGCTCTTTCGAGTTTTGTGAGTTAGATAGCGCTTACTAAGCATTGGCTTATAGTTTGCATTCCTCCTACTGCAGATAAAGGAAAAGCTAAAGTATAAGGAAGAAGGCGACAAGATGGTGGGGATGATGTGTGATGTTGAACTATGGAAGCCTCGGGACTTGGCTAAGAAGTTGTTTAAAGTCCTTCTCTAATGTTATTAGAGAAGTTGAGATTGTTAAAGAGTTGTTTCTTTTTTCTTATGTTGCTAATTGAGTCTATTCCACATTGTTAGTTTGGTTATTTCCCACTGTTGGAGATTTATTCATTTGCTATTGTTAGAATAGTTTTCTTTTAAGTTGTTGTGTCTTATTACTGCGTGGTTGTGAAGTATATATACCAGCTGCATGTGGCTGATGGTTTATTTTGCATGTATTGATGATTATGGTCACCGGTACAGGGGAGACTCTGCCGAAATTTTTCGGTAAGGACTCCTCGTGGTTTCGATCATAGCGGTTAAGTAGAGTTAGTAGTTAAGTAACGGTCATCCTTAGAGAGTAGTATAGTATAGTAAGAAGGGTGGTCTTTACACCTTGGCCATCTTCCTGGTATGTCTAGATTTCCCCCTGACACACATCGGGGACCCCCTTATCCACCACCCCCACCACCGTATTGATTTCATCGAGACGATGAAAAGTCTAAGCCTAGGGGGGTGTTGTATCTGTCTGCACAACCTGAGTCGAGTTTTCAAGTTTTATTTTCTTTTTGTATTTTCTTTCTGCTTTGCATATTTTTATTTTTTTTAGTCTGTTTTGGTTATCTGCATTTTTCTAGTTTCATGTTTTTATTTGCATCTTATTTGCACTTTGCTTTGTTTATTCGCATTTCTGGTTTTGAGGCATATTTGAGAACTTCAAACTTTCTACTTTTTCTGCCACTGTCCGATAGCAAAATGACTAGCATTTTCTTAGTTTATGAGTTGTTAAGATAGTGTTAGTATGTTTAGTGTATCTCCTTTCTCTATCTCCAATAGCATGAAATAAGCTAAGTATTGTATGGAGTTTGGTATAAGTTTTGGCCTAACCTTGAGGATCTTATTTTCACTACACTTAAGTACTTAAGCTTGAATAGTAGAAATATTTTTGAAATAGTTTTGATTCATCCAAATTGTTTAGTACTTTTGTTCCCATGGTGATTTCTTATTTATATTTTGGTTACTGGATGACCTCGGATCATGGGAGCTCATTTGGAAAAATCTAAATCCCAAAATATGCATCTTGCATTTGTGACTAGTGCTACACCTCTTTAGCACCAAAAAAGAAAAAAAAATATTGAATAAGGGATAACAAAACAGTTGTCGTGAGTGGAAACTAATAATTCACCCCTTTGAGACCGAGTTAGGTTACTGGGGGGTGAATATCGCTTCTTTTAAAACTTTTCTTTGACTTTTTTAATCAGAATCGTGCAGCGGAAATAAGAAAAGAAACAAAGTCGTTTACTTCGTTCGGAGCCTAGCTTGACTCCTACTCAAAGGCCCGCGGTCCTCGACCGCACCGATGGGCAAAGCACTAAAACCCTTCTTTCCGAAATCTTCGGAAAGAAGCAAATCGTACAAGTACAATGAAATAAGATAGTAACACTCCTACTATCTTATTTTAATTTAAGTGCAATATGAAAATAAATATACCGACAATCGTATGCGAAGGATGTAGCTTGGTTGGTACTTCCGGACAGAGTAACTTGCTGAGCTGTTGAAGATGTCTAGCGCAATCCGTACGCAAAGAAGAGCTTTATAGATGATCAGAAGAGTTGTGATGGCCTCAGACTTCGAGACTCATTTTATAAGTGCCTTGGGCATTCGGTCGATCGATCCCTCTGTTCGATCGATCGAACCCGCTCCCTTCCTTCCTGGCTGGAGTCTGACGCTGGCTCGATCTCCGACAATCAATGCTCTTTAAGGGTTCGGTCGACCGATCATGCCTTTCGGTCGACCGAACAGGATCTTTTCCCTGTTCATCACAATTAGCTGAGATCTTCTTTTAATGCTATATTTAATGTTGATTGGATCGGTCGACCGATCCTCCTGTTCGGTCGACCGATCAGCCTTTTTTTCCTTCTTCTGCTGATCAGTGGTAATGAGCTGGCCAGTGTTGAGTCACCATGGATCGATCGACCGATCTTACTGTTCGGTCGGCCGATCAAACTTTGATCAAACTCTGATCTATTCTGGTCTAATCTGAATGTTGTTCTGATTTTGCCTGGTTCAGTCGACTAATATTACTGTTCGGTCGACCGATCCAGCCGGACCTACAAAACAGTATTAAGACAAAAAAATCTCCTGCAAAATAGATGTTAGAATAATAATATTATAAAGAAAAAGTAATATGAAAGACAGTAGAACTGTCTTGATCTCAACTTAGAAACATTCCTGGTGTCTTTAGTTGGATCAGCGGCCTAAGGTTGTTCCCTTCAGGAACCTGACCTCATTATCGCTGCTCCAGTTTGTTTACCTCAACCTACCTGCCAAACTTTGATCCTCCAGATCTAGTTTGGAATTTCTACTCAACCTTGATCGGCTTCCCAGGACTTTTCTCTTGATCTTCGATCCTCCAGACCTCTCGATCACACTGCCAAGCTTCGGGTCCCCTCGACCTACTTGGACTTGCACCTGGGTTCCACGATCTATTAAGATTTCTCCTGCCTAGCCTCCAACTAGGTCTTTCCCGGTTGAGTAAACATCCTGCACACTCAATCAACTTGTTAGATCATAACAAGACTTAACTTGAACCTTTGACAACATCAAAACTTAGGTTTGATTCTGGTGCAACTTGCACCAACAATCTCCCCCTTTTTGATGTTTGGCAACCAAGGTTCAAAGTTAAGTTAAAAATATGCAACAATCAACAATTAAATAAACAAGCAATTTAACTTTTAATACTCCCCCTGAGTTAAACAACTCCCTCTGAATTCACTATCTCTCCCCCTTTGACACACATCAAAAATAGGGGAAGACCAACAAACTAGAAGGGTTGAAATGTATAACAATTTTAACTAAGTGTTCAAAAATTGCTTGAAATGAAAAAGTTAATTTTGATATTCAAAAATGTTTTTAACTAAGTTAAAAAGCTACAAAAAATTTGAAAATATTTTGAAAATTTTTACTAAGTTAAAAAGCTATAAAATAATTTTAAAAAGAATAATTTTCCTAAGTTAAACAGTTATTTGAAAAAATATTTTAAAAGAAAAAATTTTACTAAGTTAAAATTTCTAAAAGTAACTTTCAATGTGATTAAAAAATAAGTAAGTAAAACGTTTTGGTTCAAATGTTTGAAAATATTAACACCTTAAAAAGATTAACTAGGTTTATAAAAAGAACACTAACAAGCTAGTATAATTAAGATTCTCAAGATATAGTAATTTTGAAAGGTTTATCAAATTTTAAAAAGATCTTACTAAGTTTTCAGAATAATATTTTACCTGAATTTTGCAAAGATGATAAATTTAAAAGTTTAAAAATATGAAAAATAATAATTTTGTAAATAGTTTTTTTAAAATTTAAACATAAAAAGATTTTGAAAAATATTTTTCAAAAATAATTTTGAACATTTTTAAAAGTTGAAAAATATGAAAGAATTTTACTAAGTGTAAACATATAAATATTTTGAAAAATAGAAATTAGGATTGTTAAAAATTTTGAAATTAGGATAAAAATGTGAAAAATGCATAGTTCAAGGCTCCCCCGAGAATTGATGACAACCTAAAAGTCCAAGCATGGGAAAAAAGACTAAGGAAAAATGTCCTTATGATGAAATGTCCAACCTTTGTACAAAGCTAACTACCATAAGATAGTAGCAATAGACTTAGGTTGTTCAATTTGAGTATTTTAATACTAACTAGGTTTTTACTAGCTAGTTAATCCAAATTGATTCATGTGTGTTGTTTAAAGCCCAAATTTATAACGATGCACTGACATAAGCATCTGAAATCTAAGGCTAGGTCCTAAGCATCTCACCCATTCTAAGTTATCAAACAAGGAATCCTACTGTGCTTGTGAGATGATGGCTCCTAGAACTATAGGAACATGCAGTTCTATGGTAGAACCTAGGCTACTCCAGAAATAAAAAATATTTTGAAGGAGTTTTGTAAACCAAAATTTTGAAAGAGGGATTTTTACAAAAATACTCTTTGAAAAATAAACTAAGTAAATTTTTTAAAAAAAATAAAAAACAAAAGAACCTATTCTATAAAGCACATCCCTAATTGTCGTCTTAAGTTACTAAATTCTACTTCAGGTAATGGCTTAGTGAAGATATCTGCTAAGTTAGATTTAGATTCAATATATTGAAGTTCGATGTCCCCTTTTGAAACATGATCCCTAATAAAATGATGTTTTACTTCTATATGTTTGATTCTAGAGTGATGAACTGGATTTTTAGTTAGATTTATTGAACTAATATTATCAATGTAGGTTTTTACATTTTTATAATTTAAATTAAAATCTTTTAAAGTATGTGACATCCATAGCAATTGGGCTACGCATTCGCCCATTACAATGTATTCGGCTTCGGTGGTTGATAAGGAAACACATTGTTGCTTACAACTAAACCAACTAACTTAAGATGATCCTAGCAATTGACATCCTCCACTAGTACTTTTTCTATCTAACTTAGACCCGGCATAATCAGAATCAGAATACCCGACTAAATCAAATTGCGAAGTTCTAGGGTACCATATTCCTACATTAATAGTTCCTTTTAAATATTTAATAATTTGTTTAACCAATGATAAATGGAACTTTTTCGCACAAGTTTGAAATCAGGCGCACATACTGACGGCAAATAAAATGTCGGGTCGGCTTGCCGTCAGATAAAGTAAACTTCCTATCATGCTTCGATATAATTTTAAGTCGACAGATTTTCCATTTTCATCACTATCAAGATTAATGTTACTTGTCATAGGTGTTTTAATTTCTTTGGAGTTTACCATGCCAAATTTTTTAATAAGGTCTTTTGTATATTTAGTTTGATGTACATAGTTACCATCTTTAGTTTGTATAATTTTAAGACCTAAGAAGTAGTTTAATTCACCAACCAAACTCATTTCAAATTCATTTTCCATTAAAGTTACAAATTCTTTTAAGAACTTTGAGTTGGTTGAGCCAAATACAATATCGTCAACATAGACTTGAGCTATGAAAATGTTAGAATTAAAAGTTTGAATAAAAAGTGTAGGATCAATTTGTCCTTCTTTAAACCCTTTTGATTTTAGAAAACTAGACAGTCTTTCATACCAAGCCCTAGGTGCTTGTTTTAGTCCATATAAAGCCTTTTTTAGCTTAAATACATAGGTTGGGTTTTCTAGATTCTCAAATCCGGGTGGTTGACTAACATAGACTTCTTCCTTAATATAGCCATTTAGAAAAGTAGATTTAATATCCATTTGATATAACTTGAAACCTTTAAATGCTGCATAGGCTACCAACATTCGAATTGATTCAAGTCTGGCTACCGGGGCATAAGTCTTGTCGTAATCTAGTCCTTCAACTTGACTGAACCCCTTGGCTACTAGACGAGCTTTATTCCTTAGGATTTCACCTTGATCATCTAATTTGTTCCTAAATACCCATTTGGTGTCGATAATTGTCTTACCTTTTGGTAGAGGTACTAAATCCCAAACTTGACTCCTTTCAAATTGATTTAACTCTTCTTGCATTGCAATTATCCAGTCAGGTTCTGTTAATGTTCTGTTAATGCATCACTTATGTCTTTAGGTTCAATTTTAGATATTAATGCTATTTGACTTAAATTTCTAAAGGCAGATCTTGTTTGAACCCTCAATTCAGGATTTCCTATGATTTGGTTAAATCAATTATTAGGGTTAGATTTTATTATTCTTGGATTAGTATTTTCAGATTCTTTAGGTTGTGTTAAGTCTTCTTCGTCTTCTTGATTAGGATTTGAACCATGTTGAGTAACAGAAATATCATCTTTTTCATTAAACGTTACATTGGTGGTTTCCTCAATTTTCAAGGTAGATTTATTGTAAACTCTATAGGCTCTACTTGTAGATGAATATCCAAGAAAGATTCCTTGGTTAGTTTTTGAAGTAAATTTGCCTAAGTGATCTTTAAGATTTAAAATGTGAACATTACAACCAAATACTTTAAAATATTTTATGTTAGGAATTTTGTTAAAATAAATTTCGTAAGATGTTTTATTTTGATCTTTATTAATTATAATTCGATTTTGAACATAACAAGCTGTATTAACAGCTTCAGTCTAGAAATATTTTGGTATATTATATTCATTTAACATTGTTCATGCAGCTTCTTGTAAGATTCTATTCTTACGTTCTACTAAGCCATTTTGATGTGGAGTTTTACGGCACGAAAACTCATGATGATAACCATTTTCTAAACAAAAATTATTAAAATTTTGATTTTTGAATTCACCTCCATTATCACTTCTTATTTTCTTAATTTTAATTTCCTTTTCGTTTCTACTTGTTTACAGAAATTTTTAAATATTTCAAAGGTTTCATTTTTATTAGATAAGAATTTAACCCAAGTATATTTAGAGTAGGCATCAATGATTACTAAGCAATAAAGATTACCATTCAAAGATTTTATTCCATGAGAATCAAATAAATCTAAATGTATTAGGTCAAGTATTCTATTTGTTCTATTTTGATTGGTAAGTTTATGAGTTGATTTAATTTGTTTTCCTTGTTGACAAGAATTACAAAATTTATTTATAGGATTCCCTAACTTTGGCAAATCTTTTACTAAACCATTTTTGCTTAATTTCAGTAAATTTCTAAAGTGAGTGTGAGCTAATCTCCTATGCCATAACCAAGTTTCATCATCATTTGCTAGAAAACATTTGGATAATGTTTTAGGTAGATGAATGGAGTATATATTTTTATCTCTAAAGTCTTTTAGTAATATATTAGTTGAATGTCCTTATTTATGAAAGAAGGATTTACAATAACGAGAATGATACGAATACATAGAAACTTGTTTCATGAAATTCTGATGTCTCTAGGTTCATATTTAAGGTTTCTAATTATTTTTTCTTTTTTTAAAAAAATCAATTCTAGACAGAATCCCGGATTCATCTCAGAATTGGAGACGAATCCATGGATTCATCCCAAAAATCTAGGATGAATCCTGAATTCGTTGCAAAATCTAGGACGAATCTTAGATTTGTCTAAGGATATAAAAATTTAAAAAAAAAAGATAAATAAAATTGGAATGCTCAAATATGGATATAGAGATATCGGAATCCTATGATATAGGTTTTTATGTCTTCATATCATTCTCTTGATCGTAAAAATGTCCTTATTTATAATTTTCACCTAATTTATTGAGTGTGGAAATTTTTTAACCCGAATTACATCAAATTCGGGTTAAAAAATCACCACACTCAAAATAGAAGGTCAAAATTATGGATGAGGATAATTTTATGATTAGGAGAATGATATGAACATATAGAAATTTGTTTCATAAAATTCTAATATCTCTAGGTCAATATTTAATGATCCCGATTATTATTTTTTAAAAGAGAAAATCAATTCTGGGATGAATCCCGGATTCATCCCAAAATTGGGGACGAATCCATGAATTCATCCCAAAAATCTGAGAGGAATCCTGAATTTGTCCCGAAATCTATTATGAATCCTAGATTTATCCCAGAATATAATTTTTTAAAAAAATAAATAAATAAAATTGGAAGGCTCAAATATGCATATATAGATATCAAAATTCTATGAAACAAGTTTCTATATGTTCATATATTTCTCCTAATTGTAAAATTATCCTTATTTATAATTTTGACCTAATTTATTGAGTGTGATAATTTATTAACCTGAATTACATCAAATTCATGTTAAAAAATTACCACACTCAAAATAGAAGGTCAAAATTATGGATGAGGGCATTTTTATGATCAAGAGAATGATAGGAACACATAAAAACTAGTTTCATAAAATTTCGATGTCTCTAGGTCCATATTTAATGTTTCCGATTATTTTTTCTTTTAAAAAAAACAATTCTGGAATGAATCTAGGATTTGTCCCAGAATTAGGAACAAATCCATGGATTCATCCCAAAGATCTAGGATGAATCCTGAATTCTGTTGGAATGTATACTAAAAGCCTAGCTTTTGTATAAATATTTATTTAGAAATAAGAATCACATTGGTCAAATATCTACATTTATATGCTAAGTGTATGTAACGACCCAAATTTCCTCATTCCGAGTCCTAATAGCACTTAAAATATTTAGAAATGCTTTAGAAATATTCTAGAGATTTTTAGAAATTTTTAGAGTATTTTTATGTAATTTTTGGAGTTCGTTTGGTATTTTTACCAAAAGAAAGAAGTTGGAAAAAATAAAGAGGTTCGGGCGAGGATCGAACCAGAGACCTCCAGTTAAGCAAAGCCTTAAGTTGTCTCGGCTGACCAAGTGCCCAAGCGGGCGATGCTAATCAAATAAGGGATGGAATTTATTTAAGCAGTAGTTAGAAAATAGAAAATAAATTGGAATAAAAAGGATTCGGCCGAGATTCGAACCCGCAACCTCCGACCCGACCCAAACCTTAAGCGGATCCGGCTAACCAAGTGCTCAAGCGGATGTTTCATGATAAGAAGGGAAGCGAAATAATCTTAAGCCATAATAGAATATCCTAGTTATAAAGAGAGAACTTAGGGATTATTTCCTCCTGAACCAAATCTTCTCCTCTCCTCTTTCTCTCGCGTGCGACGGCGGTTCTCGGGTGAAAACGAAGAACGAAGCCCTAGCTTCATCTCCGGCGGCCGGCCAAGGGTGTTTCGGTGGGTTCTTCACAAAATCGAGACCCCCTTGTCAAGGAGAACCCGTAGGCACGAAGAGGAGGCCGCGATTTCAAGTTTTCCGAGACCTAGAAGCCCTTCTTGTTCGGTTGTGAGCCAAGAACCAAGGTAAGTGCTTCCTCACCTGCGGTAAGGGTAGTTCCAAGATTGTTTTCTTTCTTTTCCTTGATGTTGCAAAGGTTATGATAGCCATGGAACCCTAGTTTTTAGTTTTATAGCTTTGGTATTTCGGCTTAAATCTTGTTGTGTGACTCAAGCATGAGATTTTAGGCCTTTATGTGCAATTCAGATCTTTCTTTTATGCTGTGAAAGGACACGAGTAGTTTTCCTTTGAGTTTTTGGATTGTGCTGTTAAGATTGGGAATTTATGCTTGCTGCCGAGAACCCCAAAGAAAGGAAGAGGATGTTTGGTATAGGTTAAGTAGGTGGTTTGTTTCCTGCAGGCTTGTATTGGAAATTCGGATTTGATTACCGTAGCATTGAGCATGAAGAATAGATGCCTTGGTTTTGGTTTCCAGTAGCATGCTGTGGTTTGTCTTTTGGCTTCCGGATTTTGTGGTAAAGAATTGTGATTGTTAGGGATTTGTTTTAGAATAGCCCCAAGATTTTGTTGTTACCTTTGCAATTCTGTTGAAGCATGGTTAAAAGATTACGATTACCTTATAAAAGCTTAGCTATGAATAAGTTTTGTATAGGTATTGTTTTAGTTTTCCAGTAAGTTTAAATTGGTTGTGTAGCCTTGCAAATCTTGGTTTGTGGTTTGAGATAGTATGGATATCTGGAAGTGTTCAGATTGTAGTTTTGAGCCATTGTTTGAGTAGTGTAGTTTCAATTCCAGAATTTGCTTATGTTAAATCTGAGCATGAGGTTTAGATATGCTACTTTCATTCAAGTATACAGATTTGAGGTTCTTTATTCTAGCATGAGGTTTAGATATGTTTTCTTGTTACACTCATTCTAGGATACAGATTTGAGTTTCTCTATTCTAACATGAGGTTTAGATATATTGCCTTGCTACCGTTTATTCCAGCAAGCTTCACATATGTTTAGAGTCAGCTAGTTTAGTTCTTTTAATTCGAAGCATGCAATATAGGTTTTAATTCCAACAAGTTTTAGATTTAGTTTAAGCTTGTATGCAGAACTTCAATCATAGAGCAGAATTTTGATTAAGCTTATAGTGCATAATTTTGATTAAGCTTATAGTGCAGAATTTTGATTAAGTTTGTAGGAAGATTTGATTAAGCTTATAGTGCAGAATTTTGATTAAGTTTGTAGGCAGATTTGATTAAGCTTATAGTGCAGAATTTTGATTAAGCTTATAGTGCAGAATTTTGATTAAGCTTATAGTGCAGAATTTTGATTAAGTTTGTAGGCAGATTTGATTAAGCTTGTAGGCAGATTTAGTTTTAGTGCAATTTCAATAAGCATTTCAGTACAGTTCTATTAAGTATTTCCATGCAATTCTGTTAAGCATTTCAGTGCAGAGTTAATAAGCATTTTAGTGCAGTTTTGTATAAAACATCTTTTTAATAGAGGTATTAACAAGTATAAGCAAGATAAAGAAAAGAAAGAAAAAGGCCAAGGCCTTAAGTAGATCCCAAAGTCAAGACTTTATGGATTTTGGCACACAAGGTGCTTGTTAAAATGTCAAGACATTTAAAGAAGAAGTAATAAAAGATAACAAGTATTTTATTTTTAAGAGGCTAGTACCCGACTTCCAAGGTTGTCGTTAAACAAATTCAGGTGTCCAATTCCAAGATCTTGGCCCTAGTAGACCAAGGTCTGCTCTTTTAGGATTGGTGGCTCGCTACCCCAACCTATTAGGGAACGCGCATAAGATGGTACTACGTCTGAGCCCAAGAGAAGTTGATTATTATTTTGAAGTATTAAAAGTATAAGCTTCTGAACAAGTAAAATAAGTTTCACATAAGTATAAAAGTATAAAAGTATAAATTTTAAACAAGTGAAATAAACTTCACATAGGTTTAAAATTCAGCAAATTTAGTTCTTTATGCTAGCATGATTGTATAGATTTGCTTTACATGTTTAGCTTTTTAGTATGTTCTTTTACTAGTAGATGAGCATGAGTAGTTTTCCTTTTGAGCATTCAGTTTTTAGATTTTAGTATATTCACATGCATATTTGAGTTTTGTGAGTTAGATAGCGCTTCCTAAGCAATTTTGCTTATAGTTTGCACTTCCTCTTACTGCAAATAAAGGAAGGCGACAAGGAGGAGCGGATGGATGTGTGATGCCTGGACTATAGAAGCCCTGGGAATTTAGTTAAAGTTTTTATTAAGATTTTGTATTTAGACTATTAGAGTTGATTATTCATGTAGATGATGTTATTCATAAAGTGACTTATGTATTTAGAATTCTTTCATTTAGATGGTTATGCACATTAGACCTATTATCTGAGTTGTATAATGGTTGCATGCATGTTCAGATTGACACATATATTTTATCATGTTTAGATTGATGCATAGTATGTAGAGATAAGATATGTATGTTTTCCGATGCTATCAGTTGCATGTTTAGAGAGTTTATGTATTGTTATTACATGTGTGCAATATTAGTTGAGAAAAATTAGTAGTCCAGTAGCGCTCCGCCTTCACATACCAGTAGTGAGGAGGGTGGGGTGTTACAGTGTAGTTGTTCAATTAATTTATATTATAGATAACATGGTGTGTGGTGTCACACACAGAAGATCATGTTATCAGTCCCTTAAAAATTATAAACAGTTGCTCACGACTAAGATGGATAAGAACAAACCATTGGAATAGTCGTAGTGTAATTTGGTATTAGTTTATCTTGACTATAAAATTATACTTGTACACTCAGAGTGTATTGAGCAGGACAATTTAAGGTAGTTTCTTTTTATACTAACTGCATAAAAGAACAAGACCTTTGTTATTATGGAAGTGTGTGCTCTTAATCCTGATATAATAACAAGCACATATACTTAATATTTATTTCTTTAATTTATCAAAGGGTGTGAATTAGTTCGATAAATCAATAGGCCCGATAAGTTGGGAAATGATATTATTTATAGTGTGCGTTGTTGATTATAGAAGGAAACTGTGTCCTAGAAATCTAGGTTGGTGATGTCCCTAAGAGAAGCTCATAAAGATTGTCATGTAAACCCTGCAGGTGGACTTAGTCCAGCATGACAATGAAGTTGAGTGGTACTACTCTTGGAGCTAGATATTATTTAGGTGAGTTGTCGGTAACTCATTTAATTAGTGGGCATTCTATATCTTAAACATAGGGAGACTAACACACTCATGATAAGAAGGAGCCCATATAGTAATATGGGATTGGTGTGGTAGTTCAATAATAACTCTTTAGTGGTATGAGTTATTATTGATGAACTCGAGTTGGGTGTTTGGGGCGAACACGGGAAGCTCAAGTTCATCGGGAGACCAAAACCAATTTCTCCTCTCGGTCTCTGTCGTAGCCTCTTATTTATAAAGTCTTATACCCACTGAAACTCAACTTCTTACCCACCTTAAGGTTGCCGACCAAGCCTAGCTTGGAGCCCAAGCTAGGGCTGGCCAAACCAAGGCTAGATGGGTTCAAGTGGTGGTCGACCCTAGCTTGGAGCCCAAGTAGGGTGGCCAGCCATATTAGATTAAAAGGATTTTATTTTTTAAAATATTTTCTTATGTGGAAGTCATGGTTTTAAAATAAAGTTTAAAATTTAAATATTTCCATTTATAGCTTTCTACAAAGGATTAAGAGAAAGATTTGATATCTTTCCTTATTTTAGTTAAAAGAAAGATTTTAATTTTTGATAAAACTTTCCTTTTTGTAACCATCCTCATGGTTTTAAAAGAGAGTTTTAAAAATTATAAATCATTCCTTTTATAGCTTTCTACAAAAGATTAAAAGAAAGATTTGATATCTTTCCTTATTTGTAGTTAAAAGGAATATTTTAATTTTGGAGAAAACTTTTCTTTTTGTAATCATCCGCATGTTTTAATAGAGAGATTTTAATTTATAAAAGTTTCCTTTTATAACCAACCACGAAGGGAATTTTTAAAAGAGAAATTTTTATTTTAAAAAATTCCGGAAACAAATTTGGAAGTTTTAATTTTGTGTTTAAAACTTTTCTTGTATGGAGGACTTGTAGGGGTCGGCCATTAAGGGTTTATAAGGAAATTTTTAATTAAATTTTCCTTCTTAAACATTGGCAAGGAATATAAGAAAGTTTTATTTATAAAACTTTCCTTATTTGCCAATACCAAGGAATATAAAATAGAGGGTAGAGGTGTCTCACCTCACAACAACACATCTATTATTCCTCTCTTCTCTTCCTTGTTGGTGGTCGGCCCTCATCCCTCTTCTTCCTCCTATTCTTCTTCCTTGTATGGCCGGCGGCATCTTCATCTCAAGGAGCTTGGTTGGTGGCCAGATATTGTTAGAGGAAGAAGGAGAGATAGGAGGCTTTGTTTCTTAGCATCCCTTGGAGCTTGGTTGTTGGCCGAAAGTTCTTCATCTCTTGAAGATTGTTGGTGGTCGAAACTTTCTTGGAGAAGAAGGAAGCTTGGGTGGATTCTCGTCTCGGTCGATCGTCGCCCACACGACGTCCGAGATAAGAAGAGGAATACGACAGAAGATCGTGAGGTCTATAAGCTACAAAAGGTATAACTAGTTTTAAGTTTCAGCATCATAACTAGTTCATCCTTTTGTTTAGATCTTGAAATACCAAACACAAGAGGCTAATGAATCTAGGCTATCAAATTTATGTTTTCGATTTTGTATTTCTTTTATTTTTCGAACTTGTGATTCGATTGTTCTTATTGGTTAAACCTAGGGTTACTATAAGGAGATTAAATATTGAATTTTGTTGAAAGGCTTTGTCTAGGAAGTGGTGGATGATCCCATACCTGAGAAGGTCTAGTGTCTCGCCATGTTTAACTTGGAAGTCAATCTATGAAATAAATATTTAATCGAATTTGTAGCATAGGTGTATTTGGATTAATAATGTTAAGCATCGTTTGCGATCCAAGTCTAAACCTCTAAGAACAGATAAGTTGAATTTGGAATCAATAATATTAAGTTATGTTTGTGATTCCAAATTTAATTTCTAAAGAACACAGTAGGTTGTTAGGAATGGCTCAGGACTTGTACAAAATTTTTGTACAGGGGAACCGGTATGATATTCCGAGTAGCAACCAACAATTGGTATCAGAGCTAGGGTTTTCCTCTGTGTGTTTAGTTTTCAGTTTAATTATGCACATGTCATACATAATTTAGGCAGGATAATAGTAGGATATGCTAACTCTGTAGTTGCAGGCTCCAACTATTATGGCTTATTGTGATTGTGTGTGATTGAATCCTTGGACATATTAAGGGCATTTTATGTGTGTGCATGATTGTATTTATTAAATACAACAGGAGCTGTATTAGCACTAGGATTTTACATTTTTTGTTCGATCTAGACTTCATGTACATTCCCTTGTGGATTATAGGATCGATATATGTAAAAACTTTTATCGTGGATCGTATCCTTGCGAGGCGTGGTACTATTGGAGGACCAGAGGCGCAACAGAAAAGGAAGCTCGATGGACCCGACGGCATGAACCCTAGGGCTAGAGCACACGGAGGACAGTGATGGAAGAAGTCAAAATAGTTGAAAAATTAATTTCCATATTTATTTCTTTTATTTACTGTGATGTGTGTGTACATGTGATGTGTGCTTGCATAAAAAAATTCCTCACCTTAAATAACTAAGTGGGAGAGGGATTTTAAATAAATTTCATGGTCTCCATTACTGGTTTGTAAGTGATGCAACAAACTTGCGTGTTGGCTCTGAGTGCCTCCCTCCACAACGGATGAGTTTGTTTGCGGATCACTAGATCAAACTTCCTTTATGGATGGTTATAGGAAATTATTTAGGAGTGTGTGATCTTCTCCAGCTGAAGGGGCACAATCCTATTTAATGGATTAAGTATCAAGTAATGGTATACACTTAGGCGCATTTAATAGTATCCTCCCCAACGGAGTCACTACTATTATTTGTGTGACCAAAGGTAACCAACTATTAATTTGTCATAAAACTAGGTAAAACCTCCTCTTACAAACATTTGAATTTGTATACGTCCACACTAATGTGGCATATAAAATTCATGATGTTTGAGGTAATTTAAGGTTGACAAGATAATTAATGGGTAAGACCCTCCTCTTACAAATGTTTGAATTTGTATACATCCACACTGTGAGATATCGGAAAATTTAATTAATAGGGTTATTTGAGAAATAGCCTTATAAATTTTTTCGAAATTTTTAGAAATTTTCTAGGAATTTTTCGGAACTTGTACGACGAGTTTTGAGGGGATCGTTCGGCGGGTGCGAATAAAGCCTGTTTGGGATACCCGTTTAAGTGAGGAAATGTTTAATATATAAATTCCTTTATTTCCTTTTCTCCCAAAACCAAATCGCCGATTCTCCACCCGACTCGAACCCTTTCCCCTCTTCTCCTCTCGCTGTTCTCTCGCGGATGAACCGAAGCCGGCGAAGTTTCAGCGACCGTCGACGTCGACCGAGGAGTACACGTTGGAGATCGACAGAATCGGCGGAGTCTAGGGTTGTCTTCAGTCGAGGGGTGTCTGTTCCGATGAGTTCTGCGGTCGATTCTCCCCGCCCTTAATCAATCGTGTGTGCCGAACCCTAGTTCCTGTTTCGTGCCGCTGGATTGAGCTCAGATTTGGTCGATGCCTTTCGTCTCTGAGCTGTAGACACTCACGTTTCCTTGCGCCGATCACTGATGTCACTGGATCGAGCGAGATCCACTCGATCGCCGGCGTGAAGGGGGCAATTAGGGCATCAAGGGTGAGAAATCCGAACCTTATTCCTTCTATTTCTTTGATTTGTGCCCTAGCTTCAGACCTATACCCTTTGATTCTTCCTACTGACATCGCAGGATCAGATCTTGATCCTCTTCTTTGAGGTTGATTTAGGTCACGGATTGGGTGAATTCCTTGAAGACAACCGAATGAGGTAAGGTTAGGTTATTAATTCGGTTGGTGTTTGGATCGGTGATCTTCTTGCTTGATTCATTGCTTGATCCGATCAGGAGGTTTTGTTCTGTTCTTGCTGTGGTGTTCTTGGTGCCGGCAGCACTCAAACCAGCATCAACAGTAGCTTGATCGAGGTATGTGTAGGAGTAATTGAGTACATGATGTATTGATGAATTAAATTCATTGATTGTTTGGCTGCATTGGATGAATTTCATTCTGGAATTTGAGGTGTTAATTGTGGATGGAGGATAGATTCATTATGGGTTTGGAATTTGTGGATCAGTGATTTATTAGGTGTTCTTGCTGGGGTGTATGCATCTAATTTAGTGTTCATAAATTTAGGTGAGTTGTTGTTTAATTTTGGGTTGGATTAAGTGTGGTATATAAACTATGTGAGATTGATTTTGGATGTTTAATAGAGATGGTATAATGGATTAAATGATGGATTATGTAGGGTGGATGAATATCATGATTTCAGGTTTGTCATTGGGATCATTAGATTGATTATTAGATGTGGGGTGTTTAGTTTATGATTAGAAGGATTTATGATGAGTTGGATTAGTGTTTGATTGATGATGAATTATGTGAGTTGGATTTAAGATGTGTTGATTAATGAGTTTTGGATTGATTAATAGATTATGGATTATGTTGGGATCTAGAAGGAGTGTGATTAGGATTATTTGGAGGATTAATCAGAGATCAGATTTGAGTGGAGTTATCCTAATTGGGTAGGAATTTTATGTAGCAATTTTAATTCATATGAATTTAGCTAAATAAAATATATATATATTGATTGATGCAGGACCTTGATATGAGATGATTATCACGACGTGGGATTTATTCTGGACACGATCTACGTATCAAGGCGGGTATTTCTTCCTTGACCTCTTTATAGTTTCTTTGAGCTTAGTGCATGGTTGTTATTTGACGGATTAGGTTACTTTACCTTATATCGTGTTCGGTTGCTGTTTTCCCTGCTTGATACTTTGCTTGAGCTTAGAGATGATCTAGTTTTATCATATACAGTCTCAACTTTTGATATCTACTCTGCTGGGATTACGTGTGTAGAGTATGCATAGTGGGGATTGTCGAGTTGTTGGATTTATCATGCTGATTTATGCATATAATGTTGATTGTATGTAGCTTGGTATGTATTTTAGGAGTCATCATGTTGACCCTACATTTGCATGTTGTATGTACACACGTGTTTGGTTAGGTATTTTTGGAGGAGTTGTGTTGATTGTATGTTTATGGGTTATACACGTGTCTGATGTGGTTATTATTGGAGGATACATGTTGATTGTACTTACGTTCGGTGCATATGTGTCCAGTGGATTATTGGAGATTTTTGGTTGATTATACGCGTATAGTTGTGTATATGTGTTTGGTGGGATGTGTGGATTTATCATGACGATTATACTCTTGTTGGAGGTATTTATGGGGTTTAGGGTTGTTGCATGGATGATGATTATATATATATATATATATCATGTTCATCATTCATTGCATCTGATGACCATTATCTCCCTTGTGGTGAGAGAGTCATCAGTTGGTTTGGTTTAGCACCGCACACTCGGCCACTCATGGGTAGTGGTAGTTGGAGCAGTTGCTGCTAGTCCTGTCGTGCCACCCGGTCACGAGGTTTAGTGAGATCCGGCGTTGTGAGCAGTCAGGGACCCTGATGCTATGTAGTTAGATAGCTACTAGCGGACTGTCCGCCTCGACCACTATATAGTGGGCTGGAGGGTAGTACAGTCGTCACAGACCCAAGCCTCTCGGCCATACAGGGGTCGTGGTGTTCGGAGAGGTGGCGGGGTGACCATGGAGCATGCATGCACGGTGCATCTGGGGGTTATATTTGCATACATGCCTACTAGATACTAGTTGCATGTGTTTGTGGTATGTTGCATTTGTTTGCGATATGATTGTTGCATTTGGTTGCCATGCTGCATAGATGTCATTTATTTTACATGTATATGCAGTCGTACTTATATTGCACAGGTGTCACGGGTATGTCTGTTGCAGATCTAGTGAGTTTATTGATCTTTGTACCTTGCGTCGATTCCGGATTGGGTATGTATCTGTCCTTATGTTAGTTGTGGTTTGTACCGTTTTTATGTCAGGTTATTATGTCAGGTATGTTCAGATGCAGTGATTATGATAGTATGATCATGTTCTTTATTCCCTACTGAGACTGTATACTTGTGATCTCCATGTTGTTTATGGACTATGCACTATCTTTTCTATTACCCGCTGAGTTACCTATACTCACCACCGCATGTATACATTTATGTTTTCAGGTAGCCTGTAGATGGTTGGTGTCGCTTGGAGTATCCTGTCTGCCGGGTCCTACGTCACATCTGAAGATCGTGATTGTTTTCTTTTGTATATTCTTTTCTTATTTTTGGCATTGTATTTGTGTATAGCCATGTGGCTATCTTATGATTTTGGTGTTATATTTGTTGTATAAAGCCTAGCCGGCTAGCAGTGTGTTGATTGTGTTGTATTGGGCTTTCTGTTTTCGTTTTTCCACTGTGTTGGTTTTTAGTACAGCCGTGTGGGCTGTTTTATATATAACTGCGTGGTTGTGATTGTTTCATTCCAGCCGTATAGGCTGTTATTATAACTGCGTGGTTGTGTATATAAATATTCCAGCCGCATGTGGCTGATGTATTTTGCTTGTATTGATGCTTCAGATTGTCACCGGTACAGGGGACATGCTGCCGAATTTTTGTCTGGCAGAGACTCCTCTGGGGGCGTGACACACACTAACATGGCATACAAAATTCACGGTGTTTGAGGTGTTGGTGAATTTAAATGATATTGTTTTGAGGAATCAATATTATTTTAAATTCTAAAGTTTTGAGTAAATATTTGATCAAAGACAGACCAACAATTAATTTTATTTGTCATAAAGATAGGTTGACAAGATAATAAACTTAATGGATAAAATCTCCTCTTACAAATGTTTGAATTTGTATACGTCCACACTAACGTGGCGTACAAAATTCACGGGGATTTTGAGGTGTTGGTCTTGACCAAATATTTTTGTGATTCTTAGGATTTCAAATATTTTTCAATCCCCTAGCTATTATACTATAGAATAGACTTAGTAGTCCCAATTATAATGATTGGAAACAAAACTTGGACACTAAGGTGGACTGTCCTCTCAGAACTAAGAACAATAAAGGTGTATTTTATTCATTAGTTGTTAAAATATGTTTAGTAGTGTTATCTACCGGTACCTGGTGTGTAGATACGGGAGCCACTGATCATGTCTGCAATTCATTACAGAGGTTCTAGGAAACCCGACAACTATATGAAAGGGAAAATACCGTCTACATGGACACTGCTGCAAAAGTAGCAGCTGTTGCAGTGGAAGATGTTTAGCCTTTAATAGGAATAAAACATGGATTTTGAGAAATTATCTTTACGTACCAAGTTTTAGAAAGAACTTGATTTCAGTTTCTAAAACTATTCAAAGAACTTGATATTCAAAGAACTAGATACGGGAGCCTCTGTGTGTTTAGTTTTCAGTTTAATTATGCACATGTCATACATAATTTAGGCAGGATAATAGTAGGATATGCTAACTCTGTAGTTGCAGGCTCCAACTATTATGGCTTATTGTGATTGTGTGTGATTGAATCCTTGGACATATTAAGGGCATTTTATGTGTGTGCATGATTGTATTTATTAAATACAACAGGAGCTGTATTAGCACTAGGATTTTACATTTTTTGTTCGATCTAGACTTCATGTACATTCCCTTGTGGATTATAGGATCGATATATGTAAAAACTTTTATCGTGGATCGTATCCTTGCGAGGCGTGGTACTATTGGAGGACCAGAGGCGCAACAGAAAAGGAAGCTCGATGGACCCGACGGCATGAACCCTAGGGCTAGAGCACACGGAGGACAGTGATGGAAGAAGTCAAAATAGTTGAAAAATTAATTTCCATATTTATTGCCTTTATTTACTGTGATGTGTGTGTGCATGTGATATGTGCTTGCATGAAAAAAATTCCTCACCTTAAATAACTAAGTGGGAGAGGGATTTTAAATAAATTTCACGGTCTCCATTACTGGTTTGTAAGTGATGCAACAAACTTGCGTGTTGGCTCTAAGTGTCTCCCTCCACAACGGATGAGTTTGTTTGCGGATCACTAGATCAAACTTCCTTTATGGATGGTTATAGGAAATTATTTAGGAGCGTGTGATCTTCTCCAACTAAAGGGGCACACTCTTATTTAATGGACTAAGTATCAAGTAATGGTATACACTTAGGCACATTTAATAATATCCTCCCCAACGGAGTCACTGCTATTATTTGTGTGACCAAAGGAAAACCAACTATTAATTTGTCATAAAACTAGGTAAAACCTCCTCTTACAAACATTTGAATTTGTATACGTCCACACTAATGTGGCATATAAAATTCATGATGTTTGAGGTAATTTAAGGTTGACAAGATAATTAATGGGTAAGACCCTCCTCTTACAAATGTTTGAATTTGTATACATCCACACTGTGAGATATCGGAAAATTTAATTAATAGGGTTATTTGAGAAATAGCCTTATAAATTTTTTCGAAATTTTTAGAAATTTTCTAGGAATTTTTCGGAACTTGTACGACGAGTTTTGAGGGGATCGTTCGGCGGGTGCGAATAAAGCCTGTTTGGGATACCCGTTTAAGTGAGGAAATGTTTAATATATAAATTCCTTTATTTCCTTTTCTCCCAAAACCAAATCGCCGATTCTCCACCCGACTCGAACCCTTTCCCCTCTTCTCCTCTCGCTGTTCTCTCGCGGATGAACCGAAGCCGGCGAAGTTTCAGCGACCGTCGACGTCGACTGAGGAGTACACCGTTGGAGATCGGCAGCATCGGCGGAGTCTAGGGTTGTCTTCAGTCGAGGGGTGTCTGTTCCGATGAGTTCTGCGGTCGATTCTCCCCGCCCTTAATCAATCGTGTGTGCCGAACCCTAGTTCCTGTTTCGTGCCGCTGGATTGAGCTCAGATTTGGTCGATGCCTTTCGTCTCTGAGCTGTAGACACTCACGTTTCCTTGCGCCGATCACTGATGTCACTGGATCGAGCGAGATCCACTCGATCGCCGGCGTGAAGGGGGCAATTAGGGCATCAAGGGTGAGAAATCCGAACCTTATTCCTTCTATTTCTTTGATTTGTGCCCTAGCTTCAGACCTATACCCTTTGATTCTTCCTACTGACATCGCAGGATCAGATCTTGATCCTCTTCTTTGAGGTTGATTTAGGTCACGGATTGGGTGAATTCCTTGAAGACAACCGAATGAGGTAAGGTTAGGTTATTAATTCGGTTGGTGTTTGGATCGGTGATCTTCTTGCTTGATTCATTGCTTGATCCGATCAGGAGGTTTTGTTCTGTTCTTGCTGTGGTGTTCTTGGTGCCGGCAGCACTCAAACCAGCATCAACAGTAGCTTGATCGAGGTATGTGTAGGAGTAATTGAGTACATGATGTATTGATGAATTAAATTCATTGATTGTTTGGCTGCATTGGATGAATTTCATTCTGGAATTTGAGGTGTTAATTGTGGATGGAGGATAGATTCATTATGGGTTTGGAATTTGTGGATCAGTGATTTATTAGGTGTTCTTGCTGGGGTGTATGCATCTAATTTAGTGTTCATAAATTTAGGTGAGTTGTTGTTTAATTTTGGGTTGGATTAAGTGTGGTATATAAACTATGTGAGATTGATTTTGGATGTTTAATAGAGATGGTATAATGGATTAAATGATGGATTATGTAGGGTGGATGAATATCATGATTTCAGGTTTGTCATTGGGATCATTAGATTGATTATTAGATGTGGGGTGTTTAGTTTATGATTAGAAGGATTTATGATGAGTTGGATTAGTGTTTGATTGATGATGAATTATGTGAGTTGGATTTAAGATGTGTTGATTAATGAGTTTTGGATTGATTAATAGATTATGGATTATGTTGGGATCTAGAAGGAGTGTGATTAGGATTATTTGGAGGATTAATCAGAGATCAGATTTGAGTGGAGTTATCCTAATTGGGTAGGAATTTTATGTAGCAATTTTAATTCATATGAATTTAGCTAAATAAAATATATATATATTGATTGATGCAGGACCTTGATATGAGATGATTATCACGACGTGGGATTTATTCTGGACACGATCTACGTATCAAGGCGGGTATTTCTTCCTTGACCTCTTTATAGTTTCTTTGAGCTTAGTGCATGGTTGTTATTTGACGGATTAGGTTACTTTACCTTATATCGTGTTCGGTTGCTGTTTTCCCTGCTTGATACTTTGCTTGAGCTTAGAGATGATCTAGTTTTATCATATACAGTCTCAACTTTTGATATCTACTCTGCTGGGATTACGTGTGTAGAGTATGCATAGTGGGGATTGTCGAGTTGTTGGATTTATCATGCTGATTTATGCATATAATGTTGATTGTATGTAGCTTGGTATGTATTTTAGGAGTCATCATGTTGACCCTACATTTGCATGTTGTATGTACACACGTGTTTGGTTAGGTATTTTTGGAGGAGTTGTGTTGATTGTATGTTTATGGGTTATACACGTGTCTGATGTGGTTATTATTGGAGGATACATGTTGATTGTACTTACGTTCGGTGCATATGTGTCCAGTGGATTATTGGAGATTTTTGGTTGATTATACGCGTATAGTTGTGTATATGTGTTTGGTGGGATGTGTGGATTTATCATGACGATTATACTCTTGTTGGAGGTATTTATGGGGTTTAGGGTTGTTGCATGGATGATGATTATATATATATATATCATGTTCATCATTCATTGCATCTGATGACCATTATCTCCCTTGTGGTGAGAGAGTCATCAGTTGGTTTGGTTTAGCACCGCACACTCGGCCACTCATGGGTAGTGGTAGTTGGAGCAGTTGCTGCTAGTCCTGTCGTGCCACCCGGTCACGAGGTTTAGTGAGATCCGGCGTTGTGAGCAGTCAGGGACCCTGATGCTATGTAGTTAGATAGCTACTAGCGGACTGTCCGCCTCGACCACTATATAGTGGGCTGGAGGGTAGTACAGTCGTCACAGACCCAAGCCTCTCGGCCATACAGGGGTCGTGGTGTTCGGAGAGGTGGCGGGGTGACCATGGAGCATGCATGCACGGTGCATCTGGGGGTTATATTTGCATACATGCCTACTAGATACTAGTTGCATGTGTTTGTGGTATGTTGCATTTGTTTGCGATATGATTGTTGCATTTGGTTGCCATGCTGCATAGATGTCATTTATTTTACATGTATATGCAGTCGTACTTATATTGCACAGGTGTCACGGGTATGTCTGTTGCAGATCTAGTGAGTTTATTGATCTTTGTACCTTGCGTCGATTCCGGATTGGGTATGTATCTGTCCTTATGTTAGTTGTGGTTTGTACCGTTTTTATGTCAGGTTATTATGTCAGGTATGTTCAGATGCAGTGATTATGATAGTATGATCATGTTCTTTATTCCCTACTGAGACTGTATACTTGTGATCTCCATGTTGTTTATGGACTATGCACTATCTTTTCTATTACCCGCTGAGTTACCTATACTCACCACCGCATGTATACATTTATGTTTTCAGGTAGCCTGTAGATGGTTGGTGTCGCTTGGAGTATCCTGTCTGCCGGGTCCTACGTCACATCTGAAGATCGTGATTGTTTTCTTTTGTATATTCTTTTCTTATTTTTGGCATTGTATTTGTGTATAGCCATGTGGCTATCTTATGATTTTGGTGTTATATTTGTTGTATAAAGCCTAGCCGGCTAGCAGTGTGTTGATTGTGTTGTATTGGGCTTTCTGTTTTCGTTTTTCCACTGTGTTGGTTTTTAGTACAGCCGTGTGGGCTGTTTTATATATAACTGCGTGGTTGTGATTGTTTCATTCCAGCCGTATAGGCTGTTATTATAACTGCGTGGTTGTGTATATAAATATTCCAGCCGCATGTGGCTGATGTATTTTGCTTGTATTGATGCTTCAGATTGTCACCGGTACAGGGGACATGCTGCCGAATTTTTGTCTGGCAGAGACTCCTCTGGGGGCGTGACACACACTAACATGGCATACAAAATTCACGGTGTTTGAGGTGTTGGTGAATTTAAATGATATTGTTTTGAGGAATCAATATTATTTTAAATTCTAAAGTTTTGAGTAAATATTTGATCAAAGACAGACCAACAATTAATTTTATTTGTCATAAAGATAGGTTGACAAGATAATAAACTTAATGGATAAAATCTCCTCTTACAAATGTTTGAATTTGTATACGTCCACACTAACGTGGCGTACAAAATTCACGGGGATTTTGAGGTGTTGGTCTTGACCAAATATTTTTGTGATTCTTAGGATTTCAAATATTTTTCAATCCCCTAGCTATTATACTATAGAATAGACTTAGTAGTCCCAATTATAATGATTGGAAACAAAACTTGGACACTAAGGTGGACTGTCCTCTCAGAACTAAGAACAATAAAGGTGTATTTTATTCATTAGTTGTTAAAATATGTTTAGTAGTGTTATCTACCGGTACCTGGTGTGTAGATACGGGAGCCACTGATCATGTCTGCAATTCATTACAGAGGTTCTAGGAAACCCGACAACTATATGAAAGGGAAAATACCGTCTACATGGACACTGCTGCAAAAGTAGCAGCTGTTGCAGTGGAAGATGTTTAGCCTTTAATAGGAATAAAACATGGATTTTGAGAAATTATCTTTACGTACCAAGTTTTAGAAAGAACTTGATTTCAGTTTCTAAAACTATTCAAAGAACTTGATATTCAAAGAACTAGATACGGGAGCCTCTGTGTGTTTAGTTTTCAGTTTAATTATGCACATGTCATACATAATTTAGGCAGGATAATAGTAGGATATGCTAACTCTGTAGTTGCAGGCTCCAACTATTATGGCTTATTGTGATTGTGTGTGATTGAATCATTGGACATATTAAGGGCATTTTATGTGTGTGCATGATTGTATTTATTAAATACAACAGGAGCTGTATTAGCACTAGGATTTTACATTTTTTGTTCGATCTAGACTTCATGTACATTCCCTTGTGGATTATAGGATCGATATATGTAAAAACTTTTATCGTGGATCGTATCCTTGCGAGGCGTGGTACTATTGGAGGACCAGAGGCGCAACAGAAAAGGAAGCTCGATGGACCCGACGGCATGAACCCTAGGGCTAGAGCACACGGAGGACAGTGATGGAAGAAGTCAAAATAGTTGAAAAATTAATTTCCATATTTATTTCTTTTATTTACTGTGATGTGTGTGTACATGTGATGTGTGCTTGCATAAAAAAATTCCTCACCTTAAATAACTAAGTGGGAGAGGGATTTTAAATAAATTTCATGGTCTCCATTACTGGTTTGTAAGTGATGCAACAAACTTGCGTGTTGGCTCTGAGTGCCTCCCTCCACAACGGATGAGTTTGTTTGCGGATCACTAGATCAAACTTCCTTTATGGATGGTTATAGAAAATTATTTAGGAGTGTGTGATCTTCTCCAAATGAAGGGCACAATCCTATTTAATGGATTAAGTATCAAGTAATGGTATACACTTAGGCGCATTTAATAGTATCCTCCCCAACGGAGTCACTACTATTATTTGTGTGACCAAAGGTAACCAACTATTAATTTGTCATAAAACTAGGTAAAACCTCCTCTTACAAACATTTGAATTTGTATACGTCCACACTAATGTGGCATATAAAATTCATGATGTTTGAGGTAATTTAAGGTTGACAAGATAATTAATGGGTAAGACCCTCCTCTTACAAATGTTTGAATTTGTATACATCCACACTGTGAGATATCGGAAAATTTAATTAATAGGGTTATTTGAGAAATAGCCTTATAAATTTTTTCGAAATTTTTAGAAATTTTCTAGGAATTTTTCGGAACTTGTACGACGAGTTTTGAGGGGATCGTTCGGCGGGTGCGAATAAAGCCTGTTTGGGATACCCGTTTAAGTGAGGAAATGTTTAATATATAAATTCCTTTATTTCCTTTTCTCCCAAAACCAAATCGCCGATTCTCCACCCGACTCGAACCCTTTCCCTCTTCTCCTCTCGCTGTTCTCTCGCGGATGAACCGAAGCCGGCGAAGTTTCAGCGACCGCCGACGTCGACTGAGGAGTACATCGTTGGAGATCGGCAGAATCGGCGGAGTCTAGGGTTGTCTTCGATCGAGGGGTGTCTGTTCCGATGAGTTCTGCGGTCGATTCTCCCCGCCCTTAATCAATCGTGTGTGCCGAACCCTAGTTCCTGTTTCGCGCCGCTGGATTGAGCTCAGATTTGGTCGATGCCTTTCGTCTCTGAGCTGTAGACACTCACGTTTCCTTGCGCCGATCACTAATGTCACTGGATCGAGCGAGATCCACTCGATCGCCGGCGTGAAGGGGCAATTAGGGCATCAAGGGTGAGAAATCCGAACCTTATTCCTTCTATTTCTTTGATTTGTGCCCTAGCTTCAGACCTATACCCTTTGATTCTTCCTACTGACATCGCAGGATCAGATCTTGATCCTCTTCTTTGAGGTTGATTTAGGTCACGGATTGGGTGAATTCCTTGAAGACAACCGAATGAGGTAAGGTTAGGTTATTAATTCGGTTGGTGTTTGGATCGGTGATCTTCTTGCTTGATTCATTGCTTGATCCGATCAGGAGGTTTTGTTCTGTTCTTGCTGTGGTGTTCTTGGTGCCGGCAGCACTCAAACCAGCATCAACAGTAGCTTGATCGAGGTATGTGTAGGAGTAATTGAGTACATGATGTATTGATGAATTAAATTCATTGATTGTTTGGCTGCATTGGATGAATTTCATTCTGGAATTTGAGGTGTTAATTGTGGATGGAGGATAGATTCATTATGGGTTTGGAATTTGTGGATCAGTGATTTATTAGGTGTTCTTGCTGGGGTGTATGCATCTAATTTAGTGTTCATAAATTTAGGTGAGTTGTTGTTTAATTTTGGGTTGGATTAAGTGTGGTATATAAACTATGTGAGATTGATTTTGGATGTTTAATAGAGATGGTATAATGGATTAAATGATGGATTATGTAGGGTGGATGAATATCATGATTTCAGGTTTGTCATTGGGATCATTAGATTGATTATTAGATGTGGGGTGTTTAGTTTATGATTAGAAGGATTTATGATGAGTTGGATTAGTGTTTGATTGATGATGAATTATGTGAGTTGGATTTAAGATGTGTTGATTAATGAGTTTTGGATTGATTAATAGATTATGGATTATGTTGGGATCTAGAAGGAGTGTGATTAGGATTATTTGGAGGATTAATCAGAGATCAGATTTGAGTGGAGTTATCCTAATTGGGTAGGAATTTTATGTAGCAATTTTAATTCATATGAATTTAGCTAAATAAAATATATATATATTGATTGATGCAGGACCTTGATATGAGATGATTATCACGACGTGGGATTTATTCTGGACACGATCTACGTATCAAGGCGGGTATTTCTTCCTTGACCTCTTTATAGTTTCTTTGAGCTTAGTGCATGGTTGTTATTTGACGGATTAGGTTACTTTACCTTATATCGTGTTCGGTTGCTGTTTTCCCTGCTTGATACTTTGCTTGAGCTTAGAGATGATCTAGTTTTATCATATACAGTCTCAACTTTTGATATCTACTCTGCTGGGATTACGTGTGTAGAGTATGCATAGTGGGGATTGTCGAGTTGTTGGATTTATCATGCTGATTTATGCATATAATGTTGATTGTATGTAGCTTGGTATGTATTTTAGGAGTCATCATGTTGACCCTACATTTGCATGTTGTATGTATACACGTGTTTGGTTAGGTATTTTTGGAGGAGTTGTGTTGATTGTATGTTTATGGGTTATACACGTGTCTGATGTGGTTATTATTGGAGGATACATGTTGATTGTACTTACGTTCGGTGCATATGTGTCCAGTGGATTATTGGAGATTTTTGGTTGATTATACGCGTATAGTTGTGTATATGTGTTTGGTGGGATGTGTGGATTTATCATGACGATTATACTCTTGTTGGAGGTATTTATGGGGTTTAGGGTTGTTGCATGGATGATGATTATATATATATATATCATGTTCATCATTCATTGCATCTGATGACCATTATCTCCCTTGTGGTGAGAGAGTCATCAGTTGGTTTGGTTTAGCACCGCACACTCGGCCACTCATGGGTAGTGGTAGTTGGAGCAGTTGCTGCTAGTCCTGTCGTGCCACCCGGTCACGAGGTTTAGTGAGATCCGGCGTTGTGAGCAGTCAGGGACCCTGATGCTATGTAGTTAGATAGCTACTAGCGGACTGTCCGCCTCGACCACTATATAGTGGGCTGGAGGGTAGTACAGTCGTCACAGACCCAAGCCTCTCGGCCATACAGGGGTCGTGGTGTTCGGAGAGGTGGCGGGGGTGACCATAGAGCATGCATGCACTTTTGCATATGATGCACGGTGCATCTGGGGGTTATATTTGCATACATGCCTACTAGATACTAGTTGCATGTGTTTGTGGTATGTTGCATTTGTTTGCGATATGATTGTTGCATTTGGTTGCCATGCTGCATACATGTCATTTATTTTACATGTATATGCAGTCGTACTTATATTGCACAGGTGTCACGGGTATGTCTGTTGCAGATCTAGTGAGTTTATTGATCTTTGTACCTTGCGTCGATTCCGGATTGGGTATGTATCTGTCCTTATGTTAGTTGTGGTTTGTACCGTTTTTATGTCAGGTTATTATGTCAGGTATGTTCAGATGCAGTGATTATGATAGTATGATCATGTTCTTTATTCCCTACTGAGACTGTATACTTGTGATCTCCATGTTGTTTATGGACTATGCACTATCTTTTCTATTACCCGCTGAGTTACCTATACTCACCACCGCATGTATACATTTATGTTTTCAGGTAGCCTGTAGATGGTTGGTGTCGCTTGGAGTATCCTGTCTGCCGGGTCCTACGTCACATCTGAAGATCGTGATTGTTTTCTTTTGTATATTCTTTTCTTATTTTTGGCATTGTATTTGTGTATAGCCATGTGGCTATCTTATGATTTTGGTGTTATATTTGTTGTATAAAGCCTAGCCGGCTAGCAGTGTGTTGATTGTGTTGTATTGGGCTTTCCGTTTCGTTTTTCCACTGTGTTGGTTTTTAGTACAGCCGTGTGGGCTGTTTTATATATAACTGCGTGGTTGTGATTGTTATTATAACTGCGTGGTTGTGTATATAAATATTCCAGCCGCATGTGGCTGATGTATTTTGCTTGTATTGATGCTTCAGATTGTCACCGGTACAGGGGACATGCTGCCGAATTTTTGTCTGGCAGAGACTCCTCTGGGGGCGTGACACACACTAACATGGCATACAAAATTCACGGTGTTTGAGGTGTTGGTGAATTTAAATGATATTGTTTTGAGGAATCAATATTATTTTAAATTCTAAAGTTTTGAGTAAATATTTGATCAAAGACAGACCAACAATTAATTTTATTTGTCATAAAGATAGGTTGACAAGATAATAAACTTAATGGATAAAATCTCCTCTTACAAATGTTTGAATTTGTATACGTCCACACTAACGTGGCGTACAAAATTCACGGGGATTTTGAGGTGTTGGTCTTGACCAAATATTTTTGTGATTCTTAGGATTTCAAATATTTTTCAATCCCCTAGCTATTATACTATAGAATAGACTTAGTAGTCCCAATTATAATGATTGGAAACAAAACTTGGACACTAAGGTGGACTGTCCTCTCAGAACTAAGAACAATAAAGGTGTATTTTATTCATTAGTTGTTAAAATATGTTTAGTAGTGTTATCTACCGGTACCTGGTGTGTAGATACGGGAGCCACTGATCATGTCTGCAATTCATTACAGAGGTTCTAGGAAACCCGACAACTATATGAAAGGGAAAATACCGTCTACATGGACACTGCTGCAAAAGTAGCAGCTGTTGCAGTGGAAGATGTTTAGCCTTTAATAGGAATAAAACATGGATTTTGAGAAATTATCTTTACGTACCAAGTTTTAGAAAGAACTTGATTTCAGTTTCTAAAACTATTCAAAGAACTTGATATTCAAAGAACTAGATACGGGAGCCTCTGTGTGTTTAGTTTTCAGTTTAATTATGCACATGTCATACATAATTTAGGCAGGATAATAGTAGGATATGCTAACTCTGTAGTTGCAGGCTCCAACTATTATGGCTTATTGTGATTGTGTGTGATTGAATCCTTGGACATATTAAGGGCATTTTATGTGTGTGCATGATTGTATTTATTAAATACAACAGGAGCTGTATTAGCACTAGGATTTTACATTTTTTGTTCGATCTAGACTTCATGTACATTCCCTTGTGGATTATAGGATCGATATATGTAAAAACTTTTATCGTGGATCGTATCCTTGCGAGGCGTGGTACTATTGGAGGACCAGAGGCGCAACAGAAAAGGAAGCTCGATGGACCCGACGGCATGAACCCTAGGGCTAGAGCACACGGAGGACAGTGATGGAAGAAGTCAAAATAGTTGAAAAATTAATTTCCATATTTATTTCTTTTATTTACTATGATGTGTGTGTACATGTGATGTGTGCTTGCATAAAAAAATTCCTCACCTTAAATAACTAAGTGGGAGAGGGATTTTAAATAAATTTCATGGTCTCCATTACTGGTTTGTAAGTGATGCAACAAACTTGCGTGTTGGCTCTGAGTGCCTCCCTCCACAACGGATGAGTTTGTTTGCGGATCACTAGATCAAACTTCCTTTATGGATGGTTATAGAAAATTATTTAGGAGTGTGTGATCTTCTCCAGCTGAAGGGGCACAATCCTATTTAATGGATTAAGTATCAAGTAATGGTATACACTTAGGCGCATTTAATAGTATCCTCCCCAACGGAGTCACTACTATTATTTGTGTGACCAAAGGTAACCAACTATTAATTTGTCATAAAACTAGGTAAAACCTCCTCTTACAAACATTTGAATTTGTATACGTCCACACTAATGTGGCATATAAAATTCATGATGTTTGAGGTAATTTAAGGTTGACAAGATAATTAATGGGTAAGACCCTCCTCTTACAAATGTTTGAATTTGTATACATCCACACTGTGAGATATCGGAAAATTTAATTAATAGGGTTATTTGAGAAATAGCCTTATAAATTTTTTCGAAATTTTTAGAAATTTTCTAGGAATTTTTCGGAACTTGTACGACGAGTTTTGAGGGGATCGTTCGGCGGGTGCGAATAAAGCCTGTTTGGGATACCCGTTTAAGTGAGGAAATGTTTAATATATAAATTCCTTTATTTCCTTTTCTCCCAAAACCAAATCGCCGATTCTCCACCCGACTCGAACCCTTTCCCCTCTTCTCCTCTCGCTGTTCTCTCGCGGATGAACCGAAGCCGGCGAAGTTTCAGCGACCGTCGACGTCGACTGAGGAGTACACCGTTGGAGATCGACAGAATCGGCGGAGTCTAGGGTTGTCTTCAGTCGAGGGGTGTCTGTTCCGATGAGTTCTGCGGTCGATTCTCCCCGCCCTTAATCAATCGTGTGTGCCGAACCCTAGTTCCTGTTTCGTGCCGCTGGATTGAGCTCAGATTTGGTCGATGCCTTTCGTCTCTGAGCTGTAGACACTCACGTTTCCTTGCGCCGATCACTGATGTCACTGGATCGAGCGAGATCCACTCGATCGCCGGCGTGAAGGGGGCAATTAGGGCATCAAGGGTGAGAAATCCGAACCTTATTCCTTCTATTTCTTTGATTTGTGCCCTAGCTTCAGACCTATACCCTTTGATTCTTCCTACTGACATCGCAGGATCAGATCTTGATCCTCTTCTTTGAGGTTGATTTAGGTCACGGATTGGGTGAATTCCTTGAAGACAACCGAATGAGGTAAGGTTAGGTTATTAATTCGGTTGGTGTTTGGATCGGTGATCTTCTTGCTTGATTCATTGCTTGATCCGATCAGGAGGTTTTGTTCTGTTCTTGCTGTGGTGTTCTTGGTGCCGGCAGCACTCAAACCAGCATCAACAGTAGCTTGATCGAGGTATGTGTAGGAGTAATTGAGTACATGATGTATTGATGAATTAAATTCATTGATTGTTTGGCTGCATTGGATGAATTTCATTCTGGAATTTGAGGTGTTAATTGTGGATGGAGGATAGATTCATTATGGGTTTGGAATTTGTGGATCAGTGATTTATTAGGTGTTCTTGCTGGGGTGTATGCATCTAATTTAGTGTTCATAAATTTAGGTGAGTTGTTGTTTAATTTTGGGTTGGATTAAGTGTGGTATATAAACTATGTGAGATTGATTTTGGATGTTTAATAGAGATGGTATAATGGATTAAATGATGGATTATGTAGGGTGGATGAATATCATGATTTCAGGTTTGTCATTGGGATCATTAGATTGATTATTAGATGTGGGGTGTTTAGTTTATGATTAGAAGGATTTATGATGAGTTGGATTAGTGTTTGATTGATGATGAATTATGTGAGTTGGATTTAAGATGTGTTGATTAATGAGTTTTGGATTGATTAATAGATTATGGATTATGTTGGGATCTAGAAGGAGTGTGATTAGGATTATTTGGAGGATTAATCAGAGATCAGATTTGAGTGGAGTTATCCTAATTGGGTAGGAATTTTATGTAGCAATTTTAATTCATATGAATTTAGCTAAATAAAATATATATATATTGATTGATGCAGGACCTTGATATGAGATGATTATCACGACGTGGGATTTATTCTGGACACGATCTACGTATCAAGGCGGGTATTTCTTCCTTGACCTCTTTATAGTTTCTTTGAGCTTAGTGCATGGTTGTTATTTGACGGATTAGGTTACTTTACCTTATATCGTGTTCGGTTGCTGTTTTCCCTGCTTGATACTTTGCTTGAGCTTAGAGATGATCTAGTTTTATCATATACAGTCTCAACTTTTGATATCTACTCTGCTGGGATTACGTGTGTAGAGTATGCATAGTGGGGATTGTCGAGTTGTTGGATTTATCATGCTGATTTATGCATATAATGTTGATTGTATGTAGCTTGGTATGTATTTTAGGAGTCATCATGTTGACCCTACATTTGCATGTTGTATGTACACACGTGTTTGGTTAGGTATTTTTGGAGGAGTTGTGTTGATTGTATGTTTATGGGTTATACACGTGTCTGATGTGGTTATTATTGGAGGATACATGTTGATTGTACTTACGTTCGGTGCATATGTGTCCAGTGGATTATTGGAGATTTTTGGTTGATTATACGCGTATAGTTGTGTATATGTGTTTGGTGGGATGTGTGGATTTATCATGACGATTATACTCTTGTTGGAGGTATTTATGGGGTTTAGGGTTGTTGCATGGATGATGATTATATATATATATATATCATGTTCATCATTCATTGCATCTGATGACCATTATCTCCCTTGTGGTGAGAGAGTCATCAGTTGGTTTGGTTTAGCACCGCACACTCGGCCACTCATGGGTAGTGGTAGTTGGAGCAGTTGCTGCTAGTCCTGTCGTGCCACCCGGTCACGAGGTTTAGTGAGATCCGGCGTTGTGAGCAGTCAGGGACCCTGATGCTATGTAGTTAGATAGCTACTAGCGGACTGTCCGCCTCGACCACTATATAGTGGGCTGGAGGGTAGTACAGTCGTCACAGACCCAAGCCTCTCGGCCATACAGGGGTCGTGGTGTTCGGAGAGGTGGCGGGGGTGACCATGGAGCATGCATGCACTTTTGCATATGATGCACGGTGCATCTGGGGGTTATATTTGCATACATGCCTACTAGATACTAGTTGCATGTGTTTGTGGTATGTTGCATTTGTTTGCGATATGATTGTTGCATTTGGTTGCCATGCTGCATAGATGTCATTTATTTTACATGTATATGCAGTCGTACTTATATTGCACAGGTGTCACGGGTATGTCTGTTGCAGATCTAGTGAGTTTATTGATCTTTGTACCTTGCGTCGATTCCGGATTGGGTATGTATCTGTCCTTATGTTAGTTGTGGTTTGTACCGTTTTTATGTCAGGTTATTATGTCAGGTATGTTCAGATGCAGTGATTATGATAGTATGATCATGTTCTTTATTCCCTACTGAGACTGTATACTTGTGATCTCCATGTTGTTTATGGACTATGCACTATCTTTTCTATTACCCGCTGAGTTACCTATACTCACCACCGCATGTATACATTTATGTTTTCAGGTAGCCTGTAGATGGTTGGTGTCGCTCGGAGTATCCTGTCTGCCGGGTCCTACGTCACATCCGAAGATCGTGATTGTTTTCTTTTGTATATTCTTTTCTTATTTTTGGCATTGTATTTGTGTATAGCCATGTGGCTATCTTATGATTTTGGTGTTATATTTGTTGTATAAAGCCTAGCCGGCTAGCAGTGTGTTGATTGTGTTGTATTGGGCTTTCTGTTTTCGTTTTTCCACTGTGTTGGTTTTTAGTACAGCCGTGTGGGCTGTTTTATATATAACTGCGTGGTTGTGATTGTTTCATTCCAGCCGTATAGGCTGTTATTATAACTGCGTGGTTGTGTATATAAATATTCCAGCCGCATGTGGCTGATGTATTTTGCTTGTATTGATGCTTCAGATTGTCACCGGTACAGGGGACATGCTGCCGAATTTTTGTCTGGCAGAGACTCCTCTGGGGGCGTGACACACACTAACATGGCATACAAAATTCACGGTGTTTGAGGTGTTGGTGAATTTAAATGATATTGTTTTGAGGAATCAATATTATTTTAAATTCTAAAGTTTTGAGTAAATATTTGATCAAAGACAGACCAACTATTAATTTTATTTATCATAAAGATAGGTTGACAAGATAATAAACTTAATGGATAAAATCTCCTCTTACAAATGTTTGAATTTGTATACGTCCACACTAACGTGGCGTACAAAATTCACGGGGATTTTGAGGTGTTGGTCTTGACCAAATATTTTTGTGATTCTTAGGATTTCAAATATTTTTCAATCCCCTAGCTATTATACTATAGAATAGACTTAGTAGTCCCAATTATAATGATTAGAAACAAAACTTGGACACTAAGGTGGACTGTCCTCTCAGAACTAAGAACAATAAAGGTGTATTTTATTCATTAGTTGTTAAAATATGTTTAGTAGTGTTATCTACCGGTACCTGGTGTGTAGATACGGGAGCCACTGATCATGTCTGCAATTCATTACAGAGGTTCTAGGAAACCCGACAACTATATGAAAGGGAAAATACCGTCTACATGGACACTGCTGCAAAAGTAGCAGCTGTTGCAGTGGAAGATGTTTAGCCTTTAATAGGAATAAAACATGGATTTTGAGAAATTATCTTTACGTACCAAGTTTTAGAAAGAACTTGATTTCAGTTTCTAAAACTATTCAAAGAACTTGATATTCTATCTCTTTTGATAACAAAGTTGTTATCAAGAAAAATAGAGAAGTTATTTGTTCTGGTACGTTGGTTGGCAATTTATAATCCAATAACTCCCACGATGCAACAAATGAAAATTAATAATACATCTTCTAACTCTAATAAGAGAAAGCAACCTTGGGAAATGAACCAATCATATCTTTGGCACCTAAGGCTAGGTCATATTAACTTGAGTAGGATTCAAAGGATAATAGCTGATGAACTTTTGGGTTCATTGGTGGTGGAAAACTTTCCAACCTACGAGTCTTGCTTGGAAGGAAAAATGACCGAGAGGCTTTTTAAGTCTAAGGGGTATAGAGCCAAAGATGTATTGCAATTGGTTCATTCTTATTTGTGTGGACCTATGACTATCAGGCAAGAGGTGGTTTCGAATATTTCATCTCTTTTATAGACGACTATTCGAGATACGGGTACATTTACTTGATGCGCCGTAAGTTTGAGTGCTTTGATAAGTTCAAAGAGTACAATGCTGATGTGGAGAAACATCATGGTAAAAGTATCAAGACACTACGGTGAGATCGTAGTGGCAAGTACCTCTTAGGAAAGTTTAGGAGTCACTTATCAGAAGTCGGGATTCAATCCCAACTGACTGCACCTGGTACACGCCAACAGAATGGTGTAGTAGAACGAAGGAACAGGACTCTTATGGAAATAGTTAGATCAATGATGAGTTATTCAACATTACCAAATTCGTTTTGAGGATATACTCTGGAAACGGAAGTGAACATAGTACCTTCTAAGTCAGAACCCTCTACTCCCATAGAATTGTAGAATGGGCGTAAGGCTAGTCTGAAGTATATTCGAATTTGGGGTAGTCTAGCACATATGCTGAAGGGAGACACTGATAAGTTGGAATAGGAGTTCACTTGTTTGTGGGTTATCCTAGAGAAATGAAAGGAGGTTTATAGTCCTAAAAATTAGAAGGTCATTGTTAGCACCCATGCTCGATTTTTAGAAGAGGACTATGTAATGAACCACAAGACCATAAGTAAATTTGTTCTTAAGGAAATAATAAAGGACACGTCTAATCTAGTACCAACAGTACAAGATGAGATACCACAAGAAACTACAACACGTGCCACAAATGATGCACAATTACAGACAATGCCTCGGCGTAGTGGGAGGGTTGTTAGGCAACCTAAAAGATTCATGTTTTGGGAGAGTCTTTGGACTTGATCCTTAGTGAACATGAACCTGATCCTCAGATATATGAGGAAGCACTCCAAGATAAAGATGCAGAATCTTGGCAAAAAACAATGAATACAGAAGTAAAATCTATGTATTCTAATAAATTATGGGAGCTTGTAGAACCACCAAATGGTGTAAAAGTCATTGGGTGTAAATAGGTCTACAATAGAAAAAGATGGACAGACGGGAAGGTGGAAACTTTCAAAGCAAGGCTTGTTGAAAAAGGGTATCAATTATAAGGAAACCTTTTCACCGATAGTCATGCTTAAGTCTATCCGGATTCTTTTATCTTTTGCTGCTCATATGGATTATGAGATTTGGAAAGTGAATGTCAAGACATCTTTACTTAATGGAAGTCTTGAAGAAAGCATCCGTATGAAGCAACCAAAGGGGTTCATTGTAAAGGGCAAAGAGCATATTATAAGCTCAATCGGTCTATTTATAGACTGAAGCAAGCTTCAAGGTCTTGGAACATCTGGTTTAATGAAGTAATCTAGTCGTATGGATTTATTCAGTGTCTGGATGAGTCTTGTGTATACAAGAAGTGTGATAAAAACGTGATGGTATTTCTTGTACTATACGTAGATGACATTTTTGATAGTTTGAAACAATATCAAAGTATTGTCGGAAGTAAGGGTATGGTTATCCAAGCAATTCGATATGAAGGACTTGGGAGAATGTGCACATATTCTCGGGATTAAAGTAATAAGAGATCACAAAAAAAGAATATTGTGCTTATCCCGAGCTTCATATATCGATACTATCCTAGCTCGTTTTAGCATGCAAGACTCCATGAAAGATTTTTCTACCTTTAGGGCATGGAGTATCTTTATCTAAAGAGATGTCTTCGAAGACATTAAAAGAGATAGAAGAAATGAAGGTAGTTCCTTATACTTCAGTTGTAGGGAGCCTAATGTATGCTATGTTGTGAACGAGACCGGATACCTGTTTTACCATGGGCATGGTTAGCTTAATATGAAAGTAACCCAAGACCGGGACAATGGACTGCCATAAAGCATTTATTAAAGTACATTAGAGGGACTAGGGATTATATGCTAGCTTACAAGACAGATGATTTGCTCCCTGTAGGTTACACGGATTCCAACTTCCAATCTGAAAGGGACAATAGTAAGTCAACCTCAGAGTTTTGTGTTTACTTTAGGAGGTGAAGTCATAACTATGGAGGAGTGTTAAGCATAGGTACTTTTTTTGTCTCCATCATAGAAGCTGAGTATGTGGCAGCCTCTGAGGCAGCCATAGAGGTTGTATGGCTCATAAACTTTATGATGGACTTAGATGTGATTCCTGGTTTGCCCATAAATTATTACAGTGTATTGTGATAATAAGTGGTGCAGTAGCAAACTCGAAGAAACCACAAGCCCATAAGGCGAGTAAACACATAGAGCGCAAGTGCCACCCAATACAAGATATCGTATAACGAGAAAAAGTTGTTATCGCCTAGATTGCATCAGATGATAACCTGGAAGATTCTCTCACTAAGGTCCTTAAGGCAAGAGCTTTTGATGGGCATGTTGAGGGGTTGGAAATCAGATGTATGGTAGGGTATATGGCATCATAATCTTTTAGTATAAAGAGGGAGATTGTTGGATTGTATACTAAAAGCATAGCTTTTTGTATAAATATTTATTTAGAAATAAGAATCACATTGGTCAAATGTCTACATTTATATGCTAAGTGTAGTTGTTCAATTAATTTATATTGTAGATAACATGGTGTGTGGTGTCACACACAGAAGATCATGTTATCAGTCCCTTATAAATTATAAACAGTTGCTCACGACTAAGATGGATAGGAACAAACCATTGGAATAGTCGTAGTGTAATTTGGTAATAGTTTATCTTGACTATAAAATTACACTAGTACACTCAGAGTGTATTGAATAGGATCATTTAAGGTAGTTTCTTTTTATACTGACTACATAAAAGAACAAGACCTTTGTTATTATGGAAGTGTGTGCTCTTAATCCTGATATAATAACAAGCACGTATACTTAATATTTATTGCTTTAATTTATCAAATGGTGCGATTTAGTTCGATAAATCAATAGGCCCGATAAGTTGGGAAATGATATTATTTATAGTGTGTGTTGTTGATTATAGAAGGAAACTATATCCTAGAAATCTAGGTTGATGATGTCCCCAAGAGGAGCTCATAAGGATTACCATGTAAATCCTGCAAGTGGACTTAGTCCGATATGACAATGAAGTTGAGTGGTATTACTCTTGGAGCTAGATATTAATTAAGTGAGTTGTCAGTAACTCGTTTAATTAGTGGGCATTCTATATCTTAAACATAGGGAGACTAACATACTCATGATAAGAAAGAGCTCATATAGTAATATGGGATTGGTGCGGTAGTTCAATAATAACTCTTTAGTGGTATGAGTTATTATTGATGAACTTGAGTTGGGTGTTCGGGGCGAACACGGGAAGATTAAGTTCATCGGGAGACCAAAACCAATTCCTCCTCTCGGTCCCTGTCGTAGCCTCTTATTTATAAAGTCTTATACCCACCGAAACCCAACTTCTTACCCACCTTAAGGTTGTTAGCCAAGCCTAGCTTGAAGCCCAAGCTAGGGCCGGCCAAACCAAGGCAAGATGGGTTCAAGTGGTGCCCGACCCTAGCTTGGAGCCCAAGTAGGGTGGCCAGCCATATTAGATTAAAAGGATTTTATTTTTTAAAATCTTTTCTTATATGGAAGTCATGGTTTTAAAAGAAAGTTTAAAATTTAAATCTTTCATTTTATAGCTTTCTATAAAGGATTAAGAGAAAGATTTGATATCTTTCCTTATTTTTAGTTAAAAGGAAGATTTTAATTTTTGATAAAACTTTCCTTTTTGTAACCATCCTCATGGTTTTAAAAGAAAGTTTTAAAAATTATAAATCTTTCCTTTTATAGCTTTCTACAAATGATTAAAAGAAAGATTTGATATCTTTCCTTATTTGTAGTTAAAAGGAAGATTTTAATTTTGGAGAAAACTTTTCTTTTTGTAATCATCCACATGTTTTAATAGAGAGATTTTAATTTATAAAAGTTTCCTTTTATAATCAACCATGAAGGGAATTTTTAAAAGAGAAATTTTTATTTTAAAAATTTCACGAAACAAATTAGGAAGTTTTAATTTTGTGTTTAAAATTTTCCTTGTATAGAGGACATGTAGGGGCCGGCCATTAAGGGTTTATAAGGAAATTTTTAATTAAATTTTCCTTCTTAAACATTGGCAAAGAATATAAGGAAGTTTTAATTATAAAACTTTCCTTATTTGCCAATACCAAGGAATATAAAAGAGAGGGCAGAGGTGCCTCACCTCACAACAACACATCTATTATTCCTCTCTTCTCTTCCTTGGTGGTGGCCGACCCTCATCCCTCTTCTTCCTCCTATTCTTCTTCCTTGTGTGGCTGGCGGCATCTTCATCTCAAGGAGCTTGGTTGGTGGCCGGATATTGTTAGAGGAAGAAGGAGAGATAGGAGGCTTTGTTTCTTAGCATCCCTTAGAGCTTGGTTGGTGGCCGAAAGTTCTTCATCTCTTGAAGATTGTTGGTGGCCGAAACTTGCTTGGAGAAGAAGGAATCTTGGGTGGATTCTCGTCTCGGTAGATCATCACCCACATGACATCCGAGATAAGAAGAGGAATACAACAGAAGATCGTGAGGTCTATAAGCTACAAAATGTATATGTAGTTATTAGTTTCAGCATCATAACTAGTTCATTATTTTGTTTAGATCTTGAAATACCAAACACAAGAGGCTAATGAATCTAGGCTATCGAATTTATGTTTTTGATTTTGTGTTTCTTTTGTTTTTCGAACTTGTGATTCGATTGTTCTTATCGGTTAAACCTAGGATTACTATAAGGAGATTAAATATTGAATTTCGTTAAAAGGCTTTGTCTAGGAAGTGGTGGATGATCCCATACCCAAGAAGACCTAGTGCCTTGCTATGTTTAACCTGGAAGCCAATCTCTGAAATAAATATTTAATCGAATTTGTAACATTGGTGGATTTGGATCAATAATGTTAAGTATCGTTTGCGATCCAAGTCTAAACCTCTAAGAACAGATAAGTTGAATTTGGAATTAATAATGTTAAGTTCTGTTTGTGATTTCAAATTTAATTTCTAAAGGACACAATAGGTTGTTAGGAATGGTTCAGGACTTGTACAAAATTTTTGTACAGGGGAACTGGTACAATATTTTCAAGTAGCAACCAACAAATTCATCTCGAAATCTTGAACGAATCCTAGATTCGTCCCAGAATATAAAAAAAAAATTAAAAAAAAAAGATAAATTAAATTGGAAGGATCAAATATGGATCTAGAGATATCAAAATTCTATGAAACATGTTTCTATGTGCTCATATCATTCTCCTGATCATAAAAATATCCTTATTTATAATTTTGACCTAATTTATTGAGTGTGGTAATTTTTTAACCTGAATTACATCAAATTCGGGTTAAAAAATCACCACACTCAAAATATTAGGTCAAAATTATGGATGAGGACATTTTTACGACCAGGAGAATGATACGAACATAAAGAAAATTGTTTCATGAAATTCTGATGTCTCTAGGTTCATATTTAAGGCTTTCAATTATTTTTAATTTTTTATAAAAAAAATCAATTCTGGGATGAATCCAGGATTTGTCCCAGAATTGGGGACAAATCCATGGATTCGTTCCAAAAATCTGGGATGAATCCTGAATTCATCCCAAAATCTAGGACGAATCCTAGATTCATCCCAGAATATAAAAAATTTTAAAAAAAAAGATAAATAAAATTGGAAGGCTCAAATATGGATCTAGAGATATCGAAATTCTATAAACAAGTTTCTATATGTTCATATCGTTCTCCTGATCATAAAAATGTCTTTATTTATAATTTTGACCTAATTTATTGAGTGTGGCAATTTTTTAACCCGAATTACATAAAATTCGAGTTAAAAAAATCACCACACTCAAAGTAGAAGGTCAAAATTATGAATGAGGATATTTTTACGATTAGGAGAATGATACGAATACATAGAAACTTGTTTCATGAAATTTCGATATCTCTAGGTTTATATTTAAGGCTTCTAATAATTTTTTTTATTTTTTTTAAAAAAAATCTATTCTGGGACGAATCCAGTATTCGTCCCATAATTGGGGGCGGATCCATAGATTCTTCCCAAAAATCTGTGACGAATCCTGAATTTGTCCCAAAATCTAGGACGAATCCTAGATTCATCCCAGAATATAAAAAAAATTTAAAAAAAGATAAATAAAATTGGAAGGCTCGAATATAGATCTAGAGATATCGAAATTCTATGAAACAAGTTTCTTTGTGTTCATATTGTTCTCCTAATCGTAAAAATGTCCTTATTTATAATTTTGATCTAATTTACTGAGTGTTGCAATTTTTTAACCCAAATTACGTCAAATTTGGGTTAAAAAATCACCATACTCAAAATATTAGGTCAAAATTATGGATGAGGATATTTTTAGGATCAACAGAATGATACGAACACATAGAAACTTGCTTCATAAAATTTCGATGTCTCTAGGACCATATTTAACACTTCCAATTATTTTTTCTTTTTTTAAAAAAAAAGTCAATTCTGGGATGAATCCTGAATTCGTTCGAAATTTGGGATGAATCCTAGATTCATCCCAGAATATAAAATTTTTTAAAAAAAAAAGATAAATAAAATTGGAAGGCTCAAATATGGATATAGAGATATCGAAATTCTATGAAACAAGTTTCTATGTGTTCATATCGTTCTCCTGATCATAAAAATATTCTTATTTATAATTAGACCTAATTTACTGAGTGTGACAATTTTTTAACTTGAATTACGTCAAATTCAAGTTAAAAAATCACCACACTCAAAATATTAAGTCAAAATTATGGATGGGGATATTTTTACGATCTGAGAATGATACGAACACATAGAAACTTGTTTATTTTGATGTCTTTAGGTCCATATTTAAGGCTTCCGATTATTTTCCTTTTTTAAAAAAAAATTTGATTCTGAGACGAATCCTGGATTCGTCCCAGAATTGGGGGCAAATCAACGATTCATCCCTGAATTGGAGATGAATCCATGGATTCGCCCCATATAATTTTTTTATTATTTTTAAAAAAATTTCAATCTAGAACGAATTCAGAATTCATCCCAGAATATGGGATGAATTTTGCGATGAAAATAATTTTCGTTGGGAATTTGGACGAAAATATTTTGTTGCAAATTTCGTTGTTAATTTGGATCGAATTTTATTTTTGTCGCCAAACTTGTTATAATTTTGAAATCTCGACCAAGCTAGATGCTGCAATCATACCAATTGAAGTTTAATTAGCATCAATGCCAATTAAAAATTAATTATAATTGATACGGCGTATGAATGTGGGGCCTGCGAGGATATCTGGCAAGGAGTCAAAGCCACAGAAGGGTCAAAAGTCACGCCAGCCTGGAGGTCAGAAGTCTAGCCCTCGTGGCTAGTCAAAAGTTGCACCACCCTGGAGGTCAAAGGTCTAGCCTCCGTGGCAATGCCATCGTGGAAGTCAAGAATCAGAATTACAAGGAGGTCATGATTCCGGCACACGTGGCTAAAGTCAAAGCTTCAGTTGAAGGACTGGTCAAAGGACCGTATTTACGAGGTGAGCCGGATCTGACCTTGAAGGGAATCGATGTAACGGCCCGACCCTCTTGGCCCATTTGGCGGCCCATTTAGCGACCTCTCATGTTGTCGACCGTCGACCCTTATGTCGTCGGCCGACAACCCTTGGTCGTGCCGTTACTCACTAGGACTTTCCACCCCTGGTCAGTGGATTTTTGCCTCCCCCAGGATTCGAACTCTAAACCTCCAGGCTTAAGTATTAGAGTTTATGAATCCTGGTAACCAAGTGAGATGACTCGGGTCGTCGACCGTCGGCCCTTATGTCGTCGGCCCATTTGGCGACCTCTCATGTCGTCGACCGACGACCCTTGGCCGTGCCGTTACTCACTAGGACTTTCCACCCCTGGTCAGTGGATTTTTGCCTTCCCCAGGATTCGAACTCTAGACCTCCAGGCTTAAGTACTAGAGTTTATGAATCCTGGTAACCAAGTGAGATGATCTCACTTGGTTACCAGGATTCATAAACTCTAATACTTAAGCCTAGAGGTTTAGTGAACTAGGCAAAAGTGAAAATCCTAGTGAGTAAAGCCAAGGGTCGTTGGTTGACGACATGAGAGGTCGCCAAATAGCACGAGGGTCGCCAAATGGGCCGCCAAATGGGCCACCAAATGGGTGGTCGTTATAATAAAAGGCGCCTTTTATTGTAGCGACGGCCTCTTAACCATTGGCGGCCTATTCGACCTCTCATCGTCGGCCGTCGGCCCTATGTTGTCGGCCTTTGGCGACCTCTAATGTCGTTGACCGACGACCCTGTCGTTATTGACTAGGACTTTCCACCCCTGGTCAGTGGATTTTTGCCTCCCCCAGGATTCGAACTCTAAACCTCCAGGCTTAAGTATTAGAGTTTATGAATCCTGGTAACCAAGTGAGATCACTGACCAGGGGTGGAAAGTCCTAGTGAGTAACGACACGGTCAAGGGTCGTCGGTCGACGACATTAGAGGTCGCCAAATGGGCCGACGACATAAGGGCCGACGGTCGACGATATGAGAGGTCGCCAAATAGGCCGCCAAATGGGCCAAGAGGGCCGGGTCGTTACAATCGAAAGTGGACCCGACCCACAGGATCAAAGTCGACAGAGGATCGGATCCATGGGTCAGATATAATCAGGGATCAGGGATTGAGTGTGACCAGGGAGCCAGCTTATGGATCAGATGGGTATACCGAATAAAACATCCGTTGAACAGATGCAGGTCGGGAAACCAACCCAACATGCAAGTCAGGACGTTCATACCATGGATGACAGCGGACAGATGCAGATCAGGGAACCGACTCAATATGCAGGTCAGGACAGTCATACCATCGATAACAGCGAACAGATGCGGGTCGAGAAACCGACTCAACATGCAGGTCAGGACAGTCATACCATCGATAACAGCGAATAGATGTAGGTCGGGAAACCGACCCAGCATGCAGGTCAGGACGTTCATACCATGGATGACAGCGGGCAGATGCAGATCAGGGAACCGACTCAACATGCAGGTCGGGACAGTCATACCATCGATAACAGCGAACAGATGCGAGTCGGGAAACCGACCCAGCATGCAGGTCAGGACGTTCATACCATGGATGACAACGGACAGATGCAGGTCGGGAAACCGACCCAGCGTGCAGGTCAGGACATTCATACCATGGATAACATCGGACAGATGCAGGTCAGGGAATCGACACAACGTGCAGGTCGGGACGTTCATACCATGGACAACAGCGGACAGATGCCGGTCAGGAAACCAACCCAGCGTGCAGGTCAGAACATACATGCCTTGGATAGCAACAAGCGGACGCAGGTCGAGAATTAGACCCAGTGTGCAGCTCGGAATGTACAGGCTTCGAATGACGCAGATGAAGGTGGGTCAGGAGACCAGACACTACAGGACAAATAGACCTGCAAGGAATCATAACCACCTATCAGGGAACAATCATCACATGTTAGGGAATATTCTAACGATGAGAGGCTCATACTCCTCTTAGTTCCTCCGCCAGCCTATAAGAGGAAGCCACGTGTCAACCACCACCAGACAAAGCCTGACATCCGACATTCCCTGGCATTCGCCAGGTTCCAGAAGCCTCTGTTGCAGTATAAAAAGGGGTGCTTTGTCTCTTACGCAGGTACGCTCACTCGTCATTTCTTACCAGCCTTTTACTTTTCGTGCTTTCTCTGTGATTTCTGGGGAAAAAGTACCTGACTTGAGCGTCGGAGGGCTTGACCCGGGGACTTTTTCCCTGGTTTCTGGTCTCTAACGACCGTGTGACTCGTCTGAGTGTGTGCAAAGCAACAGCGCCGTCATCCTAAGCCTTTCTTTCCGTACAACCGCCCGTGTGCACCTGTCCACGGGGTACCTCGCTGATTCAGCATCTCAACGACTTTCCGTCAACGTTTAGCACAGCAAGGCCCGCCCTCATCCGACTCAGCTTCCGGACGGGATCAAATTTGGCGCCGTCTGTGGGAAACACAACAACCTGATCCAGAACGTGACGATATTGGAGTCTGGCCGCATTCACGTTACTATAACCGTTGGGGAGTATGAACCCTTTAAGGAGGCCAAAAGATTGGCAGCCTCGGAGAGACAGGCAACTGTCTCGCAACCACGACAAGCCCCTGCTGAGGCTTCCAACGAACCCCTCCATGTTTCAGATCGGGGTTCCAAAGGAAAGCAGCCTGAGGTATTTCCTCAACATCCTTATCGCAAGCCGGGTATAGGATATTATCAGCCAGAGCCCCGAGCACAAAGCCTCAAGAAGGAGCAGCCTCAAGCATCTGTGGCTGAGAGTTCACAGCCATGGGATTCGAAGAAAGGAAAGGTCCTTGTTATACCTGAGGCATTCCCCGAGGATCCAGACGAGAAAGTACCTTTCTCAGTTAGGATTCTAAATGAAAGACTACCTAAGGATTATAGAGCTCCATCGATCGGAGAATACGATGGGAGTAAGGATCCGAAAGATCATTTGCAAAAATTCAAAAATGCAGCCCTGCTGCACCAATATAGCGATGCTGTTAAATGCAAAGCTTTCCTGAATACTTTATCTGGTTCAGCCTTAAAGTGGTTCGATGGGTTGCCTCAAGGGTCCATCACCTATTTTCTAGACTTCAAAACGGTTTTTCTGCGTCGATTTGCCAGTAGTAAGAAATATCAGAAGACAGATCATTGCCTTTTTGCTCTAAAGCAGGGGCCGACTGAGCCCCTGAGAAGTTATGTCAACCGCTTTAATCAAGTGGCTCAAGATGTCCCTACTGCCACTTCTGAGATTCTGATGAGCGCTTTCTCTCATGGATTGGAAGAGGGAGAGTTCTTCAGAGATCTCATCAAAAATCCCGCTCAAAATTTTGATGAGATGGTGGAAAAAGCTGCTTCCTACATCAAGGTGGAAGAAGCACAAGCAGCTCGAAGGAAGGCCGAAAGACCACTTCCTTCCAATAACAAGCAAGAAAAAAGAGCGCCTCAACCACCCCCTCAACCTCTACAGCGAGTCTGGGAAGCCAGACCTGCCTTTCATCCCGGGCTGGAAATTCGACCTGCTCCTCGAGTTGCCGCTGTACATATCCCCCGACCAGGGTCAGGGAGTAATCGGTACTGCACCTATCATAGATCCCGTACACATGATACTAACCGATGTTTTCAGTTTGCTCGAGACTCTAAACAAGCTGCAGAGATGGGTTTGCCCCCGCCTGAGCTAGCGCCTCAGTTGATCAAGATGATGGAAGAACAAAGGATGGCAGGGCAGGCCGGACCATCTCGTCCTGACCTAGCGGGACCTAGCACTCATCAGCCTGGCCGGGGAAAAGAGTCGGAAGGATTACGAGAGGTCGAGAACAGAGGTAACGCAGCTGTTAGAGAGATCGACATGATCTCTGGAGGGCTGACCGACGGAGATTCAGGGAGAGCACGTAAGTCTCATGTTCGGCGATTGGAGGTTCATGCTATCGTATGCAGTCAGGAGCAAGCTGCTGGCCCTGTTCTTAGCTTCGGGCCTACAAACTTGGATGGTCTGGAGTTGCCTCATGACGATACGCTCATCATCAAAGTCATTATTGCCAATAGTCGAGTGGCTCGGGTTTTTGTCGATACCGGGAGCTCGGTTAACATTCTATTCAGGACTGCATTTGAAGAAATGCAGATTGATGCCGCTGAACTTCAGCCAGTGGCTATATCTTTATATGGATTTACCGGCAATGAAGTGAAACTTATGGGCCAGATTAAGCTGGCTATATCTTTGGGCACCGAGCCACTGGTGCGCACAAGAAGGAGCACATTTATAGTAGTAGACTCCCCTTCTTCCTATAATGTTATTCTAGGGAGGCCCGCCCTGCACGAATTTA